>NC_137178.1:70177700-71377700 GCF_951804945.1 Podarcis cretensis | reverse complement strand
CACACTGGGAGGCAAAGAGAGAAAGAGAGAGAGAGAGAGAGAGAGAGAGAGAGAGAGAGAGAGAGATGAGGGCAATATGAGGTGACAGCATTTTACCTCTCCATTAGTCGCTCACAAACACCCAATTGTTTATGTCCCTGCATCTGTCTTGCCCTCCACAGACAACCCTCCAAACAGCTGTAGAGGCAAGGACATTCACCACTTCCTTTGCCATGCAGAACACAAGTCAGGCTTGTAGCAAGACCAGGAGCGAACAACTGTATGATGCAGGCCATTTTACTTCTCATTGTACAAGTTCCTTGACTGACAGTTAATGTAACAAAAGGAGTCATATCCAGCATGGTAACAGAACACAGGGATAAACGCTGGCTACTCTGTTGTCTGTTGTGCAACTTTCGAAGGCAAAAGAACCCTGCTGGGCCTTCACTACTCACTCATCTTTCTTTAAGAAATACCTTCCTCTCTGATGCTGTTCAACGGAATCTTTCATTTATTTACAGCTGCTGATACATGGTTAATGGGAATGGCTCCCTTTCTGCTTTCCACAGGCCTCGGGCTGAGACTGTTGCAGCAATAGCCAACAGGCCAAGACTGTCAAGCAGATGACTAGGCATGACTAATACAACTTTACCCGAAAGGTAAAATTTTACCCGCCACAATTTTACCCGAAAGGGTTCCCAACGAACTATCCTTTCAGGAAATAGACAGGGCGTAGCAGAATATCCAAATGCACACGATCATAATGTGAACTTATAACCCTTGTCCTTTTAATTATTCCAGTTATTTGAAATGTTTTATACTGTGATGCCAATAAAGGTATTTGATTGAGTGATTGATTGATATACAGTGGTACCTCGGGTTAAGAACTTAATTCGTTCTGGAGGTCCGTTCTTTTTTTTTTTATTATTAATTTTTTAGAAAAAATTTCTTTTACAGATTTAAAAAACACATTCACATCCAATATAATGCCAAATTTGTTTTGGACTTCCCCCCGCTCCCTCCACAATCCTCATAATTTTGTATTTATTTCACATTTCCTTTATAATTGTATTGCCAGTTAGTAAGTCTTTACAACTCTTATCCCTCTCACAATACCCTTTCTCATCACAAAGCCTCTTTAAATCCAACTAGCGTTGTCTGTTCATCACAAATATTTTCCAGATAAATCGTAAACTTTCTCCAGTCCTGTGTGAACTTGTGATCTTTCTGATATCTAATTTTTCCTGTCAGTTTATCTAATTCAGCAAAGTCCATCAATTTCCGTCTCCATTCTTCCAATGTTGGTAATTCTTCTTGTTTCCATTTTTGAGCCATTAAAATTCTTGCCGCAGTCACTGCATATTGAAAAAGTTTATAGTCACTTCTATTAATTTCTCTTCCTATAATTCCTAACAAAAAAGCTTCTGGTTTCTTCACAAACGTATATTTAAACATCCTTTTTAACTCATTATATATCATTTCCCAGAAGCCTTTTACTTTCTTACACTCCCACCACATATGATAAAATGTCCCTTCCCTCTCTTTACACTTCCAACATTTATTACATGTCTTATACATTTTTGCTAATTTTACGGGAGTGATATACCATCTGTATACCATTTTCATAATATTTTCCTTTATCGTCATGCATGCAGTGAATTTCATGTTTTCCTTCCACACCTTCTCCCAATCTGCTAACTGTATATTATAACCAAAATCCCTGGCCCAGTGTATCGTAACTGATTTAACTTCTTCGTCCTTTGTTTGCCATTCCAGTAGCATTTTATACATTTTTGACAGTACCTTATAATCATTATTTATTATTTCTTTCTGAAATCTAGACTCTCCTTCAATATATTTCCTCTCTTTACAATCCTTCTTAAACATTTCATTTGTTTGGAAGTAGTGCAACCAATCATATACATATTTTTTAACTTGTTCATATGGCTTCAATTTCCATTTCCCCCCTTCTTTAATTACAATATCTCCATAAGTCATCCAATCCTCTCTCATGTTTATCTTTTTAACACTCATGACCTCCAGTGGGGATAACCAATGTGGTACATTTGGTTCCAAAATATTTTGGTACCTGTCCCATATTTCTATAAGGGCACCTCTAAAAATGTGGTTGGCAAAACTTTTATGAGCTTTCTTCTTTCCTGACCATAAATAGGCATGCCAGCCAAACCTATTGTCAAACCCTTCCAAGTCCAGTAGCTTATTATCTTTTAGTGTTATCCAATCCTTTATCCACCAGAGACAGGATGCTTCATAGTAAAGTTTCAAGTCCGGCAGGGCAAAGCCACCTCTTTCTTTCGCATCAGTTAGTAATTTAAATTGTATTCGTGGCTTTTTGCCCTGCCAGATATATTTTGAAATCATTCTTTGCCAGTCTCTGAAGATCTTTGTCCCCTTGATTATTGGGATCATTTGAAATAAAAACAACATCCTTGGAAGCACACTCATCTTGACTGAAGAAATTCTGCCCCAAAAAGATAACTTCATCCTACTCCACACTTCGAGGTCTCTCTTAATATTGTTCCAAGTTGTCACATAATTGTTTTGGAATAAGTCAATGTTTTTTTGGGTTAACCATATTCCTAGATATTTGACCTTCTTCGCCACTTCCATCTCTGTTTCTCTTTGCACTTCTTCAATTACGCTATGATCCAAGTTCTTCACCATAAGTTTGGTTTTCCTTTTATTTAATACAAAACCGGCCACTCTTCCAAATTGATCAATTTCTTTTATAACTTCTTTTAGACTGTTTGTCGGATCTTCCATCGTAATTACCAGATCATCGGCAAAGGCTTTAACTTTATATTGGTTTTGACCTACTGTTACCCCCTTTATTAATTCATTTTGTCTAATAGAACTCAGCAGGACCTCCAGAACCATGATGAATAACAGTGGTGAGAGAGGGCATCCCTGTCTTGTACCCTTCTTTATTTTCACTTCCTCTGTAATTACATTATTTACTATCAATTTAGCTCTTTGTTCTGAGTATATTGCCTTTATACCATTATAAAAGTCTTCTCCCACTTCCATCATTTCCAAATTTTTCAACATAAAGTCCCATGAAACATTATCAAACGCTTTCTCTGCATCCACAAACATTAAGACAGCTTGTCTCTCATTGCTGGCAGTCAAATATTCCAAAATATTTATTATATTTCTTACATTGTCCTTCATATGTCTGCCAGGTAAGAAACCTGCTTGATCTTTATGGATATGCTGTTGCAATATCTTCTTAAATCTTGATGCTAAAATACCCGAAAAAATCTTATAATCTGTGTTTAGCAGAGATATCGGTCTGTAATTCTTCACTTGTGTGAGATCAGAGTCTTGTTTGGGTATGAGTGTTATGAAGGCTTCTTTCCATGTTCCTGGTATGTCCTGTTGTTTCAAAATGTTATTCATAACTTCTTTAAGTGGTACCGTCAAGGAGTCCCTCATTTCTTTATAATACGTTGCTGTAAATCCATCTGGTCCTGGTGCCTTTCCTTTTTTCATCTGTTTTATAATTTCTACTATCTCCACATTCTCTATTGGGGCATTCAGTCTGTCTTTCATTTCTGTCGGGATCTTTTGCACCTTTTTTCCTTTCAAGAAATTCTCTATCTTCTTTATGTTGTTTTTCTCTCGTTTTGCATATAAATGCTTGTAGAAATCCAAAAATCCTTTTCTGATACCTTTTGGGTTCTCTATTACCTCACCATCCACAATAATTCTATTGATTGTACCTTGCTCTTTCCTTTTTTTTATTTGCCATGCCAGCCATTTTCCAGGTTTATTTGCGAATTCAAAATTCCTTTGTCTCAGCCTTTTAATGTTCCATTCAACTTCTTTATTTATAATCATGGCGAACTGTGTCTGCAGAATTTTAATATTTTGTTTTATCTTGATGTTATTTGGCTTCTTAATTAATTTTTGTTCATTGTCCATTATTTGTTTTAGGATTTCCTTCTTCCCTTTCTCTCTGTTCTTATTTTTGATCGCATTCTGCTGGATGAAGAATCCCCTCATTACTGCCTTACTTGCATCCCAAACTGTGCTGATCTTTGTGCCTTTGTTCATATTATCTGCAAAGTACTCCATCAGTTTTTTCCGAGCATCTTGAATAATTCTTTCATCTTCCAAAAGGTAGTCTTTCAATCTCCATCTAAATGTTCTTTCTTCATACATCTTTATCTCCATTTTTATTGGATTATGATCCGAAATTACTCTAGGTTGGATTTCTATTTGTTGAATTCTAGTAGTTAATTCATTCGAGATCCAGATTTGATCTATTCTTGACATGGACTGATTCGGTTCCGAATAAAATGTGAACTCTTTTTCTAATGGGTGTCTGAGTCTCCAGATGTCGATTAGATTGAGATTTTGCACCAATGTAAAAAAGGTCTTCGGTAATTTCCCCTCTTTACTGTCACTTTTTTCTCTTAATCTGTCCATTTCTGTTGAAACAACTCCATTCATATCTCCCATTATTATGATTTTTTGATCCATATATTCAAACAATCTTTCTTCCAATTTTTTGTAAAAATCAGTCTTGTTTCCATTAGGTGCGTAGATCCCGACAATTATTAATTTTTCGCCCTGCCAATTGATCTGTATTGCAATTATTCTTCCTTCTTCATCTTTGAAGATCTGTTGAGCTTCTATGTTTTTCCTAACATAAAGGACTATGCCTCTCTTCTTTTCTTTATCTGAGGATATAAATTCATTGCCCAATCTGTTATTAATCAAGATTTTTTTATGCTTTTTTGCCACATGTGTTTCTTGTAGACAGATGATATCCAAATTTTTTCTTTTTAAATATTGTTCGATACTGTTTCTTTTCTTCTTATCATTCATCCCATTAATATTCCAATTCCATAATTTCAATGCCATGTCTTCCGATAATTAAAATATACGATTTATCAAATTTTCTCTTTATGATTCCTCTTTTTCTTCTTCCTCCTCCTCTTCTTAACCTGAAAATGTTCTTAACCTGAGGTACCACTTTAACTAATGGGGCCTCCCACTGTCTCTGCACCACCAGAGAGCGATTTCTGTTCTCATCCTGAAGCAAAGTTCTCAACCCGAGGTACTATTTCTGGGTTAGCGGAGTCTGTAACCTGAAGCATCTGTAACCCGAGATACCACTGTACAAGACAACCTGGACTACGTGACAGGCAGGCCGTTAGCTAATTGGGGCAGCTCTACCTGGATGGCTGGTAGAGCACGCTTTTGAGTGTTAAGCCTGTCCTGTCCTGTGTGGCTAGGGTTCTGTTTGCAACCAGTGTAGTCACAGTGTTTGTGGGTGGGCAGCTGTCTCCTGTCTCTTGCTACTCTTGCTATGCCGAGTCTACAGCACTGATGAGTTCTGATCCTCCGGCCTTCTTTATTTCTTTTGTCTTTTGACACGGCTCTTGCTGGCCATGTAGGCAAAAGGTGAGTGGAGACCATCTTTCTATCATTTCCTAAGGTTGGCCATTAGCTTGCATATCCTGTTTCCTAACTCCTTGTTCTTTGTAGTGCATTAGCTTCCATTGTTCCTTGTCTTAATTCCCCTCTTTCCCCCCCTGTCAAAAGCTTCCTTCTCCCCTTGAGTATCTCTCCTGCAGTGGGCCATGGACTCTGGTCCCAACAAGGCTGGTGTGTGCTTACTATATGACAGCTATTTAGGTATTCTGTGGGCAGCTATTTAGGTATTCTGCTGAACTGACTGACCTTCTGCCCCCTTGCAGCTAAACAGAAGCACTGGCAGGCTTGAGGGGCCCCTGGGTGAGATACCTTCTGGTCCCAGCAACAGCTTGGCTACCCTCCTGGTAGGGCTGCCATATTGACTAGTTGGCAGGATTTTAAGGTAAAGGTAAAGGGACCCCTGACCATTAGGTCCAGTCGTGGCTGACTCTGGGGTTGCGGCGCTCATCTCGCTTTATTGGGCGAGAGAGCCGGCGTACAGCTTCTGGGTCATATGGCCAGCATGACTAAGCCGCTTCTGGCGAAGCAGAGCAGTGCACGGAAACGCCGTTTACCTTCCCACTGGAGCAGTACCTATTTATCTACTTGCACTTTGACGTGCTTTCAAACTGCTAGGTTGGCAGGAGCAGGGACCGAGCAACAGGAGCTCACCCCGTCGCGGGGATTTGAACTGCCAACCTTCCGATTAGCAAGTCTTAGGGTCTGTGGTTTAACCCACAGAGCCACCCGCATCCCTATTAACTTGCATTAGCTCGTAATAAATAGTTATGTCTCCCAATTGAATGGGGGGGGGGGAACCAAGGCAAGATAGAGCTTGCCCTCTCTAGCCATCTACAAGCTAGACCAATCTTCCCTCCCCAAGGCAGTTACATGACAAGGTGTTGGATATGTGAGATTGAGGGCAAGCTCAAGATGTAACTAGAGCTGTGCCTGTTTTAAAATAATTTGTGCAACACAACAAGTGCAGAATATGATGGTTGGGCACAGAACACATATTCTGGAAAATCCAAGGCAAATTTCAATGAAAAGCAAGTTGCTTCTTGCTCTTTTGGTTATGAATAGATGCTTAATGGTCTGTTGTGGCCAATGCTAAAGTGAGACTTCCATTGCTCATTGGAAGCAAGTGTTGTTGGGCCACAACTCTCATCATCTCTGTTCATTGGCCAAGGAGCTGATGGGAGCTACAGTGCCATAACACATCAAGGGCCACAGTTTTTTCCATCCTTGATGCATAAGGTTTCTTTTTAGGTAGACAGGGTGGAGCCTCACATAGCAGAAGCAGAATATTTTATGCAAAACAAGGGGAATTTTGTAATATACTTAACTTGCATAATTTACACAGGTGGCAGAAATGAGCTTTTCTTGAAATAAAACAGTGAAAAACTGTTTCACTGGGATTGAAGAAACCTTGCAGAATATGATGGCTCTCCCTCCCTCCCTCTCTTTAATGAGTTCATATAAACCTGAACATAGTTCTGTTTTTTAGTACTAACCTATCTCCAAAATTTCATCCTGGTGTATACTGAAGTGTCCCTGTTTTCTTGCCAGTTCATCTTGGGTGGGGAGGAGAAAGATTATCTAACCTTGCAACAGCTGGAATATGGTTATCTAATTGTTGTTTGAATAGCATTGCGATAATACAAATGTCAAATTCGCTATCGGAATGTCAAAAAGGCAGCTACCAAAGTGAGCCCTCTCTTTTTCTGAACGAAGAAACAATAAACCAGTTTGTAAGCATTTATTTTTAAGAGCACATTTGGTCTCCCCGCCTCTCTTTACTAACAAGAGAGTGAGGGTGGGGGTGGGGGAAGAGGATTTAATGCAATGTGATGAATCTGTCTACATAAAATAAGAGCTGGAAGGATAGGAAGATTGTATTGCCTATAAAATCCACTTAAGATGCATCATGGATTCATTCAAAATATTTATGATGCCATTGTAAAAATAAAATAAAAATGTATTTGTTTTCAAGGATCAGAAAATGGCAAGTCTTTCTTTTGAGTCTTGCCGCAAAACTTTACACCAGAACATTCACAGAGCACAGGCATATGGCGGGCCATGAACCGGTTGCTTGCTTTCATTTACAAGCCTATGCTTTTTCCTACTGCTGTAGTTTATATACGGTGTTGTCAGTTTCAATGCCTGTGTTTACTCTTGCTGCAGTTATTGACCACAGGCCCATTGAAGTCTCCGTTCTAGGGGTTATCAAGATTTAGACTGAGTGACCTGGCAGTCCTGTACAATTCTAAGAACTAATTCGTTCAAGGGGAAAGTGTTTGTTCAGTCTGATTGTGTTCTGAAAGAACAAATTATAATTTAAAGGTACAATTTGAAACCCCTTCTTTTATCATCCCTGGTGCTCCAGCTGACTATTAACTAGCTAAGAGGCGCTGAAAACCCCTAATGTATCTGCCCAGTATTAGCCTGATTTGATCATAATTCAACTGCACACTGGTTTTGTCTACCCCCTGTGTACAGTGAAGTTCCTATATATATATATATATGATATATCAATAAAATCATTATGATCTTCCAAGACATAGCACAGTATTTTCTTCTCTTCTCTAGCACAAACTTCTGCATGTCCAAATCTGTTTTCCTTCTTCCAGAAGGTCATGCAGATAGCATGATCCACTCATTTTCAATTGACATGGAACCATTTTCACATAGGCCTCCCCTTCCATGAAATAGTCTGTTGTGGTGATCACAAATGCCAGGCAGAAGGAAACAAGACTCCCACCTCTTTTCACATGAGTATTGTACCTGCAGTGCATTGGATCAAACCCATAAGATGTTAATATGCAAGGCTGTAGGATAAAATCCCAGCTGTTGGAAGTGTGCTTAAGTGATATGCTGCCACTGATAGGACTTGCTTGCGAGTAAAGGTATTCAGGATCCATTAAATGCTAGGCCAGGTAGGAAATGTACCAAATTCTGCCTGTTGTGTGCAATGGTAAACCCTCTAATCGGAATTTCTGATGAAGAAATGTATTTGTTTGAGAAGTAACTTCACTTTTCACCAAGCCAATGTATTTGTAAGAATTTTTACTATACCGTGCTTGCAAATAACGTTTATTTCTGTTGTGTAAATATGCAATGGTTCATTTTAATAAAATGTAAGCCCTAAAATAAGATAAACCCCATGACTAGAAGTGCATTGAAGATTTAAAGTGCATTCATCTGCTCTTTTTCTATATAAATATTCATTGGTTCAGTGTTCTCAGGTTGCTGGAACTTTTAATCTGCATTCAGATGGAGGTGCTTTAATCAGGGAGTTCATAAAAACCTAACTTTTTCCATAAAAAATATAGTAAGGTATAACACAGGGTCACCAGAGCTTAGAAAAAGGAAATAAAATTGGGTAAACTGCATCTTGAAAAGGAGGGAAATGCAAGCGCTGATGGCATTCTGCACCATAATATCAATATTCTATTAAAAATAAATCTCTCACTGTTATACTGAAGTGCCTCAAACAGCCTGTCACTTTACTGCAGTCTTCAAAGATGACTGATAATGGGTGAAAAAAATATAAAAATAAAAATCCCATAGCATCTGTTTACCATGCACTCTCAGAAACAGTTAAGATTTTTTTTTTTTTTTATGTCAGCAGTAATATGTGCATGTATTAGCTATCATAGAGAGATCAACAGAACAAAGACAGGCTCACTACATGCTGGGAATGGGGCAGGCTACTGTTATAAATTAGGAGAGCCAAGCAATGGGAGGCAGGGGGAGTAATTTTAAAAGGCACCTTGCCTTTGTTTCATGTTGCCTACATCTCTTTTGCAACATTTTGTTTATTAAGATTAGGACTAGGACAAACTATTTATAATGGATTTATATACCGCCACATGGCTCCATGAAGCCTTCTGGGCTTGCAGTCTTGTTTTGCAGTATGTTTTTAGTGTTTTTGTGTGTGTGTTTTTTAAAAAACCCCTCTCATTTTCAGCCCTTTTTTTTTTGCACTATTTTGCCGTTGTCTTTCTCCTGCGTTACCTTCTCAGTCACTAGCATCATTTGTTTGCCCACAATGCCGTTAAATCTTTTGGCTGAGGCAGCCCATGTGATGGTGTTGATATTGCGCGTTGAGGTCCCCAGGGCCACCCCAAATAACTCACACACCACACAGAAATTTTGTTTAAGGTTTTTGGCATAATTTTGGCCACAACTTTATTAAAATACAAAAAATGTGAGTGGTTGCTTAGGCATTGGTTGCGACTATTTGCCCCCCCCAGTGGGGGACAGACTGACATTCCGCATGCCTGCGAAAGTCAGAAAAGGGGAATACATTTGGGGGTAGCGACAGAGCAGAGAACCTGCCCTCAGCCCTCCCCAAATGCAACCAGGGGCTCTTGCGTGGCCCTAGCCCCTTGACAGGGTTCGGACAAAAGCAATGGTGAGCCCCTGTATTCCTTTAACGGAATACCCTTGCAGCAGCAGCATTAGAGGGGCAGGCACAGCCAATCCATGCCCCTCAACCAACCAAACCATAAACCCCGCAACCTTACAAGTTGTGACGATTTGGCAAAAACCAAATGGCCCCAGCCAATCAGCCAGATGGACAAAATTCCTACCGGGCCCCTGCCCCAAGAGCAGACGACCCCATGACAGGCATAGCAAGGTCAAAGCGAACAACCCTAAATATAGGGGGGGGGGCAGAACGGGCAATCCGATGCACGGAGCGAAAAGAGGAAGCTGTACGCCTAGTGCAAGGAATTTTAACATTTCTGGCTGTCAATCAACAAATGGCAACATTAACTTCTTCCCAACAACAAGGGAAGCCCAATCACAACAGTGGCCAACGATCAATTAGCCCACCCCACAACTTTGGAGTGTCCTGGCGGCCCCCACCGCAACACGTGCTCTCCATGAAGGAGAACACGCTTTGTCTTGATAAAACATTTGATGTGATGATTTCAACAAAAAATATGGAGGCCACCACAGGCAATCAGATAAAGCAACACTTTATAACGCTGATTCCTCTCCTCACCTCTCACCCTGGGCTGAAAACCATATGTTTCTTTCTTCTGCTATACCTTGAACGGTTCTAAATTTGATCCATTTACTTCTAAATGACTGCCATATCCTTGGACGTCAATCGAATTTAAGTCAAGATTGTTCATGTTAAGGTCCATTGAAATCAACGTGACTGAAGCTAGACATGGCAGAATCCCATTCCATTGTTTTCAGTGGGACTGTGTTGCATCTAATTGCAACGTCCTTCGTGTCCAGTGCACAACTGATGTTGAGAGGTGGGGGTGAGTGTGCTTTCAATTTATTGATGCAGATTTTAATGGCAAGGAGTAAGTAAACTTTCTGTGAAAGAGAATAGCAACTCCTATCCCTTATTCAGCAGCATAAGTTGCTACGTTTTGGACATGCCCTTGAATTGAACTGAGAAGCTGAATGTGGCAAATGATTCTGTTGCAATAATGGCAGCAATAATATTATTGGCACAAAAATGGAAGCAAGAAGAATTGCCGACAAAAGAAGAATGGAGGATGAAATTGATGGACTATGCAGAATTGGATAAACTAACCGGAAGAATTCAAAACCTGCAGGACCAGAGATTCACAGAAGACTGGTGTAAATTTACGGACTATTTGAAAAGTAATTGTGATGACCAGATTACGTTTGTAGGTTTGCAAGAAGTTTTGTGAGGTAAATTATTTGAATTATTGCAAAAATGGTTAAAGAGGTGGATTGTGAGTTAAGATAATTAAAGGCAATAGGAATTTAAGAAATGCAGAAGAAATGATAAAAATGGTGGATCATCAGAGGTGCTGATGGAAGTCCAAAATATTATATATATATATATATATATATATATATATATCAACGTGACTTAAGTTAGGCATGGCAGAATCCCATTCCATCGCTTTCAGTGGGACTGTGTTGCAGCTAATTGCAACGTCCTTCATGTCCAGTTCAGGTGGAGGTGAGTGTGTTTTCAATTTTAGTGATGCAGATTTTAACGGCAAGGAGTAAGTAAACTGTTTCTGTGAAAGAGAAGAGCAGTTCCCATCCTTTTATTCAGCAGCGTAAGTTGCTAGGTTTCGGACATGCCCTGGAATTGAACTGAGAAGCTGAACGTGGCAAATGTTTCAGTTGTAGGAAGGTTAGCCACAGAAGGCAGTATGTTTGAGGTCAGTAGAAAGGAGGGGAGGGAAGTAAGGCGTACATGACTTAGACTGGATTTTGCATTAGCCAAGCCATTTGGTAACCTGAGCATTCATCAAGTACAGAAAGTCATATACGTGCAACTGCTGACTACACAAAGTTTGCTTGACAGCCTTGTTAGCAACTGCTATATTACTTGACAATTCTGCACTATTTAAGTACTTAGATATGAAACAGGGTATGTTGTCCTGGCAAAGTCATTGTATTACAAGCCACTTTTCAAACTCAAATTCATAAATCAGCGAGGGATTCCCCCCCACCCCTTCCCTAACAGAAGCACTGTGTTTAAAATGTGAGCCTCTTCCTCCTTCTGCTTCCCCACTCCCTTTTATATGGCTAAAAGGGGGAAAAAAATATACCGAACCAAGAGTTAAGAAATGATATTGTAATATTCAGCGCTTCGTTTCTCAATTTTTGAAACAGCTTAATTATTTCCCTGCAAGGGTATTTAGTATCAAGGGTATATTGGCAGAAAATATATCTGACAGTTTCAGCAGGAAAAAAAATTCAAATTACTGGTACACAGCAAAGGAAAATCCCTAAAGTCCATGGAGAAGATTGTATTGATTTTTATGGAAGCAGAAGTCAGGACAGGACCAGTACAAAAACAGATTGTCCACAGCATCAGTTGCACAGCTGGAGCCATAGAATGGGAGTTTATGTGTTCAGATTGCTAGCATCCATCAACATTTGGCGAGTTATTACAGACCATTGCCTCCCAACACCTCCAAGCTTGGATCCCGTAATGGTTGAGGTCAGTGGAAACAGTTGAAAGCTTCTAGCCTGCCCATTAACATCTCGATCTTTTCATTTAATTTAAAAGTTTATAAGTTGTAGGATCCTAAGACAGAGTGGGATTCAAATGTATATCTGAACTGATGGTAGTAGCAGTAGCTCAAAATAAAATAAGAGGAATCTGGAACACAGTTAAGGTCTGTTTCTTTCCGCCTGTTCCTAAGCGTGCAACACTCACCCACCTGGGTATAGCTAGGGAATGGAGGAAGCTGATGAATCAGAGAGGAAAAAATGGGATATCATTATCCAGGAGTATAGAAGGACACATGACAAGTGTTGTAAACCTTAAAAAGTGTACGGTATTTCTCAGTTAATCAAATGTTCTTCTGCATAGAAACCACTTGGTAAGGTATTATTATTATAACTATTATTATTATTATTATTATTGCCATTACTATTTATTGAATTAGTATGCAGTTGTCTAAATGTCCTTGAGTAATAAGTCATTTTAATGGTTGCTTTGTATGGCTTTTAAAAGTCTGTATGTTGTTTTGCAAGAGGGCAGTATATTCTTTTATGAAGAAATACATAAATGAAGGCTAGCAGTGTATGGCCTGATTATTGCACTTAACATCAGTGAATAATTGTAGTATAGTAAGGGAAGTATATTTGCAAAGGAATAGTCCCATGTCTGGGACGCGGGTGGCGTTGTGGTCTAAAACACAGAGCCTAGGGCTTGCCGATCAGAAGGTCGGCGGTTCGAATCCCCGTGATGGGGTGAGCTCCCGTTGCTCGGTCCCTGCTCCTGCCAACCTAGCAGTTCGAAAGCACGTCAAAGTGCAAGTAGATAAATAGGTATCGCTCCAGCGGGAAGGCAAACGGCGTTTCCGTGCACTGCTGTGGTTCGCCAGAAGTGGCTTAGTCATGCTGACCACATGACCCAGAAAAACTGTCTGCGGACAAACGCTGGCTCCGTCAGCCAGTAAAGCGAGATGAGCGTGCAACCCCAGAGTTGTTCACAACTGGACCTAACGGTCAGAGGTACACTTACCTTTATGTTTAGTCCCATGTCTAGTCCCATGGGTTGTGGGGCCTTTCAGAACATTGGCTGGGAATGAAATTAGCAACAAATTAGTTCTCCCCCTAGAAGCCAATTGAGCTGGTGCACCAAATAACCCACACGTCCTTTTAAATGTCTAATAATAATAATAATAATAATAATAATAATAATAATAATAATTTATTATTTATACCCCACCCATCTGGCTGAGTCTCTCTAGCCACTCCCAATCAAATGTTAAAAAGAGTGCAGCATTAAATATTAAAAACTTCCCTAAAGAGGGCTGCCTTCAGATGTATTTTAAAGATAGGATAACTGCTTATTTCCTTCACATCTGAAGGGAGGGTGTTCCACAGGGTGGGCGCCAGTACCAAGATGGCCCTGTAACCTCAATTCTTGCAATGAGGGAACCGCCAGAAGGCCCTCGGCACTGGATCTCAGTGTCCGGGCTGAGCGATGGGGGTGGAGATTCTCCTTCAGATATACAGGACCGAGGCCGTTTAGGGCTTTAAAGGTCAGCACCAACACTTTGAATTGTGCTCAGAAACGTACTGGGAGCCAATGCAGATCTCTCAGGATCTGTGTTATGTGTTCCGGCGGCCACTCCCAGTCACTCCCAGTTTAGCTGCCGCATTCTGGATTAATTGCAGTTTCCGGGTCACCTTCAAAGGTAGCCCCACGTAGAGTGCATTGCAGTAGTCATCTTGCTCATAGTGCACCAATACTAAAATATCTCCATTGGTTACTTGCCCACTTCTGAGCCCAGGTCAAGATGCTAACTGGTGCTTGTCTTCAAATTACTTGTGACCCAAGAACCTGAAGGAGTGTCTACTCCCATATCAAGCTGTCCATACCTCAGAATCATTTGCTATAACCTTTCTCCATGCGTATTTTCCATCTGAGGTGAGAATGAGAGTTTTTTCCCCATGTGTTCTGGGCAAGTGTCTCAAAGCACTTCTTGCAACACTACAAGTCACTAGCTTGTCTAAGATTCTGAGAAAAAGAAGATTTTTTTTTTGAGGGGGGAGGTGTCACTGGATGTGTAGTTTGTTTGGTTTGTCTTTTGGTTTGTCTTGATTTCATTATAACACAACCAGTCTATAATGGAAAGGCTAATTTCTTAGATTCATAAATATTTTATATTTAATCATGAAATATATACTTTTGGGGGCTATCTGGCATGAAATATACAGCCTTTTATCATAAAACAAGCAATTGTGGCCCGTAAAAAGCAAATATTCCCTATTGCCATGATGCAGGCCATTAGTGAAGCTGTATTTTCTTTATTTATTACAGTAAACATTTTCTTGATAATAAATAAGTTGCATATTTTACAGCATGCAATAATCCCTGTTGTTTTTGTGACATGATTTCCATTTACTCTGAGTTCTGTGATTGCACTTTCTCAGGATTAGTTCTTTTTTAATGCTTCCTTATAGTACTTTAAAGTGATTCAAAAGCAATTTAACTTCAATCAGATAATTGTGGCATGGTTGTAGTGTAAAGGACTTCACTGCAAGTAGATGACAGGTGGGAGGAATTTAAAGTGAAAAAGCAGTGAGGGGAAGGCATTCTTAACCCATTTAAAAACATTTGTACTTCACCTTTCCATTTCAAACAAAAATGCTCCAAGTAAAGGTAAAGGTAAAGGTAAAGGTAAAGGTAAAGGTAAAGGTAAAGGTAAAGGTAAAGGTAAAGGGACCCCGGACCATCAGGTCCAGTCATGGCCGACTCTGGGGTTGCAGCACTCATCTCTCTTTACTGGCCGAGGGAGCCGGCGTACAGCTTCCGGGTCATGTGGCCAGCATGACTAAGCCGCTTCTGGCGAACCAGAGCAGTGCACGGAAACACCGTTTACCTTCCCACCGGAGTGGTACCTATTTATCTACTTGCACTTTGATGTGCTTTCAAACTGCTAGGTTGGCAGGAGCAGGGACCGAGCAACGGGAGCTCACCCCGTCACGGGGATTCGAACCACCGTCCTTCTGATCGGCAAGTCCTAGGTTCTGTGGTTTAACCCACAGCGCCACCCGCGTCCCCTAATGCTCCAAGTGGTTTACATTAAAAAGAAAGTCAAACATCTGTTAGGCTGAAGGCCTACAGTGGAATTCCATTTCCACTGGGGCCAAATGGAATTCTTTGATCAACCAAGAAGTCAATTACTTGAACTCTGCTCTTCCCGGTTCTGTTCCAGCAGTCTTCTCTATTAGGCCACATTGGCTAATTCACTAGGACCAAGCTTTCCCAGGGGTCAAGTGTTGTATAATTTGAGATGTTTATGTTTTTGGGAATAAAAGGTATTTACAGGCAATGCTAAGTTCCCATTTTCTGGAAATCAAATTGTTTTAAAGAGGCGAAAGGCAGGTCACAAATATGAGCTAGACTCTTCTGAAAAGGGTCGACAACCTCATCTTTAGAGCACTACACCAACTTAATCCGGACTGAAATGTGAAATGAATGGAGCTTGAAGTAGGTGCGTAGATAGAGCTTTCAGTGCTCTTGAGCCATTGACACTCCTAAATTCCTGAAGCACTTTGGAAAATGAGATTCAGAGCATCGGGTTTCGCCCCAAGTAGAAGGACAGACAATTCAAGGGCAATCTGTGCATTTAATTTTTTTCTCTCCGATAGCTCCTATCATTGTACTATCTAATCATTGATCTCACATTGTCAGTTGCTGAGACTCAGAGCGGAGTCCACCATTCATCTGTTTTCTCCTTCAGGATAAGCATGATCTTCAGAATTGAGCCTCTGGTTTCACCTTCTTTCCCCTGCTGCTCTGGAGGTAGAATTGTTACAAGAAAATATGAAGACAAATCTCTTATCTGCTTTTTGGTATCATGTGATACATCTGATAATGAAAGGTTGGATGAGAACAACCATTCAAAATAAAAACGAGTCAAAGAATGCCCTTGAAGGTGTGAGAAATGTACCAATTTACACAAATATCGGCCGAAACTAGAGAGAAATGCATTCAGAATACGGAGACGGGACTGTTTCACACATTACAAAAGCAACAAAACTGGGTGTGTACTCCACAGAGAGCTTTCCAACATCATACACATGCTTTCAAACCCCTGCTCATTGTTTTAAGATTTTATATTTTTGGATTAACCTTAACAATTTTAGAGACACAACAACAACGAGGCCCTAAGAGGGTGCAAGGTTTAACAGATATGCATTGTGTTCTTGCTTCAGAACACCTGCTGTATAGACTGAGGCAAATCTTGATATTTTCCTCGTTCAGTTACTTTCCTGTTTTGTAATTTAGCTTTCCCCCCTGCTTAATTCCAATTTTAAATAGGGATGATGGGAAAGAGTGACAGTTGGGAAAGGCTGTTCTATTTCCTCTAGATACCAGCTCAGAGAGTTGTACACATAGGCGCCGACTCCATGGGGCCCCCCCAATAATTTGAGAAAATTATTAGTTATATTATGCTTTGTAAAATCACAAAATTATGTTGGTATTTTTTATTTTCCTTGTTTGACGATAGTTACCTTTTAAAATACATTCAGTAATGAGTTAAAACAAAGCCACTCCCAATCTAGAGAGGGGGTGGGGTTGCGGGCTCTCGACCCATCAACAATCTCGCAGGGCTGGCGTTTTATAAGTCGGTATGGGCCCCCGCCCCCCCAATATTTTTTATAAGTCGGCGCCCCTGGTTGTACATCAGGTTATCACATTATTACACCCATCATCCTAAGAACCCAATGAGGTGAGTTAAGTGAAGAGAGTCATAAAGAGGCTTTTGACCTGTTCCGTTATATTCAAGGAGCTCCATAGAACAGCGGGATTTCTTGGTCCAAGCAGAGCATCTGGTCCAATGTGCATCACAAGCACCGTTCCTGACTCAGAACTGTTGGAACTGCTGCAGTCAGTCACAGGAGCAGATTTCACCTGGCCACCTGATTGTGCAGTGTCCACAGGATTTAAAGTATGGCTTTGGTTTGCTGCAGCTTGCCTTCCTGCAAGAGTGGGCGATGAGGAGTGGGGTAGACACACCAGCATAGCAGATTGGATTGGTGGACTGTGCCCTAAATCTGTAACTCTGAAAGAACTATTTCTGTGTGCATACTTGGCTAAATAGTCTGTGTACCAATCCAAAATGCTCTTTTTGTGCATTTCTTTAAAGGGCTACAGGAGAAAGTTCAGGGGGAACAATATTCCTCCTATAAAAACAAGAATGAACTCCTGCTAGGTTCTGTATACCACTTTATTCAACTAAGTTTTAATCAGAGTAGACCTGCTGAAATTAAAAAAATATGACTAATTTAAGTCCATTAATTTCAGTAAGGTAAAGGTAAAGGGACCCCTGACCATTAGGTCCAATCGTGTCTGACTCTGGGGTTGTGGCGCTCATCTCGCTTTATTGGCTGAGGGAGCCGGTGTACAGCTTCCGGGTCATGTGGCCAGCATGACTAAGCCGCTTCTGGTGAACCAGAGCAGTGCACGGAAATGCTGTTTACTTTCCCGCCGGAGCGGTACCTATTTATCTACTTGAACTTTGACGTGCTTTCAAACTGCTAGGTTGGCAAGAGCAGGGACCGAGCAATGGGAGCTCACCCTGTTGCAGGGATTTGAACTGCCGACCTTCTGATCGGCAAGCTGAAGAGGCTCAGTGGTTTAACCCACAGCGCCACCCGTGTCCCTATTAATTTCAGTAGGTCTTGTCTAATTAAAACTTAGTTGCATACGGCCGTAATTTTGTACAGCTCCTCCTGCACTCCACCTTAAACCTGTTGCACACTTCAAACCATGGGGCTTTAACACAGTGCCTTATTTCTCCCTCTTTCCTGCCTTCCCACGCTCTCTGTCTTTCTACCTACAGGTAGGTAGCCATGTTGGTCTGCCGTAGTCAAAACAAAATAAAAAAATTCCTTCCAGTAGCACCTTAGAGACTAACTAAGTTTGTTATTGGTATGAGCTTTCGTGTGCATGCACACTTCTTCAGATGCCTGTCTTTCTATCTGTTTTGTTTGACTTCCAGCCAGAAGAAGACTTCTATAGAACTCTAAAGCTTGCTCACCAGT
This sequence comes from Podarcis cretensis, assembly GCF_951804945.1. Taxonomy (NCBI): domain Eukaryota; kingdom Metazoa; phylum Chordata; class Lepidosauria; order Squamata; family Lacertidae; genus Podarcis; species Podarcis cretensis. The sequence goes on along the minus strand of NC_137178.1, from coordinate 71,359,250 downwards.
TTGTGACATTTTCCTTGGCTCCAATAATATTTCCATACTGCAGCTTTAAGATTTTTTGCCTGATTGACTTTACAATGATGGAACAGAGTATTGTGGATTTTTTTCTTGTTAGGGGTCTAAAAGCATAACTTTTAAAGAACATCATTTCAATTAACCTTTACTTGGAGTAGACTCATTGAAACAAATGGCTGTTATTACATAGGTCTACTAGTTTCAGTGGGCCTAGCCTAAGTAAAATTACTTGACTACAATCCAAGAGCTGTGAATATTGAAGTTTCCTATGCTCATCTATGGAGAGGATAATATCCGCTCAGTGTCTTCAGAACTGCAGGCAATATTGGCTTCAAAGAGCAGTGGGCCTAGAAATGGATCTGCTTATGTTTCTGTCTGTATATTGTAGCTTAATAGCTTAAAGTTTAGCTAACACTCAAGATCATTAATTTAAGAGAGGCGCTGGCTGCAGTCCACCTGCTGGGATCAATGAATACAAGCAAGACCTTTCGATTATTGGTTATGAACAGGAAAAGAGTACTATGTATTTCAGGAGTTCCATCTACCAACACCACAAGGTTTCTGGGGATGAGGGTGGGGAGAAAATTAATCAGTTTGCATTTGAAGGTGAACCAAGCTATGTTGCACTTCCGAGAACGTGAGAACCAAAACATAGCTATCTTTTGAAATTTGCGTTTCCCTGAATTTTGCAATGTGTACAAAAATGCATATACTGCGCTAAATGTGCAAAACATGAATACAGTGGTACCTCAGGTTACATACGCTTCAGGTTACATACGCTTCAGGTTACAAACTCCGCTAACCCAGAAATATTACCTCGGGTTAAGAACTTTGCTTCAGGATAAGAACAGAAATCGTGCTCCGGCGGCGTGGCAGCAGTAGGAGGCCCCATTAGCTAAAGTGGTGATTCAGGTTAAGAACAGTTTTAGGTTAAGAACAGATGTCTGGAATGAATTTAGTACTTAACCCGAGGTACCACTGTACATTGGTGAAAAGAGCATACAAACTTCACTTTTCAAAAATGTATATATTAGGCAAAATTGCATACAGGAGAATTTATTCTAAACTGCTGATGAATTTTCTCAAGGACTTATAAAAAAAAAATACTGGTGTGGAAATGTGGATAATTGAACTTAAAACTTGAAAAAATTGAGAGAAACCAAAACTGACAGAGACTATATGGCATTGTTTGGCCTGATTTGGACATCATGCTACACTATGGTTTAGACTAGGTTTTGTGCACGAGCAGCAATGAGTCATTTGATCCTGAGTAGTAGAACAAACCAGGGTTTAAACTAACTGAGTTTCCCTCAGTCTGGATATGATGAGAAACTCTGGTTAGTTTAAAAGTGATGGTGAATGCTATGGATTTCCTCATAGTCACAGTGCTGGATGGTGTGTGTGTGTGTGTGTGTGTGTGTGTGTGTGTGTGGTGTGTGGAGAGGGAGCCTGAGGGTCACTGCAATTAAATGTTATGTCTTTAAAGGATCTATTGGGTTCACTGCAAGCAACAGCTATTGGGGTATTCCATGTAGCATACCCACTGAGGAGTCTGCATGCTCCCACAAAATATGTGTTTGTTGGAGGGGGGTATTATTGATTTGTTTTTGTTTTGTTATGCATTTTGTGTTCTCAGTTTGTATTTTTATGTTGCATCCTGTCTTCATCTTCAAGAGCAGTATACAAAACACAAACAAACAAACAAACAAACAGAATGCTAGTTTTGCTGCCTTTTTATATGAGAAAACAAAGCAAATCCAGCAGGAAACAGCACATTAATGATGGGTCGATGCTTGGTTGGCCTCTAATAAAACCCACAAACTCTCCACAATTCTTGCCAAATCATAACCTGCACCCCTCTAAAAACAATAGCTAAGGTAGCTGGGGCCTCTTTGCCCCTCTGCAATTTTAGCACTGCCAGGAAGTTCTCCTGAACAAGCCTTTTTGCTTGTGTTCACCCCCTTTGATTAAATGTAAATGTAAGTTGCTGTTTTTTTCGTAACTGTTGTATTATTTGCATAGAAGATGGCTGTTCTTAATTGGATTGCCTTGCCCATCTTGTGGAGAAAACATTACTTTGTTTTTTAGCCTCTCTTGTTTTTCCCCCTTTTGCCTTGTAATCCTCGGTGCTGAATTCTACTGAACAGTGATTTACAGTTTATAAATGTCTCCCTTAATTCCACATTATTTATAAATCAATACTTAATTTGAATTGATTATGTTTCTGGGCCCTTAGATCTTTTATTAAGAAAAGGGCTGACTCTGTTCCTGGCAGCTGAACATCAAGTTTCTCTCCTTAACGACGACCAAAAAAAAATCAAAAAAATCTTGGAAGTCATTCTGTTAATTGGAATGCACAGTCTTTGCCTTGTTGTAAAATATGAGTGTTTCTCCTAATTACTACCAGAGGATCCCATCTGATTTCGTTGAAACAGGTTTAACACTTATATGCAAGAAAGAAAAATCAGAGGAAATCCTTGCCTTCTGCAACAGTGTCAAAATAGTATAAATCCCTAAATGTTTAGACTCACATATTTAAAATGCAAGGAGAATGGAGTGCTTCTTTGGAGACATAAATAAATTGCCAGCTCCAACACTGACTTTTACCGAGTTGCTTAGGTTCCTTGCCTTAGCTTCCTGGTTTTGCATAATAAAAGTGATACAATTATGATTGCTATGGTAGAACGATGACAAGATGGGATAATATTTGTAGTAGGGCACATGCCATGTAAGCAGAAGATCTCAGCCTCTCCAGATACGTCTAGTAGGGACTCCTGTCTGAAAACCTGGAGAGCTACATCTCTTCTTTCAAGACAGCAGTGAGATAGATGGGCCGATGGTCCAGCTCAGTCTAACTCCTTTTATTCACAATTGCAGCTCATCGTTCCATGGAGCTCAGAATATACGTACATGTCACAATCCCTCACAAAAAGTTCCAAGAAGTAGGTTTAGGGATGGTCGAGGAATTCAATCTTTGTGAATTTCAATATGAACCGACCTCATCCTCACCTTCTGGACTAACATGATTTTGCGCTTCCCAAATGCACAGACTACAGGTCTCAGCTCAAAAATAGGACCCAAAGGCCATTAGAAATGCTTATTTCCAAAAGAAAACATGTTTACAAATGTGTAAGGTAAAGGTAAAGGGACCCCAGCCATTAGGTCCAGTCGTGACCAACTCTGGAGTTGCGGCGCTCATCTCGCTTTATTGGCCAAGGGAGCCGCAGTACAGCTTCCGGGTCATGTGGCCAGCATGACTAAGCCGCTTCTGGCGAACCAGAGCAGCGCACGGAAACGCCATTTACCTTCCCACCGGAGCAGTACCTATTTATCTACTTGCACTTTGACGTGCTTTCAAACTGCTAGGTTGGCAGGAGCAGGGACCAAGCAATGGGAGCTCACCCCGTCGCAGGGATTTGAACCGCCGACCTTCTGATCGGCAAGCCCTAGGCTCTGTGGTTCAGACCAAGAGCGCCATCAGTGTCCCTTTCAAATGTGTATGATTACATTGAAGTTTATTAAAACGGATGCTTGCATGCAGTTTTTATGTATATTTTTAAAAATTTGGATCAGTGGGGAAATGGGAAGGTACAGTCATGGGTGAACACATGCAAAATCAACACAAACTGGAAATAGTGTAGTTTGCTGAACTGCAGATAACTTATATTAGAGGGAGAAAAAAATGACTTAACCTATTGACTCATTGTGAGCTCTGTGGCAGCACTTTGAGCCCAGGTCTCTGTGCTCTAAATTTTGCATTGCAGATGCATGAAGTATTGAATTCAGCTGAATTCAGCTCATCTTGTAATATGATATTCTTCACTATAAAACATGAATAAAATAATGTATTTCTTTCAAATTGCTAAAATATTTTTAATATAGCAAATAAAAGTCTAATATAGGACATAATTCAGGCTAACATGCAAAATATATATTAAAAAGGAAGGAAATGCAGAATGCAGCAAACTGTTTAGAGGTGCATATGTGCAAAATACACATATAAAAGATATATGTGTATATATAAAAGATATATGTGTCACTAGTTTCAAAATTTATCAGAAATATTTTGTATGGCTATAAGTTGAGAGGAGGGGGGGAAACCACTGTAATCTATACGTTTGCATCTAAATTAATTTTGGGTGCAGGCATGTCATCTGAATTTGACTCTTGTACAGCTATTGAGTCTGCACAGGAGAATTTTCCAGTTGTGCCCTTTTTGGTTCTGCATTTCCCATGATTTTCTCTTATGTGACATGAGTTTCTTTGTAGTGTTTATCTCCACATTTAATACGTAAACATTGGGAAGTCTAGATTACATTTTAGGAATAATACTCGACATTTTAAACTATAATGCTACTTGGACCCCCCCCCCCCCAATATGAGAGAAATCAGTTACCTGTTTTTGCTTTTGCTTTTTCTGGCCACAAGGAGCTATCTATATTAGGGATTTTCAATATTAATAGGGTACACTATATAAGGAAGTAACTGATGGAGAAGCATACAGTATATTGGTTTATCCAAATTTTAACTTGGAATGTAGCTCACGTGTCCTGTCATTTCCTACTCATTTATGCTTTTTAACAGCCTTGAAAAGTGTGCAAAAATACAATCTGTTTGGGACAATGTTCCCCCCTGATTTCACCCTTGCATTTAGCCTACAACAAAATTAGAATCTGAAAGGCCCTAAGGTATACTGCTTTTTACTTCTACCGGCCTCACGTTTATATACTTCAAGGTTACTGTTATGCTAGAATACTTCAGGACAAACTGATCTTCCAGTATTTCCTGCTTGAATGAAAGTTGTAAGTGTCAATTCTTATACAAGAACGCAATTATTATGGAATTTCCAGAAAGTTTTTGCTGATTTGCAGGGCTTGGTTTGTTCAGAGAGGTAGGCACACTTTGGTATTGCGAAACACATGATGACGTCTCACTTGATAAAACATAAGGATTACTATTGTAGATTTTCTGTTCCCTTATTCCAAATGCTGTTACTGTATTTGGAATATTTTGATTACCCCAGTACATTCTAGAGGCATTAGTGAAGGAGGCAGCCAGCAGCAGATTTTGCTGAGACATGGATGGGTTTTACTTGGTTATTGTACCAGCCCACAAGTATATTTATTGTCTCACATATTTATTGTCTTCACATATTGGCACATTCATGTCCTAAACAAAACAAAACAAAACCCCAAAAGGTTTCTCTTCTTGTTATGTACTAAGCTTGGATCCCAGAACAATAGGCAAGTAGGATCCTAGAATGCAAAAACTGATTGACCTGCAGGAAAAGACCAATCAGGCTCCAGGAGGGAAGCAGAATCAGCCAATCAGATGGGACTCATTGTGTAAATAATGTATATAAAAGCCTGAGGTTTGGGGGGCAATTCAATCACTGTTTTACAAGCTGCAATAAAGAGCATGAAATCACTACAGGACTTGGAGTATATTTCACTTCTGCTCTTCTGCATGATCACCTTGAGATGGTTTTTACATACCACTGGCAAGTGATTTATTTACGAGGCTCAACTTACAACGAGCTTCTCGGACATTTCATTCCTAAGGCCAAACATAGCCATGCTTGCATTTCTTATGTTTCACTGGGCTTGGAAACAACAAGATCTGTATACCAGGAGGACAGTGTGAGATGTCTTGGTGTGCTGGTCCCGGGGGGTTACTGTGTGGCATGGTCTGAGTCCAGTCCGAGGTCGAGGGTATGGAGGCCGTCCATCAAAGCTGAAGCGGGGTCCAAGGCAAGGAGTCAGGTGTGGTCAGGAACTCTGGCAGAAGAGCAGGACAGGGTGCAGGCAGGAACAGGCTACCAACAATGTTGCTCCTGCAACCTGGGACTGGGCTGGCTGGCTTTTATCTTCTCTGAGGCATAGGGTGGCCCTGGTCCACAGGTGACTCGCCTCTCCTGGCCTGGAGGCGAGCACTCCTCCTGTGAGAACTTAGTTCCCTCCGCCTCTCTGCCCTGAGCCTCTGCAGCTCAGGAGAGGCTGGAGGGTTACCAGACCCAGAGGCCACCTCACCTTCCCCTGACGGTGCTGAGAGTGGAGCACCTGCAGGCAATGGGTCCTCCATCACCTCCGGAGCCAGGTGTCTGCTCCTGAGGATCTGGCACAGGTGAGGGCCCTTCAGGTTCAAGCCCCAGCACCGGCTCAGCCGGTCCTGGAGGTGGGGACTCCTGTACAGGCTGGGATTCCTCAGGTTCAGCCTCTGAATCCGATTCCCAGGCCATCACCCTTCGTGTTTCAAGTATTAGAGTAGGGGGATTGAGGCAAAGTCCCTCTCTGAAGCCTGCTGAATCTCAGTTCTGAGATGGACTTCTCAGTTGAAGTGATGTGTGCAACATCAGATACCTGCTGCACTTGAATTTTTAGCCCTGATGGGAAAAGATGCTTTTCCATGACCTGAAAGTATCCACAGCAACCTCTCCTACCTTACTTACTTAAGGTGCAAGGAAAAGAGGAGGGACCAATAACAGTGTCATATCACCAAAGTAGAGACATCACCTTGCCAACAAAGGTCCGTATAGTAAAAGCTATGGTTTTCCCAGTAGTGATGTATGGAAGTGAAAGCTGGACCATAAAGAAGGCTGATCGCCGAAGAATTGATGCTTTTGAATTATGGTGCTGGAGGAGACTCTTGAGAGTCCCATGGACTGCAAGAAGATCAAACCTATCCATTCTGAAGGAAATCAGCCCTGAGTGCTCACTGGAAGGACAGATCCTGAAGCTGAGGCTCCAATACTTTGGCCACCTCATGAGAAGAGAAGACTCCCTGGAAAAGACCCTGATGTTGGGAAAGATGGAGGGCACAAGGAGAAGGGGACAACAGAGGACGAGATGGTTGGATAGTGTTCTCGAAGCTACCAGCATGAGTTTAACCAAACTGCAGGAGGCAGTGGAAGACAGGAGTGCCTGGCGTGCTCTGGTCCATGGGGTCACGAAGAGTCGGACATGACTAAACGACTAAACAACAACAACAAATCACCAAAGAGCTGGTTCTGAGCACTGTGTACAGATGATGTAATCAGCTAGTGCTTGCAGTGGGAATTGAAGGGTAGGGATGACCTCCCAACAAAGGAATCAAAGCATTTAGTGAAATTGTGCTGCAGTGCACCTGTTTATGCTCAAGTGGCAAACTCAAATACCTCATAAAGGAATAAATTGACTGTACAAGGTTATGCTCTTGACAGATCATTGCTGTTGCTACATTAGAGGTGCCTTCTATTAAGTATGGGATCAGGGTGAATACGTCCATGGGAGCTACCAGAGCTATTCCAAAGTAGAGCTGGAAAAGGTCTTCTCATCCCTCTTCCTTACTGCTGCAATGAAATTAGATGATACAGAAGGAGAACGTAGGTATTTCATTTCTGTCTTACTGCCCTCTGTGCCTTGATCCCAGAGAGTGCCTCATTCCTGTATTCCTTGAAATAATTTTCGAATACATTTTCCCTCTATGAACCACTTACTCTTCCTCTCCAGTGGATGTAAAGCAGAAGGAGCCATAACTACATGTTCTTGCATTCATCCTGTGTTATCCCATTCTTTGTTTCTTCTCTACTGTCAAGATTACTGGTTTATCCTGCAGGACAGAAATTTAATAAGTAAGTAAGTAAGTGTTTGAATCCCCGTGAAGGGGTGAGCTCCCATTGCTCGGTCCCTGCTCCTGCCAACCTAGCAGTTTGAAAGCAGTTCCAAGTGCAAGTAGATAAATAGGTACCGCTCTGGCGGGAAGGTAAACGGCGTTTCCGTGCGCTGCTCTGGTTCGCCAGAAGCGGCTTAGTCATGCTGGCCACATGGCCCGGAAGCTGCACACTGGCTCCCTCGGCCAATGAAGTGAGATGAGCTCTGCAACCCCAGAGTCGGCCACAACTGGACCTAATGGTCAGGGGTCCCTTTACCTTTAAGTAAGTAAGTAAGTAAGTAAGTAAGTAAGTGATAGACGGATGATTCATGAGCCTACCAATTATCAAACATAATATTATCAATGCATATCTGCATTTTTTAAACAACAACAGCAACAACAACAGAATATATAACACTTTCCAAAGTATTTTACTGGCAGAGCAATCCAAAGATTCCCTGGCAGAGTAACTTGCAATTCCAAAGGCTTGCTGGCTCTCAACAATTAGGCAGGGAGATAGCATAGGCATGCAACAGGGGGTGTGCTGAGGCACACCCTAAAGGTTAAAAAACACACCAGGGATCAAGGAATGCAGAAAGAGATGCTAGCAGAAGAAAAAGGCTGGAATGGACCTGCAGATTCAGCTTGTGTCTGTCTCTGGAAGTGGTGGTGGGGTGATTGGCTCAAGAAGAAACTGCAGATTACTTCCAGCCTTTTTCTCCTGCCTGCTTCTGTCTCATGGCTCCATTTCTGTCCCAGTTCTGCTGACAACCTTTTGTGGAGAAAGATATGCTTTTGTAGTGCACAAGCAAAAAGGAGAAGGACCCGCCTGGTACCCCAGATTTGTCCTTCCTTTGATCAGCTTGGCATTGGACTTCTTCTCTGCAGGAAAAAACACAAAACCTCATATTTTGGCTTCTTGACCACTCCTGTTATGGTTATTTTGTTAGGTTTTTACCTCTTTATTTGTCCTTATTTGTTTGTCTTGTCATCTCTCCCCCCTCCTCCTTTCACTGAAATACTGTGGTACCTCAGGTTACATACGCTTCAGGTTACAGACTCCGCTAACCCAGAAATAGTACCTTGGGTTAAGAACTTTGCTTCAGCGTGAGAACAGAATTGTGCTCCAGCAGTGCAGCAGCAGCAGGAGGCCCCATTAGTTAAAGTGGTGCTTCAGGTTAAGAACAGTTTCAGGTTAAGAACAGACCTCCAGAACAAATTAAGTACTTAACCCAAGGTACCACTGTAAATAAATAAGCCCTGGGAGCACACTCTAGAGAAATGTGCTGCGCAAGCCTGCACATTTTCATTTGCTATTTTTCTCATCCTTCCTCCTCTCCCAGAATGCCCCTTTTTCTTTCTAGGCCAACTGTCGGTGGTACAGGATGACAGCTGAGCTTTCTGCTGCCATACCAGGAAGGCCCATAGGACCCAACAACCCCTCAGTTGCTCTCCTGAGAACTCAAGATTTCTCCTTTAACATGTTTACTTTGAACATGAAAATGTGAATATGTGTATCGGTTTAAAAACATAATAATGAAATAGCCATATTTCATAAACTTAGGTGGCATTTTCAGCTTCAACATTGCCCTTAAATATACACAACACAGTGGTCGCACATACTTCCTCCATTTAAAAAGGATTTATTTAATCTCATTCTTCATTGTACTTAGCCAAGTGTCCCATTTGAGGCCCACTTAAATTAGTGAAAGTTTGCTATCTGCAGTGCCTGGTGGATTGTGTCCATTTCACAAAAGAAATAAACCCAACTTTCACTACATTACCAGATGCAAAGTTTACCTAGGGATAAATTGTTCCTTTGCATCACTCTTAGCTGCAATGATGTTTGTTTAAATATTATCTCATTTCCTCAGCACTTTATTATTTACCGATTCAAAAAAGGCATAATTACTTTTCTTCTGATTTTTTTCTCTCTCCAAATGACAATAGTGCAATTAAATTACTGAATTCATTTATATTTAATTGTGCGCTTGGTTTTTAATGTGCCATTCGAAGGCATTTCTGGTGACTGCTTGTTTTCTACACAACATGAGAAAATCTAAAGCTATATTAGGGAAATATATTATATGGGCAACACTGGGTCTCATTAATGTTATTTATTGTACGGTGAAACCTCATTAGAAGGTATCCTGGATTCAAAAATGCATTACCAGGAATGCTCATTCCCTCTCTCTTTTTAATTTTTCTTGTAAGAGAGAAATTGCTTTTATTGTGTTTCTTTATCACACACAAAATGGCTACTGCTTTTTCTAAAGGTATTAAATAAATTGGGGGAGGAGAGAACAATTAATCTGCTAACAAGTACAACCCTATTACAACATGTGATCAAAAAGGGATGTTGTGTTTACTATTCACCTTCGTATCTCAGCTAACCATTAATTCTTAACTTCTTTCACCAGAGTTAAGAACCACTATTTTTCAGTGCAGTTGTTTGCATCTTAAGCACCAATAATGTGCTTTTAGTGCATTTGAGATCAGGGATGAGTGAAACCTGAGGTGCAGAGCCACAAATAGCCCAATTTAGGAAGTAGTATTTGCTCTAATGAGAGCAATATATCCAGTCCTGCGTAAATATTGTTTGGTAAGCCAAAGAAAGAACCATTATTTGCAAGGAAACGAGAACAAAAGCAGAGTCCCTGAATTGTCAGTCCTGGAGAGGGAAGTCATTTTCAGAAGGCAAATATCCTTTGCCAAGTTTGTGTTGCAGCCATTACTTAACTTACACTGACTACTGCAAACTGCTCTTTATTTCCCCCGAAAAATAAAAAAAATAAAGATAAAAAATAAATCCCTCTACCCTGCCAGACCTTGATCCTTGATGCTGCTGGTACAAAAACAACTGCAAATGCTTCATTCTCCCTCTCATTTTGCTTCCCACTACAGTTGGTCACTGTCAACAGTGCTCCACAGCTGACAAACTCTTTTGCATTAGTGCTTCACAAGGCTGCCTCCTGACAGCACTGCTACCTGGTAGCGGCATTCATTGTTTTGACTTATTGTGCCGCATCCGCTTTGTGCTAACTCGACACACAACTGCTTTGATGGCGCTTGCATGCATCAGAACCTTGTTCTAAAATGCTTGGACCATCAGGGGTCTCCATTGATCAAGGAACTGCTGCTTACTGTCACAACTCCAGATGTGACCTCAATGGTTGCTGCTGCAACCTTTATGAGGTGAAATACTCTGTGGGTTTCTAATGGGTGATTGGGAAGAAGAGTGCCTATTTTACATCTGGACAAGGTTAAAAGAACTCAGTGAACTTTAAAATACCAACCACCCTTTCCACTATAGATATTATCAAGTCATTGAGTGTAATCATAACGTGGCCATCTGGCTTTCACAGAGAATATGTCTCCTAATGACTTCAGATTTCTTCTGGTGATGGGGCGAACTTTCCTTGGCTCGATTTAGAATCGGTTCTGTGTTGTTTGCAGACGTTCTCAGGAAGTGTTTAGATACCATGTGCATATAAAGGTAAAAGGTAATGGACCCCTGACAGTTAAGTCCAGTCGCAGACGACTCTGGGGTTGTGGCGTTCATCTCGCTTTACAGGCCGAGGGAGCGGGAATTTGTCCGCAGACAGTTTTTCCGGGTCATGTGGCTAGCATGACTAAGCTGCTTCCGGTGCAATGGAACACCGAAACCAGAGCAGTGCACAGAAATGCCGTTCACCTCCCCACCGGAGCGGTACCTATTTATCTACTTGCACTTTGACATGCTTTTGAACTGCTAGGTTGGCAGGAGCTGGGACCGAGCAATGGGAACTCACCCTGATTTGAACCACCAACCTTCTGACCGGCAAGCCCAAGACATTTTTCCTACAAAGCAGCCTAGTCAACTTGAACTTGGACTGCGTATGCATACCAGATGTTGGGAACTTTTTGCCTTCCAGTTGTTGCTGACCCCTGGCCATTGGCTATGCTTGCTGAGAAGCTGGTGGTAGTCATTGTTCAGCAGCATTTTGAGGGCCAAAGGTTGAGAGCCACACCTGATGTACACAATCCCATTCTCAGCAGGAGAACCTTTGGGAAAATAATGTCCATTTTTAATCCATCTGAGCATTCTGGTCTGGACAGGAAATTACATCTCGGATTTCCTTCTCCTATCCCCTTTCTCTGGGCTCTCACCATTACACTATCTTCTGTCACCAGCATTATCAAAAAATTAATAGTTCTCTAATCAAAATTACGGAGCTTGGGGCCTTCACAGGAGCTGCTGCCAACATGGAAGATCTTGTGAAGATCCCACGTCCCATTGGCCACTGCTCTTTTATTTTTTATTTTTTAAATAATATTTATTACTTTTAAAGCTTACAAAAAAGAAAAGGAAGAAAGAAGACAAAAGAAAAAAAAGAACAAAAAGAAAGAAAAAAACAATACAATACATAAACAATACAAAACACAACCTTAACACATTAAACTAACACAATAAACTAAACCCAACAAAACAAAAACTATTTAAAAACATACATCATACCTTTTCCATATTCATTCCCTTGTGTCATTGACCTCCTCTCACCTCCCTCTTTGTATTCCACTTCCATTAATTGTTTCAGCAATTCCTTACCATCTTTCTCTATTTTCTATCATATAAATGTCTTAACATATCTTTAATCTTGTTTCCATTAAAATTTGTATACTTATTTAAGCTTAACTCCTTATAGCATTTCAGCTAAAGCCATAAAATTTCCTTCCAACATTTTTCTATCACTCATTAATTTTACAATATTTCTATATATAAACTTTAAATTTCCAATCTTCTTCCACCATCTCTCCCCAGTCTCGGACTCTACCAGCCACTTCCGTCAACTCCATACAGTCCATCAACCTGGAGATCTTATGTCCGAGGCTCTTAACTCTTTTCCACGTCCCTTCTGCCAGTCTTCTTCATATTCTTTGATGCTGAAGAGCAGATCTCAGGGAAACTCCAATCCAACAATACTTTTATTCCTTCTCGACAGGTCAGCCAGATTTCCATAATTAAAACTAGGGTCCATAAAGTATTTCCAGGCATGTTTCAAAATTCCTCCAAAATCAAAGGCCCCCAGAACTCCAATCTCCTCCTGACCCAAGTCCATATTCCAAAAGTCAGTTAATCCCTGCATAGAGGGATCTTTCCAACTTTCCTTTTCTAGTCCAGGCCAGGCTCCGATCTTCAAAATCTGACTTTTTCTAGTCTCAATCATAAAGGGCCTCAACTTGTAGTCCTCAATTTGCCTCTGTAAGGCTAAGGCTCCCCCTTGTATTACTTTAGGTTCGACAACAGCAACTTTCTCCTTCCCCTTTTCAGCAATTTGTCCTGTTGAAATAGATTCCTGTGCCAAATCCTGAATAATTTCTGTATTGGTGCTCACTTTTGGTTCCAAAATGTCAATTTTAGTAGTCATAGCATCCGTCTTTTTATGAAGCTGTTCCAACAAGTGGCTTATCTTAGCAAATGCAGTCCATAAGGCTTCTCCTGTCGACATTCTTGAATATCCAAGGTCAATCTCTAGTTCTCACAGTTCTTATCAAGCAGCTGGAGATTTCCCAGCTCCACTCTTGTAACAGTTTCAAAAGCTCCCTCTAGAGGGGAACAGTCTCCACTTGTATCAATCTTTTCTAACACAGATCAAAAAGTAAAGATAGTTTCAATTTTCAGATACTTTTCCTCCCTTTTAAACGCAGAAGCGGACAATGGAGACATTATATTTCTCTTATTTAACTGACTGTCAACATCCATTCTCTTCGCTGTCAATGAACTCTCCCGAAACGTCAATCACTGGGAGCCCGTTCCCAGGTTCAGAGCAGTGGTAATTTAATTTTAATCACTCTCTCCTGCAGGATACACAGTCCAAAATTTCCCCCCTCTTCTTCTGCTTCCAAGGGGGGTCTAATAATTTCAATCGATGGAAGTTTAATCCTTTACATAAGGCTTTCCGAGACCTTAACTTGTAAGCTCTTTGCTTCAGTCTATTTACAAAAGGGGAAGGCGGACTTCCTGTTTTGAACCTTCCCCGTTCGATGCCAAATTAAGATATTTAAAGATCCAATTTTCCATTTTACTCACGGGTTGTTGTTTAAAATCCAATTGTCCACAAGAAAAAGTCAGCGCTCTCCGGCAACAGCAATGCGGCTTCACTCCGTGAAAGAAGCGGTCGATTCAAAGCACCGCGCCGCTCACCCCACGTCGCTCCGGATCCCCAAAACAGGGTTTCCCCGCGAGTAGGGGAGGCGCAAAAGGTGCCAGCCGTATCCCAGGTTCACAAGCTTCTTCCACCTGTGATTTCAATGGGTCTCCGCCTTCGCTGTGGCGGTTCAGACCCAACTTTCCACGGAGCAAGTTCTTCCCGATCGGAGGGGGCGCCAACCCGGGGGCGCCAACCCGGAAGTCTGGCCACTGCTCTTTTAGTACTGCTGCACTGCAGAGTATTTCAGGATAAGGGGGTGGAAGGAAGGAAAATCCACTTCCCCTCTTCCACCATTATCCTTGTAAAAGGAAGGTTGTTATGTGGTTGGCAGTGGGGAGGCGTTTATTTCATGAGCCTCTGGAATTGGGTTATTGCAGAATTGCAGAAAGGTTTGCATCTTAATTTGGCTATCTTTGTTTGGGGGGGGGAAGAAGGAAACTATGATTATTTTACAGTGCAAGTCTAAGGTATTTAAGATGCTGATTAAAAAGAGGCACTATATTTTTCATAGGAAGCAGTGTTTCTGAGAAATGGATACCAGGGGCACAGTTTTCCCCCAGATAATAATGAAAGCACACTTCACTCAACAATCAAAAAAGGCTGATGATCTATTTTTATCTATATGCTTCTTTGCAGCTTAAAAAATGGCAAAACAATTAAATTAATGATAATAATAATAATCAGTTTCAAGTAATTTTATCATTATTTAATTATTTATTACGTAATTACAGTTCCAACTGTAATTACAGTTCCAAGTAATGTGCAACAGTTTGAAGTATCTAATTTCCATCTAAATTGACCTAAGATAACTCATCAATACTGCCTTCCACCCTCTCGTGTCAGTGGTGGACTTTGGTCTTTCAAATTTCAGCGGTGCCCTGTGTGAGCCCCTAATTCGGCACCCTCTCCCTCTCGCCTTCCATTCTGCTCAATTCACTGCGTCACAGTTGCAACACCTTATGGCGCCTCCTAGGCTTGGTGCCTAGTGCGTCATAACTGGTTGTGCTGCAACAACAACAACAACAACAACAACAACAACAACAACTTATTATTTATACTCCGCCCATCTGGCTGGGTTTTCCCAGCTACTCTGGGTGGCTAAATCTGCATCTGTTCTTGTTTGCCTAGCCAGTTAAGATTCAGAAACAGGGCTGTGCTTTCTGAATGTTCCCTGCACCTGTTGGCTACTATATGGGCTCCAGTTACATGTCATAGTTGCTGTGGCCTATGGCACCCCCTAGGCTTGGCACCCAGTGTGGTGGAACTTGTCACGCTGCCCGAAATCTGCCTCTGCTTCTAGTAGGTACAAGCTGTACATCTGTACCCACTAACAGCGACCCTCTCCCAAATCTCACTGGTTAAGCAGGAATATAAAGGATCAGGCATAAGGTAACCAAGACCCGAGTTCTTAAGAGCCTTATAAATTAATAAAGTTCTTATAATGTTCTTAAGAGCCTTAAAAATTAATACCAGCACTTTGAACCAGGCCTAGTAATACATACGCAATCAGTAGATGCTTTTAAGCATTGGTGTTATGTTTTCATGGTAAAGGTAAAGGTAAAGGGACCCCTGACCATTAGGTCCAGTCACGGACGACTCTGGGGTTGCGGTGCTCACCTCGCTTTATTGGCCGAGGGAGCAGGCGCACAGCTTCCGGGTCATGTGGCGAGCATGACTAAGCCACTTCTGGTGAACCAGAGCAGCGCACGGAAACGCTGTTTACCTTCCCGCTGGAGCGGTACCTACGGTATTTATCTACTTGCACTTTGACGTGCTTTTGAACTGCTAGGTTGGCAGGAGCAGGGACCGAACAACGGGAGCTTATCCCGTCGCGGTGATTTGAACCGCTGACCTTCTGATTGGCAAGTCTTAGGCTCTGTGGTTGAACCCACAGCACCACCCGTGTCCCATACACCATCCGCGTTTTGATGGTAGTCTGTCCCCATTGACGGTCAGACTGCAAGTTACTAGTGAATACTTAGCAAGAAACTTTCCCTAAAGGCAAAGAAATATTTTATGTCACTTCAACTTTAAAAGAAGGAAGAGAGGGAGGGTTTGGGTTTTTGTTTTGTTTTTAAAAAGGACAATGGGTCTGATTACTTCCCCTTTCATTAAATGGTTCTCACTCCTACTTAAATATCAAAGGAGTTAGAAGAGCTTCCATCTGTCACGATCAAATCTGTCTGGCGCTCCAGTATAATATATTACTTTAAAGATTTATGCCATTCTCCCGCTCTCTCCATCCTCAACACTACTGTGTTGTACATTGTTAGTGTTACTAATCTGCTAACATGGGAGATAGAGCAGACAATTTGTTGCTCAAGCACCCGTGATGATTTGTGAGAAATTAAACTAAAGGCATTTAAGTTCTTCTTCACTTGATAATATGGATAAGCTAAAATATTATTCATTTGCAAGGATGTTGGCTTTTCACTCTACAGAGGAGCAGGAGAGAGAGAGAAATGGAGGTAATGTTACCAAAAACGTACAAGAATCAAAAGATGCTTTCTTATTATAAGCTTGAAATAGGAACATAACAGGAATCAGGCTTGATAACATACTTCAGCATCTTAAACAGTGCATATTGTCTTAGAAGTTTGGTAGTATGAATAACTGTGATGGAGGTCAGGTGCCATTTCTTATATCCATCATAGACTTTACTCCATTATTCCAGTGTCTCACACAAACCTGGTTAATTGTTTGAACCATTGACCAGTTCTGTGTCTGAAATTCAGAGATCCAGGACACACTTTCTGGGAAAAGTTAAAAGTACTTTTGTTTCAGGGTGGGTGGGTTGAGAGTGTCAGCTGTATAACCTACAATAGTCTTTTTCTTCTTCTAATTGTTTGTAGTGGAAACTGGCCTAGGCTGAACTAACTTGTGCATGTACATCACAAAGTATTGGAATGACTCAGCTTCTCAGAATGATTGTTCTTGATGGTGCCTTTATAGATTTTACTTATATAGCATAGTGGCTAAAAGTGGGGGCAGTGAGGTTTGAAGTGTCTACTTGAAGCCTTACCTCTGCTATGCACTCACTAGGCAACCTTTGGTGAGGCACTATTATCTCAGCCTCAGTCTACAGGGTTACTAAAGATTTGCTACACTGATGCATGATTTGAACATTCTAAAGTGCTACAAAGGTGCCAACGTTGATTACATGTGAAACTTCTCCCTAATGTATTTTTCCACAATCCCATAATTGTTATGTGTGCCCATGATGAACTCACAATATCATATTCAATATGGAAAGTATCCTGAACAAAATGCTTGTTCTACATCTCATTCCCACATTTCATTGTGTGCACTTTGAGAGCCAGTGTGGTGTAGTGGTTAAGAGCGGTAGTCTCATAATCTGGGGAACCGGGTTCGCTTCCCTGCTCCTCCACATGCAGCTGCTGGGTGACTTTGGGCCAGTCACACTTCTTTGAAGTCTCTCAGCCCCACTCACCTCACAGAGTGTTTGTTGTGGGGGAGGAAGGGAAAGGAGAATGTTAGCCACTTTGAGACTCCTGAAGGGGAGTGAAAGGCGGGATATCAAATCCAAACTCCTCCTCCTCCTCCTCCTCCTCCTCCTCCTCCTCCTCTTCTTCTTCTTCTTCTTCTTTGCACAACATATGGATTGTGTCAGAAAACCTAACCTCAGAAGACAACTCTCCATACTGATTCTGTTTTGCTTTAAGTTTGGGAAGCCAGCCTGCCTTATCTCCTCCTAGTGTGTGCCCAACACTGAAATTCAGTTCCAAGCTGAAAGATTGGTCTAAACTAAACTCCCTGTAGGTCCCAGAAGGCTGAAGACCGGGAGTTGAACATCTCACATGAAAGGGATTGCCAAGAGTTTCCTGAAAACTGTATGTCTGGGTCCAGGATTTTTTGTTTCTTTTATGAAATGCAGAATTTAAGCCTCAGATCTGCTTCCAAGCTGAGGGAAAATGTACCAGGTAGATCATTCAACAGGATTTGTGTTTTATTTTGCTGGAGAAGTTAAAACCATGAAGTAAAAATACCCTTTGTGGTGTTAAGCTTCTAATCCTTAATTACTTGGCTAGCAAGATGGCAGAGTGAAAATCCACTAGCAGTATGAAGACATAAGACTACGTCTCTGCAGACACTTCAGTTTTCTTGGAAACATTGGTATCAGGAATTGTATGTGTTAGCTCTTTCTCCAGTCAAAGCAGTATCTCTTAATTTAGGACTTTGTGGGACAACAGCAGTGAAATAAATGGTCAACTGGCAGCCCCTGGGCGTGATCCAGTTCCCGCCAAATTCTAATCAAGCTGTGCATTTTAAAAAGGGGGAGGCACTGCCTCTAGATGGACTGATTACAGCATGACAACAGTCTGAGGTGGTGTGGCCTGGGAATTTGCCCAAATATAGGGCTGAGAGAGATGAAACAAAGTGGGCTTGAAAGATGGGTCTGGGGTGATTTGAGGCAGTTGAGAAGAAAAGTGTGAGATCAGGTTGAGGTGATGCTTGGAGTTTGAGGTGAAGATGGCGGTTGGTGAGCAGAGTGAAGAGGAGGGCACTCCCTGCCAAGGGGTGTGTGAAGGACACTTCATGTGCATTTCATATAAGTCAGGGATGTCCAACCAGTAGATCACAATCTACTGGTAGATCTACTGGTAGATCCCTGGCTGATCCTGGTAGATTGTGGGGTCCTTATTGTGTACAAAAAGTTACTGGGGGGGGGGGGAGAGCTAAAAAAAACTCTGTGCAATCCTCCCCCCCAAAAAATCTGTGCAATCTACCCACCCCACACACGCTCCTCCTTCCTCCAATGACAATGGGTAGATCACTGCCTGTTTTTTTATACTGGGAGTAGATCACAGTCTCTTGGGAGTTGGACATGCCTAATAATAATAATAATAATAATAATAATTTATTATTTGTACCCCGCCCATCTGGCTGGGTTTCCCCAGCCACTCTGGGCGGCTTCTAAAAAAGATGAAAAGTACACTAAAATGTCACATATTAAAAACTTCCCTGAACAGGGCTGCCTTCAGATGTCTTCTGAATGTCAGGTAGTTGTTTATCGCTTTGATATCTGATGGGAGGGCGTTCCACAGGGCAGGCGCCACTACCGAGAAGGCCCTCTGCCTGGTTCCTTGTAACTTGGCCTCTCACAGTGAGGGAACCGCCAGAAGGCCCTCGGAGCTGGACCTCAGTGTCCGGGATGGGGGAGGAGATGCTCCTTCAGATATACTGGACCGAGGCCGTTTAGGGCTTTAAAGGTCAGCACCAACACTTTGATTGTACAAAGTACTGTATTTACGTAGGTGGTATTGTATTGTTCTCTTTTCCTTTAGAAACCCAAAGGATCATTGCTAACCTGCAGTTTTGAGGGTATTTTTCAGGAAGTATATTGAGTTCCGATGGATATTGGGGTACAGTGGTACCTCGGGTTAAGTACTTAATTTGTTCTGGAGGTCCGTTCCTAACCTGAAACTATTCTTAACCTGAAGCACCACTTTAGCTTAATGGGGCCTCCTGCTGCTGCTGCGCTGCCGGAGCACGATTTCTGTTCTCATCCTGAAGCAAAGTTCTTAACCCGAGGTACTATTTCTGGGTTAGAGGAGTCTGGAACCTGAAACGTATGTAACCTGAAGTGTATGTAACCTGAAGCGTATGTAACCCAAGGTACCACTGTAGTTGAAGTCTCCCCTTTTTAAAAATGTTGTAATCTGCTTTAGGAAGTCACCATCCACGTCCTCAGCCTGGCTTGGAGGTCTATAGCAGACACCCAAGGTATACTCTCAATTGGTCTTCCAGGCCATGGCTATCTTCACAAGTGGATACATAAGCTTTTGGGTTTTATCTGCATGTGTTTGTGCTTCTTAAATCACCATGTAGCTGTACCATTGCTACTAAAACCACCAGTTCTGCTATTATAATAAAAGGAGATGTGTTAGGTAATTCCATTTTTTGCTGGATCAACAAAGTCAAACTGACTTGTGTTGAAGGCTGGCATTCAAGTGCCAGGGGAGATTGTGTTATATTTCTTCAGACTTGGGTCTGCAGTGGGTCAGCAGACCTGATTGCCGTAACACTGAGCGTTTTACCCAGGGAAGTCACACTATTTCCCTGGATTCTTTTGTGTAAACTTGACCTGCCTTTGCCGTATGAAATGTGAGAGGGAGGGTTTGAATTTTCTCAATGCCATCAGCTACCATACGACTTTAAATACATGTTGCGGCGGGTGGGAGGGGGAATCACTTGCAAAATCTATGGGTTTGCAAAATCTGACGCTTAAGCAGTTGTTAGTAATGTGTTAAATCTTCTTTTCACAGCCTTTGGCTTACTAAAATGTGCAAACATCTGTTTAACATTACTTAATAGATGTTACTGCGATAAATAAAATTGCTCAGGTACCAAGTTCTAAAAGCAATTTCTGAAGCTGTTCATTAGCCAAATGCCATGTTTATATAAATAATTATTCTGTTGACTGGGTGATATGCTAACTGACTTTATCTGCAAATCTGGTCGTAAACATATTCTGAAGAGACTGTTTGCATATGAGAAGATCTGATCGCACTTGCAGAAGCTAGCTTGGACAGCTGAGGCAAAATCTGACATTTGACATTACAGGTCATGGAGTGCTTGAGATCCAAAGGCAGAGGAGGCAACACAATTTGATATTTACATAACTGCTTGAGATTTAACACATTTGTTTATGAATAAGTATGAGGACCTTTAATACAAAGTACTGTATTTACGTAAATACTTCTTCAGATAACCTATCACACAATGACATTTTTTCAGTTGTTATTGTGGGTGGTAGTCAACTACAGTGGTACCTCGGGTTAAGTACTTAATTCGTTCCGGGGGTCCGATCTTAACCTGAAACTGTACTTAACTTGAAGCACCACTTTAGCTAATGGGGCCTCCTGCTGCCGCCAGAGCACGATTTCTGTTCTCATCCTGAAGCAAAGTTCTTAACCCGAGGTACTATTTCTGGGTTAGCGGAGTCTGTAACCTGAAGCGTATGTAACCTGAAGGGTATATAACCTGAGGTACCACTGTACTGCTATTATTAATTAAATACCAACTTATACTGATTCCATAGTGAAAGCCCTGATAATATTTGGCTAGGCCACTGTTTCCCAGACGTCTGATAGCTAACATCCACTTTTTTTCTGAACTAAAATTGGAATGGCATTGTACTGCTTTAGAGTACAGGTAATTTGTTACTCGCACACATTTAATGTGTGCATTCAGCTTTACATGCTTGGCTAGATAAATAAATAAATAGGAGGAAAGTTGTATAAAAACTCCATTTCCCATGAACATATGTAATGTAGAACGCTACCTAGTTAAAAACCCCAAGTGGACACATTTAATATCTTAAGCACAAAGAGGAAGATGAGGAAGGGGAAGCAAGTGATCTGAATTATGCAACCACAGATTCCAACTGCATCTGGACCAGCCCTGTCAGTTAATTATGTATTATGTGGATCATATGACTTAGCACAGGGATAGGTACTCAGATGTTGTGGTCCTAGGGCAAATATTGGGTATTTCTTCAAACAAGGGATATGCACGTGCGTGTGTGCTGTCTAGTTTATCTAACTGGTAAGGAATATTAATCACTCCCTTAATTCAAAGGGTATTTATTGATTCTTTCCCCCTCATTTGATATTTTCTGACATTTTATAATACTCAGTATTGATTTATACAAAATCCGTAGCCTGCTTTATTCACTTGTCATTTTTTGTTTTCTTCCTTAATAAATATAAGAACCATGCATGCCCACTCTGTTAAGATCTTGAGCCTCTGCTCTCAAAGTAATGACAATCTGGCATTAAGAAATGTGAAATTCATTGAGAAGCTTTGAAGTTGCAGGAAATAGAGAAAAAGGCTACTTTCTGATGACTTACTGGAAAGACAGAGGAAGGACTTCATGTTGGTAAAGGGCAGCTGGGTTGAGACAGGAAACATATAGCTCAGATGTAACCTCTCTTTCCTCTCTTGGGGAAAACTAGATCTATTTCAATCAGGATTTATGGCTGGTTTTGGCACAGAAACTGCTTTGATCTCACCTCTGCTGGGAGAGAGACAGGGAAAATGTGTCCCTCTTAATTCTCCTCAACCTCTCAGCAGCTTTAGATACCATTGACCATGGTATCCTTTTGGAGTGTTTGTCCAAGTTAAGGGTAGCAGCACCATTTTGTGGTGGTTCCGTTCCTATTTGAATGGTTCTTTCCAGCAGATGATGCTTGAGGAATGCTTTTTGGCCCTATGGAGCCTTCTGCGAGGTGTTCCTCAGGGTTTTATCTTATCCACCATGCTGTTTGACATCTACATGAAACTGCTGAGTGGGGTCATCTGGAGTTTTGGAGTGTGCTATCAGCAGTATGCTGATGATGCACAGCTCTACTTCTCCTTTACATCTGCAGGTGTGACAGTGGTTGTGCAGGACCCTTGTCTTACCTCAGTGATGGACTGGTTGGGAGCCAATATACCAAAGCTCAATCCAGATACGACTGAGGCACTGTTATTGGGTGGTTCCTGAGACCTGCTGGATGGGAGGCTGCCCACTCTTGATAAGTGGTAGTACTCATAGATCCATTGCTGTTGCTTGGTGCTCAGGTGGCCTTGATGGCGTGGAGTGCCTTTTATTGGCTTTGACAGCTATACCCATAGCTGGACAGGGATAGCCTTACTTGTGTTGTCTATGCTCTGATAACTTCAAGGTTAGATTGCTGTAATGCATTATATGTGGGGCTTTCTCGGAAGATAGTGTGGAAACTTCAGCTAGTGCAGAATTCAGTAGACATGGTGCTCATTGGGGCAAGATGGTTAGAGCATGGAACACCAATCCTGGTCTTACTGCATTGTCGGCCGATTTATTTCTGGGTCCAATTCAAAGTCTCTCCCCATATGAACTGACTTGGACCCTGCAATCATCTTCTAAGGGCCTTCTTTGTCTGCCCCCCTTCATGAAAGGTCGTGGGATGGCAACACGAGAATGGGCCTTATCTGTGGTGGCACCCCATTTGTGAAATGCTCTCCCTTGGAAGGTTCACCTGGCATCGTTGTCACCTAAACATTCCTCTTAAACCAGGCCTTTTGTGATCAAACAATCTGTAGCAGGAATGCCAACTTGAATAAAATAATTGGGGGGGGGGAAGTAGGCCCCACCCTGTATAACTGGTAGTGTGGAGCATGCACACCATTTGAATGACACTGCCCATCAACTTTGCCCTCCCCAGAACCCTCAAATATTTTATTGGGGAGGGGGGTTGAAGGGAACTCAACCCCTAGGTGTTTTCTCCTATGATCTATAGCCTTTTAAATGTGCCTCTGGGGGGGCGTATTGTTTTTAATTATTATGTTATGTATTTTGTGTTGTTATGCTGCAAACTGTCCTGCGATCTTTGGATGAAGGGCGGTATATTTATTTATTTAATTGTAATAACCTCCTGAATTCCACGCTATACAAAGTAAAAATTATAACTCGAGTGCATGTAAAATGCCTCATAGTAGTCTGAAGTTTGGGACAAGCTTTCTGCCAAGTCATATGTGGACTTGAAAAAGACAGTTACTTATGTATAAAGTAACCTATAGGCTAAAGCCCTAAACAGGCAACATATCTCTTTATTTAGATATACGGTATTTATCCTGCCTTTCCTCTTCAGAGTGAAGCACTCAAGGTGGCTATCATCATAAATTTAAAAAACCAATTGTGTAATGTAATACTTTAAAAACACAACAAAACAGGCAGCCATAAATTTACAATACTACATTTCTGCCTCTAGAACTGAAGCAAAAAATGTATTTAAATGGTAATAGAAAACTAATGCTGAGGGAGATAAATGAGGTTCATGTTTTGTGTGCTGCAACAGAGAAGGCCCTTATCCTTTCTCCACCAACTTATGATGTAGCTTGGGCTTCCAAAAGGGCCTTCCTGCATCAGAAGATAGCTGGGAGTTCTAGGTGCCCTTGAAAATGAACTGGTAGGCAGTGACCCTGGTTAACAATGGAGTAAAGTGATTAAAACACTAACTCTTGTTGTTAGGAATCTTGCCACTGCATTCTGAAATACATGAATATTTGTTCAAAACGTAATTAAGAAATTTGGAGAGGGTTGTCATCAGTAAGCTGCTGATACCTAATCTCTAACATCTGAATTGGAAATGGCAGAAATGGCCCTGAAACAGTGTCTGGGCGAAATGGTGGGCTGGATGAGGGATAATAAACTGAGGTTGAATACTGGCAAGATGGAGGTTTTCTGAAGGAGTGGTATCCGGGTCTGATAAGTCATGAAGTTGCCTGCCTTTAAAAAGGTTGCACTCTCCCTGAATGTGCAGTCCGATGGAGCTCCTCGCTCCAGCTCTCATTGGAGGTGCACTTCTTTTCGTAGCAAGACAACTACAGCCATTCCTGGGTTGGAATAGTTTGGCCACAGTTGTCCATACATTGGTAAGTTTGGATTATTGCAATGCACTCTATGTAGAGCTACCACTGAGATTGGTCCAGAGCCTGCAAATCGTGCATTGACACCTTGTTTCTAGGACTCTCACTGTCTGCCTTTCTGCCCCATGCAGCTTATGGTCAGGTTACTTGAAATACCTCCTGATCTCTTATATACCCAGTAAAGTTAAAGGGACCCCTGTCCATCAGGTTCAGTTATGGACGACTCTGGGGTTGTGGTTCGAGGACCCGACCCCGCGAAGTGAAATGAAGACACAAGGACACGTGATATAAGGTTAATGGGCTAGAAAAGGCCACAACTTTATTGATTACAGCAATGAAAAGGTATTGGCTTAGGCATTGGATAGAAACAAGTGGGTTTATTCACCAGTAGGTGGAGCCTTTGATGTGCTTTCGAACTGCTAGGTTGGCAGGAGCAGGGACCGAACAACAGGAGCTCACCCCATTGCGGGGATTCGAACCGCCGACCTTCTGATCGGCAAGCCCTAGGCTCTGTGGTTTAACCCACAGCGCCACCCACATCCCTTCACCGCTTTCTGCAGAAGAGCTATCTGAAGCCCACTCCACGAACACTGAACGTGGCTTTTAATATGGCTGCCCCTTTTCTGTGGAACAGCATCCCCGTAGAGTAGAGATATAACCGACACCTAGTATTTGTACTTTCTGGAGGCAATTGAAGGCTTTTTTATTTTCTTTTTTGACAAGCTTTTCCAGCTGGCTGTTCATTTTGTATTGTTTTTGAATCCATTGCCTGTTATTTCTGCACTATTTTAAAACTATGTTTAGCTGTTTTATTACATGTTTGCAAATTGCCTTCATAAATAAAATAACTTATCTTATTCATTACTTATAACTTCCTCTGAGCAGCAGCTTTTATATCATTCTCCTTCAGCCCTGTTCAAATAAGTTTGTAGGGCTCACCAACCTGGGTATCTTTAGTGATGAAACTGTATTATATACCTTCAGACTGTCCTCAAAGAACAACTGCTAAGCAGATCTGTTTCCTTGGGTGTGTACGCACACATTTGAGTGATATATGAAACCTCTTTAACTGCATTGA
This sequence comes from Podarcis cretensis, assembly GCF_951804945.1. Taxonomy (NCBI): domain Eukaryota; kingdom Metazoa; phylum Chordata; class Lepidosauria; order Squamata; family Lacertidae; genus Podarcis; species Podarcis cretensis. The sequence continues at coordinate 71,333,927 of NC_137178.1, read as the reverse complement.
ATTAGATTTGATTCTTAGCAAATAAGTGACAGATTCGAAAGAGGGAAATTGCTGTTTCCCTTCATATGATGTTTTTTAATGTGTTTTCTTTGCTTCGGGCTCTCACATTTCAAAATAATTCAAGCACTCTTTGAGTAAAAAAGTTTGCTGATTTCCATCAATAAATGTTTTCATATTCGGCACAATTTGCACAGCACCTTTGTTGCGACAGAGAGAGAGAGAGACCATGAAATAATTACATGAAAATAATTGAAGTCCAATGTACCATAGATTTAAACAATCGCTGAAACCTATGGTCCCAACTTAAGTGTTCCCCTTCTGTTCAGTTTGTCGTTTTGCTTAGACAACCTTCATTCAGTAAAGATGTATCAGATGTATTGTGTATGCTACACAGACGGGAGTCTGGGTTTGCTACTAAGTGAATACTCAACAGGAAATTGCAACCAATCACCATTCCCTTAGACTTTAGCTTTGCCCTTAAAATTGTTGTTTGCTACCTGTCCATCTTGAGAAACAACAGAGTGCACCTCTGGGGTTGAAGTCAAAACTAACTCATAACTTCTGCCTCCTGCATTGTTTTTTGTGACCTCTCTGGGGCGCCAGTCTGGCTGGTATGTGTGGAGGTCCTGGGCTGCTCACACAACAAGTCTCTGCCACCCCTGTCTTGCTGGTGTGCTCCAAAGGAAGCAATATGTTGGGAATCAGCCTGGATGCAGGAATTGCTGGCAGGAGGCATACAAGAAGCCATCCAACCAAACTTGTATAGGATTTACCGTATTTTTCGCTCTATAAGACACACTTTCCCCCTCCTAAAAAGTAAGGGGAAATGTGTGTGTGTCTTATGGAGCGAATGCAGGAGGGAGGCTCTGCTCAGAGCTCCCTTTAAAGAGCCATGTGGAGTGTGTGTGTGGCTCTTCAGGGCTTTTCCCCAAGGAGCGAGAAGGGCTGCCCTTCTCCCTCCTCGGGGAAAAGCCCCTAAGAGCTGCGCACACACTCCGCACGCTCTTTAAAGGGAGCACGGTTCTTGGGGAGCCTTAGCCACACACAGCCTCTCCCGGGCAGGGGATGAAGGCTCCCCTTGCCTGGGAGAGGCTGCGTGCAGCTCTTCCCATAAGCCAGGACAGCCAGTGGGATCGCTGCGCAGCGATCCCGTTTGCTGTCCTGGCTTCTGGGATTCAGAATATTTTTTTTCTTGTTTTCCTCTTCCAAAAACTAGGTGCGCCCTATGGTCTGGTGCGTCTTATAGAGCCAAAAAATATGGTACTTCTTTGCCTATTCTTCTCCTGTCTGGTCGTTGACCACAATAAAGTTTGATTTGATTTGACTCTTCTTCTCCTGAAGATGTCTCTCAAGGCAGTGGGTATGGATTTTTCCTCAGGTTTTACTTCTGAAGCCTTTCTCATGTGAATGAGTATAGCTGCAAAGTAGCAGAGGTTTATGATCAGAGTTATTCTTCTCCTACGTGGGCTACCTTCCCAGGTTGACAAGCCCCATCTGCCTCTTGTTTCCTTCTACAACACATGCAGTGACTGCCTTCTTGACCACTGGACTCACCATTGGTCTTGTCCGTTCCATCGGCTGGAGCCTTAAAATTAGAGGACATTAAAAATAATAATCTGTGAGGTGGTCTTCAGTAGAGGTGGGCAAGTCCCTCAGTTCAGCTTGAATTCATCAAATGAGTGAAACTGGAGGATGCTAGGGGGAAAGTATTGAGTAATCAGTTTATAATTGCAGTTCTAAATCTGTAGTCGTTGGCCGTTTCTCCTGTGGGCACTATTTTTTTTTTTAATCCAGCGGTGGAGGCTGCATGGTGGTGGTAGTGGGGGATGGAGGCCTCCGTCTAAACTTCTCGGTTGTGGTTGCTATGACCACAGCAGGATGGTGGGACGTTGGGGTCCCTTCCTCTTCTTTCCTCCTCTTCACTTGCTATCCCACTTTATTTCTATTTCCAGTACCTGGAATACTAGTAATCTGGATGCTAGGAGCCCTGGAAACTGTAATTGTTTCAGGGTACCTGAAGAGGCTGATGGGAGATAAATTTTCCTCTCTGCTGCCACAGTAGGCACTGCAGCAACCACCTGTGTGACTGGGATAAGTTCTTCTCGGGCTTAGATTAAAAAACTGAGCTGGAAAAGAATTTAAGGGCACGCTGAAGGTGAGCATTACAAATCTAGGAATCATGAATGTCAAAAACATGACTCGTTTTCAGTAGGATGGTTTGTATCCATCTGTATTTACCATATAGATTGGAAAGCAACAATGGCCCTATTCATGTATTAGTATCCTGCTACCCAGCTTCCCCCATATATGCACAAAAGTTCATTTCCAAAGCTTTTTATTGTTAGGCTACGGCAATATGTAAGCCCCTTACGCACTTCAGGCAATACACGTTGCTAATCCCTCATTCATTACTATAGAATGCAGACTTCCTATTTAGCTCAGAGCCGTAAGTACTTAAGTAGAGAAGGGTTTGGATGGTGGGCACGTCTTCAGGCACTCATTTCACTGCACAAGCTGACCTTCTTTGTGCTTTTTCTTTTCTGGGTCCTCCTGGACCTGGGAGGCAGAGAGGGAGGTGTCTCCAACTCTTGTAAAGAAAGTGGCCCCTTGTAGGGTGCCAGAACCGCTGCCAGCTCCTTTCTGCATCAGGACATGTTCGCTCACAGTTCCTCCCAATCAGGAGAAGGATGTAGCAAGCGCTGGGGGGGGGGGGAGCAGAAGGGCTTGCTATGGGGAAGACAGGGATGGAGGAGCAGATTGGACATCTTCTGGGATTCCCCCTGCCTCCAGATCTCTGCTGGCCAATTCCCTCACTTTTCGTGGTGGTGGGGACAACTCGCTGGACCGTCCTCATTCTGACTCAGCCAGCACCTTGCAAGTGTGGATAAGAGAGAGCAAAGCCACTCTAACACTGACATAATTCCTGTTAGATCAGGCTTCCTCAACTTTGGCCCTTCAGGTGTTTTTGGCCTACAACTCCCATGATCCCTAGCTAGCAGGACCAGTGGTCAGGGATGATGGGAATTGTAGTCTCAAAACATCTGGAGGGCCGAGGTTGAGGAAACCTGTGTTAGATGAAAGTTTGCAGTGGGAGTTGGATGTAGGCTTCTCCATGGGATTAGGAACCCTGATTTTGCAGGTCTTCCTGTTGTGCATGCCCAGATCCCCCTTCACACCTTTGCCTAATAATCAGAGGGAGGGAGGGGCAGAGCCAGGTGGGTGTGCAGAACCTCGGGCACGATCTTTGCACCGGGGCGGAGGAAGGGGGTATGGTGGGGGCAGGTCACCCCGGGTGTCACCACTGAGAGGGGTGACAAAATGCCGAGCGGCACTCACTGCGGGGCCTGCAGCGCACCTGAGCCATGCATCTCTCCTGGGAGAGATGCAATGGCTTGGGTACATGCCGGCTTTGCACTGCCCAAATGGTCTGCCTGCTCCCTCCCCCCCCCCAGCACAGTGGACCAAAACCAGCTGATGACATGGCTCCCTAAATTTATTTTCTGATGAGAGCAGATTTTGCATGTCATTTGGAAACCAAGGACCCAGAGTCTGGAGGAAGAATGGGGAGGCACACAATGCCAGATGTTTGAAATCCAGTGTGAAGTTTCCACAGTCTGTGTTGATTTGGGGAGCCATGTCATCAGCTGGTATTGGTCCACTGTGCCTCATTAAATCCAGAGTCAACGCAGCTGTCTACCAGGAGATTTTGAAGCACTTCATGCTTCCTTCTGCAGACAACTTTATGGGGATGCTGACTTCATTTTCCAGCAGGACTTTGGCACCTGCCCACACTGCCAAAAGTGCTAAAACCTGGTTCAGTGCCCATGGGATTACTGTGCTTGATTGGCCAGCAAACTCGCCTGACCTGAACCCCATAGAGAGTCTGTGGGGCATTGCCAAGAGAAAGATGAGAGACAGGAGACCGAGCAATGCAGAAGAGCTGAAGGCTGCTATTGAAGCATCCTGGTCTTCCATAACACCTCAGCAATGCCACAGGCTGATAGCATCCATGCCATGCCGCCTTGAGGCAGTAATTGATGCAAAAGGGGCCCAAACCAAGTACTGAGTACATATGCATGCTTCTGCTTCTCAGAGGTCCAATATTGCTCTATTTGCAGTCCTTGTTTTGCTGATTTCATTTAATATTCTAATTTTCTGAGATGGTTAAATTGGGGTTTTCATCAGCTGTACGCCATGATCATCACAAATATAACAAACAAAGGCTTGACATATCTTGCTTTGCATGTCGTGAGTCTATCTCATATATTAGTTTCACCTTTTAAGTTGAATTACTGAAATAAATGAACTTTTCCACGATATTCTAATTTTCCGAGTGCGACCTGTATATTATCAACTCTAGATAGTTTATTCTGCATGATGAGCAATGGAGAAATCAACCATTCTCTCATTTGATTTATTTCTATATATTCTCCATATTGCCCTGTAACAAAGTCTGCTTACAGTGAGGAAGAACTCCACTTTTAAATAATCATTACCATATTAACATATCTGGAAAACAGCTAACTTGATCACAAACTTTTTTATCTCTTTTTGTTGCTTGTCTGGTGTGTCTCATTGTGTCTATCAAAAAAAAAAAAAAGTATTCTTCCTGTGTTCATATTGGTTTACCGCTTGCTCTCTTGATCTAAAAATAAAGTACCCCATATGTGTATCCGATTATCATGTTCATTCCTTCTCTTAAAATGCAACATGAGAGCTAAAGTCAAACCATGCTCTGGCAGAGGAAAATTAGCTTTTTTTTTTTTTTTAAAGAATATTTATTAAAGTTTTCCAAAAAAACAACAACACAATACAAGACAAAACAGGAAAAAAGAAAAAAAAACCAACAAAAATACAAAAATAAAATTTGCTTTTTAGACCACGTTATGCATTGTTTCAGGAACCTATTTATTTATTTATTTTGAAGCTGTGTTTGGTCATGATATGTGTCACACGATGCAGATGTGCTTTTGCTAAAAGCAAAGCCTCAGAAGAGCCCAAAGTGCAGAGCTTTAATTGTTCTCACATCTAAAATTGCCAATGGTTGTAGTTCTACAGATTCTATCCAATCCTTGGTTTTCACCCTAAATCGCCCCATTATTACTCGCCCTTCTCAGATATAGAATCAGGTTCTACCTCTCACCCTTGCTTACTTCCCTTTGCCTGACCTCAATTAGCTCAGATTTCTATTTAATCCTCTGCCTCCTTCTGTGTGTATTCACTTCTTTTGCGTGTCGAGGTCCCCAGGGCCACCCCAATAACTCACACATCACAGAGAATTCTTTGTTTAAGGTTTTTGGCATAATTTTGGCCACAACTTTATTAAAATACAAAAATGTGAGTGGTTGCTTAGGCATTGGTTGCGACTATCTGCTCCCACCATGGGGGACAGACTGACATTCCGCATGATGCGAAAGTCAGAATGGGGGAATACACTTGGGGGTAGCGACGGAGCAGGGAACCTGCCCTCAGCCCTCCCCAAATGCAACCAGGAGCTCATTGCTAGGGCCCAAGCCCCCTTGACAGGGTGGACAAGCAATAGTTAGCCCCCGATTCCTTTAATGGAATCCCTTGCAGCAGCAGCATTAGAGGGGCAGGCACAGCCAATCCATGCCCCTCAACCAACCAAACCATAAACCTTACAAGTTGTGACGATTTGCTACGTAGTAGGCAAAAACCAAATGACCCCTGCCAATCAGCCAGATGGAGAAAATTCCTACCAGGCCCCTGCCCCAAGAGAAGACGACCCCATGACAGGCGTAGCAAGGTCAAAGCGAACAACCCTAATTCTAGGGAGGGGGCAATGGGCAATCCGATGCACGGGTGAAAAGAGGAAGCCCTAGCCTCGTGCAAGGAGTTTTAGCATTTCTGGCTGTCAGTCAACAAATGGCAACATTAACTTCTTCCCAACAACAAGGGAAGCTCCAATCGCATCAGTGGCCAATGATCCATTAGCCCGCCCCCAACTTTGGAGTGTCCTGGCGGCCCCCACCGCAACACGTGCTCTCCATGAAGGAGAACACGCTTTGTCCCATACTTTTACTCCATATACCGAAATTGTGCATTTTTATTCCATGTAAATAAATGGAAACCACTCCTGATTGATGCACATGCATTGAAACCCTTGTATATGTATGCTGAGGAATTCACCACTTTTCTGATATACTTACTGTATTTATTAATAATATGGGGAAAGGTCATTTACTGTACTTTTTATTTATTGTATTTATTAGACACCCAACAACTGATGTTACATACGCTGGGTGACATGCAGCATATAATCAAAACTATAAAAACACAAAATGAAGTTCAAAATTGCAATATTAAAATTGCTATTGCTTCCCCGCCTCTCCCCACAAATGGATGACAGCCATTTACTTTCGAGAAAAACGGAAAAAGTGTGGCTGGGGAAACAACCAGACCTTCCAACTGTCCCTATTTCCCAGGGACCCTCCCAGATTTACAGAAGCCATTCCGGTTTTTGATTTGATTCTAGAATGTCCCGCTTCTCCTTAGAACATCCCTATTTTCATCTAATAAATGTTGGAGGGTATGGAGTTGTGTGACCCATAAGGCAAAGAGATAAGTAACTGTGCAACGTTTAGAAGACAGCTGAAGGCAGCCCTGTGTAGGGAAGAGTTTTTTTTAATGTTTAATGTCTCATTGTGTTTTTATACATGTTTGAAGCTGCCCAGAGTGGCTGGGGCAACACAGTCAGTTGGGCAGGGTATAAAAATTATTATTATTATTATTGAATAGGATGCCCCTATGTTCGAATCCCCGTGACAGAGTGAGCTCCCTTTGCTCGGTCCCAGCTCCTGCCAACCTAGCAGTTTGAAAGCACCCCAAAAAGTGCAAGTAGATAAATAGGTACCACTCCAGCGGGAAGGTGAACAGCGTTTCCATGCACTGCTCTGGTTTAGCCAGAGGAGGCTTAGTCATGCTGGCCACATGATCCGGAAAAACTGTCGGCGGAAAACGTCGGCTCCCTCAGCCTGTAAAGCGAGATGAGCGCTGCAATCCCAGAGTCATTTGCGCCTGGACTTAACTGTCAGGGGTCCGTTACCTTTTTAAAATTTTCATTGGAGAAATGTTGGAGGCTATGAACAACTGGGGTGGAGGGTAAACTGTGGTGATTCCAATCATCAGAATATAGCCTGCTCCTATCTGAATAGCCCTATCCTGTGTATTGTTTCTTGTAAAGTGCGACGGAATGATGGGATCATGTATACTTGTCAAAACTGACTATCCTATAAGCGGATTCTGTAGTTATTTATGGATTATTTATTTATTTGCCCTCCTCCCTGCTTTTTTCAAATTGTACTTTATTAGCATCACACACTAAAAATCTGAGGTAGGGGGGAAAAAGGAAATTATTTTGTTAGCATCACATTCTCCTTTTGCATCCACATGGGCTTATATATATATATGTATGTATGTATGTATGTATGTGTATATATATATATATATATATATATATATATATATATATATATATATATAACTTTGCCACATAAACTCCCCCTGCCCCCCAGCTAAGCTGTGGTGAACTCCCTACCTATAACTTTGACACTTATGGGGCCTGTCAGCACATGTTGGAGAGCACTCACACTTTTTTGTGTGTGATTTGGCTCTCCCCCCCCCCCCCAAAGCAGGGTCTTCATGTCAAAAGGAGGAGGAGAGGGGGAAAACCCCATTTTGAGGCATGACATTTTCCTCATGACAGTCTGCCTCTGAACTGCACTTGCTGCCGCGGTGGTTAAAAGGCTTACAAAGAGAGTCTAACAGCCAGTGGCCAATCGAGATTGTGCAAGCCACATCTGCTATGGATGAAACACGCGCGAGGGAGAATAAGGATTTGGAGGAAGACTGGATAAAAGGGCTACGACGGGAGCCTAGCTGGCAGGTCAGTGATATAAAGGTGTCTGTGAATGCTTGGAAGTATGCTGTTATGTCTTAAGTGCCAGTAATCGCTAAACTTTGCAGGCTAAGTACAAATGAAATATGCTTCGTTGATTTGCAGCTCAGCAGTTTGCGGAAGCCGATTCGCAGGGAATCAGTGATCATTATGTTTTCATTGTCTTGGGAGAATGGCTAGGCGATTCCAAATCTGTTTAGTTCAAATTGCAGGGGGTGGGGGTGGTGATAAGCAAGGTTTTGAAAATCTGTAGACATTTCTAAATTTATACTTCCCTTAATAATGGTACTTACATTAACAAGCTGCAGGTGTGCTCTGCACTGTTAAAGGAAAAGCACGGGGCTTTCTCTCTTCTTGTGTAGTTGCAAGTTTATTGCATTATAAACACAGAAAGCAACACCTGTCACCCTTTTGCTTCCACGGTGTCATAGTAATTTGTAACAATGAGTTTTGTTTTGTTTTCTTTTAACCTCATTTAATGATGTGACCCTTCCTTTTAAAGCATGGTACACACTTGCCTTATTATACTGGGCTAATAGCAGTTTTGCATGCATTCATTCCCTCCCTCAAGGCAAAGGCAGTTTTCATTTAGGTGAGCACTGCAAGGCAGTACTGTTTACACTCCGAAATACCTGTTTCAAATTTGCGGAATTAGATATTTCCATTTTGTAAGCCGATAAATGAAATCCTCTGCTAAGCACCACTGAGTGGCTTTGATTGCTCTTTACATTACATCCTACACAGCATATCTGCACTTTTTTTCCTGCTCCGGTGCATTTTAATTAGACAATCAACAATATTGAAGAGATATGTCACACGGTAGTTTCTCCCTTCTTTTGGCACTCCTCACAAGCTGTGTTTTTTTTTGGGGGGGGGGGGATTGCTGCTGTTAACAGATTCTGATAAAGTGCTAACACAATCTCTTTCTGTCACGAGAAATTGCTCAAAAGTACAGGGCTGGTAAAGATTGCCACACACGACAAAATCCTTTTTTCCCCCCACGAGAAGAAAATGTATATATTTCAAATGTACCAGATTCCCCCCGATTTCACACTGAGAAAGAGAACCATAACAGTAATCGGTGCTACTGCTGAATGACCTTGGTTGTACTGGGGGTCACCCAACACTTTGGAATAATACAAAGAACAGAACTTAACGTTCATATAGTGCTGTGAGAGAAATGCTTGGTGGATTTTAGCTACTAGGAGATTTGGATATTAATAATAAAAAACGAATGTTTTGATTTCACTTAATATAAGGTCATGCAACACTGCCCTGTCCTAGAGTTCAAGGGCATCTTCTGAGAATTGTTGAGAGAGTACTGTTTAGTGCTGTGCTGAAAATGTATCCTGTCCTCCCCCCCCCCAGCCATTATCCATCCATTAATGAAAAAAGAAATGGTGTTTTAAAATGATCAGATTGGGTGAAATTCTTGTGGCTGGGTTCAGGGTTGTTGTTACACTTGCTATACTTAGAGGTGCTGTGACTTCTACATAACATCTCACCAGTAGTCTGAACTTCATCCTCCCCAGATTCCACCAGTTGGGTTTTAGTACCCATGAGGAAGACATCAGGACAGAACTCCTCCCCTGGGCCCTTTTCTGGTCAGGGTGAGCAGGCAAGGAGGTTGCAGAGCGCTAAATTGATGTTTACTGGATAGGAATAAAGAAGCACCTCTCTTACGACCTAATCCCTGCACCAGCCAAAATTCTAAAGACACTCTCAGGTGCCCCCCAAATGAGCAGGGAAAAAAAATGGAAACCATTTGCAGAGCAAAAAAACTTCTGAGAAATTGGAGGGCAGGTTTCAGCACAGCACATGCACTGCAAGAATTCTCTAAATAGAGAGATTTTTTTAAAAAATGTTACTGGAGCATCTCACTGGTGGTTTCATCTCGTGACAATCTAGTGCCATCTAAATCCACTAACCAGCATGTCACTGATGGCAGGCATTTGCTGGCATTTTATTTTATTACATTTTTATTTATTAAATTTGTGTACCGCCCTTCACCTGAAGATCTTGGGGCAGTTCACAATATGTCTCATGTGATCAGTCTATGCCATGTGAGCACTGGATTTGGGCATTACTGGAGCATATGGGATGGCACATGGGGATGTCATGTAGCAGTTAAGAGCAGGAGCTGGGAAATTCTCTTTTAAAAAATGTGCTTCTTCTATGATCTTATTAAATAGCCCCAAGCAACCTTTGGCCACCACACCATCTTTCACACCCACACACCCAACTGAAACAGTACTGGTTTACCGTAAAAAGTTAAAGGTAAAGGACCCCTGACAGTTAAGTCCAGTCATGAATGACTCTGGGGTTGCGATGCTCATATTGCTTTACTGGCCGAGGGAGCCAATGTTTGTCCACGGACAGCTTTTCCGGGTCATGTGGCCAGCATGACTAATCAAGCCGCTTCTGGCGAAACCAGAGCAGCACACGGAAACACCGTTTACCTTCCCACCAGAGTGATACCTATTTATCTACTTGCACTTTGACATGCTTTCGAACTGCTAGGTTGGCAGGAGCTGGGACCGAGCAACGGGAGCTCACCCTGTCATGGGGATTCGAACCTCTGACCTTCCGATGGACAAGCCCTAGGCTCAGTGGTTTAGACCACAGCGCCACCCGTGTCCCTGATTTACCATACCAGCTTGTTAAAATGATGTATGGAATGCACCCTAAGAACACTATCTCTTAGTGGTGGTAGGAGTGGTCAGTGTGGAGGGGTGGAGCTGCACACCTAGCCTTGCGACAGCAGAGTTACTATTGTTTACAGTGGGGTGAGTGGCAGGTAGGTCAGCACGGCGTGAGTGGTGGGAGCACTGGACTGGCTCTGCCATTGCTTTTGCACAGCACTGACCTCCCCTCTCCCTTGGTAAGTAGCAGTAACTCCTCAGCCAGGGAGCAGCTGCATCCCTCCTCATCGACTGCTCCTGGTGATACTCTTGTTGTTGTAGTAGTTCTTGTTATTATTTGATGTGTATGGGGTGTTAGGGAAAGGGAAGTACTTGTCATGCTCCTTCTGGGGTTGTTTTTCCACCTTTGGTCCCCACCCTGCACATAGCACTCCTTTATGGCCCCCTTTGTGACAGCGGCCACATCCTGGGAATGGCCAGCTAAACCAGGTGAGGGTAGCCGATGCGTCTCAAACCCTAGTTGAGTTAGGGACTTCCCCTGCATGCAAAGACAGTCTTCGGCAGATGGAGCGGACAAGACCAATCGTGGGCCCAATGGCCAATAAGATGGTTTATATATGGGCTGTAAAGGGAGAAGGAAAACTCTGGTCCTAAACCTCCACTGCCTTGTGAATATCTCTGGGAGAAGGAAAGGCTAAGGAGTAAACCCTAGACACATCCAGAGTTGGTGTCCCTAAGATGGTTGGGTGGTGACATGTACACCTCCTTCCAGCAACTCCTGCAGCCAAGCTGGCGCCAAACCTATTGCTCTGCTTTTCTTTGGACCACATCAGTGAAGCTGAGAGGGAGGTCTTGTCTTTGCTCCAGAGAGGCCGCTCCAGAGAGGCCGCTCCAGAGAGGGAGCTTCTACTGCAGTGGTTTGACTTCACAAGTTGACACAGAAGAACTCTTATTGGGCCAATATTTTTAGTCTCTCTCTCTCTCTCTCTCTCTCTCTCTCTCTCTCTGTGTGTGTGTGTGTGTTTCAGGTGCCAAAAAAGGCAGAATATATTTTTCTTCCCACCTTGCACATACAAGGTCAATTTCTGTTAAAAGTCCCCAGATATGTCATTCTGACTCTAGATGATGCAAAATGTGAGAATCACTTACATAAATAGGATTGGAAAATATATAGGTCAAAAAGTCCCAAGAGATGAGAAACATCCTAATCGCAGTGGCTTGTCAGTGCAGCAATTTCTCCTGCTGACATGCTGAGATCTCAAATACTTGCAGTTTTCTTCTCAGGTCATGTTTCAGTTTGTTATCTGCTTCTGGACCACCTGTGCCTTGGGTTTATTTCTTAGTTTCTGTGTAATTCTAAAAATGGTTTCCATAGAGAATGACAGACACAAATGAAATCTAAAATATTAATATCGGATAATTAATTACATCACAAACACACTGGATAAGCTTTTGTTTTGTAGGTTTCCACCATTCAGTTATTTTGAAAAGTTACTTTTCCCTTTTACAGTTATTATGCTGTATTTGAAAGAAATTAATCACCTTTACATTATTGTCAGAGCTGCCCCTAGGTCCCAGCTCACAGAGGACCAATGCCAGGCTGTCGTTATGTACAAAAGTCTTTATTGAAGTTCGGTTTCCATTTCAAAGCCGCAGCGTGCAACTCTACGTCTTAAACCCTAGACCGGCGAAGCTCCATCTGAGTCTCCTCCCCTTCCACACCAGTTTAAGACTCTAGCCGTGCTCCACCTCTTCATTAGCTCCTTCCTCCTCTGGGCCCTCCTGCCCGCTGGGGTTTCATCCTTTCTGGACTCTTCTGACGCTGACCCCCCTGATTCTTCCCCCTCCTTCCGGCGGGCTTTAGGACCTGGTTCCCTATCCGGGCTACCTGCTGTGCCGCTCGCCTGTACATTTGAACTTGGCGCGCGCGCCCAGCCGGCAACCTTCCTCTTGACCGTTCCCCCGCTCTCCGATGGAGGCGTGGTCAATCCTGACTCATCTCCTCTCGCTGGTGGTGAATACGCTGGTCCCGATACCTGGGACTCCTCCCCCCCACTGCGCTCTGGTGGGGAAGCTGGTCCTGATTTCCAACTGCTGCTCTGGGAGTCCCCGCTGGCCCCTTGCTTCTGGGGTGTCCCCCTTGTGGCCCCCCTTGCCCTGGCCACCGGCGCCCCCTTCTGTGAATCTTCCGATTCGCTGGAGAGGCTCATGGAATCTCTCGGGCTACTGTCTTCTTCTCCTACGCTGCCCTCGGATTGCTCCCCCTCGCTCTCCATCTCCTCCCCTCCCTGCGCTCCCGCTGCGTCCCTGACAATTATATTTAAATTAGTGATGCATACAACCTGCCCCATTCCCAAGAAATCTCATCAGTTTTGTTGTGCTTTCTCTTGAAATTCCTCAGATATTTAAAATGAGAAGGAGTCCTCAGATTCACCTAAAATTTCACTTCCTAATTTTTTTTTACCACAGATCCTAACTGGAAAGTTTTGTGACCGAAAAAGAGCTGAAATACAATCCTGTGAGCATCAAGGATGTTTAAATCCAATTTACTTCTGTGGGATTTAAAACAATCCAAGCATATGCCTCGTTGCAGCCCTTACATGTCAAAGATGAAATTAGTTGGTTCCCAGCTCTCTGGCAACCTTTTATGTTATGTGAAAAAGTACTAATTTGATAGTATTACAAATATGCTTGTTTATATATGTGAAATTATCCTGTTATACAACACTATCGTTTTTGATATAGAAGTTATATAAAACATTGAACTAAAGTAATGTGTAAACGCACTTGCTCTGTGGTCTGCATAATCTCTCCTAAAGCTTATAAAATTTCTGTTCTTAAATTAATAAGCATCTAGCTTAAAGGAACTTTCTGCCGTATTCAGCATGACTTAAAAAAAAAGGAAGGCAAAAACTTTAAGCTACTAAAGTTTGGATTTAAGACAAGTTGGTTTTCTTTCCCTCAAAAAAGCAAATGCCACTTTCATTTGAAAGAAATGAAAGCAATGAATGAAGAAATGCTGCAAACAATTCAGTCTAAGTGAAGCACTTTTAAGTACAACTGAATTCAGTGGAATAATATACAAAACTCTCCTTGAAATGACTGGGATTTTAGATCATTACCTATCAAGTTTATTAGCAATAACCGTATACTTTAAGAACAAATTCAGTCTTCCTGGTAGTTCAACAGGTTGCTTCGTAGTCAATATTTCCTATATGTAATACTGTACAGATATTCGCATAATATATTTTACCTTACCATATAACCAAAGGATTCAAAATTCAGATTATTATTAGGGGAGCATGACATTTTGGAAGATGTTGAATAGCATGGTCTTTCATTATGCCTTTTAGATAATGAAACCACAGGTGAATTCTCTCCCCCCCAAAAACAGTGAAATGTCAACAGCTAATCATATATGTGCCTCTTCACTGATCCCAACTGGTTGCTTAGAAATGTGTGTTGGGGGATCATAGATTTACTCCTAAAGTTGTAAGCACCAAAGCTTTGGGGAAGTGCAGAGGTGGGTACACAGGAAGAGGAATGGGAGAGGAGGTCCCATTGCACAGGTAGAAGTCCTTGCACTAATGCAGCCTTTCTTAAATTTGGATCCCCATATGTTGTGGGACTACTACTCCCATCATCCTTGACCACTGGTCCTGGTAGCTAGGGAGGATGGGAGTTGTAGTTCAACAACCTTGGGGGGCCCAAGTTTGAGAAAGCCTGCACTCATGGGATGACTTGATCAGATACAACCATAGGTTAGTTTCAGTTGAAATAAACAGGACTTAACTCACCTCACTTGTTCAATAGGACCCAAGTTCCAGCTAACTTACTCTGGTTGAAACCAAATATGTCTTATACTCCTTCTTGGCCTAAACCAAATCTTGTTAGAATTGTCATCCATCCCCATCTACTCTTCTACAGTGTTTCCCCCACCCACACATCTCATTACATGGTTCATTAGCTTAATGCGCCTGCCGTTTCTGCAATCTTGGATATCCCCATTGTTCTTAAAAAGTGAGACTACAGAAATAGCTTCTCAATGTGCCAGGCATCCTTTGTTAGGGCTGGATTCTGGTTTTCTATACCAGCTAGTTAAAATATAAGAGTTCCATCATTAAATGAACAAAAATGATAGGCATCTTCTAGAACGCTGAAACTCCCTTCACCACCAGCCCAAACCATATGAATACTGAAGTAAGTAACTACAGAATTACTTACATGAGTATTTTTGTATGTCTTTCAATATATTCATTTCTCTTTTCAGTTTCCATTAAATGGGAGCTGCATCTGTTTAATGCAACTCAGATAACAATATGGCCTCACATGCTCCCTGTTGAAGATGTAAAAAAACCTACCTTATAGATGTGTTACAGTTTTTTTTCATCTTTAGTGCGGTGACGAGACATTTGATAATAAGGACGTATTCCATTTTCTGCTGCTTCCTTACCTGATAATTTCTGCTCTTTTCATACGATGTAAAAGCCAGTTCTGGAAATCTAGCGGAAGTTTAGCACACATTTCCATGAAAAGAAAAAATCTGTTTGCAGCCCCATTCACTCCCCAAATCATGGCGGTCTGGGGGTGGGAACAGAGTCACAAATTTGCATTAAAAGGTGGCAACATGTCTAGTGATGTCTGTGGTTGTTTCACACCACGGCCAGTGATGCGAATGAAATTTAGCATGACATGGCAGTATATCAATAAGGAAGCCACAGTTCCTTAACACAACAGGTAATGAAACCTGGATATAAGTGTTCACATAACCAGGAAAATGAATGCAATAATCCACACATTTGAATATACCTAAGAGATGTAGATAATTCAATACTGTAAAGTGGGGTGGTACATAATGGCATGAGCAAGTTTTCTATTATGATCACTGTTTTTGGGAGGTTTTCATTGGTCTGTTTTTTGTTTTAAAGCAAAACCGCGGGACAGCCGTATGAATCGTACAATTTTTGCTCTGTGCTCTCAAGCAGTTGTGATCTAAATATATTTATTCTTTTGAAAGGACAAGGTCAATTATTCTTAATGTATTGCCAGCTGCAGAAGCATTTGTGCAGTTTTTATTTATGCTATTGATTTATAAGGTGGATTTTAGTTAAACTAATAGAGAATTCAGATCGGGGTCTTTTATTTTGAAACGTCTTACACTGGGACTTGGCTATAAAACATCGCTTTACTCTCATATGAACATATACATACAATCACCCCAGCCCTCTGAGCAATCCATTTCATCACATCATTTTCAAAAGTGATCACTGTTGACTGTCTTTGGAAATGCTTAGGGCTTTTGCTATGTAGCCACATTTTTTTATATTAGCAAAAATATACAATATTAAAATGATTTTCAAATCCCTCCAAACCAAGTTCCATTTAAGAGTTGGTTGGATATTACAGTTAATTGCAACCAATCAGATACGTAATAATTTGTGAGTCTAACAGGTGGCCGTTCATTTTGATGTTTTCACGGGGACCATATGTGAGCTATATATGGGCGCACTGTTCCACATGCAACATCTTCTTTGGATGTTACAAAGCAATTCTGCCAGCAGAATGCACATGTTGCTGGAGATTTGGTTGATACTGTTTGTTTGTGAGGTTTAAGTGAGACTTGGAGTGCTTTGAGACACAGGTTGCTAATATGCAGTGCAACAATCTTTCCTATTAGGCTACCTTTCTGCCATGATAAATTGCACTCTGGATAGCAGCATTTACTGTAAGCATGTACTAGCAACAGAACTGGGCACATAGTTATTTAAGGAGAAGTCCCTGTTAGAATGCAGTTGAAAGTTAAGGGCACTCAGGCCCAATTTCACTTTAATTACTTACTCATGCACCGCATATTCACACTTTCTCAAGTATCATCTTGACTTCTTTTGCCTTCCATAGGTCTGTGTTGTCAGTGTATGGCAAATGAAGGGCAGGCATGTGTTCTATGGAACAAGAAGGCTTCCAGGTGGAGCATTATTGGTGGGAATTGGTGCTGCTGCTGCATGCAAGTTTTTCATCCTGCTTACCTGATACCTGACATCATCATCATCATCATCATCAAAATGTACGCCTATACTTTTTTAAATGTTTAATTCAGATTTTCTCTGGATTATATATATATATACACAAAAAAACCATATAAATTATAAAATGTACCACAAAACTTATCACTTATACAATCTTTTTAGACTTCCATCAGCACCTCTGATGATCCACCTTTTTAACCACTTCTTATGCATTTCTTAACTTTATATTGCCTTTACATCTCTTAACAAATCATCCTTCCCCTTCTCCTTTTTTGCAATACTTCCAATAATACTCCTCACAAAACTTCTTGCAAACCTACAAACGTCGTCTGATCTTCACAAATACTTTTCAAGTAGTCTGTAAATTTACTCCAGTCTTCTTTGAATTTATGGTCCCACTGGTTTCAAATCCTTCCTGTTAGTTTATCTAGTTCTGCATAGTCCATTAACTTCATTCTCCATTCTTCAATCGTCGGTAATTCTTCTTGCTTCCATTTTTGGGCCAGTAATATTCTTGCTGCTGTTATTATAAAATAAAGCTTACATTCCTTTCTATTTATATCACTCCCCACAATGCCCAGTAAAAATGCTTCTGGTTTCTTTATGAATGTATATTTCAACAGATTTTTTCATTTCATTATATATCATCTCCCAGAAGCATTTCACCTTTTTATATTTCCACCACATGTGATAAAATGTTCCCTCTTTTTCTTTACATTTCCAACATTTATTACTAACTTTATACATTTTCGCTAACTTGACAGGTGTTATATACCATCTATACATAATTTCCATCACATTTTCTTTTAGGGCATTGCATGCAGTAAATTTTAAACCTTCTTTCCATATTTTTACCCAATCACTCAGCTGTATATTATACCCAAAATATTTGGCCCAGTGAATCATAACCGACTTAACCTCCTCGTCCTTCAAATGCCATTCAAGCAGGAGTTTATACATTTTAGACAAAATTTTAGAATCAGATTTTCTCTGGATTTTTAAAGGTGTAGCCCAGAGGTGCAGAAATCCCTGCAACATGCCCAGAATGGGCAGAAAGGTACCAGAGGGCAGGGTGCTTTGAGGAGACGGGCCCCAAAACATAAAATGGGATGGTTCCATCAAAACTGATCACTCGTGTCCAGGAAACAGCAGGATGCTGTGTGGGTGGTCATGTTCCAGCTGTGCACATGGAAGGGATCTACTTGCACTTCTTTGTATCAGATTCCCCCCCCCCACCAACACATTCCAGGTTCATGTGAGAACAGGAAACTCACAACAAGTCTCTTGCTCCCTTTCCCCATGTCACGAGTACAGTGGTACCTCGGGTTACAGACGGTTCAGGTTACAGACTCCGCTAACCCAGAAATAGTACCTCAGATTAAGAAATTTGCTTCAGGATGAGAACAGAAATTGTGTGGCCGTGGTGCGGTAGCAGCGGGAGGCCCCATTAGCTAAAGTGGTGCTTCAGGTTAAGAACAGTTTCAGGTTAAGAACGGACCTCCGGAACGAATTAAGTACTTAACCCGAGGTACCACAATATTAGTTAGCTACAAGGGTGTCATAGGTAAGACAAAACACTGTCACGTCGTTCGCAAAATGAATGGGGTGGAATAACATAACAGCAACATAATTGACATAATTTCACCACAGCAGACAGTGAGATGAATAGCATAGTTTTGGGTTGGAAGAGGAGCTGCAGTGAAACAGAAACAGTTCTGCGTACAGGGAACTCAAGCAGAATGGAAGATGATGCCTTTTTACACCCGTAGCCACAAGAGAGAATGCCCTGTTCTTCGCCTCTCTTACCATTGGTACACCTTTTCCATTTAGAGGGTTGTAAATAAACTCCAGGGGAAGTGATGCTTAGGTTCTCTCATTCCACATATAATACTTACGCCTGTTACCTGCCTAGCGCTTGTGATCCCTAGGATGTTAGGAAAGAGCACTTGCTGACTCCAGACTTTCAGTAGGTTTGGGTTTTGTGTGTAAATTTTTACATCCTGCTTTAAAAATATCCCCACAGAAAAATTAAATTCAAAGACCAATGGCAGGAAAAGAAGCAACATAGCTTTCACAAGGCACCAGGACCATTCGTCAAAAAGCCCCGCTCTTGTCCTTGCACATCCTTTTGTATCACTCATAGGCCAAGGCAGCAGTTCTTCTTGAGAAGCTCTGGGGATAGGGTGCCAGGGATGAGGAGGGCTGTTTTCCCAATTTATCTGGGGTCTGCATTTCCCCCCCAAAGAAATGTAAACAAGCCTGTAAAATGAAAGCAAGGTAGATTCCCTGTTTCCTGCAGATGCTTTATTACTAATCTGGTTGTGTGTGTGTATGTGTGTGTGTGTGTTTGTTTGTTAAAAGGTAAAGGTAAAGGTACCCCTGCCCGTACGGGCCAGTCTTGACAGACTCTGGGGTTGTGCGCCCATCTCACTTAAGAGGCCAGGGGCCAGCGCTGTCCGGAGACACTTCCGGGTCACGTGGCCAGCGTGACATCGCTGCTCTGGCGAGCCAGAGCCGCACACGGAAACGCCGTTTACCTTCCCGCTGGTAAGCGGTCCCTATTTATCTACTTGCACCCGGAGGTGCTTTCGAACTGCTAGGTTGGCAGGCGCTGGGACCGAGCAGCGGGAGCGCACCCCGCCACAGGGATTCGAACCGCCGACCTTTCGATCGGCAAGTCCTAGGCGCTGAGGCTTTAACCCACAGCACCACCTGCGTCCCTGCGTGTTTGTTTGTTAGTTAGTTATAATTTATCATATAGGCACATTCATGTATTGCATCTACTCCAAAAAACCCCGATATATGTATATATCAAATGTTCTGTCTCTTTGTAGCTTGATTTAGAAATGGCCCTAAAACGAATATTTGTTTGTTTGTTTTTAATTGAGGCACTTCTTTCCATGTGATATATTTGCTTTTCTTAGCATATTAAAACAATATTTGAGGAAAATTGATTTTTAAACTTAATAGCATGGATTATAGAAACTGATAAATCTAAAATTAATAGCTAAGAAAGCAGTCGCTTCAGATGGGATAATTTAGATTTTTTATCATTTATTAATCATAAAAAGTAAACCTGCTCTATTGCTAATTTTAGTTTTTATCAAGAAGATGAATTGTTTGGGCTAATGAATGTATAGATATTCAATGCCAAAGGCATTCGTGGGAATCTGTTAATCATTTAACTGTGTCATGGCATATGCTTTGTCTTCATAAACCAATTAAAAGACAAAACTTCATCCACTAAAATATCTGCTGGTCTTTGTTGCCTAAAGCAAATTAAAACAGCATTTGTTTTAGAATGTGCTCCAATCCAGAGTTAATATCTTTAGGTAAATAATTAAAATGGAGATAGTAATATACAATATATTTTTTTTACATCAAGATTTACAATGTATGCCAGCTTTGGAACTGCATAGAACTCTTCCTAAACTAAGAATGAATTGATTTCTGTCTTTGCTTTATGTTTGTTATAATCATTCAGAGTTATCCATTACCTGTTTACTCAGAATAAAAAGTTTTGAGGAGTACAATGGGATTTATTCTCCAGGAAGTGTTATTTGGATTTCAGCCTTAAAATGGTAATAGAAGAAGCCCTTTCTAGTTAGAAAGCAGCAAACATTCCAGGGTAACACAGAGGAATTCTAGGTTTGGGGAAGCAATAACAGTTCCCCCTTTGACAACGCAAAAACCCCCACCAGAAAAATAACAGACCAAAGACGCAGCAGTTATGCAGCAGTCTCTCTCTCTCTCTCTGTGTGTGGCACTAATTGGAACTCACAGATACAAGACTTTTATCAGATAAAGAAAAACTAATATGGCACCTCCATTCTCACTTAAATATAAGGGAAAGTAGAAGATCAGTTTCCCCATTCCCCCCTCGCAGTGTGGGAGTTTCAAATTTAAAGTTCTAGACCTGACAAGGGGGGTGCATATTTGCCTTTGAAAAGATTAGCAGCCTTTTGAAAGTGGAGGTGAAATATGCAATAACATTTCTGAGTGAAGGGGAAAGTCTAGAAATGCCTCAGGCATCCAAAAGAGCTAGAAAAAGTCTTATAAACACCATCAGACATGGTTCCGTGATATCCTTCCTGCACTGAGAGCAGGTGTAAGAGTGGTAGTGGTGAGGTATTTTGGAGGTGGAAGTCTTGTATTGTGTCCCTGCGCCTGTGAAAGTTTAGATGTGAAGGAGGAAGTGGTGAGATTTTTCTTCCTGTTCAGGAGTTGCTTTTGTCCATTGTTATAGAACAATAGAGTTGGTACGAGACCCTAGACAACATGGGAGAGAAGGAAGGGATCTGGAATGATTAAGAAAGTTTCTTCTGCAATTAAAATCTGTGGTTATTTAGATCAGTAGTTTAGATTAGACCTGGGATCCACTTTTAACCAAAACATGCATTTGGAGACCCATCTCTTAATCTTTTACCATATATGTGGATGGTGGTAGTGCTCCTGTTGCGACCATCTTGGATCAGGCCATGATCCACTGATGGGTCCTCACCTACCAGTTGAAGACCAGTGGTTTAGATGTTTCACCTAGACAAGGGATGGGGAACCTGTGCTCCCATCAGACCTACCTACCATGGACAGTGGTCAGGGAGAATGTGAACTGTTGTCCAACAACATCTAGAGAGGACAGATGCCATATCCCTAATCCAGGTTTGATTTAACTCAATATTAGAGATCAGCAGCTGGAGTAGTATGTCCTCTGCAGGCTGCCACCTGCCACCACAGTTTCTAATCCAGAGGGTGGCGTAACTGGGATGTGGAAGGCATAGTCTATATAGTACTGTCATTTCGTGAGCCCCAGCCCTCAAAAATTGATGCCTATTAGAAGATGCTGAAGAGCTTTGCCTGCAGACTTGCACCCTAAATGAGGGGTTGTTGCTGTTGGACTCTGAACTCCCATCAACTGCAGCCAGCATAGTCAGTGGTCAGGGATGACTGGTGTTGTAGTCCAACAACATTGTGTGGAATGGCAAAGGTTTCCCCATCTCTGGTCTATATGACAAAACTAGTCAGCAGACCACCAGAGGAGGAGGAGGGCAGAAGTGAGGTGATTGGCCTACTGCCCAGCACTCTTGTAATGTCAAAGCCTAATTGGTGATCAGGATTCAATACATGCCTTAAGTTTTGCCTCTATACTTGATGCTCTCATCTCCCATTCCAGTCACCCTTGTTCATTACAATCTTTTTGGTATTTGAATATGTGGGAAAAGATTGTTTTTAAAATAAGGAGCTGACAATAAAAGCTCTAAAACATTCCTGTAACAAAATATATATTTCTTAAATATCTGTGGAAGTGATTTCCCATCTATAAGTTAGCTGTATAAGTGGTATCAAAAGAGCAAAAACATTTGAAGCGATGTAACGGTTACCATTGTGAAGAAAACAGCCATCTGCAATGGCAGATCACATTTGGAGCATCTTTTCACCTGCATGTTTTCTTAGAAAAGAACAGTCAGTCTTATCAGATTTAGATTTTTTGGAGTTTGGAGTCTTGTGGGACTTGGTGCTTCACGTTAGGTCAAGAGTTTTGTCTTTCCAAAAGTGTTTTTGGGTGTATAAAACAACCATAAGGAATAGGAGCATGGCTTGTAACAAGTTACGCTCCCAATGCTGGCTTGAGCTATCACTCTCTTCTAAAGAGAAAAACACAAAAGCTTTAGGGTTATGTTTTTTTCTGGGACTTAAATAATTTTTCAGGACATATTGCCCTAGATTTAACTCACTTCTGGGAATAAGGAAGGGGGGATGGATCCTTCTAACAGCTGTGAGAATGCTGTTGATGTGGAGAGAAGGGAACCAGGTCGTTATGGAGCAATGAACTTGGTTCTAAATGGAGTGTGGAAATGTAAGCCATGGTATACTTCTAAATATGGGAGTCTGGTTGTACACAGAAAGCTTGAAAAGACAGAACAGCATACAAGGGCAGAGAAATCACAAACTTTGCTCAAAGTGAGGCTTCCCAAGTAAAGAGTGAAACTATCTGAACACGTCCAAAGGTTGGCAAAGTAACTTAAAGGTCATATTTTTATTATACTTAATAAGAGGAAAAGGAGTGGAGTTGGAGAGGTGGGAAATGAGATTTCTGAGCTGAAAGTTCACAAAGGAACGGTTTTTGCTCAAATCTGAGAGAGTGTCCCCCAAAATAGGAGTCCCTGAAATAGAAGCCTCTTCTCCAGACTTTTTTTTAATATATAAAGGGGGCATGGTATTCACCATCAGGAAGGGTAGCATTCAACTGCTACCCTTTCACCAGTTCCAGGAGCATAATGTGACTGTAACTGAGGCACCATGCAGGGAACAAAATTGCAAAATGCTAAAGGAAGAGCTCCCGAGTTCCTGCAAGTGGTTAATCCCTTTGTTCAAATTGGGCTGAGCACAAATGCATGATAGAAATACAGTGTGTGCACGTGCATGTTCAAAACAGCAACTGCCAGGGGAGGGAAGTGGTCTGGACTGTCATCATGGTGTAGGGGAAAAAAGGCTGAACTCTCTATGTCATTTCCTTGCCCCAAAAGCCCCCTGAAGTTTCTATTTGCTCCTGAAGCTGCCATTAGCTGCAGTGACTTCTCTGGGGCATAATCAGTTTTAGTTGGGGACATGATCCAGGCCTTATCCATGCTTAGCTTTTGCCTCACTCTTTCCAGGCAAAGGTCTACACTTTAAAGCTGTGTCCAAGTGCTCCCTGCCCTCTTTTTATTTTGCCCTTGAGCTTTCCTTGTGAAAACCTGTTCTTTAAAGCTGAATTGGAGCAAATGGACATTTGGGTTTTCTGTGGGTTGCCGTTTTCTCCGATTGAGCTGTAAAGAGTGAGTTTTTGCCGGGAAAGTTCAGAAGCAAAAGAAAGGGTGCTTGGACATGGAGCTTTAAAGCACAGACCATGCCTGAAAAGAGTAGAGGAAAGGTAAGTGTTGGTTAGCCCTTGGCGAAGGGGTTATCTGATTCTCCTGACCTTGATTTGCTCTGCCTGGGCTTGTTAAGAAAAACAAAAAAAGAATTATGGGAGAGATGATTATGTGATTAACATTGCATCTAGTTTGAGGTGTAGAATAAGGACTGCGTATGAGGCACGTAATGAGGGACTAATCCTTCTGTTTCTTGGCTACGCTGGAAACCACTTGGGAAGTTTCAGAGGAACAGACTGAATTCCCATGGCTGCCAGTTTCCTATCCCTATCTATCTGATTAGTTCGACTGCCTTCAGTGCACCAAGAATGATGAATAGTGCCATGGAGAACAGTAGTGAGAGATCCGAAAGAAACAGTGGGTTATAGAGAATAAATGAAATCACCTTTTGCTCTCCTGAACAGAACACCCGCTCCACACCTTGTTCCATATCAGTAAACAGCGACGCCTTGAAACATCCCTGCTTTGTGTTTATATTAACATTTAAGAACAACAACTTCCTTTTTTGGTGAGAGCAATGTATTCACAGATAGCTTTTCATCACTCTGTGCAGAACCTTTAGCAACCCAGGCCCTCCCCACTCCCCCCCCCCCCAGATACTTTGTATAAATTCTGAGTGAATACCTATATACCACGAATAAGGTTAGGAGATCTGCAGCTACTTAAAGGTCAGGAAAACATTGAATTAAGCGGCCCATTTTATGCTCCCAGACACGTAGCCATGATAAATTTTCTGCAGTACATTCCTGCAACTTCAATAGACACCATTTCTTCAATAATTCACTACCCTTTAAAAGCTTTATTTTTCTTCTGGTTTTGACAGTCTTTGCAGGACCTGTGCTGGACTTCCAAGATCAGTTGAATTGAAGAACAAATGGTGTTAAAGCTTTTATGAAAGCCAAGAAGGAAGCTGTTTTCAGGATTTCACCTTTCCTGAAGCCTGTGGCATACCGACTGGCTCTTAGTATCATTCTGGCCTTTAGCTGTTTGCTTGTCTCATTTTTATCCAAGGTTTACTCCACCCACCCACCCTTAAACCCCTTCAAATCAAATGTTTAAGTGTGAAACCAACGTGGAGAGATTCTCAACCTTTATTAGCCCAAGTATTCACTGAGAAAATGTCATCCGTACCATGAGGCTTCTCATCACACATTGACCTCCCAGCTTTTGTTTGTTGGAGTAAAGTCGGCAGAAGCAAATTGGCTGGCGCTTTTCAATGGAGAGTTGTTTCCAGTGGCTTCTGCCAGATATTGTGTGGGTTGCCAAATTAGAATTGATTTCTCAATAAAATGGACTTCAACATCCCCAGCATAATCTGAGGCAGAAATGACAAAACCTTCCTCATTCAGTTTTTCACTCTGTTTTGGTCCTGGATATTTTTCCGTGACTGTTTGCTACTCTCTTCCTGGTATCGCTACCCTGCTCCACAGGGTGGGAAGTTGCTGTTGCTTACTATTATTATCATCTCTCCTGTAAACAGGCCAGCTCCCAGAGTAAAAATAAATGGCAGGAACCTATCATGAGGAACTTATAGTTTGTTTGTTTGTTTGTTTGTTTGTTTGTTTTTATAAATAAAGTTTGCATTTGAGGAACTTCAGTAATAGTTGCAAGGTAGATATAAGAAATTAGATTTATTAAGAATAAGTTTAATTATGATAGAAGTGTGTATTGGCAATAAGTAATATGAATTTGAAATATGGAAATAAATATGGTTCTTTAGTGTTAAGACCAATAGATGTTTTATTGTTTGCTAAGAAAATTATGTGTCTATGGTTATTCTTGTGTGTAATTTGGTATTTGTGTTTATTTGTTGGTTTGTTTTATTAGGTCTCTTACCCATCCGTTTATGATATGGTTCCAGGGCAGGGTACAACAGTTTTAAAAATACAATTATAAAACAAATGTAGCTGTTACAACCAACAGATTTTATTTATTTATTTTTAAAAAAACATTCGTATACAGAAAAACCATACAAATATTTAAAACCAATTCCACATATAACAGTTAAAACAGTTCCAATAGAGAAAAGGGGAGCAGGAGAAGGCAGTGCAACAAGATATGAATATATCCAAATGTGTTTACATGTAGCTTTATTTCTTATGTACTTTCTCCTTCCTCACAACCAGGCCATGCTACAACCCTGTGAGGTGCATTAAACTGAGAGATGGCTGGTCCCTGGCCCAGTGCATTTGGTGGCTTACTGTTGGGTATTTGAACCTGGGTCAAATTCACTCTGTTGTACTGGCTTTCCAGTGAAGATTAATGGGTTAATCCAATAACTTCCCAGAGAATGTGGTTTTGACGAAGAACAGAGTTATAGAAAGACAAAAGATTGAACTGCAAAGCTAATTCTGAGTTTAGGGCGCAGCAAAGGTGAGTCGCGAGAATCATGTAATGGAATAAGAAACATTTGGGGAACTGAGGATGGTAGAGTTGGAGGAGTAAGCAGGTAGAAAAGCTCTTCTTTTGTTTCTAGAGTTTTGTTCCTAGAATTCCAGGTCATTATAGGAAATGGGAGATTTGTAGTGTGTGCCAAGAAGTAGAATAGGAATAAAGGCTCCATTTACTTTATACTAGAGATGTAAAACTGATGTGAAGCAAACGAAACAACTCACATTGATTTCTCACTTTAGTTTCACATTGATAATGTTCATGTTTCTCTTCAATTCTTTCCCATTTCTCCATTAGTTTCATATAGGAGGCCTTTCCTTTGCAAACTGATACTTTTCTGGATCACGTTATAAAGTCCAAAGGGAAGGGGAAACTGGAAGAGCTGGTAAAACAGGCCAACTCTCCAAACGGAAAGTCCATTAGTCTACCATCAGTGAGCCTGAGAGGTTCTCAACCTAACCTTTGCTCAGTTAGTCTCACTATCTTGTCTTTCTATAGTACTAGTTCAGTGGGTCCAAAATTATGCACAATTTAGTTACATGATCACAGCCTTGTGTTCTTTGTCAATAAATAATTATCGTATTTTTTCGTGTATAAGATGCCCCCTATTTTTGAGAACTCCAATTTCCTGAGCTTTTTTTTTGGGGGGGAGAGCCTGAAAATCAGTTACCATATTGACAAACACTGCCTATTGCGTGCATCACAACAGCCACAAACCGTCTGCCTGATTGCCACCAGCAGACGGCAAGCGCACACACAATTGACACTGCATAAGTCAAACAACGACAGCCCTTGACGCATCCAACAATCACCAGCTCTATTGTCATGGCAGCAGCCAATCCAAAGCAGCCCTTGGTGCAGCAACCAATCACCCACCAAATTACCGCTGACAAGCTCCTGCTCACAGCTGCAAACAATCTCTCCATTATCCTTGTATAAGACGAGCCCTAATTTTGAACACTGTTTTTGCATAAACATAGCTAGTCTTATACATGGAAAAGTAAGGTAAATAGGAAGGTGGTGGGAGAGCTGGGAAAAACTGTCAGGAGGGGTCATGCCAAGAACTCAAGAGAGGTTCCAGAGCCCTTGTGCGATCTTCCCAGAGGCCTGAAAGCAAGGCAGAGCACTTAAAAAAAGCTCTTTCCACACAGGAAAACCCAACACAGAAAGAGTGTATGAAGCCCTCTGCCTTGCTTTCTGGGCTCTGGAAGCACCCCCAAGGCAACCTAGATCTCACCAGCTTTGGACAGCTTAGGATGGTCACGTGGTGTGTTGACAGTTTCAGGGGTCTTTCTGACTCTACACAATTTTGTCTTTGGGGTTGGACCATGGAATGTAACTCGTGTGTACGTTTCGGACCTACTGTAGTAATGCCACTGTGCCTGTGCATTTTTCTTAATTACCTGTATAAGTGGGGATCATTTGTCCAATTTGTCTCACATGTCAAAGATCTGATCTTTGTGAAGGGTAGTGGAGTGTCTGAAAAGTCTGTGCCTTTTAAATACAAAACATGAGACTTACTTGCTGGAGAACACTTATCAATTTTTAGGGGGGACCCCCCTAAGTCCTAGAAATTAATAAGTGGTAGGATTTTGATTAGTTGGGGTATTGAGGGGAGTATTGCAGGCCAGTGAAAAAATACAGGCTAAGCTTCCTTTCAAAGCTGGGGGAGGCCTCTCCTGGGATAGAGGCATTGACATGACAAAAGGTGTTTGATGGCCCATCTAAGAGGAATCATGGGCCTGGGGGATCAGAATGTTGCCAGGGTAACTGGGTGTGAAGTAGGAGGAAAAGAGACTCTTTAGCAAGGTGTGCTGGGAAGACGATGGGGGAGAATAAAGGCTGAGATCCATCTTGGGCAGGCTGGCTGAAGGGTGGTTGTGACAGATTCTGTGGGGCATAAGCCCCTCTTGAAATGACCACGCTGTAAGATCTAGACTCCCTCCAGAGTAAATAGGTAAATAAACCATATTTCTTAAAGCTTTGCTTAAACTGTCTTTGCTGTGTCTCAATTCTCCAAAGGAACACAGACTCTAGGTGAGTTCCTGGAAGCCCCTGGAGTTTTGATATCACTTGGCAGAGAGTGGGGACGGCACCCAACGTTTGTAACAATACCATAGATGGGTCTCCATTGGAAGAAATGGAAGCCTGTTAGAATGGAGTCCCTTGGTTCAATCTGCTCAAAATTTGTCACATCATATATGCTGGGGGATTAGTAGAAAGCCTGCAAATAGCGTGCCATTTGGATGATAAAAAGCAAAGTTATAGGCAGCGGAAGATAGGCTATGTTTCTGCTGAAATCAATGTGAAAAGTAAAAAGTGGAAACAAAACAAAGGGACAGTGACAAATGTGAAACTAAATCAATTCCAATGAAACCAAAAGAAAGGTGACATGTAGAAGCTGAACTAAAACCTCCCAACCCAGGCGTACATTCCTACCCTATGCTAAGTCTTCAGTGTCCAGATGGCTGCGCCAGAGTCAAGATGAATTGTTCCTTATTTTGCAAAGACGAGGCCCTGCCACAGGCTCGCAACTGAGGAAGAGGCAAAGCATAAAAAGAACTTTACTTGCTTGTCGCCATATGTCATGGTGAATTCTTAATTTAGCTTAAGTTCCTTTGACATCTGATTCTATGTTACAAGTTCATTATCTGCGCATCCAACTTTATTTCTTAACCTTCCAGCTCTTCCCACACAACGCATTGCTTTGGGAGCTACCAACCACCCTAATTAAAATCCCTTTCTTTTCTTTTCCTTTTTACAGTAATGGAAGTAATTCTGCTGTGCTCTGCTTTATTGGGTGTTATGCTATCTCTGTCAACTTCCAAACATGAGATTAAAAGCCTGTGAAGCTAGTGAATTGAAAACGTTCCAGTCCAATAAATGATAGGGGCTGCTTTGGGGGCCAGAAAAGTCACATGGATAAGGCCAGCTAAGTCTAGCCCCCAACCTCTGCCCATCTTCTTCCCTTGCCCAGAATCAGTGGACATGTATATATTGTGGCTGTACAAATACTTTGTTTTGGTCGACTGTATAATTTAGAAGTAGCTCAGTCTGCTACCCTGTGCACATTTACTTTGGAGCATGTGCCACTGAACTGATTGGGGCTTACTTATGAGTAGACATGGATGTCAGGCATTAATATAATTTAGATGTCAGTAGAAAATGCATGTATCACAAGTAAACCACCATAATAAATGTTAGCCCGTCTCCTGCAGTCAGAACTATAATATCATTTCTATGCATTGCAACAAAGAAGAACTATTTGTGGAACCTTTAAGACTATCAGATTAGATTACAGTGGTACCTCGGGTTAAGAACTTAATTCGTTCTGGAGGTCCGTTCTTAACCTGAAACTGTTCTTAACCTGAGGTACCACTTTAGCTAATGGGGCCTCCTGCTGCCGCTGCACCACCACCGCACAATTTCTGTTCTCATCCTGAAGCAAAGTTCTTAACCCGAGGTACTATTTATGGGTTAGCGGAGTCTGTAACCTGAAGCATCTGTAACCTGAAGTGTCTGTAACCCGAGGTACCACTGTAACACATAACTCCCTTACCCACCACCCTCCACCCACATTGTTTCAGAATTGCCAGAAAAGTATATGTCTCTATGTATGACAGCACATTCCTTTCGGAGATAGAATTTAATCTGCAGTTGTGTACACTTACCCATTTAACTCAATGAGATTTAATTTTGAGTAGACATGTATAGGGTTACACTCCACTAGAATATACTACACCAGGGACTGAACTTCTGTCCATTAAAGCTACACTAAATGCAACAACAAACAAACACATTTATTGTAATATATGTACACTCCTATCCATGTCCACTCTGAAGTAACACCCACTGAATTCTATGGGGCTTGCTCCCTGACACTGGTAAGCATGTATAAGATAGCATCTCCAAAGGTGCTACACAGGGCAGTTAACAAGGGACCAGTCCTAGGGAAGAAGATTATCCCTTACTGTTGTCCTCTATTACAACATGGATTAAGGTAGAAAGATATGAAGTTGACCAGGACCTGGGAGACTGGGGTTCAAATCGCCACTCAGCCTTGAAGCTCACTAGGTGCCCTTGGGAAGTCACTGTTTCTCAGCCTATCCCATCTCACTGCATTGTGGTGGGGATAAAATGGATAAGAGAAGAACCACAAATGCTACCTTTTGCTCCTTGGAGCAATGGTGGGATATAAATGCAATATTAAATAAATGTTCTATCTCCAGCCTGCCTGACGCTTACTGAATGGGTGTTGTGTGGCTTCCAGCAACGGTGTCTCTGAAAATTTTTACACATTACTTGGGAAGATAGGCCAACTAATTCCAGTGGAAGAAGCAAAGACCACCAGTGTTGAAGCAATGATTCTTCAACATCAACTTTGTTGGACTGGTCATGTTGTGTGGATGCCTGATTATCATCTCCCAAACTATTCCGAACTTAAAAATGGAAAAGCGTAATGCTGGTGGTCAACAAAAGAGGTTTAAAGACTGTCTCAAGGCAAATCTAAAAAAATGTAGTATAAACACTGACAACTGGGAAACAATGGCCTGCGAGTGCTCCAGTTGGAGAACAGCCTTTACCAAAGGTGTCATAAGCTTTGAAGACACTCGAACTCAGGACAAAGGGGAGAAACATGCTAAGAGGAAGGCACGCTTGGCAAATCCGCACCGTGATCAACTCACGCCCAGAAACCAATGTCCCCAATGTGGAAGGACGTGTGGATCCAGAATTGGCCTCCACAGTCACTTACGGACTCATTGTTAAAACCGTGTATATGGAAGACAATCTTATTCGGCTAAGAGTGATCACCAAAAAGAGGAAGTGTAGATGGCTGGGTTTGGAATGGGGAAAGGAATAGATATTGCTAACACTAGTAGAATGCTAATTTTTCAGTTGGTTCTTCAGCCTTCAGAGATGGTTCAAAGGGACCTCCTGACCATAACCATAATTTTGGATTAGGATTGGCTAAGAAATGTAAGGTGATTGGCCGGAGAATGGGAGATTGACAGAGATGCCTCCAGTGGTCTCTGTAATTTGAAATGGGAGGATATGATGGTGTGTGGGACACAATGTGGTTTTGACATTTTCGGGAGAACTTTTCAAATTTTTACTTTCAATGTACAAGTCTCCACTGAACCCAAGGCAAGAATTACAACCATGCTTAGTTTGCTAAGTAGCATGGTTTACTAGCTACATGGCAAGAGTCTGTTAAAATAATAAGAATCTCTAATTCTTTTGGTTACGTTTAAGGTTGCCCCTTGCTGTTCTGGGTGATATTGATGCCTATGTCATGTCAAAAGTTCTCCATGACGGCATCCACAACAGTTGTCCTCCTCTCTTTGAAGCTTCAGCCTGAATGTCTGATGCTGCCAAGGCTACTGAGAACTCTGTGGCCAGTATGCAGTCTGGCCTTAGAAAAGAGTGATAAGCTCAGTTTACAAGGGATGGGGGTGGGGGCAAAGTTTCAAAAGCGTAGTTGTGAAATGCAATACCTCACTATTACAGACCGGAGCTCCAGCTGTTTTAAATTGGCACTTGCCACAAGTTGACATAAAGTTGTCCCAGCAGACACTCTGACCCTATGTTTTCATTAGTACTAAAATACCTCCTTCGCCACCTCCATCCTGCTCTGCGACATACTCTTAGTGCAATTTGTCCCTTCCTTTACTCATGTAAGGGTGAAGAGAAGCATAGGAAAGCTTTCGAAACAGCATAACTGAAGCTTTTAAAGGCCATCTGTTTGTAGCTGTTCTTGAGAAGGTTTGTCTGGTTAGCCAATGAGGTTGGAACTAAACACATGGAAACAGTTTGCACGGCACAACATCATTTATTTTGAACAACACAGTCCTTATGGAAGGTAGTACACACCACACAACTCTTTCCTCCCATCTCAAAACCATAACACAATCCCCTTACAACTGGGGATCTGTGCTTTTGTCTTCCGCTCAGATTGCCTCCCTCAATTAAAGCTTCATTTCAGCCCCTTGCTTGACAGCTTCATGTACTAAAATGTCATCATACTTTTTGCCAGTTCACATGCTCGTCTAGACCAGGGGTAGGCAAGCTTAGGTCCCGGGGCTGGATGTGGCCCAATCTCCCTCTCAATCTGGCCTGCGGCCGGTCCGGGAATCAGCGTGTTTTTACGTGAGTAGAATGTGTCCTTTTATTTAAAATGCATCTCTGGTTATAGTCTGGCCCACCACATGGTCTGAGGGGCAGTGGACCGGCCCACATTGCTGACCCCTGGTCAAGACAGTCTAGTTCATGAGTGAATCACAGGCTCACATATTCCACTCTCTCATCTATTGATTGAAGAATGCAGGCATCCTTGAGTGTGTACATCTCACCTAACCTCTCTGCCCAGCCCTTCTTTTTGCAAAAGAAGATTATGTGAGGGGAGTGTGCCCATCTTTTTATATGTTTTATTGATGGGGTAGGCATGACTCAAGTCTTGCCCTTGCATTCCTTAATGTGTGCGCTGTGGTGCTACCCTGATCAGCTGCATGCTCTGTTCACTCTTCTCTCCAACCTTAGGTTCTCAGGGTGTATATAGATCAGAATGGCAGAGGATGCACTTTTTATGCAGAAGGTCTCAGGTCCAGTCCCTGGTATCTTCACTGGAAGGAAGGATCAGGTCACAGTAAATCATCTTTACCTAAGATCCTGGAGAACTTTGTGATCCAGTCAGACTACATGATACTGGGCTTGATGAGCTGTATTTACAATTTCCTGTGATCTAATTTCCAGGGTCTCCCCTGCTCCTCTGTATCAAATAACTTCCCCCATAATCTTTAATAATTGGATATTTGACCTTTCCCATTGTGCTGTGCCCATGGACAGCCTTTTGCTGGTTTTCAGGGGAGATGGGTGAGCCTTGCTTCCACTCCACTTCAGGATTTACTGAAAGTATTCAGACAGCTTCTCTGTCCCCCATTTCTTCTAGATTTCGTGCATTGATACAAACTATTCCAGCACTGCCAAAGTAGAAGAGATGGGCAGTTTTCTGACCCAAGGTATCTTTCTCAAAGTGGGTGTGCCCACCTGATCTGGATGTGCATGTCGTATGGCTGGGGTTTTGCCATCAATCTCTGATCCTTATCATAAATTGCCTCGTGTATTACTTACCTTCCATTCTCCTTTGCCTGAAGCCAGGCTGACTACTCAGCATAGAAGCTGTCTCAGCATCTGGAAGCCAGCCAGGAACTGGGAAGGACCTTGTCAGTAGCCCTGCCTGGCACCCTTGGAAGTTGACTAAGAAGATACTTCCACAACTCCTGAGCTTATTGGTACAGCCTGACATCACTGATAGGCTGCAGCGTTCTATACATGTCTCAAGTTTTCAAGATTTACTCTCAGGCAATTGAGGATAGGACTGCAGCCTGAGATGCTGAAAAGTGATGTGGAATGAAACTCATAAAATGTAATAATAATTGAATGGTCACTGTTCTGAAGGCTTTCACTGCAGTCACAGCAGAGTGATCTCTATTATTGAAACTGAAATTAGCCATGTTGTCTTCTGGCTTGAGTTCCATTGGTCATAAGAGCTGGGGAACATTATCCTTCTGCATTAAAGGACTGCCTTGCATGTCTTTTGAGGGTGTTTATTAGGGGCATGTGGTGGGGGGATTGAAACATAGAAATTGGAGAATGATAAGTCATCTGGCTGCCCTCTTTCCATAATCCTAGGTCATCTGGTGCATTCCACTGACAGTGCAGATTTCATGCCTTCAAAACATATACAGTACATCACAAAATCATGGGCATTTCATACAGAATAGTCTGATCTTCATGCACAGCAATTAATATTGAGAGCTGACTTGGAAATGCACTTTGTATCATATGCTGCATTACTTAGTTCTTTATTATTTTAAAGCAATAAAACTCTTACTATGGAAGATCATTCTATAGCGTTTATTGACATTCTGCAACCCCCCTCCCTTTATTTTTAATCGCCACTCGTTACTTCTACTTATGACTCTGTGTTCTGCAATTATAAATGGCTCAGCATCAATTTAGAAGATAATCAATGGGGAAGGGGTGTCACTGGAGTCGGCCCTGGTCACAGTGCTGCATAATGTATTTCTCTTCCCTAAATAATATACACCCAATGATGAAATTTGCGGATGATACCAAATTAGGAGGGATCATAAAACCATGGAAGACAGAGAGAGATAACAAAAGGATCTTGAGAGTTTAAAGAACTGTGTGAAAATTAACAAGATGAGATTTAATTTAGATAAAATGCAAGGTCGTAAACTAAGAGAGAAAAAATTCAAAGTACAAATGAGAGAAGGCTAGTTAGGAAAACAGACATAATAGTGATGTATTTTGCAGTTTATACAGCAGCTTATTTTCCCAAGGGATGCCAGACTGTTTCGCTGATCAAAATTACGGGGCATTGAAATGCAGCAACCTCTACTGCAGAACACGGACACTGCTGGAATGGCACAAAGTGTCAGAACTAGGGCAGTGAAACCGCCAGAGGCAAACTCTAGTTTCAGGCCTCATCCTTTATTTCCCTGCTGCTATTCACTCTCAGGCACACAGCTCACAAGTGACAGTCTTCTGAGTTTCACCAAGGTAATCTTTATTAGAATGGATATCAAAGTATTTCGGTTTTGTATGTCTCCGAGTCAAGCCACCCCTTTTATTTGTAGATGCTTCCTTTTTTTTTTTTTTTGCATGCTGGCATTGCATGTTCAGGACCCTGTTTGAACTATTGGTGCAGCTCACTTGCACATCATTATCCTCAGTTGACTTTGTTGTGCCCATGTCCACTATTCAAAAGCACACGCAGCAGTACAATGCAGAATTGAATCATTGGCATGCATCACTCATACAAATTGCTATAATTTTGCAACAGCATGCCATCCAGAGATATCAGCTGAGGCAGTCATAATCCTTTGCAATGAATTCAGGAGTATTTTCTATTGGGGGATGCATATTTTGAAAAAGTCAGCCTTGCTAACTGTGGGCCCTTTCATTTACCATTGCAGTTCGCCATGCAATGTATTTATCAGGAATAGCATTTGGGGAATTAGGATTTGGTCAGTAGACTTTTGCAACATTCTCTTCCTACTAGAATGCCTGTTTCATTTGAGTGTACATGGATTAGAATATCTGTGTTGTATGTTAAGAATAGAGGAATTCAGAGTGAACGATCATAGGCGTGAAGTAGGTTTGCGTCTTATAATGCTCACAATCCTCTCTGTGACAAGAAAAAAGGCAAACCAGGCAGTGGTATAGTTACATGCTGTCCAAGTGGCAGCTAGGGAGCACCTCATGGCCTCTCCATGGCTGCTGCCACCAGCTTCCTCCCTTGGGCAACTTATAGTGGCTGCTGGAGAGCAGGCGAGGAGGAGAGGCTGTGGCCACTGAATAGGGTTGCCATATTTTGAAGAGCAAAAAAGAGGATGCGGAGGCCCCTCATCTTCCATGGGCACTGTGGACACACGTGCCATACCCTCCAACATTTCTCTGATGAAAATAGGGGCATCCTATTCAATAATAATTGAAGTGAAGGACATGAGGTAGGAGTTGGTAATGCAGGTGAGCTGTGCGCAGGCAAACTGCCAGCTAGCTCTGCCAAGGCTCTTTGTATTAGCACAATATGCAAAACCAGTCAGATGCATTTTGGACTGTGACCTTTACCCATCTTCCAATCCCGAGATCAAGGGGTGGTACAAAGTTATTTTGGCACCTGTTTCCACCGCGTCACTTTCCCCTTGCACAATGTATGACGAAGGAGACAAAGGTCACAGACAGGCACAGCAGACCACTAAGAGAGCAAAGGTTAGATAGAGGGCATGATGTTCAGACAGCTGTGGCTTTGTCTGCAGATGGGAGTGTGCTCCACACCCAACGGGTGGAAGTGTGCTCCACACCCGGCAATCATTCATGATAATAATAATAATAATAATAATAATAATAATAATAATAATAATAAATTGTATGCTGCCCATCTGATTGGGTTGCCCGAACCACTCTGGGCAGTTTCCAACATATATTAAAAACATAATAAAACATTAAACATTTTAAAACTGCCTTCTGATGTCTTCTAAAGCAGGGGTCGGCAAATTTTTTTAGCCGTGGGCTGGTCCACTGTCCTTCAGACCTTGTCGTGGGCCAGAGAAGCGGCACTAGGGGTGGGGGAAGCTGGAAGAAGAGGCGAGGGGGCAAGTAGTCCTCCTTCCACCCCCCAGTCCCAGCTGCTGCGCTTACCTTCCCAGGGGCTGTCGCCGCCACCACCGCTGCTTCTCATGGGTAGGCAGAGCGAGCTCGTCCGCTCTGCTCTCTGGCCCACAGGACCACCAGGGAGGTGACGGCGATGGCGGAGGAAAGATGAGCGGCGGCGCGAAAGGGCTGGCTCCCAAGGGGGCTGCTTAAAATGGTGGTCAGCCACCTCAGCCCAGCCCCCTTCCTCCTCTAGGCAGGGCCAGAAGGAGGGAGGAAGGGAGGGAGGGAGGGAGGGAGGGAGGAGGCGCTGCTTCGGTGTGTGTGAGGGAGAGGAGGGGGAATGGAATGGCGCAGAAAAAAAATGAACAGAATCCCCACACCGATCCACAGACAGTCTGTGGGCAGGATCCTGAAGTCAATTGGGCATAATCCGGCCCGCGGACCTTACTTTGCCAACCCCTGTTCTTAAGGCAAAGTGGCAAAAAGAAATACAATATGAAGATCCAAGCAGTACGGTGATCAAAGTAAAGGAGCAAAGCTTTTAGGGGGTAAATGGGGTGCCTTTAGTGCTTCAGCCATTTCTTCCACTCTTTCCTCCCACCCCAACCCCCAACCCTTTCCTAGGTTCCTCAACCATATTTTGGGAGCTACTCAGATAAGGAGGAGTGGAGATTCCTCCAAATGGGATTTGGGTCCTTTTGATCATCCTTGCTTTCCTGAGGCAGCTGCCAACTCATATTGAAGCTACCGCAAGGATAGTATCACAGCAGGAAGCCCATGCCATGATGAGAGGGCAGATGGTCCTCCCTGGCTGGATGTTATTGCATAGGTGTAAAAATTTTTCTAATATTTGTAATATTGCATCCCATATTTTTAACATCTCAGGTTTTGTGTTTTGAAATGGTTATTATTCACCCTGAAACTGAAGGAAGGGTTAGAAGTGAAATGTAGAATGTGATATTGTAATAATATGTAAAGGTAAAGGACCCCTAACAGTTAAGTCCAGTCGCGAATGACTCTGGGGTTGTGGCGCTCATCTCGCTTTACTGGCCAAGGGAGCCAATGTTTGTCCACAGGCAGTTTTTCTTGGTCATGTGGACAGCATGACTAAGCCGCTTCTGGCAAACCCAGAACAGCGCAAGGAAATGCCAATTACCTTCCTGCCAGGGCAGTACCTATTTATCTACTTGCACTTTGATGTGCTTTCAAACTGCTAGGTTGGCAGGAGCAGGGACCGAACAATGGGAGCTCACCCCGTCATGGGGATTTGAACCGCCAATCTTCCAATTGGCAGGCCCAAGGCTCAGTGGTTTCCACCACAATGCCACCTGAGTCCATAACACACACACACACACACACACATATATATATCAACCAACAAGATTGCCATATGTGATTTTCTGTTTGAATGACAGCAGGCTGAAGGAGATATCCTATACTATGGGAGAATATGCTTTTTGCAGCAACACTGTCAGCTATGATTCTGTGGTTTCACGCTAGTGGGAAATACTCAGAGGAGATTCATTGTGTGGTTGAAAGAACTTAGCCCCTAGCAATAAAATGTTGACTGGACTCGCTCAGTAAGTATCCTAATAATGAAAAGAAGCTGCAGCATAGTAGCAGAGGAGCAATGTGCTTGTTAAAGATTTTTCTGTTCTCACACATGCCCTTGAAGATGAATGGTTGTTACTAGAAAGGAGAGGTTAAAGGCTGGCTCTCAAAGACCACAACCTCACTGTTTTATCATGGCTAGAAGAGAGAAAAAGAGAGTGAACATCAGGCACTGGAGAACACATTTAATAGAGTGACTGGTTAGTCACTTATCTGTTGTTCAGGAACCCACTTATGGTCTATCCAGGTGTTTATAGACCCTGACATCATGATAACATCAGGATAGGCTTGGTCTACGAACAAGTGTTATGCTAGCTTGAAAGTCTGGGTTTAAATAATAATATAAAAATCATCTCACTACACAGTGAGTGACGCGGGTGGCACTGTGGATTAAACCACAGAGCCTAGGACTTGCTGATCAGAAGGTCGGTGGTTCGAATCTCCGCAACAGAGTGAGCTCCTGGTGCTCGGTCCCTGCTCCTGCCAACCTAGCAGTTCAAAAGAACGTTGAAGTGAAAGTAGATAAATAGGTACCACTCCAGCGGTAAAGGGACCTCTGACCATTAGGTCCAGTCTTGACTGACTCTGGGGTTGCGGCGCTCATCTCACTTTATTGGCTGAGGGAGCCGGCGTACAGCTTCCGGGTTATGTGGCCAGCATGACTAAGCCACTTCTGGAGAACCAGAGCAGCGCATGGAAACGCTGTTTACCTTCCCAACGGAGCGGTACCTATTTATCTACTTGCATTTTGACGTGCTTTCGAACTGCTAGGTTGGCAGGAGCAGGGACCGAGCAACAGGAGCTCACCCCATTGCGGGGATTCGAACCTCCAACCTTCTGATCGGCAAGTCCTAGGCTCTGTGGTTTAACCCACAGTGCCACCTGCATCCCCTTTGAGACTCCTTAGGGTAGTGATAAAGCGGGATATCAAATCCAAAACTCTTCTCTTCTCTTCTTCTTGGAACAAGTTGATTCTATGTGCTGCAACGGCGCTTGGCCCCATTTTGACACACGTGTTCCACATCAAAGCCAGGCCAGACAAGGCCAAGTATATATTGCTTGGATCCTGCTGCCACCTTGCTTGAAATAGCTTGAATTATGGTGACATCTATTAGAATTCCATTAGCAGTAGCTCAGTGACCCAAATGAATATTCTTTGTTAATTCAAGCCAATGTTCTACGCATTCTGTTCTCTGGCCAAGCAGACCTGCATGAAACAGAGGCTCAGAATCTCAGGCTCCTGGAAATTCCTGTGCAACTGGCCTCAGAGCTCAAAGCTTATATAACAAAGGGCACGCTGCTTTGATCCTGTTAATATTATTGCACATATGGCACATGGTTAAAACAGTTTAGATTTTGAATAGGAAATGAGAAAAGGAACAGAGCAGGAGACATCATGGATACTTCATGAAGTCTTTTGGAGTATTTTCTCTTCTTTGAACTGTGGTGACTACAGTCAGTTTAAATAAATATAATCCAGTTTCTGAGGATCTTCCTGGTTTTTCCTGGGTGGGAAAACAGCACTCCACAACCTAGTTATTTAAAGTAGAGGAATGGGGTTCGTCGCAGCAAAACAGAACAACCGGTACATCTGTAGGCAGAACCTGACATGAAGGTATTTTACCACTCTCTCCTGTAAGTAAGTGTTTTCTTTTGACGAATTTGAA
This sequence comes from Podarcis cretensis, assembly GCF_951804945.1. Lineage (NCBI taxonomy): Eukaryota > Metazoa > Chordata > Lepidosauria > Squamata > Lacertidae > Podarcis > Podarcis cretensis. The sequence continues at coordinate 71,294,582 of NC_137178.1, read as the reverse complement.
AAGAACCACTGAAAAACCTAAGGAGAATCAGAAAACAGAAGCAGCATTTTACACTGTTATGAGGATGCAAGTAACAAAAGTAGAAATTATTATTGAGGATTCAAGCAGTATTTTCAATATAATTCTTTCTCCTTTAAAAGTAAACTTGTATGTCTTTCTTCATAAATTACTGGTTCTGAGCATTTGCTAGTTCCTTGTGCTACTTCAGTAATGGTTGATGGACATAATCCCACAGGTATTATTTCTGCCTGTGCCCCTTTAAAGGCCACACAACATTTTTCTTTTGTTATTCTTGTAAAATATTAGCTTATGCGTACAATAAGAAGTCATAGTCATAGGTACCAACATCAGACTAGGTCCACTTTCAGTTTTAATTGATGAATCAAATTCATGCAGGGCAGAAAAAAGAAAGAAAGAAAAAAGAACAAAGAAAAAATAAAGAAGTAAAAGAAAAAGATCATAGGTTAAAATTTTTAAAAGTAGATAAGTATTCGCTATACATAGCCGTTTCCTATCTATATTTATATTCAATTGTATAATTTCATCTTGTCCTTATCTACCTTAAATAAAGTGTTGTTTTTTCTGATATCTTCTCTTTCATTTCACTCCTTTATTGTGAATAGCATTTTATAGAGGTATAAATAACTGTAAATAAGAAAAGAGACAAAGTAATCTCTAATTTTTTTCCTTGGTTATATGTATTTTCTTTTTCTTTTGTATTTTCTTTTGTTGTAAATATGAATGTTTTCTAATTTGTACTTAATAAAAAATAATAAATTAATTATTATTGTTTTTAAAAAAACAAATTCATAGAGGGCAGGTGTTGCACATTGCTTATACTTGAAATATTTCTTCATCATTTGTGCAGGTTTCCAATGTAGCATCTCAGTTAAATGTGCATACACTAATTTAACAAGTTTAATACCCTAGCATTTACAGAAGGGGGGGAAGTTGGTCTGAACACATCTTAACAACCACAAAGGATATATATTTTGATGCTGACTGCGCTTGGTGGAAGGAAAGCCTCGAAAAATCTGTTTCCAACATACTTGCTCACATTTACTTATCAGCAGCACAGATGGTACTTGAATTGCTGAATAATGATTGTTAGCAGCTAAGGGAAATGGCAATAAGAATAAGCATGGCCACTGGAGTTATAAGATCCTGCACTTGTAGGGGGAAAAAGTGATAAGAGTTAATAAATGTTGAAACACATATCATAAGCAGCAGGCCTTTTAACATACTTGCCAATTACTGTGGATATTGGGCAGAGAACAGCAGAAAAGGATTTGATTCATTGTCAGTGAAGTAAAGTTAAGTGAACTAGTGTCTATTTACTGTCTTTGATGCAAAATTAATACTCACCATGGCTTCAACAGGGTCTATAATAGTGAGAGCCAGTGTGGTGTAGTGGTTAAGAGCGGTAGTCTCGTAATCTGGGGAACCGGGTTCGCGTCTCCGCTCCTCCACATGCAGCTGCTGGGTAACCTTGGGCCAGTCACACTGCTCTGAAGTCTCTCAGTCTCACTCACCTCACAGAGTGTTTGTTGTGGGGGAGGAAGGGAAAGGAGAATGTTAGCCGCTTGGAGACTCCTTAAAGGGAGTGAAAGGCGGGATATCAAATCCAAACTCCTCCTCCTCCTCCTCCTCCTCCTCTTCTTCTTCTTCTTCTTCTTCTTCTTCTTCTTCTTCTTCTTCTTCTTCTTCTTCCCATTTAGTATCACTCACCTGATGATAGGCCTTATGGAATACTCATATTTTGGGTGCTGTATGTTGTTGTTGTATAGTCGTTTAGTCGTGTCCGACTCTTCGTGACCCCATGGACCAGAGCACGCCAGGCACTCCTGTCTTCTATACGGACCTTTGTTGGCAAGGTGATGTCTCTGCTTTTTAAGATGCTGTCTAGGTTTGTCATTGGGTGCTGTATAGTAACCATAATATTGATAGAATTTGTTCAAACCTTTCGTGAAGGAGACAGAATTGCATTCTTGTGCAAGTCTGTTTCATAAAGACTCTCCTCCCTGCAAGAGAGGGGAGTGGTTGTGGGCGGGAGCCCGAGCTCCGCCCCTAGCAGGGGGCATTAGCCCCCCTGCCATCACCTCACCTGGCTGGCGCCCACGCCCCCCAGCAGGCATCCAACCAGGTGCCTGAGGGGGGCGTGTTCAGCAGCCTTTTGCTGCGGTGGCAGCCTTCGCCCGGCCTCATTCTTCGTCCTCTCACCACGAGTCACCCACCCTCCACTCCCTTTTAGTTAGGGCTTGGGTCACTGGCCTTGCTATGGACCTTAGGTTGGTCGCCCTGGTTGACTAGGGGGCCTGGTAGGAGTTTTTCCATTTGGCATTAGGCCTTTTTGGTTTTTTTGCCTACCTCGTAGCAATCGTCACAACTTTTTGTGGTATTGGTGGGTAGGTTAGGCATTGGAATAATGTGTTGTGCTGTGTCGAAGAGCTAGGTGTGGCCATCGCCTATGCCTTCAATTTTTAGGGGTATTCCGTTAAAGGAATCTGGCGGTCGTGTATTCTGTCCGATGCCTGCTTGGCGGGAGGCCATGGCACGACCCTCGGTGACAGCAGGGGTGAGCCTATAGTTGGATCGGCATCAACTGGCTCCACCTTCTGGTGAATAAACCCACTTGTTCAAATCCAATGCCTAAGCCAATACCTTTTCACTGCTGTAATCAATAAAGTTGTGGCCTTTCCTTGCCCATTAACCTTATATCACGTGTCCGTGTGTATTCTTTCCACATTGCGGGGGTCGGGTCCTCGAACCACAAAAGGGTATATAAGCAAAAGCAGCTTCTGAAGACAGCGAAGAGCAAGTCTGCTTTAAAATAATAATTTAAAAACTAATAAGGGTAAGATGGTTTGCAGAAATATAATGTAAACTATTACTCAGTTTGAAAACAGAAATTGCTGTGTAGGCTAATGAGAGGCTATAATGATTAGGCATCAGTGTCTTGCTTCCCACCTCTATATTTAAGAATGAAAATTATGTGACTCAATAGCTGTGATTATAATGTGGTCCCAATAACCTCCTTTTTATCTTTCTAGTTTTGCTCCACTGATGCCATGAATGGGTAGGTTTTCCATCATTTGCCAGGCTCAAATATGGCAGCACTAGTCCTCAGCCCGCCCCCAACACCACCAGTGATGAAGTGGTAAATTCTGGAGATCATCATGGCAACCTCCCATACCCTCAAGCAGAGTCCAAAAATGCAGGCATGTTATTGTTCCAATGCAACATACACCGAAGAACAGCAGTACAGTGGTACATCGGGTTAAGAACGTAATTCATTCTGGAGGTTAAAAGAGAATAAAATGAAAATGATGTATAGATGGTATATTACACCGGTAAAACTTGCAAAAATGTATAAAACATGTAAGAAATGTTGGAAATGTAAAGAAAAGGATGGCACTTTTTATCATATGTAGTGGGAATGTAAAAAAGTGAAGAGCTTCTGGGAACTGATATATAATGAATAGAAGAGAATGCTGAAATATACATTTGTTAAGAAACCAGAGGCTTTTCTTCTAGGAATTATAGGAAATGAAATAAATAGAAAGGATTGTAAACTTTTCCAATATGCAGTAACAGCGGCGAGAATATTACTGGCCCAGAATTGGAAACAAGAACAAGTACCAACAATAGAGGAGTGGAGAATAAAGTTGATGGACTATGCAGAACTGGACAAATTGACAGGGAAGATCAGATATCTACGAGATCAAAAGTTTATCGAGGACTGGAAAAAGTTGGTGGACTATTGGGAAGGTATAAGTGATAGAGAAATAACGTTAGTGGCATTTAAAGAAGCTCTGTAAAAGTTAAAGAAATATTGCAAAAAAGAAAAATAGGTTTCAAATGGTTTTCGAAAGGCAATAGTGAATTTAAGAACTGTGTACTTAAAAATTAAATTTGGATGATTGTCAGAGAGGCTGAGGGAAGTCCAAAATTGGAAAATTTGTAAAAGTTGAAAATGTGATGTGTTATGTATTCTTTTTGTGGAAATTAATAAAAAATTATATTAAAAAAAAACAAAAATGCAGGCATGTTATTGTTCCAATGCAACATACACCGAAGAACAGCAGTACAGTGGTACATTGGGTTAAGAACGTAATTCATTCTGGAGGTCCGTTCTTAACCTGAAACTGTTCTTAACCTGAGGTACCACTTTAGCTAATGGGGCCTCCCGCTGCCGCTGCCGCGTGATTTCTGTTCTCATCCTGAAGCAAAGTTCTTAACCCAAGGTACTATTTTTGGGTTAGTGGTGTCTGTAACCTGAAGCATCTGTAACCTGAAGCGTATGTACCCCGAGGTACCACTGTACTTAGCAAAATGCCTTGCCTTCAATCCTCTGCACAGTTTTGTCAGAGAAAACTCAGTGGTACTTAATTCTGACCACACAGGTTCCACATGTGAAACACAGTGGACTTTACCAAACCTTTTAATTATATATAAAAAAAATACCTGAAGGAGTGTCTCCACCCCCATCGTTCTGCCTGGACACTGAGATCCAGCACTGAGGGCCTTCTGGTGGTCCCCTCACTGTGAGAAGCGAAATTACAGGGAAGTGAAGTTACAGGGAACCAGGCAGAGGGCCTTCTCGGTAGTGGTGCCTGCCCTGTGGAACGCCCTCCCATCAGATGTCAAAGAAATAAGCAACTACCTGACTTTTAGAAGACATCTGAAGGCAGCCCTGTTTAGGGAAGTTTTAAATATTTGATGAATTATTGTATTTTAATCTTTTGTTGGAAGCCGCCCAGAGTGGCTGGGGAAACCCAGTCAGATGGGCGGGGTATAAATAATAATAATAATAATAATAATAATAATAATAATAATAATCCTCCAAATAAGTGTTACCACTTAACTGCAAGCATGACATAGGAACACCCATCAAAAAAACGGAAAGAAGTATTCAGCCTCAGTTTTATTCCTGACCCACTCCTTTCTAGCATATAGCACCTTTTTTTGTCTGGCTGCCGCCAGGTTCTATTGAATACTGAAAAATTCAGAATTCAAGCCATCTGTTTCACCAAGGCAAAACCCACAATAGATGCCTGAATTTGAGGGTGGGGTGGCTTTTTGGAATCAGTCATGAGGTCATTTGATTTCCCCGCCATCCTTAGACCTGGTTAAGCCTTTGCAGAGACTTCTTGCTGCCAGGATCACAGATGACAGTGCAGTAGAGTATAAGTTCTTGTTGGACATATTGTACTTGTGTACACTGATATAGCACCATTAGCTTGTGCTGTCACCTACAGGCCTTTCGGCTATGGTTGCTTCTAGAATCAGTTAGTTCTCTCCATTTTGGGGAACAGTCCAGCCAGAAACCCATTCCCTAAATTTGGACTGGAGACAAATTTATCTATACCCTCTGACACTCACCAAAGTCACCTACCAATCCCAATTATTTGTAAACTATTAATAAATATTACTTGGGGGGAGTTTGATTGTAGGGGTTTCCTATTTGGGGGGACAACATCACTTGTTTGTTTGTTTTTCATGTATCTGGGGTAGAGGCAGTTTAGGAATTTGGCTACTGAGGGCATCACCGGTTTTCTTCTGTTGCAATGGACATTTTTTTTGGTTCCAAATGTTTTGTGGATTCCATCCATTGTAAGCACTCCATGGTTCCCTTCATATACTGAAGGAGCAAATGCAAATCTGCGGAAAATCTAAATTGACATTTGCTCCAATTGAGTGCGAAAGAGTGAGGGTTCATGGGGAAAGCTCCAGGGAGAAAGAAAGAAAGAAAGATGCTTGGATGTTGGGTTTTTAAGCATGGAAAGTGCAGAACAATTCGTTGTTGTTGTTTAGTCGTTTAGTTGTGTCCGTCTCTTCATGACCCCGTGGACCAGAGCACGCCAGGCACTGCTGTCTTCCACTGCCTCCCGCTGTTTGGTCAAACTAATGCTGGTAGCTTCGAGAACACTGTCCAACCATCTCGTCCTCTGTCATCCCCTTCTCCTTGTACCCTCCATCTTTCCCAACATCAGGGTCTTTCCCAGGGAGTCTTCTCTTCTCATGAGGTGGCCAAAGTATTGGAGTCTCAGCTTCACGATTTGTCCTTCCTGTGAGCACTCAGGGCTGATTTCCTTCAGAATGGATAGGTTTGATCTTCTTCCAGTCCATGGGACTCTCAAGAGTCTCCTCCAGCACCATAATTCAAAAGCATCAATTCCTCGGTGATCAGCCTTCTTTATGGTCCAGCTCTTACTTCCATACATCACTACTGGGAAAACCATGGCTTTAACTATACGGACCTTTGTTGCCAAGGTGATGTCTCTGCTTTTTAAGATGCTGTCTAGGTTTGTCATTGCTTTTCTCCCAAGAAGCAGGCGTCCTTTAATTTCGTGGCTGCTGTCACCATCTGTAGTGATCATGGAGCCCAAGAAAGTAAAATCTCTCACTGCCTCCATTTCTTTCCCTTCTATTTGCCAGGAGGTAACAATAGGGAAGTGTGAATAAACCCTCACAGTTGACTGGTATTCAGAGGCATTGATAGCCTTAACCTCCATTAAACTGTCTAATCTTGTTCTAAAGCCATCTAAGGCAATGGTCCTCACCACATGTTGCAGTAGTCTGAGGAAGTATATTCTGGCGTGTGTCCTGAACCAATCAGCTTCATCGGATGCAAGCAGCTGCTTTTAGTTTCCTGAAGCATAGAAATATCTACGTAGAAGTATTGTTACCTGCTTTCAGGGCTCAGTTGAGCCAAAAAGTGACTATAAATCTAAAACTAAATAAATGCACATATATTTGGATATAGAAGGTAGCTGAACATCCACCGTAGGCTAAACAAGAGCTATTTCACCATACAATGTCTCCTTTATGAAACTAAAACCTGATTTCTCCCTCAATAGTTTCAAGTATTGGCCTGATTTGCTAGCACAAGTATTTTCAGAATATTGGAATTGTGAAGGGCTGGCTAATACAAAGAAGAGAAAGCGAAATAGAGAGAATTGATGTTTGTATCAAATTCAATAATATATAAAATAGCCCAAGGAGTGTGTTCCTGGGTTTGTTTAAGTTTTATATTAAATTCAATAAAACAACAACAGCCCGACTCTCTTTTTGTTTTGAAGCTATTGCAGAAATGTCAAAGTGCCGTGGAGTTCACTTCTTCCAGTCTACTGAAATAAAGGGACATGTTGAGAAAAACAACAACCCCCAAAATTTTCCTTTCTGCTGGGAGCCACCCAGAGTGGCTGGGGAAACCCAGCCAGATGGACAGATTATAAATGAAATGATGATGATGATGATGATGATGATGATGATAATAATAATAATAATAATAATAATAATAATAATATACACAAGGTATCTAGTTTAGGAGTGAAATTCACCTCTTTGCAGTCAGACAAAAGCTAATCATGTCCTCCTTGGGTGGATATAAAATGTGTTTAGAGTTTTTAAGATCAAATGTCTATGATAAGAGTAACCATAATTGTGCCCCAAGAAATGCCACACTCTGCAATTTGCATTCATCATTAAAACTTAGGTAAATGTATTTAATTTCTTTATTTAAAAATAAATAAATTATTCTGCACCTTGTCAGGAAAAATCGCTGACACCCCACCCCCCGCATGTCGCATTCTTGTTCAGCAAGGTCTCTGGATCCTGAGATTTGTGTGGTAATATGAATGTTGAAGCTCAATCTTGGAAGATTTGGGACGGATTTGGGACTTTAAAAGAGGATTGGACAAATTCATGGAGGAGAGGGCTATTGGTGGCTACTATGGAGGCAGTGAGAGATTTTACTTTCTTGGGCTCCATGATCACTGCAGATGGTGACAGCAGCCATGAAATTAAAAGACGCCTGCTTCTTGGGAGAAAAGCAATGACAAACCTAGATAGCATCTTAAAAAGTAGAGACATCACCTTTGCCAACAAAGGTCCGTATAGTAAAAGCTATGGTTTTCCCAGTAGTGATGTATGGAAGTGAGAGCTGGACCACAAAGAAGGCTGATCGCCGAAGAATTGATGCTTTTGAATTATGGTGCTGGAGGAGACTCTTGAGAGTCCCATGGAGTGCAAGAAGATCAAACCTATCCATTCTTAAGGAAATCAGTGCTGGGTGCTGACTGGAAGGACAGATCCTGAAGCTGAGGCTCCAATACTTGGGCTACCTCATGAGAAGAGAAGACTCCCTGGAAAAGATCCTGATGTTGGGAAAGATGGAGCGCACAAGGAGAAGGGGGCGACAGAGGACGAGATGGTTGGATAGTGTTCTCGAAGCTACCAGCATGAGTTTGACCAAACTTGAAAATGTCTGTTCAGGGTTCCTTCAGATGGCGAATGAATGATGATTTGTTGAGAAATTCATTAATTGTAAATAAGGCCCAAAAAACCCTAAAGGATTATTTTGAACTTAATATGACGCAAGGAATGGAAATAAGGGTGCTTTGGGAGGCCAGCAAAGCGGTAATGAGAGGGTTTCTGATACAACAAAATGCAATTAGGAGAAAGGCACAGAATGAGACAAAAGACAAAATTATGGAACAACTGAAAGACAAAGAGAAGAAGCTTAGAGGAAACCCAAAGAATTTGCAGATCCAAAAAGAAATTAAAGTCCTACAGGTTCAATATTCGCAGTTAGTAAATCAAGAAATTGAATGGAAGATAAGAAGGATGAGACAAAGAAACTTTGAATCTGCAAATATATGTGGGAAATTACTAGCCTGGCAATTAAAAAAGAGACAAAAACAAAGTACTATTACAAACATTGTTACAGAAGGAAAATCGGTAGAGAAACCTGCAGACATTAGAAAATGTTTTTATAAATATTATAAGCAACTGTATAAAAAATAAAAAGAAGATCTAGGGAAAATCAAGCAATTTATAAAGAACAACGGATTGCAACGGATTCCGAAAGATAAAGAGAATCTACTAAATGGCGTAATTACAAGTCAGGAAGTGGAACATGCAATAAATTCAATGCAACTTGGCAAGACACCAGGACCTAATGGTCTAGCAGCGAAATATTACAAGACATTGAAAGATTGGCTGATACAACCTCTGGTAGAAATATCTAATTCAATTTTATTGGGGGGGGGGAAGCACCTGAAACCTGGAAACAAGCTTACATTACTCTGATTCCTAAACACGGTCAGGATAGATCCAACGTTAAAAACTACAGACCAATCTCCCTACTTAATGTGGATTATAAAATTTTTGCAAATATACTGGCTAATAGGCTAAAAAAGGTTTTATCGGAGTATATTCATAACGACCAGGCAGGATTTCTGCCTGGAAGACATATGAAAGACAATATTAGAAATGTTGTGGATATTTTGGAAAAGTTAGAAGCAAGAAAGAGTTGTAAAGCAATGTTAATGTTTATTGATGCTGAGAAAGCCTTTGACAATGTTTCTTGGAGTTTTATGTTACATAACTTAGAGAGTATGGGGATAGTTCATGATTTTATAAATGGTACTAAAGCGATCTATCAAGAACAAAAAGCTAAAATTATTGTAAATAATGTGGTTTCAGAGGAAATTAGAATTGAGAAGGGAACCAGGCAAGGGTGTCCACTGTCCCCTCTGCTGTTTATCTCGGTTCTGGAGGTCTTGCTAAGTATGATTAGAAAAGACGAAGTATGATTAGAAAAGACGACCAACCACCTGTCTCCTGGATCCTTGCCCATCCTGGCTTATAAAAGCTAGCCGGGAAGGACTGGGCGATGGGCTTCGTGGGGTGGTGAATGCTTCCCTCCGTGAGGGAGCCTTCCCAGACCCGCTGAAAGAGGCGGTTATTAAACCGCTTCTTAAAAAACCATCTTTAGATGCGGCCATGATGGCCAACTACCGCCCAGTCTCAAATCTTCTATTCTTGGGCAAGGTGATTGAGCGAGCGGTTGCCGAACAACTCCAGGCACGCCTGGAAGAAGTGGACCATTTGGATCCCTTCCAGTCGGGATTCAGGCCTCATCATGGGACTGAAACTGCCTTGGTCGCACTGGTTGATGATCTCCGGCGGGCTAGGGACAAAGGTGAGAGCTGTTTCCTAGTTCTGCTGGATCTCTCAGCGGCGTTTGATACCATCGACCATAACATCCTTCTGGACCGTCTTGAGGGGCTGGGAGCTGGGGGCACTGTCATACAGTGGTTCCGCTCCTTCCTCCTGGGCCGTGTTCAGAAAGTGGTGGTGGGGGATGAGTGTTCAGACCCCTGGGCTCTCACTTGTGGGGTGCCTCAGGGTTCTGTCCTCTCCCCCATGCTTTTCAACATCTACATGCAGCCGCTGGGAGAGATCATCAGGAGGTTTGGGCTGGGTGTTTATCAGTATGCGGATGATACCCAGCTCTACCTCTCTTTAAAATCAGAACCAGTGAAGGCGGTGAAGGTCCTGTGTGAGTGTCTGGAGGCGGTTGGAGGATGGATGGCGGCTAACAGATTGAGGTTGAATCCTGACAAGACAGAAGTACTGTTTTTGGGGGAAAGGAGGCGGGCAGGTGTGGAGGATTCCCTGGTCCTGAATGGGGTAACTGTGCCCCTGAAGGACCAGGTGCGCAGCCTGGGAGTCATTTTGGACTCACAGCTGTCCATGGAGGCACAGGTCAATTCTGTGTCCAGGGCAGCTGTTTACCAGCTCCATCTGGTACGTAGGCTGAGACCCTATCTGCCTGCGGACTGTCTCGCCAGAGTGGTGCATGCTCTGCTTATCTCCCGCTTGGACTACTGCAATGCACTCTACGTGGGGCTACCTTTGAAGGTGGCTCGGAAACTACAACTAATCCAGAATGCGGCAGCTAGACTGGTGACTGGGAGCGGCCGCCGAGACCATATAACACCGGTCTTGAAAGACCTACATTGGCTCCCAGTATGTTTCCGAGCACAATTCAAAGTGTTGGTGCTGACCTTTAAAGCCCTAAACGGCCTCGGTCCAGTATACCTGAAGGAGCGTCTCCACCCCCATCATTCTGCCCAGACGCTGAGGTCCAGTGCCGAGGGCCTTCTGGCGGTTCCCTCATTGCGAGAAGCAAAGCTACAGGGAACCAGGCAGAGGGCCTTCTCAGTAGTGGCGCCCGCCCTGTGGAACGCCCTTCCAGCAGATGTCAAAGTGATAAACAACTACCTGACATTCAGAAGACATCTGAAGGCAGCCCTGTTCAGGGAAGTTTTTAACGTGTGATATTTTATTGTATTTTTGGTTTTTATGTAAGCCGCCCAGAGTGGCTGGGGAAGCCCAGCCAGATGGGCGGGGTATAAATAATAAATTATTATTATTATTATTATTATTATTATTATTATTATTATTATTAAGTTAAAGGTATTACAGTAGGTTCGAAACAATACAAATTAAAAGCCTTTGCTGATGATTTAGTTCTGACATTACAAGATCCAGACTCCAGTGCAGTTACAGCACTGGAGCTAATATATGAGTTTGGTCAGGTAGCAGGATTTAAATTAAACAAGAGCAAGACCAAAGTAATAGGGAAAAATCTGGATAATGAAGAAAGGAAAATATTACAAGAAAAAACGGGCCTAGATTTTGTGAAAAAAGCTAAATACTTGGGGGTGAACCTGTCTGGGAAAAATTTGAATTTGTATAAGGATAACTATGAGAAAATATGGAATGAAATTAAAAGAGATTTAGAGGTGTGGTCTAACTTAAAATTGTCATTAATGGGCCAGATTTCTGTGATTAAGATGAATGTGCTGCCAAAGATGCTTTTTTTTGTTTCAAGCCCTCCCAATTATAGACAATGTAAAATGTTTTAAAGAATGGCAAAAAGCTCTTTCTAGATTTATCTGGCAGGGGAGGAAACCCAGAATTAAATACAAATTACTTACGGATTCTAAAGAAAGAGGGGGATTCTCTCTGCCAGATTTAAAAATCTATTTTGAAGCTGCTGCACTTTGTTGGATTAAAGAATGGATGAAATTAGAAGATACAGATTTACTAGATTTGGAAGGATTTGATAATGTGTTTGGTTGGCATGCATATTTGTGGTATGATAAAGTAAAAGCCCATAAAGCATTTAAAAATCATATAATTAGGAAATTGTTGTATAGTGTTTGGATAAAAAACAAAGACCTTTTAGAAAGAAAGATGCCCAGATGGCTTTCACCAATGGAGGCAAAGGCCCAGAAAAAATTAAATGTGGATACCAAATGGTTGAGATATTATGACTTATTAATAGAGGAAGAGGAAGGTTATAAATTAAGACCATTTGAGCAAATTAAAGATAAGTTAAATTGGTTACATTATCACCAGATTAACGAATTGTATAAACTGGATAAGAAAAAACAAAAAAAATTCCTTCCAGTAGCACCTTAAAGACCAACTAAGTCAGTTCTTGGTATGAGCTTTCGTGTGCATGCACACTTCTTCAGATACACTGAAGAAGCTTTTGCTGGAGTGGCATACGAAAGATGAACAAGTTAAATCGGTGATGATAGATTGGGCAAGAGATTTAGGACATAATATAATGATTGAGGACTGGGAAAGATTGTGGAAGAAAGGGGTGAAGTTCACCGCATGTACTTTGTTAAAGGAAAATATTATGAAGATGATGTATAGATGGTATTTGACTCCTGTAAAATTAGCAAAGATGTATCATAACTGTGATAATACATGTTGGAAATGCAAAGGAAAGGAAGGAACATTCTTTCATATGTGGTGGACCTGCCCCAAGGTGAAAGACTTCTGGGAAAAGATTTATAATGAATTGAAAAAAATGTTGAAATATACATTTATAAAGAAACCAGAGGCCTTTCTTCTTGGAATAATAGGTTCGGAATTGCCCAAGAAAGATGTTAATCTATTTTTGTATGCCACAACTGCGGCTCGTATTCTGTTAGCTAAAAAGTGGAAAACTCAAGAATTACCAACAGTAGAAGAATGGCAGGTGAAGATGATGGACTTTATGGAGCTAGCCGATCTAACCGGAAGAGTCCACGACCAGAAGGAGGAGGAACACCACGAAGAATGGAATAAATTTAATGATTATTTAGCTAAATTTGTTAAGCTAAAATAACTGGAAATAGCGTCCAGATACTCAATGGGCTTAGGATTGTACTTATGTTAACTGACAAAACAATATGTTTAATACAAGAAGGAAAAGATTTAAAGATGTTAACGATTAATCTAAAGGGTATTAAAATTGGGATTTGGAAAACCGTTATAAGGATATGCAGTGAAATTCAACTAAGGGGAAACGATGAAGTCATTTTACAACGTAAATAACTGTTATTTTCAATAAGGTTAGGATTTATGTTTGTTATGTTTTGTTTGTTTTATGTTTTTGTTTGTCGTTGATATTGTAAAAACTAATAATTTTTTTGCATAAAACAAAACAAAAACAAACTGCGGGAGGCAGTGAAAGACAGAAGTGCCTGGCATGTTCTGGTCCATGGGGTCACGAAGAGTCGGACACGACTAAACGACTAAACAACAACAACAACAGCCATGGTGGCTGTGTACTGCTTTCAAGGTTGGAGGCACTATTGCTTCTGAATATCAGTTTCTGGAAAGCATTGGAGGGGAGTGTGCTGTTGCGCCCATGTTCTGTTCCCTGGTTTCCCACAGGCATCTGGTTGGCACTGTGAGAACATGATGGCCTGATCCATTGGCCTAATCCAGCAGGCAAGGCTTTTGTTCTTAAGAAAGAGCCACTAGATTCCATCGGAGTGTGTCGAGATTCCTGGAAGGAATCAGAAACTGTTGGGCAACAGCCATTTCTCGGGGAACCATGGAGCGAGATCTGTAAAACTGAGCTTGGTAAAACCTATAAGTGGACACAATTCACTCCTCCCTCCTCTACATGCATTCAGTTCATGCAATTTAGAAGGTGAGAAAAGGGCTACAGTCTTGTGTACTGAAGCATACCTGTGAGCTCTACTGATATGGTTATGAGGGTACCCAAATTAGATTTGCTAACATAGGTGATAGACCTTAGGTTATGCTGAATCGACACTACTTAGCCTTAGAGATTTGCATCGAAATTATCAGTTAAAAAGATAAGCAAAAAGATTTCTAGGAAATTTCATATTTTTAAAATAGGCCTACTACTTAACTGTGTGGTGCAGAATAAAGATTATGCCTAGTTGCCAGTCAATATCTATCTATCTATCATCTATCTATCTATCTATCTATCTATCTATCTATCTATCTATCTATCATCTATTTATCTATCATCTATCTATATCATCTATCTATCATCTATCTATCATCTATCTATCTATCTTTCTATCTATCTATCATCTATCTATCATCTATCTATAGATATTTGTAGTGAAACAAATCAGGAAACATGTACACTAGGTTAGCAATATTATTCTTATGTGTCTGTTTGCTACAGGGGCACAGGAATCCTTCCAGGGAATCCATCCAGCAGAGAGGGTTCTCATTGCCACATGGTTTTTAGAGCAGAAAATGGAGGGAGCGAATTTGAGAAATTTGTGATGTAAAATAAAGGGAGAGTGCTTTAAGGTCCATCGGAAGGTGAACCAGAAGGGTGAAGGGAGCAGGCTGTGATATAAAATGTGTGACTGTTGCAAGCTGGGCCTCACAGGGAAGAATTAGGGTAGAAATTGCACACAGCCTCCTGGTAGGAACTAATTTTTAATAATGAACATCTCTGCTTCGAAGAGCTAAAGGTAAAAGTAAAGGAACCCTGACAATTAAGTTCCGTCGCGAACGACTCTGGGGTTGTGGCACTCATCTCGCTTTACAGGTTGAGGGAGCTGGCGTTTGTCCGCAAACAGTTTTTCTGGGTCATGTGGCCAGCATGACTAAGCCGCTTCCGGTGAAACCAGAGCAGCGCACAGAAACTCCGTTTACCTTCCTGCCGGAGCGGTACCTATTTATCTACTTGCACTTTGACGGGCTTTCAAACTGCTAGGTTGGCAGGAGTTGGGAACCAAACAACGGGAGCTCACCCCACCGATGGGATTCGAACCGCCGACCTTCCGATTGGCAAGCCCAAGGCTTAGTGGTTTGCACCACAGCTCCACCCACATCCTGTTTGAAGAGCCACTTCCTACTATTACCTTTTGGAGAAGTAGAGAAGGATTGGGTTGGTGGTGTTGACCCAGTTGACTCATCAGACACACCCCAAGGGAATATGATCACAGTGCAATGCTCATTGGCATTACCATTATAACATTTAACTGTTTCTCCCATCTATTTTTCTACACAAAGTGTATAAAGGTTTTAAGGGGGTAAAGTGACCTCAGCAAATGGAACTGGATATTTGGCATCTCCTACAAAATGTGGCTGCCTTATATGCTTCGGCAAATCTCCTGTATCATAGCTCAGAAATAGTAGTCTTGTGTACAGAGTCAATGTTGGTATGGTGTATGTGTGGTAGGCAGCCAACTTTACATATCCAAGCTCCACAGGTTTGAGGCTCACATGCATACATACATATATATATCCAGTTACAGATAGGTAGCCGTGTTGGTCTGCCATAGTCAAAACAAAAAAAATCCTTCCAGTAGCACCTTAAAGACCAACTAAGTCAGTTCTTGGTATGAGCTTTCGTGTGCATGTGTATCTGAAGAAGTGTGCATGCACACGAAAGCTCATACCAAGAACTAACTTAGTTGGTCTTTAAGGTGCTACTGGAAGGATTTTTTTTGTTTTTACATATATATATATACTCATGCCACCTCTGTGCCAGATCTCTGTGCTTGGTCCTAGCAAAATGGAAGGTACAGATCTTGTGTAGGGAACCTATGTGCTTCTATGGATATCTGACCTTGAGTGTATGCAGGCTGGGAGTGTTAGAATTCCTGCTCCATGATTGCAGTCATAGGATTGTTGTCTTTCACAAGACGGTATATGTTTTGACTCCACAGAGTGGGAAGTGAAACAGGATGTTTGTGTTACTGTGTTCCGTGAAGTGGGACTATTTCCCTTTGTCCTTTTCCTCTTTGCTGTCTGATGCTGGAGAGAAAGGGAGCCATGTTACAGTGCTCCGTGTGTGTTTATATGTAAATAAAGTAGATTAGCCAAAATGCTGAGTTGCTGAGGTCTGTCACGCATGATGCGCAAACTCTGCAGATCTCTAAGTGTGCCGGTGTCGGTTTGCATGGTCGCTGTGATGTTCGGGCTGAAAAAAGCTTTTGAAGCTCCTGAACGATCGACCAGGAAGGAGAGAACATGCCAGTCGGGCATGTGTCTCTGCCAGGGTCCTACTCGAGTGTAGGCAGAACTCCTGACAGGGAGAACCAAAACAACTGGGGCACTAGTCATTTGTGTAATTTTAGTTCCAAATTATTTCTCATAAATTCAACCCGAATCCCAATATTTGTGCTTAAGATACAGTATCCTGGATCAGACAATACTGCTTTACATTACCATGCAAGTCAGAAAATAACTGTGAGTGTTTCAAGATGGTCTCCGGAGACGAAAAAAAGGTAACAGCTTTTAGTAAATAAGCCGCATTAGCATTATACTTTAATGCATGGTTGTTACTAGCATCTGTTACAACACCCCCCCTCCCCAAATTAAATAGTCGAAACTAGCAACTTGAAAATGGAAGTTTGGCTTCTTTGTATCTTAATCGTTTGTAAAGTATATGCATGTTGCCTCTTCCATATTGTACTTCAGAAAGGTTCATCCATCTGTGTACTCTGTTGAAAACCTACGCTGCACCAGCTTTGAAATGGAATACGGTACTTCGCTGGTTGCATTGCCTTTAGAGATCAGTGCAGAATGACATTTGTTCTATCATGCAGAAAATGATCCATCAAGAACAAGGGAAATGCTACATGCATCTGTAACCTACACAGCCAAACAAAGAAGGCAAGAAAAGTCCATCTGACTAGCAAAGAGGTGTTTTCGTGCAGCACTTGGTGAGAACACCCAATAAGAAAGGAATTGGAAATGAGACAACTCTAACAGGAAGTTAAAGAGGTCTGTCTCATAAGGTGCTTGGATGGGACATTTCCTGGGAGTCCATGTGAGAACTAAGCCAAAAAATTTTCAGAGTCTATGTTATTCTCACCCTCGTAGAAAAATAAGGACACCACATAAGTTTCTCTCAATACACCTTGTTTGGTGGCAACCCAACCCCCTGAATAACTATGGAGGATGCAAAATGGTGACTGTACAGTTGCTCCTCTTGCCAGTTGCAGTAGCAGCATGCACAAAGGAGGGGGGGAAAGCTTAGGAAAAAGAAAGAAGCTGAGTAGCTCCCAAATTTTGGTTGAAGAACTTTTTCTCTCCCTGGAGAAATTCAATGAAATGGTACCCCCAATCTTCTGCCCACAGAGCAGATGTGAAACTTCCAGAAGCCATTTCTACACAGCTGTATTGAAGCTGTTCTGAGCTTGCTGTAGGAAAACGCACATTTAGAGAGAGATAGAAGGGAAAACTAGGTTTTGGAAAGTAATAATAATAATAATAATAATAATAATAATAATAATAATAATAATAATTTATTATTTGTACCCCACCCATCTGGCTGGGTTTCCCCAGCTACTCTGGGTGGCTTCCACAGAGACCAAAAATACACTAAAAGTATTTTAGTTGTAAAGTAGAGTTAGTCGTAAAGTCTTCGTGGTTTTTTATTTCCTTTTAACGAGTGTTCTCTAGTGCATAGAAGCCCCTGAATTTGCAGGGCTTTTATGGTTGTAAAAATGTGGTGCTATGCAACCAGAAAGCAGTTAATCCCCCTTTAATACAGACTTGGCAAGCGGTGTTGAGCTGATATGACTGGTGGCAAGGGTACTAATACTTCTCGATAAAAGAGAGAAGCAAAATCTTGACAACGAAATATGGGGCTCATTCCTTTAGTATGTTGGAGGAAACTGCACTTTCCCCAGTATTCTTAGTATTTTCCCATGTGCATGCACACACTTTTTAATTCTGTTTTTATTTTTAGAACAATATAACCATAGTTAACCCAATATAAGTCTCATTGATTTTGGCTGGAGTGTTCTTCGCATGCCAGAATCTCCACCATTTCTACAAGCAGATCTTGAAAGGGTACCAGCTTTCACTAGATCTTGCCCCATCTGTATTTTTTTTTTTTTAAAAACATTTTCTTGCTTCCCCTGGTAGAGGATATCCGAGTTTCACTTTGTGCAGCCAGATGTGTGAGAAGTGGGAGCAGGGATTAGATAGACTCACAAATGCTGTAATGGTGCACTGAGAATGTAACTTCTATATAAAATAACGAAAGTTTTAATGAAAAAGAAAGTGGAGGTTAATGTGAATGGGGGAGATAGTCTGGGATTGAGATTTGTCCCATTGTATGATAATATTAGGACTAAATTCTCAGGTCACAACATCCCATTAATGCTGTGTATTGAACTCATTAAAGTAATTAGAGTGTATTTTAAGTTTATTAGTGAACTGACTAATGTACTCTTAAAAAGGTTGATTTTGAAGGAAGTCAATAGATAAAGCCAATAGCGCTCTTGAGAGTTTGTGCCACATGCAAACTCTCTCACAGAAAATCGTGTTATCAATTTTCATGTGGCTTTTAATCAATTACAGTGACAAAGAGATGATTTGAAGCCAATCTTCTGTTGGCTGGTTGCAAATTTAGCTTTTGCTTGCGCATATGCTTGTATTGGGTTTGTTTTGTTTTTGTTTTTAAGAAGAGAAGAGGGCATGGTTAGCTTGCAGTGGTTGGCAACCCCATGAAGAACTGACGGCAGTTTTTGGTTTTGGTTATGTTATGTGACCTGACTCCACTGGGAAGATTTTTCTTGGAAAGATGTGAGGTGATAATATGTGTTGTGAGGGAAGAAGGCTTCCTGGGTACCTTAGCAGGCCACAGCCTGAGTAGGGTCCCAGGTTATTGCAGTATATAGTCATGCAAATCTTTTTGGGGAGTCTGCTGTTTTGCCGCAGGTGAATTCATGCAATCATTTTATTTTGTTTGCCACTATTCCACAAAAGAAATCATGCTCAAGGCAGCTCGCAACAAAGAAAACAGGAAGACGTTTCAAGCAAACACAGCAAAAGCAATTTCGTAATAACGTAGCAAAACAAATAACAAATATAATAATGTACAAAAACCATGTTTAAATACTAGAAATGCAACAAGATTATTTAAAGAACATGCAGCATCCAGTAGCAAAAGTAACAAGGCAACTTCACAGATACACCTTAGTCCTCAAAACATCCCCCTGCACAATGATGCTCACAGCCTCTGTCCCATAGCATCTTATGGAGGAGAGGGCTATTGAGGCCTACTGGCCATGATGACTATGTTTGTCTCAACTGGTGGAGGCGTTAATGCTTCTGAATAACTTATAAGACCTCCAAGGTCAAAGGGTGCAGGAGCTGGAAGCACCCCTCCCATTGATGTCCCTCCATCCTATGATGTTGCTGAATCTCTGCCCGATGTTTTGTCACAAGCAAGTCTCTACTGCCAAAAAGTATTGCTGGTTGTCTTTTTGGGATCAGGAACTACAGCAAAAAAACATCAAACCACATTTTTCCTACCTGTGAGTTTCTCATGCCCATTAAAGCTTGCTGTTTCTCTGCCTCATGTCCTACATATGTCCGTACAATTGAAATTGTGAGGGGCGAGGCTGGCCTTCGTTGATTATCATAAGGAAAAGGGAACCTTTAAAATAAACTGGTTTTGTTTTATTTTCACTACACACACACACACATTTGATGGGGATGTGTTCCTAGACAGCTGAGCAAAACAAAAAGTTTCTAAAGTTTCAAATACACACCAGCAAATTATTTATGAAGCTGCAGTACCTCGTAAAAAAAGAAAGAAATTGTGTATGGTGTTCTGACTCCAACTTTTTAGATAACTTCAAATTGGGTCGCTTTTACTATTTACCACAAATGAAGCTCTGCGTAAATGGTTCCCTTATTCTGTGCCATCTGCCCTCGATTTTCTTGCTGCTTCGCCTACAAAGATGTGCAGCAGAAAAATGCCCATCTGCTGAGGGCTGAGGTATTAGACAGAGGTGACAGCACTAAATAGGTATTAGAGACATGTCAAACTGAGTTAAACAGAAAAAGATTAAGAGGAAGATGTCCCAGGAAGATGTGGGTAGTGAGCAAAAAGCATTTTATCCATCATAATATTGTGGAGGGAGGGAGGAAGAAGAAGAAATTGTGCGGAGAGGAGAGGGCTTTCAACTTCACAAAGATGCCGTGGTTTGTTGGAGTTCTTCAATATCTTTGAAATGTAAGGCTGGGACTGTGGCAGTGAGACAATGCTGAGCACTGGGTGGTATCCAATAGTACTGGACAACAGCCACACGAGAAATATGTAAAATAACTAAGCAAGTATTAGACATCACCCCAGAATTCGCCCTCCTAAACATCTTCCAAGACAACAATGCCCATTTACACCAGAAAGAACTCATAACCCTCCTTTCAGTAGCCAGAAACACCATAACCAGACACTGGAGAGACCTGTCAGGAGTAACCAAATAGTATGGGAAACAGCCCTACTAGAAAAATTAACCAATAAACTGAAACTGACACGGGGACAAACAGAAGAAGACGCCTTTACCCCGGTATGGCTCCCCTTTATCACATAGACAGCCCAACAAGACAATGACAATAATCCACCAACAGCATACAAATCAATATGGCTAACCTGATCCAAAACACCCACCCACCCCACTCACACACAAAAACAAAGATCACCGCAGCCAATCACAAACAAACAACCACACCCTAGGCCAACCCCAACCTCTCTCACCACCAAAGGAACACAAGTGAACAGCACAAGCAACGCTGACACCAAACCCTACATACATTGAGCATAATAGAAACATCGCCACCCGCCCCCGCCCCCACCCATCTTCCCTCCCTCCACCCTTTTTTTTTCTCCCCCCCAATGTCTCAACAAATGAAATGGATTTGTAAAAATCTTACATGGAAAAAATATGAGAGACATTACACTTACTTCTGTAAAACAAGGAAATCTTTAATTAAAAAAAAGAGAGAGACAATAAACACTTTTTTCTATGTTGGAAAAAAAAAAGTACTGCCCAAATTGTTTATAGTTGCTAAGGCTTTGTGCAAAAGTTGCTGTTGGGGGTGAAGTGAAGTTGACACTGAAAGATAAGCCACTCCTAGCAAAATATTATTATTATTATTATTATTATTATTATTATTATTATTATTGCAGTAAACAACACACAATGTGATGCCTAACCTTTCCTAGTAAAATGATGCAAGTATTTTCACCCATCCTTATCCATCCTTTTCAAGAGAAGTTGAAGGTTTTCACAAAACCGAATCTACTGGTTTGCATTGACTCCTACTGAGAGCCAATGTGTCATAGAGGCTAGGTCAGGTGAAGCCAGTATTGTCCCCAGATATTGCTGACCAATGACTTCCATCAGCTCAAATCAATATGGCCAATAGTCAGAGATGATGACAGCTGTAGTACAGCAACACTTGCCTGGCACCACATGGGCCATCCCTCACTTTGATAGTCAGATTACGTTTGAAAAGACCCATGTTCAAATATATACCCAGGTAGGAAATCCATTGAGTAAATGGGCCAGCCACTATCTCTTGTGGTTGTTTGGGGGATACAACTGGGTGTGGGAGACACAAAGTAGGCCATCTTGAGTTCCTTGGAAGAGAGGCAAGATACATCCAAAGGCCTGTATATTTTGAGTGTGTTGCTAATGAAATTCATAGCCACATAATGTACATTCACTGCCTCCCATCATTCTAAGTCTCAGCTGTCATATTACTTTCTGCTGAACCTGACCATTATCATGCATACATTGACGATTACCAGATTAATCTATAGTAATGTGTTAATATTGGGCTCCTTATGAAACTGTTCAGTGTTCTCATAGTTCATCTATTTTGAGACAGGTACACCGGCCTCCAATTCATCCATGCTGAAGTGTTGGTTTTTAATACATGATCACAAGACCAAATCTCAAAAGCCCTACATGTCTGCTCCTATATGACACCCCTGCCTTGGTATTTGAGATCATCTGAAAAACTCATATAATGGAGAGGCAACTTTAGTCTCTAGAACAGGTGTGGGGACCTGTGGCCCTCCAGATGTTGCTAAACTACACCTCCTATCATCCCTGGGCACTTGCCATGTTTGCTGTGGCTGATGGGAGTTGCAGTGGATAGTTGGGGAATGGTGTAGAGTGGTACCTCAGGTTAAGTACTTAATTCGTTTCGGAGGTCCGTACTTAACCTGAAACCGTTCTTAACCTGAAGCACCACTTTAGCTAATGGGGCCTCCTGCTGCTGCCGCGCTGCTGGAGCACGATTTCTGTTCTCATCCTGAAGCAAAGTTCTTAACCTGAAGCACTATTTCTGGGTTAGGGGAGTCTGTAACCTGAAGCGTATGTAACCAGAGGTACCACTGTTATGGGAAGGGAACATGCACGTAACCTACTTTGCACCAATTAAGTAAGCTCAGTTCCCACCCGTGGTGTAAGGAATTATAAAGAAAATGTAAAGCACCCTAGGCAGAAAAACGGAAGCACCTTTCACAATTAAATAAACTGGTTGAAAAATTGAGGTGGGGGAGGTTTTGGCACAGGATTTGTGGTGGCAACCCAGGGTTTCAGACAAAGGTTGTTCCTGTTAACCGCTATCTGATCTTTGGTTTAACTTGAGAGGCCATGGGTTGAACCTTGGAGCTTCTGCACACACAGCTTGAACTCTACCATTGAGCTAAAGGTGGGCGGGGGACCTGCTGTTGTTCAAGAAACGTCATATGGATATGTGGAACAAGTGGCTTGGTCCTAGTCCTCTACAGTGGTACCTCGGGTTAAGTACTTAATTCATTCTGGAGGTACGTTCTTAACCTGAAACTGTTCTTAACCTGAAGACCACTTTAGCTAATGGGGCCTCCTGCTGCTGCCGCGCCGCCGGAGCATGATTTCTGTTCTCATCCTGAAGCAAAGTTCTTAACCCGAGGTACTATTTCTGGGTTAACGGAGTCTGTAACCTGAAGCGTTTGTAACCCCGAGGTGGTACCACTGTATTTCCAAGAGTCTATTCTGGGCCTCTGTTTCTGAGAGTCCATACCAGAGCATTCCATGGAAGCATAACTTTAAAAGGTTAAATGACCATTTTGGCCTTGGGAAAGAGCAGAGGGGAGAAACTTTCATGCATTTCCGTAGTCTGATAGCTTAAACTTTTCTGTTGCAAAGGGCTGAATTCATCATGATTATAAATACTAAGAAATATGTCATTACCCTTGCAGCAGTAGGAGTTAATTGCATGCTGCTTGCTTCAAGGAAACAAATGAGAGGGGAAAGACTGTTTATAATAAGACCATGTATAGATGCACTACCTCTGACCTTCTTAAACAATGAAGCCAGGCAAATGTATGCAGAAATACACTGACATGATTGTGGTCCTTTGCTGTGTCCATGTCTCGGCTTAAGTGAGATTCTGTGGGCCTTTTCAGGTGGTATCTTTTACAAGCAATAATTGCAGAGTTGCCTCAGTTGCTCCTTGACATCCAGATGCATATCCTGAGGACAGATTTTCTGTTGCGGGGGGTTGGGGGAAGGTTTTATGGTTAAAACTCAGCCAGCCATTCTTCACGGAACTTTATCTAAACTTAGGAAAGGTTCTTTGATTAGCCTGGTTGTTGACAGCTAAACAAGCAGAAGGGTATGGGTTTAACATATTGCATTTATCAATTTTAATTGTTATATTATACATGTCTTTATTAAGAATTGTAAGGCATGTGGGTGGTGCTGTGGGTTAAACCGCAGAGTCTAGGACTTGCCGATCAGAAGGTCAGCATTTTGAATCCCTGCGACAGGGTGAGCTCCCATTGCTTGGTCCCTGCTCCTGCCAACCTAGCAGTTTGAAAGCACGTCAAAGTGCAAGTAGATAAATAGGTACCGCTCCGGTGGGAAGGTAAACGGTATTTATGTGCACTGCTCTGGTTCGCCAGAAGCGGCTTAGTCATGCTGGCCACATGACCCGGAAGCTGTACGCCAGCTCCCTCGGCCAATAAAGCGAGATGAGCGCCGCAACCCCAGAGTCGGCCACGACTGGACCTAATGGTCAGGGGTCCAATTACCTTTTTACTAATCATCCAGCAAACAACTAATGAAAACAGCTTTCCGATTCAGCAGAATTTGCACACACGGAAGCCTACTTGCTAGCATAGACCTCTTTAGCTGGATCAAGGTGCAAGCGGCTTCTCTTTTAAGAGTTAATTTGTAAGGAAAACAAACATGATTTGACAAGTAGCATATAAATATGCCGTTTGAAGGTTTCAGTATGTGTCCATATATCATGCAATAGCTGCTGACACTATTATGCACTGGCGGAGCTGTTGAAGTGGTTGATATTTTTCAGTGTACTAGTGTTATAAGGACTGAGCATTCTACTTGTTATGAAATGGTTTGTCTTATCAGTATTAAATTTAGCATGGAGAATCTTAAAGGTAAAGGTAAAGGGACCCCTGACCATTAGGTCCAGTCGTGACCGACTCTGGGGTTGCGGCACTCATCTCGCTTTATTGGCCGAGAGAGCCGGCGTACAGCTTCTGGCTCATGTGGCCAGCATGACTAAGCCACTTCTGGCAAACCAGAGCAGCTCACGGAAACACCGTTTACCTTCCCGCTGGAGCGATACCTATTTATCTACTTGCACTTTGACGTGCTTTTGAACTGCTAGGTTGGCAGGAGCAGGGACCGAGCAACAGGAGCTCATCCCGTCGTGGGGATTCGAACTGCCGACCTTCTGATCGACAAGTCCTAGGCTCTGTGGTTTAACCTACAGTGCCACCCGCATCCCTATCGTTATAAGGACTGAGCATTCTACTTGTCATGAAATGGCTTGTCTTATCAGTATTAAATTTAACATGGAGAATCTTAGAAGAGTTATAATCAGGCTTGATTAAAGGTTTTATTTTTTATTTTTTAATGAATAGTGAATTTTATCATAGAATCATAGAACTGTAGAGTTGGAAGGGACCCTGAGGGTCATCTGGTATAGTAATAAAGTCCTGTCATACTGTCTCCTATTTGAGGACTAGTAAAATGCTTGGGCTGTTGATGTGTAGGGAGCAGGGGATCTGAAAATTGCAGAACCCGATCCCTGACCCTGTCACTGGAGTGTAGGCCTCCTTGTATTGGAGGTTTGTTTCAGGTTCACACAAATGCACACATGTGCAGATAAAGTAATGGGATGGCTGGCGGCCACCTGCCATAAAAATGACAACAGCCATCTGCTTCTGAACCTCCTCCATCTCATCATGCACTTAAGATAGCGTTCCAGTCCTCCTGGGCATGTAACTTTGGGCAGGGTTATTTATTCCATGGTTGTTTCATTAGCTGTGAAATGTGTTGTCCTCTCCCTTTCATCGTAGTAGCCAATTTTTGTAGTGTGGAATGAGGACCTGCACCACGATCTTCTCTGAGAGAGACGGAGAGGAAATAAAATATCCTTTGAAGCCATTTTAAGCATATTTTGATGCTGCTTTCGTTGGGATTTGAAAACTGACAGTTTGGTGCATTTGACTGAATTAAATTACCCTTAGAGTTGTGTTATATGCTGTGGAGAGAGGAATACACGTCCAGAGGTACATGTGCTCTTCCAGTGCCTCAAAGGAAACAGAAGCGTGAGGAAACAAATGACAGTGAAAAATTTAGCTACCGAGGCATGAAACGAGAGGATGGAGGTAAAATGCTGTTAGTCTGGTGAGCAAACTTTGGGGAATACTGACATTGTGGCCTTTTCTCACTGCATCATGAACCTGCCAGAAGGACATAGCCCAGGAACTTCCTTGTAAGCGTTGACAATTCCATCGTAAAATGAATGGCTCAGTTAAACCTGCTAAAAGAGATTTTGCAAGGTCAAAGATCACCGAGCGTTTTAAAAGTTTACCACAAAAGTTTTTTAAACGTAATTAAGAGTTCGCAACTTAAGTAATCTTGTTTACTCAAGATTAGTGAATAAGTTCAAGGGGATTTCAAAAGGTAAGCTTGTGTAAGCTTGCTGTTCAGTTTTCCTGCTTGCCTTGTCCCAGTGAAACATACAGAGACTCTACTGGTTTTCAGATGTTATGCCCAGTGATCTTAGGCAAAAACTCTCATCCCCCCTTTTTAAAAAAGAACAATGTGATATCTCTTTTCCCAGCATAGTATTGAGCTCTTTTTCCACTTCCCTCAAAATAGCACAGAGTACTCTACAGAAAAAGCATTTCCTTACCTGTGCTAATGGCAAAGTGTGATAAAGATCTTTGAATAATAGGGCTTAGAAATATCTGCTACTGGGCCCTTACAGTAAGAGTTCCTAGTCAATACAGCAGCTTTCCTTTCGAGAGGAAGCAAGCTGGCTCTGGCATGTGCAAGGAATACATGTTATCCAATATTTCCAACAGAATACTTCTGCATCTCAGATGAATTATTAAATGCAAATTCAGCAATGTGAGGGAGGAAAAAACAGATTATTTTTCTTTTGAGTTTGCTGATTAGTCAATTGCTTAGTTCATGGAGGATGCCACTTGTGTCAAGTTTCTGTACACTTTCATAGAACTGGAGCATGATACTTACCATATCTCAAGTGAATGATTTTTCAATTAGTCTGCAGTTCCTTGGCTTCATTTCCTTTGCAGTCCCACACGAGTGATGTAGAGCAAAGGTTTAAGAGGTTTTGGACAATTTATGACATTGGGAGAGACGATTTGTCAAGAAACAATATCTGCAGCAACTTTTTCGTCTTGGGTCTTCTATTTATTTTTATAGCACAGTTTTCTAAGGTGTTAAAACTAGCTTTAAGGTATTGTTAAAATGTGGAGTGCAGAAGGGGACTTAGTGCAATGGGATCAAGATATTACGAGGCAAACAACGGTTCTACAATGTAAGTGGGAGCACACTTGGAATTTGTTTTATTTTACCCTGCTAGGTGTTAGAGAAAGGAAGGAAAGATCAGAAACATTTGAAAATGAGATCATACAGTATGTGAACTATACAGACATCTTGCCCATGTTTTTTTTATGAGAAGTCTTACTGACATTTGAAAAGCAGAGCCCTGTTCCATAGTCTTAAGGTTGACTGACATTTAAGGGCAGCAGAAGGCTTGGTTTTCTCTCCACTCTTTTTAAATTGAAGTTTTCATAAATCAGTGCAAGGGGAGAAAACTGGTTACATCTTACAAAATGCGACTATCTGGATAGGAATATGAAAATGTCACCTGTGACATTTTAAAGACATCGCTGACTCTCAATACATCTTATATATTGTGCCTAGCAAAAGAAGAAGAAGAAAGGAGGGGGGGGGGAGAGAGAAAAGAAAAATATGAAAGAACAGAAAATGGTATCATTTCAAGTCTTTGTCTTTAAAGCTTGGGCACTCTCCTAAAGAGTTTCCTAATTAGAATCGAAATACCTTGGGGCAGGAGAGAGAGATCATAAGAAAAGGTGCTATATTGTGAGGCTTAGCCTCTGGTAGGTTATCATCAGTTTAACATCCCACCGCACAGAAGAGCAGGAAATTCAGAAACCATCTACTCTCTTCTCACCATGTGGTGTTATTAGTCGCCAAGAACCGATAATGTCCAAAATAGTTCCAGCAGTGGGCTGATAAAGACTTCCATTTTCTTGGCCTGTGAATTAAACACGTGTTGAGTGTTTTGTATGCACATTTTGTTGCTCCATCCAAATACCGTATTTTTTGCTCTATAAGGCTCACTTTTTCCCTCCTAAAAAGTAAGGGGAAATGTGTGTGTGTCTTATGGAGTGAATGCAGGCTGTGCAGCTATCCCAGAAGCCAGAACAGCAAGAGGGATCGCTGCTTTCGCTGCACAGCAATCCCTCTTGCTGTTCTGGCTTCTGGGATTCAGAATATTTTTTTTCTTGTTTTCCTCCTCCAAAAACTAGGTGCGTCTTGTGGTCTGGTGCATCTTATAGAGTGAAAAATACAGCAATAAAGCCGGAATCACAATGCTGTCCCTGGTAACATAAGATGGGGAAGGACTGTGTGATATAGGATTACTGATTCCTCCTGAATCCTCTGGAGAATTTCCAGTCAGTATCGCTCCTGCCAAGGCCCGTGTCTCATTATGGAATGGTGAGATGGTGACCGTTGACATGACTGCTCCCGGGTGCCCTCTTCAGGTCCATGGAGTCCAGAATGCTCCTTGGTTTTCCAACAAACGTCAGGCTGTGAAACAGACTGGAAGATAGCTGGAGTGCAGGTGGTGCAAAACTAGGAGCGAATACAACTAACAGAGCAGCAGTGTTGCAGCGAAGAAGGCTCACAATGCTTCCACCATTTTGTCCTTGATGAACCACACAGTAGAGCTCTCCCAGATAGTGAAGGGGTTGATGAACTTAGGCTCTGGGTTTTGTGAAGAATTTTGAATTCAAAGTTTCTTGTACAGTTGAACCTCTACTCACGACCACAATCCGTTCTGGAGGCCCAGTCCGGAAGTCAAAATGGGTCGCTGGGAGAGGCACTGTTGTGCACAGGCAGCGATTGCCCGCTTCTGCGCATGTGCGAACGACAATTACCGCTCCTGTGCATATGTGAACAGTGGCAAACCCGCCGGCTACTTCTGGGTTTGCCACGGACGTTGGGCAAAATGGACGCGAGCGGAGGTGGACATAAGAAGAGGTTTGACTGTATATGGTCTGATTTAGAGGTCACAGTTGGAGCAGATCTGAAGAAGATTTTCAGAGCTCCATCTGGTCAAATATTAGGATCCAAATATTAGGAAATTGGGATCCATTTCAATTGCTTTAGACTGATGATCTGGATCTTGCAGGGATCAGGCTATGTGCCATCTTGACCCTTGTCCATCCTGGCTAATTAAATCTAGCCAAGGGGGAGGTAAGATGAGTATAGGGAGTGGCTAATGCTTATTAGGGTAAGGAGATATTCCCACTGCATTGAAGGAAGGCAGTAGTGTGCCCTGTTCTGGCTTCCTGGAACCAACCAGAAGTGTTAGAAGACTATTGCCCAAATATCCCTTTGGGGACAAGATTACAGAGAAGTTATTGACCCACCAAATACATAAATTATTCAGTAAGACAGAATGCTAGACCCATTTCAGTCTGACTTCACTTTTGGATATGACACTGAATTGGACTTGCCCCCTTACTGATTGTCTTCATTAGGACAGAGGCAGGGGGAGTGCTACCCTGTTGGTTCTCCTTGATCTCTCAGTGCTAATTGACACAATTTACCATGGTATCTTCCTGGAATGATTCTAGGGGTTGAGGGCACTGTTTTGCAGTCTCTCCATTCATACCTTCTGAGTCACTTTCAGAGAACAGCATTGGAGTACTACTGCTCAGACCATTTATACTTTGGTCTTATCTCCTACGCTGATGACACCCAGATATATCTCTCCATTCCATTCAAAAGAAACTGTGCAGGTAGGTGCTGAGCATCTGGAATCAAAGATGGGCTGCACAAGCATCAGGAAGCAGACACTTAGGACTCGGCTACGTTAGTCAAAAACCAGTGTTTTGAATGCTTTATAAACATGCAACACCAGATGATGGTGGAGAGCAAAAAATAATAATTTGCATTTTCCATAGCATTTTTTTCTTTTGTTATAACGATTTAATTTCTGACTTATTTACAGCACACACACACACACCCGCAGTCGCCGTCCTGTGTGTAGATCCACCCATAATCTGGATAAGGCAGAGGTTCTGTGGGTGGTTCTCTGGTCCAGGAATTAGGGAGTCAACCTGTTCTGGATGGGACAGAACTCCCCCTGAAGAAGCAGGTTCACAGTCTGATGGTGTTGCTCAATAAGAAACTGTCATTTGAACTGCAGGTGGGGTCCCTGTACTCAGTTCTGGCTAGTTCATCATCAGTAGCCATTCTTGGACAGAAATAGCAGGCAGTGTGTGGAACTGGAGATGACACTGTGATGTCATATGTTTTGAACCTGAACTGGAGGAGAATGACTACGAAATTCTGTCTAGAAATTTGAGTTAAATATGGATATCCTTGATTCATTATTTTGAAGTAACCTAAACTAACATAAATAAGACTGGAACAATTTCCTAAAGTTGTGTGTGTGTGTGTGACACATCCTTTAATTGCCCGCTGAAATTCTAGCTGAAGTGAAATCCAAAGTCAAGCAAAATATCTGGGAAATTTTGAGGGAGACAAGAAGACTTTTGATCAGACCAGAAACGTGTATTGAGGATTATTGTTTTGCAAACCTCTCGGGTGAGAAGGAATTAATTCAAATCCCTACTCAGTCAAGTTCATTGGGTGGCTTTTGATCTCTCATGGGAGGATAATATTCAAGGATCCCACCTTTGCTTCTCTATGCAGCCTGGGAAGAAAGCATGTCAATATATTCAGCTGCTTCTTAGATGGCCTCTGCTGATGAGGAGTGTTGCTGGTGGGGTGGAGGCCCATAAATCATGTGCCAGTCCTGCAATGGGGCAGTTCAGGGCAGGTTGTGGGCAGGTCAACAGCAGCTTTAGATCAACTGAATCCAAAGCCATGAGGATCTCCCAAGGAGCCACTCAGCTACATTACCTTGGGGGCGAAAGGATGAACATCTTCCACCCGTCTTCTACTCTGGCCAGTTCAAGTCAGCAGGGACTGGGATGTGGTGAGTTGTTCCACTTTTGCCTGTATCTATTAGGCTAGTTCTGCATGGCAGACTTTAAGGTATTCAGTTCTTCACAGTAGCTAGATGCACTATGAAGCTGATGTAGCATAAAAAATTGCATCTGCAAAGTAGAGCCTGTCCTTTGAAAATTCATGCCACGAAAGAGTTGTTAGTCTTTTAAGTGCCATAGGACTCCTGCTTCATGAAAACTTGTCATTATTTCTTCATTTTTGTAATAGAACGCTTTGGACAGGAAATAAAATAGAAGCCCTAGTAGCTAAAACTCACAGCTTCCCTGCGTTTTGGATTTTGTACTAAAAAATTGCAAATGTTGTTCAACACAGGAACTTTCAATAAGTCATGTATTTGCAAAGGGAAGGTCAGCTTTAAAAATTGGGGGGGGGAGAGATCAAAGGTCAGAAAATGAATCTTATATGCATATATATTTCAGATCATGTGTATGTTAACCTAGACAAAGCTGGAGATTAAACCAAACTTTATATAGTCTGATGAAACTAACCTCTGTTGAAGAAGCATACAGTATTGCTGCAGTATTCTGACTGGATTAGACTTAACAGCCAGGTAATGGAAAATAATGACTGGCTACTTTGGCTAGCAAGTGTGTATATCACTGGCTGCAAGTGCAAAGTGATGTTGTTGATGCTCACTTGCATCTAGTTCACAGTATGGATTTGCTTAGCTAGCAATTGTTTTGTTGGTTGGGCATCCATCCGTCTCAAGAGACAATGGAGGAGTGTGCCTTTGGGGTTGAAGTCAAACTATTGGTGAGTTACAGCAGTTGCCTATACCAACTTACTATGCCAAGATATTAATGGAATAGCACACTTGAGAATCACTTGCATTTTAAAACCGACATTCACCCAAAGCGCTGACAAAACTATTGCCAGAACCATGTGCTCTGAAGTTCATTTTAAATCTGGTCTCTTACTATAGCTTCAATCTGGGGGTTAGTAGAGGATTCTACATCTAAAGTTTTCATTCATAAATGTAATTTTACACTGCCTGGACTTTGTTTGTGGGAGCCATTGCTAATCTCATGCCTCCCACTTCAAAGTCTACAAGGCAAACCCTTTCTTGCATGATGTTTACAAAGCCATTTTTAAAGCAATCATGGTGTCTTGGGAAGCTTATGTTGCCAAGCCCAGTGCTTGGTTTATTGCTGGATAACTCATCACCTTAAAAACAGAATATGAATGCAAATTATAACCTTTGTTATTACCGCAGTTCAGATGCTTAACTTGGCAGTTTACCCACAGTTCTTTTATAAACCACTAACCTGAAGAATAAATTATAAATGATACATAATTGTCTTTTTTTAAAAAAGCAATCATTGTTCTAAATTTCTAAAAGGTAGGCTTGGCTTTATTTCTCTTGAGGTATGTGTGCTGCTAACTTTTATCCATGCTTGCCTCTCTGAGGTATTGTAGATACCTGGTCTGGGCTGATAAAGGAAGCACTTCCAGAAAGCAACTCCCGGTTTCTTGGTTTCTTGGTTTCCCTGGCATCTCCAGTTAAAAGGTTCCTTTGTAGGCGGCTTGGGAGATACATTGGCTAACGTCTTTGGCAGGGCCACTACTAAGGGGCAACTAGATACGGCAAGCATGGAGTTTCCATCCCAACACCCTCTCCTCCCTGTTGCTCTTCGAGACCCACAGTATCCCACCCCCCTTGAAATAACTTCACACTGACACTTATTTTAGTTTAAATTTTGGGCAAATTTTGGCCACAACTTTATTTAATACAACCATGTGAGCGGTATTGGCTTAGGCATTGGCTCCAAACTAAAACTGACTCCACCTTTCTGATTGGTAGTCTAAAAGGGTAAACCAAATGAGGGAGCAACATCGATGAAGACCAACCGAAGCTCACCCCGGGGTTCCTGTGGTCCTGGCATGGCCCCAGCCCCTCAAGCGGACTTCGAACTAGACCCAGGACCCCCAGATTCCTTTACCGGAATACCCTGTTCCTGGAGGGGCAGGTGATGGCTGCACCTCCCCTCCCCCACCTTTCAATGAGCCAATGCCTAACCGCCACCTTACAAGTTGTGTCGATTGCTGCGCTGGGGGATGTGGGTGGCACTGTAGGTTAAACCACAGAGCCTAGGACTTGCCAGTCAGAAGGTCGGCGGTTCGAATCCCCGCTACGGGGTGAGCTCCCATTGCTCGGTCCCTGCTCCAGGCAACCTAGCAGTTCGAAAGCATGTCAAAGTTCAAGTAGATACCATATTTTTCGCTCTATAGGACGCACTTTTTCCCCTCAAAAAATGAAGGGGAAATGTGTGTGTGTCCTATGGGGCGAATGCAGGCTTTTGCTGAAGCCTGGAGAGCGAGAGGGGTCAGTGCGCACCGACCCCTCTCACTCTCCAGGCTTCGTGGACCTCTCCGCAAGCAGCGGAGCGCTCCCACCGCTTGCGGAGAGGTGCCTGCATGCCGAAGCCTGCGCGCGCTGAGATCAGCGCGTCCAGGCTTCGCGGACCTCTCCGCAAGCAGCGGGAGCCAGCCCCCCCAAAAAACTAGGTGCGCCTTATGGGACGGTGCGTCCTATAGGGCAAAAAATACGGTAAATAGGTACCACTCTGGCGGGAAGGTAAACGGCATTTCCGTGCACTGCTCTGGTTCGCCAGAAGCGGCTTAGTCATGCTGGCCACATGACCCGGAAGCTGTATGCCGGCTCCCTCGGCCAGTAAAGCGAGATGAGCGCCGCAACCCCAGAGTCATCCGCGACTGGACCTAATGGTCAGGGGTCCCTTTACCCTTACCTTTTAATGGATAATGCTTGTCACATTATAGGGATTACATTTCCACATTCTCTCAGTTTTGTAAAAGTATGTTGTTTGTAAATAAAATAAAATACTTGCTACCTTCTGATCCTACTTCCTTCCCTTTCCTTCCCTTATCTTTGTTGAGGCCACCATTTTATCTGGCCATTGTGTTCTGTACAGAAAACCTTATTGTTTCCCTGTGTGAAAGAGTGCAGTTAAGCAGTAGATTGGTTCACCAATGACCTTCGTTATAATGCTATGGAACTTTGACTCCCTGTGACTCCCTGTGGCAAGGCATTGTGGGTGGATCATCAGATCCTGGCACATCCTTCATCCCGTGGGTCATTCCTGGGATGCCAGGCATTCATTTCCGCTTCTACCCTCCAGCAAGATAAATTCAGTTCCGTGTAGTTTATTCTTTTAGAAGATATTTTTGGACAAAACTTCTCACTCCTGTTTGCTTTGTGTGAACCTTAAGTGTATGACAACACTTCCCTTGGCAGATATAAAATGTACCTGCTTGTTCTCATTCAGGATAGTAGGTAGTGCATAGTGTCCCATGTTATGTACATCCCTCCAAAACATATATATATATATATATATATATATATATATATATATATATATATATATATTCTTAGAATTAAAAGTATTGTGTTACACTTGAAATACTGCTGGTATGATTATATCAAAATTTACAGATACATGTTTAGTTAAGTGCACTTGTTTAAAAAGATTTCTGTATTTTTCCTCTTTAATGAGCTGATTAGGTATTCATTTCTTTTGATTTAGAACTATGTAATTTTGCTGTCTCTCAGATGGTACTTCATAACTAATACTCAATACATGTACATTTTGCTCGGATTATGTTGCACAAACAGGATCTGCCCTCCTACCATTGCCACCTGCAAAGACACTTTGAGCTGCCACTCTCCCAAGTTATTATTTCCTCCTCCCATTACTGACTAACTTTTCTCATACCTGTTTTTTTAAAACGTTAATATTAGCAAGGCTGACTATCAGAGTCCTTGTACGCCCAACCCCCTGCCCCCAGCCAGACTCTCAATTAATTTTGTTTGCTTGTTAGATACCCTTGTAAAGTGGACAGCATAAATGTTAGACGTACTTTGTCTTCTGTGTCCTTTTTTCTTCTAGCTTGCGAGATACATTGCAGAAAACATTTCACACGGGAATGTATGTGTCACTATAATAATTGATACTAGAAAGTTATGTGAAGGTCTTTTCATTATTAAATAAAATAGCCTTTTCTAACAATGGAAAGATAGATGGTGGGAGAGTGCGGAAGAAAGTGGCTCTAAAAATGACCCAAGAGTTAAGATATATAAACTACAGGAAAAGAACTCACATGTTTTTATCCTGGCTCAGAAAGGTCACTATTTTTCTACAGCAGTAACAGAATAATGACATCTTCAGTTAACAAATAATTGCACAACAGCACAATCTCAAGCGCCGATAGATGTTGCAAGTAAAGTGCAGCAAAGTCTGTGTTTCCAGTCTTTGTTTGCTGCTCTTCCAGTGATTAGAGACTGTCAGTCAAAAAGCTGGATTCCTATATAAAAGCTAAATAGGAGCAAGATCTTTTGTATTTCTGAAGGGTAACCATACTTGAATGCCAGCACCAGCAAGATAGTGGTTGCTTTCATACCCTGACGTTTTACAACGTCAATACCGCATCTGAAGCAGCAGTTCAGCTGCGATGTGTCTCAGATGAGATTTTAAAATAAAATTTACCCTTAAAAATATTGTGGCAAGAATTGGAAATTCAATGTGCACTTTTTTATATACTTCTTTTCTAGTACTTGTGCATTGTGCCCTGTCTGCCTTATAATTTTTGATTTAATGTTTCGGTGATCAAACATGAGCCAGTGTGGCGTAGTGGTTAAGAGTGGTGGACTCGTAATCTGGTGAACCGGGTTCGCGTCTCTGCTCCTCCACATGCAGCTGCTGGTGATCTTGGGCTAATCACAGTTCTCTGAAGTCTCTCAGCCCCACTCACCTCACCGAGTGTTTGTTGTGGGGGAGGAAGGGAAAGGAGAATGTTAGCCGCTTTGAGACTCCTTAGGGTAGTGATAAAGCAGGATATCAAATCCAAACTCTTCTTCTTCCTCCTCTTAAAATAAAAATAAATCTAATGCTTTCTGCTTAAAGTGAGCAGCAAACTGAAGTCACAGGATGGCTGATCAATTGTACTGTGAATGAAATGAGCCTGACTTGATGGAGTGTGCTTTTTAGGGTGCTGGTATTGGACTTGTGTGTTTGGGCAACTTCTGTGGTGTTCTGGTCTTGGTATAGCCTAGTGCTGTTTGTATTTTCTTTGGCTGGGTGGCACAAAGTATATTGCAATGCCAAGCAGAACATTATTGTTATGAGTTTGGGGGGCGGGCGGCTCTGATCCCCCTAAGTCTCTGGATTCACTAAAGGGTTAGAATTTAAGCAACCCCCCCCCCCTAAATTCCTAGATCTAGCAATGGTTGGGAATAACATAGGCCAGCTTCTTCATGAGGTAATCCCTTGATAATAGCAAAGTCGATGACCTAACCAAAGGTATGCAGTTGGGCCATTGGGAGATTCAGTACCAGAAAGCCACTTCCCGAGTCCTGTTTTTAGTTAGCAAGACAAAATGTCAGCATTGGTGGGTTTATTTTTAGCATTGCGGTTGGCAGTGATGTGCTAGCAAAGCTGTGACAGGTTGTAAAAGAAGACAGAGAGCATGGAGAAGCAAGAGACCCTTTTGGGGTGTTAATGATGTGAACCCCTCCATCGCAGGTTCAGGTTGTGTATATATATGTAAATAAACCATATATCATAAAGACACCACAGTCTCTGCTGTGTCTCATTTCCAAAAGGAAACATGAACCCTGTGTAAATGCCTGGAACCCTGGAACCTCACATTGCTGGGAGATTGAGGTGGTGTGTAACATTGTAAAGGAGGAAATGACAGAGACTGTGTTCCGAATGCTATAAAATGTGCCAATTTCTGATGTATTCATTGTCACCAAACGAAGCTAGCGCTACTGCCAAACACCTTGGTCTGCCTCCAAACTTATAAAGATGGTATTGACTTCTGAGTGCATATAAAAAGAACCATAATGTTGTAGCTGTGGTTATGATTTAGTTGAAGAGCCCTGAACTGCTTCTTCTAGGAAGGCAAGGGATCTTATTAGATGATCTTAGTGTCCTTTCTGACGCAAAAATGGACGACTCTGTGGGCTTAGTTAGACATTACTTTAACTGAAAAACAGGTTCTGTTTGTCAGAACAGGATCTTGGACTAGATGGGCCTTTGGCCTAATCCAGCAGGCCCTTCTTAAATTCTTAAGGAGGGGGAAATTGCAGCAATTAGCACGTGTTCCAGCTCCTTCCTTGCATCCTTCTTACCGTGCATAGGAAGGCAATATTAGGGCTGGATCCTTGCTAGAATTACCTAGGGAGGAGAATATTGCTTCTTCCCCCTTCCTTCTTTATCTTGGAATGATACAAACACACACACAGCCAAGATATCAGCCCAACAACATGCAAGTTATTGGGTCATGTCTGGCTCTGATGGTTCTCAGCACATCAATTCACTTTCAACAGACTTCTGGGGAACATTTATTTTATTTTATTTTTTGCTTATGGTAGGGATAGCCAGTGTAGTGTCATCCAGATGTTGGTGACCAATGGCTATTCTGGCCTGGGGCAGATGAGAGTTGGGAGTCCAGCAAACATCTGGAGGCACTATGTTGGCTACTCTTGGCTTGTAAGGATCTGCTGACAATTCTGAATGGGGAAATCCTTTTTCTGTTGACATCCATCTGCCTTGGAAGACAATAGAAGAATGTGCCTTTGGGGATGAAGCCAAGCCACTGGAGAGTTACAGCACCTGTTGTTGCTGTAGAGACATGTTTTATTGCAAGTGGGGCAGATGAAGGCATCTGGTTTTGCTGCTTTAGGTGCACCATGGCATTTTCTCTCTCTTCACTCCTTCCAGAGGTCATTCCTCCTCTGGTCACTGCTCCTACCAACTCCTCCTATCCTTTAATGCTATAATCAGGGATTTTTACAGCAAAGAACTCACTGAAACTCAGTTCTGGCCCCTCTCTAGTAGGTGCCATTGCCAAAATAACAGAACCAGGGGAGCGTTCATGGTGAGTTCTGGCATCTCTATTTCTAGAAAAATAGCACTGGCTACGATTAATATGTCAATAAATATATATTTGCTCAAGAATTTAACTTTTTATGCTTTCCTCTCCTTTCTAATTACTGAAGAGTTAAAACCGCTCACCCAACAAACCTGAAGGTAAAAAGTGCTTTCATTTCCCCTGGTAAGGCTCTTGTAAGCTTAAGAATTCAGAAAAAGTTAGAATTCAGTTGGAGTCTGTCCCAGTACTTGGAGCAAGATAAACATGAAACAATTCTCAATTTGAGTGAATAAGGATTCATGGATTCTTACTGGGCAAAGAATCCCAATGTAACAGGGAAAAGTTACGAGGTGTATGTGCTGTTCTTTTGTTTGTCTTCTACTTTATGTGGAGAACTTGCCAGCGCAATATTACAAAAGTTCCTTTCTGCTTTTGTAGGAAATGAAAATCAGGATGGTGTGTATTTGTCAGGGGGGTGGGGGAAGAGTCATGAATATTGGAAATAAGAAGTGTTTACAATCTAAACTGGAACCTGCCAGATTTCCCCACATCCTTTGACCATACTTTTTCCTTGGTGTAAACTGTGTAGAATAAAGTTTAGACATAGAAAGAAATAGGGTTATTTGGAGACACATCTCCAGAATGAAAACAGAGATGTGTCAAGGCAGTTGAATGGACTCCCGGAATGGATTAAGTTTGAGAACCAAGGTACCACTGTATACTGTACTTCAGCATGGAGGAGAGGCAGTGTTCAATCTTGTCTTCTTCAGAGGCTTCAAAACTGGGTCTATTGATGGCTCTGGCCATTCTTGCAGATCGGTTTCAGAAGGTTGTGCTGTGGACTTCTGTTCCACCACTTTAGCCTGTAGGGTGCCAAGAAGGTTCATTTCTGTCCTATATACCGTATTTTTTGCCCTATAGGACGCACTTTTTCCCCTCCAAAAATGAAGGGGAAATCTGTGTGCGTCCTATGGGGCGAATGCAGGCTTTCGCTGAAGCTTGGAGAGCGAGAGAGGTTGGTGCGCACCAACCAGTCTCTCTCTCCAGGCTTCAGGAAGCTATCCGTAAGCCTGGGGAGCCCGTGGGAGTTCCCGCAGGGCTCCCTAGGCTGCAGATAGCAGCCTGCTTGCCCGGAGCGCGGGGCGCACTGAAGCAGAGCACCGCGCTTTGGGAAGCTATCCGCAGCCTAGGGAGCCCTGCGGGAGTTCCCGCGGCTGGGGGGGGGAGTACAATTTTTTTTCTTTATCCCCCCCCCAAAAAAAAAAACCCTAGGTGCATCCTATGGGCCGGTACATCCTATAGGGTGAAAAATACGGTACTGTTTAATATCTACATGGAGTCACTTGGAGAAGCGAATGTGTAATGATCATTCAATCAATCAATCCGTAAACGTGTATTGTTTTAGCCTTAGGAACAAAGAGCAAAAATAGAGTGAGGACATTAATGCAGTGTGATAACCTTTGCACTTTTAGATCAACATGGCAATCAAAGGTATTAGTTTTGTCAGAAGCTGTCCTTCGTTTTGGCCAACTTCCCATTACAACCGAAGATGGGCATTAGTTTTTATAAGAGCTGAAGGTGGTACAACAGAGCCAAAGATAGCTGAGTTTTTGACATTCTTTTGTTTATTCTCACAAATATTTCTGGTCGAACAAGTTTTGCAGATTTTTGAATGGCTTGGGATGAGGGTGTACATCACATGCAATAGTACCTTCAACTCATAGCTGTTGTCAGTTTCTAGCCTAAGTAAAATCAAGAAAGGGAGTAAAATTTCATCTCTGACACTTCTGTAAAATAAGGTTATCTGCTAAACTATCTCCACATACACATAAACCTCTAGTGCCACACTATTTTCCTACTCCTCAGAAACCAAATATAGTGGTTTTTCCCCAGAACATTAGCATGAAAAATGCCTTCCTTGGGTTACTAGAGCCTAACAGGTTTTTTTTTTTAATATAAGTTTCCCTTTTATGTGGATATTTATAAATATACAAAAAGAAGACAAAACTTACCAGGATGAATCGTCAAGTCATCTATATTTTTAAATGTGCATTTCTCATTTTAATCTGGAAATGCTTCATTTCTGCATATTTATTCATCGCAGATAGAACATAATAAAAGCAGCTAAAACTGATTTGAAGCTTTCAACAAATAATACATTATTCCATAAGCTGCTTCCTTGCTAATCTTTTTGTTACCCAAGGTGAATGAAAAGGTCTTCACCAGCCTATAAATAATTGCAAGTGAGCCAGGTTGGCAAGCTGTCTTCAGCAAGCTGTCTTCAAGATGGTGAGGGTTGCCCTCAGTAGAAAGCCCTGCAACTCATAGTAACATGTTTATTCTCAGACAGTGGTGCACTTGGAGCAGGATATCACCAAATGTTCCAAATGACAGAACATGTTCCAAATGACAGAACATGGGACAAAATGTTCCAAATGACAGAACATGGGACAAGGCCTATGAAGTCTTCCATAGAGTTCAATGTAACACCCATGGTGCTACTCATAGCCTTGTAAGGTTAGCCAAAGGGTGAAGTCCATGCCAGAGTCTGGATTTGAACCTATGGCTCTGTCATCACTTCCATTGCTGTGCTCTCACTGGGTTTTTAATCCATGTTCACATGACATTATCCAAAAAGCATACATATATCATACTTTGTGATAAGATACTACTGTTTGAGAGCCAGTGTGGTGTAGTAGTTAAGAGCGATAGACTTGTAATCTGGGGAACCGGGTTCGCATCTCCGCTCCTCCACATGCAGCTGCTGGGTGACCTTCTTTGAAGTCTCTCAGCCCCACTAACCTCACAGAGTGTTTGTTGTCGGGGAGGAAGGGAAAGGAGAATGTTGGCCGTTTTGAGACTCCTTAGGCTAGTGATAAAACGGGATATCAAATCCAAACTCTTCCTCTTCTTCTTGTAAGCTAGTTTCATAACCAATGGAGTCATTAAGCTATTCTTAATTTGTCTCTAGGCAAAGTGTTGACAACTTTACAGGTCAATGGCCCCTGGTGTGTTCACAATCAGAAACTAATCTGACACTATTGAAGCTATGCTGATGTGAACAGCTGGGGTGGGGTAAAGATCTGTGAAATGCATGGTTGGGTTAATTAATGCTTAGGCATTAATGTGTACACACCCTAAGTTTCCTCAGTTCAAGTCCAACACACTGTTGCACCACATCAGTTCTGCTGCTTCGCATGGGGAAGTTATGTCTTATTAGGTACAATCCTCTCTTCCAGATAAGCCCATGGAGAGTGATATGGGATTGAGTCCTCCTCTAAATTTGCCTGAAACCCATTATACATACAACAGCATCAAGAAAAACATGCAGGCAGTGTTTCATTTCCCTTGTTTAGAGACAGATTGGTGAGCAATTGACTTTTTCTGAACTGAAAACAGCTTTCATAGACTGAGAACAAGCTGACACTTTCTGTTTTACTTAACATCTTATTTATGATTAAATTAAACTAAATTAAGGGAATATAAGCAGACTGTACAACTCCTGTGCGGGGTTCTGGTGTTTCAACGTGGGTTTAAGGTGCCCCTCAACCAAGGTACCTTGAGAGTTGGCACCCTTAATTTTAGTAACTTACCTCTTCGCACCAGATTTTAATTGTATTGGTCTATTTTTCTCTTATAACCACCTTCCACTTTTTTGCTGTTGAAATCAATACTTTTAAGGCTATCTCCCTTCTCCTAGAAGGCATTCCTGCTTCTGCCTTGTGGCTTCAAGATAGCTTCTCTTTGTATTAAAGAGTCCAGCTTCACAGATTATATCTCTCCCTTCTTAGACTAATAGATTTATTATATCTTTTTCCCTGTTACATGAAGATGCCTATGTTTGTGCACTACACTCTAATTAAGGGCTGATATCCAGCTGTAGTGGTTTACATTTCTCTAACAGCTTTTATGGTGTTGTCACATGGAGTTAGCTCCATCTGAAGACAGCCAGATTTTACAGCAGTTAAAGGTTTTGAAGGAGATTACCATAATTACAAGTGATCAACATTCAGTGCTTTTGTGCCCTTCCTTTTCCACCACCCCCTTCGCCCTTTGCACAGCTTATCACATTGCAAGCCGTAGAAAGGAAATTCACTGAAAGGGACTTCCTAGGGGATAATGCTTTGTTAGAGTGGAATTTTGAGATTTATGGAATGAGTTTTAAAAGATGCTGCTCTGTTTAATTTTAATAGTTCCCTGCTAACTCTTTCACTGTGCCATGGAAAAATTGGTTTCTTCTTTTTGGCGTTGGCTTTGCATTGTGGGACACGGGTGGCACTGTGGGTTAAACCACAGAGCCTAGGACTTGCCGATCGGAAGGTTGGCGGTTCGAATTCCCGCAACGGGGTGAGCTCCCTTTGCTCGGTCCCTGCTCCTGCCAACCTAGCTGTTCAAAAGCACGTCAAAGTGCAAGTAGATAAATAGGTACTGCTCTGGTGGGAAGGTAAATGGCGTTTCCGTGCGCTGCTCTGGTGCGCCAGAAGCGGTTTAGTCATGCTGGCCACGTGACCCGGAAGCTGTACGCCGGCTCCCTTGGCTAATAAAGCAAGATGAGTGCCGCAACCCCAGAGTCGGCCACAACTGGACCTAATGGTCAGGGGTCCTTTACCTTTACCTTTTGCCTTGTGATGGCTTGCCCCCTGCCCTCTCTCTTCTCTGCTGGGGTTTCCATCCACCTCCTTTTCCAACATTCTCACAAACTTAGCTTAGGGAGAAGGGCAGACAGAATCCAACATCTGACGCTTCAAAGCTGAATTGAACTCTCTGAATTTTATTCCTCTGAATATAAACCCCGCCCAAGTGTACAAAGGTAACCCGAGGTCTGTTTCTCAGGCTTTTACCCTGCTTTATAGCAAAGGTGTGGAAGCTTTCTGAGCCTAAGAGACAAGTTAGCTGATTGTTAACCCCACCCCCGCCAAGGCCCACATACCAGCAGTAAAGGTAAAGGTAAAGGACCCCTGACAGTTAAGTCCAGTCGCAGACGACTCTGGGGTTGCGGCACTCATCTTGCTTTACAGGCTGAGGGAGCCAGCATTTGTCTGCAGACAGTT
The DNA here is from genome assembly GCF_951804945.1 of Podarcis cretensis. Lineage (NCBI taxonomy): Eukaryota > Metazoa > Chordata > Lepidosauria > Squamata > Lacertidae > Podarcis > Podarcis cretensis. The sequence goes on along the minus strand of NC_137178.1, from coordinate 71,252,131 downwards.
TTTCCAGGTCATGTGGCCAGCATGACTAAGCCGCAGTGCATGGAAACGCTGTTTACCTTCCTGCTGGAGTGGTACCTATTTACTTTTTTGTGTATGGTTTCGAACTGCTAGGTTGGCGAGTGCTGGGACCGAGTAACTGGAGCTCACCCCATCGTGGGGATTCGAACCGCCGACCTTCTGATCAGCAAGCTCAAGAGGCTCAGTGGTTTAGACCACGGCGCCACCAACAGTAGGTGGGGGCAAAATTGGCAGTGGGTGGAGCCACTCACACACATTCATGCATTGTACACACAAACCACACACATGCATGGCCCATACACACACATGCAGACAGATAAGTCACTCTCCTCTCCAGTTCTTCAACTGATCTGTTCTTCTAAGAAGATGGGGGTGGGTATTTTCATTCCCATGGCAGCATTGGGATCGCCCCATGCTCTGCCCAGCCCAGTGCAATTATGTGGATGGAAAACACACTCATTGTTCAGATAATTTGAAGAGCAGGGAAGGAGCAGCTGGGGACACTGAAGTGCGTTGGGAGATAAAAGCCTTTCTGCCCAGACTAGGACCACAGTGGGGAAGACCTATGGTTTCCAAGCACAATTCAAAGTGTTGGTGCTGACCTTTAGAGGCCCTAAACGGTCTCTGTCCAGTATACCTGAAGGAGCGTCTCCACCCCCCATCGTTCTGCCCAGACGCTGAGGTCCAGTGCCGAGGGCCTTCTGGTGGTTCCCTCAATACGAGAAGCCAAGTTACAGGGAACCAGACAGAGGGCCTTCTCGGTAGTGGCACCTGCCCTGTGGAACGCCCTCCCACCAGGTGTCAAAGAAAAAAATAACTACCAAACTTTTAGAAGACATCTGAAGGCAGCCCTCTTTAGGGAAGCTTTTAATGTTTAATAGGTTATGTTTAATTGGTTTAATGTTTAATAGGACTGGCCCCTCAGCAGGCCAGTCAATAGGGTTGAGCTGGGGGCCGGGTTTAGCCACATTCAAGTGGCTGGGGCAGCCTCCGAGCCTCCGAGCCTCATTCTGCCCTCAGAAGATGTCGGATCACCCGCCCGCCCACCCTTTAGGCTAGGCTTATGCTATTGACCTTGCTATGGACTTTGGTTGGTCACCCTGGTCGTCCAGGGGTAGGAGTTCTTATCCATTTGGCACCAGCCTCTTGGTTTTTCACCTAAAGGTAAAGGTAAAGGGACCCATGACCATTAGGTCCAGTCGTGGCCGTCTCTGGGATTGCGGTGCTCATCTCACTTTATTGGCCGAGGGAGCCGGCGTACAGCTTCCGGGTCATGTGGCCAACATGACTAAACTGCTTCTGGCGAACCAGAGCAGCACATGGAAACACCGTTTACCTTCCTGCCAGAGCGGTACCTATTTATCTACTTGCACTTTGACGTGCTTTCGAACTGATAGGTTGGCAGGAGCAGGGACCGAGCAACAGGAGCTCACCCCATCGCGGGGATTCGAACCGCCGACCTTCTGATCGGCAAGTCCTAGGCTCTGTGGTTTAACCCACAGCGCCACCCGCATCCCAAATATGTGTTGTGTGTTGGTGGGCGGGGTTTAGCCATCTCCTACCCCGCCCCATGTCGGGTATTCTGTTAAAGGAATCCGGCGGTCGTGAATCCTGTCTGATGCCCTAATGGCGGCTAGGGCCATGGCACGACCCCCGGTGACGTCAGGGGGAGCTTTCAGTTGTATTTGCATCAGCAAACTCCTCTCACTGGGTGTAAACCTTCAAAGGACCCCCCACTGTGCGGGTGGGTCATATATAAATTGTTTGATCCTATGCCTAAGCCAATACCACTCACATGCTATAACCCATAAAAGTTTTGGCTTTTTCAGCCCGTTAACCTAAAATACTTGTGTCCGTGTCTCTTATTCACCACCACGCAGGATCGGGTCCTCGACTCACAACAGTAGCCATAGCAGCTAATCTTCAGGCAGAGGAGATCAAATGCCTGTCACGAGTAGACTTCACCCCAACCCATAGATTTACAATGAAGTAGGCACAGCATACTAAGAATGAAATTAATACTAATAATAAACAACTTTTGGGGCTGAACTGATGCATGGTGAGCAATGACAACAACAAAGTTCAGTTAATTAAGCTTGCCGTTCAGCTCCCATTCCTGGTTGCATTATGGCTTTTATTTTCAAGAAATTATATACAAGTAGATCGTTTTAGATCTGCTGTCTCCATTCAATTGCACCATAGTTTTTGGCTGGGAAAAATTGTGTTTTAAAAAGGGTTAAAAAGCAAGCCATAACAAGAACATCTTGGATAGATGAATCCATTTATCCACTAATTAATAGAATACTTCTAACAATGGAAAGCCATTAAAACGTGAAATCATGTTTTCTGAGTCACATTTATCAAACACTGTACATACTGAAGTTCTATTATTTATTTGGGGTTTTTTTTTTACGGATCATATGGATTTTTTCATTCGCTATAAAAGCAGCAACAAAAACATATTTTTATCTCCTTTTTCATTTTTTAAAAGGTAGCCAAGCTAAAATATTAAATAGGACTTGAATGTTTTATGTCAACAGTAACCTTTATTCTATGCTCTTTAGATAAAACTATGAATATTGGGGAATGGCGGGGGGGGGGGGGGGGCGGCAGGAGAGATAAGTACCTCCCTTATTCATCTTAGTCCAAAATCTATTTTACCCGCTGCTGCTTGTTGGCATTGTTTGATGATATGACACAGTAGTAGAGTATCAGATTATAAGTAAAGGAGATTCCCAATTTAATACTTACTCACAGAAATCCAAGTATTTTTTCCCTTTTATCTCAACATCTCCCCCAAAAGTAGCTGCTAAATTTCAAATTATGCAGTCCTCCCGATTTATCATCATATCATGCTTACACTTAGCTGTCTAGCATCAGGAAATCCAATAAGTCCTGTCATATAAGAAGAAAAGAGAAAACCCTATTGGATAATGGTTTGCATTCTTTCCCTACAGTGATTTATTTCTGTCACAAGACTTAATTTTATCACAAGGCAGATGCTCCGTCTATATCAAAGCAATGCCAGCTCTGCATCCATTTATTTCGCATGATACCTGATGTTATTTTCAGATACTTCGTTGTCGCCGTTGCTCATTCGGTGTGTGGAGTGGTTAGCTGGTGTTTAATCGCATATGTAATTTTCGGTTTTCCTAATTCTCCAGCCTGATAAAGGAAGTCCGCTGCAAAGAGGCATAATATTAGATTAAATTGCACACAGTAGCAGTTACAGAGGCAGCTGGTGTTAACATTTTTCGATCTCTGGTACTTGTCAGGGTGGAGCATGTCAGATAGAATAAGGAGAGCGTGCTCAGGTTATCAGGTGACCCCGCTGGTACGGATGCACTAAACATTGCCTGAAATAAGTTACCATTGATATTATCACGGAATAAAAAGTGTGGTGGTTTTGTTTCGTCGCATAGCATGCAATATGTTTCACTTTCTTCTTTTTAAAAAAAAACACTTAAAAAGCAAAACCCAGCCAAATTGGAGCTATAATGATCATCTTGCACCCCGTGAACATTTTCCTCCCTTCAGTCTGGCATTTAATACAGATTATACTCTTCTGAATAATCGCCTTTATTCAGTTGGGCAGCCGAGGTCCATAGGTTGAGATGCTCCGCCAACTGTCATTAGACTATGGGAGCATACTGCATCTGTTTATACTCAATGCTTCTATGCAGATGCTCTCCAGTGGCGCAGTGTGTATGCGTGTGTGTGTGTGTGTGTGTGTGTGTGAGAGAGAGAGAGAGAGAGAGAGACTGTATTTTCCTTCATATGTAAAAAGAGATCTCAGTGAAAGACTTGTCAGCTTGCTCAACTTTTCAATCAGCTCAGGATATTTGCGATTTCCATTTTGACGTTCTGCCTGGAGGAGTATCTATTGTCAGCTGGCATTGACAAGTGACAGAGGAGCTGTGACTTCTAGGAAGTTTTATTTTCTTCCTTCTTTCCTCTACACCTCCTATATTATTTTCCATTTCTGTTTCTCCATTTATTTATTAAAAAACAAACAAACTTGTCCTTCACCAGCTATTTCGGTATGGAGTATGAGCAAGCCAAGGTAGGTTTGCAGCGGAATCTTCCCAAAGTTGCAATTTGGAGCTACTTCTACAAGTAAGTTAATAGACAGGAAAGGAGACCAAGTTAATGACAATTCTCCAAACAGCTGTTGTACGATTCAGCTCCACTACCTCAGTTAATTAATCAGTACCTTGCTGGCAACTCTAGGGGAGATACTCGTTAGATACTGGTAGCAAACAGACAATGCTTTCATATCAAATATGTTCAGCAACATCTAATACAGTGATAACTTCCACAGAACAGGGAAGGGAATACTGTAAGTCATAAAGTTGCTGAAGAGGTGGCGTTTGATATTCTGCTATATAGAGAAGCAGTTCATGAATTACACACGTTGTTTTCTCTTATCATCTCTTTAAATCTGGTTTACTAAAACTGGAGCTCGAAAAGCAGCTCCGAGCTGTTTTCTTACACATGCATGTAGTTTTATTAGTCCTTGGGGGACAAATGCCTAGATCCTGTATCCAAACAAAGCAGACCCCATTGAAATCAGTAGACCTGACTCACTGAAATGCATTTCTTTCCGTGGCTCTACTCTTAGTATGGTGGGCAATGAGATACAAACCATTAAAAAGAGAGAATCATAGCATTGTAGAGTTGGAAGGGACCTTTAGGATTATGCTGGTGGATTGTTAAATTTCTTGTTGTTGTTTAGTCGTTTAGTCATGTCAGACTCTTCGTGACCCCATGGACCAGAGCACGCAAGGCACTTCTGTCTTCCACTGCCTCCTGCAGTTTTGTCAAACTCATGCTGGTAGCTTCGAGAACACTGTCCAACCATCTCATCCTCTGTTGTCCCCTTCTCCTTGTGCCCTCCATCTTTCCCAACATCAGGGTCTTTTCCAGGGAGCCTTCTCTTCTCATGAGGTGGCCAAAGTATTGGAGCCTCAGCTTCAGGATCTGTCCTTCCAGTGAGCACTCAGGTCTGATTTTCTTCAGAATGGAGAGGTTTGATCTTCTTGCAGTCCATGGGACTCTCAAGAGTCTCCTCCAGCACCATAATTCAAAAGCATCAATTCTTTGGTGATCAGCCTTCTTTATGCTCCAGCTCTCACTTCCATACATCACTAGTGGGAAAACCATAGCTTTAACTATACAGACCTTTGTTGGCAAGGTGATGTCTCTGCTTTTTAAGCAGTTAAATTACTTAATATTTAAGCCTTCATTTTTCTTATTCCAGGAAGCATAACTGGCAGCTGTTACTTTTTAAAATGATGTCACTGTAGGCAATGCATGCAGTGACAACATAATTTGCTTCTGATCGCAGGCCCTTTAGAGAGAGGAGAGCTACCACAACGCCTTTCCTCCATCTTCGGTTTTTTAACAGGAGATGCTTCGAATCCCACCTAGCGGTTCAATAAACCATCAATGTTTTATGAGCAATAATGCATAGAAACCTTAAACCAATGAAATTACATCTGGATATTTTCAGTATAGGGTATATTTTGGTACTGCTCTCAGATGGATGTTGGTTTCGGATTCAAAGCAAAGCTTGCTTTTTCAACATCTCTCCATTTGCTAAGATTATATACCCCAGCTTCCTATTATCATGGTCTTGCTCTTTATTTGCTTTTCAGATTTAACCCTGTTCTTGTACAGCTAGAAAACTGTAATTTCGTTAGGCTTTGGAATGCATTTCCCATCAAGTTGGTCTATGGTTATTCAATTCAAAATACGGCTTTTTAAATGTGTTTGTGGGAAGGGGAGCTTATTGGTTTGTTTTAGTTTTATTATGTATTTTGCATTCTCAGTTTACATTTTTTGTTGTGAATTGCGCTGGGCTCTTCAGATGAAAGGTGGTATACAAATTTAATAAATAGAATAAAACAATAAAAAATAAAAATAATTCCATTGTTAATATCATTTTACTGACATATTAAGAATGAAAAAGCCTCCATAATCATTTATTTACATGCATTATATACTTTATATATCATAATCCCATTGGATAATGTTTACAACTTGGTGTCCGTTGAAGTTTAGAGCGTATGGGTGGGATTTTAGCGTAGTGTATGTGGAGATTCATGCAATGGTGTTTCTCCTTCTCTCTTGTAGACTTCTGCACCTCCAAAAAGAATATGTTCTGGAGATTTGGGGACTCTCTGGAGCAGTTTTGGCAGGTCCTGGTGAGGGGAGAAAAATAAGTCCCCTTGTGCAAGCTGTTGTGCAGCCATTATCAACCTAATTGTGAAATGCACATTTAAGGACATCCAGTGCATATTTAAAGCATGTTACTCCTCCCAAAGAATCATGGGAACTGTAGTTTGTTAAGGGTGATGGACATTTGTGGATCTGTGAGGCGGAAGTCGCAGTTCCCAGGATTCTTTGAGGGAAGTTACCGTATTTTGCTGTGTATAAGACGCCCCCGTTTTGGGGGGACTCAAAATTAAGAATATGGGGGGGGGGAATTACCCACAGTTATTGAGCTTTTTAAAGGGGAGATTGCTGAAAACCACTCACCCACCTGACCAATGCTGCCACTCACGCATGTCATAGAAGCCAACAATCGCAAGGACGATTGCCACAGCGACAGCCAATCAGCACCAGCCCTTGACGCAGCCACCACATGAAAAACACATCCAATAGGTAAAGTAAAGGCCTGACCATTAGCCATGGCCGACTCTGGGGTTGTGGCGCTCATCTTGCTTTATTGGCCGAAGGAGCTGGCGTACAGCTTCCAGGTCATGTGGCCAGCATGACTAAGCAGCTTCTGGTGAACCAGAGCAGTGCACGGAAACGCCGTTTTCCTTCCCGCCAGAGCGGTACCTATTTATCTACTTGCACTTGACGTGCTTTTGAACTGCTAGGTGGGCAGGAGCTGGGACCGAGCAACGGGAGCTCACCCTGTCGCGGGGATTTGAACCACCGACCTTCTGATCGGCAAGCCCTAGGCTCTGTGGTTTAAAACCAAAAATCACATGTCACCACCATGCACTATCCATGTATAAGATGACCCCCTATTTTTAACATACTTTTAGAATAAAAAAAGGTTGCCTTATACACGGAAAACTACGGTATTTGCTTTAAATGTGCTTTTGATATGCTTCAAATATGTGGTGTGGATCTGACTTGTACAAAGTGAGCAGGCCCTCTTGCTCATACAACCCCCTTGCCTGAACCTCCTGTGCCACTCATGACAATCATGCTATTGATTGGTCATCTATGATATAAAGCATCTTGCTGTGATGATATTGGTATTGTGCAAGTCTGTGATAACTGACACGCCTTCTCCTCTTGGGATTCTACCAGTGACTGTGTGCCTGGTTCAGCAGGTTGCCATTCAAAGTTTGCAGATGTAGAGCAATCCGAATGGTGTCAATCCAGAACTCTGTTTATTGCTGTATGTGAATAAAATGCTGCTGTACTGGTTTCTAACCAGTAAGAAGTGGAAGAAATAGTCTGTTACTACCATCTTAGATTCTTGATTCCAACAGAGTTAGATCCCATTTTGTGGACTGACAGTGGTCTATGAATTAACACAATGAGTTAGTTACCTAGGGACCTAGAATTCTAGAGGTCAGGATGATGCCCTATTGAATCTAATTTCTGTACAAATTTATGCCAGCATCTGTTGTAGACAATGTTAGCATCAGCTTTGCAAAGAAAGTAAGTATCTGTGAAAGAATGTCATAAATAAAACTGAACTTTCCAACACTGTGGTTTTATGTGGTTACTTACAATTGTATCCTTGTTTCGAATATCACTGGTATTGTATGCGTGTTTGTGTGTGTCATTTTTAAAATAAAAAAGTTATTATAATTACATGTTAACAGAACTTCCCTTAAACTGCATCTTTGTAGTGGTTCATGTTATACAGAGGGCAAGATACATTCTCAGTCCTGCCTAATCTGCAGCTTTCCCACCCCTTTTAAACAAACCTTGAGATAAAAATGACTTCGTACCCACCATCTGAAATTTGACTCTGTTTCAGATTTGCACCATTTAAAATCCTTTCCCCCTCCCCTTTGTTCTTCCAAAATATATGTTGTTGAAAAGAAAGCATGGGTTCATTCTTGACAAAAAAAATAAATAAATGCGTAATTTAGAAGACAGAAACGAGGTATAAAATCTTTTTCCTGCTTCCTGTATTCAAGGAAAAGCCACCCAGTGCTATAATTCTGCATATAATTCTGAAATGCATTTAAGTCTAGAAGTATGGAATGTCCACTGCTGCTTTGTGGCACAACAGTCTAAACTGAAAGGCATTCCAGCATCTGTTTTCAGGGAGTTAAGACATAATGTGCTGGCATTTTTTCCTGATAGATCAGGGAATAAAGAGGTCTGTAAGACTTGCTTGTGAAGGTGTCTATTGCAGATAAGGAGGACCTTCTTTTCCCAAGAATTTATACGCTTTTAAATCTCCCCTTCTCATCCCTCCTCTGCCTTTTTTGTTCCTGAGATACTTGGGTATATATGCCTCCAAAAATTCCCACTAGTTGCTCTGTTGCAAATTGAAAAGTCCTGTTATTGCTATTTCTGGAAGTTTTCCCACCATCTTTATATGGGGAGATGAGGATAAACAAGTAATTTGGGAAATATAATTTGCTGTCTCTTGAAACGCTGTGTTTTATGTAGGGATAGAACAGAAGGGAAGAATAATGGTTAGAGTTGATTCCTGTGTACACACCACACATTGGAAACACATTATTTCCCCCCAAGAATCTTGGGAGCTCACACAGCTGCAATTCTCAGAACCCCCCTAACAAACTACAGTACCCAGGATTCTTTGCGAGAAATAATATGCTTGCAATGTTGGTTGTGTGTGATGCCATATTTTGTCTCTGCATGTGTATTCTTTCCTATTTAAAATAGCAACTACAAGGTGGCCTGATCAGGATCAGGACCATGTCATACACTGAAGGTTATTTTCCTCCCTGCCCATGGTCCCCCTGGCCCATGGGGGACACACCCCAAATTTTAAAGCTGAAATTTCCTTGGGAGGGTAGCTGCTATTTGTGCCTCTCTCCCAAGGCAAATTACAACCTCAGAAAGGTGCTGTTGTTTGTGTTGTTGTTGAGACTGTTGCTGTTGTTTAGTCATTTAGTCGTGTCCGGCTCTTCGTGACCCCATGGACCAGAGCACGCCAGGCACTCCTGTCTTCCACTGCCTCCCGCAGTGGAACTCATGCTGGTAGCTTCGAGAACACTGTCCAACCAACTCGTCCTCTGTTGTCCCCTTCTCCTTGTGCCCTCCATCTTTCCCAACATCAGGGTCTTTTCCAGGGTCTCTTCTCATGAGGTGGCCAAAGTATTGGAGCCTCAGTTTCAGGATCTGTCCTTCCAGTGAGCACTCAGGGCTGAGTTTCTTCAGAATGGATAGGTTTGATCTTCTTGCAGTCCATGGGACTCTCAAGGGTCTCCTCCAGCACCATAATTCAAAAGCATCAATTCTTTGGCAATCAGATTTCTTTATGGTCCAGCTCTCACTTCCATACATCACTACTGGGAAAACCATAGCTTTAACTATACGGACCTTTGTTGGCAAGGTGATGTTTCTGCTTTTTAAGATGCTGTCTAGGTTTGTCATTACTTTTCTCTCAAGAAGCAGGGGTCTTTGAATTCCGTGACTGCTGTCACTATCTGCAGTAATCATGGAGCCCAAGAAAGTAAAATCTCTCACTGCCTCCATTTCTTCCTCTTCTATTTGCCAGGAGGTGTTGAGACTGTAGGGGAGAGGAAAGGATTAAATGCCCAGGATAGGGATCCTGCAGTAAATACCTTCTCCCCTCTGAACCTTCCATTGAGCACTGTGTGAGGTCTTGATCCAAGAAGCAAGTTTTGTCATTGCAATGTGTTGGGCTTGTTTAGTTGTGGCACTTGTCCCTTTCATGTGAGGTCTGCTAGGTTCAATATTTTTACCTCATTTACTTTTGTTACCAATCTGCAGCGGGTGGTTATTTTGCTCTTCTTATAGTTTTAGACTGATAAATGTTAACTTACACTTAATGAATTATGCAAATGTGGTGGTTATTGTGTTGTATCCCACTTATCTCTTCAACTAAACGTCGTTCCCCAAGATGGCATACATGCTATATAAATATATAGCAAAAACAAAATCTGCAGCACTGTGCAAATACACCCAGCTTGTGCTTTAAAGGTCACATCTCTAGGTAAAAAGTGCATCAGTTTATTTCCCCTTTCAAATGTGTCTACTCAATTGAGATGAATAGCAATAATATTTACTTGCTTCCATTGTGAGGTCATTGTACATAATAGGGCCATTTTCTGCTTCCTATGGAATTGCCAATATTCATGTGCTGGGCAATGTCTGCACCAGAGACAGAGAACCAGGTATTATTGGACTACAACTCCCATCACTCACAGCCAACATGGTCAGGGATGATGGGAGTTACAGCTGAACAACTTATGGAAGACCTTGTGTTCCTCATCACCACAAGCATGGTCTGCTTCCACAACGGGCCTTTAGCTTGGAAAAGCTCTATTGTGCTCACTCACTTCTTAAAGAGCATCTGTGCATCATCATGAACATCTCTCTCTCATGTTTCTGCTGTTCAGCTTCTGCTTTTTTCAGAACTCAGAAAACCCACCTTTTAAAAATTCAGTGAAAGAGCTGCACAGTTTCCCTAAATGTAGTTGGCCTGTCATACTGTTGTATTGGCTAGTTATGGCCTGTATCAGTGGTTCTAGCTATTTTCTTCTCTGTGGTGTGTGTTTCTTCTCTAGGAATCAATTATATCACTTTAATTTCCCCCCCCTTCTAAACCACACTGCCTGTATATCCACACCCATTTTGCAGAGGTGGAAAGCAGTCATGATTGGGAGCACGGTGAGGGGAGAAGTATGTAATCTTTTAGCAGTGGTGAAATTGCCTCTCCTCCAACATTTGGGCCTGGGAAAAGAATGGCTGTCCACTCGGCTCTAGTTTTAGATTTCTGGAAGCAGAATTGCTACTTTGCTTCCCCTTAAAGTAGACAGCAATGATTGGGCACTGCCAAGTTGTCCACATCTGAAAGCATCTTTAAACTTGATTAAGTGTAAATCCCTTTAACCTGGAATCTCTGGGAACTGCATTTCTCAGAGGAATCCTAAGGATCTCAAACAGAGAAGTCCCAGACCCAAGCTTTGGGGGAAGTCATGGCAATTACATTAGTTGAAAACTGATATAAGTTTGTAGAGTAGACATGTCTTGAGGCTTTTGAACTTTAGAGATTAGTTTTGCTTGTATTTGGACTGGATGTTATCAATTTCAAGAGATTGCAGGAAATGTAATTGTTCTTTGGGTGGAAGTACATAGTCGGTAATTCTTTTCCTTGAGGACTCTCTTTTATCAGGTCAAGCAGATGCTGGTGGCTTCAAATTGAGTGGGGAACCATTGGAGGGAGAAAGAGAAGGACTGCTTAACTTTCTCCTTCCCAGCGATTTGTCCACTTACAATTCTTCTCCCTCAGCTACTTTTCGCCTTAAGTGATAAATGATAGAGCTTCCTGTATAGTTAGTCTCTCAAGGAGTTGGAGAAAGACAATGTTGAGAAGACAACAGTCCTCAATTCAGGCAGGACCACCTATATCTGCTTTATCTTAGGGGGAAATAATGAAGAAATGATGTATAATTTGTAACTTTGGCCTTTGCCTTTGCGACAACTATATTAAGATACTTCTTTGACACCTCTGGCACATTCCTGCTTTACATCTTCCTACCGTCTTTTCTTAGTCAGTAAAGTGCATTGTAAATTGCATTGGATCCATAATGGAACCAGGACACTTTAGACAGATTTGGGATTTGTGTGAGCCAAATTGGAATCTCTCTGAGGCACCGTGAACCAAAGAGGGGCATCTGAAGTGATTTGGGGTGTTTCAGAGATTCAAGCATTAAAGTGCCAACAGTGTGTCTGCAAAAATTGAATTATTTCTCCCGAAGATCAACATATTAGCAAAACGCTGTTGGGTGGGACTCTTTGTAACAGACAGGTCTTGCTTCCAATCAGAAGGACCTATTTTACCATAGCTTTTTGCCCCCTTTTCTGCGACCAGTCTGTTACTGTAAATGTAGGACATTCAAGTCCTTCTTCCTCTGTGTCACATACCCACACATCCACTTTTGACAAATCAACTTTGCACTTAGGTTCTGCAATTTTGGGTGCCAATGGAGCAGAATACAACCAAAAACTTCCCCTCCCTCCATTCACCATAATTCCCTATCCTCTGCACTCATCTTTCTGAAATGAGTTATTTTTCTAAGGGCACCTTAGATGCATGCCATTTTAATAATAAACTCATTGCACACCACACCACGGGGAGGGAGATAAATCCCTTCTAGTTTTCTACCCTCCAAAACATCTTTGAAGGTGCTAATACAATCAATAAGTAAATCCCTGACTCTATTTGTCTGTAATTAACAAGGTTTCTTATCAAGGGGATCCTCTATCATGTGTTCTATTTTTATATATATTGTCCATAAAACAATATAGAACACAAAGTGAATCCCTTTTTAACTACCACGTCTGCAAATGTTACCCAGCTCTCCTCAAAACAATAAGTTATATATGGTTCCTATTGGGGGGCGGGTGGACTTTAAAGTGCCCTATACAAAAACCCTAGACCTCTTTGTTTATAATTGGGGAAGCTTTGTCCACTTGGCAGGAACTACCATGCCTACAAATTTCACCCACTTCTGTCAAAAGGGGAAAAAAAGTATAGCCATTTAAATAGTTATATATATCAGTGCATGTGGAAGGCATAAAACTTTGTTTTCCAAATCTGGATTTGGCTAAGTACTTTGAATTGAATTAGAGAGCTTCCTAAGCAGGCTATTTGCCAAAGTGCTGAACTGGGGTCCAAATAAATCTTGTGGTTGATGGTTGATAGTTGACTGAGACTTATTTTCTATTGTCATACTTAATGTTCTTCCAATTCTGCTACTTCCTTGAATCAACTTTCTCCTTAACATGGTTAAATGCTGTGACAAAAATTTACATTTGTCTCCAGCTTTGGATGCCTGAGGAGTTTTATTTTTGAAAAATCCTATATGAACTGAATTGATCCTCATCTTCCAAACTAATATGCAAATTGGAAATTAGCTATCCACTGCTTTTTAACTTTCTGAATGTACAGATGCAGTTCTCAGCTCAAAAAGCATATAACAATACCATTAACAAAATGTAAAAAGTCTTATGGCATCTTCAACAGATTTTAGTTTCCATTCTTTTTAGTATATCAGACTGGCATGTTTATCCTTTAGGAAATCAAATAAAAAAATGCATATTTTGAGATAATGAGGGTTGTAAGCAATGTTAGTCACACTCAGATTAAACCCACTAAAATTAATTTATTTGCAAGTAAATGTTAAGATGAATCTAACCCATAGTGCTTAAAATGCATATTTAAATATATGTTTAATAATAATTTCCATGTGGGTTAAAATGCACAGGGAAATGCAGAAATGGAATGGAAGGTGCTCATAGACTGACATATGCAAAAGTAGTACGAACCGGAAGTAGAACGATTTGTTCATCCTTATGCTGAGCGCATGCCCTATTGAAGAGTGCGAAGGTGAAGGAAAAGTCTAGTACTATATGAGGCTTCCACAGATCTGACATTTCCGATCCACCTCCAGGTTCTGTTAGGCATCAGCATTGCATGAGCATGTTTCCTTGTGGGAAACTGTGGCTCACAAGCTACGTAAGTTGCAGTCTAGAAAAGAGCCGTATTAACCAGATGGTTGGAATCTACAAATCCATATTACATTATGGCAGCTCAACATAGCACCTGCTTTATTTTTTGTTTGCTGCAAATCCCTACTTCCAGCAGAGAATGTTGGTTTTGGACATGTTTTCAGAACCTCAAGAGAAGAGCATAAACGTTACCATGGAGGAATGATTTACCAAGCCCACCTGTGTTCCACTTTATCTTCAAGCTTCTGTTCCATGTGGAGTTCAAAGCATAAGAACCAGGTTTAGATGGATGGGCAAATCTGTATTTGAGCAACCCTGCTCATTTGGTCCATCACCATAATTTTGCAGTTGTTGGGTACAGAGTCGTCATTACTCAGACATCCTTCTCCTGCATTGCTCTGATTACCATTTTGCAGCATGGAAGATGCTTCCTCTGATTATGCCAGCAGAGAGAATTGTCAATAATGTGCTTGGCTGAATCCGGCAGAAGAAGAAAGCTCTCACTTCATTCTCCCTGTGAAGACAGCTCACAGATGGTGTCCTGACCTAGTCTCCTTAGGATAATCCTCTGCATCTGGATATTTTGACTCCTTTTTGCCAAAGTGACTTTTCTCTTTCTGTGGCACGAATTTGGGGAAATGATGCCCTCCTGTAACAAACCAAAAGGAAAACAGGTGTAGTGTAGGGCCGCCATAGTGTAAAATGATGCTGTTTGCACACATATGGTGTTTGCTTGGGTTCTGCTTTCCTAAATGAGACTTTTAGAACAATTCTGAATTAGAAGAAATGAAGCACACATCTCTTTGTCTGTGCAGTTTTTCTTATCCTGCTGCATAACTGACCAGAAAGGGAACTAAAAATGTAAATAAATCTTTCCCCTCTAACCTGTACCACTTTAAACTCCATGTACAGTGGTACCTCAGGTTACATATGCTTCAGGTTACATACTCTTCAGGTTACAGACTCCGCTAACCCAGAAATAGTGCTTCAGGTTAAGAACTTTGCTTCAGGATGAGAACAGAAATCATGCTCCGGCGTTGCGGCAGCAGCAGGAGGCCCCATTAGCTAAAGTGGTGCTTCAGGTTAAGACCAGCTTCAGGTTAAGAACGGACCTCCAGAACGAATTAAGTACTTAACCCGAGGTACCACTGTATTTATATAATAAAAGGCTTGATTTTTCCATGGTTCTGCTCTCCCTCCCTCTCCACTCTCTCTCTCACACACGATTGCTCTCAGTTGAAGTCTGTCTCAGTGTTTCTCATTGACACCAGTGGGCTACGCTTGATAAAACAGATTCACACTATGTTGTCCCCTCCATTCAATTAGTAGCTCCTCACCCGCCTTGAGTTCTGGAAACCTGAGGGCTACTGTGGTTGTGCATGCAGGCATTTGTTTAGCTATGCATGTGCCCTTTTATTGTTGACATAAAAGTTTCTGATATACCGGATTTGCACAAAGCAGCAAATAAAATAATGTGTGTTTGTGTGTGTGTGTTGCCCCACTCCACCAACAGCCCACTGAGGAATGTCTCATCAATGGAAGTAAGGAATGTAGTAACAGATGCCACCCAGCAAAACATCACACACAGCCCCCCCCCCACCATTCACAAAATGCAGCTCAGCATGACCACAATCTGGGAACATGTAGGATTTATGGTGTGTGTGTGTATGTGTGTGTGTGTGTTAGAATAAAACTATGCACATTTGAAGTACAGTGGTACCTCGGATAAAAAATTAATTTGTTCTGGAGGTCCATTTTTAACCTGAAACTGTTCTTAACCTGAGGTACCACTTTAGCTAATGGGGCCTCCTGCTGCCGCCACATGATTTCTGTTCTCATCCTCAAGCAAAGTTCTTAACCCGAGGTACTATTTCTGGGTTAGCGGAGCCTGTAACCTGAAGCGTCTGTAACCTGAAGCGTCTGTAACTTGAGGTACCATTGTACTGGGGATGAAAACAGTGCGGGTCTTTACAGACCCCCTAGACACCATCCTTGTATAGTTGTACACACTGGTGGAGGAAGAGGAGTGCAGGGGAGTGCACTGCTCCTGGCAGCGAGATCCTGATAGGGTGCCATGGCAGTCCCCCCCCCCCGCCTGCGCTAGGTGCCACTCCCCTGCAGGCGGTGTGCCCTGCCCCCAGGACACACGCCAGCCCTGCCCCCGCCTGCTCCCCACCCCCACCCCCGGTGCCGGAGCATGAAGCTCCGCCACTGGTTGTACATTTGTATGATGAAAAAAAAATCTTTAATACACACAGGTGGCGCTGTGGGTTAAACCACAGAGCCTAGGACTTGCCGATCAGAAGGTTGGTGGTTCGAATCCCCGCGACAGGGTGAGCTCCCGTTGCTTGGTCCCTGCTCCTGCCAACCTAGCAGTTCGAAAGCACCTCAAACTGCAAGTAGATAAATAAGTACCGTTCTGGCGGGAAGGTAAATGGCATTTCCGTGCGCTGTTCTGGTTCTCCAGAAGTGGCTTAGTCATGCTGGCCACATGACCCAGAAGCTGTACGCCAGCTCTCTCGGCCAATAAAGCGAGATGAGCGCCGCAACCCCAGAGTCGGCCACGACTGGACCTAATGGTCAGGGGTCCCTTTACCCTTTACCTAATATTTTTGCATTAAACTAGAGCGGCTGATGCATCTCCCTTTAGAAATGCTGCAGCTGATGATTTAACTTGGATCTGTCTGACAGAAATATGAGATTAGTAAACTGCTTTTGTAGAAAGAGTCGGAAGGCTGACATGCCTGACTGGACCTCACACCTGCAGGACATCTGCTCTTCCTTTTTTTGCGGACTCCTCTGTCACTGAGACCCTAACTAATTATGACAGCATTAGCTGAATGAGACCCAGTGTCTTCTAGCACAGTGTAAGTATTCAAAGCCACTGTCTCGGCTCAGAGGTTTGTGCTTCAAAGGAGGTTATACATATGTACTTATATTCTGACTCGAAGCTAATCATAATGAGTGCACAGTTAAGCACCTAAATCTGCAATTTTGTGCGCTGCATTGAAATAAGTGGGTTGTGCTTCCGAGTGAACACGTGAAAGATCATGCCGTAAGTTTCATTGCTAATTCATTATTATTATTATTATTATTATTATTATTATTATTATTATTTGGAACATCTTGCTTCCTCCACAATTGCTTCCTTAACATGATGGACCCAAACACATCTAATTGAGTTCTAACTTTGTTTAAATAAAAAGTATCTCGAGGAGAGAGGAGTTCAGAGTGGAGAAACAGCAAAAGAGTTCCTAACCTTTTCTGCTGTTTCTTCATGTTAAATTGCCCTCTCAAGTAGCATTTTCCTCTTTCGAGTTCCAAAGGCATATTTAGAATGTCTTCATTCATCTTCTTTCTCCAAAATTACATTATAAATGTCCCAATCTCAGCACCCAAGGCTGTTTCAACCATAGATGTTTCCTGCAGGGGGAAAGAAAGAGAGAAAAAAACCCAATTTTCACGCACATCAAATTAAATTTCAAAATGCTTACGTGATAAATCAGGTCACATATCTCTTGTCCTTGTGGGTATATTTTAGTCAGGAATGTAGGAAGGAATTGCTGGGACTAGTGTGCTTACTGTAATTGATTAGGAACATCCCAATGTAGATAGGCTGCCATTAACCCAGTGGGTGGGACTGCACCAAGTGCCACGACACACAAAGAAAAGGCGTCAGGAGGGAAGAGGATTGATGTTGTAAAGTGACAGTCAGGAAAAACAAGGCAAAGCAGGAGTTAAAAAATATGAGTCTTCAGGAGCCAGAAATAAATGCAGAAAGAAAAGGAGCCCGCTGGATCAATAGCGGAATAGTGTTCCAGTCATATAGTATTTTTCTGGTGGATGTGCTTTATCAGAAAATGAAGTGCTTCCAGCAGCAAACAGTTAAAACTGTAACTCAAACGAACAGCTCCAAATCTTGTTAAAAGTGTTTCCTTCCAAAACTTGCCCAGAGTAGCACATTTGTTTGTGGCTACCTATCAGTGTGTAAAAAGGTGGTTGAGTTACGCTTTTTTTCATAGGAAGGGCAGCAGTTCTTTGCATATTTAGTATCTTTAAAACTTCCCTGCAACCTTGTTAATTGGAGGATCATAGGTAAAGAGGGCTGTAAAAGAAAATCAGCCTGAGATCCTGGAAAGGTAGATTTGAAATCCAATGCTAGATAACCATAACCAAAGGTAATAATATATTTTTCACACACCTTTGTGAGAAATGTCACTACTAACGTTTTGAGAAATCTTCATTTTAGCGTGGTGTTAAAAACTGGTACCTGCTTCTCTTACATGCTATGAGAAACAGTATGGAAATTGTAAGTTGGAGACTCACACGGAACAGTATTTGGGTAAAAAAAAAGTTCATTATTATATGACTGCAGCAACTTTTCATGTCACTAACACTTCTGTTTCCAAGCACTCAAAAAGGCTAGTGTTGTAATATAAATCACCAGTGTCCATGAAATGTGTTGTACTTCTCAGCTGGAGTTTCATCTTAAAGACATTGGCTGCGTTCTTAGTGCTTTGAAACAGCAAATAGATGGTATTATTTATATTTCTTGAAGGCAGATGGCAGTTTCTTATGGTTAACACAGTATTGTAGTAATTACTGCTGGAGCACAATCTAACCTAATGCGTATTAGTTTTGCTCTCTATAATCTAATATGCATTAATACATCAGCGGGCTGTGCTTACTAATGACTGCATTAATACATACCATGTGCATATTATAGTACATTGTTTTATTTATACTCAGGAATTTTCTGCAATGTGTACAGTGCTGACAATCGAAACCCATAGTAAATTATGAAACAAAGTGGACTGGCTTCATGCTGGAGCAAATGGTATATTTCCTGGCCCACTATAAATGAACTGAAAGGTTGCTGTATAAAATTATTTATGTAGCTGAAGATTATCAACACAAGCTTTATGAATAATAAAAATTAATGCTGATGTTTCATGTGTGAAGTCATTGGAAGAGTATTAGGCTTATGGCTCTTTATTTGTTAACACACTGAAATGGACACTGGCAATTTAAATGAAGGGGGGGGGGGAACCATGCATAATGTTCATTATAAATCACATGGTCCATGATCACATTGCCACCAAATGTTACCTAGAGTGTTATTAGAGGTGGATAGGTAAGTTCAAGCTTCAGCAAAACGTCTACAGAATTTAGAAGGAAACGAAAATAATTTAAATTTAAATCAGGCTAGTGGAACATTGCAGGAGGCACATCCCTAGTTAAGGCATAGACATTTTGATGGGGCCAACATTATCTGAACCATGCAGCTGCCAGGAAAAACTGCTACTCCATGCCTCCCTCTCCTCTGCTCTCCTTTCATAGTACAAGACATCTGATGGCGTTGGATGTTTCGGTGCACCTCCTCCACATCATATGCTAGTGTGAGGCAATGAAATACGTAGGTAAAGGTAAAGGGACCCCTGACCATTTGGTCCAGTCACGGATGACTCTGGGGTTGTGGCGCTCATCTTGCTTTATTGGCCGAGGGAGCCAGCGTACAGTTTCCGGGTCATGTGGCCAGCATGACTAAGCCGCTTCTGGCGAACCAGAGCAGCGCATGGAAACGTCGTTTACCTTCCCACTGGAGCGGTACCTATTTATCTACTTGCACCACAGAGCCAGTGTGGTGCAGTGATTAAGAGCGGTAGACTTGTAATCTGGTGAACCGGGTTCGTGTCTCCGCTCCTCCAAATGCAGCTGCTGGGTGACCTTGGGCTAGTCACACTTCCTTGAAGTCTCTCGGCCCCACTCACCTCACAGAGTGTTTGTTGTGGGGGAGGAAGGGAAAGGAGAATGTTAGCCACTTTGAGACTCCTTCAGGTAGTGATAAAGCGGGATATCAAATCCAAACTCTTTTCACTTTGACATGCTTTCAAACTCCTAGGTGGGCAGGAGCAGGGACCAAACAACGGGAGCTCACCCCATTGATTCGAACCGCCAACCTTCTGATCTGCAAGTCCTAGGCTCAGTGGTTTAGACCACAGCATTGTCAAATCACTACATGGAATAAGTTGCGCAAGACATTACAAAGCAGACTGGCGGGGGAGGGCGGAGATCTGTGGCTGTTGCTTTTGTCACTAATCACATGTTACTCTTTTAGCTATCATGTTGTTCTAGCAGTAGGATCTGTGGTTCTTCCATACAATGGATCCGCTTTTGCGTGGACAGGCGGAGTCCCCAGATCCCGTGCGGTCCCCCCCCCCGGTCATGTGGAATAACGACTCAAGACAACGTGCTATGGGATTAAATTGGCCACAACTTTATTAAATTTCAAATGTGGGTAGACCTTGGCTCAGGCATTGGGCGTTCTCCCTCCCCAGTCCCCAGCCGGGGACCTAGGGAGCATCAGGGTTATCCAGTGTGTGTGTGTGGGGGGGATGGGCCAGCTCTGGAGAACATATGTTCAAGCAGAGATAGCCGCCCCCGTTACGCCGCCGCCGCAGGGGAGAGCAATGACGACCTTTTGGCGTACGGTCAAAGCCTCCCCTCAGAAACCCCTTTAACGGGGAACCCTGGTATCGCCGCCGCAAAGAGGAAGATGGACTAAAGGATTCCGCCCAAGGCCTGATACCGCCAAAGTTGTGACGTTTTGCTACGGGAAAGGCGAAACCTGCCAATGCAGGGAAATTCCTTTCTGGCCGTTTAACAGCGACCTTAACGTAGCAGCGCCTGCATACCTGTGAAGAAAAGTTAACCTGCAAAACCTGTGAAGAAAAGTTAACCTGCAAAACCTGTGAAGAAAAGTTAACCTGCAAAATAAGACTTAACTGAGGGTGGGTAGGGTGGGAGAAGCTCTGGAGCCAAGCAAGGATTCCCAGGTAAGATCCTCCCTCTATTGTGTGGGCAGGTAATCCCTCCCCTACCTGGCCTGGTCTCCTTGGCAACACTTCCCCCAGCTGGGATTGGACAACTGACTGAGGTAGGCGGAGACCTCCAGGTATCCCACCTGAGGGAAGGCAAAGCCAAGCCTATGCTGTTGGAGCCGCTCCAGATCTAGGGGCTGCATGCGTCCACGCAAAGGGCGCCCCCCGTTTTAGGCGGGGAGCGGTCATTACAGTTGCAAGGAGAAGGAGAAGGTATCTAGTATGAGAGACAGTCATAGAATCATGGAACCATAAAGTTGTAGACTTGGGAGGGATTTGGAAGGTCATTTAGCCCAGCCCCTTCAATGCAAGAACCTCGACTAAAACACCCATGACAGATGGCCATCCAACCTCTGCTTAAAAATCTGCAAGGAAAGAGTGTCCACCAAGCCTTGTGGGAGTCTGTTCCACTGTTGAACATTTTTCACTCTCAGAAAGTTCTTCCTGATGATTATTCGTAATCTCCTTTCTTGTAACTTGAATCCACTGACTGGGATCCTAGCCTCTGGAGCAGGAGAAAACAAGCTTGCTCCATCTTCCATGTGGCAGCCCTTTAGATATTTGAAGGTCTCTATCATATCTCCTCTCAGTGTCCTCCAGGCTAAACATGCCAAACTCCCTCAACCATTCCTCATAAGGCATTCCAGACCCTTGACCACCTTGGTTGCACTTTTCTGCACATGGTCCAGCATAGGAGCCAACTTCTAGTGGCTGAGGTCCCTTCACCCCTGCAAAAACAAAAAATATTTCAGGGGGCCAGACCTAAGAGCCATTTTCAAGGGGGAATCTGTACATCAGAAACAAGTCAAGCACATCTCTTCCTGTTATTTTTTTGGGCATATATGGCTTTGGAAACTCAAACTTCCTTGGCCGACATGCCATTTCTTCCTCAAGGTTTTGTTTTGCTTCAAAATGGGTGTTTTCTGGCGCAATCTAGTGTCCACTGCTTTTATTTGTGGGTATCATTCAGCTGATTTTGTCTGCTTTTCAGCAGCCAGTGTGGAATTTTGGTCAGTGTTCTGAACATAAACTAAGGAACTGGGAAACCCAGCCATATGGGCGGGGTATAAATAAATTATTATTATTATTATTAATAACTACTACTACTACCCTACTTTATTTTGAAAGGATGGGTAACTGAGAAGATCTTCTATTTGTTGCTCAAGAGCTTTGCAGGGAAAAGTATGATGCAGTGTGATGAATGAAATATATTAATCAGCATTCTGGTCATCTTTAACAACCTTGAAGTCATCCATAAACAAATTAACCTTGATTTATCTTTGTCGAGCATTATTTACACATTAGTGTAAAGAGAAAAGAGGGAAAGGTAATACTGCCAAGAGTAGTAGGAGCTACATACAGTTGAATGGTGAGAAAAAAGAGAGCCTCTTTATTTCAGGGAGAATTTAAGTAGTGTTTGAAAGCAATATTTTATTCCAAGCTCTTGCTGGTAGCAGCCATTTTTGACACAGTGGGTCTGCCCTATTAAAAAACCCTCCATCATGCTTGTTCGCGATTTAGCACTCATAAAAAGCAGCACATCAGGAGGAAACACATCCATCCATTATCGTTATTGCACTTTCCTGATCTCTCATTTTATATTTCCCCCTCTCTTATCTAGGACTCTATTGCTTATTTTAAGCCATAAGACTGATGAGATCAGCTTAAAAACAATTAAAATGCAAAATTTAAGGTTCCAAAAGAACATAATTTTACATGATTTACTGTTTGGCTTTTTCCTAAGCACTCCACAATACCCCTCATAACATTTGGTAAATAACTGAATTGGAAGATTTCGTTCTTTTTATGCAAGGCAATATAGCTCTTTCCCTCTTTCCTTCTTTGCTTGTACAAACTGTTCTGAATGTTGGTTGGGATTTTTTTTTGTTACTAAACCGAATGCTACCAAACACTTTTTCTGTTTAAAAATTAAACATTTTGTTTAAATATTAAACATTTAAAGTTTTCTTCTAATTGCTGTATTTGTTATATGAGATTTGAAACTGTTTAAACATACGTTGGCAGACAAAAAAAAAAAAAAAGAATTAAATGGAATTTGAGAAAGCCTTAAATAGTTTCATTCTATTTAGCCATGTGGGGATATACTAATAGAAAAGAGACAGTCATGGAACTGAGAAATTGCACAAAACAAATGAAATATCATGAAAATCCCTGAGACGGGAAGTAATCTAGAAATATTATCTTGCGGAAATAAACAAAATAATAAAAAAATCAAAACGCTTAAGGAAAAAATTAAAATAGAACAAAGCCTTAACTCCAGGATTTTGGGGGCTTCTACCCTTTTTTTGAATTTTGGTCATTTAAAGTTTACGATTTTTCTATTTCCTTCTGAGGAAACTAAATAGTTCAGTGAAATGAGGTTTGTAGCCGGCACCCCGTTAAGGCTTTGTTCTATTTTAATTTTTTACTTAAGCTTTTTGATTTTTTTATTATTTAGTTTATTTCCACAAGATAATATTTCTATTCGATTACTTCTCATCTCAGGGATTTTCATGGTATTTCATTTGTTTTGTGCAATGTGGGGATATACTAGCCAACATATGAAAGGCACATCACCAATATCACTTCTCACTCCATATTCAGTGGTATTTGTGAGGAATTCTAGCATAGCCAAGGTAAAAACTAGTGATGGATGGATATGCCTATTCCTGACCCTTGTCAGTTTACCATGTACTCAGTCCGTTCTGTTCCAGGTTCTTTCTCTCTCTCTCTCTCTCTCTCTCTCTCTCTCTCTCTTTTTCCCAGATTAAATAAAATCCATCCGAAAATTCAAATGTAAATAGTACTGATTTTATAGGCATTTTATGCATATTATATATATATATTGCCCTCCTAAAATGCACATTTTTGCATGTTTTCCAATGCATTTTCCTCCTAAAAACACATTTGGAACCAAACTCCATTTTGAAAAGAAACTCTCTCAAAATATTCAGAGAAGTGTGTCCTCCAATTGACAGATGTTGTAATTCTTATATAAGGCAAGGATTGACAAATTAGGTCAGTTTGTCTTAAAATGCAGACCAAACTAATTTTGCCTCCATTCCTAGTGAAAGCCAGTAATTCTTAAACTAAACCCTAGTGTGACATGAGAGAACTGCTGATGCGCTATAAGAAATACAATAAAGGTTTCTGTGAGCTCGTAGTATCCACTCAGTTGTTATAGTGGGTGTAAACAGACCAGTTAAAATAGTCTGCTGTGATTTAAAGGGAGTGGATGTAGATACTTTGCTGCTTCAAGAAATTCACATTAACCAACAACGTGGACATTTTAAAAAGTCACTTATATGAGCTAAGATATATTTTGCACAATGTTAATTGAAAGCTGGGTTTTCTGCTCTGGTTAATGGCTCAAGTAGGCTATGTGTGGCGTGGCATTCAGGAGAAAGAACCCCATGTGAAACCAATTCAGCAATTTATAAGCCCAGACTGAGCCTTAAATAAGGCTTAGTCTGAATGGGATAGTCAAAGGGCTTTGATCATTTTGGCAGCTACAGTGTCCAGCGACACAGGGAAATGGTGGTTCTGTTGGAGCTTCCAGACTGGAGGTCTCAGAAACTGGGGTATTATAACCACCTCCCATCCATTGATTACTTTGCCATGTTCACAATCCCATCCCCTGAAAAGGTGAATTTGGTTGCCAAGTTCATGATACCTGGGGAACATGATCTATTTGAGGAGGTGCATATTTGGGGAAGGGCCATGGCTGAGCAATAGAGCATCTTCTTTGCATGCAGAATGTCATATCCAGTCTTGAATATTGGACAGCTGCTGCTGCTGGACCAACTCAGTATAGAGTCATCTAAATACAGATTGACAGCATCTCTACTAAGATATTCCATTGACTTCAATTAGGCTTGCATCCAGATGAGTGTGTATAGGATTGCAGCTTAAGGGTACAATTTTACGGCTCCTGAAGGTCATCCCATGGCCCATAGGACATCGAGGATCTCCCTCTCTGGTGCCCCATGTTGCACTGGGAGATCCTTCCAGCAGAAACATCTGGTTCCCTGGCCCAATTGGTTTTAGAGCTCTGGTCTTAGAAGGGTCAGAAAGTGGTCATATTGGGGAAAAGTTAGACAGGAAGCAGCTTGGACCAGAACATGTCCCCAAACCTAGGAGAGATTTATATCAGCCCAGGAATTGGTTTCTGTCTCTCCCTCTTCTTTCCCTCTTATCGTTCCCAGTAGTGTAAAAATGCAAAATGAATAGAAGAGTCTTTCTCAATCTTTTTTGGAACCTGACATTTTTAATTTTTCTTTTCTCCCATTGGGAAATACCCCGTTGCAAGGGGTATTTCAAGGAAACTAGAGAGCTTTGACTCCAAGGCCTTCCCTGATCAGCCTCAACATGCCCACCCCTTTCAAAGCTCTATTACCGTATTTTTCGCTCTATAAGACGCACCAGACCATAAGACGCACCTAGTTTTTGGAGAGGAAAACAAGAAAAAAAATATTCTGAATCCCAGAAGCCAGAACAGCAAGAGGGATCGCTGCGCAACGAAAGCAACGATCCCTCTTGCTGTTCTGGGATAGCTGTGCAGCCTGCATTCACTCCATAAGACGCACACACATTTCCCTTTATTTTTTAGGAGGGAAAAAGTGTGTCTTATAGAGCGAAAAATACAGTATTTCAGAGCACCTATGACAAAGGAACAACAGTGGTGAAGCTTCCTGCTGCTACAATGAGAAGGCCTCTAGCAACAGACCATGCTCCACAACATCCAAAGAAATCTCGAAGGAAGATTGTGGTAGTGGGTTTGTGGGATGGTAGGGAGGGAGAGGGTAGCCTAAACACCATCTGATGAGGTTCCCAGGTGCATAGGTTCAACAGCAGAGACCAAGGGCAGCTCTAAGCCACATCCCATAGCATAAGAGGTCTGAGAACACACTGTGGTTTTGCAAAGAATACCATCTCCTCATAATGTCCCCCTGTTTTCAAGTGTTTTTCCAATTATTTTGTCTTCTCTCAAAAGTTGTGAAGGAATTGGAAATCTTGTGGACCATGAATGAATCCCAAATAGAATGTAAACCTTGAAGATGAAATGTTTGTTGCTGCAAGATACAGAAGTGGCACACAGAATATAACTGCAGCTATGTTTGATGAAAATAGGACCAAAGATTCAAGATTAGCTTCAGTGTTGGAGGCAGGAAATGGCAGTGATGAGGGGCCACTTCATTGGTATAGCATCACTGCAGAAATGAACAAAGAAAAGATGAAAGTGCCTAAAATTATAAGATCTGGAAAGGGAGCATAAAAACCTTAAAGAATCCTCTGATCGATTAGAAGTATCTACGAGTAGGTTAATGTTGACAAAAGCATATAAAATTGAACAATTATACTTTTTTGGGGGGGGGATCAGAATCATTTTGAGAAAACGTGCTGCTAACCCGATCAACTGCTGGTCTCCTGTGAAGATTCAAAAAGAATTTTATTCCTGTTTTAAAGAGTTTGCCTTTGGAAGACAAACTAAAAAACAAAACAAAAAAATAGTAATAGCAAGATGGTACGAAATACAGATTTTGTGGGTGGGGGTGAGCAGCCTTAATCAAATGGTCCTGTCTAAATTAATGAAGGATGGGACATATTGGTTTTGAAATTGTTATTAATTAATTAAGGATATTTACATGCCACACTTCAATAAGTTACACAAGAGCTAACAATGAAATACCAACAGTTAAAAGATGCAAAAGATACAAAATGCAAGATTGTTGTTGTTGTCGTTTAGTCGTGTCCGACTCTTCGTGCCCCCATGGACCAGAGCACGCCAAGCACTCCTGTCTTCAACTGCCTCCTGCAGTTTGGTCAAACTCATGTTCGTAGCTTCGAGAACGCTGTCCAACCATCTCGTCCTCTGTTGTCCCCTTCTCCTTGTGCCCTCCATCTTTCCCAACATCAGGGTCTTTTCCAGGGAGTCTTCTCTTCTCATGAGGTGGCCAAAGTATTGGAGCCTCAGCTTCAGGATCTGTCCTTCCAGTGAGCACTCAGGGCTGATTTCCTTCAGAATGGATGGGTTTGATCTTCTTGCAGTCCATGTGACTCTCAAGAGTCTCCTCCAGCACCATAATTCAAAAGCATCAATTCTTCGGCGATCAGCCTTCTTTATGGTCCAGCTCTCACTTCCATACCTCACTACTGGGAAAACCATAGCTTTAACTATACGGACCTTTGATGGCTAGGTGTGAATTAAGGTAAAGGTAAAGGTACCCCTGCCCGTACGGGCCAGTCTTGACAGACTCTGGGGTTGTGCGCCCATCTCACTTAAGAGGCCAGGGGCCAGCGCTGTCCGGAGACACTTCCGGGTCACGTGGCCAGCGTGACAAAGCTGCATCTGGCGAGCCAGAGCTGCACACGGAAACGCCGTTTACCTTCCCGCTGGTAAGCGGTCCCTATTTATCTACTTGCACCCGGAGGTGCTTTCGAACTGCTAGGTTGGCAGGCGCTGGGACCGAGCAGCGGGAGCGCACCCCGCCGCAGGGATTCGAACCGCCGACCTTTCGATCGGCAAGCCCTAGGCGCTGAGGCTTTAACCCACAGCGCCACCTGCGTCCCTTGTGAATTAGACACCCACAAATTATGTGTTTTACAATGAAAGCTTTGAAAACAATACATGCTGGCAATATAGTTCAGCTGTGTGTTGCATCTACCTTGGGGCACTTTGCAAAAGCCTTTATATTTTGCGATTCAGACTCGGGGAGTCATTGTGTTGTGGATAGCCAAGAAGCAACCTGGTGAAGAGCCTCTTCTATCCTTGTCCTCTGTGTCCTACTCTACTTATCTCATTTAAATGTATCAGAAGTATTTTAACTCTTGCCTTAGGCTATTCAGTTAATGCTCAGATCCATTCCTGTAAAAGGCTTACCTTCTGGTTGTTTGCTTGGAATTCTACTGTCCTCAGCGATGCTGTGAAAAGGATATCAATAAGTAGCAAAAAAACAAAACGAAACCCTAACCTGAAAAAGTGAGCAAAAATATTATATTCTCTCTTGACAGATTTCCCATTTCACACTTTGTTTAAGGTGGCTGTGCTCCTTTCCAGGAAATGTATCGCTAACCAAGAAAAGTCTCTGTTGCCGGAGACTTAACAGGTTTTACCACAAGAGTATTGCCCTGCTTGGAGTTCGCTTGTGGTTATTCCCAGACTGAAGTCTGTGTTTTTAATGACATGATGGTTCTCAGCAGCAAGCTAAAGGACAACAATATTCTTCACTTGCTGTGTTTTCCTATGTTGGTACAGGTCTAAAATGTTTGTGAATATGAATTGGGAATGTGGAAGTATGGGGCCTTTATATCCCACCATTGCCACTGAACTGGAGGTTCTGGCTCACCAATTCTACCTCAGAAAATATTTCTTAAATATACTGCAATTCTCCCCACCCCCCTTTAAATTTCTGCTTCCACCATAGACATTCTAATAAAACCTTATCCCCTTTGTATATAATCAGTGACACGATAGTGGGGTATTGGTTTTATAGGTATGGAATGAGAAGACACAAATAATTATTGAAGAAGAAATAAACAAATATATTTATATTGATTTTTAAAATGTAGTTAATTATAATGTATATTAATAATGTATGTTCAAAAGTTAATCAATATGCTTCAATAGTTACTTAAATTTGTGCTGCTTTTTTAAGGAGGCTGTTCTATCCATATCAAGTTCATTTCCCTAATTAACCCCTCCCCCCATCAATTACCCTTTTCCCAACTCCACCCTAGTTAGCTGTCCCAGAATGACTCACAGGACAAAACCTGGAGTTTTCCCTCTGGGCAGAGATTCGCAGGGGCCAGGATTGGACAGTCTCTCAACTGTCAGTCACAAGGAATTCAGCTTCCTGAGAAGACAGTATTTATCTGGCAGACTCACTTGAGCTTCCTCTGCAGCAAAGGAGATGCCTTAGTTGCCCCCTCTGAAGTCTTCATGCTTTCTGAGGTCAGCTGCTTTCTGTTGTCTCTCTGGCCAGAATCTTTCCTGGAGAACAGTCTCCGGAGTCTTCCTCTCTTTCTAGCTGCATAGCTGTCAACCTTCCCCTTTTCTTGTGAGGAATCTTATTTGGAATAAGGGAATTTCCCTTAAGAAAAGGGAAACGTTGACAGCTATGTCTGGCTGTCACAGTTCCTCTTACAGTGATTTCAGCCAAACTTCAGCCTCAGCTTCTGATTCCTGTAAGGCTACATGCACATCAAACATTTAAAGCACACGCGCCAAGAATCATGGGAGCTGGAATTTGTTACAGTGCTGGGAATTCTAGTTTTGTGATGGTGAAACTGCAGTTGGCGGGATTCATTTCATGTGGGGTCGGAAGGGGATGTGCTTTAAATGCAATGTGTGTATGCAGCCTCTGGCTTTTCCCTGCCAGAACTGCTACCAACAACGGCCTACGCAGACGACACGTTCCTGGACCAAACAGTGACTGTCTTTTTATATAATCTCAGTCAGGATCCTCCTGCCATTTACTTTAAGGTTACCAGATGTCCCCATTTCCCAGGGACAGTCCCCGGATTTACAAATCAGTCTCCATACAAAATCCATTGAAGTTGAAAAGTGTCCCCGGATTCATTGGGAAAAAAAATCAGGTAACCTTAATTTACCTTCAGTCACTTCTGTATCCGCTTGTTGACATCCGTCTGTCTTGAGTGACAATGGAGTACACCTCCAGGGTTGAAGTCAGAGCACTGGGGAATCACAGCACCTGCTGTGGCTTCAGAGACCAGTAACCTGTAACTACTGCTTCCTATGTTGGTTTTGCTGCATTAGCAGCACTGAAGTGACTTCTCCAAGGTGCAAGCCTGGGCAGCATGTATGGACGTCCTGGACTGCCTAGATGACAAGTCTCCATCTCCTGGCCTTGCTGATGTGGCCCAGCTGCTCCTAGAGGCTGTCAGCAGCATGTGACAGCAGCCACACCCCAGGAATAGCTTTGAGTGGCTGGATAAATCAGGTGAAGGATCTCAAACCCTCGGTGAGTTAGGGACTTCCCCTGCATGCAAAGACAGGCTTCAGCAGATTGAGCAAACAAGACCAACAGTGGACCCAACAGTCAAGATGGTGGTTACTGCGTGTACTATAGGGGGAAGTGAGGGGCAAATAGGACTTCTCAACCTAGGAAGGTAGCCCGTCAAGGAGAAGAAAGACTGTGATCCTAAACCTCCACTGAACTTGACCATTACTTATGTGTCAGTGAGAGGCAAAAGAAAGTTCAGTAACTGATCTCCTGTCCAATGTATAAAATGGCAGGTCTAAGCTTCTGTTGCTGCTTTCGTGCTGTGAAGCTTTTTTTTAACTTGTAAAAACCTCCAGAAGGGGATTTGTCACCATGGAATGCTCAGTGAAGGACTTGACTCATTGTGCAACTGAGTAAAATAAAGCATAATGTTAAGTTGCTTAATAAGTCAAAAGGAAATAACACTGAATTTACGGTAATTATATAAATTCACAGTTCGCCACCAGTTCATAGTACAGCTTAACCCTTAGATAGTTCATTTTTCTAAAGAAATTGACAATTGCTCTTTAACTGCAGTTTGAATTTCTGGGTTGACCTTCTTACCTTGCCAACTTAATTTCTTGATCTCACAATGCAGTGCATACAGGGAACTCCCACTCAGGACTTGTGTTGCTTTTCAAATGACGGCTGTGTGGCAAAAGGCAGGATTGCATTTTGCCAAAATGGAAGCACGTTCTTTTTTGTAGCAAGGTGATGACAGAACTCGCCCCCTTAGAAGCTAACTGAAAATATTGGGCTTATTTGCTTTGCAAATAAAATATTTATTTTTTTGAAATGGAAACACTCTCAGAAGACAGAAACAGAGTTACTGTTCTGTGAGTTTCGTAATACAAGAACAAGGAGACATTCAACAAACTTGAAAGGCGTCCAGTTAGACCTTATTGCTGAAAGGAAATAACATTTTAACACAATGGATTGTCACACAGACCGGCAGTGGAAATCATTGCCACAGAATATGCCTGAGGCTAGGTGTCTGGCAGGAATGAAGGGAAGAATGGAAAGTCCTTTTGGATGGGTTTATTAAGTGCAGTAGTTAATGACAGAGAATATTTCTGCTACTGAGCCAAAGCCAATCTACAAATAGATGGTTTTGGAATAAAAATTTCCACAGCACAAGTATTTCCACATTTACGCTGCCTTTATCCTCTCAGAGTTGTGACTTCCATCAGTGACAGGTTGCTAGATCTGATATGTTACTAATTTGGCCCTTGTTTTGAGAAAGGAGTTTAGGTTAGCATTTTATTTTATTTTTATTTTTTTATTTATTAAATTTGTATACCACCCTGCATTTGTAGATCTCATGGCAGTTCACAACATACAAATACAGAACAAAACCACAAAGTACATAATAACAACAAGAACAGAAGCAAAACAGTGCGCCTCCTAACACATTTAAAAGGCCATAGACTGTTAATCAGCCAAGGCCTGGTTAAAGAGGAACATTTTCGCCTGGCCCCCAAAGATGTATAATGAAGGAGCCTGGCGAGCCGTGCTGGGGAGAGCATTCCACAGATGGGGAGCCACTGGAGAAAAGGCCCTGTTCTCGTGTTGCTACCCTCCAGACCTCTTGAGGAAGAGGCACACAAAGAAGGTCCACCGAAGATGATCTCAGGATCCGGGTAGGTTCCTATAGAGAGAGGTGGTCCTTGAGGTATTGTGGTCATGAGCTGTTTAAGGTTTCGTAGATCAAAACAGGCATTTTGAATTGGGCACAGAAACAATTTGGCAAACTGGCGGTGGGGTGCTGCCTTAAAAGAAACTCAACAACTTTGGCAACTTTGGCTGGGTTCTCCCCTAAAAAAAAAGGTCACCTCTTTTTCTAGAAAAAAGCCCTGGTTATAGCTATATCAGAATTTCTCCAGAATGACACTATGTTGGCATGTAGTGTAGGGTTACCAGACATTCCTGGGGACAGTCCCTGGATTTGCAAATCTGTCCCTGGACAAATTCCGTCCCCGGAATGTCCCCAGATTTGCAAATCTGTCCCCGGGAAACATGGCAGCGGCAGTCAGCAGCCCGGAGCCAGTCTGCTAGTGCAGTTGGCTCTGGCTGGCTTCAGGAGCTGCTCACTGCTCGCTGCTGCTGCCACTGCCGAAGGGGAACCAGGGACGTCTGGCGGTACAGATCTCCTGCCCCCTTCCCCCTTTGTTTTGACAGATCGTAGGGGGCTCGGGGGTCGCAGGTGGATGGCCGTTGCCCAGGAGGGGCGCAAAGCACACTGTTTTTCTGCCAGGCAAGGTGCAAAGCCCTTCTTTTGCACCCTGTGAAACATAAATGCGCAGAGTTTTTAAAAAACTGGGCAATGGCAGGCTGGCCGCGACTCCTGATCCTGCCCCGATCAGTCAAAACAAAGGGGGAAGGGGGAAGGAGATCGAGGGAGGCTCAGGAGTCGTGGCCGGCTAGCCGTTGCACAGTTTTTTTAAAAAAAGCTCTGCGCATTTATGTTTCACAGGGTGCAAAAGAAGGGCTTTCCACCTGTATACAATATGCATGTGTGCTTGGGCCCAGGGTCTTTTGCCTCACCATCCCCACTACAGTGGTACCTCAGGTTACATACGCTTCAGGTTACAGACTCTGCTAACCCAGAAATAGTACCTCGGAACTTTGCTTCAGGATGAGAACAGAAATCGTGCTCCGGCGGTGTGGCGGCAGCAGGACGCCCCATGAGCTAAAGTGGTGCTTCAGGTTAAGAACAGTTTCAGGTTAAGAACGGATCTCCGGAACGAATTAAGTACTTAACCTGAGGTACCACTGTACTAACTCCCTATTGCTACACAGCTTAAAAAAAAAAATAGTGTTCCTGGATTCATTGAAAAAAATCTGGTAACCATATATGTAGTGTCTTTTCAAATGGCATTTATTTTTAGTCTGTGTGAGAGAGAGGCAGAAAGAGGGGAAATGAATTGGGTTTCAGTTACTCTTTTTCATCAAGTTGGTGACTGTGAGGTACTGCATCATTTCAAGATATTGCTTATCCCTCTTCCTAGCTTAAACTCTCCTTTGCAGAACTGCAACAGACTTTGTAGGAATGAACAAGGTGTCCACAAACACCTCCTTATCCTCTTTGTAGCTATTTCAGAGGCTTCCAGCTGGACACTCTTGGAAATAGATGGTTGGACTAGAACAGCCTTTGTGAACATCTGGCACTCTGAATATTTTGGACTACAACTCCCATCAAGTGCCAGCTAGGATTCCAGTCTACTAGAGAGATTCTTAGACTGATTTGGCAAGGCAGTTTGGGATGTGCAGTTCCACATGGCAGATGAGTAGCAGATCATTGTCAAGATGTTGTTATGAGTGGAAAGTCAATGGACCAGTTGCTTGTATTACACCAGACACTGTTTCAAGCACCTTTGAAAGTGCTTGATTTGTGTAACTTTCCTTTAGTTCCCCTTTTCCTTTCTGAGGCACGTTTTGGAAGAGCAAAATGGCATTATGTAGATGCAGAAACCATTAAGGTTTCTGTTGCCCTGTGGTAGGAAGAAATATATTAAAAATTGATTTTGGGTTTTGCCTTTGTCTTGGTAACATTTATAATAAGGAACACAGTGGAAAGTATCATTTGAAATTGACATTCAAAGCTTTTTAGTGTTAAAATATGCTACACTAAAATGTTTATATAGCTAAGTAAAATGGTCAGCATCTGAGTAAGATGTTTTAAATGGTCCATTAAAAAGTGACATTAGCGTTCTTGAATTATTTAAATAAGAACCAAGATATTTGCCACTTACATTAGGATATAGTAAGCATTACCATTGAAAGTAGTTTAGAAAATACAATCCCATATGATTCTAACTTGGAAACAATGCAAGGAAATTGGTAGCATTAATTCTCTCTTTTCTTTTGGCTTAGTGCTCTGTGCTGTTGCAATATAAGTCTACATTGCATGATGATGGTAGTGAGATGTAACTATACATTTTGTTCTTTTGTTCCTTGGATTTAGTATGTTGCCACTTCTATAATTAGAGGAGCCACTGTTCTTCCTTGAGTAATGAACTGTGCTTCTGATTCAGTAAATGTTGTACTATACTGAGCAACCCATACTGAACTTCAAGTTTCTTCATAAAACCCCTCATAGCTCAGGTCCAGTTCTTACTGGGGTGGTAAACCAGTGTCTGGGTTGTACCACTTTAGACTGAAGGTAGACCTCACAAGATGGAATGTTCTGTTATGGGACGACAAAAACCTTCATTGAATACTGAAAACTGGCATGTCTGCAAGAAGGGTTCCAAGATTCCCTTCCCTTCCTGCATTCTGTTCCAAGATGGCGGTGCGTTCATATGCTGTGGCTCTGAGCTCCCAATACTTCAATCAAATTTCAAAGGGTTCTAGCCCATTGTCCTGAGAATAGAGCATTTTGTGTGTGAAAATTTCTTAAAGTTTTCTTCAGATGAATATCCAGTCACTATCTGCAGTATAAAGTACCATAGCTCTCCCACACAGGCTTATCCTCAGGAAGAATTAGACCGCAGCCTTAAACCCACAAATGTGGAAGCCCAGAAAATACCAATTAAGTGAGCTAAGTTGTGTTAATGTCAGTGCAGTTCATTGCCAAAGAACAGCCTAACCCTCATTGTTCTGAGGGCCAAACAAAGGTTATTGCTTTTGTGCCCAGTTGGTGGCTCTTTTGTAGGTATCTGGTTGGCTAATGTTAGCAATGGGATGCTGGACTAGAGGGTTTCTTCATCTGATCTAGCTGGGCTCTCCTTATGTGCTTTGTTGTTGTTTAGTTGTTTAGTCATGTCCGACTCTTCATGACCCCCTGGATCAGAGCACTCCAGGCACTCTTGTCTTTCACTGCCTCCCGCAGTTTGGTTAAACTCATGTTAGTAACTTCGAGAACTCTGTCCAACCATCTCATCCTCTGCTGTCCCCTTCTCCTTGCGCCATCCATCTTTCCCAGCATCAGGGTCTTCTCCAGGGAGTCTTCTCTTCTCATTACGTGGCCCAAGTATTGGAGCCTCAGCTTCAGGATCTGTCCTTCCAGTGAGCACTCAGGGCTGAGTTTCTTCAGAATGGATAGGTTTGATCTTCTTGCAGTCCATGGGACTCTCAAGAGTCTCCTCCAGCACCATAATCCAAAAGCATCAATTCTTCGGTGATCATCCTTCTTTATGTGCTTAGACATGCTCAATTATCCAGCTAAGGCAAAGCTCACGAAGAGTTGACTCCAAATAATCCTGTAGAAATAAGGCCTATTGGATTGGTGCATCCTTGAAGGCTGCAATCCAGCAGCACCTCTGTGTAGCTGGAGCATTGGATACTCAGGGCATTACTGTTTTCAGCAGATAAATGTTCTTGTATGCAGTAGGCAATCTCTGTGCACACGGAACAGTCTTATTCATAGCAGAGAGCTGCTCACTTTGTTTTGAATTATATCCATGAGTTCAGGATTAAGTTTTTAGGATTACAGTTACAAGTGTCCGTTGGACTGCAAATGAATCTGGATAGGATGTGGGGAAAATGGCACGGTGCAGCTTCTACAACAATTTTGTAAATCAGACGTTTTGTTTTCTTTGATTTCTCGTTTTGTAACTTTGCAAATAAAGGACTTTTGAAACAGCTTGATAGAATAATGCTGTCAACATGTTTAGATTTATCATGCATTTTAAAATTCAATAGAAGTCTTCAGGGACCAAGACTAGTATTTAAAAAAAAAACCCCGGCAAAAAAGAAAAGAAAACCATTTGATTCAATATAGCTCTGATGGTTTGAAGTGTTAATTGCCAAACCACCTAAAGTGTATAAAGAATGTCATTTTGTGCAGCATAATCCATCATATTTTAGAGAGTTGGGTGATGGATTAATAAACACTGTAAATCTTACATGCAAACGAAATATTTATAATAAATGGACTGCAAACTAAACAGCCCTTCAGTTAAATTAATATAAGTAGTAGCCGGGATGGGGAGGCAGTATGATGATGACATGGAACTTAATGCCGAGGAATTTGTAGTTACGTTGTAAGCTTTCCTTGAAAATGCCTAACCTATCTGTATATTGGAATATTCTGCTTAGATTTGAATGATCAGTGTCTTACCCAAACAATATGCGTGTACCTTCACTCCTCCGAAATGAAAGTGTGGGTGATGAGATAGAAGAAGAGGACAGGAATAAGCTACAGCTATTTGCTTTCTTTAAAAGAAGGGAGAGAACACTGTCACCTACACTTGACAGATAAGGTAGAGGAATCACCTTTGGATCACCCACTCCTGAAAAATACCAGACACAAAGATCCCCTGAACCACATCAGGGGGTTACAAAAGTTGGGTGCCTGCCCCTCTCTCTGCCCAGCAGTTGCAACAGCCCATGAGGTTCCAGGCACTCACCCAGGGTCTGTGTTCTTTTGGAGAACTGAGACACAGCAGAGACTGTAGCTTTAAGAAACATGGTTTATTCACCTATTTACACCTTCATTCTGCACGGTGGCAGTCCAGATCTTACAGCACGATCATTTCAAGAAGGGCTTGTCCCCCATAGCAGTGCAGCCATGGAATCCAAGGCATCTCTCCCAGCCATCCTTCAGCCAGCCTGCCCAAGATGGATCCCGGTCTGTCTTCTTCCTCCTTCCCCCACCCAGATCACATTGCTAAAAACTCTCTTTTCCTGTCACCCCACACCCAGTTACCCTGGCAACCTTCCAAACCCCCAATCTCTGTTCACATCTCAGGGCAAGCAGGGAGGACAGCTCTCTTGCATTGCTCTCTTGCTCTCAGTGCCCCTGCATTGTTTCTTAATGCCCCAAGCTTGGCTAGGTCGTTTTGCATAGGCTAGACCAGGAATTTGTCTGCAGCTTTAAATTCTAAATAATCAAAATCCTGTCATTTATTAATTTCTGGTGTTTAGGGAGTCCCCCTAAAAAATCTATATTTACCACTATTTTGTAATCATCATGACCAAACAGGTCGAAGAATGGTAAAAGGGTGGATCATTTCCATTCTTTTAGTATACATTATTGTGTGATCATACTGTAAGGTAAAGGTAAAGATAAAGGGACCCCTGACCATTAGGTCCAGTCATGGCCGACTCTGGGGTTGCGGCGCTCATCTCGCTTTATTGGCCGAGGGACCCGGCGTACAGCTTTCGGGTCATGTGGCCAGCATGACTAAGCCGCTTCTGGCGAACCAGAGCAGAGCACGGAAACTCCGTTTACCTTCCCGTCATAGCGGTACCTATTTATCTACTTGCACTTAGACATCCCTTTGAACTGCTAGGTTGGCAGGAGCAGGGACCGAGCAACTGGAGCTCACCCCGTCGTGGGGATTCGAACTGCCGACCTTCTGATCGGCAAGCCCTAGGCTCTGTGGTTTAATGGAACCAGGAAGTCATACTTAAGGTCCCTTCATTTGTAACCTTAGCTATTCTCAGTCAGGATTGTGGAAGTATTACCAGAACTTTCAACTGACATGAAGTGGTTTATGTTGGATAGAGATTTAATTCTCTCTTTCTACCCCCTTCTTGTGCTCCTGTTTTATTGGTACCAGCAGAGATTAATAGCACCATGTTAAAAGATTGACAGTATGTAATGCAACATATGACTGTTCTTCATCACTGAAGCTTAATGCAGTTTGTTAATATTTCCAAATAAAGCCTTTTTGGCCAGTATAGGTATAAGGTTCAATGGTCCACAGTATAGTGGAGAGAGGGGTAATTTGCTAAGTGTTTTGTCTGGTAAACATAAGGTTGGATACCTTATTTCTGGGCATCCATGTGTCATGATATGGGACGCAGGTGGCGCTGTGGGTTAAACCACAGAGCCTAAGACTTGCCAATCAGAAGGTCGGTGGTTCAAATCCCCGCGACGGGGTAGCTCCCGTTGCTCAGTCCTTGCTCCTGCCAATGTAGCAGTCAAAGTGCAAGTAGATAAACAGGTACCACTCCAGCGGGAAGGTAAACGGCATTTCCGTGCACTGATCTGGTTTGCCAGAAGTGGCTTAGTCATGCTGGCCACATGACCCGGAAGTTGTATGCCAGCTCCCTTGGCCAATAAAGCGAGATGAGCGCCGCAACCCCGGAGTCGGCCACGACTTTACCTAATGGTCAGGGGTCCCTTTACCTTTACCTTATGTGTCACGATGGGAACTTTTAATAGACTGATACACTTCAGACATCTTTTACTTTTGACCCTGTAAGCTCTCAATCAATGTGTCAAGTCCTGGGTGAGCCACTGGGATACCTATAGAAGCTCATTGGTGTGGCAAGTGGACTTCATCTTTTCAAAACCAGGCAGCACCCAATGCAAGTACACTGCATCTGCTCCTCTTGTGTTTCCATCTCCTCTAATCATTCCGATACAAGATCTCCCCCCGCCATCAGTTCCAATACTTTTGTTGTGCCACTTCTTTATGTAACACTGAACTTTTAAAAGTCACCACACGTTTCTTTCTTGTGAAGTGCATGGGGCACTGGTGGTGGAACTAATGCTTAGAATTCAATTAGTCCAGAATATTTTATGCTTATGAGGGGCTATTTTTCATCCAGGTGGTGTGACTGAAAGCCTAAATTGCATAGGGATGAGGACTGCGTAGTGCGAACCTCCTTGTGCTAAACATAGAAAGAGACGCATGAAATCCTAGTGCGCAAAGTTTGCTTTATCTTTAAGGAACATTAAAATTGGACATCAAATAATGTAGCACTGTAGTGAAGGATGTTTATTTTAATTCGGCAAGAAGCAAGCAAATTTGTGTGACAACCAATTTCGTAGCGGAAACTTTGCAAGGAAAAAAAATATATGTATGTCGAACACTGATAAGACAATGTGCGTTTGCAAGTTTGGCGGCATCTTTCTTTTCGTGTTTCCCTGCGATACAATACACTTTCTTCAGCAGCTAGTCCATACTCACAATTTCCTGGTTCACGTATGTTTTTCTGTGCAGATGTACTCAGGACAGCTGGGAATGCCCACATAGAGAAAAAATGATAATGGTGTAAGCCAGGGCTTAGAGGAGCATCAAATGTTCCCAAACACTCTGTATGTAGCCTATAATAAGCCTGTCTCAGATTGATACCACCTCAGAGTGCAGGTGGGAGCAGGGCTCTTATAAACAGATAACAGATTCCCTGCATGTAGAAGATTAGCATGTCTCAGAAACGACTACAATAAACCCCTTCATCCGGCATCTAGTTTTCTCTGTGCATTTTTGCACAGAAGAACATTCCATTGCATGAGCCACAATTGTTGTCTGAAGTGGTACAGTCCACTCTATCTGGTGTTTTTCCACCTTTGCGTGTTGAGGTCCCCAAGCCACCCCAATAACTCACACATCACACAGAATTTTTGTTTAAGGTTTTTGGCAT
Source organism: Podarcis cretensis (assembly GCF_951804945.1). NCBI lineage: Eukaryota > Metazoa > Chordata > Lepidosauria > Squamata > Lacertidae > Podarcis > Podarcis cretensis. The sequence goes on along the minus strand of NC_137178.1, from coordinate 71,213,202 downwards.
AATTTTGGACACAACTTTATTTAAATACATAAATGTGAGTGATTGCTTAGGCATTGATTATGACTATCTGTCCTTGCCCCAGGGACAAAACTGACTTCCGGATTCCAGCAGAAGCCAGTCAGGGAACACAATATTGGGGAGAAATAAAGCTGGGCACCAGACCCTCACCTCTCCCACATGCTCCCAGAGGCTTGCGCAGCGCAAGCCCGCTGCCAGGGACTTGGACAAAAGCATGGAAAGCCCCTGGATTCCTTTAACGGAATTCCCTTGCCACACCAGCATTGGAGGGGCAGACACTTACCCCTCCACCAACCAATTTTTTAAACAATGCCTAACCACAAACCTTAAGGGACGCAGGTGGCGCTGTGGGTTAAAGCCTCAGCGCCTAGGGCTTGCCGATCGAAAGGTCGGCGGTTCAAATCCCTGCGGCGGGGTGCGCTCCCGCTGCTCGGTCCCAGCGCCTGCCAACCTAGCAGTTCGAAAGCACCTCCGGGTGCAAGTAGATGATAAATAGGGACCGCTTACCAGCGGGAAGGTAAACGGCGTTTCCGTGTGCGGCTCTGGCTCGCCAGAGCAGCGATGTCACGCTGGCCACGTGACCCGGAAGTGTCTCCGGACAGCGCTGGCCCCTGGCCTCTTAAGTGAGATGGGTGCACAACCCCAGAGTCTGTCAAGACTGGCCCGTACGGGCAGGGGTACCTTTACCTTTACCTTTTAACCACAAACCTTACAAGTTGTGATGATTTGCTAAGCAGTAGGCAAAAACCAAATGGCTCCAGCCAATCAGCCAAATGGACAAAATTCCTACCAGGCCCCTGCCCCAGAAGCAGGCGACCCCATGACAGGCATAGCAAGGTCAAGTGCAAAATCCCCATTTCAGGGAGGGTGTGCGGGTGATCCAATGCACGCAGCAAAAGAGGAATCTCAAAGCTGCATGCCCAGCATTTAAAACCTTTGAGCCCAACCCACAAATTGGCAACATCAAAATCTCCCCAGAAACTCAAGTGCCCAATCACAGCCTGTGGCCATCCAAACGGATCTGCCCAGCAACAGTGGGGTGGCCTGCTAGACCCCACCGCAACGCGTGCTCTCTATTAAGGAGAACATGCTTTGTGGGAACAGGGCCCCTGAAAGCACAGTGTTCATTCATTTAGAACCAAACATTTCAGAACTCTATATTTGAGCAAGGATGTGCAAAAATAGTCAACATTTTTTTGCATATATTTCATCCTACTTGCATGCTATTCTGTGTTGCTACCAAGGAGCACTTTATTCATGGTTACTCCGAAATAAGTCTAACTGCATGACAGAAGAGTGTGCAGAGGACTGCAGCCCTTTAAAATGTAAGCTGGATTGGAAGAAGATTGGAAAAAATTCAAAGTTTATTTACAGAAAAATTGTAAAATTAAGGAAAGTTAGAAGGTTGTTGGAATGAAGTAATGTGGTTTTAGCAGAAATGATATAAAGGATTAGGTTAAAATTGATTTATTAATTGGTGAAAGACGAGAATTATAATATATTAAGATAAATTATTAGGATAAAAACAAAGCTGGAAAGGATTTGCTGAAATACCTAATTGAACTAGAATACAAAAAAGGGAGGTGTGAGAAGGTCAAGGAAATAAGCAAAGGAAAGAAAGCTATGTAAAGGTCTGATTTGTTTTCTTTTTTAATTGTTTGTGTGTGTGTGTTTTTTATGTTTTTGTTATTTTTCTTTTCTTTTTTTAATATAATTTTTTATTAAGAAATTTTCTTTTACAAATTTGTTCGAATACAACCATATTTTCCAGTTTACAATTTTTTGACTTCCACCAGCTCACCCCACAATCCTCATATTTTAATATTTATTCCGCATTTCCTTTATAATATATTGCCAATTTATAATATCTTTACATCTCTTTTTCTCTTTACAATACCCTTTCTCATCACAAAGCCTCTTTAAATCCAACTAGCGTTGTCTGTTCATCACAAATATTTTCCAGATATATCATAAACTTTCTCCAGTCCTTTTCTTTTTCTTTTTTATTGTTCTTTTTTGTAACTTTCAAAATTTGAATAAATATTATAAAAAATAAAATAAAATAAAATGTAAGCTGGATGTGCAAGGGAAGGAGCTCTGAACATCCTAGAAGGGAGCACCCCATTCCATCCTTGGAGCTAGTGACTCTGCAGTGCACACAATCCTTATGTCTATTTGTGATGATAAAAGTAATAGCCGTTTGGATTGGCATTTTCTGGGACTTGCTCTAGAGCCTTCCCTTTTTGCTTCTGCCTCTTTCCTTGCATGCAGGCGCATCTGAATCAATATGTGTGTGTGTGTGTGGGTCTGTGTGCTTGCACACTGGCTAGTGTTGCCCAGCACTTCGTGTCTGCAGTCTCTTGCTCAAGACTCTAGACTTTAAGACTGAGAGTTTAATAATAATAATAATAATAATAATAATAATAATAATAATAATTTATTATTTATAGCCGCCCATCTGGCTGGGTTTCCCCAGCCACTCTGGGCAGCTTCCAACTGAATACTAAAATACAATAACCTATTAAACATTAAAAGCTTCCCCAAACAAGTTTGTCACTTGCTGTCCCTATCTTCACACTCTCACTATCTTCACACACTGGGTACAGTTGCAGCAAGAGGAGCAATGATAACAAATGGTCTACAGAAGGCACAAGGGACGCGGGTGGCGCTGTGGGTTAAACCACAGAGCCTAGGACTTGCCGATCAGAAGGTTGGCGGTTCGAATCCCCGCAAAGGGGTGAGCTCCCGTTGCTCGATCCCTGCTCCTGCCAACGTAGCAGTTCGAAAGCACCTCAAAGTGCATGTACCTTCCTCCGGGGGGAAGGTAAACAGTATTTCCATGCACTGCTCTGGTTTGCCAGAAATGGCTTAGTCATGCTGGCCACATGACCTGGAAGCTGTACACCGGCTCCCTCGGCCAATAAAGTGAGATGAGCACCGCAACCCCAGAGTCGGCCACGACTGGACCTAATGGTCAGGGGTCCCCTTTCCTTTTTACAGCAGGCATATCCAACTTCCAAGAGACTGCGATCTACTCCCACTATAAAAAAACTGGCAGTGATCTACCCAGTGATCTAGATTTGTTGAGCTTTTTGGATAATATTTTTTTGTGGGGGGAATCAATCAGGGTCCATTTGGGAGGAATGACAAGCCAGGAGAGGCAACAGCCGTAAGGCACAACTTAGCAGTGGTGGCTGGGAGGATGAGCAGTGGTCCAGTGGCAGTGGCAAACCCTTGGGGACAGGGCTAGGTGTGTGTGCTCAATCTTCCATCCTCAAAACCTGCTGCCTGAGACAAAAGCTTTAGTTAAATTCCAGTGCCAAAGATATGACTGGCAGGACTAAGCAGATGACAGCAGCAGCGATAGCAGCCAAGTCTGAGAAAAACCAGTTATGGTCATGTTCAGCTACCTTCTGATGATGGGGCATTCTAAGCATTAGTAAATCTGGAGGGGTTGATGAACCTCAGGGGTGCTAGCACTGCCAAGCCCAAATGCTCAAGCATTCATGTGTCACATTTTCCTCCCCTCCAGCTATCACAATATTGCCTTAAAAACTAATGAAATTTCAACTAGGCAGTTGCAATTTTCTAAAATGTTATTAAGCTGTTCTCCACAAAGATGTAACTTGGAGTTTTGCATGTACCATTTAAAGTCTTTACAACTGGCATACTTTACAGTGGGATAAGATTTTTAAAAAATATATAATAGTTTAATGACGGGGCTAGTTATGTGTTGTTTCTCGCTGGAACAGTTATGTGACTTGAATGTGTGTGATCAGGTTTTTGCCATTGTGCTGGAACTAAATAATGTATCTGTGAAAAAGCCACCATCCTGTGGTACCATCAGCCACAATGTTAATAGTTTCTAGCTAAAACCTTCCACCACCACACATACCACAAGGAGTTTTTGCTGTGTATTGCTTCAGTTCCTGAAAAACAAGGCAAAAGCAGTATAACACCAAGATGACTTTCCTTGTTCCAAGTACTCTAGTATTCTCTTGGGCCTTGGCAAAACAAGGTGAAGGCATTTATTACCTGTGTATAGATGTGATATTTGCTGCTGTAAACTTTGTAAAAATGATGTCACAGGAGACTGAAGCGTGGAACAAACTTTACACTGTGCAACAATTATAATGAAATAAAAATGCTCAGTTTAATAGAAGAAGACACTTAGAAATTCATTCATGCATCGAAACACATGAAAATTGTAAGTTAATACTCCTGTCACCCAGCTTGACCTCTGTGTCATGTAAGCAGTACCATAAACACATTTTACAGTCTCATATATTGCGCTCTCTTACAACTTAGCTTCCATAATCCTCGTTTCCCATGGCCTTTGAACCCCAATTCAGTTTTGTCGCTTTCAGTGGGATGTAGTCACAACTTTCTTTTGCTGGATTGTTTTCTCCCCAACACACATTCATATTTTAATGAAAGTTCTTCTTTGAATTCTATTTTAACTAAGATGAGAGTTTATGAACAACTGGCATGCACTATAGAAGTGTTTGGAGAAGCTTCATAAATACTCTGAGAATGATAGATGCTGTACATTTACAGAAGTTAGGCAACTGTGGACCTAGTCAGCGGTCCAAATGGAAGACCACTTGGAGCTTTCTGTCAGCGATAGCTGCTCAGCCTGCATTCGCTCCATAAGACGCACACACATTTCCCCTTACTTTTTAGGAGGGGAAAAGTGCGTCTTATAGAGAGAGGAAAAAACGGTATCTTAATAATGGAAAAGAAGAGTTGGGACATTTACACTGTGCTGTTCACCCACTTCTTTACTCACCTGCTCCTTGAATGAGGTATTCTGTAGATACCTAAATTGAAAGAGCTGAGGCAAAGTTTTCTTGGCGTTTGTGTGGCATTGCTTTTTATGATGGAAATCATTTTGTGTGTTTCAGCAGATTTCTTCCTGCGTATTTTTACATGCCACCCCTATTCCTGAGCTGTGTGAGATTTCAGGGGTCCCAGGAGCTCACCCAGAGGTTGCCCTTCAGAAATTAGGCACAGCAGAGACTGTAGTGTCTTCATGATATATGGCTTTATTTACATATCAATGCAACCTGCACCTAGATGGATGGATTGCCGGAAGGTGCAGTCTTCCAGTGTCTCCTGAGACAGATGGATGCCAGCCAACCTAGATGGAGGGATTACAGAGCATTAACATCCAATAAGGGTTTGGCTTCCCCCTTAAGGGCAGCTTTGGACGGCAAAAAGCCATCCTCTGTGTCTCTTAGTTCTAGCCAGTCATCTCCAGATCACAAAGAGTTCTGCAAGTCCTCCTCCTTTTTGCACCTAATCGACTCCAAGGACCTCCCCTTAGCCCATGCCATCCAAATCTGAAACATAAAACCTGGCCTTTGTATGCTACCATGGGCCTTTGCCTCTGCTACTCACTCACAGCTGGGCGGGAGCAGAGGCAGATTTAAGGAAGCATGGCCACACTGGGCACCAAGCCTAGGGGGCGCTGCAGGGCATCGCAACTATGACTGTAGTGTAATTGAGGAGAGCGAAAGGTGAGGGGCTCCACGCCTTTGTTGGCCGACAGTATTTGAATTGCCACTTATTCTTAAGGGCTCTTTGTTTTTGCTAATGACCCATCTAGCCCTAGGCAACTTCCTGAGCACAGAAAAATGGTTAGTCTTTCTTTTTGAAATTGCCAGATTTAGCTTCTGGCAGCTTCCTTTCATAGTCCAAGCATTGATTTATTTGTGACATTCAGTAAATCTAAGAATTTAGGAGGATCTGACCACCCCCAAATGCTCATAACCTACAAACTACCGTATTTTTCGCCCTATAGGATGCACCGGCCCATAGGACACACCTAGTTTTTTTGGGGGGAAATAAAGGGAAAAAAATTATCCCCCCCCCAGTTGCGGGGCTGGGGCAGGGGAAGCCCAAGCTTTTAAAAATGCACCTACTGTAGTTTTTAGAGAAGAAAAACAAGGGCAGCAGGCTCCCTAGGCTGCGGATATCTGCCCGAAGCGCGGGGCGCTCTGCTTCAGCGCGCCCCACGCTCCGGACAGCAGGCTGCTATCTGCAGCCAGGGAGCCCTGCGGGAACTCCCACAGGGCTCCCTAGGCTGCGGATAGCTTCCTGAAGCCTGGAGAGCGAGAGGGGTCGGTGCGCACTGACCCCTCTCACTCTCCAAGCTTCAGCGAAAGCCTGCATTCGCCCCATAGGACGCACACAGATTTCCCCTTCATTTTTGGAGGGGGGAAAGTGTCCTATAGGGCGAAAAATACGGTAGCTCCCATCTAGCTCCACCTACAAACTCATAACAGCATTCTTCGCAATCCTGCCTTTTTTTCTTCCTCTTAAAATAATGTACAGTGGTACTTCAGGTTAAGTACTTAATTCGTTCTGGAGGTCTGTGCTTAATCTGAAACTGTTCTTAACCTGAAGCACCACTTTAGCTAATGGGCCACCGCTGCACGATTTCTGTTCTCATCCTGAAGCAAAGTTCTTAACCTGAGGTAATATTTCTGGATTAGCGGAGTCTGTAACCTGAAGCGTATGTAACCTGACGTACCACTGTATATTGTTTTAGCAAAAAACCTATTTTTTTTTACTATTGCTGGGAGTATAGGATTGCTGTCTCCATTTAGTTTAATTTACAGGGAAGGAGTGATGTGATGATCAATGAATAGGAGCAATTAACTGAAGTGAGAGTGGTGGATGCAGATACATTTTAAATTTTATTTGGATGTTTAAATATATATTAATTATAACATGTATAGGAAACCCATAGTCATCCAGATATTGTTAGACTTCAGCTCACACCAGTCTCAGCCATGCTGGTCAGTGGTCAGGGAAGGCTGGAATTGTGGTCCAACAACATCTGGAAAGCCACAGGTTTCCTGTCCATGAATTAGAGAGTGTTGCCATTTCTCAGGCGTTGGTGTTGTGTACTGTGTTGTAAACAAAAATTGCACTTTCCCCTTATGGGGTATCCAAGAGCCCATATAGAGTCCTTACATCGGTTCCCTATTGGTAGGAGAAAATAACAGAGGCCAACCAGAGAATATTGAGAAGCAAAGCAGCTAGTAAGCCTGATCTTTATTAAAGCTGTTGCAACAGGGTGCTCCGCTCACACGCAGGAAAGGAGGAGGACCCAGAAAAATGGCGTACAAGACCTTATAAAGACTATTGAAATTGCCACCCTGTAGATCAAGACCACCCCCAGAAACATCATACATACATCACAGAAGGGGTGTGACCTAAGACCACCCATCAGATACATCACACCTACATCACAGAAAAGGCGGCCCAAAATAGAAATTTTAATATTGTTTTTCTCCTGTTTTTGTTTATCTCCTGTCTGGCAGGTTACTTGATTGGATTTCCTGGGTAGCCTGGCCAGTCTTTTGTAATGATAAATACTTAGTTCCTGGGCCACGTCACAGGCTCACACCTTATTCAAACACAGACATACCCTTAAGACAGGATTTGTGAAGGAAAAGACAATGGGGAGGCTTTTCTATTTTGACCTTGCAGAGAAAAGATTTGGTCAGTTTAGGAATCAAAATGGTTCCAGGTTGGCCTTCCTGTGCTGATCTATGTATGTGCTTGGTTGGTACACTTATGAACATTACCAAATATCTAAGACCATAAAATTCCTATTACAACTGCCCACCCTAAAATGGGTATGTATTTTCTTAGGGAACGAATTTGGAACCATTTGCAATCAAACCATGTGCTCTATCCCAGAGCTACAACCCTTCTTCTTAACGCGTGCAGCCAGAATAATGCATAAATCAAAATGTGTGCTGTCAAATTGCCAGTTTGAAGGGATTTCTGCCACTCTAGGTAGGATTCTAAATTTGACTGCATGGAACAAAGCATATGCACACCAACACAAAACGAAAATGCACAGGGTTGTTGTACCAGGGCGCACAATGCATGTGGATTAGAAGGCGTTCTATAGCAGCATGTGCTGTGTGCGCACATTGTACTAGGCCCCAACCGAATTTCTGAGTTCCCATAAAAAGAAACCTCCTGGATCTAGCCCTGATTTGTTTCCTAAGCAGCCTATATCTAAAAAAAAAATGTTAAAATCCCATTGACTGGGAAGCAGATGGCTCTAGCATTCACGGTCAGTGTTCGCAGCACCACTTAGAGCTTTTAAATTTCCCCCGCCATAGAATTGCTGTGATGCTTTGTTTTATGAGGATGAATAATAATAATAATAATAATAATAATAATAATAATAATAATAATAATAATAATTTATTATTTATACCCCGCCCATCTGGCTGAGTTTCCCCAGCCACTCCGGGCGGCTCCCAATCAAGTGTTAAAAACAGTACAGCGTTAAATATTAAAAACTTCCCTGAACAGGGCTGCCTTAAGATGTCTTTTAAAGATAGGATAGCTGCTTATTTCCTTCACATCTGAAGGGAGGGTGTTCTACAGGGTGGGCGCCACTACTGAGAAGGCCCTCTGTCTGGTTCCCTGTAACCTCACTTCTTGTAATGAAGGAACCGCCAGAAGGCCCTCAGAGCTGGACCTCAGTGTCCGGGCTGAACGATGGGGGTGGAGACGCTCCTTCAGGTATACTGGGTCAAGGCAATTTAGGGCTTTAAAGGTCAGCAACAACACTTTGAACTGTGCTCGGAAACGTACAGGGAGCCAATGCAGATCTCTCAGAACCGGTGTTATGTGGTCCCTGTGGCCACTCCCAGTCACCAGTCTAGCTGCTGCATTCTGGATTAATTGCAGTTTCCGGGTCACCTTCAAAGGTAGCCCCACGTAGAGCAAGTGTATTGCTTGAAGCACTTTCAACAATGATAAGCAGCATAAAGCGTGTTCTCCTTCATGGAGAGCACGTGTTGCGTTGGGGCAAACAATACATCCCTCTGTTGCTGGGCCGGTTAGTTTGGATGGCCATGAATCTTATTGAGCACCTCTTGGTCATTAGGGAGAATTTGATGTTGCAATTTATGATTGACGGCCAAAGGGCTATTTATTCCCTGCGCGCAGTATTGAGCTTCCTCTTTTCGCTGCACGCATTGGATCACCCGCCCACCTTCCCTATATTTAGGGCTGTTTGCGTTGACCTTGCTATGCCTGTCATGGGGTTGTCTGCTTTGGGGCAGGGGCCTGATGGAATTTTTCCATTTGGCTGATTGGGCGGTTAGGCATTTGTTAATTTTGGTTGGTGGAGGCGATGTGGTTGGCTGTGCCTGCCCCTCCAATGCTGCTGCTGCAAGGGTATTCTGGTAAAGGAATCCAGGGGTTCGCCATGCTCTTGTCCGGATCTCTGGTAAGGGGCAAGCCCCTGGGAGCATTTGAGGAGAGGTGAGAACCTGGCACCCAGCTTTGTTCTCTCCCCAAAATGTTTTCCCTTATTGACTTTCGCAGGCTTGTGGATGTCAGTTCTGTTCCTACCTCCAGGTGGGAACAGATAGTCGTGAACCAATGCCTAAGCCAGTGTTTCCCAACCTTGGGCCTCCAGCTGTTTTTGAACTACAATTCCCATCATCCCTGACCACTGGTCTTGCTAGCTAGGGATGATGGGAGTTGTAGTCCAAAAACAGCTGGAGGCCCAAGGTTGGGAAACACTGGCCTAAGCAACCACTCCCATTCTGTAATCAATAAAGTTGTGGCCAAAAAATTATGCCAAAAACCTTAAACAAAAATTCTGTGTGAATTGTGTTTTATTTGAGGGTGGCTTGGGAACTTTGACATGCAATTAAGAGATCTTGTTGTCCATAATTTCTGTTTCTTTAGATTTTTTTTTTAAATCTGCATATATGCATATATGCAAATTGTCCTCTTGTCCAAAGACATTTTAGTCTATGCTGTCAATAATCTGCAGATTAAAAATGTAATGAACAGCATTTTTTAAAAACAAAAACAAACGCCATAAACTTCCAAGCCACTCGCCACTTCCAATTCACGTCCCTGCTTCCAGTCCTTTCTTGTTTTGTGCTGGGAAAGAGGAAAGCTGAGAGGCTCTGGTACCTGTTCCCCCAGGGAATTGTGACACATTTTCTTATACCTCAGACCACACTGAGTTTGCCTAGTCAGATTACATTTGCAGGGCTAGATTGTGTAGGCAGCCGAGATTTAAAATCGAAAGGTGAAAAAGAAAGCACCATGGTGGATTTAAATCAGCAGCCACAGTTCAATTCATTTATATACTTTCCTTCTCCCCACCCACTCAAATACACCCAAGCTCTTTGTGTAAAGAGATTTATCCCCCTACCCCGCCCCACAAAAAAACCCAGGACCTCCACATAACAGGGGCAGCACCATTTTAAAGTTCAGTGGGAAAGAGGCAAAATGTTCTGCAAAGTCTAAAGGGCAGTTCTTCATGATTAAAAAGCAAAGCAAAGCAGTGCATTTTAAAAGCACCTGTTGTGGCTACCTTTTTAGCCCTTATAACAGCTATATCAGTGCAGGTCACTCATACTTTTCTAAGCAAAGGGATTTGCTCTAGCCTCATTTTTTTAAAAAGCAAAAGGGGTCTTTAATAACCGATAGTACTGGTACGTACCTTCACCTGCATATGAAAAGACTATCATTTTGATCAGTGACTCCATGGGTGACCTGATTCATCTGCTGTTGTGCATAACTTAATTTTCTGTTCCTTTCCCCACATGACCTTCTTCTTCTTTTTCTTCTTCTTCTTCTTCTTCTTCTTCTTCTTCTTCTTCTTCTTCTTCTTCTTCTTCTTCTTCTCCTTATTTACCATAGCAGGCTGTGGGGCATCTATTTTGTTATTTGTCTGTTTCTGTTTTAAACGAAGATGAATGAAAATAATCATCATTGTCCTCAAAGGAAAAGGGATGTGTGCTCTTGGCATGCTGACTAATACATTGGTATGCTTATCGGTTTGTAGCAATGGTCACTAAGTGTATAGAAGCAGTGAGAAAAAGAGTTCCTTCTGAGAAATGAGCACATTCTTGAAACCAAGGAGAGGTTGGTTGCTGCATGCAATGCTCGTTTTCCTATAAAGTATGCAACGTAGAGTACTGCCAGAAAGAACACCTACCAAATCCTCAGCATCTTATCTGTATCATCCTAACATGTTCCAAGCCAGTGTTTCTCAGATTCTGAGCAGCCGAGGCACACTTTTTTTCTGAATAAGAATTGGTGGCATGCCTCACTTTGAGAAGTATTTCTCCAACATGTAAGAACATAACATGATTTGTTTAGTTGTTTAGTCGTGTCCGACTCTTCGTGATCCCATGGACCAGAGCACGCCAGGCACTCCTGTCTTCCACTTCCTCCCGCAGTTTGGTCAAACTCATGCTGGTAGCTTCAAGAACACTGTCCAACCATCTCGTCCTCTGTCATCCCCTTCTCCTTGTGCCCTCCATCTTTCCCAACATCAGGGTCTTTTCCAGGGCGTCTTCTCTTCTCATGAGGTGGCCAAAGTATTGGAGCCTCAGCGTCAGGATCTGTCCTTCCAGTGAGCATTCAGGGCTGATTTCCTTAAGAATGGATAGGTTTGATCTTCTTGCAGTCCATGGGACTCTCAAGAGGGACTCTCATAATTCAAAAGCATCAATTCTTTGGTGATCAGCCTTCTTTATGGTCCAGCTTTCACCTCCATACATCACTACTGGGAAAACCATAGCTTTAACTATACGGACCTTTGATGGACATAACATGATAGTGTACAATAAATAAGGGTCGTCTTCTACTCTGGGAAGCATTCTCTATAGTGGCATTCCTGTCTATAAAATACCCTCCTGTCACAATTTCAGCCAGTTTTAGGCACCTCGCAAAGTCATTTTGTTTATTTAGGCCTGTAGTTTTCTTTTTCTTTTTTAAAATTATTTTTTATTAAACACTTCCAACACAACAAATTATCAATCCAAATAATCAAATACAATATTTTCCCCTTTTTTCCTCCCCCTCCCCCCCACCAATGACTTCCCTCAGCTCCCCTCTCTGATTTCTCTACACATATCGTTCTCTGCATGTTATAAAATTGTACATATCTTTTTTAAAAAAATAATTTTTATTAACCGACCAATCAAATCAAATCAAATCAAATCACATAAATTCCGAATTACAAAGCCGAATTTTAAATTTTTGTTGGGGGGACCCATATTTCAAGTTCCGAAGGGGGATTCCGATCATCTTCTTGCTGCTGCGTTAATATCCACAAATCTGTCCAAATAATGTTCATAATTCTATCCAGTCTTATCTTGCTGTTTCCACATCTCATCTTGTTCGTATATTTTTTCCCCTTTATGATATCTTCTGATAATCTCCTTAAGCAGGTAAACACCAATTATAATCCTGTGTGAAATTTTTCCATTCGTCCAATCCTCATATCAAGATGGTTTCCATATATCATCGCTTTCATAAATAACATCACTCTTTCCATCATTAATCTCGCAAATCTGTCGCTCTTAAGTCCCTCTGAGGAGGCATACCCACAATATAAAAACAGCTCTGTTCCTCCTCCCAGACTTAAGTCTTCCAACAGAACTTGCCAACATGGTGACGGTATTTTTTACTGCGTCATTCCAAAGCTCTTATACTTTCCACGATCTTCTTGAAACATGCTTTGGTTAGAAAATTATCTCCACACAGTCTTAAATCCACAGCTTAAGTCATTTAAACGGCATTTCTGACTTGTGACTTGTGGAGGGGGGGGGGGATTCTTGGTTAATCACATAGAGAAAAGAAAGGAAAGTTTCCCCCCCTCCCCCATCCAGTCCCATTGCCAAATATACCAAGCCTTCATGTGTCTTCTCATGATTTATTCTTGTTCCTCCGACCCGTCTTGTTTATCAGAGATCTCTTCAGTTAGCAGTCTTTACTCCCCCTTCTTCCTTGAAATATGTGCATTCGCTTCCTCCTAATTGTTTCTTTTGAAGTTGCTGCAGCTAGAGGCGCGGATCAGAGACAGCGTCCAGGAGCGCCGAGATCCACAGGAGGGCTTTCTGCCTAGTGCCCCCACCCCCACAAATTTGGGGGTGGTATAGGGCACAGCAGGCAAGGGCAGTCCCCCCCACAAGCTTGGGGGGGGCAGGGAGGCTGTTTACTCCCATCACAGCCTCTTAATTACCTCGTGTGGGTCGGAGAGATGTTATTGTCAGCCATCTTCTGATGCGCCCCTAGTGGCCCCCCCAAAATTGTACATATCCTTGTTTTATCTATCATGTATTCAACCAATAAATTGTGAATGTTTATTCAAAACCTGCCAAGGAGTCCAGTTCATTTTGTTGTCTTTTTAGGTAATTTGTAAAAAGTTCTCATTCTTCCTTAAAGTCACAGCTGTCTTTATCACACAGTTTGTATGCTAATTTAGCCAATTCCGCATAACTCACCAGTTTTTTTTGCCACTGTTCTTTGGTTAGGATTTCTGCGTTCTTCCATCCTTGTGGTAGCAAGACTCTTGCCGCTGTTGTAGCATACATAAATAAGTTCTTAGGCCTGTAGTTTTCAACCAGTGTGCTGTGGCACCCTGGGGTGCCTTGAATGATGGCCAGGGGTGCTGCGGGAAGCCCTGGCATCTGTCCCTCTTTCCTTCTCCCCCATCTCTGATGCCCTCTTATATCTCTGCCTCCCAAAAGCTTGCACAGCTGTTTCCTGCAGCAGCCCTGGCTACAAGCTTCCCAGGCAATTGGTGTCTATAGGGATGGCCAGGGGGTGCTTCCCGGGCCCCTGTCGGGCAGTGGGAGGAGGCACCTCTCTTTGGGGCAGGAGGGGGGGAGCAGCTCAGAGACCAGGAGTGGCAGCTGCCCAGAGGACTCCCAAGGAGAGGGGAGAGGAGAGGATGCTGAGGGGTGGGGTATGAAAACGGGTGAGAGGCTGCCAGCTCTGCAGACAATGGGTGACATAACTGGGTTTCTGAGTCCCTCAGGAGTGCCACAAAGTGTGTTCTCCTTCATGGAGAGCACGTGTTGCGGTGGGGTCTAGCAAGTTGCTGGGTGGGTAAGTTTAGATGGCCACATTTGTGATTGGGCTCCTCTATGTTGTTGGGGAGATTTTAATGTTGCTATTTCTGATTGACAGCCTAATAGCTTTATATTCCCTGCACATAGTGTTCAACTTCCTATTTTCATTGCACGGATCAGATCACTTGCCCACCCTCACTATAATTAGGGTTGTTTGCATTGACCTTGCTGTGCTTGTCATGGGGTCGTCTGCTTTTGGAGCGGGGGCCTGGTAGGAATTTTGTCCATTTGGCTGATTGGCTGCTGCTATTTGGTTTTTGCCTACTGCGTAGCAAATCGTCACAACTTGTAAGGTTGCGGTTAGGCATTGGTTTTATGAATTGGTTGGTGGAGGGGCATGGATTGGCTGTGCCTGCCCCTCCAATGCTGCTGCTGCAAGGGTATTCCATTAAAAGTATCCATGCTCTTGTCCGAACCCCTGGCAGGGGGCTACGGCCATGCAAGAGCCCCTGGGAGCATTTGGGGAGAGGTGAGGTCCTGGCACCCAGCTCCATTTTCTCCTCAAAATTGTTTTCCTTTTCTGACTTCCACAGGCATGTGGATGTCAGTTCTGTCCCTGGGCGGGGACAGATAGTCACAACCAATGCCTAAGCAGCCACTCACATTTTTTGTATTTTTAATAAAGTTGTGGCCAAAATTATGCCAAAAACCTTAAACTAAAATTCCGTGTGAATTGTGTTTATTTGAGGGTGGCTTGGGGACCTCGACACGCAAAAAGAATGTAGTTGGTCAAGGCATTTGGTTAGTTGACTGAAGAAGATGTTTTGTCGTTCTTTCAGTGCTGAGATGTAAATTTGATTTATTGTTGATTTTTAAAGATTGTTTTAGTTTATTATGTATTGCATATAGGCTGTACCCTGCTCTTGGATTGATTTTTAATGAAGAACAGGTTATAAATTACCTAAATAAATAAGCAATTAACACGATGCAGCCTCAGTGGGGTGAAGTACCAATATTTTCAATGTGTTTCTCCTGTTTTGCACAGATGTGAAACGATGGGCTTTTTCTTTGTGGTTTGCTCTTTTTCTATTTTCCCATTGTAGACTCAATCCACCCATGACTCACAAAAAAGTAAGGAAATAAACTCAAATTCCCCCCCCCCCAACCCTTGCCAGAATGAGACTTCCCCTTCTGCTTACATCATCAGCCACTGTAACCATGGCAACCTCCCCACTCTGTACCTGGCAGGGTCTTCTGTTTTGTTGATGACTTGCATTGATGGGTTAATGATTGGCCATTTCAGCCTGTGCTTCTTAATGGTTTATCCCAGGCTAGCTGTGTCAAACTGGCACGGCTTGTTATCCTAAACTCAACCCAGCAATGTTTGGCACAGTTTTAGTCAAACCTTTATCAATTCTTACTTTTACCAGTTTCAGGAAAGGCGGCAGTGACTTGCACCCACAGACTTGGTACCCAAAACCTGTAACTCTGGAAAGAGAAAGCATAAATATCACCTCGCCACGTACACCGTCTCCTGATGAAAACCAGGCATTTCCCAGCCTACTATTTCTTCCTAACACCTCACTCCAGGCATGGTGCTGCTAATTGCACAATTAAAAGTAGCATCTAATTTGTGGTGGAATCTCTTCCTCTGTGTCCTTCCTTACGGCGTTTCTTTGGAGTAAAGCTTCACCCACTTTATCCATTTGAGGATTAAGAGCTCCCTTCTCTGTAACTGTTGTCGTAGCCATTTTAGGTTCAGCTTGAGGTGAAAGACTAGCTTGCTCGCCAATGGCAAAAGATAATATTTTAGAGTTTTTTGCCTTATCTGCCGGCACCTTGGCACTTAAAAGGCTTGGTCTTGTCTTTTGAGCCCAGAAAATTGCTCTTTAGGATGTGGTCTAGTGTAAGATTCCCAGATTTTTTTCAATGAATCCGGGGACACTTTTCAATTTCAATGGATTTTGTATGGGGACTGGTTTGTAAATTCGGGGATGTCTGGTAACCTTAGTCTAGTGTGCATCTTGCCAGTAGTGGAAGGGAATACAGAACTTAAACATCCATCCTAGTTGAAAACATTGTTGATGAATGTCCCCCCTGCCCCCCGCTGTCTGTTTAAACAAAAACTCTCCTTCCTATTATCACAGGTAGTTAGAAATGACCATATGGTGTATAATACCTCGCCTTGAATCTGGCATAATACCTTTTGCATTCATTTTCTGACCAGGCATTGACAGAATAATTATTAATATTATAAATCTTGTTTTCCTATGGCTGTCATATTTGAACCGTATGGTAATTTTTGTGTGTTGGACAGTATCTTTTCCCGGGTATAATTTCAGCTCAGTTACACATGTTACTTCCTGTGCATCAAGATAAGACTTAGTACTAGATTGGCATTTCACAGCTAATACTGGCTCTTTCCTAAAACATATTTGAAGTAGTCCAATATAAGTTAACATCTTTCTTGTTGTTTGCTGTTGTTTAGTTGTTTAGTCGTGTCCAACTCTTCATGACCCCATGGACCAGAGCACGCCAGGCACTTCTGACTTCCACTGCCTCCCACAGTTTGGTCAAACTCATGCTGGTAGCTTTGAGAACATTATCCAACAATCTCATCCTCTGTCGTCCCCTTCTCCTTGTGTCCTCCATCTTTCCCAACATCAGGGTCTTTTCCAGGGAGTCTTCTCTTCTCATGAGGTGGCCAAAGTATTGGAGCCTCAGCTTCTCGATCTGTCCTTCCAGTGAGCACTCAGGGCTGATTTCCTTCAGAATGGAGAGGTTTGATCTTCTTGCAGTCCATGGGACTCTCAAGAGTCTCCTCCAGCACCATAATTTAAAAGCATCAATTCTTCGGCGATCAGCCTTCTTTATGGTCCAGCTCTCACTTTCTTATAAATACTTATATATCAAACGGGGAAAAAACATACACCACAACTCTCTCACCCCTCTCTCCCTTTAGAAATCAAGTGCAAATGTATTGCTTCAGCTTCAAAGGGGAAAATTCAGCATGATAGACTACGTATTAATTTTGGGGATTATGTTTAGGCTGCAGTTTTTGAGATTTATCTTTGAACTAGAAGTATATCTCTTTTGGGGGGGATTTTTTTTTTATTAAAAAAATACCCCCCATATATATTTTTAAATGATAGGCTTCATCCATAGTCACCTTGATTCCCACCCACCCCCTGGTCCTACTGATACATTTTTAAAATCATATGATTTTAATGGCTGTGAATTGCACCCACTGTGCAATGGCAAGGTGGAACCAAAAACCTGCTTAAATTAATGGAACAATTCCCACCAACTTCCAAGTGCTCTTAAGCAAGCCTAATGAATGAAAATGTGAACAGTTTTATTTTTCCTTACAGCACTACTATTTATGTAGTAATAATAATGACTATTAACCTACATTATTTTTTCGATAGCTCCATGAGCTTTAATAAAATACTGGTTGTAATTTGGTTTGATATTTTTATGCCACCATAATGAATTTGTTTGTTATTCATTGTAGCACCACTCTCTGCACATAAATCAATTTTGCTTAGTATTCAGCTCAGATAACACACATGTATTTCTAGAGGTTTTCTGGGGTGGGGATGGGGGAGAGCTGCATATATTAATAAAACATAAGCAAAACCCAGTGTTTTAGATGCAATTAGAAAATATCAGACAATCTTTCTCTAGAATTTGTTTCTTGTTTTGAACAGATCCTGTTGAAGACTTAGAATCTGGCTTCTAATGAACTTTCTTGATAGTAGGGACAGTAGGGAGAGGACTGCAATTTATGACAGGCAAGACCAGCTCTGCACACAGTGTTATATTGCACCCTCACAGGAACCATGCCATTGGGGACCAAACACTTTCAAGGTGCTGTACGCACTGCAATGTTGTTTCCAAGTGTGCATAATAATAATAAAATTTTATTTATATCCCGCCCTCCCCAGCCGAAGCCGGGCTCAGGGCGGCTAACAACAATAAAATAATACAAGATTCTAAAATCATTTCATTATAAAATTAATTCAAATCAAATTGATGGCAACCATTGGGCTAGAGTTCTGTGAAGATTGCCAAAGGAGGGAGTCAGGCTGTGCCCTGGCCAAAGGCCTGGTGGAACAGCTCTGTCTTGCAGGCCCTGCGGAAAGATGTCAAGTCCCACAGGGCCCTAGTCTCTTGTGACAGAGCGTTCCACCAGACTGGAGCCACAGACGAAAAAGCCCAGGCTCTAGTTGAGGCCAGCCTAACCTCTCTGTGGCCTGGGACCTTCAAGATGTTTTTGTTTGAAGACCGTAAGTTCCTCTGTGGGACATACCAGGAGAGGCGGTCCCGTAGGTACGAGTGTCCTAGGCTGCATAGGGCTTTAAAGGTTAAAACCAGCACCTTAAACCTGATCCTGTACTCCACCGGGAGCCAGTGCAGCTGGTATAGTGCATGTGTGAACAGAAGCTCTTCATTTAATGAGTGCACTGGGGACACCACTTGATTGTGGTCCAGTCTGCCTTCATCCTCTGTCACTTCGATATCTTGAATGAAGGCCATCTCCCTGATTGTTTATGCTGTTCTTTGGAACATTTGACCTTTTTGGTGTTGACCTTTAAAGCCATAAACAGTTGAGGACTGCCAGAGCTAAAGAACAGTCTTTTGCGTGTTCAGACCCAGAAACCTTCCCCTTAGATAAATTCACACATGACTCAAATTTTGGTTTTGGTTTTGGCAGAATTTAGGTCACAAGTTTATAGATTACAGAAAGTGACTGGTTGCATAGGCTCTGGTTCAACTAGCTCCCTGCCATGCAGGTAGCACTGACCCAGGGTTCCAGCATAGGTCAGCCAAAGGTGAACACCTGGATAAGCGGAAAGCCGGGAGTGGGCTAACTCTGCCACCCAAATGTCCCCCTGGACTCAGGCACTGACACAACCCCCTCACAGGGGTTGACCAAACCATCGAGTCCCTGGATTCCTTTAACGGAATACCCTTCACATAGGGATGGTGAGAGCCTTCTTCCATCCCTATCACCTGAAGCAGAGCCTATCCGCAACCTTACAAGTTGTGACGATTTGCTACGCGACAGGCGAAACCCAGTTGGCAACAGCCAATCAGCCAAGTGGGGGAAATTCCTGCCGTGCCCCTGTCCCAACGACAGATGACACACGGTGGCATAGCAAGGTCATGTGTAAGCCCTAAAAGTAGGGAGAGGTGGGCGGGTGTTCCGAATGCACGCGCCGAAAGAGGAAGCTCTGGGTCACGTGCATGGGCATAAATAGGTCCCTCAAACCATTTGGACTGTGTCCCATTGGCCAGATTGCACCCAGCTTCGAAGGACCTACCAATCGGGTGTTGTGGCTGACCAATAGTACCCACCTACAACACAGGGTAGGGACGCAGGTGGCGCTGTGGGTTAAAGCCTCAGCGCCTAGGGCTTGCCGATCGAATGGTCGGCGGTTCGAATCCCTGCGGCGGGGTGCACTCCCGCTGCTCGGTCCCAGCGCCTGCCAACCTAGCAGTTCGAAAGCACCTCCGGGTGCAAGTAGATAAATAGGGACCGCTTACCAGCGGGAAGGTAAACGGCGTTTCCGTGTGCGACTCTGGCTCGCCAGAGCAGCGATGTCACGCTGGCCACGTGACCCGGAAGTGTCTCCGGACAGCGCTGGCCCCTGGCCTCTTAAGTGAGATGGGCGCACAACCCCAGAGTCTGTCAAGACTGGCCCGTACGGGCAGGGGTACCTTTACCTTTACCTTACAACAGAGGGTGTCGGTTGTCCAGGTCTCACTGCAATACATGCCCTCTTTAAGGGAGGACCCATTTTCCCATATGAACCTGTCCAGACACTGCATTTATTATCTGAGGACCTTCTCTGTGTCCCACTTCCAAAAAAGCACAGAAAGTGATGATCACAGAATGACCCTCCTCTTTAAAAGCCCCCTTGAAACACTCCCCTGTGTCACATTTTCTGTCATTTTGGCACCAGATAAAAACTTCTTTATTCTCCCAGGTATACTGATAGGGCTGTTACTCAATCTGGCTTGAGTGTGTGTTTTTATAGTTGTTACTTCATTGATACTATGCGTGGCTCAACAGGTTTTTATTATGCTTTCTTGTATTATGTACACTGTAAATTGCTTTGAGCCTTTTTCTTTTTTTGAAAAGTGTAAAGCGATATACATGGGACGTGGGTGGCGCTGTGAGCCTAGGACTTGCCGATCAGAAGGTTAGTGGTTCGAATCCCCGCGACGGGGTGAACTCCCTATCCTTGGTCCCTGCTCCTGCCAACCTAGCAGTTTGAAAGCAAGCCCAAAAGTGCAAGTAGATAAATAGGTACCACTCCAGCGGGAAGGTAAATGACATTTCGGTGCACTGCTCTGGTTTGCCAGAAGCGGCTTAGTCATGCTGGCCACATGACCTGGAAGCTGTACGCCGGCTCCCTCGGCCAATAAAGCGAGATGAGCGCTGTAACCCTAGAGTCAGTCACGACTGGACCTAATGGTCTGGGGTCCCTTTACCTTTAAAAATTATATACAAGTCTAAATCAAATCAAAATGGATGGGAGCCATTGATGACCAAACTAGGCCCCATTTGTGTGGCTTTGTCTCTTCATCTGCGTATTCTTGACCTGGGTTCAGCGTCTTCTTTTGATGCTTGGGCCCTGGGAGACTGGGGAGGATTGAACCCTGTGTGTTTGTGAGAGAGTGTGCGTGCATAAGAGAGGCACACAAGAGCGTTTGCTTCATGGTTACAGGTTGCAATGATGGCTGAACCTTTTCTCATGCTGTGGGAAGAAAAGAACTATTACATTCCAGAGCATATGCCACCATTTCCCCCTTGTTAGCTGTGCTCTTATTTCCACTTGTAGCTAACACTGATCTACAGTGACACTTAGTGAAAGCTGCACGATGGCATCAAAACTGTAATCTTCTTTGACGCTGATGCCTCTTTGTTGGGAATACAACTCATGGCTTTCTTGGCACGTTAACCAAATACTGAAGTGGTTTTAAGAATCACAAAGACTGCTAGGATTTTAATGGTAAAAAAAGCCTGTGATTAACTGAACTTTAAAAGCCCTGACAAGCACAACCTGATCTTGAAATCCTGTTACAGGCTTTAACCATCTTCATGTGCGGATAGATGCCTAATATTCAAAGTGGAAGTAGAGCAAAACCCACCTTTGCTGGAAGAGCTCACTAATTAGAAAGAAGCATAATTATTCTGTGTAATAAGCGTGGAATTTCTGTCCCCCCCAGCCCAGCCCCCTTCTCTAGACTTTTTCTGTACAGGTTGTGTCCATGTTCTCTGACATACTCAACAGGGGGTAATGTGTAATTAGGAGGACTGTATGTGCTCAATATGAAAAAGCAAACAAATGAAATCCTGCACAAGGCACTTCATATTCTTCACCAAAAAAAGGATGTGTGTCCCCTTGCTGTGGCGATCACACAGGGTCCCTGGACGTTTCACCGTCTATTGATCCCTGTGCCACCACTTGATTTCTCACTGCCACCACCCAGGCCCTACCTGGGACAATTCTGAGTCCAGTCAGGGTTAAATTGGAACATAAACTTCTGTTTATTTATTGTAGTTTAACAAGCATGTGGTTTCATAAATGGTATCGGTCCATTACAATCATGGAGTGCCTTTCCAGACCTATAACTTCCGCTACCTGCTCTCACTCACTAAACCACCTCTCAGATATTTACTTGTCTTCCTAGCTCCTAACTGTTCCTGACTTAGCTTATTTCGCTACACTAACTCAACCTACCCACAGACTCTATCCCAGTTCACTCCCACTTCAACCAACCACCCAACTCCCAACAAACGCCCCTTTCGCCCCTCCCAGAGCTGGTTTTATAGTCCCTCTGACTCCACCCCCTGGGTCCTGATTGGGTAACCTGTTTAACTATTTCACCTCCAGCACTCTCATATGTTAACGTCACACCTGCTTCCATGATTTCTTCTGGTATTGTGATTTCTTTTACAAGCTTTATAATTAGAATGATTAATTTTTGTCCCGGCAGAAATGGAGAAGGGCACAATGGCCGTACCATCAAGGCTTGGCCAGAAATCTACCCAAAATTTTACTGGAATACTCATCCTATGCAAAGATCAGGGCAGGGCACATGTGGAATATTGGTGACTTTCCGGGTGTGAGCAAATTATCAGCACTTTCAATGGAAGGAGAGGCCTTACTTTTAAAGATAAGGTGCTTGAGTTTTCCCCTCTATTTTTTCCTCGTTAGCAGATGCACACACACACACAAAGATTTGCTTTTGCACCAGGCAATGGCTAGACTGCCCTGATAAGCCAAAGCAGCATTCCCTTCTAATTTCAAACAAAACACTTCATGGGAACAATGCTACGTAATGACAAAGGCTTAGTTCCTGTCAGGGCATTGTACTCTGAATGCAGAAGGAATATTGCTGGGCCGCTCCTCTGCTTCTTCAAGTATCTGCAATGTCTTTATGCTGAAAAAAGAGGGGTGAACCCTGACCCTCCTTTCCAGAATGGTTTTGTACCCCAGCTGAAAAGTTTGTAATTTTAGCAAGACTCGCCCTTTAAAGATTGCAGACCCCTACCCTTTGGGCATAAATGAACCCGTGATGGGGGAGATATTTGGTACCCATCTCATCTCATCTCATCTCATCTCTGTCTCTTTCTCTCACTCCTGGAAAAAACTGTATCAGCGGTATGGACAGACTGCCCCACAGATGGCTGTCTCAGACCCACAGACCAGCTTGACTAACAGACGTGTTTGCTCAGCGTAATTCTTCACTGTTGCTATTGGCATCTTTCCCTGCCACAGTAAATGCCGTAAATAATGCACCAGCACAAGAAAGACAACCCTCTAGAGTTTTAAAACTGTAAAATATGGTAGATGTATTAAGTGAAAATTGCAAATGTGACACAATTAGTAAAAAAAAAAAAAAAGTCATTAAAGAAATTACTAATACTAAAAACAAATATGCATTATGGTATACTAGCATATGCCTGGGACCACCCTATTAACAGAAGTACAATACATGGAAATTGTTTTTAAAAATCCCCAAACATAACTAAACTGCTAGAGTGGAAAAAAATTAAACTTCCTTCTTCCCCTGACCATAAACAGTCAGTAACTTTCCTCCCTTTCCCCTGTATAGTACTAACAGCTTGCAGGATGCAATCCAAAAATGCACATATTGTCTCTGATACTCTAGTAGTAAACAGACCATTGTCATGGGGGGAATAACACACGGTGTTTAGTAATGAGGTCCATGTTTATTTCTATTGATCCGACACAGTGTTCCTTATAGTATAAAAGTAAGGAACCGGTGTTGTTTATTCCCCCTGCTCCCCAGTGTTTGTTTTTAGGAATTGAGTTTGCCCAGGGTCCTACAGCTGGGAGCTGAGGGATATCAGCAGCCTTGGCCTGATATGCTTTTGCTGCCTAAAGCAGAATTCAAATGGTTCCACCCAACACAGATGGCCATTTGTTCTGATTTAGGGCGAAAGAGCAGGTTTTCCTTGGGATAGGAGTGCGGCAAGCTGAAAACCGGTCAGACCGACTGTTTCTACGTATGGGACAAGTGGAAGTGGGTACGAGACCCAACCAACACTCTAAACAGCCTTGTTGCATCATTCAGATGCCAATTTCTGGATTCATCTATGCTTCCCTTCTTAGTTACAGATAGGTAGCCGTGTTGGTCTGCCATAGTCAAAACAAAATAAAAAAATTCCTTCCAGTAGCACCTTAAAGACCAACTAAGTTAGTTCTAGGTATGAGCTTTCGTGTGCATGCACACTTCTTCAGATATCTGTATCTGAAGAAGTGTGCATGCACACGAAAGCTCATACCTAGAACTAACTTAGTTGGTCTTTAAGGTGCTACTGGAAGGAATTTTTTTATTTTGTTTTCCCTTCTTAGTGGCATTTGAAACAGGCTGATTCACCCTGTTGCATGGCATGGCTACCCCTGGATGTCAGGTGCAGATCAGCCTGTGCACTGATAACCAGTTCTGGCCAAAGAAGGGAAGACAGTCAGACTGGCAAGTTAGCTTTTTAGCAACAGGTTCTGTGATACCTTTGGGTCAGGTTCATTCCTTAACAGGAAAAGGAAGAGGATTCTACTGCCACGTTGTGATATATTGCCTCCTCTTCTGGGTCTGACCTCTGTAAACACAAAAATGTAACTCTAAATGAATCTTCAGCTATGACACTCAGGTCATACAGTGCACATCAGATACAACAAAGAGCCATCAGAGGAAAGAAATGTCCTTTATTGTAATATTCATTCTCTCTCTCTCTCTCTTTCTCTCTCTCTCTCTC
Source organism: Podarcis cretensis (assembly GCF_951804945.1). Classification (NCBI taxonomy): domain Eukaryota; kingdom Metazoa; phylum Chordata; class Lepidosauria; order Squamata; family Lacertidae; genus Podarcis; species Podarcis cretensis. The sequence continues at coordinate 71,189,019 of NC_137178.1, read as the reverse complement.
TCTCTCTGTGTGTGTGTGTGTGTACCAGAGGATATTGATGAGAAGTTACATTTTCCCTTTTAAATCCAGCACTGTTGTGGTTTGATGAAGTCTTCTCTGAATACGATATGTTGTAGAGTCATGAAAGTCTGTCTCCTGGGTTTCTCTGTTGGTTGGCCATTGTGGCCTTCATGGATGGTATATTTATGGTTTTGAGAATGCCGTGTCAGCAAACCTGCTGCATAATGATCCCCATTTCATTGTTATACTGTAAGTGGTTAAAGCCAAGTGTATATGAATATGTAATGTCCTCCTCCAGCTTCATAGCCTCGAAATACATTATACTGGTGAGCTACGGAGGCATTTATTCCAAAGCAAATTCAGGGAGTGATTTAGAAATGCCAATAACAATAATGCAATTACAGTTGCAAAACATCTCAGTTGACCAAACAAATCTTTTCTAAAATGCACCTGCAATATTTCTTTAGCACATTTTAATTAAGCATATATTCAGCATATTTAGTCTGAGACTCAATTAAAGCACCAGGAGCATCAAGGAATGAAATACGGCACATGGTACTTGGTATTCTTGTTTAAATTCAGTAGTGATTTTGTTCAGAGCTGCTGCAGAGGTACTTCGAATTCTGGGGCCATATTGGTAAATGCGATTGGTTCCTTTCAATAGCAGTTACGGTCCTTTAGGCTGCAGGTGGCGCTGTGGGTTAAACCTCAGAGCCTAGGACTTGCTGATCAGAAGGTCGGCGGTTCGAATCCCTGCAACGGGGTGAGGTCCCGTTGCTCAGTCCCTGCTCCTGCCAACCTAGCAGTTCGAAAGCACACCAGTGCAAGTAGATAAATAGGTACCGCTCCGGCGGGAAGGTAAATGCCATTTCCGTGTGCTGCTCTGGTTCACCAGAAGCGGCTTAGTCATGGTTCACCAGAAGCCGGCTCCCTCGGCCCATAGAGCGAGATGAGCGCCGCAACCCCAGAGTTGGTCACGACTGGACCTAATGGTCAGGGGTACCTTTACCTTTTACAAAACAGAAGAATTGAATAAATGTTAGAAGTTTATACCTTTACAACATGCTTTCAAGCACATTATTCTGTCACTTTCTTTTCTCTGTTGATGTCTTAGTTGCCTGTTTCCTTTGTTTCTCTCTCTCTCTCTCTCTCTCTCTCTCTCTCTCACACACACACACACACACACACACACTACCATGTTAGATTCTTTTGATCTATTTAGAAACAGATCACTGTGCAGTATTTACAGCTCTGCTTTAGTCTCTAGTTTATATATCAAGGTGTCAACATATCTCCCAGCCAAGCAGCAGAACACATAGAGTGAAAGTGACAGTGAGATGAGGTTACAGCATTCCAACCAGTAAATCACCATGCTACAGAGAAGCCATAAGACATTGACAACAAGGGGTAGACAGAAGACCATTTTAACCTGCAGCATGCTAGATTAATGACTAGGATTACAGTTTCGGTTATCAGTAGTTAAAGCAACTCTCCGGCTGATAATACTTGTCTAAATAGTTACAAGGCAGAGAAATACATTCTGCCACAGGCATACTAAAGGAGGCAAAACCAAGGGAACTTATTATGTAAGATGCAAACAATGCTTAGTATATAGGGCCACTTCAGAAGGCTGGGTTGATCTCACAGGCTTTTCCAGAAACTTATCTTGCAGATCAACATAATTTGTAAAATCAAGGTATAGGCAGATTTAACGCAAGAGGTCCCTACACCAGGGCCTGACAAGGTCAAGCCTGCAAGCGGTGAGCAGGAGATCCAGAGTAATATGAATCCAAATCAGGTCAAACCTGGCGTCCAGGGTACTAAATGAAGATCAAAAAGTCCAGAAGTGGATAGGTAGCTACTATTAAAAGAGGTTGATCAGACTGAGGAAGCAAGCCTGAAGCAATGATTTATACAAGGCCAGACTGGCTTTCCAGCTCATGTGGTCAAGTTGTGCTGATGAACTGCAGAGTGCCTCTCTGGCCATTATCTGTGTGGCACTGTAGTACAGTGGTACCTCGGGTTACAGATGCTTCAGGTTACAGACGCTTCAGGTTACAGACTCCGCTAACCCAGAAATAGTACCTCGGATTAAGAACTTTGCTTCAGGATGAGAACAGAAATCGTGCTCCGGTGGCACGGTGGCAGTGGGAGGCCCCATTAGCTAAAGTGGTGCTTCAGGTTAAGAACAGTTTCAGGTTAAGAACGGACCTCCGGAACGAATTAAGTTCTTAACCCGAGGTACCACTGTACAACAAAGACCAAGCCAATAGCTTCCTCTGCCTGAGAGTTGCCTCAGCAAGGAGTAGGGGCAAAACTACATATTACACTTAATGCACCAAAAAGAGAGAGAATTAAGTGACTCAAGGAATGAGAATTGTTATGGAGATCACAGTGCATAGGAAAAGGTGGTTTATCCCTTTCCTTCACAGTCACCGCTACTGGGAACACATGGACTTGATGGTGTAATCCAGTGGATTGGGCAATGTTTAAGGTAAAATGAACCAGAGTCTCATAGGATGATATATATTTACTGAGTCCCATTGAACTCAGTATAGTTTATTTCTGGGCAGACTTGTATAGGATTTCATTACTACTATAGACCAAAACCTACACCCCTCACCCCATGCTTTGTTTTGTTTTCCTTTGTAGCCCTGCTTTACTCTTCCATCTTCTTTCTGTGCCCACTTGCAATTAATATATCTCAGTCCCTCTTGAGCTCATACTTCGCTATGCTAAAGCCCTGTTCCAGCTAAAGCCCTGTTGTCCTTGGATGAGAGTGGAGAGTTGCAAGCTGTGCTCCTCATCTATGCACATTCAGTCAGATATATGTAAAGCGCCCCCATGTGTATAGTTGACTATGTGATGGGCTCTTAATGTGTGATTAAGATGGAACCCTCTGTACATATAGCTATATGCCTGGGAGCTACATTCAGGCAGATCTTGGTGTCCTTGCTCTGTGCATGTTTGCAGATACTGAAGGCCTAAATCGGAGTACAGTGGTACCTCTGGTTACGAACTTAATTCGTTCCAGAGGTCCGTTCTTAACCTGAAACCGTTCTTAACCTGAGGTACCACTTTAGCTAATGGGGCCTCCTGCTGCCACCGCGCCGCCGGCACGCGATTTCTGTTCTAATCCTGAGGTAAAGTTCTTAACCTGAGGTACTACTTCCAGGTTAGTGGACTCTGTAACCTGACGTGTTTGTAACCTGAGGTGTTTGTAACGCAAGGTAAAAGGTAAAGGGACTCCGGGTCAGGTGGCCAGCATGACTAAGCCACTTCTGGCGAACAGCCACGGAAACGCCGTTTACCTTCCCGCTGGAGTGATACCTATTTATCTACTTGCACTTTGACATGCTTTCGAACTGCTAGGTTGGCAGGAGCAGGGACCGAGCAATGGGAGCTCACCTCGTCGAGGGGCTTTAAACCGCTGACCTTCTGATCGGCAAGTCCTAGGCTCTGTGGTTTAACCCACAGCGCCATCAGCATTCCGTAACCCAAGGTACCACTGTACCACTGTACCATCCATGCTTAGGTTGCCCAGAGCCAGCTATGTACCCATTTTGGTCTTCTTTGTATGCTTTCAAGAACTCTGAAAAGGTGTCCATGTGGTAGGAGGAAGGAGGAGGAGGAGGAGTTTGGATTTGATATCCCGCCTTTCACTCCCCTTCAGGAGTCTCAAAGCGGCTAAGAATCTCCTTTCCCTTCCTCCCCCACAACAAACACTCTGTGAGGTGAGTGGGGCTGAGAGACTTCAAAGAAGTGTGACTGGCCCAAGGTCACCCAGCAGCTGCATGTGGAGGAGCGGAGACGTGAACCCGGTTCCCCAGATTACGTGACTACCACTCTTAACCACTACACCACACTCGCTCTCGAAGCACAAAACCACTGGCAGGTAATACTTCTTGATTGTCGACATCTGGTAGCTTGTCATGAAGATGTTCTTCTGAGGACATGTTTCTGCTCTTTGTGCTTTGGAATAATTCAGCATCTTGGTTTCCATGCCACAAGGGAAATTTCTTGTGGTTCTCGAGTGTTCTCATAAGGATGTATTTTCAAAGTTAGCAAAGCAAGTCTTGTTGTGAAGATAGTTTCCTTGGGAAGGCCATGTCTTGAAGAAACAGGATATGTGTCAGGACTGGGAGTATAAATTAGGGGAAAGACTGAATCCAGGCCAAAGGATGAGAGGAGAGGGAATCCTTCTGTTGTGTGTCTGATGCGGGTTTCCTTGCCCTTGAAAAAGTGCTGGGCTGTCATCTAATTTTTTGTGGCAGTGCTTCCAAGTATAGTCAGAACATCTGAGACACATGAGTGATGGGCTGGGGTTGCTGCAAAATAAGTATCTTCTTCTTCAACATGGTGTCTTGTAAATTTACTGGATTAACCTTGGAATATTCTGATAACAGATGGAATAAAAGATCACATGGCACCGTTTAAATAGTCAAAGCCTGACCCCAATGTCCTGGTCAGTGTTCCTTCTCCAGTTTAATGACATTGCTAATTAATTGGCACAAGTGTTGCTAGCTAGCCTTATGTGGGTTGCTGCTGAAAGCCTGCTGGGGACTGGCATTCAGATATGCCGCAATCACTATCTGGCCAGAATGCCACAGTTTGACCCCCCCCCCCACCCCCATCTAATTGCAGCAACAAGAGAGATGAATGCAAACTTTGGAAAGTTGTTTCCATGTTTGCCTGTTTTATATATTTCCATCTCTATAAATTAATAGAGGAGATTGCTTCTTCAGAAGGTTAGCAAATAGGTCTGACTGAAGGGTTTGCAGGCCAGGCAGACACCACTCGGATTCCATTTTAGCAACATGGCAGTGATGCATAGGTAATAATGGCAAATATCTGGTGTTGCAGCTAGTATGCTAGATGCCAGATTAGAAGTGGGGAGACTGAGGCTCTCATAACCATTTAGTCCTGAAGCTCACAATGTGTTTTACCTAAAATGATTGTTGCAAGGATTAGAGTGGGAGAACTATGATATATATGTGTGTGTGTGTGTGTGTTTATTTGCATTATATTGATATCACACATGCATGTGATATCTGGATTTGCATGAAGTCTGGATTTGCATGAAGTCAAGGCAGGATAGGGGAGCAAAAGAGAAGGCAGGTTGCACCACAGCAGTGGCTGCAGCATAGGAGCAAAAAATTTAGGAACATTGAGAGAGAGAAAGAAACACAAGAGCAAGATGGGGGAAAAACAGAGGAGGAGGAAGAGGTAGTAAAAAGGAATGGAGATGAAAACAGGGTGCAAAGATGGAGATTTGCAAAAAGAAGGAGAAGAGGGAATGGAAGGCATGGGAATGGGGATGAAGATGAAAAGGTTGCTTGGGAGTTGCAATATTTGGGAGTGGGAAGATGCAGGAGGTTAGAAATACTTTATTGTCATTGTTTACAGTGAGATTAAATGAGCCCCCCTCCCCCCCCACAATCTCTCAGTCCTTGTTACACTCTGTGTGCTGTCGTACGACCACCAACCCTGAACGTCAGCTGCAATGTTGCTGTTTTCCATTCAGCAGCCTCACGGCCCACAGGTAGAAACTGTTCTTTAACCTGTTGGCGCGGCTTATCATGTTTCTATATCTCCTGCCTGAGGGCAGGAGATTAAAAAGGTGCTGGCCAGGGTGTGAGTCATCCCTGAGAATGTTCCTCGCTCTTCTGAGGCAACGGTCTCCTGCGATGACATCTAGCAGACTCAGGGGACAGCCCATGATATTGTGTGCTGTCTTCACCACCCTCTGTAGGGACTTTCTGTCCCTGGCTGTCAGACCAGCATACCACACCGTAATACAGTATGAGAATGAGAGAAGACTTTCTATCATGGACTGGTAGAAGGAAATCATCAGTTGCTGTCTAACATTGGTCTTTCGCAAGACCCTAAGGAAATATATAGGGACACGGGTGGTGTTGTGGGTTAAACCACAGAGCCTAGGACTTGCCGATCAGAAGGTCGGTGCTTCAAATCCCCGCGATGGAGTGAGCTCCCGTTGCTTGGTCCCAGCTCCTGCCAACCTAGCAGTTCGAAAGCACGTCAAAGTGCAAGTACAGTGGTGCCCCGCAAGACGAATGCCTCGCTAGATGAAAAACGCGCAAGACAAAAGTGTTTTTTGTTTCCTGAGTTGCTTCGCAAGACGAATTTCCCTATGGGCTTGCTTCACAAGACGAAAACATCTTGCGGGTTTGCTTCCTTTTTCTTAAAGCCGTTAATACCCGGGGAATCCGCACTCCGCAAGACGAAAAAATCGCAAGACGAAGCAACTCGCGGAACGAATTAATTTCGTCTTGCGAGGCACCACTGTAGATAAATAGGTACCGCTCCAGTGGGAAGGTAAACGGCGTTTCCGTGCGCTGCTCTGGTTCTCCAGAAGCGGCTTAGTCATGCTGGCCACATGACCCGGAAGCTGTACGCCAGCTCCCTCGGCCAATAAAGCAATGAGCGCCGCAACCCCAGAGTCGGCCACGACTGGACCTAATGGTCAGGGGTCCCTTTACCTTTTATTTTGCATTTTGCATCTTTTGCGTCTTTTAACTGTTGGTATTTCATTGTTAGCTTTTCTGTAACTTATTGAAGGGTGGAATGTAAATATTTAAGGAAATATAGTCTCTGTTGGGCCTTCCTAACCACCTGGGTTGTATTGACCTTCCAAGTAAGGTCTTCACTAAGATGGACTCCCAGGAATTTAAAGGAAGAGACTCTCTCCACACAGCCCCCCCTCCCCCGATATACAACGGGGCTAGCTCCCCTCTATTCCTCCAAAAGTCCAACACCATCTCCTTTGTCTTGCCAGTGTTTAGGTGCAGGTTGTTCTCTGAGCACCATGTGGATACCTTTTGAACCTCCTCCCTGTATGCAGATTCACCTCCGCCTGTAATTAAACCCATTATGGTGGTGTCATCGGCAAACTTAATAATTGCAGTAGATGGGTCAGATGAAATGCAATCATATGTATACAATGAATACAGGTATGGACTTAGCACACATCCCTGTGGAGTGCCAGTGCTGAGCTTCAGGGAGGTAGATGTAACAGGTGTAACAGATGTTACCGTTGGGGGTGCGAGGGGGGGTGCGGAAAAGGAGGAAGAGGCATGAACATGGGTTGGAGGTGAAAACAGGGTTGTTAAGGGTGTCTGTAGAACAGAAGAAGAAGAAGAGTTTGGATTTGATATCCCGCTTTATCACTACCCGAAGGAGTCTCAAAGTGGCTAACCATCTCCTTTCCCTTCCTCCCCCACAACAAACACTCTGTGAGGTGAGTGGGGCTGAGAGACTTCAGAGAAGTGTGACTGGCCCAAGGTCACCCAGCAGCTGCATGTGGAGGAGCGGGGACGCGAACCCGGTTCACCAGATTACGAGTCTACCGCTCTTAACCACTACACCACACTGGGAGAAGCTGGGGTGATTTCTTTGTTGGTCAGACAATTTAGCAGGTAGAATGCCTTACATGGGGTTGGTTAGGGGTTAGAGTGAGCAGGGGTGGGCAGAGCCCCCATAATATATAATGCACACACTATATATTTTCCACACACTGGTTAGAATGCAGAACTGACCTAGCCTGGAGAAGAGGAGGTTAAGGGGTGATATGATAGCCATGTTCAAATATATAAAAGGATGTCACATAGAGGAGGGAGAAAGGTTGTTTTCTGCTGCTCCAGGGAAGTGGACACGGAGCAATGGTTCCAAACTACAAGAAAGAAAGAAGATTCCACCTAAACATTAGGAAGAACTTCCTGACAGTAAGAGCTGTTTGACAGTGGAATTTGCTGCCAAGGAGTGTGGTGGAGTCTCCTTCTTTGGAGGTCTTTAAGCAGAGGCTTGACAACCATATGTCAGGAGTGCTCTGATGGTGTTTCCTGCTTGGCAGGGGGTTGGACTCGATGGCCCTTGTGGTCTCTTCCAACTCTATGATTCTATGATTCTATTCTATGAATCTATGAGTCACTTGAAGTCTCACGTTGTTTTAAAAGTTGCAAATAAAATAAAATCGTTCAATTTGTATTCTCTCAACTGCTCGCAAAGTTTATCTTCTAAACGTGGGGATTTCACAAGGAATTCTAGATGTTCCTCATGAAAGCAATATCAGTGTTGGATCTCTGTGATAAGGAGATGCAGGACTCCAGCCAAAGCTACCGGCTCATATCTCTCCTCCTCTCTCTTCTGGCAGTGTCTAGTAAGCCATAACTACACATTCCGACTCGTTCCCCCACTCTGCATGCAGCAGTCAATGAAGCAGAGCAGGGACAGCAAAATTTGGAATATGGTGGCACTGCATCCTATCTTTTGTATCACTGGATATTACTGGGGGCAGGACAGAGAAAGACCTGCGTGGGGCTACTGCTTTTGGTTGCAGTCTTGCATTGCCTCTGTAATCTCATTCTGATATTACTGCTGAAAAAAATGGAAAACAGTTTTTTTGAAAATGTTCTGCATAGTGGTTTTGAAAGATACCTGTGCGGTGCAATCGCATGCATATATTCAGAAGTTCTGCTCTGTTCGATGGGGCTTATAGTCTAGTAAGTGTGCAGCGTAGGTTTGTAATCCTAAATGCTCTTACCAGGGAGTAAGTGACTGAACATAGTGAGGCTTACATCTGAGTAAACATGCATAATAATAATTTTTATTATTTATACTCCGCCCTTCCCAGTTTAAAAACTGGGCTCAGGGCGGCTAACAGCAAATATAAAACATTGATTAAAATGTGACTTAAAAGCAGCATAAAACACAACATAAAATGCAGCATCAATATCAATAAAATTCAAAAATGCAGGGGTCATTTTGGGGGGGTGGAACCCAGTCAGTAGACATCAAACGATCACCAGGGCTAAGTGGCCAAGTTGGTCCTACTAGGGCCAGCAAGGAGACCAGGGAAGAATTTAAATGTGGGGTCCCAGAACGGGTTTCTTCATAGAAGAGGAAAGGGGGAAAGGGAATAGAGGATCAGGCTAATTCAAATTGAAGGCCAGGCAGAATAGCTCTGTCTTACAGGCCCTGCGGAAGGAGATCAAGTCCTGTGCAAAGATTGCACTGGTGCCACATTTGTTATATAGTTCTTTACTTTGCTAGTTTTCTGGGTGAAATCCATTTACTAGTAGCCAGCGGTGCCAACTTGAATTAAAAAAATGGGGAGGGGGAGGGCAGGTAAGCCCAGCCCTACATAATTGGTCACACAAGATTGGTGCACACACACCATTGAATGGCAGTGCCCATCAACTGGGGCTGCCCCCCTCAAATATTTAATTGGAGTGTCTGTGAAGGAATCTTGGACCTTGGGAGTTTGCTCCTGTGCTAATAGCTTGTTTGCAGGTTTGTTCTTCCTTCATTTTTCATACCTATGTTATTTTACGTGGATCTGGAGGTGGGAGGAGGAAGAGCATTTTGTGAAAGCGAGGTCTTGTTTCCCCCCTCCTCTTCTCTCTTTTTGCTCATCCTCCCCCATCTAGATTAACCCAAATTAAATTTCCCACAGTCATGCCAGAGGCAGTTAACGATTCATTTGCTTGTAAGGGATTTGGGCTGATTGTGGGGAAAATGATGATTGCCTTCATTGCAAAATGTGTGAAATATAGGAGAATAATTGTGGAGCAAAAATACCAACATTTATTGTACAATTAAACCTGTGCAAAATAATAACCAACAGAATTACTGAAATTGCAGGGTAAAAGTAATCATGAATGAAAGGGAATACAATTGTGCCAGAAAATTGAGTACACACTTCATTCGCATGTTGAAACCATAGTGATTGTACAGGAGGGGGGGAAAAAGGGGGGGGAGAGAGAATAACAATAATGTAGGTAGATAAAATGATCAAGTAAACCAAGATTACAAGATAGACACAACCTAAGTGCATGAACTCTGTACATTATGAACTTAACTGAGGTGGCAGAACCGCCCCCATATATATATATATATATATATATATATATATATATATATATATATACAGTTGTGAAATTCTTTTGAGCAAATGAACATACATTTGAAGCTGTCTTATGGCTCGTCAGACATGCCAACTCTAAGGTCTATTTAGCTTAGTGCCATCTTTTCAACTAGTAAAAGCTTCCAAGGTCTTTTCCACCTAGGAAGCTGTTGTTGTTTAGTCGTTTAGTCGTGTCCGACTCTTCATGACCCCATGGACCAGAGCACGCCAGGCACTCCTGTCTTCCACTGCCTGCCTCCCGCAGTTTGGTCAAACTCATGCTGGTAGCTTCAAGAACACTGTCCAACCATCTCGTCCTCTGTCGTCCCCTTCTCCTTGTGCCCTCAATCTTTCCCAACATCAGGGTCTTTTCCAGGGAGTCTTCTCTTCTCATGAGGTGGCCATAGTATTGGAGCCTCAGCTTCAGGATCTGTCCTTCCAGTGAGCACTCAGGGCTGATTTCCTTAAGAGTGGATACGTTTGATCTTCTTGCAGTCCATGGGACTCTCAAGATTCTCCTCCAGCACCATAATTCCAAAGCATCAATTCTTTGGCGATCAGCCTTCTTTATGGTCCAGCTCCAACTTCCATACATCACTACCCAGGAAGCTACCTGGCTTATATTCTAACACTTGCTAGTTGCCAGGTTAGAACAGCCTACTCCCTCCCCCCACTGCTTCAAGCTCATCTATCCATTTCAATCAGGTTTTTGGCACAGAAACTGTTTTGGTCACCCTGTATGACGACCTCTGTCAGGAGAGGAATAGGGGAAATGTTGTCCCTGTTAAATCTCCTTGACCTCTCAGTGGCTTTCAATACCATTGACAATGGTATCCTTCTGGAACAGCTGTCTGAATCTGAGGTGGGTGGCTCCTCTTTGCTGTGGTTCCAGTACTACTTGGACGCATGTTTCCAGAGGATGATGTTTGGAGAATGTTCTTCAGCCCCATGTGGCTGAACCCTGAACCTCAGCGTTCAATTTTATCCTCTATGCTGTTTAACATCTACATGAAACTGTTGAGTGGGAATGAAGAGTGGCATAGAAATATAATAATAATAATAATAATAATAATAATAATAATAATAATAATAATATGCATTTATATATAGCTATTTTGATGGCATGGTCTAGTGAGCCAGCTTGTGCAGGTTTCCCACAGTACCTACAAGTTCGATATTTGAATAATTGATTGAACACGTGGCTCCCACAAGCTTGCGGCAGGTAATAGTATGCTAATGAGTCTACCATACCCTTGACAATAAAAGAAAATAACTTTTGAAAATAATTTACTCCGTTTATGGAATATGTTTTTGTAAGTCTCCGGGAGAGAAGGATTCTGAAGGTGAGAGAATGCATCTCTCTGCAACTCTGAATTCTTGATTAGCTCAGAGATATTTAACAAAATTCCTGGTTGATCTTAAAGGCACAGTATCACACAAGGGTGGAGGATGTCTAAATGTTGTGGTTGTAAGCTGTTTAAGGCTTTACTGGTGGAAACCCATAAGCTTAGGAGGCAACAAAGATTCAATGAAAACCCTGGAGCACTGTGCCAGTACACAGCCAATGTCTTACCTGCATCATAAAGTAGATAACTATGTTTTGCATATAATGAAATAAAGTGTCCTATAGATAAAGAATTCTGTGGTTGCGGCGCTCATCTATAGATACTGGGAGTTAAATGTTACTGAGTTACTGAGTTAAATTTGATGCTATCATTGTCATTGCCATCCTCATAATTCCATCTATCTTAGTTCATACACCATACAAACAAGATAGCTACCCCAATACCATTTTAAAAGATAGCCTTTGGCTTTCATGTAAAGTGTTGCATTATTTTTCTCTGTGTCTTAAATCACTTCTAAGTGGTTTTCAGGCTGACCTGCTGGGCTCTTGTGCAGAAAATTGTACAGATTACCTGAAGTGAAAACTGTAACACACAAATGTATTCAACTTTATTGCCTGTGACTTAAAAGAACTTCATCTGTTGAAAGGGTTATACGAGCTTGAATGGACTTGCACTCCAGACATAAATTGTTTATGTAAATACTAGATTCTCACAGTAAATCTTCACTGAGTAATGCTCCCTTTTTGGAGTTCAAAGAACAAAATAAGAGGCGATTATGACAGAATTGTGGTTTTCAACTTGTATTATTATATATGCTTAAGTCTAGGATTCCCAAAGGGACCAATTTGCAAACACTAAACATACTCATTTCAAATAGGATGCAGTGAATCCATAGTTGTCCCCCCCCCCCCCACAAATTTACAGCTTAATTTCCTGTCTCTCTTAGTAGCCCTGGAGTTCCAAATTAGTGGAACTTTCCCCTAACCCTCTTATTAATTAGGAATTATCCGAAGGTGAAATATCGACATTAGCTTGCCAGCGGCGGAATAAAGATTGATGTATTGTGGTACCCAAAAGCTCATGGTGGCGATAACGCAGAGCACAAAACTTATAATAAACTAGGAATGACTTTGATGAACTTGACAACAGACGATTAATGTAAATCCTCTTTCCCAGGAGATGCTTCTTTCTTTCTTTCTTTCTTTCTTTCTTTCTTTCTTTCTTTCTTTCTTTCTTTTGTTAGTACCATTGCTGGGGATTCTCCTTTTCCTGTTGGTTTTAATGCATTAACCAATAATAGAGTATATATATAGTATTAACTGGTTGACTGCCTCTTTAAAAAGAGATTATTTTTTGGATGGGGAACAGAATTGCAGGTAAAATTTCCAGCTCTGGATTTCAAAAATACTGTTCCCCTGAGTGTGGTCAGCTGACAGACCCCGGACAAAGAGAAGTAGGAAAGAATTAGAATGAGTCAGAAGAAGGAATAGAAAAGTCTTGAGTGTGCTGAACGCTGAAATGTCCTTAGGGGTTTAGGGTCTCTCTCTTCCTCTGAAAATTTGATGCAGGGTTTGTGAATTTCCTGCTTTCTGAAGAAGTCACTATTTGTTTCCAATATGCTCTGCTCATATCTTTAAAAAAGCAAAACAAATTCACATCAATTTCCAATGCTCTTTCATTCAATGAAAACTAAACATTTTAGTTATTCCCTTTGGAACTTCTCACTTCTTTGAGAAATGAAGCTGTTTCAAATATGTTTTTTATTGTTCTATCACGTTTGGGTTGCCGCCCTGCGTGCCTTTGAAAGTAAGGCTGGGATATAAATCAAATAAATAAATAAACAGCATTATCCGCATAAGTATATGGTTCTTTAGAGAACAGCATATTCCTCCCTATTGTTTTAAGAGCAGGTGCGGAAGGGACATCAATCTGTGAGTTAAAATGTGTGAGTATTCAAGCCAGAGCAGCCTCATTTCCCAGCAAGTCTTGTCAGAGAACATCACTACTTGGATTTGAACACCAGAATGCCCGCTGAGTCCAGCTCACAAATGTGTCTCTTCAAAAATGGCACAGATAACATGTCACTTTTTAATATGCTTTAAAAGCAGCTGCTGCATTGTGCACTTAACTGGGATCATGTCCATTACTGTGATACAAGATGGAGGCATTATTTGTATATGGTTTATTGGTTCAAAAAATGGTGGTCATCCTCTTCTGATGGACTTATATTTCTCCTCCCTGAAAAGATAAAGATCACTGTCTGGTGGTGCTCATTTCACTGAAGGATCAGTCTGTAGATTACAAGAGGACCTTCCAACATGTGGCTTTTAATGATGCAAGAGAAGACACTTACAGCAAAGTCCTATATATGTTTAGTCAGTTGCAAGTCCTACTGAGTTCAATGAGTCTTTCTCCCTGGTAAATAGGTATAGCACGGCATTCTCATACTTCAGACTGCTCGCCATGTGTACTGCAAAATATATGCCTGGTTGGCAGCTGAGTCATTATAATTTGAGTCCATATAAACTAATAGCAACTGCAACTGTCAGCTGTTTGGAAAGGAAAGGGGACTATATCCAGTTTTTCCTTCTAAGTAGCTGAGCTGTAACGCCATGAATTTTCCAGCAGGGTTGCAGCTGGACTGCGGAAGCAAGCACTTTTAGACCACCTGTTTGTGGATGCAGTTTCTCATCTAACTAAGGAGTTGCATGTGGAAAATTCAGCGGGATCAGGATTTTTGTTCTTTCGAGTCACAAGCACTTCTTGTTTTATTTTGTGCTGTTATAAGAAATGTTCCATGAGGGACGCGGGTGGCGCTGTGGGTAAAACCTCAGTGCCTAGGGCTTGCCGATCGCATGGTCGGCGGTTCGAATCCCCACGGCGGGGTGAGCTCCCATCTTCGGTCCCAGCTCCTGCCCACCTAGCAGTTCGAAAGCACCCCTAAAAGTGCAAGTAGATAAATAGGTACCGCTTTCTAGCGGGAAGGTAAACGGCGTTTCCGTGTGCTGCGCTGGTGCAGGCTCACCAGAGCAGCTTCGTCACGCTGGCCACGTGACCCAGAATTGTCTCTGGACAGCGCTGGCCCTCGGCCTCTTAAGTGAGATGGGCGCATAACCCTAGAGTCGGACACGACTGGCCCGTACGGGCAGGGGTACCTTTACCTTTACCTTATTCTGCAGGGCCAAATTGTTCTGTAGGGTGGGTGTAGGCATACACACACAAACACACACACATATAACTTCTATGGCTGCTATCTATCCATGTCAACAACAGAATATCAATCAATCATTTTTTATTGTATATAGCCAAAGGTCTTTAAAGTGGACGACACTGGAGGGGGAAAAAAGGAAACTTTCATCTAAAATCATACACATAACATTTTATGTAGCGGTTTACAACATAAAATAAGTTTACAACATTTAAATTTAAGATTGGAGTGCATTCACATAGCCGGAACGGAACTAGTGCAAATTTGGCTACCTGGTGTGTAATATACAGGAGTTCAACTGTCACTTCCTGTGCGGATCGACATGGAAGAATTGGTGATATAAATTTTCCTCTGGCTGTTGTATACGGGGGGGGGGGGGGGGGGTAAGTCAGCAGGTAGTGTGTGAGGTCCTCTGCCTGATTGCATCCATGTATACATTGCGATCAGTGGGGGGAATTCCCCAGTATCTCCCCTCTAAATATCCCGAGGGCATCTGTTGAAATCTTAGTTCTACAAAGGCCCTGCATAGTTGTGGGAAGGTCAGAGTCTCAAGGTAATGGGGACTTGAGTGACTAGTCTTAATTTGGGGGTACCAAGTAGAGTAGCGGACAGCAATGGTGGATCCTCCATCTTGGTTGGCATCCTGATCAAAAATCCAATTTCTTGATTATAAACCCTAAGCTTTTCCCTTTTTTTGGCACTTTTGTGGCCAGCCCCCTGTCCTTGGTTGCTCTAACCAGCAGAGCTTAGTAAGAGTATGATCCTCAAAGGCATTTAGCCTGCTCTAGTATCTCTCGCTCTTTTTCAAAAAAAAATTTTTTTTTTAATTGATTTTAACATATAAATTATAAAATGTACCACAAAACTTATCACTTATACAATCTTTTTAGACTTCCATCAGCACCTCTGATGATCCACCGTTTTAAACACTTCTTATGCATTTCTTAACTTTATATTGCCTTTACATCTCTTAACAAATCATCCTTCCCCTTCTCCATTTTTGCAATACTTCCAATAATACTCCTTATAAAACTTCTTGCAAACCTACAAACGTCATCTGATCTTCACAAATACTTTTCAAATAGTCTGTAAATTTACTCCAGTCTTCCATGAATTTCTGGTCCCACCGGTTTTGAATCCTTCCTGTTAGTTTATCTAGTTCTGCATAGTATCTCAGATAGGCTAGATCAATTCTGGGTGCTTCTTTCCAAATTCACTGTCTCATTTGTTGAGGTGAGGAGTATTTAAGTGATTTTTCTTCAAAGCGTTTGCGGGGAAGCAGCATGTCAGACCTTTCTGTTCTCTCTCTCTCTCTCTCTGTCTGTCTGTCTCTCATTAAATTTCCACAAATTTCACATAAAATTCCAATACGTAATACATTTTTTTCTTTTGTTTTATTGACTTCCCATCCCATTTTCTGCGGTGTTTCCCCCCACCCACCCCTTTGCTGTACCTTCTCCTCCCTCTTTTATATCATAACCATAATACAATAATCACTAAATTTTCCTATTGCTCATGGTTCAAATTCTGCTCATGAATACATCATATTATAACATGTCTTTTAATATTCTTTCTGTTCTCTTTCTAAACTCATTTTAGTGCCATAGGCTAAGGCAACCATAACATAGCTTTCCTCACGGCCATCATCTGTTGGCTATGATCAGTTCTCCAGAACGCCCTGGGAAAATGTTGCATCCTAGAATTTGTGTGGATGGGTGTGTACATAGTGGCCACTGACTTCTAAGAAGAGCTCTACCACCCTAAGTAGCAGTGGTGAAGGTTGTTTTTTTTAAAAAGCTGTCCTACAAAGGTAAGGGACCCTGACCATTAGGTCCAGTCGTGACCGATTCTGGGGTTGCGGCGCTCATCTCGCTTTATTGGCCAAGGAAGCCGGCATACAGCTTCTGGGTCATGTGGCCAGCATGACTAAGCTGCTTCTGGAGAACCAGAGCAGCGCACGGAAACGCCGTTTACCTTCCCGCTGGAGCGGTACCTATTTATCTACTTGCACTTTGTTGTGCTTTCGAACTACTAGGATGGCAGGAGCTGGGACTGAGCAACGGGAGCTCACCTCGTCACGGGGATTCAAACCGCCGACCATCTGATCAGCAAGCCCTAGGCTCTGTGGTTTAACCCACAGCGCCACCCGCATCCCTTTACAAAATGAACATTTGAATCCCACCCCTAACCATTTCTCTTTTAATGTGGGCAACTCCTAGCCCTCCCACCCCAAAATTCAATCCCAATGTGCTCATTTGAGAACTTTCAAATCAGGATTCCAGGCAACCATTCCACTGCATGTGAAGTGTGTTAACATTCCCCTCACCACCATGGCAGGATGGCCACAAGGGACCAAGCCACTACATACAGAGCAAACACTTTCATTCTGAATGGTTTGGCCGTCTGCATGGGCTCTGTTTTGTTTCCTGTTGAGGGCTAAAAGATTTTAGATTTAAAATACCTCTGTTGCAGCCGACTCTCAGCCTCTTTCCCCTCATGATTTTTCTCTTCTCTCTTACCCATCCTTGTTCCTGACACCTTCTCTCTTCCCACACACAGAGACACACACCTATATGACTGTGCCGTTTGCCTGTGTTTGAATTCACTGCCTTTTATTTGAGAAATGCAAGTTCTATTAAAATTCATGGATGGCTGTCACCATTGATTTTAGTAGTAAAAATAATGGACAGTCATATTTTGTTTTATTATATGATATAACATTACATGCGAACATAAAGCAGTCAGTTGTCCTGACCTGTATGTGATATGTGGGTGTGATAAAATCATTGCTATGCTTGTACAGGCATTCGAGATGCTGCACTTCATTCACCCTGGCTCCCAGCATCTCTTGAGTGTAGTCAGAGTGCGTGACTTCCTTTTCTCACTGTCTTTTCACCCCTCACCCCAAGCTGAGGACTAGGCCCCTCCTCTACTCTTGTTCGTTCATACAGGTCATGAGCATAGTCAACATTGGGTGAATATTGGGTGAATATATAATGGATGGTGCAAGTGGTTTGAATACACCCTTTCTTTATTTTGAAGCATTGGTTTTCTACAGTAGGCAGAGATCTAGCAGTACCCAATCACTGCTGTTTTAAGCTGGATGTGGAATAACAATTCTGCTTACATAATTCTGGAATCCAAATGGTATTCTGTTGCCAAGTGGGCAGTTGCTCTTTCTCCAACTTTAACATGAGACCAGGGCCCTGCAGGATCTGATTTCTTTCCGCAGGGCCTGTGAGACAGAGTTGTTCCGCCTGGCCTTCGCTTGGAATCAATTTGATTCCCTCCCCTCTTCTTTTTTCCTTTCCCCTCCTGTGATGAACCTCCTATTTGGGGACTTCCCTGGCTTTTTCTGGCCCATGTAGGACTAGTTTGGAAAGTTAGCCTTGGTGAAGACTTGACATTTTCATCCCCCCAAAAGTTTTTGATTTGAGTTTTGACTGAATTAGGCTGTATTTTAATATTTTAATGTTTTAATGTTGTATTTTAATCTTGTTTTTAAGTTGTATTTCAATCAATTTGTTTTATATGGGGTGTTAGCCACCCTGAGCCCGGTCTTGGCTGGGGAGGGCGGGGTATAAATAATTTATTATTATTATTATTATTATTATTATTATTATTATTATTATTATTATTAACATTGGGGATGGGGATGGATTTTCATTGGAACCATTGTGTGGTAAGAAAGGATTAAATAGTTCTTCCATCACCATGATTGCCATCCTGCTGTAATTTGAGGGAGGGAGAAAATAAACTGCTATTCTGGAAGATCATAGACAAGTGGGAATTTCAGCACGTATCACTTAGCATGCAAGCAATACTCCTGAAATTTCCTCTTCTGGGAGAGTCTTCAGTGGAGTCAGCAAAGGATGTGTAGGGCAGGGCAGCACCTTCCTGTTTCACATCAGGTGTCCAGCAGGTGTCCACAGATTTTGGCTTTGACAGCCAACCCTCTCCCCTGAGTCCTCTGGAAAAGAGCAGGAGCTTCGCTGAGAGAGTTTGGAGGGTGGGCTCTGTCACTTTGCACCATTCTTTAGAGAAAGAAAGAAGCAGAAGGAATCTCTCTCATTCTTTCCCTCCTCCCCAGGATCTGGGGTGAAGTGAGAGTGAATCACTTTCCCCCCTTTAAACACACCATGAAACTGAAGAGGTCATCTCTAAATGGGCATGGTTAATGAAGGCGGCCACAAGACCAAGATTCAGCGGCTCTTGCAAGAGTTTTACTTTCCACTTACATCACCGCTTATGCAGTGAACTTTTTTTTTAACAGTCACTCTGTGGTTAGTGGTCTTCTGAAACAGCTCCATTATCTTGTTGTTGTTGTTTAGTCGTTTAGTCGTGTCTGACTCTTCGTGACCCCATGGACCAGAGCACACCAGGCACTCCTGTCTTCCACTGCCTCCCGCAGTTTGGTCAGACTCATGTTTGTAGCTTCGAGAACACTGTCCAACCATCTCGTCCTCTGTCGTCCCCTTCTCCTTGTGCTCTCAATCTTTCCCAACATCATGGTCTTTTCCAGGGAGTCTTCTCTTCTCATGAGGTGGCCAAAGTACTGGAGCCTCAGCTTCAGGATCTGTCCTTCCAGTGAGCACTCAGGGCTGATTTCCTTCAGAATCGATAGGTTTGATCTTCTTGCAGTCCATGGACAGATGCTCTTCGAGCTCATCTGACACTGTGTTCCATGCTGCAGCTGCCTCTTACTTCAGCCCACTGCCTTTTGGTTTGAAATTGAAATTCGTGGTGTATTGGGTATCAGTTTGTTGGTGTGGGCTGTTCCCACCAACCTCATCTCTGCCAAGGCCCTGAATAGTCAGAATCTGAATTGCCAACTTCCACCGATAAAGAGCTAAATTATGAACTGCTAATCTCCCCTATGCACCAAACATCATAAAGTATGTAAGAATACCCACTGTTCTGAGGCCCCCTAATAGCCCAAGCCTTTAATGTTATTTTTACATTTTTAAAAATTTAATCTTGTATGCTCTAGTTGAGTTACATGAATGGATTAGTATACAGCGTCAACCAAGGCGAATTCCAGTACAATAGACTGAGGGTTGGGTGGGTGGATGGACAGACAGATGCAAGTTTAAAGCACCAGAGGATTTGCATATTTAGTTCTACTGTACAGCCTGTTTTAGAAGAGTGGGATTAATGATCTGCTAAGTTATGAGAGTCCTCTTCACTGGTATGAATTGCTACCCGGCTTCTTTCTGCAGGGCCAATTTTGCAACTTCCTTTGAATGAAAGCAGAAACTGAACTCAGGCAGGGTGTCTGCTAACATTGCAAGAGCAGGTTCTCATCATTAGAAGCCGTTGAATTCATCCCTGCTTCTTATGACCAGTTGCCAAACACATTGGCTAAGAGAGCTCCCAGGCTTGTCCTGACTAATGAGATTACTCTGAAGGTTAAGGAGATTCTGGGCAGTGCAAGCCTGGAAAACTCTTTGAGGCTGCTCATAGCTCCCAGCTTCATGCAGCCTAATGAGGCTTCCCATGAAACAGCATTGCTGTGAATTGCTCCTTGGAGCAGGTCTCAACCTCTGAACTCAGATGTTTGGGTATCCACGTTTAGAAGGCTCAGCAAAGCTTCTGATCAGAGGGAGCTGCCCATGAAGCATTTCCCAAATAACGTGGTCCTCTCTGGCACCCTATTTTGTACGCAGTGGGCCATTTTGAGGTTAACCTGCAAGACAGTGTACAAGGAGGCAACTTCAGATTGGGGTACTCAGATAAAGCCACTTGGTTTAGGGAGGATATCTGTTCATTCCTGATTTTCACTGGACGGCCTAACTTGGCTGGCCCCTGTTCCTTAGCCTAGTTCTTAGACTATCACATGGTACCATGAACTATCACATAGTTATTGTGAGGACAGAGTGGGGAAACCCCCTTGCATGCTGCCTTAACCTCTGGGAGATAGATGGAATACAAATGCAATATGTTTTTCCAAGGATGGGCATATGAGCAATTCTTGAATGCCTGTTGAGTCCATCTGTCTCATCAAAAATTACATATGTAACAACAATAGCACTTTTAAAAGTCATTTAAAAGCAGGTGTTACATTGCAGCTGCAATACTATATACAGTGATACTTCGGGTTACAGACGCTTCGGGTTACGCGTTTTCAGAACGCGCCGAAGAGCATCACATGTGTGCGCTGACGCAGTGCTGCGGGTTGTGGTGACTGGGTGCGGCCACCGAGACCGCATAACACTGGTCTTGAAAAACCTACATTGGCTCCCAGTATGTTTCCGAGCACAATTCAAAGTGTTGGTGCTGACCTTTAAAGCCTTAAACGGCCTCGGTCCAGTATATCTGAAGGAATGTCTCCACCCCCATCATTCTACCCGGACACAGAGGTCCAGCACTGAGGGCCTTTTGGCGGTTCCCTCACTGCGAGAAGCCAAGTTACAGGGAACCAGGCAGAGGGCCTTCTCAGTAGTGGCACCCACCCTGTGGAACACCCTTCCACCAGATGTCAAAGAGAACAACAACTACCAGACTTTTAGAAGACATCTGAAGGCAGCCCTGTTTAGGGAAGCTTTTAATGTTTGATGTATTACAATATTTTAATATTTTTTTGGAAGCCACACAGAATGGCTGGGGAAGCCCAGCCAGATGGGCGGGGTATAAATTATTATTATTATTATTATTATTATTATTATTATTATTATTATTAACATGCCTCCCACACAGATCACGTTCGCAACCCGAGGTTCCACTGTACATTTAACTGGGATTGTGTCCAACAGAACTTAGTGGAGCTTATTTTTGAGTAGGCACACAAATATTTTCACTACAAAGCTTTCAGTTAACAATACATGGATTCCCCCAACACCTCATCCTCAAACCAGTGGTGTTGATACAAAACTGACATTTGGCATGCTTTTAAAGATTGCAGAAAGGTGTTATAGGAGCAACCCACTACAGCTCTAGTTGTTAGATGCTGTTTGAGTCAAGATACTGCCACAGCATCTTTTTTTAATTCTAAGATTTAAGCTTTGAAACATATGAAAATGCCTCTGAGTAGACACACAACTACAGAGAGTGTAACACACTAGGGGACTGGGGTGCAGAAACCTCCAGTGCAGGGTGATTTTTCCTTGAGTCACATAATTTCTTTTTATAGAAATTAGGGACTGAGTTGGATTGGAGATTCATTTTTCATGAAGTTAAATAAGTTAATAGCCTACTACAAAAGAGCCTTCCTTTCATCCTTCTAAATACGGCCACAAAATAACAACATGTATTCTGAGCCCCAGAAGGGAGACGGCATTCCTCTGTTGTGTACATACCGCATGATACCAACTGTAAGGCATTGTTTTTGTTGTTGTTTTTCCGGGGGAAGAAAAACACTAACGTCCACAGCTAATAATAATGTTGCATGGCTACTACATAGTGGAGATAAGGTAAAGGTAAAGGTACCCCTGCCCGTACGGGCCAGTCTTGACAGACTCTGGGGTTGTGCGCCCATCTCACTTAAGAGGCCAGGGGCCAGCGCTGTCTGGAGACACTTCCGGGTCACGTGGCCAGCGTGACATCGCTGCTCTGGCGAGCCAGAGCCGCACACGGAAACGCCGTTTACCTTCCCGCTGGTAAGCGGTCCCTATTTATCTACTTGCACCCGGAGGTGCTTTCGAACTGCTAGGTTGGCAGGCGCTGGGACCGAGCAGCGGGAGCGCACCCCGCCACAGGGATTCGAACCGCCGACCTTTCGATCGGCAAGCCCTAGGCGCTGAGGCTTTAACCCACAGCGCCACCTGCGTCCCTATAGTGGAGATACTGTTGCACAAAAACAGGCAGCTGTTCGTATTTAGCATAAATACGGAATGTCCGTGGTATCAAAAAATGCCTGAAAGGCAAGGAAGCTCTCGGCAGCTTAAGCTTTGCTGTCTGGGCAGTGTATACCTTGCTGGGTGATTGATGATAAATTTTGGTGGGCGGGGGCCACATTTAATTCCTCTTTTTGCCAATTGGAATCTTTGTGTTGATTTCAAGTTGGATTGGGCCCTGACAGAGCAATCTGCCCCACTTCATTTGCTGCCTTAAGTAAATCTAAGATTTCAGCATGTTTACTTGTTCCGTTCCTATTAATTTCATGCTTTCTTCCTTTTGTGCCTAAGGATGTATTTACCTTAAAGCTTAGAGGATGCCAGAATCATGGCACAAAATCCAAGGGCAGGGAAGGAAGCCCTGCATGTGCAACCCAAGAGTAATGGCAGTAAGGGGTCTGATATGTACTCCAATGCATGTTTAAATAGGGTTGCCAGCTGACCAAGGAAAAAGCAAGAAACCTAGTGAAATATATTCGGAGTCGAGAGTGGATTTCATGCTCTTTATTCAGCTCATAGTGGTGAGGAGGAAATTGAAGTTCCCCCAGAATGTTTGCTTTATATACATTATTTACACAATGGGCCCCACGTGATCGGCTAATTCTGGGATTCTCCTGTAGGCCAATCAGGTCGCAGATTCACTTCCACCTGGAGCTGGATTGGGTGGCTCCTGTGGACCAATCAGACTGCTGCATTCTGGAGCCTATTGTTCTAGGACCAATCAGGCTGCTGCATTCTGAATCCTATTGTTCTAGGACCAATCAGACTGCTGCATTCTGAATCCTATTGTTCTAGGACCAATCAGATTGCTGCATTTTGGATCCTATTCAACTCAGTACATAACATCTAGGATGGCCAACTTTTTGACCCCTGAGCTAGTTGCCAGAATATTTTGTGCAAACGCCCCCAATTTGGCTTTGCTACCAGATATATTTCAGCTTAAGCTCACCATATGCTTGAACTGCATAGTTCATACATGCACCAGGTTATTGATGGTCATTTCATATACCAGTCATGTGACATGCAGTCATCAGACTGGAGCTATATGGTTCCACCCTCCACAGGCTCCGGAATGAGCAGAGAAAGGATGTGTAGCAGTAGAGGATCTGAAGAAAAGGGAGGAAGCGCCATCAGTAGAGCATAGTGAGGTGGTTCCTGCATCTACAGAAGTTGTTTTCACACCCGTTTCACTGCACATCTCTTCTATCCTATGCTATAAACAAAATTCAGTCTCTCAGAACACCATACCTACCAGCCATCACAGGAGAAAGTGATTCCTGTTAGCTGTGCCAATAGCCTACCAGATTGTCAGGATTTTGTTCCCCAAACCACCTTGAGATCCTCGTTCGGTGATCACCCAAGTACCAAAATGAAAAGCTGGCAAGTCAAAGTACAAATACACTTGTGCTGCTAGGTCTGAATAAGGGCTGTGGTGGATACTTCATCTTACCGGGGTGCACATCCCAACATAGATGCACATTCACTCTGCCTGGTCTTCCCAAACCAGCAAGGAAATCCACATGTGCAAGCTTCCGAGGGCAGAAGAGGCATTTTCTGCAACGTGCCAGACTTTGTTCACTTTTCTTCCATTGCTTTTCATTTTTTAACTGCAATTTGTGAATTAATTTTCTTATCTCCACTCTACAGTTAGTTCCCTTCTTTGGAGTTATTCTCTAAACAATGTGCCTCAATTTCTCTCCCTCTGTCCCTCTCTCTCTCATTTCACAAATATATATATATTCATTGATTTCACCACCGCCCGCCCCCTTAATTCTTTCCAGGGGTACCTGGGAGGGAGCAACTCCTCTCCCCCCCCCACTTTCCCAACTGCATGTAACTATTCCTCATGTCATGCTATAAGCTATGAAAGGAAAGTTGGGATAATATGTATTTTCTCATGAACAGGCCTGCCTTTTAATTGACCACTGGCCAAAGGTGAGTCAATTAAAGGTGAGTCAGTGAAAGGACTTAACCTTAAGGCTTAGCAGGGCACGCTCTGGAAGACCTTTCATGTTGGGGTACATAGGAATTGTAGTTTTTAGGACCAGCTAGTTGGAGGGGACACAGGTGGCGCTGTGGGTTAAAGCCTCAGCGCCTAGGGCTTGCCGATCGAAAGGTCGGCGGTTCGAATCCCTGCGGCGGGGTGCGCTCCCGCTGCTCGGTCCCAGCGCCTGCCAACCTAGCAGTTCGAAAGCACCTCCGGGTGCAAGTAGATAAATAGGGACCGCTTACCAGCGGGAAGGTAAACGGCGTTTCCGTGTGCGGCTCTGGCTCGCCAGATGCAGCTTTGTCACGCTGGCCACGTGACCCGGAAGTGTCTCCGGACAGCGCTGGCCCCTGGCCTCTTGAGTGAGATGGGCGCACAACCCCAGAGTCTGTCAAGACTGGCCCGTACGGGCAGGAGTACCTTTACCTTTACCTTTAGTTGGAGGGGAAAATACTGAATATGCAAGCTGGCAAGACAGGGGAGTTGGGTGAACTCTGCAAAGCCTCCTCTCTTAACAGGCAGCCATTCCCACGACTAGTTCATCTTGCTTCAGAGAGGTATATTTGCTTGGGAAATGAGGGACTAGCAAGGGTGAATGGGTTGCGGGGGTGGGGGCTGCCCTAGGCTTGAACTGTGGCCAATTGCAAGCCACAGGGGTTAGGGGAAATCACGAATATAAATAAATCAATGGACCTAATCTATAATATATGCCAAAGTGACTCTTTTGAGTTGTGTCTATGGGAGTTTTCATCCACCACCTGCACAGTCAGTAAATGGGTGATGAGGGAGGGGGATTATTTCTGCTTTTTGCGCCATTAAACCTGCTAGCAACGCACCCACAAATCATATGCCCAGCAGGCACAAATTCATCCTTTAGTAATAATAATAATAATAATAATAATAATAATAATAATAATAATTTATTTATATCCCGCCCATCTGGCTGAGTTTCCCCAGCCACTCTGGGCGGCTTCCAATCAAGTGTTAAAAACAATACAGCATTAAATATTAAAAACTTCCCTAAACAGGGCTGCCTTCAGATGTCTTTTAAAAAGAAGATAGCTGCTTACTTCCTTCACATCTGAAGGGAGGGCATTCCACAGGGTGGGCGCCACTACCAAGAAGGCCCTCTGTCTGGTTCCCTGTAACCTCACTTCTCGCAATGAGGGAACCACCAGAAGGCCCTTTGTGCTGGACCTCAGTGTCCGGGCAGAACGATGGGGGTGGAGACGCTCCTTCAGGTATACTGGACCGAGGCCATTTAGGGCTTTAAAGGTCAGCTCCAACACTTTGAATTGTGCTCGGAAACGTACTGGGAGCCAATGCAGGTCTCTCAGGACCGGTGTTATGTGGTCCCTGTGGCCACTCCCAGTGACCAGTCTAGCTGCTGCATTCTGGATTAATTGCCGTTTCCGGGTCACCTTCAAAGGTAGCCCCACGTAGAGCACATTGCAGTAGTCCCAGCGGGAGATAACTAGAGCATGCACCACTCTGGCGAGACAGTCTGCAGGCAGGTAGGGTCTCAGCCTGCATACCAGATGGAGCTGGTAGACAGCCGCCCTGGACACAGAATCAACCTGTGCCTCCATTGACAGCTGTGAGTCCAGAATGACTCCCAGGCTGCGCACCTGGTCCTTCAGGGGCACAGTTACCCCATTCAGCAGGTAGAGGGCCTACCTTCTGGAATAGCTCAGTCAATACATGGTGAGGCTCTTAATCTCAGGGTTCCTGGGTTTGAGCCCCGAATTGGGCAAAAGATTACTGCATCACAAGAGGTTGGACTAGACTAGATGTGGTCCCTTCTAACTCTACCATTTTGTGATTCTATGACAGGGGTCAGCAACCTTTTTCAGCCGTGGGCCGGTCCACCGTCCCTCAGACCATGTGGTGGGCTGGACTATATTTTGAAAAAATAATAATGAATGAATTCCTATGCCTCATAAATAACCCAGAGATGCATTTTAAATAAAAGGACACATTCTACTCATGTAAAAACACGCTGATTCCTGGACCGTCTATGGACCAGATTGAGAAGGTGATTGGGCCGCATCGGCCCCCAGGCTTTAGGTTGCCTACCCCTGTTCTATGAGATCTACAAATGGAAACCTTGCTCGATCAAAAGCCCTGGCTATTAGAGGGCACAACAACAGGCATTTTGGCATCAGGAGGCATGGCTTGCAGGATGCTGTCCTATGGGCATCACCAAGTCTGCCTTTTACCATCTTCAGGCAGATGTTGAAAACATGCTATTCTGCAAGTTACTTTATGAGTAAATGTTGTGCTGGTTTTATGTCTTTTTATGCTGAGGTATTTTACAAAAAGGGACGCAGGTGGCACTGTGGGTTAAACCACAGAGTCTAGGACTTGCCACTCAGAAGGTCGGCGGTTTGAATCCCCGTGACAGGGTGAGCTCCCGTTGCTCGGTCCCTGCTCCTGCTGACCTAGTAGTTCGAAAGCACGTCAAAGTGCAAGTAGATAATAATAATAATAATAATAATAATAATAATAATAATAATAATAAATTTTATTTATATCCCGCCCTCCCCAGCCGAAGCCGGGCTCAGGGCGGCTAACAACATTAAAACAGTATAACATTATAAAACATTATAAAAATGAATTAAAATCAAAATTGATGGCAACCATAAACTATAGCTTTGTAAAGATTGCCAGAGGAGGGGGTCAGGCTGCGCCCTGACCAAATGCCAGGTGGAACAGCTCTGTCTTGCAGGCCCTGCGGAAAGATGTCAAGTCCTGCAGGGCCCTTGTCTCTTGTGACAGAGCGTTCCACCAGGTTGGAGCCGCAGCCGAAAAAGCCCTGGCTCTAGTTGAGGCCAGCCTAACCTCTCTGAGGCCTGGGACCCTCAAGGTGTTTTTATTTGAAGATCGTAAGTTCCTCTGTGGGGCATACCAGGAGAGGCGGTCCCGTAGGTACGAGGGCCCTAGGCCGTATAGGGCTTTGAAGGTTAAAACCAGCACCTTAAACCTGATCCTGTACTCCACCGGGAGCCAGTGCAGCTGGTATAGCACCGGATGAATGTGATCTCTAAGCGAAGACCCCGTAAGGAGTCTCGCTGCGGCATTCTGCACCCGCTGGAGTTTCTGGGTCAGTCTCAAGGGCAGCCCCCCGTAGAGCGAGTTACAATAATCCAGTCTGGAGGTGACCGTCGCGTGGATCACTGCTGCTGCCGCTTTGCCGGTGAGTCTTGGGGAGGACCGCTCCCCCTGCAAGCCCATTCTCCACCTTGGGCCTGGGGGCGGGCCCCAGACTCCACCTCAGCATATAAGGCTCCACGGAGGCCTCGGAACATCGCTGCTGCCGCTTTGCCGTGCGTTTGTGGGGAGGGCTCTTCCCCCTGCTAGCCCATTCTCCATCTTGGGCTTGGGGACGGGCCCATACTCCACCTCAGCGTCTCGGTCCCATGACCAGCGCAGAAGCCAGACTGGAATGGATCCAGAGCTGATGTTTCATCCAGAAACCTACCAAGCTGTTCAGCAACCGCTCTCTCAATCACCTTACCCAGGAATGGAAGATTCGAAACCGGGCGGTAATTGGATAGATCTAAGGGATCTAATGATGTTTTCTTTAAGAGCGGGCGCACCACAGCCTCCTTCAGTTCCCCTGGGAATGTCCCGGTGCCAAGGGACAGATTGATGATATCCCCCAGGGGGGCCCGCACCTCTTCTGGACACGCTCTAATCAGCCAGGACGGGCACGGGTCGAGAGGACAGGTGGTGGGCTTTCCAGCTCGGAGGAATCTGTCTACATCAGCTGGGGATATCCAGTCAAAGTGGTCCAATACTGAACCCGAGGACAGTCGAGGGGCCTCCAGTTCCTTTATTGTATCCAAATTGGCAGGGAGGTCATGGCGGAGCAACAAGACCTTCTCCGCAAAAAAGCTCGCAAATGCCTCACAGCTGTGTGTCAAATTGTTATTTAAATTTGGCTGTCCTTCGAGGGACGTTAAAGACCGAATTATACTAAATAATTGCACCGGGCGAGAGCTAGCGGATGCAATGGAGGCCGAGAAGTAGGACTTTTTAGCGGCCTTCACTGCCATCTCATAGGTTTTCATAAAAACCCTATAAGATGTTCTTGAGGCTCCGTCACGGGCACCCCGCCATACTCGCTCTAGCCGTCTGAGGTCCCGCTTCATTTTCCGGAGCTCCTCGGTAAACCAGGGAGCCCGGTTTCTGCGGGGTCGCAGAGGGCGCTTAGGTGCGATCTCATTGATGGCTGCCAGGAGCTGGGTATTCCAGGCCTCAACAAGCTCAGTCAATGAGTCGCCAGGGGGAGAAAGGTCCCGCAAGGCTTGACGGAATCTACCAGGGTCCATCAGCCTCTGCGGGCGAGCCCAAATTGGCTCGCCACCCAAGCAGGGTGGGGGTGGAACGTCAATCCTGGCTTTCAGAGCATAGTGATCAGACCATGGCACCTTCATCGAAGGAAACATGATCACATCTATACCGACGCCAAAGATCAAATCCAGCGTGTGGCCTGCTTGATGTGTGGGGCCCGAAACAAACTGGGAGAGCCCTAGTGTCGCCATGGAAGACACCAGGTCCAGAGCCTGTGAGGAGGGAGTGGCATCAGCATGGATGTTGAAGTCCCCCAATACCAATAGGTTAGGGAACTCCAAGGCCCAGCCGGCCACCGCCTCCAGCAGGCCTGACAGGGTGGCTGCTGGTGCGCTAGGTGGCCGGTACACCAGCCAGACAGCCAAGCTCACCTCGGAGCCCCACACTAGGCCAACACATTCAATGCCGGGGATCGATGGCGATGGTAGAGCCCTGAAAGAACAATCTTCCCGGATTAATAACGCCACCCCTCCCCCCCGGCCCACAGTCCGCGACTGGTGAAGGACGGAGAAACCCGGGGGCGCCATCTCTCGTAGGGTAACAGTATCCCCTTCGCGCACCCAGGTCTCAGTCACACATGCCAGGTCAACCCCCTGCGAGGTGAAGAAATCTCGCAGGGTGGCGGTTTTGTTGCCTATAGACCTGGCATTGCACAACACCAGTGACGGAGGTGAGTAATCCTTGCTCACCCTACCCTCGTCTCTCGGGATGGGGCGCAGATTGGAAGGGGTACGAGCATATCCGTATCTCGATCCCCTTCGCCTATGACATCTGCCCCCACCGCCATACCTCCCTCGCCCCTCCATAGTAGGAATCCCAAGCCTCATACTCGCCTCCATTTACAGAATATAAAAGCAAACAAACAAAAACAATTACATGAAAACAAAACCAATCCCCACCCCACTCCCCAACCACCCCGCCCCAACCCAAAATAAATCAAAACAAAATAAAAGTACATGGATAAAAACCACCGCTTATGGTGGTACAACAAAGCAAAAAAATAAAAACAGTTTAAAACATATAAGAACACTTCCAACAACCGCTGCAGCAGCACCAGTGTCCCCGAGGCTGCGTCGGTGGTGAGCGTGGGCCCCGCCCCCTGGCCTGATGGAGAGTGGGCCTGCAGGGGGAAGAGCCCTCCCCACAAACGCACGGCAAAGCGGCAGCAGCGATGTTCCGAGGCCTCCGTGGAGCCTTATATGCTGAGGTGGAGTCTGGGGCCCGCCCCCAGGCCCAAGGTGGAGAATGGGCTTGCAGGGGGAGCGGTCCTCCCCAAGACTCACCGGCAAAGCGGCAGCAGCAGTGTCCCGGGGCTCCTTGGAGTCCTTCACGCTGAGGTGGAGTATGGGCCCGTCCCCAAGCCCAAGATGGAGAATGGGCTAGCAGGGGGAAGAGCCCTCCCCACAAACGCAGGTACCACTCTGGCGGGAAGGTAAACGGCGTTTCCGTGCGCTGCTCTGGTTCGCCAGAAGCGGCTTAGTCATGCTGGCCACATGACCCGGAAGCTGTACGCTGGCTCCTTCGGCCAATAAAGCGAGATGAGTGCTACAACCCCTGAGTCGGTCACGACTGGACCTAATGGTCACTTTACCTTTACCTTTTATTTTAGAAAAACATTGGGTGGGGTAAATTTTGTTTGCATTATTGTGTTGTGTTGTGTTGTGTTTTTTGTTTTTGTTTTTAATATTGTGAGCCACTCTGGACAAATGTTTTATTCTGAAAGACTGGATACTGGTGACTTAACCAAACAATCTCCACTCACCTCTCCCTGAAATCCCATTCCCTTTCCTATCCAAAATTCTTTTGCTTACTGCATCTAAGTTGGAACTTAGCGGCAGTGTGCTACTGGGATATGGCTGCAGCAATGCACTGAAGACAGCTGAGGTCTTGCTATGATGTTTACAGCTCCCATTCTCTTGCCGTTGGGGACTAGGTATAAAAGATGTCACATTGCAAGCTATGAAAGCAAAGTTGGGACAATCTGTATTCTCTCATGAGCTGGAGTGCCTTTTGATCGACCAGTGCCCTGGCAAAGCTACATACACTCTCATCCTATTTCACAGGGAATATTTACTCATAATTCTCCTGATGTCTTACAGTCTCACATGACTCCAGTGTGCTCTGCCGTATTTCTTCCATTGGCAATCAGCACTCCTTATCCCTTTCCAGAGCTGTTTTGAACAGGAGGCATTGAATAACAGAAGTCATGATATCATTTTCAGATTCCACCATTACCTTATGAAATTATGGGCACTTCCGAAAGGAAACCTTAAAGGACATAAATTACATCTCTCATTTCAGAGTTCACAATGTCTTCAAACATGCAGCTTTGTTATTATAGCTTATTATTACTGTCACTTATATAACATTTTCTGCAGCGGTTTTGTTTTGTTTTTACCATTTTCTTGTCTTGTCTGCACAACTTCCTGGTGCAAAAAAGCCATTGTCATCTACCTTTGGCATACAGTGAAGGGAGGCAGAGAGAAAGTAATTTGGCCAAGGTCATAAAATTAGTCATAGAATCATAGAATCACAGAGTTGGAAGAGACCACAAGGGCCATCGAGTCCAACCCCCTGCCAAGCAGGAAACACCATCAGAGCACTCCTGACATATGGTTGTCAAGCCTCTGCTTAAAGACCTCCAAAGAAGGAGACTCCACCACACTCCTTGGCAGCAAATTCCACTGTCGAACAGCTCTTACTGTCAGGAAGTTCTTCCTAATGTTTAGGTGGAATCTTCTTTCTTGTAGTTTGGAACCATTGCTCCAAACTAGTCAAATTCAGAGGTGGATCTTAAATCCAGATCACAACATGGCTCTTATTGCAGTGGGTCGTATCTGCTATAATGAAGGAAATTTTTCTTCCTGCCCCCACTTCTGTATATCTTTTCTGATACTCTGTTCCTGCCTCTGAGTTGGTTCACACATGCAACACTTGCTTGTTTGCTTCACGTGTGAACTGGGTAGCACATGGGATTGAGAAGAGCTGCAGGGATCCCCTACAAACAGAGGTCAATGGATTCCAGCTGTCTTCTTATATTGTCAGGCCATTTCCAGACTATCTCTGTTCTGGGGTGTGATTCTGTCACATACTGGCAAATTCAGGCTCCACTATTTAAGTTGATTTGGCACTTTGGTGCAAAGTTCCCCTTTCCCCCCTCCAAAACCAGAACCTGCAGGACGAAAAGTGTGGGATAACAACTGATTGACATTACACCATCTAACCTCCCAGCAAACCTTGTGCGAGCAAATCAGGACGAATGCTCAATTAGCAGAACATGTGGAAGAAACCTCAGATCGTATTTCTCAATGTGACCTGTGTATAGCTGCAGTTTGTGCAAATATTCACCTCTGTCTAAGTTTGCATCAACGCCACTTCCCTCCCTTGCCCCCCCCCCCCCCACTTTCCTGGCCTCAGCGGATATACAGTGGTACCTCGGGTTAAGGACTTAATTCATTCCGGAGGTCCATTCTTAACCTGAAACTGTTCTTAACCTGAAGCACCACTTTAGCTAATGGGGCCTCCCGCTGCTGCTGCACCGCTGGAGCACAATTTCTGTTCTCATCCTGAAGCAAAGTTCTTAACCCGAGGTACTATTTTTGGGTTAGCAGAGTCTATAACCTGAAGCATATGTAACCTGAAGCGTATGTAACCAGAGGTATCACTGTATACCTTCATTGATGGCAAGCCTAGAGCGTTATTTCATTATTTCTCTCTTCCCGCCCCCAACAATTGAACAGCAAAAATCACAGGCCTGCTCTTGGGTAAATTCAAGTTTATACAGCAGCAACAACAAAACCCCAGCATGCATTACTTGTGTTTGTTATTGTTGTTGTTTATATGTTTCATAAAGAAAACCCAAAGCCTGGATGCTCTCCAGGAATAACCCCATGTTGTCTGAAACACTGTGCATATATGCCATGATAGCATCCTTGTCCAACTCTGCTGCCTTTTCTGCTTCACACTCGTCTCTGTTATAAAAGGCACACATTCTTCTCTGGAATCATGGAGGAGTTGAGAGTTGTTATTCAGAAAACAGGGATTTCTCTATGATAATCCCTGCTCCTGTGTCTTTTCCTAAAGCAGGATCTCATTGCATTGCCTGAATTAAACTCTCCGCTCCATTCTGTTACGTTTCATCATCAGTAAGTGGGAGTTGCCTCTGCAAGGTGCCAATAAGGGCAGGGCCTTTGAGTTCCTGCATTTAGTTTAAGACCATCTACGAATATCTAAGCCAAAGTTCAGATGAAGGGCAGTGTTTCAGCCAGAAAGTCACGCAGCTCACATGTTGGTTAGTATGTCACTTTGAACAGCCCTTATCTGATATTATTATGACTAACCCGGTGCTGACAGCATGGAACAGATTGCAGAAGCCATGTGATGATTATTTAAGGCCTCGCTGGGTACAACGTGTTGCTAATATTAACCCATTCTTTCCGGAATAGCTTTATGTGTAAATTACACCCTCGGAGGGAGACTGCAGTAAGGGAACACTGGGCAATTACACCAAGGGTTTTTTTTTCCATGAAAACTAATTGCCAGCAGTAATATATTTATAGCCTGACTCTTCTGGCCTGCCCTACGCATTACAGCTTAAAGCAGGGAATAAAGGTTTGCAGATTGCAGTTGTGGGTCTAAAGTTTGCTTTTTGCTCTTTTTATAAAACTTTTTTTAAAAGAAAAAGAAATCAGAAACTATTACTTCTGGCGGATGTAGGACTTTTTCCAAGCACTGCATGCCAATAAAATGTGGACTTTGGTTTGGTTCTTTTGATGGCTGATCTTTAAAGTTTATTGCAAAGTGCGCCGAAGTCACAGGCTGCAGAAACAGTCTCTCAGCGCAGTACAGAAATGTCACAGTAAGAAGGCAATACAAACAACAGAGGTAATGATTTGTGCATAGTGTGAGGTCATGGGGCAAGCACACATATTGAACCCGTAATAAAGGCTCCTACCAGTACATGGGGCATTTCAAAACACCACCAAATGTAATGTTATATGAAGTATAAATAATGGTCAGAAAGAACAGAGTTGGGACAAGAGGAGATGCTGACCTTCACCCTATTACACCCCCATTTTTTGGAGATGCATTTGGAAAAGAGGCTGTCCTCATGGAAGGAGGCCACGCGCATGACAATTTGGGAGGGGGGCAAAGCAAAATGTCAAAAAGTGCCTCCATTTATGCTGGAAAGAAGTTTGGGGGAAGTGTCCTCACACGGGAGGCATAGGAATAAAAGTAAGTTGTTATGTGCTGAGCTTGGATCCTAGAACAATTGGCAGGTAATATCCTAGAAGGCAGCAACCTGATTGGTCTGCAGGAAGAAGTGAATCAGCAACCTGATTGGCCTGCAGGAACAGTCCAATCAGGCTCCAGGAGGGGAGTTGAATCAGCCAATCACACGGGACCCATTGTGTAAATAATGTATATATAGCCAGAGGTTTGGGGGGAAAGCACTCACTCACTCACTGTTTACCATGAGCTGAAATATACTCCGAGTATATTTCATTAGTAATTGTGGCAAGTGGTTTTGGGACAATAAGAAGAGAATCCTCTACCTCCTAGGATTGTTTGTGGCACTCTGGGAGCTGTGTGACGCCGCTCCTGAGGTCTCAGGCCACAAAGCTAGAAGTGTTGTGATGGGATGGCATGATGAATTTTCTCTATTTAGCCTCTGCCCCCCCCCCCCCCGCCACCTTTTAACCATGCCCATTCATTTAGTCAAGGGATGGAAGGCCACACTTGCACTCAGGTTGATGTCCTTGTCCCAAGCCAACGTCTGGCCTTTAAAATAATCCCTTTTAATATTCTATCACTAAGCTGTGCATATTCCACGAGGCACTTTCCCATGGTGTGAGAGAGATTATATTCTCACTGAAGAGTTGGGTGGTATTGCTTTTTGGAATAGCTGTGGAGTCAGGTCTAAAGGCACCCTGTGAATCGAAGCCACATCATTCTTCCTTCATGGTCTTTTCGGTGGTGGTGCCTTGGCTTTGGAATAGTCTCCTGAAGAAAATAGGACTATATTCTTTTTGGCACCTGGTTAATATAATAACAACATTTTTTTTTTTTTTGTACTCCCCAGCCAGAGCCGGGCTCAGAGCGGCTAACATCATATAAGTAATACAATATGCATAAAACAATCAATCAATCAATCAACTAAAATGCATCCCAGGCCTTTAAATTTTACTGTGTTTTCTTAGCTGGCTGAATAGTTATCACTGCTGCTTCTTAGATTTTATTATGCAGTGGTAACAGGTAAAGGTAAAGGTACCCCTGCCCGTACGGGCCAGTCTTGACAGACTCTGGGGTTGTGCGCCCATCTCACTTAAGAGGCCAGGGGCCAGCGCTGTCCGGAGACACTTCCGGGTCACGTGGCCAGCGTGACATCGCTGCTCTGGCGAGCCAGAGCCGCACACGGAAACGCCGTTTACCTTCCCGCTGGTAAGCGGTCCCTATTTATCTACTTGCACCCGGAGGTGCTTTCGAACTGCTAGGTTGGCAGGCGCTGGGACCGAGCAGCGGGAGCGCACCCCGCCGCAGGGATTCGAACCGCCGACCTTTCGATCGGCAAGTCCTAGGCGCTGAGGCTTTAACCCACAGCGCCACCTGCGTCCCTATTATGCAGTGGTACCTCGGGTTAAAGACACTTCAGGTTACAGACTCCGCCAACCCAGAAATAGTCCCTCGGGTTAAGAACTTTGCTTCAGGATGAGAACAGAAATCGCACGGCTGTGGCGGCACAGCAACAGGAGGTCCCATTAGCTAAAGTGGTACCTCAGGTTAAGAACAGTTTCAGGTTAAGAACGGGCCTCCAGAACGAATTATGTTCTTAACCCGAGGTACCACTGTATTATTTTTAATTGTTGCTTTAACATTGTATTGATATTTGAATTTTATGTACGTTGTCCTGGAATCCATGTTTTGGATGAGGGTGCTACAAACAAGTTCAAAATGCATATGTTCTATGCACTGATGGCATGGTATAAATAAATTGATGCTAATGCTTTGCATTATGGAAGTGAGAGCTGGACCATAAAGAAGGCTGATCGCCGAAGAATTGATGCTTTTGAGTTATGGTGCTGGAGGAGACCCTTGAGAGTCCCATGGACTGCAAGAAGATCAAACCTATCCATTCTGAAGGAAATCAGCCCTGAGTGCTCACTGGAAGGACAGATCCTGAAGCTGAGGCTCCAATACTTTGGCCACCTCATGAGGAGAGAAGACTCCCTGGAAAAGACCCTGATGCTGGGAAAGATGGAGGGCACAAGGAAAAGGGGACGACAGAGGATGAGATGGTTGGACAGTGTTCTCGGAGCTACCAGCATGAGTTTGACCAAACTGCGGGAGGCAGTGGAAGACAGGAGTGCCTGGCGTGCTCTGGTCCATGAGGTCACGAAGAGTCAGACACGACTAAACGACTAAACAACAACAACAAATGCTTTGCATGGTTATCCTTAGAGCCAGTGGATTGACTTGTGCTGCATAAGTGGTATTATGGGCAGGGGCCACCTACCAGAACACACAGGAACTGTCTGCTGTAAATACTTCAGAGGCTGCCTATGTGGGAAGGCATTTCCAGTGTGAAGAGACGGCCGTTCTGCTTCTACGGTGTTTCTACCTCCTGCAGGCCAGAATGGAGGAAATTAATTGGATTCCTACTAGCATGGAGAGGAGTAGCTCTTCAAAGGAATGAGGCAGTTTAAGCCTTTTTGTGTTGAGATTATTTTTATTCCTGCTATGACATTGTAGTCCGAACTCTCATCGCACCATGCAAGAGAAGTTCAAAATTCTTCCTTGTACAACCCAAATGGCTACTTATCCAAAGGTCCTTATGCCGCACACCGTTTAAGCATAAATCTATGTAAATAATAAAAGCAGTAGCCATTTCAGAATTGACCCTTCCTTTACAGTGGTACCTCAGGTTACATACGCTTCAGGTTACAGACTCCGCTAACCCAGAAATAATGCTTCAGGTTAAGAACTTTGCTTCAGGATAAGAACAGAAATCGTGCTTTGGCGGCATGGCGGCAGCAGGAGGCCGCATTAGCTAAAGTAGTGCTTCAGGTTAAGAACAGACCTCCGGAACAAATTAAGTAATTAACCCGAGGTACCACTGTACTTTGTAAACTTTATATGTATTTTCTTAAAAACGTGCATAACACGTGTTTTATATAACTGTCCTTCTCTGCATTACAAATGGAAGCAGTGATCTGGAAAGATTAGGGTCCCCGCGTTCATTCTTGCGGCAGGAAAACATTGCAGGGGGTTGGACTGGATGACTCTTCCAACTCCATAATTCTATGGCTCTATGTGTCATTGAAAACCAAACTCTTTAAATGTGCACATAATCAGCTTCCAAAACATGCTAGGTCACAGATTGTTCACCTCTGTAGTAGACTCTATACATAAAGTTTAGGCAATAATAAATCTGCTAAGTCTTTAAGGTTCCACAACATGGGCGTAGCCAAGGGGGGGCTGGGGGCAGCTGCCCCCCTAAATCAAGTAAATCAATAAAAACACTTAACTAACTGAGGTTCTTTCCCCTGAACACGAAGCCTGCTCCCCTAACATAAATCCTGTCAATGCCCATGTTCTACAAGACTCTCATTTGTTTGTTGGTTTTGTTTTTGCTGTAAAAGAGTAACGTAACTATCCCTCTTAAATATGAATAGTTACTCCTTGACTTGCTTTACTGTGGGAGGGGGCGCGCGTGCTCTATTCACAGACAGGGAGAGCCAGTGTGGTGTAGTGGTTAAGAGCGGTGGACTCGTAATCTGGTGAACCAGGTTCGCTTCCCCACTCCTCCACATGCAGCTGCTGGGTGACCTTGGGCCGGTCACACTTCTCTGAAGCCTCTCAGCCCCACTCACCTCACAGAGTGTTTGTTGTGAGGGAGGAAGAGAAAGGAGAATATTAGCTGCTTTGAGACTCTTTAGGGTAGTGATAAAGCGGGAAATCAAATCCAAACTCCTCCTCTTCTTCTTCCTCTCACCCTTTCAATGCATGCTTTTGAGTGAAGTGGGGATTCTTTTTTTAATATGTACTAGGTGATTGTCAGCTGCATATGTTGATTTTTCTGGATTAATTAAAGTGATGGTATAGTTTTGTGCTTTTTTTTTTAAGGATTGGTAAGCACTGTCGTTTAAATCACTGTGCCGCTTGGACTTGCCGATCGGAAGGTTGGCGGTTCAAGGCCCTGTGACAGGGTGAGCTCCCGTTGCTCGGTGCCAGCTTCTGCCAACCTAGCAGTTCAAAAACACGTCAAAGTGCAAGTAGATAAATAGGTACCACTCCAGTGGGAAGGTAAATGGCATTCCCATGCACTGCTCTGGTTTCCCCAGAAGCAGCTTAGTCATGCTGGCCGCATGACCCAGAAAAACTGTCTGCGGAAGCGGACAAACGCCGGCTCCCTTGGCCTGTAAAGCGAGGTAAGCGCCACAACCCCAGAGTCGTTCGCAACTGGACTTAACTGTCAGGGGTCACTTTACCTAAGCAAAATTATTTTGGTACAAGTAGTGTAGCAGGGTAGAAATTTCTTTCCAGACCAGTTTGAGGATGAGGAAAACCTGCCTCTTTCTTTTTGAGACTATTTCCACTTTCCCTAGCACTGGAATTGCATGGTAGGGACATGTTTCAGAAGCCTTGCTGTGTATCACATAAATATTCGCACCCACAATATTGTACTATTGCTTATTATTTCTCTTTGTGTTTCCTCTTTTCGTCTCCCAATTCCCTCTTTTTACCTTCTCTGTTGGAAAAGAAAGTGTATATACAGCACTCCTCTTTTCTCCTGATTTCTGGAACGGGGCTTGGTATTCTAGTCCTGTGTGCCCCTTGGTTTGTGTCCTTCCTCTTTCCTTCCTGGCTCGTACAATTGAGCATGCCCTGTGGCAAAGTGACAGTTGGATTTTCCTTTTGCTTCCATCCAGATGTCCTGCCAAGTTGGAGTATTTGTGTAGTTCCCCTGGGGCTGTGATGCCTGAACTGAGGCGTTTTCCTAGAAGTGCTTGGGCACGCTGCTGTTTGTGTCCCATCCTCTTGATCTCCTTTTTCGGTTCTTTTATTCATAGTTGTTGTGGGGTTGTTGTCTGCTGTTTCTCTTTTCTTTGACAAACTGAGTCTGTGTCTGCCTGTCAGTTAGTGCAGATACAGTGGTACCTCGGGTTACAGATGCTTCAGACTACAGTCCACTAGCCCAGAAATTGAATTGAAATACTTTATTGCCACTTGTACAACTTGTATACAGTGAGATCACACGAGCACCCCCCACTCAGTTCTCCTAGTCTTAATTCCCCTTGTTTACTGACGTACACCCACCAAACCTGAAAGTCAGCTTCCCTGTTGTTATCTTTTCATTCAGCAGCCTAACAGCCCATGGATAGAAGCTGTTCTTTACCCTGTTGGTGCGACTAATCATGCTTCTATATCTTCTGCCCGAGGGCAGGAGATCAAGAAAGTGCTGGCCAGGGTGTGAATCATCCCTGAGAATTTTCCTCACTCTCCTGAAGCAACATTCTTCTGCGATGTCATCCAGCAGATTCACGGGACAGCCCATAATATCTTGTGCTGTATTCACCACCCTCTGTAGGCACTTCCTATCCGTTGATGTCAAACCAGCGTACCACACCGTGATGCAGTATGAAAGGACACTTTCTATTGTGGACCGGTAGAAGGAGATAATCAAATGTTGATTGACATTGTTCTTTCGCAATACTCTGAGGAAATGGAGTCTCTGTTGGGCTTTCTTAACCACCTGGGTTGTATTGATTTTCCAAGTAAGGTCTTCACTGAGATAAACTCCTAGGAATTTAAAGGAAGAGACTCTCTCCACACAGCCCTCCCTGATGTACAGTGGGGCTAGTTCTCCTCTCTTCCATCTCCTTTGTCTTGCTGAAATTAAGGTGCAAGTTGTTCCCTAGGCACCATGTAGATATTTTTTAGACCTCCCCTCTATATGCTGATTCATCTCCACCTGTTATTAAACCCATTATGGTGGTGTCATCTGCAAACTTAATGATTGCCGTAGACGGGTTAGATGATACACATAGTACAAATAGTACCTCGGGTTAAGAACTTTGCTTCAGGATGAGAACAGAAATTGTGCTAAATTAGCTAAAGTGGTACCTCAGGTTAAGAACAGTTTCAGGTTAGGAACTTAACCCGAGGTACCATTGTATAGTTATGCCACTGTACTGCTGTGACCCAGGCTGCTTGTTATAATTATTTCTCCCACATCCCACCAGATCCCAATTTTTGGGAGTGTCACTGCTTAGGGACAGAGAGTCAGATCATGTATCAACAGCAGTGACTACTACAGGACAAATGACCACTGGGAGGAGCGCAGAGAAAAGAAATGCCATGTTGCACCTGTATCAGCAAAATAGGATGCCTGCATCTGCCCCAACTGCAATAAAACATGTCTCTCCTGTATTGGTCTGTAGTGGTTTGACTTTACCCCCGAAGGTGCACTCCAACAGCAACACTGCCAAACATATACTTTGTGCATGGCTCCCCCAATAGAGGTTATTATCTTTATATCTTAACCATGGGTGCTGAATTGTTCGCTCGCATAACAGGTGTATTAGAGTTTCCCTTTTTTAAACTGTTGACTTAAGAGCACATGGCCTGCAGTGACTCTTGAGCAGCCAATTTACTGTTTTAAAGATTTATGCTTATATTGCTATTTTCTGCCTTTGGTACAAGAATTTGCAGAGTACAAGACATGATGGGAAACAGCACTGGATGAGCAAAAAGAAACCAGCCTGCTGTTAAGTTTCATTTATTTATTTTATACTGCCTAGATTAAAATACCGGCACACACTACCCCACTTGAGTGAGGGACAACGGGCTTTGGGATGGAAATTTGTGGTGCCTTTGTAGTATTTGCTGCATTTGCAAATGCACAAGGAGAACATCGTGGAGACGACAGGCAACGCATCTGCCAACACTGTACCTGATTCCCAAAGAGAACCCACCTTTCTCAGCCCCAAGGTGTTTCACATTTAGGCTGCGCTCAGACCTGGGGGTTCATGCATTAGTTTTACTACTTATAATGCTAGCACCCCATCCCAGTTTTTAATATTCCTTCTTCACTGCAGTACCTGTTGCACCATGGAACTGCGGCTTTTTAACTAATATAATACCATGTCATTTGGAATTTTAAACGGTGGGAAAGAACTGTATGCCATAATACCGCCCCAAAGTTTATCATGTGAATGGCATGATTTAAAAAACAACAACAACCATGGGGAAATTATAATGTAAATCTCCCATGATTTTCTGACATAACAAAGTTGGAAGTGGATATTTTTTGGGAAATGAGTACTAAACATCTGCTAGATCTGCTATACTTCCAGAAGTGGCTTTTGCATCATAGGAAAGAGATAAAACACAAAAATTATCAGGTAAGGAAATGTTGAATAAAGTGCCGTATGAAGGCAGCCTTAGCATAGTTACAACTCTCTACCCTTTTCCATCTCCCAACTCAACCTGCAAAACAGCTGGAACCTGCTTCTGTCCCTGCTCCCAAACTCTGATGGACATTGCCCTGCAGGGCTCAAACCATAAAGGAGCCTTGGGACTTTCCTATTGGTACTTCTGGTGCTGCTTTCAAAGCCCTGGTCATGTGATGCAATGCTGAACTGACCCAACCTGCTGATCAGAATATTCCTAAGCACCCTTTCTCCCTCAACAGAAACCACCCAGTTACCAAATATATCCAGGCAATGGACACCGAGAAGTGGCAGGGATGATGGCTAGAACACCAGTGGAGGAAGGCTCTGTCTGAATATGACAGAACATAAGTTACAGCTCTTGTCTGAGTCTGCTCAGTGGCAGTAACAGCCCAAAGGAGGGATGCTTTTCTGTAACCCCTGTGTCCACTTAATGCTGTTCAACAAAGTGCTGTTTTGAATAGTTCAGGGATTCCTTTAGTCAGGTCACCAGGGTGATCTCTAAGAATTCGCAGGCCTGCTGTGATATATTTGCAAAAGCACTTTGATAAAATCACTCATATCCATTTCAATTTGGACTCCACGGTTAAAGCAGTTCAGTCACAGAGTGTGTCTAGGGAACTGCAGCTGCAAGCTAAGTATTTAGAGGGGGGTCCGAAGCGGTTTAGTCTACCATCTCTTTATTTGCCACCTGTCAATCCCGGCTAAACATCTGTCAGGAGGCTGACTGGATAGATCTGTGAAGTGATAAATTAAGAGGTCCTGGCTGCTGGCCTGGTGGTCATGCAGCCACTTTTTATTTTTAAAAAAGAAGTCTTCCTTCAACCCAGAGGATTGCTTCAACCACCACTTGGTTGCAGATATTTCCTTCCTGAGCAAGTTGCTTAAGCATCTGTTAGCTAGGCAACTCCAGTCATTTTTGGATGACATTGATTTCTGGATCTGTTTCAATTTGGCTTCAGTCCTGGATTTTGCCAGAAACTGCTTTGGTCACCCTGATGGATGACCTATTCCTGGGGAAGGACAGGGCTTGGAACATGTCCTGAGGAGGGTGACAAAGGAGACCAGTTCCTATGAGAAATGGTTGAAATATTTGGATATGTTGAAGGAAATTATTACGAGGCAATATGGTTCTTGTTGTTTAGTTGTTTAGTCGTGTCCGACTCTTTGTGACCCCATGGAACAGAGCACACCAGGCACTCCTGTCTTCCACTGCCTCCCACAGTTTGGTCAAACTCATGCTGGTAGCTTCAAGAACATTGTCCAACCATCTCATCCTCTGTTGTCCCCTTCTCCTTGTGCCCTCAATCTTTCCCAACATCAGGGTCTTTTCCAGGGAGGCTTCTCTTCTCATGAGGTGGCCAAAGTACTGGAGCTTCAGCTTCAGGA
This sequence comes from Podarcis cretensis, assembly GCF_951804945.1. Classification (NCBI taxonomy): domain Eukaryota; kingdom Metazoa; phylum Chordata; class Lepidosauria; order Squamata; family Lacertidae; genus Podarcis; species Podarcis cretensis. The sequence continues at coordinate 71,146,527 of NC_137178.1, read as the reverse complement.
TCTGTCCTTCCAGTGAGCACTCAGGGCTGATTTCCTTAAGAATGGAGAGGTTTGATCTTCTTGCAGTCCATGGGACTCTCAAGAGTCTCCTCCAGCACCATAATTCAAAAGCATCAATTCTTCGGCGACCAGCCTTCTTTATGGTCCAGCTCTCACTTCCATACACCACTACTGGGAAAACCATAGCTATACGGACCTTTGTCGGCAAGGTGATGTCTCTGCTTTTTAAGATGCTATCTAGGTTTGTCATTGCTTTCCTCCCAAGAAGCAGGCGTCTTTTTATTCCGTGACTGCTGTCACCATCTGCAGTGATCATGGAACCCAAGAAAGTAAAATCTCTCACTGCCTCTATTTCTTCCCCTTCTATTTGCCAGGAGGTGATGGGCCCAGTGGCCATGATCTTATTTTTTTTTTGATGTTGAGCTTCAGCCCATATTTTGCGCTCTCCTCTTTCACCCTCATTAAAAGGTTCTTTAATTCCTCCTCACTTTCTGCCATCAAGGTTGTGTCATCTGCATATCTGAAGTTGTTGATATTTCTTACAACAGGCAATATGGTAGTCATCTTCAAATGTCTGGAGGGCTGGCACATAGAAGACGGTGGAGAATATTTGCTTCCTGTTTCTCCCAAGGGAAAGACCTAAACTAATGAGTTTAAATTACAAGAAAAATGCATAAATACTATATTAGTGGGTTTCCAGCACTGGCAGAGAATTAGATGGCATTTGAAGTCCCTTCCAGGTTTATGATTCTGAATCCTGAACCGGTGTCTGTGGGTGGTAAAGGACTGGATGAGAGCCAATCAATCAGTGCTCAATCTAGACAAGATGCAAGTGCTGTTACCTGATGGGTCTGTCTGACCAACCTGTTCTGAACAAGGATATGTTCCCCCTTAAGGATCAGAGTAACAGTTTGGTTTTTACTTTGAATGCCTAAAAGAGGCATCAGTGGCATGCCGTGCTTTCCACTGCCAGGTTGGTGCGCCAGACTCCCTCCTGGACACAGAGAGACTGAGAGCAGTTATCCATTTCCAAGTGATCCATGCCTAAATAATTCGCAGTACTGACTCCTGCAGTGTGTTTTGTGTTAGAAGGTTCCTTTGAAAACCTCTCTGAAGCTACAGTGGATGGGCAAAGCTGCAGCAGTCCTACTAAGTTCGGCAGAGCATATCTCACCAGCTTTAAGACAGCTGCACTTGGTTTCTGTGTGTTCCCCTGCACAATTCAGAGTGTTTTAATCAATGAAGCTTCAAACAGCTTGGCACTGGAGGAATCTCAAGGATGTCCTGTTCCCATACAAAACTGACTGAGGTCACCAGGAGAGGCATTTCTGCAGGTACCCATTCAGATCAGGTGTATGGTGGTTGAGATTGGGCCTTCTCAGTGGTGATACCATTGCCAGGGAACCTTTACTCTGTTTCCTTATACTCCGAGTCCAGCAAGGGTTTTAGGTGTTAGGTAAATATGGCTTCATTTTCCCAGGCTTATAAATCCTCTCCCCCCCCCCCCCCGCTACATTGAGTTTTTTATTTGAGTTTTATATGCTCCTTCAAGGGTTTTTATGGTGAGTGCACTGTATTTTATTGCAATATGCTTTAACGGCCTGCTGCTGTTTTTTTCATCTTATTTTGTTTTTACACTTATTTATGTATTTTAAAATGTTTATGATGAGTAGCTGCCTTGAAAGATATTACACGATGTAAGGGGCATACTGAAGTAAATAAGCATTATTTTATAAAATCTCAAATGCCTGTCGGATAGCACTTTAGGAAAAAACTGTGCTGATAGAACCATTCACAACAGCGAGCCAATCAGAACTTGCACCAAATATGTTTGTTAAGAAATCATTAATAAAGCACAAGGGCTAATAATAATAATAATAATAATAATAATAATAATAATAATAATATATTTATACCCCGCCCATCTGGCTGGGCTGACGTTAAGACTGATCCCTTTTAAAGAGCAATTCAAGTTACTTATTCCTATGTGCACATCTTGCATAATTCTAAGTTGTATTTCCAGAAGCACTGGGTGTGTTGTTGTCATTGGAGGTGCAGCTGGCCTTTGTGGCAAGGAGTTTCTGTTTCTAACTAGGATTGGCTCACCAGCTACAGCCATACCTAGGCCAAGATAGAACAGGATCAGTTGCTCATGTTCTAGTGACCCCACATTGGATTATTGTAATATGCTCTACCCTCAAAAATAGTCTAGAAACTGCAGCTAGTGCAGAATTCAGCTTCCATGGTGTTAGCTTGGCCATCAAGATGGAAGAACACAATGCCACTCCTTTAAACACTACACCTGGCTACATGTAAGCTACTGGACCCAGTAATTTATCGATTATGGTCTGTAAAACTCTAAATGGCTCAGGGATCAAGTATCTGTAGGAGTGCCTCTTCCACTTGAACCTTCAGCGGCAAGTGGAGAGATCTGCTTATACAGTGGTACCTCGGGTTAAGTACTTTATTCGTTCCGGAGGTCCTTACTTAACCTGAAACTGTTCTTAACCTGAAGCACCACTTTAGCTAATGGGGCCCCCTGCTGCTGCCGTGCTGCCGGAGCACAATTTCTGTTCTCATCCTGAAGCAAAGTTCTTAACCTGAAGCAATATTTCTGGGTTAGCGGAGTCTGTAACCTGAAGCGTATGCAACCTGAAGCGTATGTAACCCGAGGTACCACTGTAGTCCCTATAAGAGAGCTTGTACAGGCGATTTCAGCTCTGGAACGATCTGCCCTCGTCATCGTTTAAATGTTGACTAAATATTTTTCACCCACGTCTTTGCAGTCTGAAAGGTTAGTTAGTATGTGTCATGAACAGCATCGTGTGGACTTGTGTTTTGAATCACTGCCGTGTCTGTATATTTTGGTTCTATGTTTGTTTTTATGCCTTGATTTGTTGTACAAGACCCTTGGCTCTGTTGTAGGAAATGCAATTAAGTAACAGCACATTTGTGTGATTTCTCAAATCTAGGAACAGCCGTACTCCTTTTTTTAAAAAATTGAAAATATTTGCATAACGTATTCTGCTTCTGAACTATGCATCCAGGACCACTGGCAAACTATTCAAGCACAACCCCTCTAGCTTCTGAGATTTCACCAGGCATACTTGCAAGCTGAGTTTTAAAAAACAGGAAAGCCGAGATTCTCAGAAAGGCCCATTCTGTTTCCAGTATTATTATTATTTTATTAAATTTGTATACTGACCTACATCCATAGATGTCCAGGAGGTTCACAAGATAAAACCACAATGTAAAAGCTCAAAACACACAATCAAAATAAGAACAATAGCAAACCAATAACCTGCCCCCCAGCACATTTTAAGAGGGCATTGGATTTTAAGCAGCCAAAGGCCTAGTTAAAGAGGAACATTTTTACCTGGCACCTAAAGGTGTATAACGAAGAATCCCTGGGGAGAACATTTGACAAACCTGTGGGGAGCCACCACAGAAAAGACTTGCTCTTGTGTTGCTACCCTACGGACCTCTTGTGGAGGAGGCACACAAAGAAGGGCCTCAGAAGATGTTCTTGTGGGATGTAAACACAGGAGCAGTCAATGACAACATTCCTGGAGTGTACATGTTAGAACATGGGGAGGGATGTCTGTCTAGCAAGCAGGTAAACTTCCTGGGGACGGACTTCCTCCGCATGTGACCAGAGGTGGGTGTGGCCTCACCTGTGCAGGTAAATGATAAAAGCACAGGGCAGGCAGCCATCTCTCTCTCTCTCTCATCTTCATCTTCTGAAGGAGCAACATGCCCTCTTGGCTCTCAGCCAAGAGAGGACAGTACTATCTTCCTATAAGATAGATTCTAAGTGTATGTAACCTTTTTAAGCCTGTCTGCCTTCTGGGATCATATTGTGAACAGAACGTGAGTAAACTCTTTTATACTTTATAAGACTGTGTCGTGTCTTGTATTTTAAGAGGGAACAAAAGGGGAAATTACCAGAGTAATTATTATAGAGGTTCTAGCGAACCTGTGCAGACGTTACCGTTGCGAACTAAAAGGGGAATGTCATAAACTCTGCTGATATTTTGGGAATTTGTTAGCACAAATTGGATTAGGATATAATCTCACAGTATATCCTCTCCTGCACCCCTGAACATTCCCACAGTTCTCAGGGTCCAGGTAGGTTCATATGGAGTGGTATCACACTCTACTTTGTGTTGCATCCTAGCATACAGAGAGAACCCTGGGAATAATAACAATAACAATAACAATAACAATAACAATAACAATAACAACAATAACAATAACAATAACAATAACAATAACAATAACAATAATAATATATTTATACCCCGCTCATCTGGCTGGGTAGCCACTCTGGGTGGCTTCCAACAAAATATTAAAATACAATAGTCCTTCAGATATTAAAAGCTTCCCTAAACAAGGCTGCCTTCAGATGTCTCCTAAAAGGGAATTCCCATGAAAAGATTTGTGGGAGAAGCTCTTAGTAAATGGTAGCCAGGGGGACATCTTCCCGCTCTCCTGAGGTCACAGGCTTAGTTTTCATGAAAGCCTTAGGTCTGGCCTGTAACACTTCAGACTTCAAGCAGACAATCACAAGTGTTTCTCCATTCAGCAACAACACACTCCTCCACAAAGAAAGCAATCAGAGAGGCTTCTTGACAGGTTAAGGCCTTGAAGTTGCTGGACTGAAGGGAAAGTATGATTCTTTATTTTTTAAAAATGCAGAAAATGCTTGTTTATTTGTAGGGTTGTTGTTTTTTGTTTTGTTTTTGTACGGATGTGTATTCAGTCGTATATGAACTCCAACCTGCAGTCTGAAGTGCTAGAGGACACACAACTTTGGTGACAACAGTGCCTGAGGCGTAGTATTTTTTCTGATATCTTCTCTGCTTCCAAAAACTGTTATGCCTCCTCCTCCCCTCTCCTCAACAAGTTATCTTGAAACGTGCGATGATCTAAGGCATTAGTTTCCTTCAGATATAGACCCATGGCAAAAACTCCAGACATAACACTCTCTTCCACCACAAACTCTGCGCTGTCTGGCGAGCCAACAGCCAGAGCCAGCAGAAGCTCAGTCACTTGAATGTAGGTTGTGTAATTGCTGGAATATAAATGGCAACAGCCTTGCGAACTCCCTTTTATGTTGGTAGAAGGGCAAAGAATTCCTGTGGGCAGCCGTGTGACCGGGTCCTGCATGAATGAGAAGCCAACCCCCCCCCCTTCTCCCTATTGTGCTGCCACACAGAAACTTGGGTAACCAAGAGGAGGTAAATTCTTCCAGTGCCTTGTGACTCAATCCCTAACTAGGGGAAACAGCAGCATAAAGAGCTATTATTTGAGCACTGGTTTGCAATCAGCAGGCTGTGCGAATGTCAGAACGAAGATTTACTCACTAGCAAACTGCCTCTCCTTATGATGGGAGTCTGTGTGTTTGTGTTTGTGTGTGTGTGTGCTGTTGTAAGGACTCTGGGGTTAGAGTGGAGGTGAGGTGCATCTCTTTCTGCACATAGCGACGCATTGATTGAAAACATACACTGTGCAATCCCTGCCAGCAAAACGCCAGCCTCCTAGTATCAGATTTTGCCTTACCACAACCTTCTCCCTACAGGAGAAAAGAAAAGGGGTGTTACAGTGCCTATCTGCAGAGCTGCATCAAAGGTTTGGTCAAGGATTTGCTGGGAACTGTGAGAGATAAACAGTGGACCACGGAACAGAGTACAAAAACTGATATTTTAAATATTGCTCTCACTACTGAAAAAGGCTGTGTTGGACCTTCAGCTTTAAATTTATGAAGGCAAAATATTCAGAGTCTGTAAGAACTAGTTCATGGGTAGGCAAACTAAGGCCTGGGAGCTGGATTTGGCCCAATCGCCTTCTTAATCCAGGTCGCGGATGGTCCAGCAATCTGTGTTTTTACATGAGTAGAATATGTGCTTTTATTTAAAATGCATATCTGTGTGGGGCATAGGAATTCGTTCATCCCCCCCCCCAAAAAAAATATATATATATAGTCCGGTCCCCCACAAGGTCTGAGTGACAGTGGACCGATCCCCTGCTGAAAAAGTTTGCTGACCCCTGGACTAGTTAATGACAGTAATAGTTGAGGACAGGTTTACAGGTTTCACAAGTAAATCCATATACTATTGTCAGCGTGGGTGACATTCTTCTCAAATCTGGTTGGAGTGCAGCTGGGTTGCTGCATGAAAAGAGCTTGATGGTGTTGGGTCAATCCCTTGTTAATTATTCTCAACGTAAAGTGGTTTGTCAGTGATTCACCATGTCCTGGTATTATTTTCATGCTGAACCCAGGAGGGGCCAGAAATGAGCTACCATGAAAACAGAATTGTGTTTGCTTCCCTTGACCTACCCAAAACGGTCAGGGTTAAGGTCGTGAACAAATTCAATGAATGAGAAGGTTACTACATCTTCCCTTTACACGAAGAATAAGAAAGCAATGCCACCAAGTGATACTGTATTCGTATTTTAATCCTATAAGTGATTGCTTTTATTTTTGAGTAATTCTGACCCACCCCCTTCAAGATGTAAGTGCTTTTTGGCAAACTGCCAAATACATTAAACTTCTGTAGGAGTTAGGTGGGTTTTTTTGTTTATTGTCCCCTGCCTCTTATCAGGGTGTTCATACTAAGTATTTCTTCTGAAATTCATCATGGTGAAAGCAAAGTTTGAGGTCATCATCTCATTTTTTACCTGTTCCTTTCTCGGATGCATTCCTTAACTCTGTGTAGGACATGGATGAGTGTGATTGCTCATGCAAAAGAGAGAGAGAGAGAGAGAGAGAGAGAGAGAGAGAGAGAGAGAGAGAGAGGAGGAGGAGGAGGAGGAGGAGGAGGAGGAGGAGGAGAAGGAGAAGAAGGAGAAGAAGGAGAAGAAGGAGAAGAAGGAGAAGAAGGAGAAGAAGAAGGAGAAGAAGGAGAAGAAGAAGAATCTGAGTGTTGTAGCCACAATTCATTCAGAAGCCTGGGGGAATTCAAATGACCTTCCTTTTGCATTCACAATGACAGGTGGTGGGCAGAGCCATTCCCAGCTGGCTACCTCCTTGCGCCCTCATGACTCATCACGTAATAGATCTCTTCAACACAAGAGGAGATTGTGGGATAATCAGGGTCCTCCTCCCTTTCATAGAGGAAGCCTATGTGTGTTCAGCCCTTTCACGCTGATGCAGGATGTGGCCTGCAAGCGACATCGCCAACACATATGTCAGTGCGCAGGTGGGCTTCTCTCCTGTATTCATAAGCACGTGAGTTGGGCTGTGTGAATCCTTCTCCCGTGAATGAGACTCCAGGGGGGAATGAGATGCTGACAGCATCTGTCCATTCTGAAAGTTTCTAGCTCTCCCTCAGCTTTGCCAACCCTCTCACTCAAGGGGGTTTGGAACTTGATCGGGGTTTAACTCACGTGTGCATTGCAACTTGTGTGTGCTAGTTCCTTTCGCATCATTCCCATTTTCAGCCTATAATTTCTCCCAATAATTTGTGAGGTTTGAGGCCCGCGGCACGTGGGAGAAGCCTTTTCAAATCCCTAAATGGCTTGGGACTAAGAATGGAAGAGAATGTGTGCATTTTAAGTGGTCTGAACTATTGCACATCTCCTGGTCCGATACACAGCTTGGAACATAGTTATCCTTCTCAGCTCAAAAACATGCAGGAAAACATAGATAAAATGAATAAAATACATTTAGAAATACATGCTGAAATAGGTATTTAGTAAATAAATATGGTTTAAATATTATATAATACATTTTATTTAAAAAGAGTTTGCATATTGATGCACACATTGACAGAATGCATTTATGAATAAGCATATGCAATATTGTGTCGCCATGGACTTGAAATAGGCTGATCCATCCATGTATACTTGAGTCCAGTGAACCTTGAGGTCTATTAACCATTAATTCCATATGAACCTGCCCAGAGTTAAGATCATCTTATGTGGCTCTTCTTAGGATCCTCCTGTTTTCAGAGACAAGCCAAGTGGTGACCTGAGAAAGGGCCTTTTCAGTGGTGGCACCCTCTCTCTGGAATGCCCTCTCTAGGGAGGCTCTCTTGAAACCAGCAGAATACCTTTTAATTTTTTCAGTTCCTTTTGATTGTCTGCTTAATTGGTCTTTTAAATCCCAGTACTGCTCAGGTTTTATAGTATTTTAATTCCTCTTCTGCTGTTCTGGTAATCCCTTTTGGTGTTTATGAGAGGGATAGAACTTGTTCAAAGGAAGGAAGGAAGGAAGGAAGGAAGGAAGGAAGGAAGGAAGGAAGGAAGGAAGGAAGGAAAGGAAAGGAAAGGAAAGGGCATTTAAAAATACCATACTGTTTCCCACTTTATATGTGTTACTGCTGAATTTGAGGTGGGTATAGCTCCTCTCTAGCAAGGCAACCATTTTGTCTCTTGTGGTTTCATTCTGCTGACTCAATACATACAACATAAGCTTTTCTGCTATCTCTGTGTGTATGTCTTTATTTATTTATTTTTAAAAAACTGTTCCTCTGTGAGTGTGAAGAGTCTGCGAAATAGCTTCATCAGCACCACAAGAAAAAGGCGAAAACCTGTTGTCAATCGCTAGACATTTAATCTAGTAGAATCCCAGCAAATTACTGTTATCAGCCAATTCTAATTTTGTGTGTGTGTGTGCAAACATAAGTGGGTGTGTTTTTATTACTAGTTGTGGTATATACAGAGATGATCCATTTATTTATAGGATTAGGGAGTTATAGGTGACTGTGAAATAAGCTGCCCCTCTGTCAAATTCTGCTCTCAGTTGGAAGATTTCCCCATTTTTACAGGGTGAGACGCAGTTCATCTTGTCTAGTACATGACATTCTTCCCTTTCTTACTTAATAACCACTTTTGTGTCATATCACTCTAATTACCCGGCTTGTGACAGCTTGGCAAATTTAGATATTAAATTGCATTGATCTCTTGATATAGTGAGACTCCAAAATACTTTTCACTGAGAGGTTAATAGTGAACTTTCGGAGGTCAAGAGCCCATGCTTTATCCAGCAAAGCACCTTGTCTACTCTGAAACTATTTCTGCTGTATGTCTCAATGAACAGAACTATTGTATTCAGTGAGATTCTTATCAGCGGGGTCCTCTGTTTCCTACCATGCTCTGAGTCACAAAATTAATTAATGGAGAAAATTTATTTTAAAATGGAGCAGTGAAGCTGATTTAGTGCTCTCCTCTTCATTTATAAATGTCTCTACCCCTATGGCTACGAGTTACATTAGTTATTTTTCTTTTGTCTTCAATCTATGTACAATGTGGTGTAATGAGTTGAGATATCAAGACTCTTGCAAAGAGCCAAGTGCATTGCTTCTAATGCAGTTTATTTTAGTTTTATAGTTGTCTTCCCCCCCCCCTTCATTAATAGCTTCATCAAGACAGCATGCCAAGATAACTGAGTGGCCTGGTAGGTGCAAATCTTCTGGGCATGGAGATGTGTGGTGGCAAAGAAAGGATGAACTCTTTGGGCATCAGCCTGTCAAACAGTTGTTAAAAACAAAGGAACTAAGGTCTGGGATTTTGTTGTTGTTGTTGTTTAGCTGTGTCCGACTCTTCATGACCCCACAGACCAGAGCACTCCAGGCACTCCTGTCTTCCACTGACTCCCACAGTTTGGTCAAACTCATGCTGGTAGCTTCGAGAACACTGTCCAACCATCTCATCCTCTGCGGTCCCCTTCTCCTTGTGCCCTCTATCTTTCCCAACATCAGGGTCTTTTCCAGGGAGTCTTCTTTTCTCATGAGGTGGCCAAAGTCTTGGAGCCTCAGCTTCAGGATCTGTCCTTCCAGTGAGCACTCAGGGCTGATTTCCTTCAGAATGGAGAGGTTTGATCTTCTTGCAGTCCATGGGGCTCTCAAGAGTCTCCTTAACTATATGGACCTTTGTCAGCAAGGTGATGTCTCTGCTTTTTAAGATGCTGTCTATGTTGTCATTGCTTTTCTCCCAAGAAGCAGGCATCTTTTAATTTCATGACTGCTGTAACCATCTGCAGTGATCATGGAGCCCAAGAAAGTAAAATCTCTCACTGCCTCCATTTCTTCCCCTTCTATTTGCTAGGAGATGATGGGACCAGTGGCCATGATCTTAGTTTAACATGAATGATACTGGAACACTATTACTTAGGAAGCTGACATACCCTGAGTAAGATCACTGGCCCATCTACCTCAGAGCTCTCTCCAAGGTTTCAGACTGTGGACAACTCCACCTGGAAATGCCAGGCGTTGAAGCTGAGACCTTCTGTATGAAATGTAGAAGCTTCACCAATGAGCTGTTGCCCTTCCTTCCTCTTGGATGTCTAGCTCTCTTCTCATAATTGCCTCTGCTCTTGGTAAAGAAAAATATCTCCCCCATTATTATTATTTTTAGAATGTGTTTTGCGAATGTAAGCTAGAATGTCATTTCAGGCATAGCAACGGTTTGTTTTACTAGGGTGACACTTTGAGTTCTGTACTGTAGGGTCAAGTGTTCAAGTGAACTTGCTAGTTTCTTCCTGCCTGCCAGATAGCAGCAGAACTGCCAAATTTGTGTGCCTCCAGCTCCCGTTCTGGACAGGCAATCCAGATTCCAGGATACATTGGTTGATGGCGCTGAAGTTGGCAGAGATATCTGGGAGAAGGAAGGAGCTTCCCCTTTCTCAGGCAAGGCAATTTCAACCTCCCTGCCTCCACTCTTTCTACTCTAGCCCTGAAACTGTACTCTTGAAGGTTGTCTAGGATGGCATGTGATGTCACATGGAGGGCTGGTGGTCAAGGTGAGGGAATTTACAGATATCTGTAGCCCTCGTGCCCAAGTGGAAGTTACTTTAGGTTCAAGCACACATACCAGTCTGTCATTGGATTAGGAATGAGCAATGGCCACAAGTGATTCATACTTAGCCATGGTATACAATCCTCTCTGGATACCTTTTGTGTTGACCACTGGTACAGCTTTTCTGGCAGGTAGGGTATCAGATTTATCCTTGTATTTTTGTGTGGACAGGCAGAGTCCCCCCAACCCCAGAGTGGAATAATGACTCAAGACAACGTGCTATGGGATTAAAATTGGCCACAACTTTATTAAGTTTCAGATCTAGGGAGACCTTGGCTCAGGCATTGGGCGTTTATCCCTCCCAGTCCCCAGCCAGGGATCTGGGGGACACCAGGGTTATCCAGAATGTGTGGGGATTGGGCTGGCTCTGGAGAACATATGTTCAAACAGAGAGCCCGCCCCCTGTTTCACCACCATCACAGAAGAGAGCAATGACAACCTCTCGGCGTATGGCCAATGCTTCCCCTCAAGACCCCTTTAACAGGGAACCCTGTGATCACCGCCTCAAGTGGGGGTCACCACTTCATTCCCCCCCCCCCCAATTAACGAAGATAGACTAAAGGATTCCACCCAAGGCCTGAAAACTGTCAAAGTTGTGACGTTGGGCAAAACCTGCCAATGCAGGAAAATTCCTTTCCGGCCCTTCAACAGCGACCATGACGTAGCAGAGCCCGCGTACCTGTGGAGAAGAGGTTAACCTGCAAAAGAAGGCTTAACTAAGGGAGGGCAGGGTGGGAGAAGCTCTGGAACCAACTGACACTTCTCAGGTAAGATTCACCTGTTGTGTGGGCAGGGCGGTCCCTCCCCCTACCTGACCAATCCCCTGGCAACGCCACTCCAGGCGGGATTGGGCGATTGGCTGAGGTAGGCAGAGACCTCCAGGCATCCAGCCTGGGGAGGGCGAAGCCAACCCGTACTACCAGGAGCCACACTGGGATCCGGGGGGTGGGGGGGGTGGGCTGCGCGCGACCATGCAAAAGGCCATTTGATGTGGGGAGCAGTCATTTTTTACTTTTTTATCTTGCTATGTTAATGAGTCTTTTAGAGCTGAAATAAATGTGATCCTTGGTTTCAATGTGAATTTTCTTCCAAGGTATTCCAAATGCTTAACAGATATTTGGCGCTGGATAACAGCTGGCATTTAAACTTGCATATCTGAAATGATTTTTGTATGTATTTGGTAGTTTATAGCTGACAATGCTTGATAGACAGCCTGCAGTGGTATTTGTTTTTGTTTTTTTTGACAGTATTTGACAGCTGATATTTGGCGTTTGTTACTTGATACCTTCACACAAACCAAAGAATCAAGAGTTTGAAGCAGTCAGGTTTGTCTGTTTGCCAGAGTGACATATTCTGTCCCTTGCATATTATGCAGCTGAGAGGCTGGAGTGGCAATAAAGGATGAAATAAAGCAAATCAAGTATAGAGAAGCCCAAAAGAATAACAACACAAAAACACAAAACAAAAAGGCCCCTAAACCCTAACCTGGAGGGGTCTAAATGCATATAGTCCATTGTGTTTGGGATTAATGGAAAACTAGATCATCCAGTTATATAGACTGTAACTGTAAACCCAGTGAATGCTCCCACTGTTTCATGTACAGTTTTACCTGCTTGTATGTTTTGTGCTGAGGGACCATTGTGACCATGGGAGGATTATCTCTGTTCTATTTGTTTTATTAAACTAATTAAAGTATTTCAGACTAGGAAGTACTTTTCCAGTTATTATGAAAACACTCAAGGGATAAACAACAAAGAAACAGGAAAGGGTGCTGTGTAGGTTTAGCAAACGCACAATTAATGCAGTGTTGTAAAACCCTCTGAAAATTAACAGCATCATCCAGCCAAAGTTAAGATTTTATTTTTTTTTAATTTCCATTGATTTCAGCGGGAGAGGGAAGCATGTACTTAACTTTGTGAAACTGGCCATGACTTAACAGGCTGATCTGCTTCACTGTGAATTTACAGCTAAATCTCTGGGTATTTGTGAGCAGGAGGGAAATAAGAGAGCTCTACCCCTTTTTACTGCTTTGTAATGCTACAGTGCCATCATAATAACTATAAGAAAGGGAGCAAGATTTGGTTCTGGCTCATGCATAACCAATAAAATTGCTAATTAAGGGACAGATTCTGCCCTCTGGTACTTGGGTGAAACTCTCATTAGTGTGAAATAATGGTGTTGTGTCTTTTAATTCAGGTCAGAATCTGAATCTGATGTGCCAGTCTGTTAAGACGTATTCTCTGGGTTGAAGGGGGGGGGGGGTCAGTGGAACAAATTTTGTCGAAAGTGGCTAAAAACAAGACTGTAAAATAGTTATTAAAACGTCCATTTATTTGAAGGCTCTGTATTCACCTTTCAGTTGGAAACCAATAGAATATTTGCAGTCTTATTTCAACTCCTCTCTCCCACTATAAACTAAGTGAATTTGGTTTCTTAATGGCACCTGAAAATCCCAGTTCTGCAGCACTGGGGATGTCCCATGTAAGCCTCCCGTGTGGAGGGAGACACAGGTCCTTGGTAGATAGAGCACATTCCTTGCACATAGAAGGTCCCAGCCTTAATTATTGGCAATTCTAGTTAAAAGGAGTCTGCCAGTCAGAGTAAGCAGTCTTGTACTAGATATGGGATAAACCACAGAGCCTAGGACTTGCCGATCAGAAGGTAGGTGGTTCGAATCCCCGCAACGGGGTGAGCTCCTGTTGCTCGGTCCCTGCTCCTGCCAACTTAGCAGTTCGAAAGCACATCAAAGTACAAGTAGATAAATAGGCACCACTCCAGCACGAAGGTAAACGGCGTTTCCGTGCTGCTCTGGTTTTCCAGAAGTGGTTTAGTCATGCTGGCCACATGACCCGGAAGCTGTACACCAGCTCCCTCGACCAATAAAGCGAGATGAGCGCAGCAACCCCAGAGTCGGTCACGACTGGACCTAATAGTCAGGGGTCCCTTTACCTTACTAGAAGGATCCGTGATCTGACTTGGTAGAAGACAGTTCCATACCCTGAGATATGTTGCAAGCGCAACAGGCACCCTGTAATGTGATTGCGACCCACACCAATTTTGAGGTCTTCCCGTCACCTGTCTGCTCCTGAGTGTTTATGTTTCTGTGTGGAACCATTCATAGCCAACATCTTCCTTACTGGTGCCTCTACAGAAAAGTTGTGCCAAGTGATCACTGACGTATGTCAGCCTTAAAACCTGAATACAGTGGTACCTCTGGTTACGTACTTAATTTGTTCCGGAGGTCCATTCTTAACCTGAAACTGTTCTTAACCTGAAGCACCACTTTAGCTAATGGGGCCTCCCACTGCCACCACGCCGCTGGAACATGATTTCTGTTCTCATCCTGAAGCAAAGATCTTAACCTGAAGCACTATTTCTGGGTTAGTGGAGTCTGTAACCTGAAGCGTATGTAACCCGAGGTACCACTGTATCCACTTCGGAGATGGACATGTTGCTGAGCATAGTAAAGGGGACACCTGACAGTTAAGTCCAGTCGTGAATGACTCTGGGGTTGCGGAGCTCATCTCGCTTTACAGGCCAAGGGAGCCGGCATTTGTCTGCTTCCGCAGACAATTTTTCCAGGTCATGTGGCCAGCATGACTAAGCCACTTCTGGCGAAGCCAGAGCAGCACACAGAAATGCCGTTTACCTTCCCACCGGAGCGGTACCTATTTATCTACTTGCACTGTAACGTGTTTTCGAACTGCTAGGTTGGCAGGAGCCGGGACCGAACAACGGGAGCTCACCCCATTGCGGGGCCTCAAACCGCCAACCTTCCGATCAGCAAGTCCAAGCAGCACAGTGGTTGAAACCACAGTGCCCGGAAGAGATTTCTTATTAGCTATTAAATATTAGCTTCTTTTTATGCTAGTGCTTTCAGGTTTAGATGCAAGCGGTATCTAGCCTTTGTCATTCTGCAAACCCTTCCTTTTTAATTCAATGTGTTTTGTGTTAAGTGCACAAAAATGTCAATAGGGACATGAAGAACTCAATGTAAGAAACATTTATTATTATTTATTATTATTATTATTATTTACAGTATGGCAGTAGACAGACTGGAAGTGAGTTTCCCCCCCTTCTTCCATGTGCTGACCTCTTTCATGCCACTTACTGTGAATTAAATCTGCGAGTGAGAACCAGTTTGGGCATGTGCAGCAGCACTCCATTGCTGCCCAATAATAAGATTTATGTTTCCAAGGAGCTGCGACAAAGAAAAACGGGGGTAAGAGGGAGGGGTTAAGAGCCAGTAGCTGTCACTGTGTAAAATAGAAGTATGTATGTTTGGATAGGGAGTTGGGGCGAAGCTTGGATTAGCTCATCTCATATCCTGTTTGCCGTGTGCTCCCCTTTCTGAAAGTTCAGAATGAAACAGCTGTGAGTGTGTGGGGTTTAGCACATCTCATGCCATTACAGCTTTCAAAAGTCAAACGGGATAAAAATCAGTTGTGACCTGCTCAAGACATGTGATTGCGCAAATGGCATGACTGTTTGTTGTTCCCTTGGGAATGATTAGTAACGGCAAACCAACTCGTGAAAGGGATACACTGAAGGCAGAGAAAGAAAGATCTCTCTCTGCCCTCCGCCTTCTTCATAGCTTCAAACATGCATAACTTTTCATCCACACTGAGCCCGGCTCTGCCAAACAGTGTAATCCACGCCCCCTGCAACCTTTAGGTTATAAATAACTTTTGAACAAGGCACTTGCTACCCACAGTTGTAGCAAGGATGTCGTGAAAAGGATTGTTTGTGCAACAAAGCATCTTCAAGGGACGAAAAGCCACAGACTGAACCCCAAAGAAATCATTTAAGAATTGAAAAACGTCTTTTTCCTCTCCCCTCACACCTTAGACAGGGAGCCCACCTGTCCCTGTGGCTGATATCTAACACCCAGGGGAATCTAAATCTCTCAGAAAAGTCCATAGAACCATGTGTGTTTTCTCCACTTCTCTCTCCGATTAGAACCCACGAGTTCATAGGAAAGAATCAAGCCTTAAAGACTATATATATAATGGCACTTGCTCTCACGGGCTGGCAGCCACTTTGTCAGGTGGAAGTCCATGAAACACGTGCTTCAACTCAAGCTTGGAAAGTGTGTGATCGGATGATAGGCGTCTTCTTTTATGCAATAGCTAGCAGAGCAGTCCCCAAGCCTTCCTCCGTGCAAATGCCAGAGAAAGCTGCCTTTCACATTAAGGAGAGGAATGTCCTCACTAACAAGCTCCTGTTTTAAAATAACCAATATTTGTATGTATCTCAAATTGCCCAGAAGATATTTTGGTCTGCTTATTTGCATGATATGGAAACAATTTTCGGCAGCGAGTGTTTTAAGCTATTTTGGTGTTGCTTTTCTTTTGGAGCGATCAGAAGGGTATACATTTAGGAACGTGTTTCTCTCTCTTCCCTTTTGAAGTCAGCAAAGTGTCTAATTTGCAGCAGAAGAGAGGAAAAGTTGGAAATAGTACACAGACGTACGTTTGAACTTGGGAAAACTTTGAGGAGTTTTGAGAATCCGTGTTTGAAAACAGTCGCTTGCAAATTCTCTTCCTCCCCCTCTTTCTTCTTCTTTTGGATGAACTTGAATAGCTCTGAGCTGAGCATTCATTTTTCCGTGTATAATCTAGAATGCTGTCCATTCCACTTCCTGCCAAGTTGGGGGGTGTGAAAGGTGAAAGGAAAGCAGGCTGCAGCCAGGTAAGGCAAAGGGAAAACTGAAGTAAGCCTGTCACTGGGAGCAGCAAGAGGAATGTGGAAACAGCATCCCGTTCTTCAAAACAGCCAGCAAGCTTGATAAGGTAAAGGTAAAGGCACCCCTGACCATTAGGTCCAGTCGTGTCCGACTCTGAGGTTGCAGTACTCATCTCACTTTACTGGCCGAGGGAGCCGGCGTACAGCTTCCGGGTCATGTGGCCAGCATGACTAAGCCGCTTCTGGCGAACCAGAGCAGCGCACGGAAACGCCCTTTACCTTCCCGCCAGAGTGGTACCTATTTATCTACTTGCACTTTGACATGCTTTCGAACTGCTAGGTGGGCAGGAGCAGGGACCGAGCAACGGGAGCTCACCCCGTCACGGAGATTCGAACTGCTGATCTTCTGATCGGCAAGTCCTAGGCTCTGTGGTTTAACCCACAGCGCCACCCGCGTCCCACAGGAAGCTTGATAGAGAGGCCTTTATATGGGGTTCGGACAATAGCATATAACTTTTGTGACCTGCTGCTGCTAAGATTCTGCTCTGGTCAGGTCCCCTCCAGCCTTTGGCCAGAGATAGATTGATGGTTCAGAAGCTGATTTGCCACCTTAGGTAAAACCAGAGTCAGGATCCGCTGCGGTTTCATGTCCGCAAATGTAAAATCCAGGATAAATTTCTACATGGGAAGAGAATAACACACTGAATGTATTCCTGCTTGCCACATCACTTTTCAGGAGACACAGATAGCAATATTTGCATGTCAACAGTGCACACAGCAAGTTGTTTCGGATACACTGATCTCCATTATCCTTATGAAACCACACACAAACACCTTCCCTATGATAGATTATCTCATCTGCCCTCATATTCTTTACGTGCTCCCTAATTCTTCAAGCAGCGTAATTTTCCAGGGGTGCAGTGCTCACCCGGGTTTGGTTCCCATTGGAAGGTCACGGGAGGTTTACGCAATGTGTGGAACTATTTACAGATGTAGTGCAAATATTGAAAATAAATAAGTGAAAGTAAGTAAATACTACTTGAACACAGTTGAAAATATCTCTTGAACACTCACAAAGAGACAATAAGAATCCACAGCTCCCACGCCAGATTTTGAGGGAGACTGCCAGCTCTCAAAAATGCTGTTAGCTTTTTCAGCGCTCCTCAAAACCCAGCTCTCTGACTCCGTCTGGCTCAAAGGTGCAGTCTGCACACACACAGCTTCACCCCATCGCCACCATTTTCTGATCGGCTTTTCCTCTTCAGAACCTGACCCTGTATCAAGAAGTCATTGGCTAGCTATTGGCTGCCATGGCAACCTGTCACCCATTGAAAATAACAAAAGAGATGTGATGGGCAAGACATAACCGCAGGCTTGACTTTAGCTGTCCTCATCTAGTCCTTACTGTGTTGTAAATCAGGGACAAAGGGCATGTCTTCATTTGCAAGTCCCACCCCAAACATCCCAGGCATTCAAGCTACCCTTTAGATCTTTGCTTCAGTAGTGAGAAGGCCTGTAGAAAGTTCTGAGCATGTTTGGTTGACTTTTAGGTTGGGCAAATTTGTCAGATTTCGTTTCTCTCCGTTTCTCTCCAGATTTTCAAGGCGGCTCCCCACATTTCCACATGAGCCTGCAAATCTATTTATTTATTTAATGTTTTCATGAAAATTCATCAGCATTTTAGTATCATATTTTTGCATGCTATTTTGGCGAACACACACACTTTTCTCCAATGAAATTTCCCATAATACAATGCATTTTTTTGTATGTTATTCTCATGAATATATGTATTTTTGTGCGTGGTTCACTCTAGCATGGTTCACTCTACCAGAAAACTGAAAAGTTAGTAGAACTGTGAATGGCAAAGGATGGCTGAGTTTTGGTTCATGTGTTACAAAGAAGCAAGGAGGGGGAGCAAATGTTTCTTATGCTCTTCCACAAGCCATAGTGTTTGAAGACATTCTCAGTGTGATGCTTACTAGGTTGTAAGGCCCACTGAACACAGTATGGCTTGCTTCTAAGAAAACATACATACGATTGTGCTCCTGGCTGAAGAGGGATTCAAATTTGAATCTTGAGCATTCATATTCTAATATATATCCATTACACTAGCCTGGAGTTTTGAGGGAACTAGACATTTATGTCAAGGGACAAATCCTGCCAACTTTCCTCTGTTGTGTACTGTACGCGCTTTATTTTCCTTTGCGTGATATCACAAATTGTGCATTAGAACCAGCTAATTTTGTGTACATTAAAATTCAGGAAAAGATGGACCAGCACCTGTGTCCTCACACAGTTACAACTTTCCCACCTTTCTGGTTGTTGTTTTTTAGAAAATACATGCTTTCATCTTTAAATGTATGTTTTAGGCATCAGATTTGCAAAAGATTTTATTTTATTTTAAAAATGAGATAAGAATCCAATGTCTTTGTTCAGACCAGGTCTCTCCATGGTTTTAAGTTTGGTAATAAGTTGCAATTCAGCAGCTTCTCTTTCCAGTCTATTTCTGAAATTGGATTCTTATCTCATTGGATTCTTATCTCATTATACATGACAAAGCCATTTTTCACCTTCTCACCCCTTGCTTTTTCCTGTAAGACCTATTGCAGTCGTTAAGAGTCGTCAACAGGCTCATCACAGCTATCTGCCAATCACCCAATCCCACCACCCTTCTGAGTAATACCCCTCCCCACCTTCTCACTATATAGAAGGGTCTGGTGACTTCTGTTTCAGTGTATCTGAAGAAGTGTGCATGCACACGAAAGCTCATACCAAGAACTAACTTAGTTGGTCTTTAAGGTGCTACTGGAAGGAATTTTTTTATTTTGTTCTCTCTCTGCAGCAACAGCAGGTGCTGTAACTCTCCAATGGTGCGCACTTTCATTGTATCTCAAGACAGATGGATGCCAACAAAGGCCTGCAGCGTACCTACTGCAAACTCAGAACAGGCAGTATTTAAATAATACCTCTTCGATAAAACGAATAAGATTATTTTTGTAAACATGCAATCCCATGTCCATTGTAACACAGTGCTATCCCATATACAGTGGTACCTCAGTTTAAGAACAGCCTTGTTGACGAAATATTCGGTTTACGAACTCCGCAAAACCGGAAGTAGTGTCCCTGTTTGCGAACTTTACCTCGGTTTAAGAACAGCCCTGTTGACGAACTATTCGGTTTATGAACTCAGCAAAACTGGAAGTAGTGTCCCGGTTTGCGAACTTTACCTCAGTCTAAGAATGGAAACCGAACGGGGGAAGGGCACCGGTGGCGGAAGGCCTCATTAGGGAAAGCGCACCTCGGTTTAAGAACGGTTTTGGTTTAAGAATGGACTTCTGGAATGGATTAAGTTCGTAAACCGAGGTACCACTGTATATTTATCTGAGAATAAGCTCCACTGAACATTGCAACTATGAGTAAGCATACATAGATTAAGGTTCCTTATCTCCTGTTTGCTGCCATTTCAGATGTCAGCCTTATGAACATTTGCCTTTCAGCACTGGTTTTCAAACTTTGCACCTAACTTCCTACCTTCCCAAACTGACTCATTGGCTAAGAGGAACATTCGCCCTGTAACCCCCAACATGCTGCGTGGGATTTTGGATCAGGTTCAAGGAAACACTGTTCATGGATGGCACTGATCAGACCTGTTGGGCTTCATAGGAACCTTGCTTGAACTTTGTGTCCTGGAACATATTCAACATTCTTCAGCTTCACATTGCAGCAGCAGGTCAGTTGGCTTTCAAGGAAGAATGCCTGCCATTTCAGATCATATCTCTGAGGTATCTCTCTCATAAATATCGGATGAACCATAGAGTACCTGGGGAAAATAATTTAAAAATGACCATGGAGGGTTCATAGGCCCCAGCCCCTAAAAAGAGTGAAGGGTGTTGACTAATTGACAACTGGCAAGTTGACAAATGAATTTTTCAACTTTCTTCACATCACATGCAGAAGCCACCAGCTACCAGCTCCACACACCAGGACAGGATTCCTTGCATGCTCAAGCCCCACATGCTATAATGTATGATTGATATTAATTAGGTTTTTTGCAAAGTACCATACTCCTCAACTTGAGCTGAACCAGAAATAAATATGTAGCCATATATTAAAGCTTTATTAGTTGAAGAGAAGGACAGGGTGAAGGCACCTATATGAAACACAACGTATGTTGGCTTCTGCTTGTATTAATGTTGGCAGCGCCTTGAGATTAATTTGGTTACCACCATGGGTAAAGAATAAGAAACAGTATACCATAATGTAACTATGTTTACCAATTCATTTCTGGAATTAAAACTTATTGCCACATTATGTATGCAAGGGCAGACTCCCCTCCCCCACCCATTCCTTTAAAAGATGAAGGGAGGCACATTTTGGTAATTAAAGTGAATGTTGCCCTCTAAAGAGTCAGACGTAGAAAACTTGTCATTCAGGCTC
Organism: Podarcis cretensis; assembly: GCF_951804945.1. Classification (NCBI taxonomy): domain Eukaryota; kingdom Metazoa; phylum Chordata; class Lepidosauria; order Squamata; family Lacertidae; genus Podarcis; species Podarcis cretensis. Next base: position 71,125,605 of record NC_137178.1, on the reverse strand, counting down.
TCATTACACGAGATTGGGGAGGAAATCTTTGGGATATCAGCATTCTGTACCCTCTTGTTTCTGTTTTGTGATGTGATAACATCTATTTAATATGCCATTCAACAGCACAGGTCAAATGTCATCTTCTAACATCATGTTACTTCCTGTCTCATCAGTATGTACAAGACAGGACGCGCCTTGCATCTTAAAACATTAGAAAGCGAGGGTCATGATGAAATAACACAACAGAAATATCGCATAGATCCTGAAAGCAATTATATTAAAGGGCTTTCCATTTTGACACATTTAGATTAAGAATAAGTCTTTCCTGTTTCATGCGCCTGCTGTCAAGAATGTTGTTAAAACAAGGAAACTACCTCCAAAGAGAATAACTTTTAAGCACCAAAATGCAAAAGGGATAAGCACTAAATATATGGGTAGATATATTATGCTGTAACGTCGATTTGTGGTGTTCTTAATACAAAGCACAGTAGGGCTTAATTAAAAAGTGATTGTACCGATCTATCACCAACCTGCATTAAGGATATAGATGCCAAGAAAATTAAGTTGAATAGGTGGTAGTAATGAAATTGATTTTTTATTGAATAGTTTTTATTTCTCCAGCTTTGTTTTCTAATCCGGCCTCTTCATCAGTTAAGTGTGAGACATTCTTCAGCCAGATTCTTTTTAACTTCAGCATGCAGCTGGTTTTTGATACCAGAATTTGCATTTCCATTAATCCTTTGTATTTTTTTTTTAATGTTTGAAACTGCTGATAAAGACTTGAAGACTTAATCATGGCAGTAAATGAAGAAGAACAGCCTTGTTCTTTCCCTTCTGGTTCCTTCAGCAGAATGCTCAGGTTGCTACTGGAGCAAAGCTGTTTTGCTAGATTTTTTTTTTTATTTCATGTAAGCAAAAGTCTGAGACACGCTAAGAAAGCTCCAGGCAGTCCCATAACTGTACTTTATTACTTCGTAGACAAATCCCTATCAAACAGCCACGTGTCTTCTGAACCCAATATATTTAATGTTCCACTGATAATGCTGCGCAGGAGACAAAATGGGCACAACTCACTAACTACTACTTGTGTGTAGCACCATATTAATTTAAATAACTGTGAGCACGGCCTGCAAATACATGGGCACAATCCAGCCATGGTTAAGCACGTAGAAGGGGAAGGGATTTTAAAATGCTGAAATTTGCCCACCTCTTCTCCTTCTCCTTCTCTCCCCCCCCCCAATCTTTTTTGCCCACAGTCTTCCTCGGCGTGCAATGGTATGTGTTTTGCTCTACTTTCAGTGGAGCAGAAAAAATAACCAAGGAAGACTCTGTGGCTACCTTGACACTCTCTTGACTGCTACTTTTAAAAGCAAACAGTTACTTTGTTGCCTGAAGTCTGGTAATTCAACCCCCAAACAAACAGTGGTACTTCAGGTTAAGTACTTACCGGTAATTCATTCCGGAGGTCCGTTCTTAACCTGAAACTGTTCTTAACCTGAAGCACCACTTTAGCTAATGGGGCCTCCTGCTGCTGCCGCGCCACCAGAGCACAATTTCTGTTCTCATCCTGAAGCAAAATTCTTAACCTGAAGCACTATTTCTGGGTTAGCGGAGTCTGTAACCTGAAGTGTATGTAAGCTGAAGCGTATGTAACCTGAGGTACCACTGTAATGCCATTCATAGTGAGAGTCTACAGAAGGCAAAGTCAGAGGCGTTACACTGAGAAAGTCCAAGCAGAGTTTCCAAATAAAGAATGAAATGCTAATAACGAGCGCTGTGTTGCAGAATAATTCTGCAACAGCAGGTTCATCAGAACTCAACATTCTGTTTAAAAAGCCACAATATTGAGGGTGAATATATTTGTTTTTATGGCCATCTCAGATTTTTATGAAAGCTATCCAGTGTCACAAAGCTATTTTCCCTAGATTAATACATGCTTAAAGTTTAATTGCAAAGCACACACTTTTCTCTCTTTTTTTTTGGAGAGCATCCCATAAACTGGCAAATTGCAACAAGCCATGAAATTTTACCATGAAATAAGAAATTGGCTATCGTGGGGGGTGAGTGATTGAGACTGAAATACATGTTTGGAAATGGACTATTACAGTAGGAGAATTAACCACAATGTGATAACAGTAAACCCCTCTCCCCACACAAATCATTGTATTTTTTATTCAAAGGGTGCAAGGCAAAAGTTGATGATGTTGTGACATGAATTCAGATAGCAAAATACAAAAGAATATTTTGAATATGATAGCTTCTCACGAGTAAGAAGTGGATCAGTAAAACATTTCTGTGTTGACAAGCACTGGCAGGGACTGGCAGGACCCTGACGAGCGCAGTGGGGCTGGAGTCTTGACTCGGGAGAGTGATTTGGGGGGAACTGTACAAGCCAGGAGGCAAGAGTTAGAGGCAGGGGAAGTTTCAGAGCTGGAGGCTGGAGCAGAGGATGAGTTGGAAGAAGAGGAGGAAGAGGCAGGTCAGGTAAGTGAAGCACCAACTGCTTCCCCACCTTCTCCTGAACCACTGTCTCCCAGTACCAGGAAGGGACTGAAAAGAGATGAGCAGAAGAAGAACACTGGCACAATCTCTGCTTTTGTGCATGCAGCCCACTGGGGGGGGGGGGAGACATAAACTGTTGGAGAGGGAGTGCCCCCCCCATTCCTGCAACTGCTCCATAAAGTGTGGACCTGGGAATAGCTGCCTAGACGTTGGGTTGGTTTGCGTAGGTCTCCATCACTGTAGAAGGAACTCTCTGCCATGTGGTGGTCTGAAAGGTGCCCAGATGCAGAGGCTGGCTGGCTGGGAAAAGGAATTATAAAAAGCAAGATCCTCGGCCTCTTCCCAAGACATCAAGAGAAAAAGCATCCGAAATCACCTTTTGGTGATGCAGCTAAAATGATACCTTTCCGCACCCGCATGCTGCTATGAGGAAAAAAAATGGACTTATGTAGTTAGTTTTGAACTGTTACTTTGTTAATGTTTGGAGCCCCATTGTGTGCTTTATTCTGCGCTCATAAAATAGTGTCAATTGGATTTTAGCCCATGATGCCTGAGAGAAGAAGAAGAAGAAGAAGAAGAAGAAGAAGAAGAAGCAGCTACAACCTGAGTGTTGTAGCCACAGTTCATTCAGGAGAGAGGTGCCATGAACCATGAGAGCCTGGAGATAATTTGCAGGCATACAACACGTCCCTCAGGCTAATAGCTCTACCACACATTGACATCCACCAGTGGCAAGGAGGTCCCCAACTAAATCTAGGAAAAAAATGTATATTTTGCTATTGGTCTCGATGTTTCTGAGATTTGTATGGAACATGGCCAAGCTTCTCAAACCATTTCATTTTTTATTCTTAGCATAGGTCATCTGAATTTCTTAGCTTGGGGTTATGAATGGGCCAGGAATATAACTAATATTTGCTTTGACATGTAATTAGTAATACTACTGTGATTTGCACACATTTATTCTTTAGTTTCAATAAAAGTTTTCCTTTTTTCCAAATCCTGCTTTGTGTGTATTTCATTCATTGCACCCACCTGCAGGCACACCTAGGCAATTGTCTCTTGTTTGGCAGAAAGTGTCTTGCTTATCTCTAAGAGGGGGACATGATCGAACCGGGGTGGGGAGTTGGTGTGTAGTGGATAGCATGTTGTACTCCAATCAGACATTCATAAGATTAAGTCTTGTACACTGTGCTTAGGAAACCCTTTCCCCAACCCCCAATGTGGAAACATCCTTGATGGGTAATTTAACCCACTAGCAGCCCTCCATTGTAGCCTGTAAGAGCATTTGATTTCCTCCCTTTCCCTTGGAGTGCGCGCTCTCTCTCTCTCTCTCTCTCTCTCTCTCTCGGTGATGGGCTTTCTCATGAGGAGGTGGCTGTCCTGGTGGGCAATGCAGCCTACAATTTGAGAAACACTGAATTAGGGTATTAAACTAGGCCTTTGCATGGTTGTTGTTCCCATTGGTTTTAATTATTTTAATGTCTGAGGGCATTAGCGATGTAATTTTTTTTATTTTTTTATTTGTTAAATTTATATACCACCCTTTACCCGCAGGTCTCAGGGCGGATCACAGGCTGAAATCAGAATATAAAACCACAAAATACATAATCAAAACAAAAAAGCAACCCAGTAACACCCCTCCAACACATTTCAAAAGGACAATAAAGGTAAAGGGATCCCTGACCATTAGGTCCAGTCGTGACAGACTCTGGGGTTGTGGAGCTCATCTCGCTCTATAGGCTGAGGGAGCCGGCATTTGTCCGCAGACAGCTTCTGGGTCATGTGGCCAGCATGACTAAGCTGCTTCTGGCAAACCAGAGCAGTGCAGGGAAACGCCATTTACCTTCCCACCAGAGTGGTACCTATTTATCTACTTGCACTTTGGCGTGCTTTTGAACTGCTAGGTGGGCAGGAACTGGGACTGAGAAATGGGAGCTCACCCCGTGATGGGGATTTGAACCGCCGACCTTCTGATCGGCAAGTCCTAGGCTCTGTGGTTCAACCCACAGTGCCACCCGCATCCCCAAAAGGGCAATAAAATCTGTTTAATCTGTAAGGTCCGCAAGACTTTCTGTTACAGATCAAAAGGGCTTCCACTTTGGAAACAGATGGAGAAGCAGGTTCATACTGGCCAGAGATCAGGCTGTGGTGAGTTCATGTGTATGCATGCAAACACCTCTCACTGCCTTCAGCCTTTTCTTCAGTTGATTGATAGACTTCTTGTAATAGGTGTTTACCTTTAAACATACACACCCCTCTAACACCACCAGGGCACACAAAGGAGACTGGATATTTTTTTAAAAAAAAAATATGTTCCATGGCTGATGTTTAGTGAAGGAAGTGTTATGGGAAGCTGTATCCACTGCACATAGGGAAAAAATTCAAAAGGAGAATGTGTTTGCCTCTGCTGGTGAGCGACAAATCTATTAGCGACAGGAGAAATTAACAAAAGGAGAGATTTTCTGCATATGGGGGAAAGGGTTTGGGGAGTGAGTATGAATTTGACCTTCCAAATTGCTCAAAAGGCAACCTGTCTGGGAACTGGGATGAGCACAACTTCAATGCTATGTGCAATTATCTGCAAATAGCATGTCCCGCAGAATTTAGGGGACTTATTGCTGGGGAAACACGCATAGGATCAGCACGCACAAGAGAAATTTTACCACCTGGCAGCAGATTGCAGAAGGGCAGCAGAAATACAAAGGCAGGAGAAAGTGCCCCCCCCCATCCTCAGGTGAATTTAGTGTGTGCAAACCTTCCTCAATTCCCCCTCCAAACAAACAAAAAACAAAACAACCTTACTGTGGTGATCACACAGGTTCCCCGGACGTTTCACCGTCTATTGATCCCTGTACCACCACTTTATTTCTCGCTGCCACCACCCAGCCCCCACCTGGCACAATACTGAGTCCAGTCAGGGTTAAATTGAAACATAAACTTCTGTTTATTTATTGCAGTTTAACAAGATTGTGGTTTCATAAACGGTATCAGTCAATTACAATCATGGGTGTCTCTCCAGACCTATAACTTTTGCTACCTGCTCTCACTCACCAAACCACCTCTCAGATATTTACTCGTCTTCCTAGCTCCTAACTGTTCCTGACTCAACTTATTTCGCTACACTAACTCAACCTACCCACAGACTCTATCCCAATTCACTCCCACTCCAACCAACCACCCAACTCCCAATGAACTCTCCGCTTTGCACCTCCCAGAGCTGGTTTTATAGTCCCTCTGACTCCACCCCCTTGGTTCTGATAGGGTAACCTGTTTAACTATTTCACCTCCAGCACTCTCATATGTTAATGTCACACTTACCAACCACAGACTTTTATTAATTATGTTGAAGGACATGCCCCAAAAGGTAAGGAGAGGCTGCTTATCTCCTCAGTATCTTGTGATAATGAGGCTGCTTAGATCAGACAAATGAGCATCTGAATTCCTTGCAGACGTGTAATTATTTATCCTGGGTTTTCCACCTGTGGCAACTGGGTGATTTGGGATAGTTGGAAGGTATAACGTTGGTCTCACGTTGAAAAGGCCATGCAGAATAAACAAAATAAAATCTCAAATGAAATAATCTACCCAGGGGTGAAATTGAGAGCTGCCTGAATGGAGCAGTGTGGGAATGGGGGCAAGCTGGAAGCAGGTGCAGGATACTGAACCAAGAAGCAAGGCCTACACTCGACTGTTGGGTCTGATTTGGAAGCATTTATAGCTAAGCACAGATCAGAGCAAAGAATTTGCTGTTTAGGGTAGACAGCACCCTGAGCTGAGGAGGACCTTATCCCTTGTGCGAGTTATCTGGACCTTGCACAGAGTCCGAACCAATAAGCTCTACACACTGCGAAAGAGTCACAACATGTTATTTTTTTATTTTTTTTACTTATTTATTGAATTTATATTCTTCCCTATACCCGCAGGTCTCAGGACGGTTTACAGAGAAACTGCAAACGGTCTTTAAACTTGTTACAAAAAAATGTTGTAAATACAAATCGGCAAATTGCTCTTAAACAACTTAGCAAGCTCCTTGGGTGCTCATATCTGCAAACGTTTTTTCCAGAGTGGATAGTTCATTTGGTTAATGATTGGTGCTGGTGATGCCAAGTTTGCAGGTTTGATCTCCATATGAGACAGCTGCGTATTTTTGTATTGTATTCTTGCACGAGGTTGGACCAGATGATCCTCAGGGTCCCTTCCAATTCAACAATTCTATGATTCTGAGATCTGTGGCTCCATCCCTGTCAATATGCAACCATAGAAAATCTACTCCCAGGGCTCACCCCACAAATTCACAAGGCGGATGTTCTCCTATGTGGCGGTATAATATTTGAAAGAAATGCTAGTAGTTATAGCTTGGGACTGGTCATCAAAAAAGATAGTGTTTTCTATCAAGGTGTCATTTTTCAAAAATGCATCGGTATTTATGAGGTGGACCTTGTTCTCAATGATTAAAACGTTTTCAAGTTGTTTGTTTCTTTTCTACATCAGCATTTTTGGGTTTTAGAAAAAGTTGTAAGAACTATGACTTTCCTACCTGCTGTTTGGGAAGATTTACTCATTTATTTAAATTGTTTTTTTTTTTTTAAAGGAATGGAAGTTGGCAATACCTTTCTCCCCCGTATAAAAATGTCTGGCAATAAATTGTCATTTGGTAGTTTAACATCAGCTGCCATTAAATGACCCGAATGTTTGCCATTTGCTCCCTTGCACACATTTTGCAGGAGACAAAATGTAAATATATTTACTGGACAAGAATTAATATCCGCTACAGTACAGTTTATGGCATAACACTAATAAAGGATTACCGTTTACCATCGTTCTTCCATCTGCCTTAAGGCTATCTCAGTACTCTGTCCCCAACAAATATGTCTGCAGTTTACGCTGAACGCTCCCATTCAGTGTTAAAAGGAAATCTGCAAACAATGTAATATTATATTGAGCTGGAGCACAAACACCATTTTCAATTTCTTTGTAAACAGGGACACGTGAGAATGAAACAGCTGGAGATATAGCTCCAGAAGAACCCCTGGGGATATCTCACAGTCATTTCTTTTTTGTATGCAGCCTTGGTGTAATAAATTGGTAATAATATGATGATGAAGTGTTCTCTTTTCCCTCTTTGTTTGCTGGGTTGTTATTTTTAATATTATTATCTTAAGAACTGGAGCCTTGCAGGGTGTGCCTGAAATTTCAGAAGCTGAAACAATCCAAAAGTGGAGTTTCCCGTGAGCAAGCACCATCCAACTGATGATTCTTGTGCTGGCAATAGCATTCCAAAGTTTCAGGCAGAGATTTTTTCAGCCCTGTTCCCTGAGATCAAATTAACCAAACTCGAGATCATCTATCTTCCTGGAAAGCTGAAGCAGTTCCACTCAGCTATGGCATGGCATGAACTATTTTGTACCTCTAGCTAACGCCGGTGTGGGGTCTGAGTGAGAATGTTACGGCACCTTGCAACGTTTGTACACTGGTTCTATTGACATTTGGAAATTATGCCACACACGCGCCATTACAGCAAATGACACGTAAAATAATACTGCATCCTTGGTCAACTCCTGTTTTTGCTAATGTTGGTAAGGTGGTGAACCCCTTGAATCAAGTCAAGGATGAGTGTAGGAGAGGTTTTCAGCAGGACAGGTAGCAAGTGGATTCCTTTGTTGTTCAGGCTACTGAAGAAGCCTGACTTACAAGCTTTTGTGGGGGCCAGGCCTTATCTCACAATCTGTTCCAACCATGAGGATCTCCCCCACACCCCCAGGTCTGGCTTCTGCAATTGCATCTTTTAGCTAGGTCATGATGGCCAAATCTCTCAGGCTAGGAGTTGGGACCAGCTGATGATTTATTTAATTAATATTTATTTGACAGATGTGTTGCCCCCGTCTTTCAAAATAAAATTCAGGGACATTCAGCTGCTCCCAGTTCTTTCCTCACAATCACAAAGGAATAGTCCATGCTCAACCATCCCTGTGTACTTTTAAAAGCTGGCAGAAATCCTACATGCTGCCATGTTTTCCCCAGTCGCCTTGATTTTGAATATGTTTATCTCGGGGCAGCCAAAGTGGTCCCCTCTACATTTTCATAGCATCATAGAATTGTAGAGTAGGATCATCTGATCCATCTTTTGCCCAACATGGGACTTGAACCCACAGTGCAACCATGATAACAGGGCACCACATTGGCTAGTTGAAAAGTGTTCTTGGAATATGTGCCCTAAAATAATGGATTAGTTCTGGTATTATTATGAGATTCCTTTTCCTGCAAAGAAATCCTGTGACTTAGCTGTTGTTTCAGGTCTGGTGTTTTCCTCACTGGGGTCTACAGATATTCTTAAGATATTCTTAAATTGCATCAGATTGCCTGAGAGTTTTGGTTGTGGGTTGGAAAAAGAACAAGCATATTTGGCAATCTAATTTCAATTGTAGCCTGACATGACATTTCACCTGGAGGTATAATTGCCCTTAGAAGCTTTGTTGTTTTTTAGTCGTTTAGTCGTGTCCGACTCTTCGTGACCCCATGGACCAGAGAACGCCAGGCACTCCTGTCCTCCACTGCCCCCCGCAGCTTGGTCAGACTCATGCTGGTAACCTCGAAAACACTATCCAACCATCTCGTCCTCTGTCGCCCCCTTCTCCTTGTGCCCTCCATCTTTCCCAACATCAGGGTCTTCTCCAGGGAGTCTTCTCGATTGTCTTTGAAATGATGGTAATTCACTAACAGCTGCATTTCAGAAAGACTTGGGTGTGATGCTCTCTCTCTCTCTCTCTCTCTGTGTGTGTGTGTGTGTGCTTGTAAAGCAACTATTAAATTTCACTTTGAGAACAACCACTTTTTATGGATGAGAAAATGTTTTGGAAGTTGAGCAATAAATATTACTAGACAGAATTAAATAAGATTTTTCAGACAGCTTTAAAATAATTACAGGTGATATACGGGGGGGGGCTTTTCACATGTTCACTGAGAGTTGGCGACAGGATTGTGTGGACTTTGTTCAGTCAAAGGTTACAGTAGAATCTCTCTCTCTCTCTCTCTCTCTCTCTCTCTCTCTGTGTGTGTGTGTGTGTGTGGTTGTCTTAGCACAATCTGGAATCCATGATCACTTGGAGAGAGTCTTACATGCCTACAGTTGTGCATGGGTACCCTGTATGTGTCCCAACCTTCAGCTGAACATCAGAAGGCAAACGTTGATAGCAGCTTCCTTGATTAACAATCATAGACTACTTAGGCAAAGGGACTTGAAGAAAAATTAAACCTGTTCCTGCATTGGTCTTAATGAGAAAAAAGATGTGTGTGGCTAGTCTAAAAAAGACATGCTCTTTATTTTGTAAACTTGATTCCCGTAGATGGTGACCTTCTGGATAAAGATTGCTTCTTCTTCTTCTTCGTATTTAAAAAGACTTATAAACAATAAAGCTGTGTTCATTTCATCAACATAATTATTTTTTAAAAAAGCTTTGAAGTTTCAAATTATTCTCTTCCCTTAGCCCCAAAGGGTTTACAATCAGTTGCACAGCCATGATGCACATCTCATAATGTGCATATATCTATACTGCCATCAGTGGCAGCCAATGTTATGGAGCAGGAATAGGCAATGTGCACAATTTGATGACATCACATGAGGAGGATCTCAGCATTGGGGTGTATTTTTCAGCAGCAGCCTGGTATTATAAGTTACATGAGATGCATCGCATAGGCGCAACCTCATGGAGTTACTGTTGCTCTTAAGATGTTATTTCTCTCCCCATGTTGTTTCTATTCAAGCAAGTACCGTATTTTTTGCTCTATAGGACGCACCCGACCATAGGACGCACCTAGTTTTAGAGGGGGAGAACAAGAAAAAAAATCCTCTCCCTCTCTGCACAGCGCCCCTTCAGCGAAGCGGGAGGAGAAACGGAGCCCCTTCCATTTCTCCTCCCACTTCACTGAAGGGGCGCTGCACAAAGAGGGAAAGCTGCACAGCACCTCTCCAGCGAAGCGAAGCCAGGAGAGCAAGAGGGATCGGTGCGCACCGATCCCTCTTGCTCTCCAGGCTTCAGCGAAAGCAACGCGAAGCCTCCGGAGCGCGGTGGGAGCGCTCCCGCTGCGCTTCGGAAGCTTTGCGTTGCTTTCGCTGAAGCCATGGAGCCTGCATTCGCTCCATAAGACGCACACACACTTCTCCTTAATTTTTGGAGGGGGGGGGGAATGCGTCTTATAGAGCGAAAAATAAGGTGCATAGCACAGGGTGTTCCAAAAAGATGCAACGTCTGTACGACCAGATGCAGCACTGGAACAAAAGAAACAGGTGTCAACACAGTTATTCCTGATTTCTCAAAAGTAGTTTTGGAAAGGGTTGAAATCTGTGTCCAGTACTGGAAGCTTATGGGACACCTGAAAAAAGCTTTTCATCTTGAGAGCTAAAAAATGGCCCCTTCCCTCTTCAAGTACCTCTGTTTCATTTTGGAAGACTCACACTCTCTTTACAGCAGCAGTTCTCAAAGATTGTGGCGTGCCACAGTGCTGTGGCAGGAGAGGATGGCAAGTGGGGTGGGAAGATTCAAGGACAATCAAGATTATATTTTTGGAACGATTTGTGTCCTTATGCAGCTGCATTGTTTTATACTTTCTGGGGGTCCCATGATCACATTATGAAGTAGTTGCATTCTGTGTTATAACTGCTATGAGTTGTTTCTTTTTGTTTTCCAATGTATTGCTTATCAATATAAAAATTGGTGTGGTGTGAGCAATTTTTTTATTCTGAAATTCTGGCCCAGAGAAAAAAGTTTCATAATCGCTGTTTTACAGTGGCTACATCTTTCTTTCTTACACATTTCTCCTGGGTGCAAAATGCTTTATCACGGGTCAGGATAAAATAATGGAAACAAATCAAATGATTGAACTGAAACTGACCCACATTTTTGGAGAAGACGTTTGGTCCTGCTTTTTCTCCAAAGGGAAAAGTGCTGAAATATGAACCAAAGTTTTTGCTGTATATGATGCTTAGAAGATATTGCCGCTGGATTTCTTTGGGAGAGACTCCAGTGCTATATTTTTATAGGGCTGCTGTCCTTGGGTGAACTAGGTGTTCAGCAGCAGACCTCGGTGTGTGAATATGTTTGCAAAATGGTGGCATGATTTGCAGGAAAGAAGCAGTGGGTGGGGGCCATGAGACTGATGGTTGCTTAACCTTTTCCATGCAACCCTCTTGCCTCAGTGACATTTTTCCTGTGTCAGGGTAAACATCTCCAGAACCTCATGTAGGCAAGAAGAATTTGCAAGGGAAAGACCGCAGGTGAGGTAAGGTTTAAGCCAGGGGTCAGCAAACTTTTTCAGCTGTGGGCCGGTCCACCGTCCCTCAAACCATGTGGTGGGCCAGACTATATTTGGGAAAAATAATAATGAATGAATTCCTATGTCCCACAAATAACCCAGAGACGCATTTTTTAAAAAGGACACATTCTACTCATGTAAAAACACACTGATTCTAGGACCATCTGTGGACCGGATTTAGAAGGCGATTGGGCCGCATTCGGCCTCCGGGCCTTAGATTGCCTAACCCTGGTTTAAGCTGACCAAGTCTCTGTGGCAAACTGGACCCTGCCACTGCTTCCCAACTGTTGACAGCAGATTGGTTCCTGCCACTGCTAAATGTCCATTTCCCCACTCCTTAACAAGCAACCCTTATTGTAAATTTAGGTGGCGCTGTGGGTTAAACCACAGAGCCTAGGACTTGCCAACCTTCTGATCGGCGGTTCGAATCCCCACGACAGGGTGAGCTCCCGTTGCTCGGTCCCAACTCCTGTCCACCTAGCAGTTCAAAAGCACATCGAACTGCAAGTAGATAAATAGGTACCACTCCAGCAGGAAGGTAAACGGTGTTTCCGTGTGCTGCTCTGATTCACCAGAAGTGGTTTAGTCATGCTGGCCACATGACCCAGAAACTGTACGCCGGCTCCCTCAGCCAATAAAGCGAGATGAGTGCCTCAACCCCAGAGTTGGCCACGAATGGACCTAATGGTCAGGGGTCCCTTTACCTTTACCTAAACCCCACCAAACAAAATATCCATTATTCCACCTCAGCATTCCAGGGCTGCAGCCTTGATTCAAACAGGGCACAATGCACTAAAAAGTCCTCCTATGCCAACCTCACCAACGTGACTAGAAGTTTGGCAGGAGCCCAACATAATTCCTATTTTTCAGTGTCCAGCAGTAGATTGCACTTAAAGTTTGGAAAAGCCTTATGCTATTTGGAATATTTTATTGCATTTTTTTAAAAAAGTTGCTTGCTGTTCATTTGGCTACCCATAGAATACAAGTCAGTCAAAGATCTTAAACAAAAATGGGCCTCTTTCTTGTCAACAGAAAATTTATGTCATGCATCAGACTGCTTTAATATGAGAAAAGCCAAGCACAGGGGCCAAGTTCAAAAGAGAACAGGCTGATTCAAATAAACTGAAGATCTATCAATGGGCAGATTTCATTTGAAGATGAGAAATGCTTTGCTAAGGCTGGCTGTTGGCTACCACTAGTTCATTTAAAATGAAATTCTCCCAGGCAATACAGTTGCCTATTGTCTTTCCCCTCTGTTCCTTTATTCAAAGGCACTTTGTTCAGGTGGGAGTTACCATACAGGGTGTGTTTAAAATAAATGGTATCATTTAAGGGATATAGTACTTAAATTTCAGTACTGCGTTGCTGACTATATCCCACCGGCCACATTGCGTATAATGATGAAGTAATGTGATTCCTTTGTGATCCCCTTCTCCCAATAGCTTTTGTTGCACCCCATACTCTACCTTGAAAGGTTCTGTTGGAGAAAATGTATCCTGGTAATAAAATCAGGGTAGCAGAAGTGGATGTTTTCATACTGATCATTTCCTGCCCAACAGGTGATAATGAGACCAGATGTGATTTATTCCTTGGTGGCGGCTTGCAGAAGAACCTGTGAAGGGGACTTTGCATCCTCCAGTTGGTTATAGTGATTATTGGCTCTGGCAGCAGCTACAGACAGTCAGAGAGCTTTGTTGTAGTCCTCTTTCGGCAGCAATTTTTATTGTTGCTTCAAAGGGTAGAATGGAGGGACAAGGAAGTTGTAGTGAACGACAAGTAACGGCAGCAGTTCTACTAAACAGGGCTAGAATGGAATTATGATTAGTCATTGCTCTCCCTTGCTCAAATACAGTGGTACCGCTGGTTACGTATGCGTCAGGTTACAGATGCTTCAGGTTACAGACTCCGCTAACCCAGAAATAGTACCTCAGGTTAAGAACTTTGCTTCAGGATGAGAACAGAAATCATGTTCAGTGGTGCGGTGGCAGTGGGAGGCCCCATTAGCTAAAGTGGTGCTTCTGATTAAGAACAGTTTCAGGTTAAGAACAGACCTCCAGAACGAATTAACCCGAGGTACCACTGTATAATCTTCTTGGGTTGGTTCGGACATGATGTCCTCAGACCTCCAAAAACATACTTTGGAGAACTGGGAATGTGATGTGCTCCAATACCCTGCTTCCCTCATTTCATAAAACAAAGGTTCTTTATGTGAATACTCCAGCATGCCAGGAATGACCGCTCCCCACATCAAATGGGGGGTGCCTTTTGCATGGTCGTGTGCAGCTCCCCGGATCCCAGTGCGGCTCCTGGTAGTTCGGGCTGGCTTCATCTTCCCTGGGTTGGATACCTGGAGGTCTCCGCCTACTTCAGCCAATCGCCCAATCCCGCCTGGGGAGGCGCTGCCAGGGGATTGGCCAGGTAAGGGGAGGGACCGCCCTGCCCACACAACAGAAGGTAAATATTACCTGCAAAGCGTCAGTTGGCTCCAGGGCTTCTCCCATCCTGCACTCCCTCAGTTAAGCCTTCTTTTGCAGGTTAACCTATTCTCCACAGGTACGTGGGCGCTGCTACGTCATAGTCACTGTTGAAGGGCCGGAAAGGAATTTTCCTGCATTGGCAGGTTTTGCCTTTCCCATAGCAAAACGTCACAACTTTGGTGGTTTCAGGCCTTGGGCAGAATCCTTTAGTCTATCTTCCCTAAATGGGGGTGAGGGCATGAAGCGGTGCCCCACACCCCCCTTGCAGCAGTGATCTCAGGGCTCCCCGTTAAAGGGGTCTTGAGGGGAGGTATTGGCCATACACCGAGAGGTTGTCATTGCTCTCCCCTGCAATGGTGGCAAAACAGGGGGCGGGCTCTCTGCTTGAACATATGTTCTCCAGAGGCAGCCCAATCCCCACACATTCTGGATAACCCTGATGTCCCCCAGATCCCCAGCTGGGGACTGGGAAGGATAAACGCCCAATGCCTGAGCCAAGGTCTCCCTACATCTGAAACCTAATAAATTTGTGGCCAATTTTAATCCCATAGCACATTGTCTTGAGTCATTATTCCACTTGGGGGTCACCTGGGGTTGGGGGGACTCCGCCTGTCCACAAAAAAGCTTCAATTGCTCAGATTTCTGCGTGTTCTTCCAGACAACCTCTTTATTGAGTAGGGAGATTAGATGCTGTTGGCTATTACCTCTGGGTATAGGGCGGTATATAAATTCTATAAATAATGATAATAAATTATGACCACTCTTTCTGTTTGCAGGAAGGTTAGATGGTTGTTACATTGTTATGTTTCCCAGTGTGTTTTGCTATTATCAGGGAACTGACATCGGAGCGAGAGGTGGAGGCAAGGCTCCCGAGCGATGCAGGAGAGGGGACCAGCAGAGGGGAAGGAATTCAGCGCAACACCAGCAGAGAAGGGAGGGAGATGGAGGATTCGGAGAGGGGTCTCCAAGACTCTTCGCCCGAAACTAGTGGAGAGAGCACGGGCACACCTCTGCCCACTCCTTCCCTGCACAGAAGATTTCCGCGCAGGGAGAGTAGGCGGAGACTTGGCGTCAAACAACTTCTATGCTGGAAGAGGTTCAAGAAACGCCCACTGACGGATTCTGCAAGCGACTGAACGGCCACGGAGTGAAGGGCTGTCAGCCGAGGCATGGTTAGCCAGGCAATCTAGCCGAAAGTAACGACAACTTACGCACAAGTAACCCCTTATAACCATTACAGCTATCAGTGTCTTTATTCCAAAAAGTCTGATCTTTTTGTGAAGCAGATTTTTTTGCACAGGAGTTCCCTATCAACTTGAATTCCACACTCTGAACTTGCCAGTATGTGACTGAATCCCACTTAAAATTAGTGACTGTTCCCTTTGTTTGGCTGTTGTTTGAAACAAAAATGGAAGAAGACATGCACAAAAAAAGTTGCAACCTAAAAACTGTTGAAATAACTAATATAATATGACAATCCCTCTTTTACCTGATCTTACCTGATTTCAATCAGATTATTCTTTTACTAGGTAACAGAAAATAAAAGAGAGGCACTTCTACATGGATTAAGAGAAGATCAAATATACAAACCTGAAAGCTTGGGTTTCTCTCCTATTTATAGGAAACTTAAAAGCAGGAGAACATGTGTTGGCAAAATATGTTGAGCAAATATTAATGTGTATCCATGTAACATTGTAGGCTGCAAATGCAAGTTTTAATACTGTTTATTAATAACAATAATAGGAGGATTACATTTTTTATATTAAGGGATGGACCAAAACACATTTAGAAAAACAACCACCACAATGAATTCTTTAGAAAATAACAAGACGCACTCTGAAAGTTCTGTGCCAGTTGATGATTCCAACCCATCATGCTGTTTCATATATCGTATGCTTGCTGAGAAATGAAGTATGTGCCTTAACGAGGTGCTTACATGTGTCTCAAGACTGCAAGAATTTTGCAGGGTGGATTCAAGCAAATAGTATAAAATTTAGGTTTGTGCAATTAAAGTGGATTAAAGAGCTCTGTCACCCTAGCAGAATAAATCCATTTTTTTAAAAAAAAGAAACATACTTTTGTGGTTAGTAAAGTGATGGGAGGGAAAGCATTGAAAAGCGTGGAATGATTAAACACCCAGAACCTTTTATTGAGGATGAAAGAGAAGAACGCAAAATATGGTCTGAAGCTCAACATCAAAAAAACGAAGATCATGGCCACTGGTCCCATCACCTCCTTCCTGGCAAATAGAAGGGGAAGAAATGGAGGCAGTGAGAGATTTTACTTGCCAACATCACCTTGCCAACAAAGGTCCGTATAGTAAAAGCTATGGTTTTCCCAGTAGTGGTGTATGGAAGTAAGAGCTGGACCATAAAGAAGGCTGATCACCGAAGAATTGATGCTTTGGAATTATGGTGCTGGAGGAGACTCTTGAGAGTCCCATGGACTGCAAGAAGATCAAACCTCTCCATTCTTAAGGAAATCAGCCCTGAGTGCTCACTGGAAGGACAGATCCTGAAGCTGAGGCTCCAGTACTTTGGCCACCTCATGAGAAGAGAAGACTCCCTGGAAAAGACCATGATGTTGGGAAAGATGGGGAGCACAAGGATAAGGGGACGACAGAGGACGAGATGGTTGGACAGTGTTCTCGAAGCTACAAACATGAGTTTGACCAAACTGCGGGAGGCAGTGGAAGACAGGAGTGCTTGGAGTGCTCTGGTCCATGGGGTCACGAAGAGTCGGACATGACTAAACGACAACGACAAGCAAGTAAGGGTGAATGCTCATTCTCCATAAAACGAGAGACTAACATTACTGTTTTGAAAATAAACAGGGCTGTTACCAGTCGAATCCAGCATTGCAAGAACCACCTTCCACTTGTGCAATGGAACTTTGCCTTCATTTCCATCCCTCTCCAGCTCCCCAAGCATTCCTGGAATCTGCTCCTCAGGGTCCCTCAACTTTCCAGATTAGATCTTGAGAGTGGGAAGGGGGTTGCAAGGGGAAAGTGAAGCCCCGTCATGCAACTGGAAGTCTGTTCTGCTGGCACACAGACAATATTGAAAACAACATTGCCCAGCCCAGTGTAGCAGCCTTATCCACTCTGATTTGGGAATAGATTTACAACCTGTTCCTATTTCAAGGAACCATTCCTTATTTGGTAACCTTGAATTAAGGAATGGATTGGAAACCTCACTGGGAGACCTGCCAATGAACACTTATTACTGAATTCAGATTATTTAGGATCACAATGCATAGATACTTACCATGTGACCATTCATGTACTGATTTGGTGTTGATTTCATTTTACTTTCTCATCTTTCTATCATTTTTGGTTTGTACATGGTTGGACGTCTAAGAGAATAAAAGTGCACTTTGATCATGGAAAGTCTGGTATTTTTAAAAAATGCCAATTTCAGCTTTCTTAATCAATGATACCTAATCAAGCTCCTTTTCTCAACAATGTTAAGGAAGTCAAGCCAATTGAATTAAATGAATGCCAGGCTATTATATAAACACTCTAAAGGTGTTAAATTGAATGTGATGGTTTGTTAATGGAAACAAAGAATAACTTTCAATTTTTTCCAGCATTTCTTCTAATCTATATTATGGTAGTAAATGCCTGAAATATAAAGGCAGGAGGAAGCATTATAACAGTGCTTTCATGAAAACCAGTATCATTTTAGTAAGTGTGGTGCTGTAGGTTAAACCACAGAGCCTAGGACTTGCCAATCAGAAGGTCGGCGGTTTGAATCCCCGCGACGGGGTGAGCTCCCGTTGCTCGGTCCCTGTTCCTGCCAATTCGAAAGCACGTCAAAGTGCAAGTAGATAAATAGGTACCGCTCCAGCGGGAAGGTAAATGGTGTTTCCGTGCGCTGCTCTGGTTCGCCAGATGCAGCTTAGTCATGCTGGCCACATGACCTGGAAGCTGTACGCAGGCTCCCTCGGCCAGTAAAGCGAGATGCCGCAACCCCAGAGTCGGTCACGACTGGACCTAATGGTCAGGGGTCCCTTTACCTTTACCTAACTGACATTGGCCAGGATCCAAAGTATCACAGATCCAGGTCCTTGCACCCAAGGAGGCTTTCAGCTTGTTACTTGACTATCACAGCTCTCTGTTGCCCCCATGCTATATGGCAAACCACTTGTGCTAACAAGAGTTTCAAAAACTGTTTAGCTGGTACCTGCTGTCCAAGAACAGAAGTGAAATTCCCATTAGGTATGCCCAATTCCTTGGATATTCCCATGGAAGTTCCTGGGAGCCTAGCCCATGTATCCCTCTCAAAGCTCTTCAGATTTTGAATCTGCATTTTTGCAAAGCATGGACACAAAATGGTAGTGGACCACCTAAAGGTAAAGTAAAGGTACCCCTGCCCGTACGGGCCAGTCTTGACAGACTCTGGGGTTGTGCGCCCATCTCACTCTATAGGCCGGGGGCCAGCGCTGTCCGGAGACACTTCCGGGTCACGTGGCCAGCGTGACATCGCTGCTCTGGCGAGCCAGAGCCGCACACGGAAACGCCGTTTACCTTCCCGCTGGTAAGCGGTCCCTATTTATCTACTTGCACCCGGAGGTGCTTTCGAACTGCTAGGTTGGCAGGCGCTGGGACCGAGCAGCGGGAGCGCACCCCGCCGCAGGGATTCGAACCGCCGACCTTTCGATCGGCAAGCCCTAGGCGCTGAGGCTTTAACCCACAGCGCCACCTGCGTCCCAGTGGACCACCTGCACTTTGCCAAAAAGGAGGACAAATGATGGACACAGCATAAAATGTGCATGCACTAATTTCTGTGTATAGACGCACATCTAGAAACGATTGCTGTAATTTAATTTAAAAATACTGCCCATTTCGCTATAGTGGGGAACACCTGTAACCGGATGTCCCACGCATGTTTGCTAATGGCCAGCTTCAAGCCTCTTATTACTGTAGTTCTTTATCTTAAAACTGGACTTGGACCAGACAACCCTGCAAAGAGTTGTACAGAATGGCACTTGACCACATTACAAAACAATTTCAAAATTTCCATGGGCTACAGTTTGAAATTAGAAAGCCATAGCCCTAAAGAGCAAAAAGGTGTGTAAGGAGGAGGCAATATGTATTGAGTAGTTTTCTCATCTGTTTTGTGATAGCAGCCGTAGGGCTTTAACAACTAACTGTGGGGCTTTCAGAAATCTAACAGGTACAGTTCTCACCAGAATGGGGGAAACTTTCATTTGCTGAATTTCTACTTAATACCCTAAACACCAGCAGTTGGGGGAAGTGGAAATGGTGCTGGTTACAGCCTCAGGGCATTCCTGATGTTAGAAAATATTCCATCAGTAAGAACATTTGAAAAACCATTGAAGTATTCTTTAGGCCTTCAGTTAGGGACGTTGCTTATAGCATAGTGAATTACAAGTGTTTTCTGTTGTGAATGGTCACATTTAGATTATTAATATTATTTATTAAATGTGTTAATTGCTTTATCAACCCAAAGCAACTTGCAACCAACCAAGCAAGCAAGCAAAAACAATGCATTAAGATCAAGGGGGATAACAAGCATTACTTGAGTAATTGATTTCTATACTTGTTGTCATCAATGGCATTGGGAAATATAGACCTGAAGTCCAGAAAGCAAACGATAGATGGCTAGATATGAAGCTGAAAGACTGGAGGTTTTCGGTAGCTTTCTCGGAAATACCAGTAGAATGGAACCAGATTGCCATTAAAATTCAAAAGATGACAGAGCAGCTTTGAAATTGATTGGCCAGGGAAAGCTAACAAGAGCCGAGGGGCATCTAGTTTGAGGCAAATCATCTCTTAAGAGATGAGCATGAAAATATTCAAGGTTGTCCAGATGGGCACAGGCTACAACTAGGTAGTGAAACTACAGTGGGAGATGGTGGCGATTCCTAGTGCCATAGAGGAAAACAAACATATGTGGAGAGGCACTGTGTATAAACTTTTACTGTACAGTGGTACGTTGGGTTACATATGCTTCAGGTTACAGACTCTGCTAACCCAGAAATAATGCTTCAGGTTAAGAACTTTGCTTCAGGATGAGAACAGAAATTGTGCTCTGGTGGTGTGGCGGCAGCAGGAGGCCTCATTAGCTAAAGTGGTGCTTCAGGTTAAGAACAGTTTCAGGTTAAGAACGGACCTCCGGAATGAATTAAGTACTTAACCTGAGGTAGGGCTGTATATGTGAATGCTCAAAGCCTTGAAGCCAAGATGAGTGAGCTGGAAAAGAGGTAAAATTTCTTTCCTAGAACTACTAGTCAAAGAATGGACATGAGGGGAAGTGAGTCTGGACATAATCCTAATTGTCACCTAGGATGTGGTGCAAGACTTACGTTTTCTTGAACCAGTTGGAAAGACTGTGTTGTTGGCTTCAAAGTATACTTAAGTGAACAATTGCCAAGGAAGTCAAAAACTGCCACGTTTGACTTCAGAAGATGAAACTTTAAAAATGGGGGGGGGGGATTTTGCAGAAAGGAAGTTGAAAGGGAAAGTCAAGAGGTCAAATCTCTCCAGAATGCTGGAGGGTTATTCAAAACCACGGTAATAGAAGCTCAGCTCGAATGTACACCGCCGATCAGGAAAGGTTAACAAGCGGAGTCAGGGAAGCTATTAGAGGCAAAAAGGCCTCTTTTGGAAAATGAAAGTATTGTCCAAATGAGGAGTACAAAAAGGAACACAAACTTTGGCAAAATAAAAATAAACTTTGGCAAAAACAATGAGGCATGTGAAAAAAAATATGAGGGGCATATCACTTTAAACATGAAGACCAACAATTGTTGTTGTTGTTTAGTCGTGTCCGACTCTTCCTGACCCCATGGACCAGAGCACGCCAGGCACGCCTGTCTTCTGCTGCCTCCCGCAGTTTGGTCAAACTCCTGCTGGTAGCTTCAAGAACACTGTCCAACCATCTCGTCCTCTGTCGTCCCCTTCTCCTTGTGCCCTCCATCTTTCCCAACATCAGGGTCTTTTCCAGGGAGTCTTCTCTTCTCATGAGGTGGCCAAAGTATTGGAGCCTCAGCTTCAGGATCTGTCCTTCCAGTGAGCACTCAGGGCTGATTTCCTTCAGAACGGATAGGTTTGATCTTCTTGCATTCCATGGGACTCTCAAGAGTCTCCTCCAGCACCATAATTCCAAAGCATCAATTCTTCAGCCATCAGCCTTCTTTATGGTCCAGCTCTCACTTCCATACATCACTACTGGGAAAACCATAGCTTTTACTATACGGACCTTTGTTGTCAAGGTGATGTCTCTGCTTTTTAAGACCAACAATAAGAAACTCTTTTAACTACATTTGAAGCAACAAACCAGCTAGGGAGGAAATTGGACCTTTGGATGACAAGAAAGAAGAAGGTGTGTTAAAGGAGGAGAATGAGATTACAGATCAGCTAAATTAATTATTTGCTTCTGTCTTCACTGTGGAAGATGTAGGGCAGATCTCTGTGCTTGAACTTTCTCAGTAAGGGAATTTGAGGAACTGAGGCAAATAGTAGTGACGAGAGACCACGTTCTAGGCCTTATTGATAAATTAACAACAAACTAATCACCGGGTCCAGATGGCAGCCATTCAACAGTTCTTTAAAATTCTAATGTGAAATTGCTGATCTTCTAGCAAAAATATATAACTTATCCCTAAGATCAGATTCCATTCCTGAGGATTGGACAGTACCAATGTAACACCAATTTTTAAAGAGCGATCTAGGGGGATGCAAGAAATTACAGGTCAGTTTGGACAATTAATGATTGGGAGTTGCTGTGCCATTAAGCTTCAGATAACAGACTCGGACAACATTCCATATTGGAATGGAGTCAGAGGAAGCTGTGTTGATAAAAAAGGCAGTTGGAAAAATATATACTAATAAAGCTGTATTTGACGGATGAAAGTATATGATGTTTGACATGACTGAGAATCATGGACTCAGGGACAGAGAATTATAAAGCATCAAAATCAAGATGTGGAAAATATGGAAACAAGGAGGAGAGGCAGGACTGAGATGTGGAGATATGCTTCAGAGATCCAGACCGTGGGGAGCTCTGAAAAATTAATAATTATCATTTGGACTATAATTTGGTCTTTTTTATTTTAGTTTTTTTATTTTAATTGGAGTATTATGATTGGATATATTAATTGGATGTTTTTTATTGGAAAATCAATAAAAAATGATTAAAAGAAAGAAATTACAGGTCAGTTAGCTTGATAGTCTTCTTGGAAAACTTGTGGAAAACATCATTAAAAATAAATTCTCCAAGTATATAGAAGACTAAGTCTTGCTGAAGAAGAATCAGTAAGGCTTCGGCAATGGGTAGCTCCTGCCTGCCATAACTGGGTGGATGGGTATTTAAATGGCAGTGCTAGCAAGTGCAAAGTGGTGCAGTCTGGGGCAAGACGCCTTGCCTTCAAATGCCTGCAAACAGGCTCTGAACCATTGGTGACTGGTCATCAAAGTGATCTTGGAGTCGTGCAGAATAGCTTGATGAAAATGTCAACCCCGTGTGCGGCAGTTATGAAAGGGTGAATTCTGCAAATATCATGATGCTCATATACAAATCTAGGGTGTTGTTAAGTTGTGGGTGAACATATCAGACGACACAGCGATTCTTCAAACAGCTCTTGTTTATTCATAGGCCAGAACAGAACTGAACTGAAGGGTTCAGCCAGCCTGCTTATATAGAGCTCCAGTACAACGCAACTGTAACAACTTTCTTTAACTATCCAATCACTGAACGTCACTTTCAGTCCCTTATTTGCATATGTGGACCTGAGTGAAAACTATCTACAGTATCCCCCTGCTGGCCCAGGGTGAGAACTTCAGTACATAACAGGTGTAGCCAGAATACTGCGTACGGTTCTGACTGCCTTACCACAGAAAGGATATGAGTTGCATCTGTAGTCTGTTACTCAAACCGCTTGGTTTATGTTACAGCTTGAGATACTGGTGTAGGGAGGAGAAAATATTGCATGTGGCAGCCAGCAGCATTTTGCTTCTCCAAAGCTGACAAACTGTGCAGGCAGCTTTATGCAACTCAGCCCACATGCCTGGCCAGCACTGCAAAGCACAGGCTCATGTTTTGTGTGAGTGTGAGGGAGTGCAAAGATAGTGGTTTGGCCAGAGGAGGTATGGTGACTGGTTGTGCCTGACTGGAATGTGGAGTGTGGGAAGAATTCAGAGACAGGGGTAGTAATGCATCACAACAGAAGGTCTGAGAAGAAAACTGAGACATGAAGAAGACAAGAGGGGAGCATTGCATTTTCTAATAAAAAATTAATACGGTAAATATACTGCATATAGGGCATCCATTTGTGCTAGCCCAGCTTTTCGGTAAAGTTCTGCTGCCCTTTACTCATCAGAACAGAGCCTTATCTCTTGGCTCTAAGTGAGGTCAGTAATCACTGTCCCCACATTTTCTAACTTTCTTCAAACTTTTTGCAATGAGGATGTGAAACATAATGTACGTCTATGTATAGTGGCGCTGTGGGTTAAACTACAGAGGCTAGGGTTTGCCAATCAGAAGGTCGGCGGTTCGAATCCCCACGACGGGGTGAGCTCCTGTTGCTCGTTCCCTGCTCCTGCCAACCTAGCAGTTCAAAAGCACATCAAAGTGCAAGTAGATAAATAGGTACCGCTCCAGGGGGAAGGTAAACGGCGTTTCCGTGTGCTGCTCCGGTTTCACCAGAAGCGGCTTAGTCATGCTGGCCACATGACCCGGAAGCTGTACGCCGGCTCCCTCGGCCAGTAAAGCGAGATGAGGGCCGCAACCCCAGAGTCGCCTGCGACTGGACCTAATGGTCAGGGGTCCCTTTACCTTTATGTATAGTATGTAACTAAAAATTCAATAAAGATCATCGGGGGGGGGGGAGCAAATGCATTCTTGACTCTGTACTGTGTTGCAGTGTGTACTCGACGTGAAACTCAAAAATCGTTGCCACTGTAATACAATCACCAGTTTTGTAACTATAGTGATTTTTAAGGTCCCTGCATGTGGGAGATATGCTGGCCTTGGCTGGAGAAACAGGAACTAGAGCGAAATTGACCTCAGCTGGATGGAAAAGACAGCAGTGGATATTTCCACACTAGCCTGTGAGTCATGTGAGCATGGCAAGATCCCTTCCCTGTCAAATACAGCATGGGAAGGATTAAGCTGCAGTGATTTAATCAGGAATCTGCTTAATAAATGGGATAAAAATGGTTCTTTTCCCATTATGTGCTAAGTTCCTATAGTAGCTAGGCACTGCACAAAATAGTTTTTGAAATCCATGCCCCCACCTGAAAACTCACTGTCTAGCAGGGAAAGTAAAGGCAGAGGTAAATTAAAAGAGCAAATGTCCCGTTATTTGGATCTTTTACAAGTATAGAAATTCCTTTTGCTGTTCTTTTAATCGGATCGCCTATCATATTGCAGAGTTCCATAAAAGCAACAGTGCCACCTCATGGGCAGTTAAAGAACAAGTACATAATGTACTGCAGTGTAGTTAAATGATGCTCAGTTAATTTTCTTAGTCTTTTACATTAGTGGTGAAGAAGCTGTTATGTGAAAAGAAGTGGGTCCTAATGGTTTCTGCAATGGCGCTGCAATGTGGAGTGGAAAAGCACATTAAGTCTTCTTTTCCTGACACATAAATTGTGCTGCATACTTGTTCCTCACTGGTATCACAAGTGTTTGGACACTTCCAAAAACGTTAAGCTATCCCTGTATAAATGCTGTGCAGATTATTGGCTGGATATTTTTATTTATTGAAAAACCTAGTGGGAAAAGAGAGCCCAACTGCAGAGGCTGGGAAGTGGGGACAGAGAGGTGAGGCTGCAGAAATGTGCTTTGGAACCACAAATAATTCAGCATTACAAACAACTTCCCTTTTGAAAGTTCTGAACATGGGAGGCAGTTACTCTTGAAGTAAGCAGCAGAGGAGCACCGTGTTATAAGAAGTTATATGCTGCCTGCATTTAAATTTATATTTAATTTACAATGTTTTAATACCCCCCCCCACCTAAAAGTGAAGACTCCTAAACTCTAGGTAGATCTCCCCTGGGCAAGCATTCTGCTACTTCCATAAATTGATATTCTTACTCCTTTTTAGGGGGAGGGATAGCCTGTATCTATTCTTGTTTATACAGTGGTACCTCTGGTGAAGAACTTAATTCGTTCCGGAGGTCCGTTCTTAACCTGAAACTGTTCTTAACCTGAGGTACCACTTTAGATAATGGGGCCTCCCGCTGCCGCTGCCGCATGATTTCTGTTCTCATCCTGAAGCAAAGTTCTTAACCCGAGGTACTACTTCCGGGTTAGAGGAGTCTGTAACCTGAAGCATTTGTAACCTGAAGCATTCGTAACCTGAGGTACCACTGTACATCAGGTTTTCCTCACATGCATTTTCATCACTGTGAGTCAAGATCAAGTAATGGTTTTTATGTGTAAATGGGCCATCACCAATATAATATAAACCACATATGTACTGAACTTCCATATCAAAATGTAATGTTTTTAATGTGATTATATCTGCCCCTGATCGTTTTGTTCGCTGCGGCTGCGTTGATGTTTTATCGTTTTGCTGTTTTTAATAAGTTGTAAACTGATTGTTTTATTGACTAATTGCAAATTGCCGGGGGGGGGGGACTAATCCCGAAAGGCAGCTTAAAAATACATCAAACACATAAATGAGTGCTCTGTAGTGATTAGAATAGGGTGTGTGACCAACCCTTTGGAGGAATAAGCACATTTTCTAATTGAAGAAACTGTTAATCATAGAATTGCAGAGTTGCAGGGGACCCTGCAGATCATCTAGTCCAACCCCTTGAAAAGCAGGAATATGCAGCTGTCCCATATGGGAATCGAACCTGATACCTTGGCATTATCAGCCCCATGCTCTAACCAACTGAGCTATGTGAGCTGTTGTGGGCTGTGCACCACTGGCACCACTTTCTTCTCTCAATTCCTCCATTCCTTCCTGCTTTTTATTATTAGATCTACAAGTGTTGCAAACTACGTTTAGGAAGTGTGATAGAAACTCCCTAATGAAGCTATTTATAGTAATCACTTATGAGTCAGGCAGTTGTTAAAAAGCGGGGAGTGCTGGAGTGAGTCCGCCGATATTTCTAGAGGTATAAGGTACTGTTTGATGTCGATTCTCGAAAACTCCTGTTGTAAATGCAGTTCTGTGGGCCTGTCTCAGTAGAAAAATTCCCCAGTACTTTTAACCATTGTTCCACGTAGGAAGACTTCGAAATGCATGCGCCAGGAAAGTCGTCCCCCCGCCCCAATCGTTTCTGAACCACTGCTTAAGTTTGTAGTTATCTATTTGTCAGTTAACTTGCTAATTTGACAGAAAAGCAGTGAAATGGAATTGTAGAAAATACAAACAACGCGGGCAGGTTGAAATATGATTCTCCTTCCCACTGCAGTCTAAGATGTTGCAGTATAAATATGATTCTATAAAAGGTGTGAATGGAACATAAACATAAAAGTGATGGATTTGGTACAGTCAGTGAACGCAATTATAAGTAGGTATGGCAGAAGACTATTTCATCAAGGCTGGATCCACTGATTAATACAAATCTACTCCATTTCTGCCAGTCAGCGGCTGTACTTCACAGATGAGTTTTCTAAGGGCAGAGGTAAATAACCTTTGCCCCTAGTCCCAATAATTTGCTGTCATTTTTCTCCATTAAATTAGCATATAATTTGGAAGAAATTCACTCTGTTGTTTTCTCTCTCTTCATGATAAGAGCAAAATCTTACCATCCACTCTTTTATGAATGGCTTCTTTGAATTCGCGGTGCATTTTGCTTTAAAGAAATGAGTAAAATGCAATCTGTGGGTGATACGCAACTTAGTTTTCTTCAGAGAAGACTCACTGAAAATAGTGGACATGAGTTACTACTGAAGTCCATAGATTTCATTGGGTTTGTACCCTTTTTATCATTTAGGGGGTTGGGGGAGTGGGAGTTTGCTATGTAAAACAAAAGCAATAGGCTTTTTACATTGCTTAACTTCCTTTCTATATTTGCCAGCAAAGTAGCCTTAACGGGTGAGAAAGACAAGAAATAGTTAAACATTTACTTGCAGCTTGATTCATATTTTGAATGGACGTAGAATCTGGGAGAAAATGACTGTTTCAAGAATCGCCGCTTCCTGTCTGTCAATTCAATTCTGTCTCTGGATAATAATTGTATTCATTTAGCATTTAGAATACTCAAATTTGCAAATGACAACCCAAATGAATATTTCATAACAAAGAGGCATGATCCATTATGGTAGTGTGACTCTAACTAGTAGCGCAGCATGACGGATCTCGCATTTAGAATTTGTGTGAGAGACTGTGGCACACGGCTAATTAAAAGTACAGCTTTTAATCTTAAAAAAACAGAAAGAAAAGAAAAGAAATTTAAGACTCAGGTGAAGGGGAAAGTCCTGTTTTTCCTGTTGTGGGAAAGGTGTGCTGGGTTTGTTGTGAGTTCGTTCCATTGTGTTGTCATAAAACAGATCCACCTGTAAAAGTCTGGAAAGGGAAAACAGTATTTGGAGTTGCCATCTGGGAGTATGTTTTGTGCTCTCCCAAGAAAATGCATAACCTAGGCCAGCAACAGTGTTAGTGTGCAATTTGGTTTATACAAAAATATGCCCCAAGGCAACAGTGGAGAACCTTTCCTGATCGTGGAAATGAGCAAACAGGAATTTGAGTTGTTTGGGTTAAAAACAACAACAGCAACCCACTACAGTAGTTGTGTATCACAACATTGCTTTTGAGGAGTATAAAACAGACACGCAACGCTTCCGGGGCTGCTTTCTTCCTTTCAGCTAATTCAGCCTGTGCAATTTAACATAGCACAAACATTGAAAAAGTTGTTTTATATTGATATTCTTAGTAGCAATGGGTTTCTTCTTCTTTAAATCATGCTTAGGAGGTTCAGAGCGACTGAGTGAGTCATAGAGGATAAATGGCTATCAGTAGCTGTTAGCTGTGATGGTTAAATGGAGTTTCCATGTATGACTGCAGTTTACCTGACCAATGGGACAAACAGTCAAGGCAGTTGTCTTCCTGTCCTATTACTGCGTTTCCAGAGGTGCCTTCCTACTTGAGAGTAAGCTTTTGTGGGAGTTGGGTTTCCCTAAACATGCTCAAGACTAGAGCTTTCTGCTTGAGGTCTCCGGTTGGAAAGAGAATACGATGCAGTCGCTACAGCTTCTTCTTTCCTTTCCCTGCACAAAACCAAAGCCCTGCAAATCGTTCAGCACCAACCTTCACCTCTTTAAAAGTTTAGTCTTTTAAGAAGCAAGCGGCCTCAAAATCAAGGCTCTCATTTCTGCCTCCTTCCAAACTTCGAAAACCAACAGCCTTTTGCTCCGTTTGCCTTGCTTTGGAAACGAAAAAAAAAAGATGGGTGGACGCAAGAAGAGAAAGGATTTTAATTTTATTTTTTTAAAGCCCCTTGCAAATGGATTGGATCCGGGCACGGCAGAGTTCTGGAGGTGTGGCGCGGGAGGGAACATTGCTTTGGAAAATAAATCGATCCCCATTTTTCCGCCTGGGAAAGATGCGCGTGTGTGTGTGTGCGCGCCCGCGCGCGTGGACCGGGCTTGACTCGGCTCCAGCCTGGGTCTGCCTCTGAGCGTGACGTCACTTGGCTTTAGCACACAGCGGCACAAGAGCAGGCGGCTGGGTGAGTGACAGGCCAGCCTACTTTTTAATAGCTTTGTCATGTGACTGGAACAGTAGTAAGACAGGTGCCTTCGGTTCACTCTCAGTAAGGGGCTGCTTGGCTGCGCGCGAGTATATTTGCTCTCTCTCCCTCTCTTTCTCTCTCTCTCGCCCTGGCTGTGGATTGTAGTTTCAAAGCTTTGGTGCCGTCATTCAGGAGCTGGATGGCGTGGGACATGTGTAATCAGGACTCTGTTTGGAGTGACATCGAGGTGAGCTTTTTGGGGAACGGTCTCTCTCTCTCCCTTTTTTTTTTGCGTGCAAATTCACTCAGCTGGAGGGCTTGTTTCCTTGTATTCTGTTCTTCCTTTCCCTCCCCCCCCCTTCTCCCTTTTTTATTTTTCGCTTGTGTTGCTTTGAATCTTGTCCACCCCTCCCTTGCCGGGAAGTAGCTAGAAGAAAGAAGCCTTTTGGAATGGAAGCAAGGCTGCATCTTATCTTTAATCCTGTAAGTTTTTCTTTTCTCTCAACCTTCCCACCCCCAACCCCACCCCGCCGGCTTTCTATTTTAAGATTACGCTCCGGTTCCTTGAGCAAATTAAAAAAAAAAAAAGCAACTGGCTCCTGTCATCGGGATCTCCTGCAGTTGGAAACTATTTTTATGTGCCTTTGGCTCCCTTTCCAGTCATATGCAATATTTATGCACAGAGATATTGATATGAATCGATGTCTGAAGTCTTTCCATTGGCATTTAGTGGCATCTGGCTTGGGGGAAAAAGCTGCCTCTTTTTCTGTGTGCGTGAGGCAGATGAAATTATGTCGTTCACCTTTTAAAACTTGCAAAAAGAAAAAGTAGTTTTATTTTATATGGGGTTATGGGCTGCAGAGCAGAGATGCTTGTGCGTGGAGCGAGACGGGCTTGGTATCGGTTGCTGTGTTGTGGGAATGTGGCTTCTGTGCTGTGATTTTGGGGAAGAGATGCCCTGTCGCTTCTGCTGGAATGCTTGGGCTAAGGAGTCCTCTTCCTTTTGTTCTGTGCCGCTGAGACAACAGGATGGAGCGTGAGAATAGAGTTTATGCAGGATCTCGTGGTGCTGCTGCTGCTGCCTCCGCTGCTTGAGTAAAAATAGATGGCAATACATCAAACCTGCAGCTTCTGCTGGCTACAATTCATAAAGGGGAGGGGGGACGGAGGCAGGGGTGGGGAAGAAAATAAGCAGCCCATTGGGAGTTTCTGGAGTATAGGAACAGAGGCTTGAGGGTGTCTAAATGCTTGCAATCAGGAAAACCAAACCAAAATAAATATCCGAGTTCGAAATGGTGTAGTGCCTGAAAGTTCCTGCAACTTGGGGAAAACTTTCCCCCTCCCCGGTTATCCCGAAACAGAAGCCTCAAATGATAGCTACTTTTACAGGCCATTCCTTATGCATCTCCATTCAGTCTTTTAATGGGGATTACTTTTAACTAAGTGTGCACAGGATTCCAGCTTTAAATGCTTCCTTTGGCAGGAGAGAAAGCTACTGGTGATTCCCTTCCCCACAACCCCCTCCTTTTAAAAAAAACCTGAAGATGTTGTTTTGGTGCATGGGCACATATTATTGGGTACAATCCTTTAATGCTTTCTGCATATACGTATTCCGGGCAGGAAGCAAATATAATAGTATATTCCCATTATTATTATTAATTATCATCATCAAAAATCATGTTTAAAATATTTGCATCTGCCGACTTCTGTTTGCATATCGTAATTTTTCATCTCTTGTTTTGACTCAGTAAAGTGGAAGAGATATGGATAATTCATATGTCCTGTAGCTATTATGAGTCAAAGTGGTAAGCGAGTGACTTGCTGGCTCCAGAAGTCCTGATTTGTTTCTGAGCAGCTGGGAGCATCCAGTGGATTAGAATCATAGATTGCCGTCTTGGTTTTTGTTGCACGGGTCTCGGCTGCCGTGGCTTCGTTTTTTCCATCATGCATTATTCCTAACGCTGCTAGGAGCTTATTTGAGGAACCAATGTCTGTGGAAATGGTGATGATCTATTTTAATCACCAGTGTTCCTGCAGGAATTTCAGGCTGGTAACAAGAAAATATAATTTATGCCAGTGAGCCGTTTATTTGCTTTTGGGTTTGGGTTCTTCTTCTTCTTGTTTTTACTTGTTTAGAGGAAGGGAAGGGGGTCTGTGTGAGTTGTATCGCAGATAAGGTGGCTTCTTAGTACCATCTTTCAAAGTGGCATGAGCTTTGACCCTATGTGCAGACAGTTTGGTTACTGGCTATAAGCTGTTCCTGCTCCTCTGGGGAATCGCCTTTCCTCTTAAAGTACGACCAGCATCAAGTACGATAGGCAGCTCTCCCCCCTTCTTTTTTTGAGGCCCTCCAAATTCACTTCTGATATAAAATACTTGAGATCCCCTTGTTCATAACAAGGAGATTCCCTGTTCTTTAATAAAGGCCTGTACATCACAGTAACTGATCAGCGTCCCACAGCGTTTCTCTGTTTAATGAAGGTAATGTACGACGAGGCTGCAAAGATTGATAAAGAGGATGCACATGGTGTTATGTTTGCTTTAAGCATATCGTCAGTGTTTGGGATCATCTCTCTCTCTCTCTCGCCTCCCTCTCCCTCCCTCGACTCTCTTTAACAACGTTGTTAAATACAGATTATTGTTTTCACTAATGCAATTTAAATGGCATACATCCAGCCCTCCCTCCACCCGCACACACTGGCCATCATTTAGTTTTAAAAATTACCTTCGAAAAGCCACACGAGCCTCCAAAAAGGTTAACGGAGAATGATGCTTAATTATGATGATTCATTATCATTGATGCAGTTAAGCTAATTTATTGTTTGCTCTTTAACTAAGCGTTTGGAGGGGTGGGTGAGAATGATCTGGGGGCAAAAGAAAGGCACAATAATTAGCCTTTGTGTTTAGTGACTGCTTTATCCTCTTAAAGCTTATTACAGAACTAAGGGTATAGTTGTGTAATAACTGCCTAAGCTGTTGGCTGTATTTTTTTAAAAAGGGGGGGTGGTGGAGAGACATTGCTTGCAAGGTGCACCTGTTAGAGATGTATAGACAAACACCAGATATCTGCGACGAGGACAGTCAGATGAGGACAGTTACAGGACTCGGAGTGTTAAACCTGGCATCATTCAAAGGCCAAATATAAATTAATAACAGGAACACTTGCTACTAATGTCTCTCAGATTAGAAGTGTAGTGCCATATCTAGAGGCATTGATTTTATTATCAGGTCAACATTGGCAAGAGTCAGCGTGCTTCACTTCAGATATTCCATTTGTTTTTTAAAAAGTGACACTCGGGTCATTAGAGAGAAATGAAAACTGCGAAGAGAAGACTTCCTTTGTTTTTAACCCCCCTGCCCCAAATAGAACAGTTATTTCTTATATTGCTTCAAAATGGCCACTGCAGGCCTTTTTGAAAAATGTGTACCTATTGAGAGAACCCATCCAGTTTTAACTAGGCGGTGCAGAGGGATGGAGAGAGAATGGGAATCTATTTTTACAAATGAAAAGTAGTAAAGCGATCAGCACGGTGCCTTGGAAGTCTGTGGCATCAGTTTTAAGCCACTGACCTCCACAACACAAACCTGGGGGATGATGCTGAGAATCTACCTTTTCAGGCAAAGACCTAGATTATCCTTTAATGAGATCACAGATTTCATTTGGGCATCAAGAAAAGGTCATTTCTGCATTATAACATTTGCCAACTTTAGGATTGGAAACATAGAGGGTGGGGAAGCCTTTTATTTTTCCCCTAAGGGGAGAAAAACAGTTTTCATTACCACTCTTGCTATGCAGTTTTCTTTGTGTGTTTCCCCCACCTTTTCTTCAAGTTTGCCATATACTACATATGTGTGTGTATAACTCAGGTAGGCCTTGAACTGTTACAGCTTTGTACTCGTTTCAAAGAATAGTAATAAAGAACAGAGACTCTCCTTCCAGCCCTTAAGTTTCCCTTTCTATGCACCTATTGTCTGATTCCCTGCATCGTCCTGCTTGACCAGTGAAAGTGGAATAGTAAATTGTAGCCTTTGCCAGCTTCTCCAAGTCTATTGACCCTGTTTCTCTATTCCAAAGCATGCCTTGCAATTAGGTTGTCACACGTAAAGGCAGAATATGCAGTGCTGGAGTCACTCTTTCAGGGACTGCCTGTCAAATGTTTCAGGAAGTTTATTTTTCTGAAGTCCAACTTTAGCAAGAAACCTGCACTTAGCTGTTGAAATGTGACATGACAGACATTGAATTCCTATGTTTGCTGGGGGAAGGGTGCTTTAAGGTTACTGATACATTCACCTTAATTGACCTCATTCGAGCAAGATTATAAATAAGGGAAACTATACCATCTTTGAGGGTGAATGACAGGCCGTGGCATCTGAAATCCATGTGCATTTTTCGCGGGGTGTTTTGGCTGCTGCATTTGACACAGATAAATCCAGGGAATGGAAGGTGGGAGGCTGGAAATCTTCATTGTTAAACTGACTACATTGTGTCACCTTTTAACAACATAATTGCTAATTCATATGGGTGCCAACACAGGGGACTTCTGGCTTATGCAGAAAAAATAAAATAAAAGCTGAAGATATACTACGGACACAATGCAGCAAAAGTTAAGCACTTTTGAGTCACTATTAGTTCAGTTGCAAAGTTCAGCACCATGTTTAGTTTTGTGGCATTAAACTCTGTAGGATTTGTGTTTGTGGCTATGTAGTTAAAAACAAATTTTCACAAGGCTGTAGCTGTAGCCTTACCCACATTGTGACTGCTGAACAGTTGTGGATACGTTGTAAAAAGACATGTATCTTCAGTTAGCCTGATATCTAAATTAAATGATGCTGAGACATCTACGGAAATATATGCTGCCTAAAGGTATTAGTGGAATGTGCTGTAGTATTAGTACAAGGTTTGCTTTGCAATGATTCTCCATATGTAACAGTTACCTAGCAAAACTTGCCAGAGCCAAATGTCAATCCCCACAAGATCAGAATGGAAGTATAGTAATAAGATTTTTTTAAAAATACAATTGCACGTTCAAACATCTCTGTATAACGGAGCTCTAACAGTTTAGCAATATGTTCTCAGAGGAAGAATGAGTTTCATGGGTAGTGAAATCAATCCATGATCCCGGGGTAGATTTCAGCATAAACCATCAATATGTAAAAACAAAAACAATTGAATCAATAAAATCATACGTATGCCTTACATTGAGACGTCACTGGTCCACCTTGCTCCTTCTTGTCTGTTCAGTTTTGTGGCCGCTCACCAGGTCTCAGATGGAGGTCTTTCCTAGCTCTGTGGACTCTTTATGTCAGGCAGTGGCATAGCGTGGGTTGTCAGCACCCGGGGCAAGGCAAGTAATTTGCGCCCCCTAACCCGTGGATTTGCGCCCCCTAACCCTAACCCCCAGATGTTGTGCCCGGTGTGGCCGGCCCCCCCTGCACCCCCCACGCTACGCCACTGATGTCAGGGAATGTTTGTATGCAGCGCATACACACTACAACCAAGCTACGGGCTAGGTAACATTAAACATCTTTTTCCATACTTCAGCTCAAACACGGGCTTTTGACTCCATGTATAAGTCACTTGTAGAAGTTGTGCTTCTATCATCTCATGATTGCTCCTGCACAGTCCCAGGGACATTTGCAACTGTCACCCACTAAGACTGGAGTGAATATACAGTGACAACTACACTAGCCTCCAGTGGCAATGCTTTCCCTTGTATGGTAAATAATGGCACCATGTTCATTTAACAGAAGATGCGTACATTGCTGGGAGTGTTGTGGGAGCAACCACCAGATCATCATCTGATAGCCAGCACCACTTCAAGTTGTGTATGACACAGGCATTGCAGGATTGGCTGGCCCAGCTATTGGACAAATGGGATACATTCCACAGGATCTTATCCTGCATAGGACACCCTGGTGTTCTTATTATCATTGCCAGGACACATGACTACTCAGTCCTGGCCTGGACTAGCTGGATTGCCATAGCAACAAAAATGATTGCTTGAGATGGTAAGGGTTGTTGAAGAAGCTGTTTGCAACCCATACATTGTCCCTTACCACATGGCAAGAAGCCAGTTCATATTTTGGGGGGGAGAAAAGGGGCAAATGTAGTTCACAGCAAATGTACAGGCCCACTCGGGACCCCTGACCATTAGGTCCAGTCGTGACCGACTCTGGGGTTGCGGCACTTATCTCACTTTATTGGCCGAGGGAGCCGGCGTACAGCTTCCAGGTCACGTGGCCAGCATGACTAAGCCGCTTCTGGCGAACCAGAGTAGTGCACGAAAACGCCGTTTCCCTTCCCGCCGGAGCGGTACCTATTTATCTACTTGCACTTTGACGTGCTTTCAAACTGCTAAGTTGGCAGGAGCAGGGACCGAGCAACGGGAGCTCACCCCGTCGCGGGGATTTGAACCGCCGGCCTTCTGATCGGCAAGTCCTAGGCTCTCTGGTTTAACCCACAGCGCCACCCGCGTCCCACTCATGGATATATCCATGATCAAAATTTCAGAAAAAGTGGTGCATTTTGGAAAACTTTTTGTGGTTGATTATGTGAATATGAGGTGCACACACAGGCCTCCCTAAATAGCTCCCCATCTGCATTTCAATAATCCTGGATGTAGAATACTCTCTAGACTTAGTGTGAAGAAGTAGCTGTATATCCCAGAAGGAAAGAGGCATATCAGTGATGTGCAATGGGTGTGGACCTAGTAGAGGTAGGAGTTCAAATAATGGAGGGGAAAGGTGCCATCCTTGTTTGCATGCTTGCAGATGGGCAAGGCAGAGTTGGGTTGCCATCTCCCGTGCCTGGGGGTAGCCTTATTAGTCTCATTGCCATTGCCCTATTCTGGTTTTCAGTCCACAAAAGAGGAAGAGCTTTTACCTACCTCCCAAGACTGTTGTGAAGATATGGCTATGTCTTTCCTATCTCTGGCTGAGGATAAGCTATGAAAAGCCAATTAGTGGTGCTGTCAATTTTGGCCTGTGAATGGCAAGATGCTAGCCAACAGAAATATGGTCTGAGACTGTGCTCCTAGCTGGAAAGTGAAGCTATAGATTGGGAGACTCCGTAAATGGAATGTGACATTTATAGGTATTTGGTCATTACTTGGCAGGTGCCTGGCTTTTTTGTGTCATGAGAAATATTTCAAAATCTGCTTATTATGAGGCTGTTATAGCTTAGCTTATAGTAGTTTACCCAGAGTTTTGTTACGGCTAATAATTCTGGAAACATTTAGCAGGTTGATGTGTGGGGGGCCAACAGAGATGTGTAATTTCATGTTGCTGTCTTTCCTGCTGATTTTTGCATCATAGTTTCTGCTGTGGATTCTGGGCCTTCCTTATGTAAGTCCAGAGCTTGCTGGAATGGCATGTCTGTTGCTGGAAATGGCAGCCCCAGATCTCCCCTCCTTTCCTGGTAGATATGTAGTTTTAAAAGGAACAAATGCATGACAGCCAGCTCCTTGCTCTCTTCGTTGGCTTCCTTGTACAGTGGTACCTCGGGTTAAGAACTTAATTTGTTCTGGAGGTCTGTTCTTAACCTGGGAAGGCCCAGAACTTTAGCTAATGGGGCCTCTTGCTGCTGCTGCTGCCGTGCAATTTCTGTTCTCATCCTGAAGCAAAGTTCTTAACCTGAGGTACTATTTCTGGGTTAGTGGCGTTTGTAACCTGAAGCATCTGTAACCTGAAGCATCTGTAACCTGAGGTTCCACTGTATAGGGGTGGGGAACCTCAGAGTTCATCTGCTTGCATGTTTACTCCTAGGTAAGTCCAACTGAATTCCATGGGGCTTACGTCTGAGCCAACATCTGGAGCATGGCCCTGTCAGCGTGCAATATTATACCTTAAAACTAAACTGGACTTTACCAAGGGAGAGAGGCACAGGTTTACTGTCTGCGGTTGTTGCCGTGCATCTTCTAATAATGCTTCATTCTGGCTTAACTGAGAGATCAGAAATCGCGGCCTCCCCTCTTTGCTTTTTAAACGACTTCTGCACTTTGGGGGCTGTGAATAAAAAGACAGTGGCCAGCACAGGAGGGTGGTTTAGAAGGCAAAGGTCAGCCTTTCTCCAACAAGCAGGCCGGCACACACACAAACACGCTCTGTTGCTCACCTGTGCCAAGTTCCTTTGATACAAGTCAGCGTTTTCTTCCCCAAAATGAAGTTAACTCCAGTGACCTGCTGGGTGGTATAAGTGAGTTAACGGAGCTATAATTCTTCTCACGTGCTGTTGTTCTTCACAGTTTCCTCTAATTAATGAAAGCATTTCTGTATCTTCCCTTCCCCTCTTTACAGTGTGCTGCTCTGGTTGGTGAAGACCAGCCTCTTTGCCCAGATCTTCCAGAACTTGACCTCTCTGAATTAGATGTGAATGACTTGGATGCTGACAGCTTTCTGGGAGGACTCAAGTGGTACAGTGACCAATCGGAAATCATTTCCAATCAGTATGCCAATGAATCATCAAACATCTTTGAGGTAAGGAAAAGCTGTTCCACGTAAGCATCTTTTTTTAATGACACGGATGACGGTCTTTATCTGCTCTGATTTCTAATGTTTTCAAGCTGCAGTGCTTGCAGCTATTTTTCCGATTCCTTGGATATGGCTTCGGATTAGTGGGCGCTAATCCTGTAAAGAAATGGCAAAAATATCAAGATATTTAGGGGCCAGTATCAGTATTTCAAATGCCCAAACCAAGGGTCTCAGGGATGACAGGTTTGGATTTCTACAATTCTGGATCACTGGATTGAAGCCCGGGAATAACTCGGGGGTGAAATTTTGTGGCTTAGGGGTGGAGCCAGAACAGAATCTGGCACATTTTGGCAAAAGGCTGGCAAAGTCAGTTGTCAGAGTAGATCAAAAGGGGGAGTTTTCTGACGCTGCTAGTGATAGTATATTGGTTTTGTTTATCGGACTGGTAAAGCACTGGTTGGATGGCAACTCTAGGGTGAAATGCAGTTCAGGAGTACTTGAGCTGCAAAGTTTTACAAGGTGGTTCAGTGGGCCTGGGGGTAGCACTGCCTAGATCCTGTCTGCCCCGCCCCGTGAAGTTAACCTGAGCATGAAACTGCAGCACATTCAGCAACACAGTATACAACACTCCTTCCAGCCATTCCCTAACAGCATCCATGTTGACAGCACTGACTCCCACAAATCATGGAGTGCTGTACTGGGAAAGAAGGAATAAACACAGGTGTGTGGCAAGTGGGCACCCTCTCGCATTGTCACCCTGCCCCACAGATGCAGTAGGCCTGCTGTGGTGACTTCAAGCACTTGAACATCTGTGGTGAAGGCGGGAAGAGTACAGAGGTCAGTGTGCCCTGTGGATCTACACACATTGCCAATCAACACACTTTTGACTGGCCAATACCCAGATGTAGGACCTAGAAAACTTGTAGTGTTATTGTTAGGAGGCTAGCCAAGGGAACCCATGGACCACTTCCCCCATGATTACCCTCCCTTCCTGTTTTTTATTCTTCCACTGGCAGAGTTGTGCCAACAGCAGAGCTATGCCAGCATAAAATAATATGGGTAGGTGACCTGGACCTAAATCCAAAAGCAAACCAGAGGTAGAGTTGGAGCTGTTAATTTTGAAAGTTCACCACCACCCCCTTTCCCCCGCATTCTGGTGCAACTAGTCATGTGGAAATTCCCCCCACCTTCTTTATAAAAATTGCAGCCAGCACAGGAGTAGCATGTTCTATATCATCTGGTAGCGAGACGTGAAATAGACAAATTTTATTTATTTGTTTGAAACACTTTCTGTCCTGCTCTTTGGCCAAAAAGGCTCCCAGAGCAGCTTCCATGCAATTAATAAAAACAAGACAGCCCCTGCCTGCAAGCTTTTCATTTGTGTCTTTGTCTTTTAGACTTTAAAAGACACAGGGGGGAAGAAGAAAACTGGAAAACTCAGACAGCAGTTCTGAGTTACATAATAGTTCTTATGACCAGCTAGA
Source organism: Podarcis cretensis (assembly GCF_951804945.1). Taxonomy (NCBI): domain Eukaryota; kingdom Metazoa; phylum Chordata; class Lepidosauria; order Squamata; family Lacertidae; genus Podarcis; species Podarcis cretensis. The sequence continues at coordinate 71,086,726 of NC_137178.1, read as the reverse complement.
ATGGAAACAGTTTAGGGAGGGGAAGATCCATATGGATCTAGCCTTCCAGGAGATGCAGTGGAGTGCTCCTGCTTCTCATCTTTCCCCCTGCCGCCGACTGATGGAAGGGCTTCTGCCAGGTGAGAAGCCAGACGGAGAAGGTCTTTCAGCAGAGCTAATGGAGTCATCCTGCTTCCACCTGCATATCTCTACAACTAAACAAAGAAAAGCAAGCCTGATATGAACCAATGGAGTTGAGACACTCTTTTTTGGGGGGAGTGGGGTGGGGTGGAAAGAAAACAAATTATTATGCCAGGTCAAAGTATTCCAATATCATCCCATGTCATGATACTGTTGGCGGATTGCTCATCCAGTGGCATGGTGGTCTCTTTCTGAGCTGGTGGGCATTGTTGTGGGGGGTATGTTGTGGACCTTTCATTTTCCTGATGGATTTCAGCCATCCTTTGATCAAATAAGGAAGAGGGGTGGACTTTAGTCCCTTTGCCAAATCCCTGGTTGGGGTTACAGGGCTTCCAAAAACCTCTAAGACTTGTCAGAATGGCTTCGCAGAGGCTGGCTAAATGGGCTCCTGAGGACTTTGGGGGAATTTTGTCAAAGCCTTGCTTGCTCTCTGGAATGTGGAAATGGCTTATTTGGTTGACATTTTTTCTAGGGACTCTTTGATGCTGACTAGGGCATCAGTGGAGAAAGACTCCGGTTAATGCAATAGGACAGGTTGTAGAACATGCTTTGGAGTCACCTTTGTCACCCTACCTGCAACATGGTATGTGTTTTCCCACCATTATTGTGTAGGTACAGTGCTGGCCAGTGAAGGCTTTCTGGGTGGTGATGGGACGTCTATATTCTGGCAACCAAGGTGTGCCTTTGCAAAGTGCTTTGCAGATTGTTTGCATTTTGACTTTACTCTACATTAATTGCAGATGGGGTTCTGGGTGTTCTTGTACTGGTCACATTTATGTGTAAAACTTCCAATTTCTGCAGTCTGAGGATGTGGACAGGTTACCTGGTGCGTGTTTGCCTCTCCTGGCTGTGGGGTGCTGGCAAGTGGAGGTTGTTTGTGCCTCCTTGAAAAAAGGGGGTTTCCCTGTGGCTTTGGGAGTGGTTGTGGCAGGCCCCCTTCAGATTCCACTGATAACTTTTGCCCAGTCTCTGAAGTGTTGTCTTTTGGCAAAATGCTCCAGTGTGTGGCAGCCCAGCTTCAAGCCTTCATTGCTAGCTATGATAATCTAGGATCCCGTATCAGTCTGGTTTACAATCTGTTTGCAACAGATGTTTGCACAATGACTTGCACTGCACTTGGTGGATGACCTGCACTGTAAGATGATCATGGGATACATCATGGTCCCCTCTATGGCATTCAGTACCATGAACCATGGTATCCTTCTGATCTACCTTGCTGACTTGCAGCTAGGGAGTCTGTCTGTCTGTCTGTCTCTTTTCTGGTCCCACTTTTCTGGCCCCCGTGAGGTAGAATGTTCTGTCGCAAGAGACTAGGGCCCTACAGGATCTGACATCTTTCCACAGGGCCTGCAAGATGGAGCTGTTCCACCAGGCCTTTGGTTCGGGCCCAGTCTGACCCCCTTCCTTCTTCTTTCCTCTTTCTATGGGACCCTGTATGTAAGTGGCCTCTTGGCTTCTTCTCGCAGCCTTTCTCAAAACCTGTGGGTCTCCAGATGTTGTTGAACTACAACTCCCATCACCCCTAGCTAGCAAGACCAGAGCTCAGGGATGATGGGAGTTGTAGTCCAACAACTTCTGGGGACCCACAGGTTGAAAACCGCTGTATCGGCTCTCATGGGACCAGCATGGGTGGCTTGGCCTGGTGAACATTTAATATTCCTTACCCCTACAGTTGTGATTCATGGGTTCCCACCAAATGTTATTTTGATTTTAAATGTGATTTTGAACTGTATCTTAACCAATCATTTGATTTTGTGTTTTTAATGTATTATATATTTGGTGTTAGCTGCTCTGAGCCTGGTCTTGGCTGGGGAGGGTGAGGTATAATTTCTTCTTCTTCTTCTTCTTCTTCTTCTTCTTCTTCTTCTTCTTCTTCCTATTATTATGGAGCATAGGTCTTGGAATGTGGTACTCAAACTGTTGCTCAACCCTGTGGTCATTGCTGTAAGGCTTCACCTTGCATCTTTTGCTATTTAACAGCCATGCAGAACCAGCAGGTGAGATAATCTGCGGCTTTTTGGTATCGTTGATGGCACCTAGTTCTATTTCTGCTTTTCACCAAGTACCATGGTGACAGGTAGGGGGTTGCGAATGAGTGTTTGGAATTAGAAGCAGTTTGTTGGATGTGGTGAAGAGGTATTGCTGGTTAGGATGCCAGGTGGTCTAGGAACAGGCATACAGCCTTTCCTAGGTGGGGTTGCATTCTATCAACCTCAGCTAGCATGGGCAATGGGCAGGGATAATGGGACTTGTAGGCCAGGAACTTCGAGAGGGCAAGAGATTCCCCACTCCTGTTCTAAAGGAAATATTTATTTGTCCCTCTTACTTAGGTAGGGCTGGGTGAAGAACCCCCACCCCACAAACTTTGCAACCTTTTTTATGGGCTGTGATGCTGGTTCCCTTTGATTAGTTTTGTTGTTGTTGGGGGAGGCTGTGGACATGGGGAAGTTTGCCCATTGTGATGGGTGGGAAAGGGAGGTGTAGCTATAGTTTCCCTGTATAATAATAATAATAATAATAATAATAATAATAATTTATTATTTATACCTCGCCCATCTGGCTGAGTTTCCCCAGCCACTCTGGGCAGCTCCCAATCAAGTGTTAAAAACAATACAGCATTACATATTAAAAACTTCCCTGAACAGGTAGTTGTTTATCTCTTTGACATCTGATGGGAGGGTGTTCCACAGGGTGGGCGCCACTACCGAGAAGGCCCTCTGTCTGGTTCCCCGTAGCCTCATTTCTCACAATGAGGGAACCGCCAGAAGGCCCTCGGCGCTGGATCTATTTGGTGGTCCCGGCGGCCACTCCCAGTCACCAGTCTAGCTGCCGCATTCTGGATTAATTGCAGGTCACCTTCAAAGGTAGCCCCACGTAGAGCACATTGCAGTAGTCCAAGCGGGAGATAACTAGAGCATGCACCACTGTGGCGAGACAGTCCACGGGCAGGTAGGGTCTCAGCCTGCGTACCAAATGGAGCTGGTAGACAGCTGCCCTGGACACAGAGTTAACCTGCGCCTCCATGGACAGCTGTGAGTCCAGAATGACTCCCAGGCTGCGCACCTGGTCCTTCAGGGGCCCAGTTACCCCATTCAGGACCAGGTAATCCCCCACACCCACCCGCCCCATGTCCCCCCAAAACAGTACTTCTGTCTTGTCAGGATTCAACCTCAATCTGTTAGGATCCAATATGGACAACCCTTATTTTTCCACTGTTGTTCTGGGATCCACAGGATTAGCGGCAGCTTGCTTTAGCTCCCTTGGTCCTTTAGAAGCAAAACTCAGCTACCTTTTGGGAAGCATTTTGTTCCCCATTCCCAAATTTGTGCCTTAATGATACTTTGGCTGTGTGTGTGTGTGAGAGAGAGAAGGGGCAGGGAAAAATGGCTGTTCATCAAGGTGTTCAAGGGAAGGGATGTGTCTGTTTCTGTATTGCTTATTCTGGTTGCCTTCCTGATCAGTTGATTCCTTTCCTTTCTGACCCAGGAGGCAAGAGGTTGATGCTGCAGCCTCAGCAATTTTGGGCAACTTGTTCCTCCAGCAAATATTAGGGGGCTGCAAGCAAATTCCCTTTCGACTGGGGTGAAATCTCTATGTGCCTTGCTTGTGCCACATTACCATCAATATGTGGCAAAGCTGTTTTGAAGGAATCCCTTATTTATTCAAAATAATTTATATCCTGCTCTTCCTCCCTCAGGAGTCCAGAGCAGTGTACACAAAACATAGTAAAACTATATAAAAAACAGTAGCACAGCAATAAAACGAAGAGCAGCCAAAATATCCAGATGGACTCAAACTAATTTTTAAAAATGGGGGGGGGGGGGAATGTAGTTGACCTAAGCACAAGCACTGAAAGAGCCAGATGAATGTCTTTTTTAAAAAATAGTATTTATTCAAATTTTAAAGATTACAAAGATACAAAAAATAAAAGGACAAAAAAATAAAAATAAAAAAACAGACAAAATACAAAGAATTGATAAAAAACAAAGAAAAAAAACAGATCAAACCTTTACATAACTTTCTTTCCTTTGCTTATTTCCTTGACCTCCTCACACCTCCCTTTTTTGTATTCTAGTTCAATTAGATGTTTCAGCAAATCCTTTCCAGCTTTGTTTTTATCCTAATAATTTATCTTAATATACTGTAATTTTCGTCTTTCACCAATTAAAAAATCAATTTTAACCTAGTCCTTTATATCATTTCTGCTAAAACCACATTACTTCATTCCAAAAACCTTCTAACATTCCTTAATTTTGCAATGTTTCTGTAGATAAACTTTAAATTTTTTCCAATCTTCTTCCACCAACTCTTCACCTTGGTCTCGGATTCTGCCAGTCATTTCCGCTAGTTCCATATTGTCAGGGAACTGCCATCGGAAGGACAGGTGGTGAGAAGGCTTCAGGAGAATAGGAGAGCCTCTTCTTCAGCAGAAGAGGGAACCAGTAGGGGGAGTGCGGGAGCTCCAAAGGAAAGGGAGTCGGAGGGGAGGCTCTGGGATACTTCCAGTGAGAACAGCGAGGAGGTATCAGAACAGCCCTTAAGGACTCCCACCCCCCGCCGGAAACTGTCACGCAGGGAATCCAGGAGGCGCATGTCTGTGAAACAGCTTTTATGTTGGAAACGTTTCCGCAAACGCCCACTGTCAGATACTACCAGCGACTGAGGGAGCCATGCTCAAGGGCTCCTCTCAAGGCAGGGTTTCACTACACTGAGTGAGCTCTGAGGGATCCAGCTTCAACGCACAAGCAGCTCATTATCCCACCACAGCAATCTGACAGTCCCTGAAAGCAGCTTGTGCAAAGAGAGGCATCATGAGCAACCCAGCCGGAGCCGGAGATGGGGGAGCAGCTGCAGCCGGTCCTAGCCTGGAAGAAAGGTACAGGATGTTGGAGGTACAGTTAGCTCTGCAAACGGCGAGGCTGGAGGAGAGGAGGGCTCATGATGCAGAAAAGGGGAAAGCCGCCCAGCTCTCGAGGAAAGTGCCAGGACTGGTGCAGAAGTTTGGGGGTGATCCCAGGAATTATCAAGCCTTCAGGACAGAGATGCAATATGCCCTCAATCTGCAGTTTGATGATTTTCCTGATGAGGATTCGAGGGTTGCTTTTGTGATTGGGCATCTCGAAGGCACGGCCCGAGATTGGGTGAGGCCACTAATGGCAGCCAATAATGAAGCCCTAAGGGACACAAGGAAGTTTTTTCGCGCCATGGATCTGATGTTTTCCAGCGAGATTGAGCAGGGAGTGGCGCGCAGGCAGTTAATGGCGTGTAAACAAGGGAACCGATCTGTCCGTGAGTACTGGACTGAGTTCACCATGTTGATCCATAAATTAGGATGGGATTTGTCAGCGGAACCGATACAAATGCTGTTCGAAGAAGGACTATCTTCGGCAGTGAAAGACGAACTTTCCCGGGGGCCCAGGGCGGAGTCTATGGACCTTCTGACTAAATCAGCGCTGGCCATAGGCTCACGCCAGGAGGCCAGAGCCTTGGAGAAGCGGGAAGGGAAAGGGGAGCGTTGGAGGGATTTCCGCATTCCAGAGATGCCAGAGCAGCCTTCTCTGCCAGCAGAGCCGATGGAAATCGGAACAGCGCGCGCGCGCGCAATTTCAAACCCCAGTGAAGGGCGGAAGAAGGAGGGAAAAGGCGCCAAGAAATGTTTTCTCTGCCAACAGCCAGGTCATTTTGCCAGAGTTTGTCCGCAAAGAAAGGAATGGCAAGGAATGGCGGGGGCTGTTGGGGAGGAGGGAGATGGAGCTAAGGAGCAAGTAAAAGCCAACGCCTGGCTGCCACCGACGGGGCACAGCAGCCAGGCCAAGGAACAGTAAATGTGCCCACGCCAGAACCCCCAAGACCAGCTCTTGTAATAGAGGTATTGCTGGAGCTGGCAAACGGACACCCACTAAAAGTGAAGGCGCTATTAGACTCAGGCAGCTCCTGCAACTTTATGAGTAAGGAGTTTGCAGCCGCCCATCAGATACAAACCATTCCTTTAAAAAATCCCCTGCAGGTGACCACGATTGATGGGAGGGCGCTGTTGGGGGGAGAAGTAGACCAGCAGACTGTCCCCATGACAATGAGGGTGGCAAGACACACGGAACGGATAGCGTTTAATATAGCCACGTTGGGAGGAGCGCCCATCATTTTGGGGATGAGCTGGCTAGCGCTGCATGATCCGCTTGTGGGATGGCATCAGAGAGTGGTTTCCTTTGGGTCAGCACATTGTATGGGACACTGCACAGAAAAAGGGGGCCAAGTAGGCACTCAGGCCACGTTAGCAAAGATAGAAGCAATGGAACAAGGTAGGGTACCACGACAATATGCAGATTTTGCCGACGTCTTCAGCGAAAGGGAAGCAGATAAACTACCCCCGCACAGACCCTTTGACTGCCAAATCAACTTACTTCCAGGAGCGCAATTGCCAGTGGGCAAGGTGTATGCAATGTCTGACAGAGAGATGCAGGAGCTAAGGGAGTTTATTGACAAAAACCTCAAGCGTGGGTTCATCAGGGAGTCACGAGCGGTGGGGGGTAGTCCAGTGTTCTTTGTAGACAAAAAAAACTCGGACAAACCGAGATTAATTGTGGATTTCAGGGCCCTAAACGCAGTGTCCGAACCCGTGACCTTCCCTATGCCCAGAATCGATGACATTCTGACCCGGGTGAGAAAAGGGAAGATTTTTACCAAGCTGGACCTGAGGGGGGCGTATAACCTGATACGTATGAGAAAGGGAGATGAGTGGAAAACCACTATGTTCACCCCCTTGGGGGCATTTGAGTACTGCGTTATGCCTTTCGGCCTCCAGGCGGGTTCAGCAGTATTTCAATCATTCATGAATCACGTACTAGGACCATTGCTGTACAAGAACTGCGCTGCGTTCTTGGACGATGTACTGGTGTACTCAGAGGATGAAGAGCAGCATGTGCGAGATGTACGAGAAGTACTGAGCAAACTGCAAGAAAACCAGCTGTGGGTGAAACTGGAGAAGTGTCAGTTTCACACCAGGGAGGTGGAATTCCTTGGGTACCGGTTGTCGGACAAGGGGCTGGCCATGGATCCTAGCAAGGTGCAAGCGGTGCTGGAATGGAGGCCACCGAAAACTAAGAAAGATGTGCAGAGGTTTTTGGGGTTCGGAAACTTCTATCGGAAGTTCATCAAGAACTTCGCCCATTTAACAGCCCCCATCACGGATTGTCTCAGCAGTAAGAAGAAATTTGTCTGGACGGAAGAAGCGCAGCGAGCTTTCGAAAGTTTAAAGAGGGCGTTTGCTTCGGAAGAACAACTCTTACACGTGGATCTGCAGCAGCCGATGAGGGTGGAAACCGACGCGTCTGACAGAGCGGTGGGGGCCGTGCTTCTGCAGCCAGGAGAGAATACGTCGGAATGGAGGCCGTGTGCTTTCTTCTCGAGGAAATTGAACAAGTCTGAGAGGAATTATACAGTGTACGACAGAGAATTACTCGCTGTCCACGAAGCGTTCAAGAGATGGAGACACCTGTTGATTGGAGCGCAACACAAGGTTCAAGTGCGGACAGACCACAAAAATCTAGAATACTGGAGAACAGCCCGAGTGTTGAACCAGAGACAAGTAAGATGGGCGCAAGAGTTCTCCAAGTTCAATTTTGAGATTCGCTACGTGCCAGGGGCTGAGAATGTCAGGGCGGACGCTCTCTCCAGAAAACCTGAGTACTTGGAGGGGGAAGGAGGGGCGGAAGAAAGACATATCATCTCAGAGGACCACTGGGTTTGTGGGGCGGCATTGGTGGGGCAAAGAGAACTGGTAGAGGGTATTGAGAACGATGAATATGCCCAAGAGAAACTTAGGGAACTCAGGGAGACAGGTGAGAACGCAGGGGGGTTTGAGGAAAAGAACGGAAAACTATATTACAAAGGGGCGCTCTACATACCAGGTGGGGAACTAAGAGGGCGGGTGCTTAAGCAGTTGCATGACAGCCCCACGGCGGGGCACTTCGGGCAGCACAAAACCATGTGGTTGGTTACCAGGGAGTTTTGGTGGCCCAAGGTGCGGGAGGACGTGCGGGAGTATGTCAGGGGATGCGACAGGTGCCAAAGAGCAAAGGGAGAGAGGTTGGCGCCAGCGGGGTTATTAGAACCCTTACCCACCCCAGAAAGGCCATGGGAGATGGTATCCATAGACTTCATGACCGATCTACCGAGATCCAAAGGGAAAACCGCGGTCATGGTGGTGGTAGATCTACTAACTAAGATGTGCCACTTTATAGCTTGTTCACATGCAGTGACAGCGGAAGAAACCGCAAGGTTGTTTGTGGAGCACATTTTTAGGTTGCATGGCGCCCCCTTGAGGGTTTTGAGCGACAGAGGAAAACAATTTACTTCTAGGTTCTGGAGGAAACTAATGAGCATGTTGCACGTGGAGGTAAGTTTTTCCACCGCCAGGCACCCAGAAACAAATGGGCAAGCAGAAAGGGCAAACGGGGTTTTGCAACAATATCTGAGGTGTTATGTAAAGGACAGAGAAACTGATTGGGTGGACTGGTTACCTCTGGCAGAATTTGCCTACAACAACGCGGAGAACGTGTCCACAGGGATGAGTCCCTTTCTAGCCAATTATGGGTGTCATCCTCGGGCGTTTCCAGGAGAGGGCGGGGGAAGGTGGAGTGTACCTGCAGCGGAAAATTTTGTTGAAGAGATGGAAGCGATCCACCGTCAGCTCCAACTCAACTTAGAGAAAGCCAAAGAAGAATATAAGAAGCAAGCTGACAGAAATAGGAGGGAAGGCGAAACCATAAGGGTGGGTAACCGGGTGTGGCTATCCACCCAAGGACTGCCGTTCAAGGGAGGGTGTAAGAAATTGAGACCCAAACGGTTGGGACCCTTTGAGATCATACAGCAGGTCAACCCAGTAGCATTCAAACTCCGATTGCCCAGTCACATGAAATTGCACCCAGTATTTCACAGGTCATTACTGTCGCCATACAGAGAGGGGTGTGAGTGGGGGGAACATGAGAGGGAGGTGACCCGGACACCCGTCATAGAAGAGAGAGAACGCAACATGGATGTGGCAGGGATCATTGATTCCAGGTGGAAGGGGAATCAGGTGGAATACTTGGTAGAATGGGAGGGGGAGGAAGAGTCAGAAAACGCATGGGTACCGGCAGAGGAAGTCAAAGACGAGATTTTAATAGAAACGTTTCATCGGCGTTTCCCAAGTAAACCACAACCAGTGGCAAGGTTTAGGAGGGAACACTTCGGGACTACAGATGAGGAAGGGGAATTTGAAGGGTTCCCAGAGTCGGAAGTGGAGGTGGAAACAGATTCCGACGAAGGAGAGGAAGAGGGGGAAAGAGGCGGTAGGCCGTGGTTAGAAGTGTTTGAATCCTCGGAGGATGAGGGAAGTTCCTTCCAGGGATTTCCGTCCTCGCCGCCAGTAAGAGAACAGGCGGGGGGGGGGGTGAAGGGGGCCCTGGGGGGGAGGTGGATGTCAGGGAACTGCCATCGGAAGGACAGGTGGTGAGAAGGCTTCAGGAGAATAGGAGAGCCTCTTCTTCAGCAGAAGAGGGAACCAGTAGGGGGAGTGCGGGAGCTCCAAAGGAAAGGGAGTCGGAGGGGAGGCTCTGGGATACTTCCAGTGAGAACAGCGAGGAGGTATCAGAACAGCCCTTAAGGACTCCCACCCCCCGCCGGAAACTGTCACGCAGGGAATCCAGGAGGCGCATGTCTGTGAAACAGCTTTTATGTTGGAAACGTTTCCGCAAACGCCCACTGTCAGATACTACCAGCGACTGAGGGAGCCATGCTCAAGGGCTCCTCTCAAGGCAGGGTTTCACTACACTGAGTGAGCTCTGAGGGATCCAGCTTCAACGCACAAGCAGCTCATTATCCCACCACACATATAGTCCATCACTTTCATCTGCCATTCTTCCTGGGTGGGTAAATCTTGTGTCTAGAGCCAGATGAATGTCCACTGGAGGTGGAGGGGGCACTACTGGAAAGTCCCTCTTGGACATCGTCACCTTATAAATACCTGAAGCCCTTTCAGTGGTTTCCAGACTTCCTAAATTCAGGATGTTGTGCTGTGTGTGTGTGTCCAGGACTTGAAGCGGGAAGTCTTTGATCTGATGCTGAGGCTTAGCCTAGTGAGCTGAACTGGGACTATATTTTGCTCATCCCTCAGAACCCTCATTAAACGCTAAGGGAGTTCTTGACTTTCTGTTAGGGTTGTGCTGAAAATTTGGATCCTTTAAGTGGAGCAAAGTGAATTTAGAAGTGGCTCTTCTATGCAAACCTCTGGATTCTGTTGGATCAAAGGTAAAGGTTAAGGACCCCTGGATGGTTAAGTCCAGTCAAAGGCGACTATGGGGTTGTGGTGCTCTGCTCACTTTCAGGGCGAGGGAGCCGGCATTTGTCCACAGACAGCTTTTCTGGGTCATGCAGGACTAAGCTGCATCTGGCACAACGGAACACTGTGATGGAAACCAGAGCACACGGAAACACCATTTACCTTTCTGCCGCAACAGTACCTGTTTATCTACTTGCACTGGCGTACTTTCGAACTGCTAGGTTGGCAGACGCTTCGAAGTAATGAATGATATATTAACAAAAAGAGAGATACCAGAAACCTGGAAAGAAGCATATATTACCTTAATACCCAAGCAAGACTCAGATTTATCTCAAGTTAGGAATTATAGGCCGATTTCGCTTCTAAATAATGATTATAAACTGTTTGCCAATATATTAGCAAATAGGATTAAAAAAGTGTTGAAGGGTTTGATACATGAAGACCAAGCAGGTTTTCTTCCTGGCAGACAAATGAAAGATAATATTAGGAATGTAGTTACAGATAGGTAGCCGTGTTGGTCTGCCATAGTCAAAACAAAAAAATTTCCTTCCAGTAGCACCTTAAAGACCAACTAAGTTAGTTCTTGGTATGAGCTTTCGTGTGCATTCTTCTGTGTATCTGAAGAAGTGTGCATGCACACGAAAGCTCATACCAAGAACTAACTTAGTTGGTCTTTAAGGTGCTACTGGAAGGAAATTTTTTTGTTTTGATTAGGAATGTAATTAACGTTTTGGAATATTTGAAAGCCAGGAATGATAAGCAAGCTATGTTGATATTTGTGGATGCGGAAAAGGCCTTTGATAATATTTCTTGGGATTTTATGTTTAAAAACTTTGAAATGATGGATATTGGACAAGGATTTATGAACGGTATTGGGGCAATATATAGAGACCAAAGAGCAAAACTAATAGTTAACAATGTGGTAACAGAAAACATAAAAATAACTAAAGAAACTAGGCAAGGATGTCCGCTTTCACCACTGTTATTTATCACGGTACTGGAAGTCCTTTTAAGAGCAATAAGAGGCAACGAACAGATAAAAGGGATAATGGTAGGAAGTAAACAATTTTCAAGGTAGGAAGTAAACAAATTTCAGAAAGAAATAATAAACAGTGATATTAAAGTTTTGGCTAAAATGTATAAGATATTATTAGAATGGTATACAAAAGATGAAGAGGTAAAATCGGTTATGATTGACTGGGCCAAAGATTTTGGATATAATATACAAATGGAGGATTGGGAGAAATTATGGAAAGAAGGTTTAAGATTCACTGCACGTACAACAATAAAAGAAAATGTGATGAAAATGATGTATTGATGGTATGTAACACCAGTGAAGTTAGCAAGGATGTATAAAGGATGTAACAAATGTTGGAAATGTAAAGAAAAAGAGGGTACATTCTATCATATGTGGTGGGAGTGTAAGAAAGTAAAAAGCTTTTGGGAAATGATATATAATGAATTGAAGAAAATGTTTAAGTACACCTTTGTTAAGAAACCAGAAGCGTTTTTACTTGGCATTACAGGGAATGAGATAAATAAGAAAGAAAGGAAGCTATTTTTATATGCAGTGACTGCAGCAAGAATACTGATGGCTCAGAAATGGAAGCAAGAGGCGCTACCTACATTAGAAGAATGGAGATTGAAGATGACGGACTTTGCAGAACTTGATAGACTGACGGGAAGGATCCGAAACCGACGAGACCAAAGATTTATAGAAGACTGGGAAAAGTTTACAGAGTATATGCATAAATTAAGTGATAATCAAATAACGCTTGTAAGCTTTAATGAAGCTCTGTAAAAAGAAATGTTAGAACATGAGTAAAATAAGATCTAATTTATAAAAATAATAGAAGTAAGGTTTTAGAAATGTGTAAGAAATCAAGAAGGGAAGGAGTATCAGTCAAGTTGAGGGAAGTCAAAAAAGAGAATGGATATAAAAAAGATGTATGAACTGTATAAATTTTATATTGGAAAAAATTGAATAAAAAATATTTTTTTAAAAAAAAGGTTGGCAGAAGCTTGGACAGAGCAATGGGAGCTCACCCCGTTGTGGGGATTCGAACTGCTGACCTTTCGAATGGCAAGCCCAAGAGGCTCAGTGGTTTAGACCACAGTGATAACCAAATTGCCTCCACAGAACCAATCTATGCAGGCATAGTCACACCATTTTTGAATCCAGAACAGGGATCACTTGTTTGAGGTTTTGGGACTTGTGTATTCCCCCCCCCCCCCCTGCAATCTAACACCACCCTGCGTAGGTTGATATATATATATATATATATATTGGGAGGGGGCAAAGTTTTATTTTTTAAAGCAACCCAGCACTGCTGCCCTGATCAAATTTGCATGCTGCTTCAAAGTTAAAAGGGCAACGAAAATCTTTGGGAGGTGCAGTCATAGATGGCTTGCATCGTAATGCACTTTGGCACCTTGGATAAGCCGACTGGTCCCACTCGGCTCCCTTCCATTTTCCCAAAGCATCAGCTCTCCAAAAGCAAACAGCATGCCTTTGGGACAGCCCCTGCTTCCCTTCTCCTCCTTACCAGCCAGCTGTGAAGCTCCCACTTTGCGTCTTTCTCCATGCTAAGCTCTCCCTCTCAAGCACCTCCTTGGGATGGGAGCTCTGTCCAGAAGCTCATTGCTGCTGGTAGAGTGCAATTGGATTTACTTCCCGGTAAGTGTGATTACAGTTTCAGACTTAATCATCTTCTAACGATTAAGAGTCTGGCCAAAGAAGCTTTTTTTTTCTTGCTGTTGAGCAGGGGAAAGGTTCAGCGGTTCCCAAAAGGATCTGGATAGGAATTTGGTGTGTATGCTAAATCGAGCAGCCAAAATGAAGTGATGTGTATCTTCTTGACCACCAGGTTTACCCTCTAGCACCTTGTGATGTACACTGTCACTGTTTTGCCAGCTTTTCTTTTAAATTAAGGTACAATTAAGCCTTGTCATTTCATTACAGAAATTTATAGAGATGGATGTATGCAGTAGCTATGCAAGCTACTACTGTTCGTGTCTTTGAACAGAGATGCATATTCTGTATTCTCACACTTGGCAGATTTAGATTGCGGGAGTGGGGGAATCAAATGCTTCAAAGCTCCTAAGTACTTTTTAAAAAATACTTCTGCATATTTGAAAGAGGGATTTACCTTGACATGCTTCTAAACAGAGGGAATCCTATATTTTAAAAATTAGGTCCAATTTTAAATTTACATAAATACCATGTAAACATTATCTGTCTCAGACTTAATGCCATCAGAATTACCAATACACCTGTTCTGTACTGATTTGAATACAAGACAAACAGTGCCCAGTTTTGTTTAAAAGTCATATTGGCTGCATTGTAATTGTTCCTACCTAGTAGTTTTGTGCATGATTATTATCTTCTATAACTTCTTCTTGAAGATATGAACAAATAAAAGTATTTGATGGATCAGCTTACTGCAGGAACATGACCACCTTTTTGTAAAAAAACAAAAACAAAAAACAACTAGCAAGAATATAGCAGAATATCCTTTCTCTGTAACACCATAAGTAGCTAATGGCCAAGAGGGGTCCACTATAGAAATCAAAACAATATTTTAAAACATTTGCTATTGTACAAAACAACATTATATGAAATACTGATAAATAAATGCAGATCATACAAAATCTGGCCATGTAATTGCATAATGCCAAACAACATTCTAAGTTGGCCTCTGACATTGTAGGAAGCCGAGTCTTGTTATTTATTGATGATCTATTTATTTTATTTATTTAACAAATTTATGTACTACTTGGTGGTAGGGAAAACCTCAAAGCAGTTTACAAGGAAGATAAAACCACAAAGTAATCACTAAACGTTTTACAACCATAATTTAAAACGTACAAGAGGTTAGAACGGTAATAGAATAGACTAAAACAAATTAAAATTCCTACAGACTCTCTGGGTAAGCTTGTCTAAATAAGAATGTCTTCAGCAGGCACCGAAAAAGAGTACAGTGAAGGCACCTGCCTGATACCAATTTTAACGTTTAACGTAATATTGATGATCATGATAATACACACCGCCTACAGTCTGAAGTGCTTGACTTGCAGCAACTGATACATTGTGTAAGTCTGCTGATCCTACAGTTTGGTTCCAAGAGTGGAATTTGCCTGTTAAAATGTGGAGAGGTCACATTTTTTTCTGCACAATGTGTGGGTTTGTTGAGCTGTAGCTGTTTCTGTCCAGTGTGGATTGTGAAATATTGCTTGAAGCGCTGGTAGATGCTTTGCATCCTATTTGAGGCAAAACAAGCACACATTCTTCTTTGCCCTTGTGCAGGTAACTTCAGAGCCAACAGTTTACGTGTTCCTGCCTCACCTCTGAATTTGTGACCAGACAGGGTTAGTTTGATCTGACATGGATATTGGAGAAACAGAATGATATTCCTCTAGATTCTGGCCACTTGCTCTAAGGTTTCTCAAGCTTTGATACTTAGATAACTTTTGCACGAAAACACCATTTACCTTCCCACCACAGCAGTGCCCATTTATCTACTTGCACTGGCGTGCTTTCGAACTGCTAGGTTGGCAGAAGCTGGGACAGAGCAACGGGAGCTCACCCCATCACAGGGATTCGAACCGCCAACCTTCTGATCGGCAAGTCCAAGAGGCTCAGTGGTCTAGACCACAGCCCCACCCGCTTCCCTGTATACAACCAAATGCTGGATTATTCCTCCACGCTGCTTTCAAGAGAGATTTTGCCACAAGGTTTCACCTTTGTTAAATTTCGTGTTCTTTTCCTGCATATTGATTAAATACCTCAGGTTTTATAGTTGAACCAGAGCTGGCCCAAGACACCTTGCTGCTTAAGGCCCCTGTCCCCCAGGCCTTTGGGAATCTGGGTATTCTGCGATGGTAATTGTGTGTATGGAATGAGGGAGGGGACCTGCAGCAATAAATGACGAGTAGTCTCTTATGTACCACAATTTATAACTGGCAATATCTGTCTGATCAGAGCTAAATTGTGTATTGTGTCTCAGCCCCGCCCCCTCATCTATTTTCATGGCAAAACAATATACAGTGGTACCTCAGGTTAAGTACTTAATTCGTTCCGTAGGTCTGTACTTAACCTGAAACTGTTCTTAACCTGAAGCACCACTTTAGCTAATGGGGCCTCCTGCCGCCGCCGCACTGCCGGAGCACGATTTCTGAAGCAAAGTTCTTAACCTGAAGCACTATTTCTGGGTTAGCAGAGTCTGTAACCTGAAGCGTATGTAACCCAAGGTACCACTGTACCACTTAGAGTAAAGAGCACAGAAAAAGAGCATTTTCTTTGCCACTATAGCAGACAAACTCCGGCTCGCCAGATGTTGTGAGACTACAATTCCCATCACCCCTGACCACTGGTCCTGTTAGCTAGGGATGATGGGAATTGTAGTTCCAAAACATCTGGAGGGCTGGAGTTTGCCTATACCTGCACTATAGCCTGCCCCTGCATGCAGATTACATGACCCTCAGTTGGACTTAATTTAATAGAGTTGCCTTTTTACTTCTGCAATTAGCAGTGTTTGCTGATTTATACTTTTTGTCTATGGAGAAACATCCAGTCACATGACCTTCCACCTGCAGTCTGAAGTCGTGCACTTTTCCCATCTCAATGAGAGCTAGGCCAAAGTATTTGATTGACTTACCTTTATAGAGCAGTTCAACAACCATTCTGTCCTCTCCATAGTTGGGTTGGACTATTCTATGCTGCCTGGAAATCTTTAACTGGATTGCCTTCCTGTCTACCTAACTGTGCAACCGGCACCTTCTCTCTAAAGGATGCTTTTCCTGCCATAGCAGCTTCCCAGGCTTTCAGTGCTCTCTATTCAGTACTTTAATACCAATTTGGGGAAATGGGTACTCTCACTTCTGTACTGCCACTATGAATCCTATTGCGTAGTTTGATGCCTGATGTGCATGTGTATGTACAAGCTTAAGTATATTGAAAGTAATATTTAAACCCATGAAAGGATGTAATAAACACCTGGTGTTCTACGGAGGTGGCTTTGGAAACAGATATATGCATGGATGTTTTATATACGTATACATCCAAAGTCAATGTTGGGGTGAAAAGATGATCCATATTTTCTTCTTAAAAAGAGATGTCATGTGCTTGCTGCTCAGGAATAAGTCCCATTGAGATGAGTGGGACTTACACAAGAGCGATTTAAGGGGGTGACAACCGCCAGTCTCCTGCAGTGCTAGAAACAGTGACATTTGCAAAAGTAGCATACATTGATGTGATGCAAATTTTACTTATTTAAGAAGACTTTCCCCTGAATTTCTTTCCTATTCTTTCAGCAAACCGAGATTTCAACTGCCACACTGTCATTATTATTGCAGTGAACAACTGAATGTGTGTGTTTGTGTGGTGTTCAGCTCAGTCCGAGGTACTTCCAGGACTGTGATGCATGTAAGGTATTTGGAAAACAAAATATAAGCTACTGTGCTTCTCTGTGGGCAGCCAAAGAAGTTTATTACAAGCCGTAAGGATGAGGGGGAACAAAAGGGATTCACAATGGAAGCATACACAGTGTGTCGTTCTTGGCAAAGAGGAAATTTTACAAAGATAAATGACTTCGTATCCATTTGGAATGGTTTTGCATGGCGAAGGCGATGGGGGCTTTTTATAGTCATCTGGGTAATTTGCATAGATTCATACCATAAAGCTCCAATATTCTGTTGGGGGCTCTGCTACTCCTGCAAAGTTATTCATTCAATGTTTGCAGCCAGATTGATTAATGAATTACCAGATCTTGCATAAAACGACTTGGCCTGACTTTTAAACAGCCCCTGATGTTTTCTTTGCAGAGTCTTGTGACTGGCGTCAATGGGTTTCTAGGGGTCTAAGCCTCCTGCAGAGCTTTCTGAACTGGTCTGTTCCAGTATATATGGATAGATATGTATATATGTGTGTGTGCGTGCACGTGTTTTTTAATTCCACTTCTCGATTTTCTCCAAAGCAAGATAAAATCTTGTGGGAGGGGGGCTTCGTAGTAAGGCCCTCCACGGCTGCTACCCTTCAGTGCCAACTTGGCATGATTTATCATAGCCATCTATTCGGCACCATAGTCTGTAAGGTGAGTTGCCTGGTGTTACTAGCACAAAAATGCGTTACTGGCTCTCTGAACTTTGAAGGAAAGCCTCTGAGCTATTTGCAAAGTGCTGGTGCTTAGTGAATACTAAATTACATTTAGGAAATAGTCTAGAGCCACCAGTTATACTTCATTTTTATTCTTGACACAGACACCTAAATCAGAGAACAGTAACATTTCAGAGATTATGGAAGCAGTTTGGGTATGTTCCAACGCTATAATAGGATCAGAATTTTAAGGCCCTTTTTTATTATTACCAATAGTCACTTAGTTTCTACTGCAGTGTACTTTGTAGGGAATTACAGCTTTTACTAAAAAGATTAAAATGCTATTATGCAAATGATTGCAGTATGTTATTATGTTTACAAATTAACATCCATGGCTCAACACACAAATTAACTAACTATTCTATCTATATTATTAAGGATTTAATAAAGTAAGTGTTGATAAAAAGGGAGAGAAGCTTCAAATTGTTAATAGGAACTGATTGTGATTTAACGCTGGACTTAAAAAACTCACACACATTGTGCTTAATGTTCTAGATGGGGCAATGGCCAAATGAAGCTCATCGTTGTACTTAAAGGAACTGAGGGTGGAATGAAGAGCAAAGCTGAATGTCCTGAGGTCTTAGTGAACATAAACTAGATTTCTCTAGGCTATATGGCAGAACAGGCAGCACATCTGTAAATCTGAGGGAGGCATAAATGGTTATCCCCAACAAACCCACAGTTTGTTGAACTTTGTAAGTAGGTTATTGCAATTCTAATGACTACGTGTTTAAATGTTTTATATGTCTTTCAAAATGCATCCCACGTACCTAACAGCTTGCATCCCTCCGAAATGCACCTTTTATTATGAAATTTTTGTTACAGCAAATGGGATTTTGCGTGCATGGTATTGCAGCGGGACAAAAGAGGACGTGGTTGAGTTTAGACTGAGATAGCTTTACCAAGAGCCCTGCAAAATTGCTTGTTCCGGCATTTCAGCAAAGATCATAAAAAACAAAAAGGCAACCAGATAATAGCCACTTAGGTCCTAGAGAAATGAATGCATGGAATGTGGCTTTTGGGTAGACTCTGAGAAGCACAGATAGTGCTGTGGGTTTAGGATGCAGATTTCGGATAAGGCAGTTCAGAAGAATAAGCAACTGTAATATTGCTGTGATTTATTCAGTTTGTTCTTTATTGATAAAAGCATTTGTGGGGTACTCCATCCTCTCCCCTATGTTTTTAACATCTATATGGGAGAGATCATCAGGGGGTTTGGGCTGGATGTTCTCCACTATGCAGATGAAACCATGTCTATCTCTCATTTAAATCAGAACCATCAAAGGCAGTGAATGTCTGTGTGAGTATCTGGAGGCAGTTGGAGGATGCATGGTGGTTAATGGATTGAGGTTGAATCCTGACAAGACAGAAGCATTGTTTCTGGGGGACAGTGGGTGGGTGGGCAGGTTTGGAGAACTCCCCGGTCCTGAATGGAGTATGTTGTTGTTTAGTCATTTAGTCGTGTCCGACTCTTTGTGACCCCATGGACCAGAGCACGCCAGGCATGCCTGTCTTCCACTGCCTCCCACAGTTTGGTCAAACTCATGCTGGTAGCTTCGAAAACACTGTCCAACCATCTCATCCTCTGTCGTCCCCTTCTCCTTGTGCCCTCAATCTTTCCCAACATCAGGGTCTTTTCCAGGGAGTCTTCTCTTCTCATGAGGTGGCCAAAGTATTGGAGCCTCAGCTTCAGGATCTGTCCTTCCAGTGAGCACTCAGGGCTGATTTCCTTCAGAGGTTTGATCTTCTTGCAGTTCATGGGACTCTCAAGAGTCTCCTCCAGCACCATAATTCAAAAGCATCAATTCTTCAGCGATCATCCTTCTTTATGGTCCAACTCTCACTTCCATACATCACTACTGGGAAGACCATAGCTTTAACTATACAGACCTTTGTTGGCAAGGTGATATGTGTCTCTAAAGGACCAAGTGTGCAGCCTCAGGGTCATTTTGGATTCACAGCTGACCATGGAGGCACAGGTCAACTCTGTGTCCAAGGCAACTGTTTACCAGCTCCAGACTCTACTTGCCTGCCCACTATCTCGACAGAGTGGAGTAGTAAATGCTCTGATTATCTCATGCTTAGACTACTACAATGCTTCCTTTGAAGGTGACTTGGAAACGACAATTAATCAAGAATGTGACTGATGTGCTGGTCACTAGGAGCAGCTTCCAGGACCATATAACACCGCGCCTGAAAGATCTGCATTGGCTCCCAGGATGTTTCCAAGCACAATTCAAAGTGTTGCTGTTGATCTTTAAAGCCCTAAACAGCTTTCGGAAGGAGCATCTCCATCCCCATCATTTGGCCCAGACCCTGAGGTCCAACTCTGAGGACCCTCTGGTGGTTCCCTCACTGCGAGAAGTGAAGTTACAGGTAACAAGGCAGAGGGCCTTCTCGGTAGTGGTGCCCAACTACGGAACATCTTCCTATCAGATGTTGTGGAGATAAATAACTATACAACTTTTAGAAGACATCTGAAGGCAGCCCTCTATAGGGAAGTTTTTTAAACGTTTTATTGTGTTGGAAGCCACCTAAAGTGGCTGGGCAATCCTGTCAGATGGGTGGGGTTACTACTACTACCACCACCACTAATAATAATAATAATAATAATAATAACAATTTCTTTAAAGAAAAAGAGGCAGTTGGGATCTCTGAGACTAACTGATTTAGATGGGGGGGGGGAGAGCGCACAGTGAGGTCCCTCAATCTGATCTCACGTCTTCCAAGGGCTCACAAGATGGGCCCTTGGATGTGCCACAATCTCTCAGTCTTGTCTCTCACCTGTACTATAGATCTGGCAGTTGAGAGCATAGTGGCTGGGCTAGGTCACCAAATGAGTTCATCACTGACTTATTTGAACTAGAGTCCTACTGCCTCACACACATAGCTAACCTAGAAGGGGAGTAGGGTCAGCAGCATCTTTTGGCAACGTAAGTTGCAGACCAGACAGTGTTGGAGAGTAGGAGCTGGGAATAGGCCATTTTCCATGGATTCTCTATGACAGAATTTATAAGTTGGTCTTGCTCAGAGGCAGAATTCCTTGACTAACTAAGATCACACTGTTCTGTATCAGTTGTGTAAATCAGCTAAGCTGTATACCCTAAGGGAAACCAAACAATATAGGTATGGTATTTCTTTTCCAATCAACTGGAGAAATTCTATTCTGTGAGGTAACGATCAACTCTTGCTTCCAGACATTCCTGGACAAATTTCACCCTAATCTTTGCATGTTTTCTAAGGAATTTGAACTCCAATTTCCTCCTTAAGCTTCCAGCTAGGCTCTTTGTATTTGTGTGTGGATATGCATGCATGCATGCACATGTATGTAGAAGCAAGTAGATATCTCCACTCAGATATGATTAATTCACTACTGCATATAGGATAATGCTTTTAAACTGAAAAAGGGCTCTTTTGTTGTAGCAATCAGTTAGCATACATGCTTGATCAGGAAATATATCAATTTCAGAATGAGAAACTTGTTTAACTTGGTCTTTTTGTGATTTAAATAAATGATTGAAATGGCCTTCCTTTAAATTAAATCAAATCAAATCAATTTGCCCCGTTAGTGTGATGTTGCGGTAAAATGCACTTTGTGCCCCAAATCTAGCATTTAGCTATAGTAATTCTGTGTATGCGACAAGCCCCACATAATCATATGTTTAGCTGCAGTGACCCTGCTGTTGTGTACTTTGAAGCTTCAAGGTTTACTAAATAAAGGGGATGGGTGGAGATGCTGTGTCTCCAAAAACATTGTTAAAAAATATGCCGGGCCAGCTGTGCCTAAAGTCTTGTGCCATCAAGTTAGATCTGCGCATTGCTGAAACCATTCTCAAGCAACTCGCTACGTTTTGAGCCAGGAATGTACAGTGTGGAAATATTTATACATTTTTTTTCCTATCTAGCTTTTGCAAGGTGTGTTTTGTTTCTTCGTTCTGTTTCCCGAATTGGAGGAAAGGTGCCATTCAGCGTTAGCCTGAATCTGTTGAAGCGAGTCCATGAAAGTTGTTCCCTTTCCATTCACCCCCTGACATTTCTCAGCCAAGTGAGCTTGATGTGGCTTCTTTCAAAGCTTATGGTGGGGTGGGGTGTGTCTGGTTCACAGATAGAAAGATGCCTTAGTGGCATGTCCTGTTTCGTTGCTTGAGGCAAAGTGGGAAGTTATGCTGCCATCACCAGTGGAGGTGTGGCACAGGTATTGATCCTCGTTTCATAATAATAATAATTTATACCCCACCCATGTGGCTGGGTTTCCCCAGCGACTCTGGGCGGCTCCCAATAGAATATTTAAAACATGAGAAAACATCAAACACTAAAAACTTCCCTAAACAGGGCTGCCTTCAGATGTCTTCTAAAAATCAGGTACTTGTTTATTTCCTTGACATCTGATGGGAGGGCATTCCACAGGGTGGGTGCCACTACCGAGAAGGCCCTCTGCCTCATTCCCTGTAGCTTTGCTTCTCAAATTAGTGTCCAGCCACCAGAAGGCCCTCTGTGCTGGACCTCAGCATCTGGGCAGAACGATGGGGGTGAAGACGCTCCTTCAGGTATACTCCTTCACGGCAATCTCCAGTGGAGATTTCTCCAGTGAAATCTCACCAAACTTGCGTGAGATTTCACGTGTGCTGCAAGATCTAGCACCATTTCGGTGAGATGTCGCCAGAAATCAACAAGATCTCACCTGAAATTACTACTGATGCTGGTTCCACTTCACCACCAAAAGTGGTGGGGCAGGCAGTGAGCTTCACCCTTCCTAATGGCTGTGCCGACCCTGCAAAGTCATAACTTATCATCCAACATGATCCTGTCAAACATGGGCATTGTTGAAGGTGTTCTGGGGGAATATGTGTAACTGCAAGCCCACACGCTAAACCCTGTCCCTGGAGCCTACCCCCCCCCCCCCAGAAATGAGACATGACAACAATGTATGGGTTTAAATTAGGCCACAACTTTATTGAATTTCAGCTGTAGGAACCTTCGCTTAGGCCTTGGGAGGCATCCCTCTCAACCCAGCCTAGGATGTGCAGGGCAGTCAGGTGCAGTGGGAGGAGACTGTGAAGCATGAACAGCGTGCCCTCCCACTTCACCAAAGCTGGTTTTTTACCTATATGCTGCCGCTGTAGGGCCAGTGACCACCGCAATCAATCCTTTAACGGGCCCTGCAAACACCGCTGCATGTGGGTGCATGAAAATGTTTGCCCCCACCTCGAAGATAGACTGTAGGATACCGACCAAGGCCTAAAACCACCAAAGTTGTGATGAAATGCTACGGGGAAGGCAAAACCTGCCAATGCAGGGAAATTCCTCTCTGGTTCTGAATACAGCAACCATCTTATGACCATAGCTGACTTAGGAAGCAAGATGTTAGCCTGCAAAAGGAGACCATGTTATATTTTAGGGAGGGTTGGGTGGGTGAATCTAGCAGGAATGACTGCTCCCCACATTAAATGGGGGGCACCCTTTGCGTGGTTGCGTGCAGCCCCCTAGACCCTGTGCGGCACCGTTAGCACAGGCTTGACTTCACCTTCCCCAGGTGGGATACCTGGAGAACTCCACCTACCACCTACCTCAGCCAGTTGCCCAATCCCACCTGGGGAAACGTTGCCAAGGTGATCAGGCCAGGTAGGGAGAGGGACCACCTGTCTATGCAATGGGGGACGATCTTAGTGATCTGGGCCGAAGAGCATTGGCCCTTTTCCTGGCCAAGATGGGGGCAGGGCGACGGCCACCCTGTAGCAAGGTGGCTGGCACCTGGCCAGGTAAGCCTGCACGGTGTCGCAAATTCCACCCACCTCTTAGACGGGGTGAGCAGAAATTGTGCAAGCAATTGTGTGTGGGAAGCATCAGGGACCATAGTCCAAGTAGTGCTGAGGACCATGTTCCCTGGCGACAGGTGTGAGGCATGCCAGCAGTCTGAAAATTCAGAAGACTCATCTAGTAGGTTCCTCCATGACAATTGCCCAGACCAAGGAAGTTCAGCGAGTCTTGCAGCTTCACAGGGCAATGTGGCCAGAGATTGCCTTGTGGCTCAGGATTACATTATAGCTGGCAACTTACAGATTTGAAAATAAGGGACCAGCAGCCTCAAAAATAAAGGATCAACAGCCAAAATAAGGGATTTTAGTCAACCAGCAGCCAAACAAAGTCTCAAGCGGTGGTTCCCACAGTGCAGCAACCCGGCAAAGGGGATGCAGCAAGGAAAACCACCGTCACCTCTCCGCTGGGAAGCGCTGAGCAAAGGCGAGTCCCCAGGCAATGCGGCAGATTTGATCGGCACAAGGCATGCAAGCTCCACCCCCCCCAGTCGTTCTTAGACTCCTTATTGGGTGAGCAACGCAGCCAAGCAGCACAGTTGGAGCCTCCCTCCTCCCTGGCCGGCAGGGAGGGAGGGAGAGGAGCTGCTTCCTTTGAAACCCGGGAAATTTAAGGGACATCATCAATAATGGACAGCAGCGGGACATGGCGCTGGGATAAGGGACTGTCCTGCCAAATAAGGGACACTTGACAGCTATCGATTACATCATGCTGAGAATTATTCTGGCCTGCATTCATATCCTGGCTCGAACCTCCTGCAGTTCTGCCTTCCAGCCACAGTGCTGTTGTTTCAGGGAGTCAGGAATCCGTTCATGACCTGCGTTGTTCCTGGTTCAAGACCCGTGCGTGACAGCTAGAAGAGAAATGTTCATCCAGGACAAGGCAGCTAAGCTAAAGTAAATGGGTGAACATAATGTCTTGGCTCATGTGTTTAATACAAACCCCTTGAGGACACTGTGTTCTTGCAAGTCAGATATCTAAATACAAACTGGAGTCAGCTGCCATACAAGCAAAAAATGTATTAGCCTCCCTCCTCATAGGTCATTGCAAATCCTCTTTGGTCACCGTCGCGCTGCACATCTGTTTTAGTGAGATGCAGTTCCTTAAGGTGGCATTTGGAACTTCATAAGCACACAAACAACCCAGCTATAAATTGCTGCTGCTGGAGTTATTTTGAATAAGTGTATACTGTTTCATATTTATAATGGCGAAGCTTCATAATATTCACAGTGAATATATAACACAGATCAGTTCAACAAGCATGAAATTGTATGTTGTCAGGTTGTCACATAAATAGAGCCATATTCCATGTTACAATAATATTGGACTAAATATTTTCTTCTCCTTAGAAACTGTACAGAGAGCCATGTAAAGGGAGAGATGAGCAAGCTGCCGCCTTTTCCTCAAGATTAATGCTATTTTAAAAGAAATAATTCCTGGTTGTTTTTAAAAAAGGATTCCCTCCCCCAGCCCATTTTTAGGGGAGAAAATATTTACTTAGACAAATGCTAATTGGTTAAAACGCCTACGTTTTTTTCGCTCCCTAATGCTTCATTTCCGAAGTATCCATTTTTAAGAATTGTTTCCATTTTTGAATTTCACATTGGTACTAATTGCTAATAAATGCTGCAACTTAACCCAGGCACGCGGTCTCCCTCCTGACCCATCCCACTTAGTACTAATTTATGGCAATGCCATTATGGAATGATAAAAGATCACAGCCAAGTCTAATTTAACGCTCCCCACCACTCTTGTTTTGCTTGCATATTGTGTATGGTGTATCAGGAAAAAGAAATGTTGCTTATACGCAAAACAAAATCCACAGTAAGTGCTCCATACTCATTGAGTTTTGTGCTGTGGTTAAAATGTCAGGTCAGAGCCAGAGAGTCTCAGCTTCAACTCTCAGCCCAACCATGATGTGTTACTTGACAAGAGGTCAAATGTTGAAGAGAACCATACTTCCTTGTACTTCTTGGATGAAGAACTGATTTATAAATATCACAAGTCCGTCTAGTACCTGGATAGCTCAGTTGGTTAGAACACGGTGCTAATAGCGCCAAGACTGCAGGTTTGATCCCCGTATGAGACAGCTGCCTATTATTGCATTTCAAGGGGTTGGACCTAGAAGATACTCAGGGTCTCTTCCAGCTCCATGATTCTGAAATTCCCATTCAGGTAAAAACTGAAATTGCCATCAAGCAATGCTATCCACAAATTATACCGCCCGTGCTCTCCAGAATGCCACATGATCAAAACTATGACTGTGCCACAGTCAAAGTAGGATATACCGTATTTTTTGCTCTATAAGACTCACTTTTTCCCTCCTAAAAAGTAAGGGGAAATGTGTGTGCATCTTATGGAGTGAATGCAGGCTGTGCAGCTATCCCAGAAGCCAGAACAGTAAGGGGGATCGCTGCTATTGCTGTGCAGCGATCCCTCTTGTTGTTCTGGCTTCTGAGATTCAGAATATTTTTTTTCATGTTTTCCTTCTCCAAAAACTAGGTGCTTCTTATGGTCTGGTGCATCTTATAGAGCGAAAAATACGGCACTTTTTAAAAAGATGAGCGAAGTGACATAGCCCAAGTCAAGCTGCACATGCAGAATATGGCCAAGGAATTAACCCAGCTGCTATCTTTCATCCTAAGCAGTGGAAGGAGAATGCAAGAAAGGGTCAGGACTTTTCAGAACAGGAGCAGTAATAGCCTTTGCACATGGTAGTTGACATCCCCTTGCTTGAGCGAGTGGATGAGATGACAAGTGTGTTTGTGAAAAATTGGCATAAAGAAAAACTGAGAATGAGGGAATTCATCGAGCAGAGGCTGGATACATTTTTCCTTTTCTTAAATGGAGTTCCTACTTCATGCTAGCAGTTTAAACAGTTAAACTTCTTTGCAAGATCATTTGCATTACTCACGGAAAGCTCAAAGTTGCCTTTCATCTGACTGAAGATCTTGTGTTAAAGCACAATGTCTTTTCCAAGTTGAATCTATGTGTTCAAAAGAAAGTACTACTGAGTTCAGTGGAGCTTGCTACCAAAAAACTATGCCTAGGATTGCAGTTATGCTAATCCTAATAACTGGATAGTCTTCTATTGTACTGCTGTTCTTTAGTATGCGTGTATAATTCCAAGCCAGAATTAAGATTGCTGGAAGAAATATCAACAACCTCAGATGACACAACCTTGATGGCAGAAAGTGAGGAGAAATTAAAGAACCTTTTAATGAGGGTGAAAGAGGAGAGCACAAAATATGATCTGAAGCTCAACATCAAAAAAACCTAAAATCATGGCCACTGGGCCCATCACCTCCTGGCAAATAGAAGGCGAAGAAATGGAGGCAGTGAGAGATTTTACTTTCTTGGGCTCCATGATCACTGCAGATGGTGATAGCAGTCATGAAATTAAAACGCCTGCTTCTTGGGAGAAAAGCAATGACAAACCTAGACAACATCTTAAAAAGCAGAGACATCACCTTGCCAACAAAGGTCCGTATAGTTAAAGCTATGGTTTTCCCAGTAGTGATGTATGGAAGTGAGAGCTGGACCATAAAGAAGGCTGATCGCCGAAGAATTGATGTTTTTGAATTATGGTGCTGGAGGAGACTCTTGAGAGTCCCGTGGACTGCAAGAAGACCAAACCTATCCATTCTGAAGGAAATCAGTGCTGGGTGCTGACTGGAAGGACAGATCCTGAAGCTAAGGCTCCAATACTTTGGCCACCTCATGAGAAGAGAAGACTCCCTGGAAAAGACCCTGATGTTGGGAAAGATGGAGGGCACAAGGAGAAGGGGACGACAGAGGACGAGATGGTTGGACAGTGTTCTTGAAGCGACTAATATGAGTTTGACCAAACTGCGGGAGGCAGTGGAAGACAGAAGTGCCTGGCATGCTCTGGTCCATGGGGTCACGAAGAGTCGGACACGACTAAACGACTAAACAACAACAACAACAACAACAACAACATGAGAAATATATAATGGGTCACTGCTACTGCCCACATTTTCCTTCAGGTTTTGGTTATGGGAGCTGTCACGATCAGCCCCTCACTTCAAGATTTGCCACAACACCACATAGAAAACAATACCTATTCCTTCTCGGTGTCGCTCCACTCCCGCTTTATGCAAACTTCGATTGTCGTTTAAAGCAGCCACTTTTCCCTTTCAGTGGTTCTCCCCGCTGTACTTGGACTTCTTCCTCTTTCGTTCCTCAGCTGCCTCATGTGAAAGAGAGAGCAGATATTTTGTTAGCAAGCGAACAGACATACATGTACATCACCCAACGACTGAACTTAACCTTCTGTAACAGAACAAGCTGAGTGGCAGATTTGCTCTTAAGATTCTATTCACCTTAAAGATACAATCGCATATATCATCATGGGACATGTATGCAAAGAGAACGGCAGAATTTCAGAAAGAGGAAAAGGCGTGGAAATGGAGGTGAGCGGGGGAAAAGGAGGAAGTAGGGGAAAGGGTGTGGAGGTGATGCTGTTTGTTTGCAAATGGGGTTTCACAATAGGCATTAACTTGGGGAGATATGTGGGAAGGGAGAGTTGAGAAAAGGGGAAAATAATGATAATGATAATATATTTTTATTTCACATTTTTATCTGACAGGGACTCAAAGAAGCTTACAGTTAAAAATAAGAACAGCTTAAAAGATAGGAAGAAGCAAAACATTAATAGAGACGCGGGTGGCGCTGTGGGTTAAACCACAGAGCCTAGGACATGCCGATCAGAAGGTCGGCGGTTCGAATCCCCGTGACGGGTTGAGCTCCCATTGCTCGGTCCCTGCTCCTGCCAACCTAGCAGTTCGAAAGCACATCAAAGTGCAAGTAGATAAATAGGTACCACTGCAGGGGGAAGGTAAACAGCGTTTCCGTGCGCTGCTCTGGTTCGCCAGATGCGGCTTAGTCATGCTGGCCACATGACCCGGAAGCTGTATGCCGGCTCCCTCGGCCAGTAAAGTGAGATGAGTGCCGCAACCCCAGAGTCGGCCACGACTGGACCTAACGGTCAGGGGTCCCTTTACCTTTACCTAGAGTTGGAAGGGACCACGTTGGTCTAGTCCAACCCTCTGCAATGCCCAGTGTGGGGCTCAAACCCACAACCCTGAGATTAAGAGACTTTTGCTCTACCAACTGAGCAACCAAATTCAATCTGTATACAGTGGTACCTCGGGTTAAGTACTTAATTCATTCCGGAGGTCCGTTCCTAACCTGAAACTGTTCTTAACCTGAAGCACCACTTTAGCTAATGGGGTCTCCTGCCGCCGCCGTGCCGCCGGACCACAATTTCTGTTCTCATCCTGAAGCAAAGTTCTTAACCTGAAGCACTAATTCTGGGTTAGCAGAGTCTGTAACCTGAAGCATATGTAACCTGAAGCGTATGTAATCCAAGGTACCACTGTACAGACATTAAATATACATATAATTATGATTAAAAGCAGCATAGCACCAGCCCCCTCATTAAAAGTAGTCTGTTTCTAAAAGCCTGTTGGGAAAAGAAAGTCTTCACCTGTTGATGGAAGGACAAGGAGTGAGCCGGTCTAACGTCTGAGAGCTGCAATCAGATTGCAAAGGATGTTGCAAATGAATGAATGAGAGGGAGTAGGAAGCGTGGAAATGAGATTGAAAATGAAGGTTGGGGCATGAATTGTAGGGATGGTGGCTTCATAACTGGGTGAAAGGTGTTAATTGCAGGTTTAGGAATTGCAGTGTGTGGCAGGAGGTTCCCATGGGGTGTTTCGTGTGAAAAAGGATGCAAAGTTTGCTGCAGAACACAAGAAAGATCTGGCTTTGGAAATGGGGCCAGGAAGGTGGAAAACTAGTTAGTGGCTGTTGGGGAATCTCTAGGATGATTGTGTGGGAGGAATGGCAGCAGGAGCGAGCCAGGATGTAGCCCCATGTCTTCCCATAAGTCTTGCTGTGGTCCATGAGCGTCTCTGGGAATGCTATACTGGAGTTTCTGCGAGTTAGTGTGAAAATGGTCCCTTCCTGCCTCCAAATTGCTACCTTTAGCTGTAAGTTTGTATGCCCATGGAAGTTTTACAAATCATTCAGGAGACATTCTCTCTTGCACAGCCCTGATGGAGAAGTTATGTTGTTTTACTCGAGAGAAGCCCCATTGACCTCAGCTGATTATAGTTGCTGCCTCTCAACATAGTTAAATGGATGTTGGTAGTATTGTGGTATTCTATGGTTCTTTTTTTCCATAACATAATTTGCTTTTTGTATACTACTGCTTTAAGTATTATTTTGAAGGTACCTACATTCCAAAGAAAAAAAACAGCAAATCCATGATCTCTTCCTGGTGTCCTTTTTTCTTTAAATCTTTGTAAATATAGAAGCCCTTGGTTAGGGATTAGGGTGCATGTATTCTCTGTATAGCGCCAAGCACATACATTAATAAGCTTTTTCAAGGGGCAAGCTGAAGAGAACCAAGGTTATATTTAGCCAGATTGGTCTCTTTGGGCAATAGGGAGTGATAAAGCCAGTTTTATTCTTATTGGAGTGCTTCTTTTTTAATGCAGTCGATTTGGATGTTGTGATTATCCCAGGTTTTCCTGTAAACTTTGAAGAGTGTTAATAAGATTTAGTCACTCTTTTATCTGTATAAACTTGGACTGCTAGGATTTATTATGGATATCCTAGAATGGGGTTTTAGTAGTGTGCTAAAGTGAAAGTGAAGAAGTAATTTTCAAAATCTAGACGTAGAAGCTGTACTGTGTCTCTAGCAGTTTTTGCTGATGTCTGTCTGTAGGAATTGGAATACATCTGTGCAGAACTCCTGAGGCCCAGTTAACATGTCATCTTCTTTGGCGATCACTCATAGCCGAGTAAGATTGTCTTCCATAAACACGGTTTTAATAGTGAGTCCGTAAGTGACTGTGGAGGCCAATTCTGGATCCACACGTCCTTCCACAGTGGGGACATAGGTTTCCGGGCTGGAGTTGATCACAGTAAGGATTTGCCAAGCGTGCCTTCCTCTTAGCGCGTTTCTCCCTTTCATTCTGAGTTTGAGTGTCTTCAAAACCCATGACACCTTTGGTAAAGGCTGTTCTCCAATTGGAGCGCTTGCAGGCCAGTGTTTCCCAATTGTTGGTGTTTATACCACATTTTTTAGATTTGCCTTGAGAGAGTCTTTAAACCTCTTTTGTTGACCACCAGCATTACACCTTCCATTTTTAAGTTTGGAATAGAGTAGTTGCTTTGGAAGACGATAATCAGGCATCCGCATAACATGACCAGTCCAGCGAAGTTGATGTTGAAGAATCATTGCTTCAACACTGGTGGTCTTTGCTTCTTCCAGTACACTGGCATTAGTTCGCCTGTCTTCCCAAGTGATGTGTAAAAATTTTCAGAGACACTGTTGATGGAATCTTTCAAGGAGTTAACATGTAACATCAAGCCAAACCTTTGCTTAATGTGGACGAGCAAATGTGTGGATTTCTGGAGAGAAGACAGGCTGCTCTGCTGATGCACTTCACAGGACTCTGCCATGGCTTGGTTTAGCATTGCATCTGAACCTGGGCTTGTGGTTTGCATTTGAAACTAAATCCTTCAAAGACAGAGGTCCTATGGCTGGGTCGGGATGGCATGGGGATGAGGGACCAACTCCCTTCTCTTGCGGGGGCCCAATTAGTGCCATTGCCTTCCGTGAAGAGTTTGGGTGTAATCCTTGATGCCTCCCTTTCCATGGAGGCGCAAGTTACAGCAACAGCCAAGGCGACATTTTTCCACCTTCGCCGCATCAAGCAGTTGGTCCCTTACCTTTCCCGCCCCGACTTGGCCACAGTGATCCATGCGATGGTCATCTCCAGGCTTGACTACTGTAATTCGCTCTACGCAGGACTGCCCTTGAAGCTGTCCCAGAAACTCCAGCGGGTGCAGAATGCTGCAGCGAGGCTCCTCATGGGGTCTCTGCCATGGGAGCATATTCACCCAGTGCTTTTCAAACTGCACTGGCTCCCGGTAGAGTACAGGGTCAGATTTAAGGTGCTGCTTTTGACCTTTAAAGCCCTTCACGGCCTAGGACCCTCATACTTACGAGACCGCCTCTCCCGGTATGCCCCACGGAGAGCTTCAAGGTCCATAAATAGCAACACGCTAGTGGTCCTGGGCCCTAAGGAAGTTAGATTGGCTTCGACCAGAGCCAGGGCCTTTTCAACTCTGGCTCCGGCCTGGTGGAATGCTCTGTCTCATGAGACCAGGGCCCTGCAGGATCTGATTTCTTTCCGCAGGGCCTGTAAGACAGAGTTGTTCCGCCTGGCCTTTGGCTTGGAGCCAATTTGATTCCCTCCCTCTCTTTCTTTTTTTCTTTCCTTCTCCTCCTGCGTTGAGGCGACATTTTATTTTAATGTTGTAATATTTTAATGTATTTTAATGTTGTTTTTAAGTTGTAATCATTCAACTTGTTTTTATTATTGCTTGTAAGCCGCTCTGAGCCTGGCCTTGGCTGGGGAGGGTGGGGTATAAATAAAAAAAATATTATTATTATTATTATTATTATTATTATTATTATTATTATTGTATCCCTTCGCCAGTGATTTGTTGGTTCATTATCCCTAACTTGGTTTTTATTAGTTAATTTGCTCTACAGAGGTGTGAAAGTGCCTGGTTCTGGGGGCGGGGGCAGGGGCGGGGCAAACACTTCTAACAAATGGAAAATGAAGCTTGGAGATTCCTAGGCCATATCAGAAATAATCTCTGATTCAGTTTGTATGGGATGATGTTGTTGTTGTTTCTTTATTAGAATATTTGGTGAAATACTAGTCCTCTGGGGATGTACCATTTATAGCTCTAGAGTTGCAATTTCTTCCTAACGTTTCGTAGCAAAATTGTAGTGGACTGTCCACACCATTGATTGCATATCACTGTTTTTCAGAGAGTGACTTCGCATTCCCCCATCCACACAAATGACGGAATGTGTTCTGTTTCAGAAAAGTTATGCATCTTTAGTCATACCTCTTCAGTTTTCCTGTTCCTCCAACACCAGTAAATGTTGGGATTGTGAGCATATCCATAGGGTTCTGATAGCCCCCTGGTGGAGTGTCCCTATGTTGGTATTTGTTGTTGTTGTTTAGCTGTTTAGTCATGTCCGACTCTTCGTGACCCCGATGGACCAGAGCACGCCAGGCACTTCTGTCTTCCACTGCCTCCCGCAGTTTGGTCAGACTCATGTTGGTAGCTTCGAAAACACTATCCAATCATCTCATCCTCTGTCGTCCCCTTCTCCTTGTGCCCTCCATCTTTCCCAACATCAGGGTCTTTTCCAGGGAGTCTTCTCTTCTCATGAGGTGGCCCAAGTATTGGAGCCTCAGCTTCAGGATCTGTCCTTCCAGTGAGCACTCAGGCCTGATTTCCTTCAGAATGGATAGGTTTGATCTTCTTGCAGTCCATGGGACTCTCAAGAGTCTCCTCCAGCACTATAATTAAAAAGCATCAATTATTCGGCGATCAGCCTTCTTTATGGTCCAGCTCTCACTTCCATACATCACTACTGGGAAACCATAGCTTTTACTATACAGACCTTTGTTGGCAAGGTGATGTCTCTGCTTTATAAGATGTGACCTGGTAATCTGTAATTCTGGTTGTGAGGAAGATTAGATGGTAGGAACTACTTGAATTCATTGATAAATGGAAAAAAAGGGAATGAAGCAGATGTTCCTCAAACCACACACCTAAAATGCCACAGAAGGAGCAGGAGGAAATTGAGCAAAACAGCTTCCACACAATGAAAATATTGCAGAGGTATCCTGGATCTTTCACAAATGTCATATGTTTTGTGACAGAATTAAAATGGTTTGGTGACTGCCATATCCCAGAATAGTAATGGAATGATAATGACATCATGTGGAAATATGTGGGTACAGTAGTTTGTAGTTATAGCACTACAAACAGTACATCTGGAAGACCTTTGAATGTAATAATATCATCTCTTCCAAAATCTGCTGTAAAAAAACACATTGTGGCTGAATTCTTTTCTCCAGCGTGATTTGGAAAATTATAGGTTCAGATCTGTACCTCTAGAGCTGATTTGATAGCTTAGGCAAACCATTATTTCCTTGATCCACCCTTTAACCACCACTCATCTGTGATGAAAAACAATATGGTGTCTTCCAGTTGCTTTGGATTGCAACTCCCATCAACTCTAGTCAACGTGGCCAAGTGTTGTTGTCCAAACCATGTGGAGACTCTTTTTAAAAAAATGTTCCAAATAAGCATGCCAGGACAAAATCTAGTCTAGAGTCCTTTCTTTGACTTGCTAATTTTCTAAATTTGTTTTGCTGGAGAGTATTCAGATAGCTGATCCTTTACTTGCAGTCTCAGGTGGGAAAGTTCAGCAACAAATACATTTTTTTCAGAAGCCCAACATAATGCATTAGGACATTTTGATAGTGTCAGAAATTCTGGCGAGGAAGTGCACTGGTGTCTTGTTCTTTGACTTAAGGAAAAGTTGTGTGGTGGTGGGGAGATTCATGGGGGTGAGTTCACATGAGCCTTCCACTTTTCCACCACATAAGATTCCCTTAAACAAGTACCGTGTAAACCCAAAGCACTCATGCGTCTACTTTCCAGCACTGCTTAGAATGTCAGTTAGAGAATGCCTACCCCACACTCTGGACTCAAATGAATTTTAATGTTACTGCTAAATTAATTAGTAGCCACATAGTGGAATGGCTCTGGAATTTCATTGCATTCAACAATTTGGCTCTCTTTGATCAATGATTCTGCACTTGCAATTTGCATTCCAGGCTAGAATTGATGAGGTTTTCTGGGTTTTATTTTTTATTTTTAGTTTATGGAGAAATGGGAGAGGACGTGGGAATGACCTTCCTTCCTATGCATCTGAATTAGCACATGGATGTCTTTAAGCTGCAATGAGGTACATCTACAGCTAGATTTTGCATTTATGCACTAGTGCTAAGTTTTATATAGAAAGTGCACAGGCAGGCTGCAAGATTCTCTGCAATATCCCAAATAATGTTGGCTGCATACATACAGTTTCCAGAACCCTTAGCAAACTACCACTTCCCAGGATTCGTTGAAGGAAACCTTGTGCTTTAGTTGTGTGGGGTGTAAGCATACATTGCTTACCTTTTAATATATATATATATACAGTGGTACCTCGGGTTACATACACTTCAGGT
Source organism: Podarcis cretensis (assembly GCF_951804945.1). Classification (NCBI taxonomy): domain Eukaryota; kingdom Metazoa; phylum Chordata; class Lepidosauria; order Squamata; family Lacertidae; genus Podarcis; species Podarcis cretensis. Next base: position 71,052,117 of record NC_137178.1, on the reverse strand, counting down.
TACATATGCTTCAGGTTACAGACTCCGCTAACTCAGAAATAGTACCTCAGGTTAAGAACTTTGCTTCAGGATAAGAACAGAAATCGTTCTCTGGCGGCACGGCAGCAGCAGGAGGCCCCATTAGCTAAAGTGGTGCTACAGGTTAAGAACAGTTTCAGGTTAAGTACAGACCTCCGGAATGAATTAAGTACTTAACCTGAGATACCACTGTATATATATGACATGTGCAGTTGCTGCTTTTCCATTTTAATAATACAAAATGCAATCTGTGATTGCATAGCATTTAAACATGCTCAGAGAAATTAGAATGCTAAGGTAAAAAACACTATTTTACCTTATTATTCTAACTTTCATTTTGATACCAAAACATTTTCTGTCTCTATACAAAAACATTTTCTGTCTCTTGAACAGATATTTAAGTTGCACCTATGATTCTCCTTTTTGTTGTTTTCTAACAAAAACAAACAAACATCTATTGATGCTTATTCAAAGATATACAGAAACACATAACCATTACAAAGTATCTTTTGATAATATACTGAGATAAAACTGCTACTTATTCTTTAAAAAAGTGCAAATTCAGAAAGAAGAAAATACAAGAAAAGGAGAAATCTAAAGAAGGAGAAATATCATACAAATATCACCTGGGATGGTGGGTTTCATTTGCCATGCTGAAGGTATGATACCCAATGCTCTAGTAACAATGTGGTAAGTAAATCATTCAGTTTTCGATAATTGCCATCAGATTATCACAATATTGTAGTTTTTTCGCACTTATGATTCTCATTGCTTTCAGTCTTGGTTGATGTACTGATTACTACTCTTGAGAGCAATTAACACTATAGCTCTGTTTTTGAGAACAAGGGTTTAGCAATAGTAATAATAATAGTCACTGTTACACTATCCTTAGCCCCCACCCCACCCCCAGTCCATGCTGTGAAGCAGGGTTGCCCCTGCCACAAAAGCCATTTGTGGTTTGGGGGGTTTTCCCTGCCCATTTCTGAAAGGAGAAATTCCCTGCACTAAAACTGCTTTGCATTATTTGCTCAAACTAAGAACACTTCCTGCCCCAAAAATATGCTCTGCTCACACTGACGCCCAAACAGATTTCCTTTTTTAGATGCACTTGGAGGTACCGTAACTGGATGCTGCCTGTACCTGACTGATAACCAAGTCTGGGCACCTTTGTGGAGTGATCCATGCCCTTTTAAGATTTGTCTTTGAATGACAAACGTGAATCTCCACTGAGTCAGCAAAAGAGAGATGATCTCCTGCAAGAGCTATCCTAGACTTCTCATCGGAGACAGCCAAGTGGCTGGCCTTGAGTCATCTTAAAATAATATTTGGAAGCCAAATTAAGATAAGCATAGCTGAGACAGTTACGTGTGCTTGTCTAGGGTTGCTGGGTGATCAAGGGTTGGCTATATCCCACACACTTCCCCCCCCCCCGAAAAAAAACCACCCAAGCTGATTTATCTCCATGAACCATGATGAACTCTTAACAGTGAAGAAACCCTGATAATTGTGCAGTAACAAATGCAGTGGGTAACTGTTACAGCTTGTGTGCAATCTTAGCTCATATCTTCCTGCACTCTTGCCAGAAACCTCTCAACTAGCAACCTCCCCCCTCCCCCAAACCCTAAACTTGCAGAATGCTTTTAAATAAAGATCTGGGGGTTTTTATCCCAGGGTATATTCTGGTTTTTGAGGTTCCTGGACACGCTACCATCACATTTTCAAGAAAGAGGCTAAGCTGTTTATCCCATTAAGAGCATGGGTAGGCAAACTAAGGCCCGGGGGCCGGATCCGGCCCAATTGCCTTCTAAATCCGGCCCACGGATGGTCTGGGAATCGGAGTGTTTTTACATGAGTAGAATGTGTCCTTTTATTTAAAATGCATCTCTGGGTTATTTGTGGGGCATAGGAATTCATTCATTATTTTTATTCAAAATATAGTCTGCCCCCCCAACAAGGTCTGAGGGGCAGTGGACCGGCCCCCTGCTGAAAAAGTTTGATGACCCCTGCATTAAGAGGGTTTCCCTTTTAAAGTCCAGTCACTGCATCAATGGGGATGGTGGTAATGGTTATTGCATAGCACCCTTAATGCGCCGTTCCTCACTTGTGGGGGAAATGATACTGATTGTATGTCTCTAAAAGAACCCAAGGCACGTGTTGTATTTTTGCAATTAGAGTGTTTGTACAAAATTTTGTCAAGCCCAGTCCTTGTCGAGTTGAGGACAATACGAGGTTGGACAGAGGTGAAACAGCTATGTAGCATAAATTGCTGTGTTGTTTAGACCAGCCAGCCTTTAAGTGGGGCAGGGACAGCCTCCCGCATTGCTTGCTGCGACCTACTGCTAGCAACCGGCTGCTTTCTGCTCTGATTCAGCATCCATCCAAGCCCGAATCCTGATACATTTCTTTTTAGGAACTCCTTCCTGCTGCTTTAAACGTATTCACTTTATATTTAGCAGCATATTGATCTTTATGGGACATGCTGGTGACATCTAAGAAGCGATGCAGTTTGAGAATTGGGGACGAAGAGTAAAGTTGCAGTGATTAGTTAAGCCCGTTAAGAATTCTTGAAATAACACTCGGTAGTTATTACTGAATGTTTGACACAAATTAAAATTGTGGCTTTTGGGGGGGGGGGGGTTGCTAACGAATTATCCAAATAATCAAATGCTGTAGTAGTCCATTTCATCTCATTTTAATTGTTCTTCCTATAGTCCAAGGTAGAAAAAAATTAAGAATCTGGGCTTGCAGATATCTGTGAATCCTTCACTTCCAGTAGCCATAACCCTGAGCATCTCCCAAATTGCAATCTATGATTCACCTAGATTGCATCTTATCTCTCATTTTCTTGCTCCAATAAACACTAAGTATCTAGTCTGTCTTCTGACTTCCTCTTGCCAACAGGATTCAATCTGCTGTCTGTACTTGTAGCATTGTTCCTGTAGTGTTCAACATTGGCAGCAAGTTGTTTGTTGCAAGTTTTCAGCTTCTGGATAAAAGGCTGCGGCCGAGTTGCTGTAATTTAGGAATCCTTCTGTTTTCTTTTCCAGTTGTGGTCCCTAATTGCATCTGAGGAAGTAATCTGTATTTAAAGGCAGTGCTAAAATACGGTGTATCGTTTCCCTGGACTGGATACTTATTACTATTTAAAGATAAATAACTGAACTGTTAAGAACTGTGGGGTTTTGTATAAAATACTCTTTCTTTTGGCTGAGTTCATGAGTGCCTCTTTAGACATTTCTGCTACTACGTACGTCCTTGCTGCATATTTGGTGTCTGTTTTCTTTTCACTTTTAATTATTGGCTGCTTCCTGAATGGTGAGCCAGCACATTGATAGTCCACAGTATGACACTGACACTCATGGCTAGCCCACTGATAGTCCAGCCTAGGCAGGGTTGTATGCACACTGCCTTAAAATGTAAAATAACATTATGTGCTTGGCAAGCCAAATTGTGTATCCAAGAAAAGCTGGATTCTGTACCTTTTTAAATGGAACAGATTTGCATGATGCTACCTTATTTTGCAGGGGATGTGGGTGGCGCTGTGGTCTAATCCATTGAGCCTAGGGCTTGCCAATCACAAGATCAGCAGTTCAAATCCCCGCGACGGAATGAGCTCTCATTGCTCGGTCCCTGCTCCTGCCAACCTAGCAGTTCGAAAGCACGTCAAAGTGCAAGTAGATAAATAGGTACCACTCCAGCGGGAAGGTAAACGGCATTTCCATGTGCTGCTCTGGTTCGCTTAGTCATGCTGGCCACATGACCCGGAAGCTGTACGCTGGCTCCCTTGGCCAATAAAGCGAGATGAGCGCCGCAACCTCAGAGTCGTCCATGACTGGACCTAATGGTCAGGGGTCCCTTTATCTTTTACCTTTACCTTTTTTTGCACAATTTAATGTGTTTTTCACCCCTAGTGAACACAGTTCTTGCTACAAAGCGTTTCCATTCACTTCTGAACTGTAGGGTGCTTTCTCATGTGTACGGATACTTTTTACAAGGACAAATAGGCTGAAAAGAAGCATGCGAACCAGCCCTTCCTTAAAGCCCAAAACATTGTTCCTCTGCTGTTGCGTGATACTATTACAGCTTTTTCACTTTTGATCTTGCACCACACATTTTCTCCCATCGTTTTGAATAAGTTCATGTGCTCCTTCGTGTTTATTAGAGTAAAATTAAGCAGTGCCATTTATGTGGTCTCCTAGAAGTCACGGCCATGTTGTTTTGCAGTGAGCTTGACAGGTAGAAAAGAATTATGGACTTGCTAGAGGCCTTCCACACAGATCAGGAAGTAGCAGTTGGGACTCTTGAATGTGAAACAGCCATGACAACATTCTTTCCATCTTTGTATCAGAATCCACAGTGTGTAAACACAGAATACTACTTAATTTAGTTGCTGTAACTCCTCATTTGTCGTGAAGCATAGCCCCGGGTGCACAATTTTGATGGGTCATCCTCACGCAGGCGTCCTCACGCAGGCGTCCTCACGCAGGCGCCGGCTTCTGTGGGGATCCCCCTGTCCCAATTAGGTGTGTCTTACAGGCCCCATTCCTGGCTCCCCATACTTCCTTGCTTGCCACTGAGGGGCTCTGAGACCCAGAGTCCAGCCTGGCTTTGCCACTTCATCCCTGGCCCCCTTGCTGAACGGCCACCCAGCCAGCACTTGCTCGCTCCTTGTTTGGCACGCTCCCCAGACAATGAGCGGGCATGGATGGAGGGAGTCAGGCAAGGAGCAAGCGCAGCACTGCCCAGTGCTCCTCTCTCAGGTATTGGTGGGATTTACCCATTGCTCGGTCCCTGCTCCTGCCAACCTAGCAGTTCAAAAACACGTCAAAATGCAAGTAGATAAATAGGTACCGCTCCAGCGGGAAGGTAAACAGCATTTCCGTGCGCTGCTCTGGTTCGCCAGAAGCAGCTTAGTCATGCTGGCCACATGACCCGGAAGCTGTACACCGGCTCCCTCGGCCAATAAAGCGAGATGAGCACCGCAACCCCAGAGTCGGTCACGACTGGACCTAATGGTCAGAAGTCCCTTTACCTTCCAAGTGCTGAGTTGGCCAGCTGGGCTACCCACTGCACAAGCAGGCAGGCAGCACACTGTGGCTCTGCTTGGCTGTGGTGGGGCAGGGGTTGCTCCATCAGTGGCAAGAGCTGGGCTGGTGTGGCAGACTCCTTTCACCCTCTGTCCCCCACCTCAGGCACTGGCAAACCACAAGAGGCCACTGCTTTCTCCTCTTAAAATACAAATTTTTGGGGAAGGTGTACTGGTGTAAACAACTGGCATGCTTGCCCAAACTAACGGGAGTTCAGAAGTACAGTGGTACCTCTGGTTGCGAACAGGATCCGTTCCGGAGGCCCGTTCGCAACATGAAAAAAAATGCAACCCACAGCGGAGCATCTGCACAGGCGTGGGTTGTGATTCGCCGCTTCTGCGCATGCGCATGACATCATTTTGCATGTCTATGCATGCGCAAGCAGCGAAACCTGGAAGTAACCCTTTCCAGTACTTCCGGGTCGCCACGGGACGTATCCTGAAAGAACATAACATGAAGCGGACGTAACATGAAGTATGACTGTACCTGTGATATCAACTTGAGGTCTCCTCCCCCACCCCAAAGGCTGTTAAAGTTGTGGGCATCTTATGAAAATGCGTTCTGTGGGTTAACCTTGAAGAAATTCTGTATCTGTTGGCTTTCAATTTGTAGCCTAACATTCAATAGTGAATGTTTATCTGAAGATATAGTGAATATCTGAAGAAATAGTGAATGTGTATCTGAAGAAGTGTGCATGCACACGAAAGCTCATACCAAGAACTAACTTAGTTGGTCTTTAAGGTGCTACTGGAAGGATTTTTTTTTTTATTTTGTTTTGATTCAATAGTGAATCAACCCAAAAGTTTGACGTTTGAGAGTGATGCTTCACGCCTATGAGTCATGATTTTAAAGTGGTCTCAGTATAATGAGTGTGAATCATTTCCATAGGAGGATGGTGGGGTTTAACTCGGTGTCTGTGTGTTCTCTCTTCGACGTTCCGTTTTCTCAAGCACTGGGTTGGTTCAGCATCCCCAGAGCAATGAACATTTTGTTTGTTTTTCAAAGCAGGGCTGTGAATTTCTGGTTGGATAAGGAAAGGCACTTTCCAAATGAAGACATATGGAGGATTTTAATGGCAATTGTGAAACATGTGGCCCTGTTACGGCATTGTGCTTTTTAGCATAGAGAGGCAGGGGATATATATCTCTTCTGAAGAATCTGTGATTTCTAGTACTGCTTAAGATTGCATTCTTCACCCTTAGAGGTGAGCAAAGGACGAGTGAGATCTTAGCTAGTGGAAGCGCAATGATACAAGGTGCACAATGAAAAGGACCAGATATTGTTCCTTCCAGGGGGAGGGGAAACCCTTCCACAGTTCCCAGGACAACAGATCTTCTTCTAACTTTGCATAGTTAACCTTATTGGATCATTTAGCTCCTGGGCGCAACTAAGAGTGCCATTTGGCCCAAGGACATCATATGCACAAGGGCAACTCTGCTAGTATTTTGAAGAAACCCAGTTGCATGGTCCATCTACAGGGAAGATGCATTCACTGACTACCAATAGAGGTCCTTCTTAGTGCCTCTATCAAATTTATGGAATTCCCATGCTAAGGAACTCTGGCCACCACATTTGCCTCTTGATTGGGTTTTGCAGGCAAGAAGAGGCATGTTCAAGTTTATTCTGCCAGGTACCCGATGCTGTCTGTGTGACAAAGCTTGAATTTTGTCTGGATTCTCTGCTATACTTTGGTAATTTGTAGCAGCTTATGAGGGGAATGTCCCTGCTTCAAATCTTACCTGTGCCATGAATTTTCTAGGTGATAAGTGCCTATCTCTCAGATGTAGTCCCTCATTCTGCAATACTGGGAGTACTGACCTACTGATATTCATGGGTTCTTTGCAAGGATTACTGAGAAGGTTTGTAGCAAACCTTGCATGCCCTAAAGCCATATAATAATAACAATTATTATGATATAGCCTTTTAAAACTGTAGGCATGCAGACTCTTTGTATTCGTTCCGTCTCCTCTTTTTTTTAAAAAAATGCAGTGTGTGTGTGATATTTTCTGGAAAAGGAAATAATTTTTTTTTTTAAAAAAAGCATACTATTAAAGTTTAATATGTAAGTAGAAAATCCATTAAAAAAGGAAATGTACCCTGCCATTGCAATTACACTAGTTTAGCCCTCTACAAGCAAAACATGGCAAAATACATGTTTGAATGGGGATCCACAGTAATCACTATGGTGCTGTCTTTCTGTTTTAAGACCTGAAAGCTCCAGGGGAGGAAAAAGAATAGATGGAAGTATCTTGCAGAGACAAGAGTCTTGATTTGCTCGTGTGCCATGACTGCTAATGACACTTGGGTGTAGAACTATGTCCAGAGGTGTTGAAAGGTGGTACAACAACAGGAGAGATTCTGAGCCATTAAATTCTGCCCACCTTCTGTGTGTTTTGATTAATAACTCTGAGGCTTTCTGTGGTTATGAGCTAAATGGACTAGGATTTCAGGCAGTTGACACGGTCGCTCATGTTACATGATTTTTAAAAGTCAGTTGCAGTCTTTGGAGGTAAAAGTAAGAGAACAGCTTTCTCTGAAACATTAGACTGTGTTGCCACAGACTATAAGTGTGGGTGCCATTTTTGAATGCTTTTTTTTCTATAATAGGAACTCTTTTGGTGAAATGGCAATGCTAGGCATTATTTCTAAATTTCCAGGTATGCATGTCATCTTTGTGTCCTCCTTCCTCCATTTTTTCAGGTGTGCCTGTTCTCTCTTTTTGGCATTGTGCAAGTGGCTACCCTCTATTTCTTTTTTTGAACTCTCTTCGGTTTCATGCCAGGTTTTGAACTATTCTGGCTTCCCCCAAAGAATCGTGGGAATTTGGTCTTGCTGCAGTGGTGGCTGGTGCCCACTGGAACTGGTAGGGCAGAGAGGTCAGCCGCAGATGGAGCCAGTGGCAGGGAAACCTTCCCAGCTATCCCATTCATCCTTCCTGCAGAGTTGTCCAATGGCACTAGTCAGATTCGGGAAGAGGAAACCGAGAGCCAGTGCCACCCATTGCGCTGGATGTAAGTAAGAAGGCAGACAGGTAGAGACAGGTGGAAGCTTGCTGAGGTTGGTAGAGCATTGTCCCATGTGCCCTAATGGATCAGTCTCTGCTGGTTTGCTGAGGTATTCACTATTGGCAATCCATGCACCTTCTCCAACCAAAGACATGTTGTTCCTTTGGCTAGGTTGGAGCAGTGATAACTTTGTAGAGTAGATCAACCTTTAGACATTACATATGGGAAATAAGCCATGAGATTCTCCACACACAAAAAATGGATAGTTGTTTTTAAATTCCCAGTGTATAGCACTGAATGATAGGAAATTGTACAGTTGACAGATGGCCATCCAACCTCTGCTTTGAAATGAGAACCCACAACCTCCCAAGATAATCCGTTCCACTGACCAACAGATTTTACTGTCAGAAAGTTCTTCCTGGTGTTCAATCAGAATCTCCTTTCTTGTAACTTGAAACCGTTGGTTCAAGTCCAATCCTTGGAGCAGGAGAAAACAAGCTTGCTCCATCTTCCATTTGACAACCCTTTAGATCAGGCATAGGCAAACTTGGCCCTCCAGATGTTTTGGGACTACAATTCCCACCATCCCTGACCACTGGTGCTGTTAGCTAGGGGTGATGGGAGTTGTAGTCCCAAAACATATGGAGGGGCGAGTTTGCCTATACCTGCTTTAGATATTTGAAGATGGCTATCATATCTCCTCCCAGTCTCCTCTTTTCCAGGCAAAACATACCCAGCACTTCAACTGTTCCTCATAACTTTTGCCCTCCTCTGCACACTTTCCACCTTGTCAATGTCCTTCTTAAATTGTGACACCCAGAACTGGGCACAGTACTCCATGTGTGGTCTGACTAATGAACCAGTAACCGCAAAGCCTTGAGACTGAGATCCTAACTCTGTGAGCTAATGTGGACTCTGCTCAGATTTCTAGGCACAGAGCGAAAGAGAGGCAGTATGAACCCCTCAGATTGGTCAGGCATGATAGAAATACTAGGAGTCTGGTATTCTAGCTCTTGCTTGGTTCAATAGAACAGTACATTATGTACTTCAGGTTCCAGTTTCAAGTTTGGACCACTGACCTCGCATGCTCTGAGCTAAGGGCACCCCTTCCAAGGTTTAGCTTTAGGTACAGCCACTCAGGGCCTTGGCAAAACAGAAAAAGTTAGTTTCCTAAATCCTGCTATTGGTAGAGGGGAGAACAAGAGAAAGGAAATCCGGTCTTTGCTGCAGGCTGCTTTTGACATTTACATTCCATAGGGATGCTTGCCTAACCTGAGTGTTTGGAGGTCTAACAGCTCATTAGAATATTAACAGTAGGACCAAGCTAAATAAGAAGGGTTTTGTGGGTGGATGTCCTCTGGCTGTGTATTCCGAAAGGTGGGGCGGGGGGAAGTGGCAAACAGAACCAGAAACTAATTAAACAGTCGGCTAAAGCAAGCATATTTAAAAAGCTCCAAAAACTTCCAAAAAAGGAAACATATTACAGTTATCTGCATTCACAGCACAGAACAAGTTTGGTAGTATTTAAGATAATTCTCTAGTGCTTGCTATTTTTAGCCTAGGAGTAAGCTTCAGTAAGAGCTTTTTCAGCAATGCATCCCTTTAACCTGGCCTAACAAGCTAAGCCAATAAGCTGTCTGATTTCCGTCTTACATGACGAAGAGAGATAGCTGAAACAAACCATTTGCGGTGAAAATGTTCCAGCCTATCTTTGTATTAGGAGAGTCCCACCCCTCCCACCCCTGGTATGGATTTTCCCCCAAGCATCCTAATATTAAGTGTAGCTTGTCAGAGACCAAAATGTCAAGCTCCACTGTTTTGAAATTGTAGAAGCAGATAAATAAAAACAGTAGGGTTTTTATAGAAGCAGCATAATTTGGGGGGCAGGGATAGGGGAAGAGGTGGCGCAGGCAAGCATTACTACTTCATAGCTGGCAAAAATGAATCTCTGTTCTTTCAGCTGCTATTAGTGATTTGTAGAGATTTGTAATGTTTTGCAGAAATCGGTGTGTGTGTGTGTGTGTGTGTGTGTGTGTGAACACACATATTCCTAAGCAATAGGCGGAGTAATAGCAAAAGACTAGAGTCACCCAAAGGGCAAACTTTTGTTTTAAATGGAATACTGCAATTTGCATTATTCTCTTTAGATTTAAATGGTATGATATTTTTTAATTTCTCTCAACTAGAAAGAACAACTCTACCCTAAGCTTGGCTGTGGGCACAGTGACATCTCGTATGATATGTCACCTGGATTTTGTTTTGGTTCCAATGCATTCACATCTGTGAAAAGAAGAGGCCAGTCTAAAAGTAAAAGAGTAATTTTAATTGTGCTGCAAATAATATATTTAGCTTACTCCCTCTTCCCTTACTTGCAACATGAGTTACAAACCAAAAGTTGCAATTTTGTTTTTCATTTGTTTGCTTCCTTTGCATTTTTTGTATAAGATTACTTTCTGAAAATTAATAAACATTCAAATAAACAGAAACAGAGTAGCCTGGCTACCCAGTTTTATAACATAGCAGAGGAAGGAAGGAAAGCTTGATTCGTTGCTTGTATGCTATTTCGCCTCTTCTCTTCCGAATTTCAAATGCATGCCATGAAAGGGCTCCATAAAGGTAAAGGTAAAGGGACCCCTGACCATTAGGTCCAGTCGTGGCCGACTCTGGGGTTGCAGCGCTCATCTCGCTTTATTGGCCGAGGGAGCCGGCGTACAGCTTCCGGGTCATGTGGCCAGCATGACTAAACCACTTCTGGCGAAACAAGAGCAGAGCACGGAAACGCTGTTTACCTTCCCGCCGGAGCGGTACCTATTTATCTACTTGCACTTTGACATGCTTTCGAACTGCTAGGTTGGCAGGAGCAGGGACCAAACAACAGGAGCTCACCCCTTTGCGGGGATTCGAACCGCCGACCTTCTGATCGGCAAGTCCTAGGCTCTGTGGTTTAACCCACAGCGCCATCCATAGCTGCTGCTAAATACATTTTTGGGGCGCTGCAGATTTTCAGTTGTGAGCATTGAGAAACTGAACCCCAGTCCACCCAGTTCCATTGTATCATTATAATGTGGATATCCTGCGGCTCCTAGGACAGGGTTGGAGAGTCTCCAGTTATTGGATTCCAGTTCCCATCAGCCTTGGTCATCATTACTGCTAGTCAGGGATGATAGGCGTTGTGGCCCTTCAGAGTTGGTGGACATGGGATGCTACATCCCTGCCTTGGGAGCCAGTGTTTTTGAGTCTGCCACCAGTTTCCTCAGTCCCTCAGTATAGAGGCCATGCACCTTCTGATGCAATTGGGGATACTCCATTTCCAGTGGAATATTCCACACCTCCATTTATTGTTTGATGAAAAACTAAAATACGGCAGTCCCATAAGGATATCACATACACTGAGATGTGTAGCACTTCAATTTCAGGGATTCAAAAGAGCAGTTTATAGTCATGTTTGCCATCAGCCTGCAACCTTCAGTTGGTGCTAAAGCTGAAAATAAACTTTCATGCACCTCTTTCGCACTGAGTGGTGGTGAGCAAATGGCACTTGATTTTTAAAAGGCTATCAGAGAATGAGCAGTCTGTTCGGTTTTGTCCATAAATGTAATCTCTGAATGCAAGGAATGCAGCTCTGCCATGTCTCCTAACACTGTGCGGCTACATCAAGTGCTCCAGTCCTCTTGTCACTAAAAGAGCAGCGGGAGCAAACCAGCAAAACTCTGGTTAGTACCAAGGCGAATTTCGACGGCCGTGATTGTAAAGCCTAACACGTTACAGAGAAATGGGGTAATACTGTGCAGATGGGCTGCCCTCAAGGAATCTTTCCTAAGTGAGAACTTTGTATGTCACAGTTTTCCAGAGGCAGTCCTGGAATTATGAAAGGCTTCTGATTTGATCCTGGAATGTCCCTATTTTTCCCACCAGTGCCACTGCTGCTGAGTTTGGGGAAGAGATGAGCTGCAGCAGCTGTGAGGGTGCACCTTATTGCCTCTCCATGGCCGCCACTGCCAGCCCTCCCCCCTTGGAAAACTCATAGGGGGTGAGGAGGAGGAGGAGAGGCTGTGGCTGTGGAGGCCCAGCCCTGTGTGACACACCAGCTCTGAGGGGGCAGGCAGAGGGCAGGACAGCCCTGGGTGGGAAGAAAGGGGGAACGAAGCGGAGCACAAGGAGTCTTGATTAAAAAAGAAATGCTTTCTGTGTCTGCATCGAATCTTGCCCCTTTCTAAAATTTATTTGCAGTGGTACGTCGGGTTACATACGCTTCAGGTTACATACGCATCAGGTTACAGACTCCGCTAACCCAGAAATAGTACCTCGGGTTAAGAACTTTGCTTCAGGATGAGAACAGAAATCGTGCTCTGGCAGCGCGGCAGCAATTGGAGGCCCCATTAGCTAAAGTGGTGCTTCAGGTTAAGAACAGTTTCAGGTTAAGCACGGACCTCCAGGACAAATTAAGTACTTAACCCGAGGTACCACTATACCTCAGGTTAAGAACTTTGCATCAGGATGAGAACAGAAATGAAGGTTTTCTGGGAAATGATTTATAATGAACTGAAAAAGGTATTTAAGTATACCTTCCTTAAGAAACCAGAGGCCTTTCTCTTGGGCATTGTTGGTCAGAGTGTGCAAAAGAAGGATCGAACCTTTTTTATGTACGCTACAACAGCAGCAAGGATACTCATTGCTAAAAGCTGGCAAACTCAAGAATTACCCACACTGGAAGAATGGCAGATGCAACTGATAGACTATATGGAACTGGTGGAGATGACTGGCAGAATCCGAGACCTGGGAGAAGAACTGGTGGAGGAGGACTGGAAGAAATTTAAGGACTATCTACAAAAATATTGTAAATTGCATGAATGTTAAGAAAGATGTAAGATTAGCAAAAACACGGCTCCAACAAACTAGTTATAAAGAATATAAATTTAAATTTAATTGGAAGATGAAAAGATAAATTTTGGATAAGTAATATTTTATGATTAAGCTTCAATAAGAGTATGTTAAATCCCAAAATTTGAGACATTAAATATTGGAAAATTATATTATATGAATTAAATTAAGTTAATAATTTGCTGGTAAAATTTATGTTTAGAAAGCAGGAACAAGAGATGTGAGGAAGTCCAAAGTTGAGAATGAAATGTGGATAATGGAAAATATTATGTTATTATGTATGTTTTTTATTGGTTACACAAAAATTTAATAAATATTATTATAAAAAAAAAGAGAACAGAAATCGTGCTCTGGCAGCGCGGCGGCAGCAGGAGGCCCCATTAGCTAAAGTGGTGCTTCAGGTTAAGAAGAGTTTCAGGTTAAGAATGGACCTCCAGAATGAATTGAATACTTAACTTGAGGTACCACTGTATTGGTGTGTGCTTTTCTGTTTGTAAGGTAAAGGTAAAGGGACCCCTGACCATTAGGTCCAGTCGTGACCGACTCTGGGGTTGCAGCGCTCATCTCGCTTTATTGGCCGAGGGAGCTGGCGTACAGCTTCTGGGTCATGTAGCCAGCATGACTAAGCCGCTTCTGGCGAACCAGAGCAGCACACGGAAATGCCATTTACCTTCCTGCCGGAGCGGTACCTTTTTATCTACTTGCACTTTGATGTGCTTTCGAACTGCCAACTTGGCAGGAGCAGGGACCGAGCAACGGGAGCTTACCCCGTCGCAGGGATTCGAACCACCGACCTTCTGAAGTTTTCTCAAGATGGTGGAGGGTGTGTATTCTATGTTCCGTTGATGTGATGATGGTGGCACTTGCCCTTCTCAAAGGAAATGCTCTGGGTGTGTGTTGAATGGGGGGGGGGGGTCAAAAAGGATCAGTTGCGGTGAGGGGAGAGTGAGGAATGTCCCTATTTTCATCTGAGGAATGTTAAAGGTTATGGTATGTTACTCTGTATACTTTTACGTGTGTTGCTATTTATAATCCTTGGTCTGTCTCTCTTCCACCTCCTCACTGCTGGTGTGTGCCCCAGGCCCGCCAAACATGTGATCCACCAGCAATGTATTGTGGTCTTCCAGTTCTTGGTAGCTTTTCTTGCAGACATAGGCAGGCAGCAAAATCAGGAGGCTAGGTTGTGTTTTGTCTTGGTGTGTCACAGATCCTGTAGGTTTTGTGGTTGAATACAAATCAAGTACACTTGCTTGAGTCGTGTGCAAGCAGACCCACCTGTTAGTCAAGGGGCAAGTTAACCAACTGAGGGGCTATATGTACAAAATTGTTATGCGGCAGCTAAATCAATGGGATTGTTCATTTTGGCTTGAAAATCTTTCTTTGGAAAGGGGCTTTCAATTGTTGTTTAGTCGTTTAGTCGTGTCCGACTCTTCGTGACCCCCATGGACCAGAGCATGCCAGGCACTCCTGTCTTCCACTGCCTCCCACAGTTTGGTCAAACTCATGCTGGTAGCTTCGAGAACACTATCCAGCCATTTCGTCCTCTGTCGTCCCCTTCTCCTTGTGCCCTCCATCTTTCCCAACATCAGGGTCTTTTCCAGGGAGTCTTCTCTTCTCATGAGGTGGCCAAAGTCTTGTAGCCTCAGCTTCAGGATCTGTCCTTCCAGTGAGCACTCAGGGCTGATTTCCTTCAGAATGGATAGGTTTGATCTTCTTGCAGTCCATGGGACTCTCAAGAGTCTCCTCCAGCACCATAATTCAAAAGCATCAATTCTTCGGCAATCAGCCTTCTTTATGGTCCAGCTCTCACTTCCATACATCACTACTGGGAAAACCATAGCTTTTACTATACGGACCTTTGTTGGCAAGGTGATGTCTCTACTTTTTAAGATGCTGTCTAGGTTTGTCATTACTTTTCTCCCAAGAGGCAGGTGTCTTTTAATTTCGTTAAATAATAAAAATAATATCAATCACTTAAACGGCATCTCTATGTGATCAAAGCACTTTGCATATGTTTCCTTGGACTATTTATAGCATTGGTGGGAATCTTGCATCCTGTGGGCCTCGTTTACGTCAGGTGTGAGGCAGGTAAAGATGCAGCTGCAAAGGAACAACCAGGAGTTTTAAAATCTCCTCCTGATCCATGTCAAGTAGGGCTTCTATTTGGCACCACATGCAAGGCCCAGTGGAATTGGTTCCACATGGAAGCTTCCAAGCAGAGCTCCTCTAAGTGTAGCCAATCCCTGCAGAAAGCGGGACTTAGAAGTCCATGCCACTCGTGTGACTGATGGCGATGTGAAGCCCTGCTGGGATTGGCTACACTCTGGCATTTCCGATCAAGCTGTGGCTGATCCATGCAAAAGCGAGGCTTGGAGACAGGGCTGATCAACAGTGATTTCAAGCCCTGCTTGGATTGGCTGGGATCTCCTTTGAAGTACAGCTTGTGTTCAAACTGTGCCACAAAGGAAATTAGGCTTCCTGCGGAAATCAAGGGTAGATTTGGTGGTGTGCCTGCATTTGCAGAGGTAGCTGCCTTTTATTTTATTCTGTAAATCGAATCAATCATTTTTAATGAAAGTGAATATATAAATACGTTTAAAAAGGAATAGTTTAAACAGAGTGGAAATGGTGCAGAAGCTAAGCAGGGTCTGGTATGGTTTCAAATTGGATGGGAGACTGTGTGTTAAGATTCCTGCATTGCAGGGGATTAGATGATCCTTAGAGTCCCTTCCAGCTCTGCAATTCTATTATTCTGTGGTTGGGTGATTGACAGGTTGGCTGCCCCATCTATCTGCCCATGGGTAGGTGAGCTCAGCATCCGGCCTGACGTCCAGAAAAGCTGTTCCTGATCTAGAAGATCTGTGTATGCTTGCTTACAGCTCTGGCCGATCCCTGATAACATGTAAAAATGATAGGTATTGAACTGAGTACAACTCAGAGTAGACCCACTGAAATTAATGCACCTAAGTTGTGACTATTAACTTCAGTGGGTCTGCTCATGAGTTGAATACTACCTAAAGTGTTTCACAGCAGGCCAAAAGTGCAGGAGACCACAGATGTGTTAGGAGCTCATCCTACACTTGAGTAGGACCCTGGTAGAGACACATGCCCAACTGGCATGTTCCCTCCCTCCTGGTCGATCGTTCGGGAGCTTCAAAAGCTTTCTTCTGCCTGAACATCACAGTGACTGATGCCAACAGACATCTGCACACTTAGGGATCTTCAGAGTCTTCGCAGCTTGTGTGACAGGCCTCAGCAACTCAGCATTTTGGCTAACCTACTTTATTTACATTAAACACACACGGAGCACTGAAACATGGCTCCCTCTCTCTCTATCATCAGACATCAAAGAGAAAAAAACAAAGGACAATAGTCCCACTTCACGGAACACAGTAACACAAACATCCTGTCTCCGTCAGTTCCCACTCTGTGGAGTCAAAACATATACCGTCATGTGACAGACAACAATCCCATGACTGTAATCATGGCGCAGGAATTCTAACAAGATGAACTCCACTCTGTGATTGAGTCCGTTATGTAGTTAAATAAGAGCAACTGAAATGACCTCCTTTAAAAAGAGAGGGAGAAATAGCCCTCAATATTCTACACAAATTGAGGCATACCTGAGCCCACAAGCATTCAGCAACTTGTAGGCATGTGAGAGTGATATCTGTGCAGTTCATTTCTATTTTAGTCTTCTGGCTGGGCAAGGCCTGACACTGGCAAGCCTATGAGGAAGGAAATATGGCCAGGCCCCAGAACCTAGGGAGGAAGAAGCTATCCTGCAGCGTTGATATCTGCGTGCGTAATAAGAATAGTACTTGGCACATTTAAAGTGTTCAGTGCGTTTCCCACAGTAATCCTTATAACAGCTCTGTGTACTAGGTGCTACACAATATGCAGAGATACCATCCGATTCTAACACCTTTTACGAGTAGCTGAATATTTGCAGGTTCTTGAGTTTCATGGAGCTCTAACCTGGGCAGACTGAGCCAGAGTTTAATGGTACCTATTTGAGAACTGCGGGTGAACTGTTTTGGTCCTAGGTGACTGGAGAAGAGCAAATGCAGTACAGAATAGTAAACAGAGACCCAGGGATATACAGACCTATAAGCCTGACCCTTTTTATTTGATAGAGTGTTAAACTGTGTACTAAAACAATACCGTTCTAAGTACCTGTAGGGGGAAAGGGGGCAAAAAAGGGAAGGACAGGCTGACCTCACAAAAGAGAGAGCTTTGCTCAATATTATTGAGTTGAAATAGAAAGATTTTAAAAGCCCAAGTCTTCATTGAGAGCATTGAGTGACTCCAGTCATTTCTTAATTAAGTATATCAACATGTTTCCACAAGGCATTTTGGATTATCATAAGCAATTAAAGTCATTCCTTGGTGTGGTAAACAATGGTTGAGTCTTTGCTAGGCCTCTGGCATCAACAGAAGCTGACTGTGTAATTGGATTGCCTTGGAGACTTGATAGCCAGATGGATTTTTGGAAGGACCAAGCTCTACTAAGGAGGAAGAATGCTGCCCATATCCCTTCTTGTTTGTGGCGATGACAGAGTGCTAGGCCTTTCTGGGACTGGGCAATGTCCTCAAGGATCAGCTTGGGTTGTTGATGTCACTGTTCCAAGTGACCAGGCTTTTTGCTTTGGTGGCAGAGGAGAATGGAGCTAGAATGCTTGGTTTGGTTTTCTTCTTTTTGCAGAGCATCCCCAGCTTCCAAGAACCATCTCAAGAAGAATAAAAATCAGACTCAGAATGTAAAATTCACTTTCCAAGAACAACAACCAATCGCTAAAAGCCTGGGGAAATAAACCCATTTCAACTTGCCTATAAGACAGAGTAGTAGATGTTTCTGTGCAGATCATTCTGTAATGGGTTTACCACCACAGAGAAGGTCCTATTTCTACTTACCACCTGTTTTTCATTTGAAGCCAAGTTTGGAACAGTCATATATTTCCAACCATTTGCTTCTTTTTAAATAATAAAGATTATTTCCTGATTTTAGCTACCTAGGTTGAGCTGTGGGATTGTGTGGCACTATGGTCAGAAGACTTGAAATGACAGGCTAGCCCCCTCCTACTTCTTCCCACTACAATTTTTCCACGGACCTTCACAGTTCCACCTTTTTCAGCTGAGTAGCTGAAGAGGTATGTGTGTAGCACATAAGTGCTGATGGACTGGCAGCCCGAAGTGCTGTGGTGATGGATAAAAACCGATGAGCCATAGAGTTTCTTACAACTATAGGAGTATCAGAATCTGAAGTGGGCAAGGATATGGCGCTCCTCAGGTAGCAGAGTCTGTGTAACAGGACTCCTTGAGCTAAAGTCAAAGATGATTACAGAGAGCAGGTGAGGGTGCAGGTGGCCTGGCATCCTCTTATATGTTGAAACGCTTTCTGCCATTGCAACCATCTTACACCCTGTGTGAGTGTTTTGGTCATTTCCCCTCTAGTGGGTTTGCCCTGCTCTTTACAAAAGAGAGCCTTCCTTGTTCTTGCGCCGTCAGCCCAATTGTGGAATTTCCTTCTTCAGGAGACACAGATAACAAAAATTCTAAGGGGTTTCCACTGCCAAGTGAAAACATTTTTATTCTCCTGGCCGTTCGGTGTAAATCAGTGATTTCCGCTTACTCAGTTTTATATTTTCATGTGCTGTTGTGTTTTAATGATTGGGTCTCAATAAACTGCTTTTAAGTAATGTGTACATGGTAGGTTTGTTTGCACATTTTGTAACACGTTGGAAAGAACCCTGGGATGAGAATGATCCAAATTGGGTAAATAAAATTGCGAATAGATTTGTTTTGGGAGCATCCTGCTTTCACCTAAGACACCAAGTTTTCCAATCCTACAAGATCGCTTACAATAAAAATCTAAATGTCTGCTTGTTCTGTAGTGATGGCCTGAGGATGTCTCTAGGTAAGATTATTTGTCAGCAGAATGACAGTATCCAAAGTAATAGTTTTTTTGCTGTAGTTGCCATCCCTGCTTCTGACTACAGCCAAACTAGATTTGGCATTTTACTTTGTAGCTTGCCCCAGAGTGTAAGCTTTGGGTCCCCCGCCTCCTGGAGATGATGATGATAAGGGGGAGAGACAGTGGCATAGCATGGGGGGCACAGGGGCCGTTGCACCAGGGGCAACATTGTTAGGGGTGCAAATACAGTTCCATGCTTCCGTTGCTGGCCTCCATTGAAAACAGCTTCTCCATGCAAACCAGGAAATGACCTCTCCAATGAAATGACTCTTCTTTTCTTATCTCTGAGGTTGCAATCTCCTGGGTGGCGCGGGTGCCATTAGGCAGTTGAATGTGCATGCATACTCTGCCCGTTTCCCTCCCACTCACCCCCCTTGCGAGGCGCCGGCAACCCACGCTATGCCACTGGGGAGAGGAAGACATTAGTCCACTGTGGTCTTGATTTACACACAAAGAGAGAGAGATCAAGACCACAGTGGGTCTGCAATAAACTTTCATTTTACCATCATGTTTAGCTTAACCCTGAGGCGGCAATTGTTGCTGCAGTATGGTGTTTGTTGAATGTGTTCTCATGCCCACTTCACAGAAGGAGCTTAATCCAGGTTCCTACTTTTTCTGCTCACTTTGCACATGGACAAATGTGCTGGGAACACCCCTATTCATAAGTCAGGCCCAGTGTAAGGTGTTGGCCTGATTTGTGTTGCGTGATGAGGATTGATTTTGCAGAGACTGGAAGGGGAATCCACCATGTTTCTTGGCATTATAAAAATGCACTTAATATGCTAATGTTAAGATAGCTGGCAATGAATTTGCCACCATCAAGTTCTGGACACATTTAAACATCCCTTGTGTGCAAAACACAGTTAATGCATTTATTTAGTAATCAGCATATTATCTCATGTAGTCAGTAAACGTTGAGGCCCAAACTGCTGATAAGATCGTTTGCTTTCAGGTGTTTTTCAATATTGTGCTCAGCGTCAACTATAAATTGAGTTGAGTGACCTTTTGGTTCTGAATCAAATAGACTGCATTTCTGTGGTTTCAATTACACACACATATATATAATAGGGACCACAACAACTGCACCAGTATCTTATCGTTCTGGTTCTGTTAGCGCAGTCAAGAGTCTGATAGCTCATTTTCTTCTTTTCGTTCTCTGCGTTCAAAATCAAAGCCTTGGTGCCAACGAGAGAGAAGATAGGCAGTTTACACAACTGAAATCTAATCATTTAGCAGCTTGCAAGAACTGTGAATGATTTCTGGTCAAAGGATGTAAAATGTGTTGCTACAGGTTGCTAGCAAGGTAGTGTATTTGTGAGACAAATAAGTCAATTAGTAGCTCCTCCATTTATTAGAAACTTAATTGTCAGCTCAGAATGGAAACTTCTGAACTGCAACAGCTCATTAGAAGCAAGAAAACATGCAAGGGTATCCCCCCACAACTTTTAGTAGACTTTTGGAAATGTGTTGATGCCAGAAAAGCTTAAATTTATACTGAAACAATGCATCAGCTTAAGGAGTACGGAGGGTATTTTGTGAAAATTTACTTAGGATGAGTTTCAGATCATTTTAGACAACGACCTCGTTGGCCTTTGGTTATAGCTTGTGGTTTGTCTTTTTATTGCTTGCATCCAGCTGTCTCAAGAGACTATGAAGTGCACCTCCAGGTACAAAGTCAAACCATTGCATTACTGACCTCCCTGAGACACAAACCTGGGCAGTGTATATGGAGGGGCTGCCCAGATAACAAGACTGATGTGGTCCAAAGAAAAAAACAACAACATAGCAATACATTTATTATTTATACCCCGCCCATCTGGCTGAGTTTCCCCAGCCACTCTGGGCGGCTCCCAATCAAGTGTTAAAAACAGTACAGCGTTAAATATTAAAAACTTCCCTGAACAGGGCTGCCTTCAGATGTCTTTTAAAGATAGGATAGCTGCTTATTTCCTTCACATCTGAAGGGAGGGTGTTCCACAGGGTGGGCGCCACCACCGAGAAGGCCCTCTGTCTGGTTCCCTGTAACCTCACTTCTCGCAATGAGGGAACCGCCAGAAGGCCCCTTGGTGCTGGACCTCAGTGTCCGGGCTGAACGATGGGGGTGGAGACGCTCCTTCAGGTATAGAGGACCTAGGTCGTTTAGGGCTTTAAAGGTCGGCACCAACACTGAATTGTGCTCAGAAACGTACTGGGAGCCAATGCAGATCTCTCAGGACTGGTGTTATGTGGTCCCGGCGGCCACTCCCAGTCACCAGTCTAGCTGCCGCATTCTGGATTAATTGCAGTTTTCGGGTCACCTTCAAAGGTAGCCTCACATAGAGCGCGTTGCAGTAGTCCAACGTGCCAACATGGCTGTAGGAGTTTTGCACCAACATGGCTGTAGTAGTTACAGCCTAAGGGAATTACTGATTTGTCTGAAGGAGGCTAAACTACAGCCCCGGGTTTAGATGAAAACACTAAGCAGAACTTACAGCTTCTCAGAACAGCAGCAAAATGATGGGGGAGGAACAAAGTGACTGTGATCTCTGCTCTACGAGCCCAAGCATTTGCTTGTTCACAAAAAGCCATGGTTTGCCTTGCGGAAGGTGTTTGCAGCAGGGAGCCTTTTGTATCTGTGGCTGTTTCCATGCTTTTTGGAACCCTGATTATGCAGTGTTCTAATATGTGAAAGGAGTCTCCACGGAAGCCGACCGTCCCTTCCTGTAAGCCGGACTGTAGTGGGGACAGTGGTATGGGCAGAGCTAGCATGCTTGTTCCTGCTGCTGCCTCCTCACATGCTAATTAACGCTTCAAAAGTAATATCTGACTAAGGTTATTGATGCAATGAATTTAGAGAGGCACCTTTGTACTTAACTGACCAAGAATGCAGCCATAAGCACAATCTGTAGCGTATGCTTCTGAAAGTGATTCCCATATCCATAAGGTATTGTCAGTATTTTGTGATCGTGTCAGAGGAGGATAATTGGGTGATACTGTTCCTTTCTAACCTATTTCTTACATAAACACCCTTTCTCGCTGAGATGCTACCTTCGGTTTGTGTTCTGCATAGATCTTGCCACAAAATATTCAGTTTATTTTAGTGTTTTTTGTTTTTTTTTTATTAAAATTTTTATTACATTTTCAGTTTACAGAAAAGAAAAAGAAGGACAAACCAGAAAAAAGAAAGAAAGAAAAACAATCCAACTTTCAAAATACATTTTTAAGTTACTAACTGGACTTCCCCACATCTCCCTCACCCTGCGTTCTTTACAATAAACATATCAGCAAATTATTACCTTGTTTCGTATCTTATTTATATCTTTCAGAGTGTTTTACTTCTAAATTTAAAGTACCTTTTGTCAAATATTTATACCTTAAGATAATACATAAAATAACTTTAAATTTCAACTTTTTCTTACTTATAACTTAACTTTCTATTTTCCTAATCTAATTGCAGGAGCTAAAATTTCCAAGTCATGCAGATTCTTAACATTCATACAACTTATAATGTTTTTGTAAATAGTCCTTAAATTTCTTCCAGTCCTCTTCCATTGTCTCTTCTCCCAGATCTCAGATTCTGCCAGTCATTTCAGCCAGTTCCATATAGTCCATCAACTGCGTCTGCCACTCTTCCAGTGTGGGAAGGTCTTGTATCTTCCAATATTTTGCAATGAGTATTCTTGCTGCTGTAGTTGCATACATAAAAAAGTTCTATCCTTCTTTAACACCTTTTGGTCCACAATGCCCAGGAGGAAGGCCTCTGGTTTCTTAGGGAAGGTGTATCTAAACACCTTTTTTAACTCATTATAGATCATTTCCCAGAAGGCCTTCACTTTTGGACAAGTCCACCAGAGATGAAAGAATGTCCCTTCAGCCTCCTTACATTTCCAACATTTATTATCAGACCGATGATATATTTTTGCAAGTTTGACTGGGGTCATATACCACCTATATATCATTTTCATAATATTTTCCTTCAGGGCATTACATGCCGTGAATTTCATTCCAGTGGTCCATAACCTTTCCCAGTCTTCTAACATAATGTTGTACCCAATATCCTGAGCCCATTTTATCATGGCTGATTTGACTATCTCATCCTGGGTGTTCCATTTAAGCAGCAAGTTATACATTCTCGAAAGCGCCTTGGTCTTAGGTTCTAACAGTTCTGTCTCTAATTTCGATTTTTCCACCTGGAATCCTATTTTTTTGTCTGACTTAAAAACCTCTTGAATTTGAGCATAATGAAACCAGTCTTGCACCCTATTCTTTAATTTTTCAAAGCTCTGCAGCCTCCAATTATCTCCAATTTTTTCTATTATTTCCCAGTATTTCGGCCATCCGGCCTCCATATTGGCTTTTTTTCGAACCTTGGCCTCCGCTGGTGATAGCCACCTCGGGGTCTTACCTTCCAATAAGTCTTTGTATTTTGTCCAGACCATAAATATAGCTTTCCTGACAATATGGTTTTTAAACATTTTATGAACCTTTACCTTATCGTACCACAAATATGCATGCCATCCAAAAACATTATTATACCCTTCCAGATCTAGGACGTCAGTGTTCTCAAGGAGTAACCAATCTTTCATCCAGCAGAAAGCCGCAGCTTCATAATATAACCTTAAATCTGGCAGGGCAAACCCCCCTCTCTTTTTTGCATCCGTTAATATTTTAAATTTTATTCGGGGCTTTTTGCCCTGCCAGACAAACCTAGAAATATCTTTCTGCCACTTCCCAAAACACTCCACTCTGTCCACGATCTGTAGGGTCTGAAACAAAAATAACATCTTCGGCAATACATTCATCTTTATAGCTGCAATTTGACCCAACAAGGAAAGTTTCAATCTTGACCAGATCTCTAAATCTTAATTTCTGACCAGCATTTTTCATAATTATCTTTAAATAGATTCAAATTTTTGGCAGACAAGTTTACCCCTAGGTATTTTACCTTTTTGACAACATTTAACTCTGTTAAATTTTAGTGTTTTGGGGTCAAATGTTTTGACAGTGCCAAAGAACAGTATGGGATTTCTAATTGGGTGGGATTCATGGAAAGAATCCAAGCATAGTGTGGTTGTATAGTATATTAAAACAATTTTGTTTGGGGGTTTCTTCCGTTACGTAGAAAATGGGAAAGGCAGGTAGCATTGAAAAATGGCCATGAAAACAGAAGGGGAAGTAAACTTTGAGCTGGCACTGGATAGAGAATAAGCTGAACCAAAAAATGCTCAGGGAATTTGACAAAAAAGAGAGTCCTCTTCATGAAAAGCAGCTGTATGTTCTATTTCAAAAAGAGTCTAAATTCTAAAAAATAAAATTTCTTAATCTGGTGCCAGTTTGAGGTTCTTTTTGGTTAATTATTATCCGTGATGATAACTATTAGCTGTAATAATAAGTTTTACTTCACTGAATAATGTGCCTTGCCTCTGTTTTACATACTAGACAACACTAGTCTGTTTTACATACTAGACAACGACTTGTGTTGTGAATCAGTGTGGGGAAAACTTGAGATTTTAAATACTAATTAATGTATTTTTATTTTTTTACTGTTGAAAATATGGACAAATTCATTTTGGCAAAAAAACACTGCTTGGAAAGTTCTTGTTGTTTTCTGCTCAAGTATTCAGGAAATCTCTACATGGCGCGCTTTCACAGTGCCATCCAGACTATTTATGGGATCGTTTCAGCGGGGTGCTGAGTGCGGCACTCTCGCTCATTGATCCTCCTGCTCAGCACCTGTCTGGAACTGTTCAGTCCTCATCAGGATGAGGCTACCTCATATAATTGCTGGAATGTCCCATGTGGAAGATGAGCCTCATAAGCAGCAATGCTGGAATAGTGAAATTTACAGCTTTTGGCTGCGGCAAAGCTTTATCCCTGCGCTGTCAACACCACAGCTCACACCACGAGCACAAAGCAGGGAGTCGACACTTTAATGAACGTTACACGGAGATGGATCTGTTATAATAATAATTGCAATCACACTTTTTGGTTATGCAAAATGACCTTCTCTGAGTTTCTGTAGACTTTTGCTAGCTGAAACTATGGTCTTTGATGTGCTGTAGGTACTAGCTACAGTGGTACCTCGGGTTAAGAACTTAATTCATTCCGGAGGTCCGTTCTTAACCTGAAACTGTTCTTAACCTGAAGCACCACTTCAGTGGGCATCCCACTGCTGCTGTGCCGATTTCTGTTCTCATCCTGAAGCAAAGTTCTTAACCCGAGGTACTATTTCTGGGTTAGCAGAGTCTGTAACCTGAAGCGCCTGTAACCTGAAGCGTCTGTAACCTAAGGTACCACTGTATTATAATTTGGTGACATACTCCAGCAGCTTGGATAGTAGCTGGCGTAAAACTGATTTGCTGTTGGAAGGGGTTGAGCAAAAGTGATGGTGCACGGGACAAGAACTGATATGGTTTTAAAGACAACTCCTTTTAGCCAGTTGAGCAAGTCTGGCATTCCGCCTGTGGACCCCTTAAACCTGGGGTAGGCCAGCCCACCTGATACAGCAGATCCAGCTTCAAAATTCACTTTCCCCACAAATTCCTTGGTGCAATCCCTTAGTTTCCAAGCTCTATATGCTACTGTAACCAAGCAACAAATGCATTTTCTCTCCCCGTCTCCTCTCCTTCCTCTGTTGTCTCCTATGTGCCTAAATAATAGATTGTAAGTTCCTCAAGGCAGAGACTTCTACACACAACAAGAAAGCCTTCCACTGGCTAGAATGTGGAAGCTCTCTCCCCCCTCCCCCCATCCTAATTGTATGAGTGAGGACACTATGGAGTAGATAATTATGATAATTTATTACTTATACTGGGTCTCCCCAACCACTCTGGCCGGCTCCCAACAGAATATAAAAAGCACAATAAAACTTCAGACATTAAAAACTTATCTAAACAGGGCTGCCTTCAGATGTCTACTAAAAGTCAGATAGTTGTTTATTTCCTTGACATCTGGTGGGAGGCCATTCCCTATATTTCTGTATTTGTAAATACACCCATTTCAAAGACCATCAATACACTCATTTGCGTGTCGAGGTCCCCAGGGCCACCCCAATAACTCACACATCACACAGAATTTTTGTTTAAGATTTTTGGCATAATTTTGGCCACAACTTTCTTAAAATACAAATTTGTGAGTGGTTGCTTAGGCATTGGTTGCGACTATCTGCTCCCACCATGGGGGACAGACTGACATTCCGCACAATGCGAAAGTCAGAATAGGGGAATACACTTGGGGGTAGCGTCGGAGCAGGGAACCTGCCCTCAGCCCTCCCCAAATGCAACCAGGAGCTCATTGCTAGGGCCCGAGCCCCCTTGACAGAGTGGACAAGCAATAGTTAGCCCCCAATTCCTTTAACAGAATCCCTTGCAGCAGCAGCATTAGAGGGGCAGGCACAGCCAATCCATGCCCCTCAACCAACCAAACCATAAACCAATGCCGAACCGCAAACCTTACAAGTTGTGACGATTTGCTACGCAGTAGGCAAAAACCAAATGGCCCCAGCCAATCAGCCAGATGGACAAAATTCCTACTGGGCCCCCGCTCCAAAGCAGACGACCCCATGACAGGCATAGCAAGGTCAAAGCGAACAACCCAATTCTAGGGAGGGAGGGACGGGCAATCCGATGCACGGGCGAAAAGAGGAGGCCCTAGCCTGGTGCAAGAAGTTTTAGCATTTCTGGCTGTCAGTCAACAAATGGCAACATTAACTTCTTTCCAACAACAAGGGAAGCCCAATCGCATCAGTGGCCAAAGATCAATTAGCCCGCCCCCAACTTTGGAGTGTCCTGGTGGCCCCCACCGCAACACGTGCTCTCCATGAAGGAGAACACGCATTCTCAAGAGAATGAATGGATCCTGTAAAAGGCTGGCCCTACAACTTCCTATTGCTCAGGGAGAAGGAGAGCAAAACAAGACCTTTTCCTTCTTACTACCTTTTCTCAGTGCTGCTTTGGCTATGTGAACTAATAAAAATGTTTCCGTATAGAACAGTGTTTCGGAGCCAGCAACATGGCGAAGCTTCGCAAAGGTTATCTCCCGACGTCATTTGTGAACAGACATGTGTTGGCTTGTTGGTGTACCACCGTCCGTGGTGACTTTGATTTATTTGCTCTGTAAATTGGGACTGGAGCAATAATGGAAAGTGACATTAATTGTTTTAACAGAGTCCTCTTTGTCACATCATTTGCTTTCCTCTGAGGGGTGTTTGATTGTTTGAAACTTGTACAAAAAACTAATGGAAATTGCTATGATGAGGGCCAGTGTCCACTCCACATTCCGACTTTGAATTGTCGGGGCGCTTCAGTGTCTGTTTGAAAGCGCAGATGCCAAGCGCTGGAACAGCAAATGCTGGAGCTTCTGGAAGGGTCCGTATTATCAAAGAAAGAGTACTGACTTGGAAAGGATTTTTTTAAAGAAAAAGTTCTGTTGTGGAGGCTGGATCCATTCCAGTTAAATACCAAAGAGATTCTGCTTGTAAAACGAGTGGCATGAAGGTCTCCCATACAGTGGTACCTCGGTTACATACGCTTCAGGTTACATACGCTTCAGGTTACAGACTCCGCTAACCCAGAAATAGTGCTTCAAGTTAAGAACTTTGCTTCAGGATGAGAACAGAAATCGGGCTCCGGCGGCGCGGCAGCAGCAGGAGGCCCCATTAGCTAAAGTGGTGCTTCAGGTTAAGAACAGTTTCAGGTTAAGAACGGACCTCCGGAACGAATTAAGTACTTAACCTGAGTTACCACTGTAGTTCTTTAGGTTGTAGCTCTTGGCTATGGTTCTCTCTCTTAGGGGAGCTGAATGTATTGACCACCCAGGGCTTGCCCACTCATGAGGTAAAGCAAGGTGACTGCCTCTGGCAGCGGGATCCACAGGGGCAGCAGATTCCGATATCGAACTTTCCTCCCGCCTTGTTCCCGATGTTGATCTTTCCCCATCCCTTCTTCCCTGGTGGCGGTGGGTGCCATTTTGTGGTTTGCCTCCGGGGCCAAAATGTCTTGGGCTGGTCCTGTGATCACCATCCCAGATAGAATTAGGCATACAAATAGTTCATAAAGGCTTCTACCTATTTGACTCTTCTAATTCCTTGTTTATGTGCAGAGCCTTCCAAGAGAGGTTTGTGCTTCCTTTTAAATTCCACAAATGTTTTTGGACGAGGCGGGGCCGTTTCATCTGATGGCAACTTAATGATGTGTGGAAATTTCCCACTGGGTCATTTCATTAGGCTCTTAACAAAACTCTCTCGACTTTCCTTGAAATCCTACATGTTGTTGTTTTTTTTACTTGAGGAGGATCCTCAACATTTGTTTCATATTTCATCTTTATGCTAAATTCTTGTGCCTACTTGAAACCCCCAAGGGGTTGAGTATCACTTGTCTTGCATATACAATACAATGCTAGGGTTTGGGACCCTGGCAGAATCCCATAAATGGTCCTTGACCAGAGTGGATACAACTGTGAATGCCTTGGCCCAGTGAAGTCAGAATGGGTCTTAGGGAAGCGATATGATTATAAGTCCCATTTGGACATCATGGAAAGTGTGTAGTATAACTGTGTGCTGAATTAGCAGAGTCACATACCACTGACATATGACACATACCACAAATGCACAGTCCAGTGCGTCTAGCCCTGGCAATGTGTGATTTGGGATGGGGGACGAAGTCTCTTACTTCTTGTTACTTATCAAACTGTGTTAACAATTTAGTCCTGGTTTTCTGATGTAGTCCCCATGGCCTTAAAAGCAAGGAGAGAATGGGGAAAATTCAAGTTTATTGGGTGTGTTGTTGTTGTTGTTGTTGTTGTTGTTGCTGCTGCTGCTGCTGCTGCTGCTGCTGTTAAAATTAAGATTTGTATACCACCCTTCATCAACAGATCTTAGGGTGGTTTATTGAAAGAATGATATAACATCTTCAAAGAAGTATATGTTGTTTTATTTGTCAAACCTTTATTCATCCCTAATAAAGAGCAAAATGTCCAGGGCTGAAGTTTTTATGTGATCAGACCCAACATGCATTGGATTTTAGGTGCGCTTAAATCAATTAAGTGTTGCATCCAGCACATGTCAGTGGGACACCCATTTATTCTGCACACTTAGGTGATGGAAATAGGGCTGTATTTTGTCTTGAAATAATAAAACGATCAAACATTATAATTGTATGCATGTGTAATTGTTTCCTGAACTGCTCTGTTGCCAAAAGGAAGATTTAACTGAACAGGAGTTAATTCAGTTAAAATCAATCTAAGCTAATCTCTATGGAGAAAAGCCTTTATTTTGAGGTTTGCACTGCGATTCAGGTACTACCCCTTTGCCCGTTCCTGGGTGGTATTAAACTACTTAAGTGTGACATCTGTGGAGAATATCTAGTCTGCTTCCCTTTTCTTTCTCTTACTGAGAATTGTATTTGGCTGCCAGCAAAGTCTTTGCATGGGCTCCACAGGGAGTTTTTCCAAGCCCTAAGTCATTAATAATTGCTGCGACAAATCTCTAAAATATAATAAGTGCTTTTATTTTTTTCCTCCTGCCTTCCAAATATACGGATGATAATTAGAACGTGTTGCATTGAGAAATGCAAGGATATTAAATATATTTGATTTGACACAAACAAGTCCCTGGTACTGAAATAAGATATCTAGTACAAATTAACGTTCCAGCCACATCTGATTAGGAATTAATCTACTTTTTATAATTGCAGCCTGAATTAGATAAATGCATACAGTAGTTGTATTGAGCACTCAAACTACATAACAGGAAAGGACAACTTCAAAGGCAACCTGCAGAATACATTTATTTAAAAAAGAAACCAGGAGTTTTCCATTAATAATAAGAGCATTGATTGCTTTTCTTCAAAATGCATATAAATGAGAAGTTTCCCATTTCTGGTAGTGGGAGAAGGCATCTGGAGAACCAAAGAAGTGTTTGACATTCTTCCTTGTACAGATCTCCTCATTAACTCTCTTGCTTCATCATCCTTGTAGTTTTGTTAGATCAGTTAGTTTCAGTGGTGGTGGGTTGTTGAAGGGTGTAGTTCATAGGACACATGGGTGTTGACTGAGCTAAATATATTCCTGTTGGATTAAGACTAGGGAAAGGGATGAAGGAACATTGCAAAGCATAATGTGGAGCAACTGTTGCAAAAGTGTGTGCTACCCCGAAATTCAAACTGAGTTACCGTACTTTTCTGTGTATAAGACGAGGATTTTTTTATTCAAAAATTATGTCTAAATTTGGGGGTTGTCTTATACAGTGGTACCTCGGGTTACAAACACCTTGGGTTACAAACACTTCGGGTTGCAAACTCCGCTAACCCAGAAGTAGTACCTCGGGTTAAGAACTTTACCTCAGGATGAGAACAGAAATCGTGCGCCGGCGGCACGGTGGCAGCGGGAGGCCCCATTAGCTAAAGTGGTACCTCAGATTAAGAACGGACCTCTGGAACAAATTAAGTTTGTAACCTGAGGTACCACTGCACACGGATAGTTCATATGGGGGACATGGGATTGGTTCCTGCTGTGAGCCGGAGATTGTCAGCAGTTATAGGCCATGCTGTTGGTGGCTGCAGCAAGGGCTGTTGTTGATTGGCTGCCGCTGCTGCAAATGGGCGGGTGATTGGAGGCTTCTGCTGGCGAGGAGACGGACGATAGGTAGTTTTTGTGATGCGTGTGAGAGGCAGTGGGTTAGTGATTTTTGGCAAAATAACTCAACAACCTCTCCCCCCCAAAGCTCAACAACTCTGGGCAATCTCCCCCCATTTTCTAAATTTGGAGTCTTATACACGGGGGCATTACACACAGAAAAGTACAGTACAGTGGTACCTCGGGTTAAGAACTTGATTCGTTCTGGAGGTCCGTTCTTAACCTGAAACTGTTCTTAACCTGAGGTACCACTTTAGCTGAAGTGTCTGTAACCCGAGATACCACTGTAGTTAGTTAGCACTTTGCGCCCTCAAAAATTAATTGGGCCAAATCATGTGTTATATGGCTATGTAAGTCCTACAACCCCCTTCCCAACTCACCTTTTTTCCTCCCGTTTTCCTGCTTCTGCAGAAGATAGACGAAGAGAATGAGGCAAATTTGCTAGCAGTTCTCACGGAGACATTGGACAGCATCCCTGTGGATGAAGATGGACTGCCTTCATTTGATGCACTGACGGATGGAGATGTGACCAACGAAAACGATGCCAGCCCTTCGCCGATGCCCGACGGCACCCCTCCACCTCTGGAGGCAGAAGAGCCGTCTCTAGTAAGAATCTACCTTCCTAGTGTTTAACGGGAAATGGAGGTGTCCTCTCACTATCCACTGCATGGGTATGATGTAGCCACAGTAAGGTTTGGTCTTTTCGTTTTTAGACTGAAAACCCAAAGGAAGCTTAATCACACTTGGGCATTTCAGACAGAAAGCCCAGGATAAACATGTTTGTTGGAGAAACGATGGTATTGCCTGAATGTTTTTCTTCCGATAATGCACACTCTTGCTAATTCAGAAAGGGAATGTTTTGAATATGTGTTTTCTCATTAGGAGATCTCCGGTATGTGTGTACAAGTTTCAGTTTTAATAATGTGTTGCCAAGATGTTGTTGTTGTTTAGTCGTTTAGTCGTGTCCGACTCTTCGTGACCCCATGGACCAGAGCACACCAGGCACTCTTGTCTTCCACTGCCTCCTGTAGTTTGGTCAAACTCATGCTGGTAGCTTCAAGAACACTGTCCAACCATCTCATCCTCTTGTCGTCCCCTTCTCCTTGTGCCCTCCATCTTTCCCAACATCAGGGTCTTTTCCAGGGAGTTTACTCTTCTCATGAGGTAGCCAAAGTATTGGAGCCTCAGCTTCAGGATCTCTCCTTCCAGTGAGCACTCAGGGCTGATTTCCTTAAGGATGGATAGGTTACCAAGACAGCTTATTGATAAAGGCTGGATTGACGTTTGGCTCACATCTGTTCACAACTCCTTGGGTTAGTAAGTGGATGAAAGGAAGATAATTCTTTTCATATGGGAATCAGCAACTGAAAACGCCTGTGCCAAATCTGAGGGATAAGAGTTGGCTCTCCATTTGCCAAGCCAGAAAGGTGATGAAGTGGTGGCTCCTCAGAATGGGCCTCCTATAAAACTAGCCGCAGACTAGGACCCTATCAAATGGCCAGCCTCTTGCTCAGTGAACTGAAAAGATTTACTGATACTCAGTAAAACGCCTCCAAATTTCTAAGACCGCAGCTACGCTACCAACTTTAAACAGGTTCTGTTTTTGTTCCCTCTTCCCCCTCTGTGTGAAATATTTGTAATAAATAAGCTATGCCTTTGTTAGGGTGCCTAGAGTTCATAGAGTTTAACACTGTTATCCAACTACAGTTCTCTAAAGTCTTTGAGGGAAACCATGACAGTGTTTATGCTTTGCATTTTTAGACACAAGTTAGATGTGCAGCCAAAAGAGGTAATGTGTGAAGGAGCCCATGGCAGCAATATCATCATTCCAGATCAGTATTCTGTTGCAGAAGCAAGGATTAGAAGGAGAAGGGAGAGGAGATGGTGGTAGAAAATGGAGAAAAAATGAAGTCCTAGAGTCTTTCTTTTTTAGTGTGCACAGAGCCCAGTGTGATGCCTCCTCATGCTCCTTTTCAGATGTGCTAAGGGGGCCTCAAGAAATGTGTCAGGACAAACCCTACAGTTTGCTTTAGTCTTGAGAGAATGTTGTTGTTGTTTAGTTGTTTAGTCATGTCCAACTCTTCGTGACCCCATGGACCAGAGCACGCCAGGCACTCCTGTCTTCCACTGCCTCCCGCACTTTGGTCAGACTTATGTTGGTAGCTTTGAGAACACTGTCCAACCATCTTGTCCTCTTGTCGTCCCCTCAGGGTCTTTTCCAGGGAGTCTTCTCTTCTCATGAGGTGGCCAAAGTATTGGAGCCTCAGCTTCAGGATCTGTCCTTCCAGTGAGCACTCAGGCCTGATTTCCTTAAGAATGGATACGTTTGATCTTCTTGCAGTCCATGGGATTCTCAGGAGTACCCTCATTAACAGCAAATATCCATTGCTGCCAGATCTGTCACTACCAAAGTGACTGCTAAGATTTTTAAAAAAACACCAACCCCTAACTTTACAAAAACCAGTTCTGCTGCCAGAGGACTCTTTTATCTTTTGGTCATAATGGAATCGAGAAGTTCAGCATCTTATAGTTTTGATATCAAGATGACTTGCAATGTACATTTCCTGAATGATTTTATCAGCTACCAAGAAGATTTGTATTCACTCTGCCTGGCGGAAAAAACTAGCCAATTGCCAGGCCTTGTTTACTTTGAGATGTAGTATTGTCCTTCATATTGTGCGTTTGTATCCTTATGCTATAGACTTTCCTCTACAGTAGGCAAATGTTATCTTTTGACAAGTGAATCCCACTTTGTCAGAATAGATGTTGGAACCATGCAAAAAACAATCACTTCAATCTTCAGTCAAATTGCTTTACATTTGATGTCTCTTTGTCCATCTGTGGTCCATGTTAATGTGCACCACCTTTGCAAGGTGTATTGCAAAGAGAGCTTGGCTCCAGGGCTGGCTAGATTTTGTTGGCCCCTGAGTACTATTCTGTGCATGGGTCCTTGAGCTTGCCATACTGGCTGGTAAAAGCAAGTGGCTGGCAGTCATGCTTATGACTGATGTTCTGCAGCCTTGTTCATGTGTCAGAGCATTCATATAAAGCTTTTTAAAAAAAGTTTGACTTGAATTTCAAGGGCTCAGGTTGGCTGTGGGTGCTGATAGGTGTTTACTGCTGACTCCTGGTTTGCTTGGCTCAAGTGAATTTCTCACACGGAAGGAAGACATTGTGGAGAACTGGAATCTCCCTTCCCCTCTCTGCTTCCAATATTTTCCTTCCGCTTCATACTTCTCTGTGTTGCCTGGTTCCAGCCAAACAGGTTGTGATGAAGGGGAGAATGTGTGTCCCTATGCAGATGCATATGAAATAAAGTACGTAGTTATGTTCCTGTGTGTATATGGCAACATACAGTCATGACTCTTATGAATCTGAAAGTCTTTACCTATGCCCTTGGGCACAATCTGCATTTAAAATTGGTTGTGTGGTTCCCCAGGTAAAACAGCCCCCCCCCCAGCTGTTGTTTGTTAAATCACAAACGTAACACAGCATACCTTTTTTAAAAACAAACAACAACCATCATTTTTGGCCTAGGGATAAGTACTAATATATCACTTTTTAGTGTGTAAAATGGCTTTGTAAGTCTTACGTTGCTCGTCTTTTTGACAACTCTGTGAAGCAGGCTTTTTACCTTTCGCGTTTCATGGTATCTAAGTCTAGAAGCACAGAATTCCTTCCATTTAGGAACAAATGTGGAACTCTTGTGTCACTCATTATGCTTGACCATCCTGGGAAAGGTTCAGGGTCAGAGTAGAAGTGCCCTTCCCCTTAAAAAGCTCATGAAACAACTGATGACACAACTCCAGTTTTGTGGGCAATTTTGAATCATAGAATCAAAGAATTGTAGAGTTGAAAGGGACCCTGAGGATCATCTAGTCTAACGCCCTGCAGTGCAGGAATGTGTGACTCTCCCACAAGGGGATCAAACTTGTAACCTTGGTGTTACCAGCACCACGCTCTAACCAAGTGAGCTATGATCCTCACAATAAATAATAATAATAATAATAATAATAATAATAATAATAATAATAAATTTTATTTATCCCCCACCCTTCTTGGTTCAGAAAACCGGGCTCAGGGTGGCTAACAATAAATTTTAAACATTTAATTTATGCAACAAAAAACAGCATAAAATACAGTATAAAACGTGAATAAATTCAGAATTCAGGGGGGGAAATGCATCCAATAAACATTAGATGATCACCAGGGCTAGCTGGCTAAATTAGTCCTATCTGGGCCAGCGAGGAGACCAGGGGAGAATTAGCTGTGGGATCCCAGAGAAGGTAATCTTAATAAAAAGGGGAGGGGGAGGGAAAGAAGGGGAATAAATGATCAGGCTAATTTTAGATTGAAAGCCAGGCGGAATAGCTCTGTCTTACAAGCCCTGTGGAAAGAAATTAAATCCTTCAGGGCCCTGGTCTCATGGGATGGAGCATTCCACCAGGTCAGAGCCATCACTGAGAAGGCCCTGGCCCTGTTGGAGGATAATCCGACCTCTTTAGGGCCCGGGACCTCTAAACTATGATTATTCATGGACCTTAAGGTCCTCTGTAGGGCATACCAGGAGAGGCAGTCCTGTAAATAAGAATATAAATCTAAAGTCTGGGTACTTCTGCCCGTGCTTGAACCCTGTCAGTCCATTTAGCCAACTGCATCCAGTATGTACTGTGCAGTTTGCATGACTGACTTCTGCCTTGATTGCAGGGGATGGCCTGGGACATTGGCCATGCCCAGTGATGCTTTCTGCACTTCTGGTTGCACTACAGTGCTCAAGTGGGAGCATGCAGGAGCTATGATTTTTTAGGACTGCAATGTCTCCAGAACCACCTCTCCCCATATGAATGGACCCAGACCCTGCAGTCATCAGCTGAGGCCCTTCTTCGTATGCCTCCTCCAGATAGGTCTGGATGGTGGCAACACGAGAATAGGCCTTTTCTGCGATGGCTCCCCATTTGTGGAATGCTTTCCCCAGGGAGGGTTGCCTTGTGCCTTCAGTACGTATCTTTAGACACCAGGTGAAAGCATTTCTCTCTAGCCAGGCCCTTGGCTGATTAGGGAGGGGGGTTATTGGTGGGTTTTTTGTTTGTTTATTAAGTATTTTGTGTTCTCAGTGTGCATTTCTAGACTCTAGGCTTGCAGGACATTCATGTATGAAGCAGAATGCGTTAGGCATAGACAGGAATAGTCTGGCGTTTATAGGCTTAAACCATTTCCCAGATTTTACTGGCATGAATGGATTTATGGTTTTGCCACCCATGGAGGCCCTGTGCAAATATTGCTTCCATGTGTGGACTTTCAGCAGCCGTGGGGCAAGGCCTAATGTTCAAAGTCCTACTTTTCCATCTTGCATAGCCTCTATACATGTTGATATTTGTCCGAACTGGACCTGAGACTCATAAATTCAGATAAAACCTGAGGAACGGAGATGCATAACCTTATTTCTTTTTCTTCCCAACCTTTCCCCTTCTGCACCCACCCCAAACCTTTCCCCTTGTTATCCTTGCAGCTTAAGAAACTCTTGTTGGCGCCAGCTAACACCCAGCTAAATTACAATGAATGCAGTGGCCTCAGCACACACAACCATGCAAACCATGCCAATCACAGGATCAGAACAGGCCCTGTGGCGGTTAAGGTACAGTGCAATACATATCAAGATGGTTTTAAATAGTTTCCTTTTCCCCCACTAGGGCTCAGACATTTACCCGGCCAGTGCACAAGGAGTGGGATATATCTCAAAGTTTCACCTGACTCCCTAAGCAATGTTGGATGCAGGCACTCTGTGCAGAGTCCATATACACAATGGCCCAGTTTCCATGATCACACACACACCCTTTTTGTGTGAAAGCAAAGGATCTTAAAACTGGGCCATTGCACATACAGACCTCAACACAGAACATCTTGTTATTATCTGTGGAGAGGGAAAAGGAGAGATGTGCATCTACTCCTTCTACACAAGAACTGAATTTTCAACCCAGTAACTGCACCAATAGCCTGGTATCTTATCTCAAATTGTGGGGTTGGGGCAGAAGCGGTGGGGTTTTGTTCATATGTGGGGGTGAGGGGATATCATAAAGAGAAGCTGCTTCTGTTCATTTTTTTCACTCTGAATAATTCATGTTATGCCTTCCACCCCCCCTTCTTGGCAGCATTAACGCATTTTTAAAGGCTGCTCTTCTTTTCCCCATCCACAGAATTGTAGACAGTGCCATTAAAATATTACTGATGGGCTGATGTGTTGACGTGCGACTCCAGGCCACCACTTCACTTGCGGCCCAACTTAGAAAAAGATTATGCTGGAACCTCAGTAGAAAGGTCTATGTCAGCCATTAATTGGCTCCGATGCTGGCAGTGGTGTAATTCTGTTAGCAGGCTGTATTAAACAATGTTTGTCTTGCCATTGACTGTAACCGAAAACAGAGCATTTAGGGGTACTTAAGAGAGTTGTGAGCGCTGGGCTTGAGCAATCAGCAGCAAATTAAGGTTTAAGCCAGCTTATTTTTTTTCCCCCTCCCTGTTCGTAGTAAAGGCGCTGTAGGGTCTTGTTAGTTATATGTTGCTGAGTAGGAACATTGAAACATAAGAGAAATGAAATAAAAAAGCCACATAAATGTCATTTAGGAATTTTAAATGTAATTTTCTTTCCTTGTTCTGCAAACAATTATTCACAGCTCATAGATCTAGTGCTCTTATAAGGAACACTTCACTGAAAATCTCATCTCTTCAGAAATCCTATATCCATTCTGATAAGGTTCGGTTCACTAATTTCAGCTTTCTTTTTTCTTTTCCTTCCTTCCTTCCTTCCTTCCTTTTATTGCTTTTCCTTTTATTGTGACTTGTTTCTTAAGACTGAGAATTCATGGAGCAATAAAGCGAAGAGCATTTGTCAACCACAAAAGCCACAAAGACGTCCCTGCTCAGAGC
The DNA here is from genome assembly GCF_951804945.1 of Podarcis cretensis. Classification (NCBI taxonomy): domain Eukaryota; kingdom Metazoa; phylum Chordata; class Lepidosauria; order Squamata; family Lacertidae; genus Podarcis; species Podarcis cretensis. Next base: position 71,014,618 of record NC_137178.1, on the reverse strand, counting down.
TTCTCAAGTATCTGACTACAAACGATGACCCTCCTCAGACCAAACCAACAGAGAACAGGAGCAGCAACAGAGACAAATTCACCTCTAAAAAGAAGGCGCTTTTGCACTCTCAGACGCATCATTTGCAAGGTAGGCTTGGGAAGAAAGAATAGGTTTTGCTCAGTGATTGTCATTGTTGCAAGTGATCAGACCCTGGTGCTGAAGGGAACCTGTAGCTTCCTGGAGAACACTTCCTAGCAGCTCAGACCAGTGAACAATGCTCATCTCTAAGAGCTTCCAGGAGCCAAGAAGCATTGCCTGACCCGCTCTGGGTTGGCCGAAATCCTCCACCTAGCAGCTTCTCTTCTTTTGTGGGCAACTTGCCTGAACGTGACGTACAGTGCAGAGGGGTCTCTATGGAAGTTCCCTTCAAAATTTCGGAAGGATAGGTGCAGAGGGTACAATAAATGAAACATTGTTTGAGTAGGGCGCATTGAATTTTTCAACTTCCCAATTGCGTAGAAATTATTTAAAATGATTGCCAAGCACTTGCAGTTCAATAACAGTAACAATAACAATAATAATAATTTAGCATTAGCTGACATTTTCAAAAAAGTTAAAATCGAAATTCTTTGGTTTTCTGAAGCAGTTTATTTCCTTCTTAATCAAATGTAGACTTAGCAAGCTAAAAGTTGACCAATAACAAAAATAAAAATGAGATTTGAACTCCTCACACCCCAAACCATATTTTTAATACTCCCTCACTGAAGAAATTTGCAAAAAAATAAATTTCACCTCCTAAAACAACATGCTCTACTGTTTGAGACTTTTTGGTCAGGGTTGCGTGGTTCCTTTGTGCCCCTTGTGTGATTATAGTGAACTTCTATAGCGGGGATTCTTTTTTTATTTATTTGTTGCATTCTTACCCAACTTTTTTCACAATGCTCAAGGTGGCTTCCCACTCCTCATTTAATCCCAGCAACAACCCTGTGACCCTGTTAGGCTGAGAGGTAGTGACTGGCCCAAGGTCAGAAGTGAACTTCATGGGGAATCGAACCCTGGTCTCCCAGGTCCTAGTCCAACACTCTAACCACTGCACCACCACTGGCTGCATGGAGCCGCTGTGTTTCCTTGGAGGCTCACCAGCCTAGAGGAGTCATGCTCCTTGAGGGGTGAGGCTAAACCCATGTAGCTCTCAGCCCAGCTCTGCCTGGGCTCCCTGTTAATTGCTTAGCATAAATTGGAACATTAGCTGTGCATGTTTGTGCATGCACACAGATGCAAAGATGCATTTTTAACTAGCATAGCTCCTCTTCCTCTTGCTGTTGTTAATAATAACATGCATTTAGAACACATTCTGTGTGCAAAGAGCTTAGGGGTAAAGGGTTTAAGATTTCTCAAGTAAAGAGTCTCTTCACACACAATGGTTTTTAAGCGAGCACCTAAGGTCTGTTAAGAATACTTAAGAATACACTGAGTCTCTTGGGCTTGCCGATCAGAAGGTCAGCAGTTCGAATCCCCATGATGGAGTGAGCTCCCCTTCAGTCCCAGCTCCTGCCAACCTAGCAGTTCGAAATCATACCAGTGCCAGTAGATAAATAGGTACCACTCCAGCGCGAAGGTAAATGGCATTTCTGTGCACTCTGGCACTTTTCATGGTGTTCTGTTGTGCCAGAAGCGGTCTAGTCCTGTTGGCCACATGATCCGGAAAGCTGTCTATGGACAAACGCCGGCTCCCTTGGCCTGAAAAGTGAGATGAGCGCCGTAACCCCATAGACGCCTTTGACTGGACTTAGCCATCCAGGGGTCCTTTAACCTTTTACTTCCAAGCCCTAATGTGAATGCGGTATGTGTGTGTTTGCAAATGTAGGACCTTGAAAGAGGAGTCGTAAGGGAGCCAGAATTGGCTATGCTTCTGACATACATCTGTGTATGCTATCCATGGCCTGTATGTAATAGTCCTGAGCTGAAGATAAAGACAATCGTAAGGAAGGACCTGAAGATGGATTTGTAGCCATGGGGGAGTTGAGGGTTAACTGGATTCCAACAGCACAAAAGTAGTGATGCGTTCCTAGGAAATAATTACTGTCCTGGACAAGCTGGGCTACCCAGATCATTAGGGAGCCTCTTTTATTTTCACCGGACTAAAATGAAGACATTGTTAACTTGCAATATATTCCTTAAGAGACAATAAAAACAGCTTTCTTGCAGCTTCTGAATAGGCAATAAATGTGTCAGCCCTATTATAACTTTAAAAAACCCCACCATTTTATTGTTTTATTCTCTAAACAGTGTCAAGTGTAGGAACCGTCCTGACCCCTCTTGCTCACTTACCAAACAAGAAACTTTATGGCCAACTAAGCATCCGTAATGACGTTTAGTATCCTCCAGTGTATTAAGAGGGGATTTTGGTCCTATACTAACTGCTATGGCTGGGTTGGAAAAATGCAAATGTCCTTCTCTTTCCTAGCTGAGTTGTTCCTTTTCTTGCTTTCTCCTGATGCCACTTTCTAAAGGCTTATAGGCCCAAGTAGGCTTTATTTAAAGGGACATGGGTGGCACTGTGGGTTAAACCACAGAGCCTAGGACTTGCCGATCAGAAGGTCGGCGGTTCGAATCCCTGTGACGGGGTGAGCTCCCGTTGCTCGGTCCCAGCTCCTGCCAACCTAGCAGTTTGAAAGCATGTCAAAGTGCAAGTAGATAAATAGGTACCGCTCCGGCGGGAAGGTAAACGGCGTTTCCACGCGCTGCTCTGGTTCGCCAGAAGCGGCTTAGTCATGCTAGCCACGTGACCTGGAAGCTGTATGCTGGCTCCCTCTGCCAGTAAAGCGAGATGAGCGCCACAACCCCAGAGTCAGTCACGACTGGACCTAATGGTCAGGGGTCCCTTTACCTTAGGCTTTATTTAGAGATCCTGCCACTTAAAAAAAAGTCATCTACTGCCTTTGTCTCCAGAGGTAAGAAACTGAGACATGGTTTACATCAGCAAGCATCTGTAGCTGCAGTGTCAATGAGCGAGAGAATTTGGTTGTAGAACTTGGTTACAAGCAGAGTTGGAAACAAAGATTAATTTCTCCCCACACCCCGAGTTTTTTGTTCCCAAATGGTAATGTTAGTTGAGTAGCAGGGCTGTCTTCTCTTATCTGCAGTGCAAGAAGCAATTCAATGTTGTGATTACTTCTGCCATGCTAAAGCTCAGTTAAGCCATTGCGTGTCGTAGTCCCCAAGACACCCCTCCTCCCCAAATAACACACACATCACACAGAATTTTTGTTTAAGGCTTTTGGCATAATGTTGGCCACAATTTTATTAACATACGTGGATGTGAGTGGTTGCTTAGGCATTGGTTAGGACTATCTGTCCCCCCACCTGGGGACAGAACTGACTTCCGGATTCCAGCGAAAGTCAGTTAGGGGAAACAATATCGGGGAGAAACTGGAGCTGCGCCACAGACCCTCAAATTCTCCCCGCATGCTCCCAGGGGCTTGAGCGGCCCAAACCTGATTCCAGGGATTTGGACGAAAGGATGGCGAGCCCCTGAATTCCTTTAACGGAATTCCCTTGCAACAGCAGCATTGGAGGGGCAGGCCCAGCCAGTCCTTACCCCTCCTCCAACCAATTTTTAACCAATGCCTAACCGCAACCTTACAAGTTGTGACAATTTGCTATGCAGTAGGCAAAAACCAAATGGCACCAGCCAATCAGCCAAATGGACACAATTCCTACCGGGCCCCTGCCTCAAAGCAGACGACCCCATGACAGGCATAGGAAGGTTAACGTCCAAGACCTAAAATAAGGGAGGGTGGGTGGGTGATCCGGTGCACCCAGTGAAAGAGAAAGCTGAACACTGCATGCACTGCTTAAAAACCTCTGTTCCCTCCCCCAAATTGTTGTTGTTTAGTCGTTTAGTCGTGTCCGATTCTTCGTGACCCCATGGACCAGAGCACGCCAGGCACTCTTATCTTCAACTGCCTCCTGGTCAAACTCATGCTGGTATCTTTGAGAACATTATCCAACCATCTCGTCCTCAGTCGTCCCCTTCTCCTTGTGCCCTCCATCTTTCCCAACATCAGGGTCTTTTCCAGGGAGTCTTCTCTTCTCATGAGGTGGCCAATGTATTGGAGTCTCAGCTTCAGGATCTGTCCTTCGAGTAAGCACTCAAATTAGCAACATCAAAATTACCCGAGCAACTCAAACTACCAATCCCTGCCAGAGACCAACCACCCCAACCCACCTGGCAACAGAGGGGTGGCTTGGCTGGCCCCCACCGCATCACATGCTCTCTTTTAATGAGAACATGCTCTACCACCTTAGTCCTTGCCTCCTGCAGTGAGCACTTGTATCTTCATGTGGTCTGGCCAAGTGGCACTCCTTGTTTTATCTGCTTGAAGGTAATTTTTGAGCACAGAAGCAGGGCTTGCAGTTTTAGGGAGCTGCCGTAAGCAGAGTCACAGGCTCATTTAACTGGTTCTTGTCTATAGCAGGCACCTTTGGCCCTCCAGAAAGACTGTAACGCCCATCACTCCTGACTATTGGCCGTGCTGGCTGGGGTTGATGGGAGATGTAGTTCCGCAACATCTGGAAGGCCAAACGTTCCCCACCCCGATCCACAATGTAGACTCTACTGTACTGGGAGCAACTTTTGCAAGGTTTCCAGCAGTGGCTTTTCCCAGCCCAGCCTAGAGATGTTGTGGATGGAACTAAAGACCTTCTGCATGCAAAGCAGGGGTGAAGGGTAAAATCTGCAATCCCTACTCCCTCATCCCCTCCAAACGTAGCCAAATCTTGTAGATATTCTAAAACAGGAGCTCAAGGGAAACCATTCTGTGCATCGTGCAGTTCCTTTCTGTTGCTGAAAAAAATGCAGATAGGAGTCATCTGGGGAAAACCGAAAGATGTTTCATGCAGGCAGTGTTTTACTATTGCCTCTGTTGTACAAAATGCCGCAGCGTTTCCGTTGAAGTATTTAACAGATTCCAAAGCCAGTGATTGAGAAAGAGCCAAGCTAGGTGAGGTGATCTCCATCTGTGATCAGATATCCTGTCCCTTTGAATGTTGGCCAGTCAGAGGTGTGTTTGTGGATCTAGATTGGGACCGTGCTGCGGGGCGGGGGGGGGGGGGAGGAAAGGCTGTTAACACTTTCCCACCGCACTCTTTCCCCCTGTGAATTCAGCTGCTCTTTGCCCTGCTAGAGGAAGTTTAAAGGTAAAGGTACCCCTGACTGTTGGTCCAGTAGCGGACAACTCTGGGGTTGCGGCGCTCATCTCACTCTATAGGCCAAGGGACCCGGCGTTTGTCCGCAGACAGCTTCCGGGTCATGTGGCGAACCAGAGCAGCGCACGGAAATGCCGTTTACCTTCCCGCCGCAGTGGTACCTATTTATCTACTTGCACTTTGATGTGCTTTCGAACTGCTAGGTGGGCAGGAGCTGGGACTGAACAACGGGAGCTCACCCCGTCGCGGGGATTCAAACCGCTGACCTTCCGATTGGCAAGCCCTAGGCTCTGTGGTTTAGACCACAGCGCCACCCGCATCTCCTAGAGGAGGTTTAACAGTGCGCAAATAGCAAGGAAACAGCCCCAGGTCCCAGTCCAGATCCACACCAACTCACCTGAGGGAGATGTGCGAGAGGAAGGGTTAAAAGGCAATAGTGGTGGATCAGGGGGCGAGTGCTGGTAGGATAAAGCTGGGGGTCTTTCGATGGGAAAGAGTGGCACCTGACAGGTCAGGAGAAAAGTGGCTCCTTGACGGTTGACTTGAGGGATAGAACCTAATGGATATTTCTTGGAGTGAACTGCACAACCTCTGAAGCCAAGCAGAAAATTGCCTGCTGGCAAAATTAAACTCCTGCTTCTGGAAACCCTGAAAAAAAGGCTGAATAATAATAATAATAATAATAATAATAATAATAATAATAATACCACGTTTATTGTTGGTGTACAATCTGTGTACAATGAAATTAACAGAGCCTCCCTCCCGCCCCCAAACACTCAATCTCATTGCACTCTGCGTGCTTTTCACACAACACACCAACCCCAAAAATCAGTTGCACTATATTTTCCGTTCAGCAGCCTAACAGTCCATGGATAAAAACTGTTTTTAGCCTGTTGGTACGACGACATACTTCTATATCTCTTCCCCAAGAGTTTTTTTTTTGTGTGTGTGTGGAGGGGCAGCAAAAGATTGGTATCCCAATTGTTTTCTAACAAAGGACGGTGGAAGGTTTAACTGCTAAAAGTGCTGTTGTTCATTCATGTCAGGGTTTTAGCATGGAGGAGTTAAACCCCAATTTACGCCATCTGCGACTCTCTTCCCCCTATTTGCAGAATAATTTGCAAGCGCTTGGATCATATTTGCTTGGGTCTTGGCCTCACAGAAACAACCTATTTTCCTAGTGCTGTATATAAAACTGTATATTGTACAAGTGAAGTCAACTGAATATTCATAGAGTTCTGTTGCTTTGTAGTTATATGGCCGCTGTCATATCCAAGTGAAACGTGAACTGTAGTCTAAATTAAATGTGAAGGAAGCACGTTTTCACACTATGTTCTGTGCATTTTGGGGGGTGTCTGTGTGTGTAGTTTTCTAAGGTCTCAAGGTCTGTATTGCAGGTGTACAGCAGTTGGCATAAATCAATCGTGCAACCTGTTTCAGGGTTCCAGAGGAGTTCCAGATCTCTTTATCTATAAAATATGTGTGGCTGCTGGAATTAAATATAATGTGTGATGTGTGGTCGCTGCTGCAAACAGTCTTGCATCCCTTTTCACTCTCTTCCACAGTAGCTGGTACTATAAAGTGCAAGTCACAACGAGGGTGGAGAAGAATGTCACTGGTCTGCATTTTAAAGCAGACTTACCTAATGCATGCCTTTCAGACTAATATATTGATTGGGACATGATTACCCTTTGGATTTTGCACTTCTCCAAATGTTGTGACACAAGTCTTGGCTCAGAAAAAAGAAAGAAACCTGATAGCCTGGATAGCTCAGTTGGTTAGACCATGGTGCTGATAACACTCAAGGTTGCAGGTTCAATCCCTGTATGGACCAGCTGCATACAGTGGTGCCCCACAAGACGAATGCCTCGCAAGACGGAAAACCCACTAGACGAAAGAGTTTTCCGTTTTGGAGGTGCTTCGCAAAACGAATTTCCCTATGGGCTTGCTTCGCGAGACGAAAATGTCTTGCGAGTTCCTGCGGGGTTTTTTCCCTTCCCCCCTTTTTCTAAGCCGCTAAACCGCTTATCCGATAAGCCGATAAGCCGCTAAAAGCCGCTAAACCGCTAATAGCGCTAATCCGCTAAGCCGTCAGTGGGCTTGCTTCGCAAGACGAAAAAACTGCTAGACGAAGAGACTCGCGGAACGGATTCTTTTCGTCTTACGAGGCACCACTATATTCCTGCATTCAGGGGGTTGGACTAGATGATCCTCAGGGTCCCTTCCAACTCTACAGTTCTATGATTCTATGAAACCAAAATGCATCTTTAAGGATAAAATATGTATGTTATTTTACATGCATTTAAATATACATGATTTTATTATTATTATTATTATTATTATTATTATTATTATTATTATTTATACCCCGCCCATCTGGCTGAGTTTCCCCAGCCATTCTGGGCAGCTCCCAATCAAGTGTTAAAAACAGTACAGCGTTAAATATTAAAAACTTCCCTGAACAGGGCTGCCTTCTGATGTCTTTTAAAGATAGGATAGCTGCTTATTTCCTTCACATCTGAAGGGAGGGTGTTCCACAGGGCGGGTGAAGGTCAGCACCAACACTTTGAATTGTGCTCGGAAACGTACTGGGAGCCAATGCAGATCTCTCAGAACCGGTGTTATGTGGTCCCAGCGGCTACTCCCAGTCACCAGTCTAGCTGCCGCATTCTGGATTAATTGCAGTTTCCAGGTCACCTTCAAAGGTAGCCCCACGTAGAGCATGTTGCAGTAGTCCAAGCAAGAGATAACTAGAGCATGCACCACTCTGGCGAGACAGTCTGCAGGCAGGTAGGGTCTTAGCCTGCGTACAGTGGTGCCCCGCAAGACGAACGCCTCGCAAGACGAAAAACTCACTAGATGAAAGGGTTTTCCGTTTTTCGAGGTGCTTCGCAAGACGAATTTCCCTATGGGCTTGCTTCGCAAGACGAAAACGTCTTGCAGGTTTGCTTCCTTTTTCTTAAAGCCGTTAATACCCAGGGAATCCGCGCTCCGCAAGACGAAAAAATCGCAAGACGAAGCAACTCGCGGAACGAATTAATTTCGTCCTGTGAGGCACCACTGTACCAGGTGGAGCTGGTAGACAGCTGCCCTGGACACAGAATTAACCTGCGTCTCCATGGACAGCTGTGAGTCCAAAATACAAATTTTCATATGTGTTTATCTTTTTTGAGGGGGAGGGGGGAATCCCAGTGTAATTCTGGGATTCTGATGAATAAACACATGTGAAACTGCCATGGACTAGAAATTCCTAGTCAAAACATCAGAACGGCTGTGAATTTCTCTGCTCCCACGAGTAGCAGCCTATATATAGTAGGAGAATTGACAGTTGGGGTGGCGTCAAAGTATTTGCTTAATGCAAAATTTTCGGAATGTAGAAGGTGTGGGGCTGTTTTTCAAAAAGCAGCCATGCATTTTCTATCAGGTCTGTTTCCAAACTAAATCAAGACAGCACAAAATTCTCAATTTCTTTCACCATATTTTACACCTGGTTTTCCTTCTTTTTCACCCTCCCTTTTTCAGCCAAACCAATGAGTTTATCGCTTCCTTTGACGCCCGAGTCACCAAAGTAAGTATCAAGAACTGTAAATATTTACAACAGGGAAGGGGTTTTAAATACATTTTGGCTACAGCAACTCCATTTCAGCTTGTTTTTATAAATGTGCCCTGTCTTCCAGTGATCCCAAGGGTTCCCCATTTGAGAACAAGACTATTGAACAAACTTTAAGTGTGGAACTCTCTGGAACTGCAGGTGAGAAGTGCATTGTCAGATATGTATATAGATATAGATGTTTTGTGTGGGGGTTTTTTATTGCTAGCTTGACATTATGAATTGCACAGCAATATGTTACCGTGGTCTCTTAAGAGATTAATTGTAATGTACTTTTAACAACAATTTTCCCCACATGGTTCCTTAAGATGAGATTTGCTTTAGAATTATGATTCCACTGTTACAGAGCTTAGTATAATGTCTAGGGAGGAAAAACGAATGAAATAATTTATCTGGAATAAATTCCCAGTCCCCTGACGTATATATTGCTAAATTTTAGTTGCATTTCCCTTACTCCCACCTTCTCTTACCTGAAAGGGATGATTCACACATGTGTGTTCATTACTTGTTGACTGCAGCCATCAGTTGATGGCTTGCATTTATACAAGAATAATCAGGAAGAGTTTTCATCTTACCTCAAACTTGATGCTTTCCATTTGAAATATTTCACACATTTGGGTGCAAGTCATTGAAGACTGAGTGTTCAAGGGTTGTGAATGCATATGTGAACTGGCTCACAGACTGCACAACAGAAGATTTATACCATCTGATCAGTGTTTTAGAATTTGCTTCCTTCCTGTTTAAATTAGAGGATAAAACTTTGCCAAACAACATTTTTGCTGGGTAACAGGAAAGGGACCATCTAAGCTTAGTATTGGATTGCAGACAGTGACCTTCTCTTGATGACGTTTGCAGACCACAGAGCAGTAATGGAATAATCAATTCTCTTGTTTTTCTCTAACTTTAGAAAGTATGAGCTTTGAGGATATCTTGAATATTAGAATGTAGACCTCGGCAGCCTTGTCTGAAAGCCATAGTATTGCACCTGCCATGAACTTGTCCTCTCTCAAGTTAAGGGCACTCCACAACTTTAAAAAGAAAATACACTCATAATGAAATCTAGTCTTATTATGGTCCTCTGCCTTGTACCTTCATTTTACACTCCTAACCTATTCTTGATCCTTTCAGGCTTCAAATCCTTATGCGTTTTTTATGTAGCCTTCCATAACTTGATTATATTATATTTATGTACACTTTTTGAAAAAGTCTGACCGCTGGGTAGTTAACAGATCCTATCTATGTTTACCTGCAAGAATGTTTACTTCCAAAGAAAATGCACCTAGGATGTCAGCCTAAATGTATCGCTTTCCTTTGAGATATCTTCTGCTTGCTCCTGGAGTCTGCAAAAGGTGAAGGGAGTGGTTTCACTGACTCTTCACAGGTTAATATTCTTTAGTGCAGGATATATTAGGCCCATGTGGACACATTTAAAGCACGTGATTTCTGTCCCCACCCCACAGAGAATCCTGGCATATTTACTGGGTTCCATGTAATAACTTTTAAACAAGCGATGTTCTGATTTTATATACACTTGTTCGTTATTTTTTAAAATCTTAATAACGCATGGGGGGGGGACTTTTAAGCAAGTGACAAGTGGGGTGCCGCAGGGTTCTGTCCTGGGCCCGTTGTTGTTCGACATCTTTATAAATGACTTGGATGAAGGAATTGAGGGGATGCTCATCAAATTTGCAAATGATACCAAACTGAGATGTCCCCTCCAGCATGTCTCTAATAACAATAGGGATGTCCTTTTCCATACCCTCCAACAGTTCTCCAAGGAAAATAGGGGTGTCCTAAGGAAAAGCGGGACATTCTGGAATCAAATCAGAAACCAGGACGGCCTTTGTAAATCTGGGACTGTCCCTGGAAAATAGGGACACTTGGAGGGTCTGTGGTGGTATAGAAATGTTTATTATTATTATTATTATTATTATTATTATTATTATTATTTTGGTCATTAACAGAAATGGGCCCATTTAATTCCTACCTATAGTAGACAGCAGTGTTGTGTCTTCTGCCTGGATGCTGTCTTTAATGTTGCCCTGGCATTGTTTATAATAGTTTAAATAGTGGTTGCATTGCTCCCACTATGAGTGGGCCTGCTTGCGCTATTGAAGTACTGTACACTCTAACAATATAAAAAGCACCTTCCTTGGTTTTCTGCTCTTTCCCTCACTTCCTCTCTGTGCCTCCTCCTTTTGAACAAAAGTGGTTACTTTACTACATAGTCAACTGATAAAAATGCTCCCCACTCAAGTTATTATTGGTTATCATTTATATATTCTCGATGGGTGTTGATAAAGCTGAATCTTTAAATTCATTCTATACCTCAAATCATCATCATCATCATCTGGGATTTTGCCCTAGGGATTGCAAGACTAATTGTATATCTATTTTGTCAAGATAGGCCATCAGGTGAACTGGGAGGAAACACTTAGGAAATGAATTTCCTGGCAACTCCCCAGGGATTATGCCATTTCTATTTTTAATTTTTGTAGGTAATAAACTTAAATTTTGGGTTTAAAATTCTTCTCAAAATGTCCTGCTGCTTCTTTAGGTAAGACATATTTGAAGCAACAGTCCCCAAATCACATTTTGCGCCTCATCAGTTTAAGAATTTGAGATGATAACTTTCACACTTTTTGCCCAGTTTGGGCCATAGCAGGTTCAAGATGGCCGGAAGAGATCTACAATGTATTGAAATAATTTATGGGAGCATCATGGCAAAGATGCAAAATAGGCAGTGTAAGCATGCATGGAATAAATCCTGTTTTTCAGGTTTTGCTTAAGGGAAAAAAATAGCCTCTAATGCCCCAGTGCCTGTTCTTTCAAGTATATATTACACACCCAAATGTTTTCCATTTAGCTTGCTGCAGAAACTATGCAGCAATCAGACAATGAAATGCTAGATTAGAATTGTTAGGGCAAAACATAACCTGCCCCCATTTTGTACTACTAGTGGCAATATTCACACGATATGTTGCATGCATGCTGCATTTTCGCTCCCTTTTCGTCTCCCATATAAAACAGAGTCTGTCCATGGACATTTCAGAATAATTTATTTAAGAATGATGGCTACTGCATATTTGTTTGTTTTTCCCTGTGAGGGAAATCATCGTATTTTCCTTGTTTAGCAGCATTAAAAAAAAATTGTGTACACAAAGCTAATGAAAACAAATTTAACTTGTCCAAACTGTCTAACAGGGCAGGTATCCATGAGGATAATTTCACTGAGGATAAATCATCCAGGAAAAATGCAATGCTTGCAATGTATATAGCTCTTTTTAAAAAACATTTTAGCTTATGTTTTAATAAATATTTCCTGAAAGAAAATCTGTTTTAATTCCACCATAATTCCTAGTCAAGGTCAGGCTCTTCAGATATACCTTCAGTCTCAGTTGCATAATTATACAACTTTTCCTCATTGTTCCTATATTGGTGACATGTATGCCAATCAGTGGCGAGTTAAAGAATTGCATTGGCTTTTTTAGCTGCCAACAGTGTGACGCGGCAGCTAAAAAAGCCAATGCAATTCTGGGCTGCATCAATAGGAGTATAGCATCTAGATCAAGGGAAGTACTAGTGCCACTGTATTCTGCTCTGGTCAGACCTCACCTGGAGTACTGTGTCCAGTTCTGGGCACCACAGTTCAAGAAGGACACTGACAAACTGGAACGTGTCCAGAGGAGGGCAACCAAAATGGTCAAAGGCCTGGAAACGATGCCTTATGAGGAACGGCTAAGGGAGCTGGGCATGTTTAGCCTGGAGAAGAGGAGGTTAAGGGGTGATATGATAGCCATGTTCAAATATATAAAAGGATGTCACATAGAGGAGGGAGAAAGGTTGTTTTCTGCTGCTCCAGAGAAGAGGACACGGAGCAATGGTTCCAAACTACAAGAAAGAAGATTCCACCTAAACATTAGGAAGAACTTCCTGACAGTAAGAGCTGTTCGACAGTGGAATTTGCTGCCAAGGAGTGTGGTGGAGTCTCCTTCTTTGGAGGTCTTTAAGCAGAGGCTTGACAACCATATGTGAGGAGTGCTCTGATGGTGTTTCCTGCTTGGCAGGGGGTTGGACTCGATGGCCCTTGTGGTCTCTTCCAACTCTATGATTCTATGATGATTCTATGATTCTAAAGCAGGAACAATCATAATCCCTTTCTACCTGCTTGTTTCCTCCTTGATTTTCTTAGCTTTTTTAGTATTTTCACCTCTTTCTATGTAGTTTCAGAACAAATAGAGCAGAATTTGTTTTGATGAAGATAAAATGATGTCGGCCTTTAAAGCAGTTTCCCTATCATAGTCCCTTTCTCCCCAGCCGTCTGAAAACAAATGGGTGCGTTTCTGTTGTGTGTATAGCATACTAAAGTCAGAAAGGAATTGCTTTCATTTGCTTCTCAAAGCTGTATTAGTCTGTTGTATTATTATTTTTCAAAAAGTATTTATATACTTATTTGACAGTAACCCCATAACACCTTTTAGGGATTACTTCTGAGTAGATTGGCCTATGATTGGTAATTTTAATCTAAGGAAATGGTCACAGTTAAATCTGAAGCAAGGTAGTCTTTATTCTCCTTTACTTAAGCCTCTGGGCTCCACCTCCCATAGACCCTAGCTCTGCCCACCACTGACATATAGTTCCAATAGATTATCCTTGATGAAGTATGGTCCCTGGCAGAATGAAGCTTGATTAAGAAGTAGCTTCCCAAATGCACCTTTGCACTAAAGATGGATCAAAAGATGGATCTTGTGAAACGACAAACACTTCATTAAAGCATCTTGATAGTTCGCACTTTGGTTCTGCTGGTGTGACATGTTCTGGTGGCATATTCTGCTCAAGAAATTAGATGATGCTGTGCTGAGCATCCTGCATGAGACATCATTAATATTTGTTGATGAAGCTTGGTCATATAGGTGACACAGAAATTATTCAGGCACAAGACAGATGGATTATTGTAGTATAAAGTCTTTCTCAAGATCAGGGAGAACATCAAGAAAATGCTCAGGAGGAATGGAAGTTCCCCCAGAATGTCTGCTTTATATACATTATTTACACAATGGGCCCCATGTGATTGGCTAATTCCGGGATTCACCTGTAGGCCAATCAGGTTGCGGATTCACTTCCACCTGGAGCTGGATTGGGTGGCTCCTGTGGACCAATCAGACTGCTGCATTCTGAATCCTATTGTTCTAAGACCAATCAGACTGCTGCCTTTTGGATCCTATTCAACTCAGTACATAACAGGTACACTTTGTGGACCAGAACTACAGCGACATTTTGCAAATCATGGATCCTTGCATCTGCAGTGGAAATGTGGCAACTGTGACTTGGGACCAGTGAGTGCTAGTCAACACTAGTCCTACTCAGAGCAGAGCCGCTGAAGTTAATGGACACAACTAACTTGGGGAGCATAAAAAGAACATATTGCATCAAGTGGACAGGGTGCTATTGTGCTTGAGCCATTTCCACAGGCCTCTGGTTGGCCACTGTGAGAGTAGGACTAGGTGGACCATTGGCCTGATCCAGTAGGCTCCATGTTGTCCTTTATTTGTTTTATCTTCTGACAAAATTGCCATCTAGAAAAGAAGCTCCAACCCTGAGATTGGGTGTACATCTGTTGCCTTCCCACCCCTGTTCCACTCCTTCATTACTGCATGTTGCCCCAAAGCTGAAGAGAGTAGTGGACTGTGAAGATGCTAGTTCCCCAAAAGTGCATATCAATGCAACTTTTGCCTCATATTGAGGGAAGTATTCCTTAATTTATTTGACTTGGTTCTAAAGCTTGTGTCCTGCCTTCAAAGAAGAAAGAAAGGAAGAGCTGTTTTAGATTTGTTTCATGGTTCTCTTTTTTAGGCTATCTTGACAATCTAGATTCGAAAAATTATGTTTTTGAAAAAAGGAAGGAAGGAAGGAAAGAAGAGAAAGAGACACACAAAGTTCTAAAACAGTGCATGATACCTGTAAGCAGGTATCATTGACTGTTTTGGGAATGCTGGAAAAAATAAACTGGGATTTCCTCATTCTTGGGCCATATTTTAGGTAGTTACCAAGAGTCCACCGGTATATTGCTTAGCTTTTCAGACGTACCCAAACCTAGTCTGGGTTTGTTAGCATTCACATGTGAATGTTGACAGTTCCAGATGTTCACTGTAGTAACACACACACACACACACCAAACACAAGTCCCATTATCGGAAGTGTTCCCTACCCCCTGTTTCCACTCTGAATTGCAGCCTGGCCACCCCTATGGCTTGTGTTTGGGTTGTCTACCCACAAAGCGATAAAGTGATATGATCAAGAATGGGTGGCGGAAGGTTGGACCAGGGGAATGCCATCTAGTAAATTATTAGATCTTTCCAGAGGTCTATATTTATCCTCTGCTGTACTGACAACAAGATTAAACTGACTGCTCAACAGACATGTAGTCCTTTATTATATGATGGCTATTTAATTTTATTATCCATTCCCAGCTTCTGCCGTTTTGTGTCGTACAGAAGCCCTGCTGATTCTTTTACTGAATCAGGCCATTATCTTGTGTTCAGTGCCTTAAGTGGCTTTAAATAATGTTTCCCTTGATAATCCCATTTCCAAACTCATAAGATGTAAAAGAATCTGGTGGGTTGTTGTTTTTTTAATAATGCTGATACTCACAGCACGTCTCCAGGAAGGTTCAACTCTCTACAGCCCGCCAATATGCATCCACAAACGAGACACATTATCAGATGTTTGTGCGTTAACGCTGAAGTACTCTCAGTCATGTTAAATTTTGACAGAAAAATTGCCATCAGTGTAAACCTGTGTTGTAAAGGGATAAGAGTTTTGGAATAAATTTCAAAAGCACATTGACATTAATCTTAGGTGGGAGCTGGCGTTCTGCAACGGCTAAAGCAGACTTGCACAATTTACGGCCCACCTCAGTGGACACAGCCCACTAGCCAGGTAGTGTTGCCTTCCAGGTGGGGGCCACGATAAACACCTTGTGGGCTGGATTGAGTTTGGTGGGTCGGCAGTATGTGCAAGCCTAGGCTAAAATGTTACATTCAGGTCTAGATAAATCTAACCCATTTTGGTCAAATCTGTGAGGGAGTTGTTAAAAACAGATGTATTTACTCGAGCTTTCCTTGGCCTCAAATACCAGTCAAACGATTCCCGGTTCCTGTAATTGTGGCATGCTGCTTTTATTGGCTTTTTAAAATTGTACATTGAATTCTTTGTGTTGAATTGTTTTATTGAATAGCATGCTATTGTATAATAAGTCTCACAGTACAGTATATAGTAAAAAGGTAAAGGTAAAGGTACCCCTGCCCGTACGGGCCAGTCTTGACAGACTCTGGGGTTGTGCGCCCATCTCACTTAAGAGGCCAGGGGCCAGCGCTGTCCGGAGACACTTCCGGGTCACGTGGCCAGCGTGACATCGCTGCTCTGGCCAGAGCCAGAGCCAGAGCCAGAGCTGCACATGGGAACGCCGTTTACCTTCCCGCTGGTAAGCGGTCCCTATTTATCTACTTGCACCCGGAGGTGCTTTCGAACTGCTAGGTTGGCAGGCGCTGGGACCGAGCAGCGGGAGCGCACCCCGCCGCAGGGATTCGAACCGCCGACCTTTCGATCGGCAAGTCCTAGGCGCTGAGGCTTTAACCCACAGCGCCACCTGCTTACTCCCACAGTATATAATACAGTACAGTAAATTGACTTATTTATTTATATCTACTTTGAGAACCTTATTTTGGATCAAATGTATAAGTGTGTATATAATTCTCCTAGATTGGTCAGAGCAGTTCACACACACACACACACGCATTCCGTGAAACATTTGACTTCTCTTTCCGTTCCAAAAATGGAAGCACCATTCCAAAACACCTAATGAGTTTGTGGCTAAAGTGATACTTGGATAAAGGACATTCAGGCTCACACCAATTTTCCTGTTCAAATGACTGTCCAAGAGGGGCATCTACACTTGGATAACTTCTTTTTAAAAACAAAACATAACTGTGTTAAATGTTTGGAATAGTGATGCATGCATTACTCGGTTGTGACATGCGCACGTTTTCCAGGAGTGTAGGGAAAAGGTTGTGTATTTTAAAATGGAAAATATCATGGAAACTTGTGGGAGAGAGAGGAAGGCAGTTTAAGCAGCCTTGCACTGCAGTTGGGGAATCCTTCTCGGGGAGCAGGGAGAGGTGGAGACAGTGCCAGAGGTATTGGATTGTCCTTGTAGCATTTGCAAAGGCCATTCAATTTAAGGGAAGACCTTTTAAAGAAAACTTTAAAAAGGTGGCCTTGAAAGTTTGCTTTAGGCAAAACTTGGTTGCAAATTAGAGATGTGTGGACCCTCCTGACTTGACCTGCAACCTCCATATTTATTTGGATACTTTCCATTATGCAGAAGAGTACTGTGGCATTGCAGCCGAGGACGAGGTTGTGGGGAAAGGAAGGAATATCCTCAAAACAAAACAAAACAGAATTAAATGGCTGGGGTTTGAGGGGAAGCATTGTTGTGGTGCATGTACCACTTCTACTGGATTTGCTGTGCAGAAGTACATAAGTGTGAGTGATGTAGAGGTACTTGTTTATTATAGAGCACATTTCAATGCAGTAATCATAAATATTGCTAAGGTTGTGCTCTGTTGAAATATGACCTACATACTCTTGATTGTTTGTGTTACGTGATTTGTCTGACACCCATTACATCCCGGGTAATGGCAGCCATTTGTTGCTCTGCACAGCAGGCGCTTTTGACAAAGGAAAATAGGCAGCAATAAAAAAGCTATAGTCTGAATTACATTCTGCACAGTGCCGCACTGCTGAGAGTTTGTGCAAGTGTGTTAACAATGCTCTGAACTGCCTCTTGTCAGCCTTCAGCCTGTAATGGCCATCTGTCCTCACATAAATCTGTCAAAACCTGCTAAGTTCAAGAGAGAGCACGGAATATACCTTGCACAGTCAACGCCAAAATGTACACATTTTGCAGAGAGAAAATCAGCCAGCATGAAATAATCCAAAAGGGTGCAGAATGTTTTAGCACTATTGATTTAGGATCATGGCATGAGATGGAACTCAGATTACTGTGATTAGAGTAAAGGCAAAGCAGACGTGATACTCGCTGTGAATAAATATGGCGCTAATTTTCTTGAAGTTTATATAGAGGGGAAGTGGGCAGAGTTTGGTCCTAGGTAGGAAAGAAAAACCAATGCAAAACTTTTCTTCTCCTTACTTAAATAAATATTGCACATTCCCCCTCTTCGCTGGTGACAGAGGTGTTCTTAGGGTTTGATGAAACCAGCCCCCCACCAGGGGTGCAGGTCCAGGGGTGTGTGTGTAAAATTCACTCCAGAAATTTATCTGTGTAAAGTCATTAGACAACAGCTGGGAGCTCAGCAATAAGAGAAATGGCAAGGCAGTATTAAGGTAGATGGCTTGAAACTGTGGAGTATATGACGTTTTTGTGTGTGGTGCCACAGCAAGAGCATACACAGGAGAAACTTCCCATCCTTGTCACACCTCAACACAAAGGCACGCAAGTTGTTTTTTTTTTTTTTTTTTTTTTGTTTGTTTTTTTTTTTGCCCTTCTCACTTTGCAACACTTTGGGACACTTCGAGTTCTTGGGTAGCATAAAATGTAGTAATTTCTAATGTGCCTGTTGTGGTGAAGTGTGGTGTTTTTTCCCCCTGTGAGGGAGCACCGATTTACCTCCTTGCCAAGAATCCAGGGGAGCCTTCATAGTGACAAACTTGGGTTTGCTCCTGACAGTAAACTCATTGGGAAGCCATAGCAATTACTGGCTCACTACGCAGGTGGTGCTGTGGGTTAAACCACAGAGCCTAGGACTTGCTGATCAGAAGGTCAGCGGTTCGAATCCCCGCGACGGGGTGACTCCCATTGCTCGGTCCCAGCTCCTGCCAACCTAGCAGTTCGAAAACATGTCAAAGTGCAAGTAGATAAATAGGTACCGCTCCGGCGGGAAGGTAAACGGCGTTTCTGTGCGCTGCTCTGGTTCGCCATAAGCGGCTTAGTCATGCTGGCCACATGTCCCGGAAGCTGTACGCTGGCTCTGTAGGCCACTAAAGCGAGATGAGCACCGCAACCCCAGAGTCGGCCACGACTGGACCTAATGGTCAAGGGTCCCTTTACCTTTACCTTTATTTGTTTACAGGTTCAATTTAGTAGCCATTTGTTGGAGGCAGGTCTAATTTTGAATGCTGCCCTATGTGAAAAGCTTCCTGCAAATAGAAAACCGGCACTGCCGGCAAAACCTTGTGCTAGCTTTCTATCAGAAAGGGAGAAGCTCTCAAAAGAGTTATTCTCCACATGCACATTCTGTTTCCTCAGAACCAGATGATTTCATGCCCATCTTATTTTCTTGATGTGGGTGGGGATTAATTTGTTTAGCCTTCATTTTGATTATGTGTTCATTTATAACTTCATTTCAACTTAAAAGGCATCTAATATACGTGAGTTGTTAAGTTCCTGTGCTTAGTTCCTAGTCCTTAATTTTTAAGGCTCCCCAACTCACTCTCTCTCTCCTTAAACATGGTGCTCCTCATCTAAGCTTATTCCTTTTTGCACAATTTACTAATGATATGGAAGTATTTTTATTTTAGGAGAAATTCAGTGGTGATTGATTTTTTTTTATTATTTTGTTTAAAAACAGATACTTGCAAGCCCTTCTGTGCAGCAACCTCGCCAACTTTACCATACAATACCCTTCGATAGTCCATTGGCTAGAACAGGTAGTCATTATCATTTGAGGTGCATAAATGAGGCAGCCTTTTTTCATAAAGCCTATAACTCTAATAAAGTTATTGGCCATGTTGACCTTCATCAACAAGTAGGTTTCCCCCAAACACCACATTACCTATGTAAAAAAGGCAAATAACCAAAAATATGTAATGGTATTGTGGGAGCTATAGGTTTCACATCTATTTCCCAGTTTGGCTCAAACTGTCCAGCAAAAACATCTATAATATATTAAAATGTTTTGGGGAGCATCAGCAAAAAATTAGAAAAAGCAGAACCAGTTCTTTCGCTGAAGGATAAAAGAGTTCTTTGGACTAAAGAGTGCTCTGTCTTCTGCAGATTATACACATTTCTCACTGTCTCTCTTTTGGCCTGACACTGATCAGTGGTTGATCATACCTCTGTTGAGGTAACATTCCTGATGCAATACAATATTGTTCCCTCCATTTGTCAGCACAGTTCCTTTCACAGACCTTAAAATTGCATCTTGAGGGATTAAACTAGACCCCCTTGTTCCTGATGTAGGCTATAAGTCCCCACATCTTCTGTGGCAGGGGGGACTCCATTTTGTGGTTTGCCTAAGGTGCCAAAATGTCTTGGGCAGGCCACACTATCCGCAGCAGTGACAACATGGCTGTGCAGTTCGCTGGATTATTGTTAGGGACCCATAGAGGCCTTGGTGGTGGCTTGGCGTATTGAGACACACCTTGGATGCCTCCGAATCAGTGAGATGCTTATGTGTTGCTCTTGAAACTGAACATTTCTAACAGCTGTTCTCTGTGTCACTGGCCATTGGAATGCTGTAGGTTATGGCTGAGGTTTGTGTGGAATGGGTTTTTGTCTTATTTTTCCAAAGTAACACCTCTGTTCCTCTTTGAATTTGCCTATCTGAACTAGAGATCTTCAGTTTCCACACTATAAAACTAAAACAAGAGTTAAATACAATTCTGCACAGCTTTATTTAAGCCAATCCTGTGCTGTTGGTAGGAATAACAATACTTAAATTACCCCTGGAAAACAACTTGTTTCATTACCCAACTTAGCTTCTAGGTTAACTTGCCTCTCAGCTAGGAAGATGTAGTTCCCAACATTTTGTTTTTTAAAAATAATTCGATTAACATAATCTTTTATAGAACCTGAAAGAAACTCAAAGAGAGTTGCAGACATCCGCTACACAAAACTATCAGCAGTGGGATGAAAGCTTTGCCTTCTTTCATTCTAGGTGGTTCAGCGTGGCTGTGTGTGATCTTTCATCTCTGCAAAGAGATCTGGCATAGTAAATTCACATCATAGTGTGCAGGGAGAGCGGGGGAACCTGGTAGTTATTGATCTGACATTTGTCTCCTCTTTATTTACTTAATCCTCTATTTGCTCGACACAAAGTAAATTTCAGCCTCTCCTTTGTAATATTCATTGGCATTTGGGTATTTAGTTGCCGTTTCAGTTTCACTATTGTTCTGTTTTTGAAGAACCTTGTTGTTTTGTTTTCAATATTTTATTATTTGTATATTAGCAAGGGTTTCTTGAATTATTGAGCTCTGCAGACCTGAATCTTTGCTACAAATTGTATGGCCAGTTTTAGGTCTTGCATCTCTTTGTGTTGTCTATTACTGAAGTACTCCACGTTTCTGTCATCTAGATTATTTTAGCTTTAGAAATAGTTGGATTGGGTGGAGAAGACTGACTGTTTTAAATTTACAATCTAAATCTACAATTTACAGTATCAACTTTGTATAATGAATATCACTGAAATTAGTTCAAACTCTCTATCTATTGAGAGGACACCCAAATAGTCCAGAAACCTGATAAGAAAATAAATTAATAAAATCAAAATCCACCCCCACTTCCAATAGTGTTTGATGCATCCTAGTTTTGATGTTTGAAGGAATAAACATTCCATAGACATTATTTTAGCTGTGTGGTTACCAATCACATCTGCTGTTGTTTTCTTAAATAATTGCTATGCGTGTGGCTCCCAATTCTCAGTGCATCTGTGTCATATGGAGAAGAGAGGATTGCCCCTTCACCCCCAGCCACAATCTTGATGAAAACTGATTTCCCCCATGTGGTAATAATAATAATAATAATAATAATTTATTAAGCAAATAAGAAAAAAAGCTTCCATTGATACCCATGGTAGATTTTTGGAGGTTTTTTAGCAATGCCTTTTGCAGTATTGGGATGATTTTCATTGTGATTGAGGCTGGGGGTGGAAGATATAAGGATCCCTTCCCCATGTGCAGTTAAAGAAGCTTCTGGTTTGGCCTGTGCTGATATACATTCGGAAGCCCTTTTTAAAACACTTCTTTTAGCAACTTTGGAGCCATAGGAATGCATGCCCCTCCCACATCACTGTGGTAGTATTGAAGACCAAGGCCATGTGGGAGGAGCCCATGATTTGGTTCTTCTCATGCCAGTGTTTCTCCAGTTGCTTTGGGGGACAATGCTGGTGTGGAAAGGAACCACAACATTCGCTTCTGCCTTGTGATCTAGGACTTCGTGACATTACCAAGTGGTGCAAACAGGATCCATGCTGCAGCTATCCCACACCACTAAAGGTAATAACAGAAGGGACTTTTAGTATCATCAGCATCACTTTTTATGTTGCAAGGGGTAAATAAAAGCATTGTTTTGTTTTTAGTTGTGTGTGTGTGTGTCTTTGCTTGCTTCATTCATTCATTCATTCATTTTAATGAACATGATTTCTTTATGTATATAGCACCCTCAATGTTCATAACACATTACAGAGTAGCAACAAGATGAGAAATCTTTTCCTCTGAGATTCTGACTATCTAAATTTCAACTTGGGGAAGTTGATGGCGGGAGGTGAGCAAGATGGAAGCCAGGGTGAACTAGAGAAGACTGTGTGTTCGGTGTAGCTGCATGCACATAAAATAGGCAAATAAGGGGTTGTGGCAAAGGTTTCGTGGAAAAGATGGGTTTTGAGGATATGCTTCAGGGAAGCGACAGGACGGGGCCTCATGAAGGTGTTTTGGGGAAAGTTAGGGTAGAACCCACATGCTAACCAACTTTGGTTGGTTTTTGCTTTGCTTTCCTCTTAGGCCTAACTCCGCCAACAACCCCTCCTCACAAAACTAACCAAGACAACCCTTTTCGGACTTCACCAAAGCCAAAGTCGTCATGCAAGACTGTTATGCCACCTTCCAAAAAACCGCGCTGCAGTGAGTCTTCCAGCTCTCAAGGACATAACTTAGTTCGGAAGGGTCCGGAACAGTCAGAGCTGTATGCGCAGCTTAGTAAAACAACTGTGCTGTCTGTCGGTCATGAGGAGAGGAAGACAAAGCGGCCTGGTTTGCGGCTGTTTGGTGACCATGACTACTGTCAGTCTGTTAATTCGAAAACAGAAATACGCATCAACCTATCCCAGGAGCTTGAGGAGTCCAGACAAGTCCAATTGAAAGGCTGCTTGCCTGAGCGGTGGTGCCATATTTGTTCTTCTTTCGAACAATGTGACCAGTACAAGAGAGAGACTTCACAGGCGAACAGGCAGGATTTGCAGTGCAACAGCCGGAAGCAGCTCCAAGACCAGGAAATCCGGGCTGAACTCAATAAGCATTTTGGTCACCCTAGCCAAGCTGTTTTTGAGGAAGAGACCACTAAAACCAGTGCACTGAGGGACAACGGCAATTATAGTGACGAACAATTCTCCAAGCTACCTATGTTTATAAATTCAGGACTCACAATGGAAGGTCTTTTCGATGACAGCGAAGATGAAAGTGACAAACTGTGCTGGTCGTGGGATGGGACGCAAGCCTTCTCCTTGTTTGACCTGTCGGCTTCTTGCTCATCTCTTAACTCTCCATGCAGAGATTCAGTGTCTCCACCCAAATCCTTCCTTTCTCAAAGATTCCAAAGGATACGTTCTCGATTGAGGTCCTTTCCTCAGCACCGGTCTTGTTCCCGTTCTCCATATTCCCAATCGAGATCAAGGTCGCCGTGCAGTAGATCCTCCTCAAGGTACTGTACTGGAAGAAAGTTTCTGGGCAGTAACAAGCGGTGTGATGGGAGTTGACTGCCGCTTGCAGGAAGTTGCTGTGCTAACCTTTTATCAGCAACCTCTCCGATGCTAAGCTAGTTACAGTTCATATGAAATGAGGCTAACAGTTGCTAACTCAGTCATCTATTCTTATCTCAGTACAGAATTTGCAGAGAGAAAATAAATCACTTGGGCAGACAAAAGGAAATACTTTCCCACACAATTATGGAATTCATTCCCGTAACATGTGCTGATGGCCAACTAACTTAGAGGTTGTTGGATTATTATTTTTTTAAAAGGATCAGTTGAAATTTGTGGAAGATAAGTCTCTTAAAGGATAGGAGCTCTGATAAGCTAAGTGGAGTCCCCATGATCTCTCAATACTCAGAGCCTGACTTGTACGTCAAAATGGAGCCACATAGCTTGCCATTGCTGGAGTCAGAATCTTAGACAAGTTGGACCCTTGAGGCAGCAAGGCAATGCATATTTTGTTGTTAGGTGGCTAAGAAATGCACATATTATGACAAAACCTTATCAGCAGATAGAAAGAAGCTATAGATGTGAGCCGTAGGAAGCTGGGGATAACTCATCCTTTACAATCAGTGACAAATGTTCTTTTTTATTTCTTCTAACAGATCTTCTTACTATCATGAGTCCAGTCACTGTAGACCCCTGGCATATAGAAGTTCTCCCTTGTATTCAAGATCCCGATCCAGATCGCCATATAGCCATAGACCCAGGTAGTGTAGCATCCCATATTTATACGTCTCGAATTCTTAACATATATTTCTTTTTGCATGTGTCAAAAGAACAACACACCCAATCTTTATTATTCATTGTACCTCTGGGAAATTCAGGCACTTGATTTTAATGATTAAGTTATGTCTCCTAGATATGACAGCTATGAGGAATATCAGCATGAAAGGCTGAAGAGGGAAGAATACCGCAAAGAATATGAAAAACGGGAAACTGAAAGGGCCAAACAAAGAGAGAGACAGAGGCAGAAAGCAATTGTAAGCACTATGCAGATAACTTTCATTTTGGAAGAGATTTGTTTTATACTCCTTTTCTCTGTCTTTTTTCTCCTTAAATGGAACAAACAAAACACACACACTAATCTCTTCACATGCATTTCTCAGTAATTCTGATCTCCTGTGCTCCAGTTGTGCTTTCATTTCGATGCTCACTTTGCCTTTAAAATGTAATATTTTAAAGCTACTGTAAATCATCACTTTCTACATTCAGTAGCCACTAGAAGACATATTAGAAAAGGGCTTTGTCATGGATAGTAAGCAGCAAAGTAGCTTAAATTTTTGTAGCATATGGGATGTAGAGAAATATATAAATCTGCCATAGAAGCAGCAACTTCTGTAATGCAGACAAAAATGTGCTTTGTCCTAAGATGTTCGTCTTCGGGCATATGTGTGCTACAAAGTTAAGGTAGTTGTTCACTTATTTCAATGCCGTTGCACCCCCTGAAGAATCTGGGTGACTCTTAACTTCGTTAGAGACCCTTTTTCTCCCTCACAGAACTAAAGTTTCCCAAGAAAAGGAATAACTTTTTCAACCAGTATCAGTCTTTGTGTAAATTTGCCCCTGGCAGTGAGTCATTGGATAAATGCAGAGGTTTAGTGGTGACACGAAAGCTATACATTAGGTTTAAAACAGGACTTGTTAGGGGTGTGTGTGTTGGGATTTGTTATTGCTGCAAATAGTTGGCTGGCTGCATGAGGCCAGAGAAATATCACTGTAAAGAGTTACAACATGCCCTTGTATGACCTCTTGTCCCATGCGCTCCCCCACCGAGATGTTGACATTCCTGCATTGACCTTGTATGCCTCTTTCAAGCAATAGTACAATAGCTCTGATTTTCCTAATGGCTTGAGCAAGGCCTGGGTCCATTTATTTCTGGTTAGAAGTTTTGAGAAGACTAAATTTGAGCTACATTGTTGGGCTATGCCATTTCTTTGGAGCAAGGCTAGCAAATGGGGTCCCTTCGAGATGTTGGATTGCATCCCTGACCCTGATGGCTCTTGTGGTTGATGGGAGTCGGAACCCAACAGCAGCTGAAGGGTTGGCGTCCCCTGCTTTAGATGAACAAACATTTTAAGGTGTGCTACATGAATGTGTTGAAAGAGCCTTCCTACAGGCTGCAGGAAGAAGACAAGGGGCATTTGCTAGTGATTGTTCTCCACCAACACCACTTGCCCAACCTGTGTAATGTTATGGTTTTGACACCACACTGACAAAGCAGATAATACGAGGCAGTGGTAGCAACTTAACAGCATATTTTACGTTTGGGACTTGAGACACATTTTTGAAAATTACTCAGAACCCAAAGCAAGATGAACTCCGTTGAACAAACCCCCATATTTCCACATGTAGCGGATTGGGCTACATGATCCTTAGGGTCCCTTCCAGCTCTGCATTTCTATGATTCTAAGAAATAATACAAGTCACCTAAGCATTGGCAGATAGACCATAGTGGCAACATGCAGATTGTGAAAGCTTTCACATATGCACCTTCAAAAATGTGTTTGAAAAATATTTCAGCTGTCATTTGTAAAGTAAGGTCTAAGGTATTCAGACAGAGAGCATATGCCGTTGTTGTTGTTGTTTTCATTTTCTTTTGGCAATTTAACATTACGCTATAAAAGAATGAATTTCTTTTTGGTAAGCTCCACCATCAAGACCCTAGCTTTGCACCATTTCCAAATCCAGACAGTGTGCTGGGGTAGTGGCACTGCTCATCTGACCTCCTGACAGCTGAGGGAGAGGTGGAGATGTGAAGTGGCGAGCTCAGCGCAGTGCAAACACACCAACAGGAGCAGTGGACTGGCTGCACCAATGCCTTTGCACTGCGTTGACCTTCCTGCCACTTCCCCCTCTCCCTCTGGATAAGCATCAGTGACTTAGCTCTTGGGAGGTCAGGTGAGCAGGAAGGGCTGTAGCTCAAGGGCAGAGAATCTGCTTTGTGTAGAGAAGGTCCCAGGTTCAGTCCCTAGAATCTCCAGGTAGAGATTTGCCTGAAGCCCTGGACAGCTACTGTCAATCTCTGTAGGCAGTGCTTTCTGACAGCATTCTGTGTTCCTCTGCCTCACACTACTGACTTCAGCTGAAGGTTGACCGTAGCAGCATTAGGCAGCCAAAAATGTTTTGGGAAATAACAAGATTGCTATGCTTATTCACTAACAAATGAAACAGAAATGGGTAGATTTTTAAGCATAAAGACAAACCCCAACATTTTGCCTACATCCCTCTCTTCCTGGTTACTTCCCATCCTCATATCCCTGCATGCAAGCATGGAAATACTATCGGTCCCTCCTGCACAATTCCGCCCCCCACTCCACAGTAACTCAGAGCAGGGCTTTAAGTGTGGCAGCCCCTGTTCTGTGGAACAGCATTACTGTCAAGATATGTTTATGTGATTTAACAAGAATCCCCCTCCCCTAATGAGTCAGAAATTAAGGACTTAAGCTGTGGATTTAAGGCTGTGTGGAGATAAACTTTCGATCCAAAGCAATGTTTCAAGATGAAGCTGGAAAGCTAAGAGTTTTGGAGTGACGCAGTCAGGAAAAAATGCCGTTCGCCATTTTGTGAGGCATTGTGGGAGCTCTTGGGTCTGGGAGGAGAAAGAGAGAAATAGAGTTGTTTACATATCGTGAATCAACTCCTCGGTGGGACTTAAGAGCGACAAATGCCAAAATTTACGATGGATAAAGTGATGTTATCTACGAAGGAGATATATGGAAACCATCTGGACTTAGTGGAGGAACGGGAAATCCACACAGGATTATTACACTTGCTATCGGCTTAAGGAGACTAACAGAAGAGATCGTAAAGGAAAAAGAGAAACTATACGAACAAGATATGAGGTGGCAACACCAAGATAAGACTGGATAGAATTATGAACTTTGTTTGGACTGATTGGGACTGATTTGGACATTAACGCAGTAATAAGATGATCTGAATTCCCCTTTGGATCTTGAAGTATGGGTTCCCCCAACAAAATTTAAAAATTTGGCTTTGTAATTCGGAATTTATATGATGTGATTTAATTTGATGTGATTGGCCAGTTAATAAAAATTATTTTAAAAAAAAAAAAAGCATTACTGTCAAGATATGACAGGCTCCTACGACCGACACCAGGCATAGGCAAACTCGGCCCTTCAGATGTTTTGGGACTACAACTCCCATCATCCCTAGCTAACAGGACCAGTGGTCAGGGATGATGGTATTGTAGCCCCAAAACATCTGGAGCTACACTTTCTGGAAACAATTGAAGACATTTTTGTTCACACACCTTCCCAGCTTAGATAAATAGGTCTTTGCCACAAGTGTCTAATTTGTGTGGTTTTTGTTTTGTTGTAAATGTATCTGCATTTTAAACTGTTTGTGTGTGTGTGTCTATTGTACATTGCCTTGAGATGATTTTGTATAAGGCAATTACAGTGGAACCTCAGGTTGCGGATGTAATCCGTGATGGAGGCACGTCCGCAACCTGCAGCGTTCGCATCCTGAAGTGCCCCGTCGGCGCCAGTGCGATTCAGCGCTTCTGCACATGTGCAAAGCACGATTTAGCGCTTCTGTGCATGCGCGAGCAGTGAAACCCAGAAGTAACCCATTCCGGTACTTTCAGGTTTCCCGCAGTCCGTAACCCAAAAACACGTAACTTGAAGCATCCGTAACATGAGGTATGGCCAGAGCAGGGTGATGTGGACCAATGCAGAGTGAGACCATACTGTTCCTACTGTTAGTGTTACCAGCTCTTCAGAGGATGCACTCTTAAGAGCCCAGATAAGAGAGGTGCATTCATGCATCGTCTAACTTTTTTTCATTTGCTAAAAGCAGCCATGTGTGGATGCTGGGATAGGGGATCTGCATAATCTCTTGGAAACATGCATGGCCATCAAACATTGGCAGATGCATCAAAGCAAGATAACCTTAAAACTTTTTTTGAAGTTGGAAACAGAGCTTCAGACATTTCTATAAATCCCTCTTTGCTGAAAAATAGGATCTTCCCTTGCATTTGCAATTTTAAAAAAATAATTTCTAGAACAAGTACAAAAGAGAGCAGGATATTGAAGCGACACAGTGCAGCAACTTTGCTGAAGCTAAAATGCAGTGGTACCTCGGGTTGCAAACTTGATTGGTTCCGGAGGTCCGCTCTTTACCCAAAACCTTTCTTAACCTGAGGCACACTTTCATTAATGGGGCCTACTGCTGCCGCCGGTGCACAATTTCTATTCTCATCCTGGGGCAAAGTTCTCAACCCGAGGTACTACTTCCGGATTAGCGGAGTTTGTAATCCGAAGTGTTTGTAACCTGAGGTACCACTGTACTTTGCATCTGAACAGTGCCTGGACAGGAAACATCCTGGAAACTCTATGTACATTATCTTGATTTCTTGGGTATGGGAGGCAGGAATGTTCATGGCCACTATATGTTATGATGGCCACTGACTTAGGTGGCCTTAAAAGGGATTCAGACATATTCATGAGTGGTAGGGCTATCAAAGGCTATTAGGTAAAAGTAAAGGGACCCCTGACCATTAGGTCCAATCACAGACGACTCTGGGGTTGCGGCGCTCATCTTGCTTTATTGGCTGAGGGAGCCGGCATACAGCTTCCGGGTCATGTGGCCAGCATGACTAAGCCGCTTCTGGCGAAACCAGAGCAGTGCACAGAAATGCTGTTTACCTTCCCGCCGGAGCGGTACCTATTTATCTACTTGCACTTTGATGTGCTTTCGAACTCCTAGGTTGGCAGGAGCTGGGACTGAGCAATGGGAGCTCACCCCATCGCGGGGATTCGAACAGCCGACCTTCCGATCGGAAAGCCCTGGGCTCTGTGGTTTAGGCTATTAGCTAGGAGTTAAATGGAACCTCCATTGTCAGTTGGCGTATATTACTAGTTTACTAAGAACAAGCAGTGGGGCCATACTGTTTGCTGCTTAGCCGTGTATTGCTTCTATTCACCCTTGCAAATTTATGGCCCCATATCAGAGAAACGTTAAAGAAAGCCACTGTAACCCTCTTGGAATTATGAAAAGCCTGTACCAGAGTTGAAACGCAAACTATGCCTCCCAATCTGTGGGCACAATGGCATGCCGTTTAAGGGAATAGTTAGTGGAATCTTTTGCCGCTTTTGCATACTGGAGGACATATGGTACATTTCAGTTTCAAATTTGAATTTCTGTGCCTTGGTCGTTTTTCCTTATTCCCTTAATTGTACTTCACCAAGCTTTTTTTATTTTTTTAATGGTTCAGTTTTAGCAGGGTTATCTCTCGCAGCCTAAATAAAGAGAAGAAGGGGAAATAGAAGCCAAAAATAATCACACTCGTGACAAATCTCGTGGAGCATATGCAGTATTTATTCCCATCACATAGCTCTATTACGTTTTCAATGTTGGTGCATGAAACATTATGGGTCTCTCTCCCCCCCCCCCCCGCTTCCAATCCAGATATATTATCTGAAATGAAGTGTATTAGAAAGTCTGCTGTTACGTTATGCTCCATCTGGTCAGTCATTTTGGTTCAATAGCTAGTGTCAACCAAATTGTTTCTTATCAAGTGGTTCAGCGCAGTTAAGTTTTGTTTTGTTAAGACATTTGTGTGTGATGGGGGGGAGGAATATTGCAGAACATGTGCAAATCTTTACTGTTCCCAGATTTATGAGCCGAATCCTCCTATTCCAAGGCAGGGCCATTAGGAGCAAACATAACCTAAAATAAAGTCAAGGAGTATGAAATGGAAACAGAGACCATGCTTACATGTTCCTGACACGTTATACCATATGTTGGTAATTCTTCTGAGACTTACCCCTCAATATGGTGTCGCCATTGTTGCCTCTCTCCATGAATTCTACACATGGACTGAGTGCACTCATCCCAGCCCTGTTGCGCTCCATGAACTGGGAAGTGGAGACTCCTTGTGCTATCTAGAACCTTAGGTAAAGGGACCCCTGACCATTAGGTCCAGTGGTGGCCGACTCTGGGGTTGCGGCGCTCATCTCGCTTTATTGGCCAAGGGAGCCGGCATACAGCTTCCGGGTCATGTGGCCAGCATGACTAAGCCGCTTCTGGCAAACCAGAGCAGCACACAGAAATGCTGTTTACCTTCCTGCTGGAGTGGTACCTATTTATCTACTTGCACTTTGATGTGCTTTTGAACTGCTAGGTGGACAGGAGCTGGGACTGAGCAACGGGAGCTCACCCCGTTGCAGGGATTTGAACCGCCAACCTTCTGATCGGCAAGTCCTAGGCTCTGTGGCTTAACCCACAGTGCCACCCGCGTCCGCCACAGCACCAGGCTTTCTCAAACTTGGGTCTCCAGATGTTGTTGAACTACAGCTCCATCAGCCTTGGCCACTGGCCATACCTAGGGATGATTAGGGTTCTAAATTAGCTAAGGGACCAAAAGCATAGAGTTGTGAACACATGCACATAGGTTTTCCGATACCCCCCACTCCACGGTATCAGAGTTTGTTTTACTTCACACTGCGTCAGGAAGATTTTGGGCATCACATGGCACGGCGGAGTCTCAAACAAAGATGTGTACTCCCAAGCCCACAATCCCATCATGTTTGCAGTCTCAATGACATCTATGCTGGCTTTGTCATGTCTACAGAATGGAAGATGGCAAGATCCCCAAAGACATTCTCTGTGGGGAGCTGGCTTCAGGAACCAGGCCTGTTGGCAGACCATCTCTGCTTTGCAAAATTGTCTGCAAGTGTGACATGAAGCTGGCAACAGGGGCGAACGAAGGCGTCGGGACACCTGGGGCGGGGTGTCGCTATGTAGGGCGCACGTGCTATGTATGATGCATGCACCATACATAGTGACATCGCACATGCGCTGTACACAGTGGTTTGCCAGCGGCACTGGGATCCTCTGCTCACAGCTCAAGCCGCGAATGAAGGATTCTCCATATGCGGCAGCGGCAGCGTGATGGCTGCTCATGCCACCATGAGCCACTGCAGGGTGCCTTCTTGTCACCCCTGCAGACACGGCACCTGGGGCGCAACCCTCCCCCCCCCCCGTTGTGACGCCACTGGCTGGCAATATCAACTACATTGTGTGGGAATCCCTTGCAGAAAAACACAGTGTCTGGAGCCAATCAGGTTGTGAATCCACAACAGCGACCAGAGGAGGAATGACCATTAGAAGGAATTCAGAGAGAACACACACCATTGTGCATCTGCAGCAGCACCACCAGACACCTTCATCTGCTCCACCTGCAGTAAAACATGGCTGTCCTCTATCAGTCTCTACAGCTGCAGCAGGCGCTGTAAAACTCTCCAGCAATTTGACTTCACCCCTGAAGGCACACTCTTCCATTGTCTCATGAGACAGAAGGATGCCAACAAAACATGCTCATGGAGGGTTAGTCAGACCAAACTTGCTCAACCTACAGTTCATTCCATTTTTTAGACGTGTACAAATCTGCTACAGTTTCTACAGCCCATTTTTTTTTCTAGACAAAGGGATTTAGCACTTTAAAATTTATATATTAAATTTAATTTTTATATAAGAAGAATTTATACACAGCCTTTTAATGTCTTGCAGCACAGATAAAAGTCGCTTTTAAAAAATGCAAAATCGCTAAAAATCAAAGACCTGGTCCCTACAATTGCCAAATAACAAGTCAGCCAAACCACCCCAAAATAGATTAAAGGCGGACCTGCTCTTTCAAATTAGGTGGTCTTAAACTAGAATATTAGAATTATACATCACCTCAGTTTTATATATGTATTTTTATATGTATTTTCAAATAAGCTATTTCATGTGCTCCTCTCCAACAGGAAGAACGACGTGTAATTTATGTGGGCAAAATTGGGCCTGACACAACCCGAACAGAACTGAGAGACCGGTTTGAAGTTTTTGGTGAAATTGAGGAGTGCACCGTAAATCTACAGGATGATGGGTGAGATTAGATTTTAAGATTATTCCTTGTTAGGAAGTGTGTACAGTGGTACTTCTGGTTAAGAACTTAATTTGTTCCGGAGGTCTGTTCTTAACCTGAGGTACTACTTTAGCTAATGGGGGCCTCCCGCTGCCACCATGCCACCACCGCCGCAAGATTTCTGTTCTTATGCTGAGGCAAAGTTCTTAACCCGAGGTACTACTTCCGGGTTAAAAGGTAAAGGTAAAGGTACCCCTGCCCGTACGGGCCAGTCTTGACAGACTCTGGGGTTGTGCGCCCATCTCACTTAAGAAGCCAGGGGCCAGCGCTGTCCGGAGACACTTCCGGGTCACGTGGCCAGCGTGACAAAGCTGCATCTGGCGAGCCAGAGCCGCACATGGAAACGCCGTTTACCTTCCCGCTGGTAAGCAGTCCCTATTTATCTACTTGCACCCGGAGGTGCTTTCGAACTGCTAGGTTGGCAGGCGCTGGGACCGACCAGCGGGAGCACACCCCGCCGCAGGGATTCGAACCGCCGACCTTTCGATCGGCAAGCCCTAGGCGCTGAGGCTTTAACCCACAGCGCCACCTGCGTCCCACTTCCGGGTTAGCAGAGTCTGTAACCCGAGGTGTTTGTAACCTGAGGTGTCTGTAACCCACGGTACCCCTGTACACTTAAAAAAGAAAGAAAGATGCCCGTAAGTTCATGGCAACAAGAAAGTGCTGTGTCAGAAGTCAAGCTAAAGTTTTAAAAAACCTTCCCCCCGCTTCCCCCTCTTATTTATTCATCTTGCTATAGTTGAGATTTCATGTCCCAGAAAAAAGTATTTAGCTGGCTGACAGGACAATTGAGCTGATGAATGGATGCAGTGGTGTTGGCATTTACGCTAGGTGAGCCCCCGTAGAGTTCTTGCTTCTTAGGAAATGGTGACGTTGACGTGCATTAATACTTTTTAATTGTAATTCTTAACAGCATGTTTTCTTTTCAATTACAGAGATAGCTATGGTTTCATCACTTACCGCTACACTTGTGATGCCTTTGCCGCTCTAGAAAATGGGTACACACTGCGCAGAGCCAACGAACCTGACTTCGAACTGTATTTTTGTGGACAAAAGCAATTTTGCAAGTCTAACTATGCAGACCTAGGTATGGCATTTACTTCGGGGGGGGGGCTGCTGAATGTAGGGTCTGCAATTTCAGTTTACTCGAGGGTCTTCCTATGATTTTTCAAGCTGGAACAAACAATAAAAATTAAATTTAGAGGACCTTGTTTGGAAAGTAGCTGCAGTTGTTTCAAAAGTGCTTTCTAAACCAAATTCAGGTCTGTTTTTGCTAGTGTGGAAGATTGCCATTTCGAAGTTCTCCACATGTGGGGACAGCAAAAGGGAGCCTGGCTCTTCTTGTGGTAAAGTGTTGTGAAGTTGCTTCCCTACCACCATAGATTTCAGTTGTGCCTGCGTTCTCTGTGCCGCTGCAGAACTGCACTTGGGCAGTTAGTGGGCTTCAGACAGCAGCATTGCACTAGGGACGAAACACATGTGCTAATCCTCATGCTCTCTTCTCATATTTTCACCACCTTCAAATTGTAATAAAGCCATTTTTTAAAAATTAAAACATTCATAGCCCAGTGCTTCCTGTACGAAAAAACCACTCACGGCGGCTTTCAAGCATTTGAAATTACAGCCAATGAGACGAGGTCATCAGTTAGAATCAAAACACATTTTTCAACAACTGGTGGAAAATAGCAAGGGGGTGTGCCAACCGCATTTTTACAGGGCAAGATGTTTCGTAATCTGGGTGCAGTCGCTGAGAAGGCCCGCCGGTGTGGTGTAGTGCTTAGGAGCGGTGGACTCGTAATCTGGTGAACCAGGTTCGCTTCCCTGCTCCTCCACATGCAGCTGCTGGGTGACCTTGGGCTGGTCACACTTCTCTGAAGTCTCTCAGCCCCACTCACCTCACAGAGTGTTTGTTGTGGGGGAGGAAGGGAAAGGAGAATGTTAGCCGCTTTGAGACTCCTTCGGGTAGTGATAAAGCAGGATATCAAATCCAAACTCCTCCTCCTCTTTCCCCCCTCTCATCCCACCCTAGATGGGACAAGGTGGGAGACAGGTGTTCTTCCACTGTGGATGATATACATAGAAGGGCCTCTCCTTCTGATCTCAGGAAGCAGGCAGCATCATTTGGAAGGAGGGAGTCCCTATAGCATCCTGGACCTGGGGATGTGGGTGGCACTGTGGTCTGAACCACTGAGCCTCTTGGGCTTCCCAGTTGGAAGGTCAGTAGTTCAAATCTCCTTGACGCAGTGAGCTCCCCTTGCTCTGTCCCAGCTCCTGCCAACCTAGGAGTTCAAAAGCACACCAGTCCAAGTAGATAAATAGGTACCGCTGCGGCAGGAAGGTAAACAGTGTTTCCGTGCACTCTGGTTTCTGTCACAGTGTCCCGTTGCACCAGAAGCAGTTTAGTCATGCTGACCACATGATGCGGAAAGCTGTCTGTGGACAAACACGGGCTCCCTCGGCCTGAAAGCGAGATGAGCACCGCAACCCCATAGTTGCCTTTGACTGGACTTAACCATCCAGGGGTCCCTCACCCTTTACCTGCCTAGCATCCTGGACCGTAGCCATTTCATACATCACCACAGCAGCGCCTGTACATAAGGCAGCTAGCACTCTCCTGATGAATGGCTTCTGAGATGTGTTTATCCAAAGACCCTTTTTCTTATAATGAATTCTCTTAACTATATATTTGAATATTAAAGGTTAAACAGGAAGACAGGAAATGTTTCTCTTTTACCAAAAATAGGATTAAGTGTGATGACACTTGTAGCCGTCCTTAATAGTCTAATTGTGTGGAGGTTTTTAAACATTAAATTAATGACCGGGATCGTTAAGATTTCAGCATACTGCTATTCCTCTGTCTGTCTGAAATCTTGTACACTCTCCCTCTTCTTTGTGTAATGCGGGAAGTGAATACAAAACAATATTTCCCCTAGCCAATTGATGTCTTCTCCGAGTCTAAATGATAAAGGCGATATGCATTGTTCAAAGTGAATATGCTATAATTCACTTCACTGGCTAAATAGATAGTGTAAACCCACAGAAAGGCAGCTGACTGCCGGAGAGATAGAGGCCCAGTGATGAAAATATAAAAGGTGGCAAATCATTTGTTCAAACACTGGCTGATAAAACCAGTAAAGACGGATTGAAGTCTTGACTTATCTTCCACATTGATGAAGTCAGGGGCATTTTTAGTATCTCAAAACATCTAGGGTATAGAATAAGCTGCCTTAAAGAGACCTCCTTGAACATTATCCATCACTGGGGGTTAGTTCTGGAAGAGCTTTCCATGTTGTCAGTGTATCCCTCAAACCTTTTCCTCATCAGAACTTCAGTATGCCTTTCCGAGTTTTTGTTTTAAAGATTGCTGTCCCTTTCCTTTAAGGGGCGGGGGGGGGGGGGGTGAGTCAAATGTAGAATAGCGAAACCCTGAACACAAATAGCTAATTTATTATATATTTTAAACTAATCTGTTTTCTAAAGGATGGTTGTAGTTAATGGAACTACCAGAACAGTACATCTGATGAGCCCACAATTTGTGTTCAAAATGGCTTGTAACATTCTGCAAGGAATAACTGTGACCCATTAAGTGGGAAACAGCATAATATGTTGTGAATTAAATACAGCACTAAAGCTAAGAGGGGTTTTTGTTGAGGGGCTTGTAGTAAGCATTTGCTTACATATCCAGATTCCATCTCACTGGGGTAAGAGTCCTGTACGAGTAGCCCTGCTGCTGAAGTGTGTGTGTGTAAGTGTGTGTAAGTGTGTGTAAGACGCGGGTGGCGCTGTGGGTTAAACCAC
The DNA here is from genome assembly GCF_951804945.1 of Podarcis cretensis. Lineage (NCBI taxonomy): Eukaryota > Metazoa > Chordata > Lepidosauria > Squamata > Lacertidae > Podarcis > Podarcis cretensis. The sequence continues at coordinate 70,978,323 of NC_137178.1, read as the reverse complement.
AGAGCCTAGGGCTTGCTGATCATAAGGTCGGCGGTTCGAATCCCCGCGACGGGGTGACTCCCATTGCTCGGTCCCAGCTCCTGCCAACCCAGCAGTTTGAAAACACGTCAAAGTGCAAGTAGATAAATAGGTACCACTCCGGCGGGAAGGTAAACGGTGTTTCTGTGCGCTGCTCTGGTTCGCCATAAGTGGCTTAGTCATGCTGGCCACATGTCCCGGAAGCTGTACGCTGGCTCCCTAGGCCACTAAAGCGAGATGAGCACCGCAACCCCAGAGTCGGCCATGACTGGACCTAATGGTCAGGGGTCCCTTTACCTTTACCTTTAAGTGTGTGTAAGTGTGTAAATAAAAATAGCCCCTTCTAATGCTTCTTGTAGTGGTAGCAGAGTCTCCTTCCATTGGGCTCTGTGTCATTATTACAGGGGTCAGCAAACCTTTTCAGCAGGGGGGCTGGTCCACTGTCCCTCAGACCTTGTGGGGGGCCAGACAATATTTTGGGGAAAGTTGAACACATTCTACTCATGTAAAAACACGCAGATTCCCGGACCATCCGTGGGCTGGATTGAGAAGGCGATTGGGCCAGATCTGGCCCCCAGGCCTTAGTTTGCCTACCCATGGACTAGAAGATTGAGGTAATAGGGGAGAACTGCATGCATAGCTGTGTCACCCCTTCTGGGAACTAGTACCACATTGGCATGGGAAATGGCATGGCCCCTGCAAAATGGCTTTAATACCAAGTGATGTGGAAGGAGCCACCTTCCACACAGCAGTAAAGATAAGGTTACTAAAAATAATGTTGGCTGGACCTGTAGTAGCATGAAGAATGCAAATGGAAGGGGGTAATTTTTAAAAAACCAAGATGGAAAACTATGAGAAATACAACAGGAAATGGGAACGGAATGCGAATTAATGAATGCATAATAAGAAAAATAATTATGGAATATCATTTAATATATCATCACAGAGAGACTTTAGTATAGACCGAGGTGGAAATATTAGTGCTTAATATGGAGGAATGGCTGTAGAAGTAGTTGGCAATAACGTTGATATGTTTGATTAGAGGAAAGCTATTGTTGAAATTTATCGGTAACCATAACTAGAGAATCCCTTTTGGATTTTTTGTGTAAAAAAGGAAAATGATTTAATCTGAATTACTTGGTTTAGAAGACTAGGAAAAGATTTCCTAGCAAAAAAGTAGATTAGTGGGATGTCATTCTAGAGTGAATACTTTGAATAATTTATTTTATGTAACTGACAGACAATCAGAAGTCCTTTTTATTTTCCCTCTTTTTTTCTTTTCGTCTATTTTTTCTGCTTTGCTGTTTTGTTTCTGTTTTTATTTAGATTAGTTTATTTTGTCTTATTGTATTATGAAAAATATTTAATAAAATCTTTTTTTAAAAAAAGAAAAACAAACAGATAAATAGCATGAAGAATGTGTAATAGTTGCTAGGCGACTACTCAAATAGGTAGCCAAATTAGTTATTGTTATCCATTGCAGATTGGACTCTAGTCTTGATGAATCCTAGTACAATTTGCATTCCCAAAGTTGCATGCAAACCAGCCCGTACTGTCACGTCAAGGAGACTCTATTAAAAAAAAAAAAAATCATAATCACAATAGTCAAGACTCTACCTCCCTATCTCTTCTTCTAGATTCAAACTCAGACGATTTTGATCCTGCTTCTACGAAGAGCAAGTATGACTCCATGGATTTTGACAGCTTACTCAAAGAGGCACAGCGAAGCTTGCGGAGGTAACGTGCATCATGGCCAAGGAAAATGGAGGGATGGCGAATACCTCATGGACGTCAAGTCCTTCAATAACGAACAATGAAGAAGTCACGCTTACAAATTTCTCCCTAACTCCACACACTCTCCATATACAAAAACATAGTTTACATGGACAGCTGCTTAAGGAATGAAGAGGCAAAATGGGTCTGGTGTGAGCAATTGTGTACCCCTGAGTCTCAACTTTGCTTTTCCAGGGTGAAGAGGGTGAGGGTTTTGATCTTTGTAGAGTGCCAAGCAAGAACCATTTGACATGGCAGCAGTTCCATAGAGATACGTTTTAAAAAAAAATATATGCGAACTCCAAAATTGTGTACATAGAACATTTTCAAAATGAAGCAAATTCAAACTTCCGCTGCTGACAACCTGAGACACACTGCAGGTTTTGGGATTTTGTTTGTTTGTTTGTTTCATTCAAGAAGCTTCTTCTCACGCCATGTTGTTTTAAAATGACGACAATCCTGAAGAAATCTACAGATCCACACGGTCCGCCATCTTTCATTGTGCTTCTCTCACGAAGGCAAGGGAAGGGCAGAAAATGGTGGAAGGATTCAAAACTTCCATAGCGTTTTAAAGTTCTGTCTTTTTAATTGTGACATCCATGTCAGCGTCCAAAACATTTATCTCACATAGAGAAATTTCGAGACCCTCATTAACAGCCAGCTTCTTGGGTGTTTTTCTCCCTTCGATGAGCCGACATGGTGTTACGCTACAAAAACATTGAGGGCAAATCTTATGGGGAGGGTTGGAGGGGGTTGTGGATGTACAGTTAGATTATATACTACATTCATGAATGTAGTTAAGTATTTACAGATGTTAAATGGAGTATTTTTATTTTGTGTACATACCGTATGACAAGACGATGCTTTTTTTTGTTACAGCTATGCACTGTAAATGCAGCGTTCTTTTAAGAAGAAGAGGAAAAAAACTGCTGAAATTTTTCTTAATCAAGAATATTCAAATGTAATTATATGGGGCAGAACAATATTGTACACTAACATATTTAGAAAGCTGAACTTAACGCTTATATATATTTGATTGTAAAAGAAAAAGAAAAGTGTGTGTGGGTGCGTGTTGAGTGCAAAAATATTGATGCTATACGCACATCATCCATCCCCTCTTTGAGTAGCTTATCTAATAACATTGACCAGAATTCAGCCAAAGTTAAAAACAAAAGTTATCGATTAGCTAGACTGGCGTAATTGTGTCTGTCCATTGCCATGCCACAAAATGTCTACCCATGTATTTCGCAGTATGCCAGTGTAGGGATCTGGATATATATTTCCATATATTTGTATTACATTTGATATTAAAGCCCTGGGCCCTCCCGATGGATGTCTTATTTAGGACATAAAGTCAAGAAGGAGGTTGCAACACTCAGCAGAGAAGCAACTACCAGGAGTTTGCCTCTCTGCATCTCTAAGTCCTATTCATTTCATTGGAGGAGTTGGGCACACACTTAAATCTCTCAGTTGAGTTTGGTTGAGACTGCAGTCCTATACATACTTAATTGCACTGCGAAAGTATTTAACTTTGGCTGGATCATGCCTTTGTCAAGAACTTAACCTTGGGCAACAAGGCATTAACCTCCTTTGCAATATTTTTTTCCCACATTTTTTGGGGGTGCCTCTTTCTTTAGCTGTTTTATATAAACAAAATTTATTAATGGGGGCGGGGCGGGATATTTTTCTCATTTTAAAGTTTTTTCTAGGAGATGCCATAATTTTATGTGAAGCTTCTCAAATGGGAAATCATTACGAAGTGTTTTTATTTTATGTATCGATGATAGTTTTGGAACTAGAAGTCACAAATCTTTTTAAAAATGATACTTTGTTTTAATCGTTGTGACTTTAATTTGATAAAGAAAATTTGCTGTGGTACAGAGCACAGTTATGGTTTTTACAATAATCCTGTGTGTCTGAACACTGTTCTTGAAGCCAGTAATCTGTTCATTGGCAGAGTTCAATGATTATCTATGATTTTGAAATGTACGCATCCTCTGTATAAACACTAATTCTTCATTCCTTTGTTTACTTAAAGATGCATATTTATCGGTTGTGATTAACCTATTTATTATAAATTATGAGGTGACTAAAATAATAAAAAGGCCAGTGGACATTTTTACGTAGGATGCACACCGGTTGTCAGGTTGCTAAATGTATTTTCATTTGGTGGGGGGGAAATCTAGCTTTTTCTTCCTTCAGAAGCAGTGATTCTTCCTTCTTCTTTTTCTTTAACTATGCACTAATATGGCCTTAGAGGTGCCCATGACATTGTGGGAGCCTTCAGATCGTATCAGGATCGTAGAATCCATTTGCAAGTTTATGGGCTGGCACAATGCAAGCAGCTAAAATAGACTAACTTGTGCAGCCGTCATATGACTGATGTCTTGTCCATTCAAGTCATTCCTGTCAATTACCCTATTGGATTTCAAGTCAAACACCCATCGCAAGGTTGTTACTCCTTTTAAGTTTCCTCTTCAGGGCATTCACTGCTTGTTTACAGAATAAACGAAAATCTCCCCAGAGAGTTTATGGCTCTAAGAATGTATACAGACCTGCCCAAACCAAACTCTTTAGACGCCACATGGGCAGACACACCAGTGCACACAGAGAATCCCAATATGGTTCAGTAGATCCCTGTTTTCTGTCTAGAGATCCATAGGCAACCAAAGGGGCTACCGTGGTGGATGGAAGGCCTTGTGTGCCCGTCCAGCCCTAAGAAAATGAGTGAAGAGAATGGTCTCAAGTGGGGATTTGAGAGTTGTGCACAGACCTCCCATTGACTCAAGTGGCTCATTGTGCCAACCTGCAGTTGATTATAGAGCAGCGGTTCTCAACCTGTGGGTCCCCAGATGTTGTTGGACTACAACTCCCATCACCACTGAGCTCTGGCCTTGCTAGCCAAGGGTGATGGGAGTTGTAGTCCAACAACATCTGGGGAACCAGAGGTTGAGAACCGCTGTAATAGAGGCAGGCAAAAGGGAAAGCAGCGCTCAGTTGAATTTTATCTAGATCTTGTGTACCTGGCTGCTGCAACCACAGAGCCCTTGAACATGCCCACACCACGGTGTGATGGTAGTGGAGATGGTGGGCAGCCATTTGCCTGCTTGAGCCACCCAGTAAGCATATATAGCAGTAGGTGGAATACACTGCAGTATTAACTAGGGGTCTTTTGACAAGATGCTTAGCACCTGGGTATGAGGAGGTCCTAGAGTTGGAAGGGACCCCGAGGGTCATCTAGTCCAACCCCCCAATGCAAGAATCTTTTGCCCAATGTGGGGCTTGAACCCTTGACCCTGATAATTAAGAGCCCCATGCTCTACCAACCCAGTTCCTGCTCACATGCATATTCAGGTGGGGAAAGGCACATTGAAACATATCCCATGTTTTTCAGTACTGAGATATTAACACCTCAGCACCAAAACTATGGTAACAACTGGTTGTTACTTGAAAGCGGAAGTGGTTTCTGAATTGTAATCAACTGTGTCTACTTTCTCCTGTGCAGACAGCATGGGGGAGCCACTTCCCCTTCATGTGACCTGACACCTACGATAGACATGTGAACGGAACCATTTGGGTCAGGTTCATCCCTCAATTGTCCCCAAGGGAGGCAGGGCAGCCTTGCTTTGGGGGGAGGGGCCACAGGTGGCAAACAGAACAGGCTCTTTGGTTGAAAATAATGTTCCAGGCATCCTTTCCTCCTGTGGATCGTGAAACTTGATTCCAAGCCCCATTATCCCTAGTGCAAAAGTGTGGGATGTCATTTGTCCTGGAGGAATGAATGGGAGAGTGGCGGAGGCAGAATATTTTGAAAGGAAAGGGGTTGAGCTTTTTGGCTGTTCAAAAGCATTTGATTCGATTTGAACATTTAAAAGTCAACTGATGGAGGGGAGAGAGCTGGATAAAATTCTCCCATCCTACACTCTGAACCTGGAGGCTTCATTTAATTACCATGGCCAGTAGCCACTGATAGGGTACTGACTAAGAACCTAGGATCCTCCTGGATCGGACAGAAGTCTTACCTAGTTCAGCTAAGATCCTGCTTGCCACAGTCCATTAAAAAGGAATTCTGCAAGCAGGTTGTGAATGCAATAGCTGCCTTCTACTCTTGTCCTCCAGTGACTGGTATGCTATCCTGGAGCCATCACTGATAGCAATTGATAGCCTTAAGTTCCTTCAATTTCTCCCCTTTTCAAGCTGTCTGGGTTCACAGCCAACACCACACCTTTCAGTAACCAGTTTCATAGTTTTAACTATGCACTGTGTGGGGTAGTCTCACATGGGGTAGGAAATATCCGTGGGCAAGGCTCTTGCCTACACAGTTCCCATGCTGAAGGAGACATGTGCTTACATTGAAACAGAGATGGTCTCACTGGAGCACTTACCATTGTTTGGCAGTGATTGCTTCTGAAGATACAACATGCCTACCTATTTATTCCCCCCCCCCCTTCCCTAAAGTGCAGGGGAAACGATTTTGTCCCATGATCAGTGCAGCTGAGTCTGACAGCTATCTTCATTTTTATCACCAGCATATTGTTTTCCAGTAGATTCCACTGTGTCCTGTTCTATGCCTGCTCTTTTCCGTCTTTGTATTCCTCAGTAGGTAGATAGCAATAAAAAGAGAACTTTTTCGCAAGTTCTGTTTTGCACCCTGTCAATCTGCATAATCCTTGCCATCCATTGCTTTGTAGGTTGAAGATACAGGTATTTTAACTTTTGATTGTGTGAATGCCAAACTAAACGTTTACAGCTTTTTTCTTTCTGGATTTTGAGTGTCTTCTGTTGTAAAGGAAAAAAAAATTAAAGCAATAAATTATTTTTTAAGAAATCAATATTTAGTATATCATGTGTTCAAGGATGAGACGCATTGCCGATTTTTGCCTTTAAATTTTAGTGGTTCAATTTTTAAATACATCCTATTTGGCCCTGGATTGCTGACATAAAGAAAAACGTGTGCGTGCTTATGTTTTCAGGTAGCTGCTATGACACAGTTCAGGGTTTCGTTTATTTCTGGCCTGATAAATATCTTGTTCTTGAAGATGGTTCTCCCTTTGCCGGTATCAAAGCACATATGGAATTAATGTGATTGTGTGGTTGGAGAGCAATCTGGTCCAATCTCTGCATGGGAAGCATGCTGCCATACACACATCTCTTGTTGAACAGGGAGCTGAAGGTGCCTATCAGATGCCTATCTCAATTCAGATACCATCTATTCTCATTGCATCGCATTCACATCCACATTTCTGGCGCAAATAGTCATGCATAACTGCAAGCAACTACAGGTCGGGACATATATTGTTGGACAATCTCTGTGAGTAGCCCATCAAGTGCTTCTTCAAAAAGGCGTTTCATATTTGCACATATCCTACGTTGCCAAATTGTAGCATAGATCTGTATGTTTTTTAGATGAAGATGTTTTGCCTCTGCTCCCATGCTGTGGTAAGTACCATATCTGGTAAGAGAACCAGTACTTAGAAACAATAGCCTTTCTAAGCGATATAACAAAGCAATTCCTCCGTAACACAAAAATGATCAGAATCCAAACAGAGGGAGTCCAAAATTGGGGGAGAAAAATAGCAATTGGTGCAAAATGGCTCCAAACCACTGCTGTCCTGCCAGCAAAGATCATAATGCAGAAGGAGTGGTTTTTTTTGCTGTTAGTGTGTAATGAGCTGGGTCAGTTTGGAAAAAAATAAAATAAAACCTTTTTATATCCCTTTAGATGTGAGCTTCCAGTAGGCAATGATTATGTGTCCTTTTAGGATGGCTGTAATGGAACTTCAATCACTGTAGTATAAGATCTGATCTATAAATGACCTAGACTAGCCATGTAATGTGATGATTCTAAATTTGTACCTATGTGACAGACATTTTCAATAATGTGAAACTACTGATCTGATGCAACTACTGTAAAATGTGTACAGTAGGGAGAAAGTGGTAAAAACTATACTGAACAAAGGAGAGTGAGCTATGAGACGAGCCCTCCCTGGGCACCCCCTTGATCTCTATATGTACTGTTGTAGTTTTTAAACTCGCTGTATGACAATTTCCTGTGATGTCCCGATCCCCCCCTTTAAAAGCAAAAACAAAACATGCAGTACATGCAGCCTCAATGAGCAAAATAAAGGGAATTGAATGTTTCAACCCCACTTGTTGATTTTTCCCTTATTTGTCCTGGGCAAGCAATGTCTGTCTTTCCAAGCTAGCTGTGGACAGGATTCTGCATGTATGGATTGGGGGGGGAGGGGCGACACAGACTTTGGAGCATGAAATTGGACAGCATTTCTGCTTTTGTCTGAAAGTTTTCTTAATCTTCTGGTTTGAATCTGTGCAAAGGAATGGCTATTGAAATAGAATCTAGTTGGGCAGAGGTGAGGTTCTATGTCTGCATTGCATTCCCCAGAATAAATTGTATAAATAATTTAATTGTTTTTGTGTAATTGGCACAGGTAATAGAACCCACCTCTTCTTGTTAGAGGGTTTAGATTATTTTGGATGTTCAGTCCGTTTTATTAGAGGGAGAGTGCCACTGTGCTCACTGCCCTCACTCCCTGTCACATCCCCATTAGCCTGTCCCTGTTGCAGTTCTCTCGTTGAACTGCAGAGCCTCCTGTATACATGTAGGCTCCCTGTGTCATTTAGCAGGGAGCACATGTACTTTCAGCAGGTTCCCAACTTCAAAATGGCAGCAAGGAGAGGTGGGGCAGCTCTTCCTGACCACAAGCTTGTAACTGCATGGACCACAGTATCTAAAGAGGGCTAGAGCATCAGGTACATTTTGTAGCCAAGTGTGCGCAGCAATGGCATGCAGTTCTTTTCCTGGTTTTAATAGCTATTTGCATCTTCAAGATGGCTCTATTTTTCGGAACCAGAAGGGCAAGCATTAGAAATAAAATGTGTCAAAGGAAAGCTAGTTTGGGGACAGAGATATTTTTTGCATTTACATTGCTAGTGTGGTGGCCTCCTCAAGAAGTTCTGGGCTACAATGTCCCATCAACTGGATGGTCAAGGTAACTCCCAAGGGAAGAAGGTTCAGATCCAGGGGATCGGTGGTGGGTTGATGAGGGCAGAGGGAGCAGACCAGGAGGAGGAGGTGTCGGAAGTTGAAGAGGTAGGATTTAGTGAGCAAGAAGAGGGTGTGGCAGAGAACAGTCCAGACTCTGAGATGGGAGAGGAGTGGGGCCAAGAGATGCAATGAGGCAGATTATGGAGGAATCCAGGGAGTCTCCCCCTCCTGCTGTGACCAGCTCCCCTCCCTCCTTGTCTTTCAGATCATGCAGAGAAGTAATAATAATAATAATAATAATTTATTATTTATACCCCACCCATCTGGCTGGGCTTCCCCAGCCACTCTGGGCGGCTTCCAACAAAATATTAAAATACAGTAATGCATCAAACATTAAAAGCTTCCCTAAACAGGGCTGCCTTCAGATGTCTTCTAAAAGTCTGGTAGTAGTTGTTCTCTTTGACATCTGGTGGGAGGGCATTCCACAGGGCGGGTGCCACTACCGAGAAGGCCCTCTGCCTGGTTCCCTGTAACTTGGCTTCTCGCAGTGAGGGAACCACCAGAAGGCCCTCAGAGCTGGACCTCAGTGTCTGGGTAGAACGATGGGGTGGGGACGCTCCTTCAGATATACTGGACTGAGACCATTTAGGGCTTTAAAGGTCAGCACCAACACTTTGAATTGTGCCCAGAATGTACTGGGTGGAGCAATGAGAGACAAGATGATGCAGCCTTAGGTTGCTGGAGAAAGAACTGGGGGAAGAAAGAGCAGTGGGAAGGCCTTTAGTTCTCACAACAGCTTCATTGGGGCAAGACCTACTGGGAATGGTTGCTGTGACTGAGCTGTTTTGTTTCTTGGAATAAAAACTTCACTGACATCAGGTGCTCTGTTTTTTTATTTGCTGACCTACGCCTGACTCCAGCTCCTGACATCAAGAGTTAAAATCCACCCCTTAAAGAATTGCACTGGAGAAGCAGGTAAGGAGAGAGAAATCCTTTTCACTTCCCAATGTACCTGATCTGGTTATGGAGCATCATCATCACCATCTGAGTGGCTAAGACCTTCAACCCATTTCTTGCTGGGCACCACTGGATACTTGGCAGGAGTTCCTCCCAAAGAGAAGAGCGATGGGAAATGATGCAATCTGGATCCAGCAAAATTTTAACTGGATCATTGCCGTTCTCAAAAAATGAAGAGGGAGAGGCAGGCTTGAATTGTGCACAAGGGAAATTCTGGCATCTGAAGCTTCTGTTGTCATGTGGGCATTGTGACCTGGCAATCTAAGATGGGAAGAAGAACTAAGAAGTATAGCATTTGCTGATGGGATGATTTCACATATTGATTTCAGCTAATTAGCCAATTATGTGATTTTAAGCTTCTATGCAGCATAAACAGGAACTATTGAAATTAATATTCCATTGCAATTTGTCCCACAGCATGGTTCCTAGATATTATGCTAGGCAAATAGCCAATATTCTTGAATATTACTAACAATGGGGGGGGGGGTACTTAACATTACCTCCTACTACAATCCTATTGGCTGAAATTAGTTGCCACTGCATTCTTTCTCTTGTGAAATTTGAAGCATGTTTGGAGATTCTTCACCAACTGGGGGAGAGGTAAGAATGTGGAGGGAAGCAAAAATCCATATATTTTGGGGAAATTGATTGTCTTTTTGGTAGCCATTTGGACATCTCCTAAGATACTGTAACAAAATTTTGCATGATCGCTCCTGAGATCAAGGAGTAGGTTTTCATCGACGTTTGAATACAATTGGGCTTGGTGTTTAATGAAGATGGTGGTCTGAACCTTTCAAAAGTGCACTAATTTTTTGTCGCTTAGATTTCCTGAGCTAATGCCAGGTATGCAACTGCTTCTAAATTTACAGGGGAAGAGGTTGTACCTGCACACCCTTAAGTTGTCACAGGATTCTGGCTGAAGCAAAATATGTATAATGGATTAAGAGGCTATTCTTCAGGTGAAACCTCTGAATGAACATCAAAAGAAGTCAAAAGTGATTGATAACACTAGAAACATCACAGTTTGATTGCCATATCTGTTCTTCAAATCCATTGCACTGCTGTCTGGGTGGTGAATCACATGAGTTTCAGGGTGACAGCTGATCCTGATGCAAGTGTTATGGCTCACTCTTTGAGCCTTCTGTTACGCAAATATAACTCTAGTCTTTACCACCTGGAATTTCTCTCACTTTGATTTAATTTGTATCTTCTGGCCGCTTACATTTAGCAGACATATCTGAGCTCAGAATACATTATGGATTGGGATCTATCTACGCTGCATTGTTAATTTGTTTTAAAGGAATTATAAGACTATGTATATAGGGACCCTGATGTTGGGAAAGATTGAGGGCACAAGGAGAAGGGGACGACAGAGCACAAGATGGTTGGACAGTGTTCTCGGAGCTACAAACATGAGTTTGACCAAACTGCGGGAGGCAGTGGAAGACAGGAGTGCCTGGCGTGTGGTGGTCCATGGGGTCACGAAGAGTCGGACACGAATAAACAACAACAACATATAGGGATGCGGGTGGCACTATGGGTTAAACCACAGAGCCTAGGACTTGCCGATCAGAAGGTCAGCAGTTTGAATTCCTGTGATGGGGTGAGCTCCCGCTGCTCGGTCCCTTTTCCTGCCAACCTAGCAGTTCAAAAGCACGTCAAAGTGCAAGTAGATAAACAGGTACTACTCAGGTGGGAAGGTAAATGTCATTTCCGTGCACTGCCTGGTTTGCCAGAAGCGGTTTAGTCATGCTGGCCACATGACCCGGAAGCTGTATGCCAGCTCCCTCGGCCAATAAAACGAGATGAGCGCCACAATCCCAGAATCGGCCACGACTGGACCTAATGGTCAGGGGTCCCTTTACCTTTACCTAAGACTATGTATTTTATCCTGTTGTTCAAAAAGCAATCTCTTAATACTGTTATTACTATTTACATATACTGTATCTAGTGTGACCAGATGACAGAAGTTAGGATCTGCTCAACTCTCACTGTAACTGAATAATGTATGACGTAGCTTGCATTCTGCCCACTTTTAAAAAAGATGTTCGTGGGGACAGGAAAACAAAAAACAAAAAACATTGAGGCTTAATTGCACATGTTAACATTAAGAAGCACAATCGTCATAATTTCTTAGCATTAATTAATTTCCCTGCATTGCATTCTATGGATGCAAGCCGATATTGTCAACTTGTACTCAACATTGATATTCTAGGTTCACAAGCACCACTGCACAGTGTTACAAATCAATTTTCTCTACTTTATCAAACAGCAGAAAGTAATAAAGAAGGTCACAAACAGTACACTAGTTCCTTGGAGGTTTGTAACTTCATGATTTAATTTAAACCTCACAAGAATGAATCAAAAGTTGAATTAATCCCTTAGGGGAATGGTTCTATACAGATTCTGTTGATAGACACCAAGTAACCCATCCTCACTGGGATGTAGCATATCTGTTAATACGCCGCGACAAAGGAAACATGCCCCCAGGGAAAAAGAAACAGCAAAGATCCTGTACAGTCACATGCCACCTTCGGAATCTGCTCTTGTCCTTTTTTGCTGGGGGGAAAATGCTCGGCGTATCAGGTTTCCTCTTGAAATGCATGTTTTTCTAAAGGTAAAGTCTACATTAGGGGTGGGTGGGGCTGCAAGCAGGGGGTCTGTATGCTCTGCTGTGCACACAGCAAGGGAACCTCCTCACACACTGAAAGAACTTGGGTGCGAGTTTTGTAGAGCCATTCACACTGTAGGCATGTGCACCAGCCACTCCACTCTCTGGCGGTATATTTGGCAGCCTCATGAAGAAGCCCTGTGGAAACACAGATATACAGTACATCTTCCAAGACACTAATGCCCACTCACATTACAAAGAGCTCATTGGCCACCTACTCTCAGCAGCCAGAAGCATCCTAGCCAGACACTGGATAGACCTGTCAGGAGTACAGTGGTACCTTGGGTTACATACGTTTCAGGTTACATACTGTCAGAGCTGCCCCTAGGTCCCAGCTCACAGAGGACCAACGCCAGGCTGTCGTTATGTACAAAAGTCTTTATTGAAGTTCAGTTTCCATTTCAAAGCCGCAGCGCGCAGCTCTACGTCTTACACCCTAGACTGGCGAAGCTCCATCTGAGTCTCCTCCCCTCTGACACCAGTTTAAGATCCTAGCCCTGCTCCACCTTTTCCGCTGCTTTCTCCTCCTCTGGGTCCTCCTGCCCGCTGGGGCATCCCCCTTTCTGGACTCTTCTGACGCTGAGTCGCTTAACTCCTCCCCCTGCCTCCGGCGGGCTTTAGGACCCGGTTCCCAATCCTCATTCTCTGCTGTCCCGCGCTCCTGTACATTTGAACTTGCCTCTCGCGCCAACCCAGTGACCTTCCTCCTGACCGTTACACTACTTCTGTCACTGCTTCCCTCTTCCGGGATACTGGCCGGATCTGACCTCCCCTCCGTTGTCTGACTCTCCGATGGAGGTGTGGTCAGCCCTGCCTTATCTTCTCTCCCTGGTGGGGAATCCACTGGCCCCGATACCTGGGACTCTTCCCCCCCCACTATGCTCTGGTGGGGAAGCTGGTCCTGATTTCCAACTGCTGCTCTGGGAGTCCCTGCTGCCCCCTTGCTCCTGGGGCGTTCCCCTTGGGAACCCCCTTCCCCTGGCCACTGGCGCCCCCTTCTGTGAATCTTCCGATTCGCTGGAGAGGCTCATGGAATCCCTCGGGCCACTGTCATCTTCTCCTACGCTGCCCTCAGATTCTTCCCCTTCGCTCTCCATCTCCCCTCTTCCCTGTGCTTCTGCTCCTGAACCCCTGACACATACGCTTCAGGTTACAGACTCCACTAACCCAGAAATAGTGCTTCAGCTTTAGAACTTTGCTTCAGGACGAGAACAGAAATCGTGCAGCAGCGGCACAGCAGCAGCGGGAGGCCCCATTAGCTAAAGTGATGCTTCAGGTTAAGAACAATTTCAGGTTAAGAATGGACCTCCGGAACGAATTAAGTACTTAAACCGAGGTACCACTGTAAGCATGGACCAATGGTATCAAATAGTGTGGGAAACAGCCTCATTAGAAAAGCTAACCAACAAACTGAAACTGACATGGGGACAAACAGAAGACGCCGCCTTCACCCCAATAAGGTTACCTTCATCACGTATAGAGCCCAACGAGACAACAAGAAGAACCTGCCAACAGCATATGAATCAATCTGCCTAACCTGATTCAAACACACACACACACACACACACACACACACACAGAGAGAGAGAGAGAGAGAGAGAGAGAAACAAATTTCACTACAGCCAATCAAAGACAACCAACCACACCCTATGCCACCCCAACTTCTCTCACCACCAAAGAAATATAAGCGAATAGTAAAGAGAACCCACACAAGTGATGCTGACACAAAACCCCACACATACAATAAGTAGAATAGAAGCATTGGTGACTTCCTGTTTTATCGCAGCCATTTGAAGGAGCGCAGGATCAACTCTCTGGAGAGGTCCTGAGCTTTGCAAGGCAAAAAAGACGTACGCTAGGGCTCCACGAACCTCGAAACCCGAGGAGGTAAATCCTTGGGGCTGGGGGATCTGGCTGCGTTCAGGGCGACTCTCCTGCAAATATACCGGACCCATCGGGGCTCAGGAGGAGCAGGATTGAAGATGCTAATGCTAGGATTCATTCTAGACCCACAAAGCAATGCCACAGGCTCTGAAGGTGAAGCGGTAAAGCATTCCGAGGCATAAGGTTAATCCTGAACTTAAAAAACTACTAAAAAGGGAATTGGAATAGAAGTAGAAGTAAAGGAGGCTCAGGAAACGTTTTAAGGATTGGGAAGTTAAGGAAATCCTATCTGACGTTGGCGGAGAAAATGGCGCAGGATAAAAGCATTATGAATGAATCAGCTTCTCTCACCACCAAAGAAATACAAGCGAATAATAAAGAGAACCCACACAAGTGATGCTGACACAAAACCCCACACATACACTAAGTAGAAACGAAGCCTTGCAACCCAAACCCCCTCCATCTCTCCCCCCCCTTTTCTTCCTAATGTAACACTAATGTCTCACAACAAATGAAACTGATCTGTAGAAAGCGCAACTCGAAAAAAAAGACATTGCACCTACTTTTGTAAACTAAAATCTCTCTCTCTCTCTCTCTCAAAACTGTAGGGCACCCCCATGCTGACTGGAGAGGGGGCCCTTTCACAGTGCTCATGGATGTGTGATGGTCGAGGCCGCAGGATGTGACCCCTTTGCTCATTCTGCACATGAGGGGGATTGCTCCCCCAATGTCAGGAGCGATGGGCAGGTTGTATTCCAACAGCATTGCCTGAAGTTTAGCACTTATTATCATGGCAGTGAAGCTTGCAGAAGATAAACAAAGATAAATATCTAACCCTCCCATGTGTGGCTCTGGTGTCTTGAGCCGGGAAGAGGTTTTGCCTTATGTCAACTGTGTCTCGGCTTTTGTTCCATAGAGTTCAGTGGGAAAGGGTAGGCACTGAGCCAGCCCATCTCTGTAACATTCCCCCAATCCCTTTGCCCAGGTTTTCCAGGTCCTCTGTGGGATGCTAGAATGGGAACAAGCTTTTCGATTCACAGGTGATTTCTGTAGTCCTTCCTGCTTTATAAATGCATAATGACTCCACTTGCAGACAAAAAAGACTCTGACAATAGTGGAGACCCCTTAACAGAACCACAACTCATCATTTGTTGCCTATTCATTTATCTGCTGGAGCAAGTCCAAATAAATGCCCAGGTTAAATGAATACTCTTCCAAAGAAGGTAGGGTTAATGGGTGTAATCATCTTTCCTATTTGCTGATTTAAAGCTCTTAGGAGACTTATTTTGGCCACTGAGCAGCCCATCTAATTTGGATTTATAAGAGACCTGTGTATCTGTTTGGGGCTACCTGAATGGTTGCATTTGTTTAAGTCTGGCTGTGCTAAAACTCACTGTGCAAAAGGCAGTGCTGTGAGCTTGGTGAGCCATGCATGGCCAAGGTCAAGGCTAAAATGTCAAGGCTAAAATGGCCACTGTTTCTTTAATGCTTAAAAAAGCTGGGTCAGCATGAGTCAGCGGCCTGCACCAGGTTGTATATATAGAGTGAGAAATGTTAATTTGGTGTTGGGTGGGGTTGGTTGGTTGGTTGGTTAGTTAATTAGTGAAAGCTGGTAGTGTTGATGTGTATCAGTCACTTTTGCAGAAAGACTTCTAAGAATAAAAGCAGAAAGTACTCTGCAAGGATACTTTTCTCGTGAACTCTTTTATGCCGACAAGGGTCTGAGGACCAGGCTGAGGTGACAAAGGGAAGTCGGAAGTCAGAACCCTTTCTTTCTTTCTTTCTTTCTTTCTTTCTTTCTTTCTTTCTTTCTTTCTTTCTTTTTACAAACACTGACACCACAGGCACTGCACATGTCTTTAAAAAGATGTGGTGTGCGAAGCAATATTTTATGGGATGTGGCTGCAAAGGGCAGCCTCACGCATTTACATGTATCTTACAGAAAAATAGCAAGCACTCTTATTACTGTCTTCGTCTGACTAACTTTAGCATCAAGAGAATGGCATTTCAAAGGAACGCATTTCAGTTCCCAGGAAGAGGTGATAAATAGACTGCAGCAGAGATGGGCAGTGCGTGCAGAAAGAAGCAAGACCTGAAGCCTGCGCTCAGTTGCCTATACGGCAGAGTGTTGTGAGCCTATTGAGTAGTTATTTTATGGTTTAAAATTTGGAAGAAGCATGGTAACGTCAGTCACACAGGGCAAATAAGTGATATATTTATTTCCCCTTGAAGAGAGGGAGTTAGTGCCTTTCCCCTGTTGAGTTCTAGGTAAGGCATTGCAATAGGTAAATAGGTTAGGATCTCTCACACAGGGCATGAAGAGGTAAACTTGTGTTGGCAGGCATGGCTATTGGCAGTTGGGACCCAGATACTCAAATGCTATTCTGTACAGGAGGACACATACTGTATCCCTCAGTGCCAAGGAGGCCTTTCTGAAATATACTCGGAGTCGAAAGTAGATTTCATGCTCTTTATTCGGCTCATAGTGGTGAGGAGGAATGAAAGTTCCCCCACAATATCTGCTTTATAGACATTATTTACACAATGGGCTGCACGTGATTGGCTAATTCCGGGATTCTCCTGTAAGCCAATCAGGTTGTGGATTCACTTCCACCTGGAGCTGGATTGGGTGGCTCCTGCGGACCAATCATACTGCTGCATTGTTTTAGGACCAATCAGACTTCTGCATTCTGAATCCTATTGTTCTAGGACCAATCAGATGGCTGCATTCCTAATCCTATTGTTCTAGGACCAATCAGACTGCTGCATTTTGGATCCTATTCAACTCAGTACATAACACTTTCCCTCTGACATGTTGGTGAAGGATTCCCCCCTGTTTTCTTTCTTTCATGGGGGAGCTCTCATTTCATTTCACTTTTAATTTGTATACCACCTTTCTATACGATATGGTCACCAGATTTTTTTCAATGAACCTGGGGACACTCCCCCCCTTTTTTTAAGCTGAGTAGCAACAGGGAGTCAGTAGTGGGAATGGAGAGGCAAAAACCCTGGGCCCATGCACACAAATATCCCGAGCCTTCCCCCTTCCCCCTTTGTTTTGACAGATTGGGGGAGGCTCAGGAGTCACGGGTGGGCAGCCATTGCCCAGGAGGGGTACAAGGCACGCAGTTTCTCTGCCACGCATGGTGCAAAGCCCTTCTTTCGCACCCTGTGAAACATAAACGAGCAGAGTTTTTTTAAAAACTGAGCAACGGTTGGCCGGCTGCGACTCCTGAGCCTCCCCTGATCAGTCCAAACAAAGAGGGAAGGGGGCAGGAGATCTGTACCGCCAGACATCCCTGGTTCCCCTTTGGCAGTGGCAGCGGCAGTGGCAGCCTCAGCAGCCCGGAGCCAGCCTGGTAGCGCAGTTGGCTCTGGCTGGCTTCAGGAGCTGCTCACTGCCCGCTGCCATGCGCCCGCCATTTTTCCTCGCTGGAAGTCCCCATATGATGTGTTGCGCACAAGACACATCATATGGGGACTTTCAGCGAGGAAAAATGGCAGGCGCCACGGAGCGAGCAGCTCCTGAAGCCAGCCAGAGCCAACTGCACTATCAGGCTTTGCAAATCTGGGGACATTCCAGGGACGGAATTTGCCCAGGGACAGATTTGCAAATCCGGGACTATCCCTACTATATTACTCTATACAAGGCAGTTTACAAGCTGAAGAAACAACAAAAATAGATAGCAAAGATCACACACCTCATAACAATCTGATCCAATACAAAAAGGTCACAATAACTTTAAAATAAACAACTTATAGCAAATAATGCAATGTTCAATAATCCATTAGAATGCAATGGTAAACACCAAAATTAAATACCAGCAAATCATAATCAAGCAGTTTAGCCTTATCAGTTACTATCAATCAATAAAAATAACAAGAAGTCACAAATACCAAGTAAAAAGATCAAATTGAGAAACAAGGACACACAAAATATTTGTTTTAAAAAACACCCCTGAACTCCTCTCTTCCCAGCTGCTCCTGCTATTTCTCAAATCATGGTCTGGGAAAAGCTCCTAGGGCTGGAGGGTGGAGTAAGGCAGGTAGGAAAAGCCATTCCATCATGTGAGCATCCCTTTTAGTCCAAGTCAGTGCAAATGAAACACAGCTTTTGCAACTCATCTGCCAAATGCATGCACAAGGCCTCAATGTGTGGAACCAGTGAGCTTGCCAGAACTGGAGGTGCACCTGAGGACCAGTGATTTTTGATGTGAAAAACAGGGAGACGGGTACTTGTCCCCGATGCCTTCCATAAGTGCTGCCTGCTTCGATCCCCTCCTAATGCCGCCCTTTGACCTTTGTCACTAAGCCCTCTGTTTGCCTATGGGCAAGGAGAACACCAACCACCTGCCTGAAAAGGGGGGTTTCTTTCCATTTCCAAGAGACCCTGCCATTGTAACTGTAGCTTTCTGTGGCATGAATAATGTACCATATTAGTTAGATATGCTCTCGGTTGTGCACTCCAGCCAGCAAGTAGCGGAGGGTAGAAGCTATCACTGAATAATGATTAATTACTCTCCCTTCTGGCCAATCTCAGCTTAGTAAACTGGTCACACAGCATGTTACATGGGCTGTGTCAGCTCCATATGAGATTACTCCCTCAACGATGCACATCGCAACCATTGTTTGCTTCCAGTTTGTGCTGAATGAGAGTTTAGATGGAAACTCATTTATCTACTTATCTCGGCTGCCAGTCAGAACTACTAAGACCAGTGGTCCCTACTGCAAACTAAGCACAGGCATGCTATATAGAACAGTACCTGCTCCAAGAGATTCTGTTTGCGTCCTCTGTAAGGAGGGTGGGGCAAACAGTTCAACACTCTTGAGCAATAGTTTTCAAACTGCGCCAGAGACTAGTCATGGAGGGTGAGAGCCCGTAAAAGGCAATTTACCCTTCACCCTCTGCAGGAGGGTGTTGGGCACATTCTGGAACCAGGAAGGCTAGAAGACCTGAGGGTGCTCACAAATAAGAAACAGGCAACCCAACTTATTCAAAAGATGTGAGGTAAGGAAGAACAAGTTAGCGAATCAATGGTTGAAAGGATAATAAAAGGAATAGATGAGATTAAAGTAAGCAAATTTAGAGAGCTGGAATTAAAATTCTTTCTAAAATGGTACAGAACTCCAGCCCAGCTAGCTAATATGGTAGCAGGATTGAATTCTGTTGGCACTGTAAACAAGCCAAGGGATGGTTTTCCCATATGTACTGGGAATGCCCAGAGGTAAAGGAATTCTGGAATAAAATCCTAAAGGTTATTAATGAAATTTTAAAAGTGAAGCTTTCAATAGACTTTGATTTCATGACAATAGGTATACTTGGAAACACGGCTATAGAGAAAGGTGACCAGTTTACCTTCAAAGCTATGATATTAATGGGAAAGGCAACGATAGCTTTAGGTTGGAAAGATAGAGAAAAGTGGACAGTAGAGGCATGGAATAGTTATTTGTTTGAACTTATTCAGTCGGACATTGTCATAGTCATGTCACAGGAAACAACGTGGAAGGTCAAGTCCACCACGATAAAGAACAGATGGAACCCATATCTTCAATGGATAAAAACTACTGGAACAAAAGACATTCAGGGGAAACTAAAGACGCTATTCCCGTGGCTGAGGATAATTGTTTGAATTCTTCCAATGGATATGGGGGTGGGGGGTGAGGAGGGGGAAGGGAGAGAAAGGAAAATATTGTAGGGGAAATTTAAAAATTGGAAGGAGATAATATAATGTATGTAAAAATCCCGAACTCAAATAAAACTGTTGTTGAAGAGGAAGAGGAAGAGGAAGAGGAAGAGGAAGAGGAAGAGGAAGAGGAAGAAGAAGAAGAAGAAGAAGAAGAAGAATGATCTGATGGTGCCAATGCTCCACAGGAGACAAGAGCATGCCCTTTATCATTCTCCAAATCTGCTGAAATGCTCAGGACATCCCTATTTTCATCAGAAAATATTGGGGGCACTGTATTCTTTTGTGTATAACATGCCCCTGGTATAATACACCCCCTATTTTGGGGGACTACAAATTAAGAAAATGGGAGACAATTGCCCAGAGACGTCAAGCTATTTTTTAGGAGGAAATGCCCAAAATCGCTCACCCACCTGACCTATGATGCCACTCACACGCATCACATATGCTACCAATCCACTGTCCACAGAAGATGCCAAACACCCACCCAATTGCTGCAGCAACAGCCGATCAAGCCCAGACGTTGATGCAGCCACCAATAACACGCCCAATAGCTGTGGTCGCTCTCCGGGTCCCGGAACCAACATATAACATGTCCCCCTGATGAACTACCCGTGTATAAGGCGAGGCCCAAATTTTTACATGATATTGTAATAAAAAAAACACCCTTGTCTTATACACAGAAAAATACGGTACAGTGGTACCTCGGGTTACAAACACCTCAGGTTACAAACACTTTGGGTTACAGAATCTGCTAACCTGGTAGCAGTACCTCAGGTTAAGAACTTTACCTCAGAATGAGAACAGAAATCGTGCAGCCATTAGCTAAAGTGGTACCTCAGGTTAAGAACAGTTTCAGGTTAAGAACAGACCTCCAGAACGAATTAAGTTCATAACCAGAGGTACCACTGTATTTGTCAGGGATTCCTCAAAAAACAAGCCAATGTGGAAATTGTTAAGACTCTCTGCTTAGAAATGTAGATGTGGTACAGTTTAGGCGCATGCAAGAATTGAGCCACGATTCTACAGCCACGCGTATCTTCCACAGAGAGCCTGACCTCTTCTCTGCCGAAATGCATAGACTACCACTGAAGCAAAAATGCCTATCATTGTGAGAGAAGGAAGGGCTGGTACATTAAAAGGCCTCTTTGTGAATGAGTTATGTCCCTGCCTCTGCACTCTACACAAAGACACATTGCACCTCGCTGTTGGAGGCCCATTCTGAGATGTACCTGGAGGGGCAGCTTTCGTCCATATTGCGACAATATCCCCAAATAAAGCATTTCCTGCTCCCTCATAGGCTTACAAGATAACAAATATACAGGAGAATATGGGGTGAAGTTTGGGGCAGCATCCCGGGGAAGGCTAAAACTGTCTCATTTTCAGGCAGCAAGCTAGTTTTCTGGGGTCAGAGCAGCAGATTTAGCTCCTGGATAAATGTGCCCTGGATTGGCGCCTGCTTACTTTGTCCAGTTGAGCCACTGAGACTAAAACTTGCTCCTTTCTGAAGACTCCCCAACCTTTCATCTGCATCCCCTTGGTCATTCTAAAGAAAGTTTGATGGCGTCTTCTGCCCGGGACATTGTCTAAATGGACTGCCAAGGCTGACCCAATACATTTTGGCTCCCTCCCCACCAGGGAAGAGGGGGTGGGTAAAGATCTATATCAGGAACAAGGAGGGAATAAAGATCCACATCAGAATCGGCCACCTGAGGGGTTGTTGCCTCACCTCGCCTCGTGGGTGGCCTGGCCTAGACGGCAAACCCACCAAAAGCTACTTTTGCAACACCTTACATTGCTCTCTCTTGCTTTTATCCTCAATTTACTTCCCTTTCCCTCTGTGATACTGGCTACATTTCAGGTGCTTGATTTGCTTGGATCACCGTTGTGTCTGATCCAGAAGAGAAAAAGAAACATCAGCTTTTGGAAGGAGTTGTGTGTGTGTGTAACAGCCCCATCACAAGGTATTTTGAGGAAAATATTGCTGTCTGCCAAATTCACCGTATTTGACCTGAAAATCTGAACTGGGGTATAGGCTGAAAGATCCTACATCAAATTGCTGATGTTGACAATGAAATTACGTTTGATGCCTTTTCACATATGCTTCATTTCCTTGTCTAGCTTTTAGTGTTTTGTTTTGCCATTTTTTTCATTGTTCCTGTCTATTATGAAAACAGGCCTCCCCCCCCCCCTTTCTGATTTTGTTTTCCTTCATTATTATATCCAGCACAGGTAGGCTGCAATCGATTAACCCCATCGAACTTAACGAATTTACCGTAATTCTGAGTAGACAGAAAAGGACTGCACTGTTAACGTAGCTCATAGTTTGATTTGTTGTAATAGGTTTTCTCCAGAATAAGGTGTAATCATTGTTTTCAGGAATTGGGTTGGAACTGTATCTGTAGTAAGACGGACGGGGCTGATTTTGAAGTGCTCAGTTGATGCAGCAGAGTCCAGGTGATGGCAAACGATTTTATCGATGTGATTGTGTTTGGCAAGACTTTCTGTGCTGCGTGGGATGGAGCAGTCAGCTCTTGCATGTTTTATGTAATATATTTTCTTGCTCTCAAAGTCCGCAATACAAGGAAGTGCAAGTCCATTACTTCCTAAATCAACACACAGTCTGTGACATGACGTCTCATAGGAAAATGATGGTCAGACACTATGTTATCTAGGAGAGAGGGAGGAATAGTTGGCATGGTTGTATATAACTCACCTGTCTGCTGCTTGCTCAAAAAGTGGACAATGATGGGGAAATGATGAGACATGAGATATGAACCCCAATAAACAATTCTTGCTTCAGCCTGTGTACATAGTTGCCTATCCTCTGACAGATTCCCTCAATTTCCATTATACAGTGGTACCTCGCAAGACGAATGCCTCGGAAGACTAAAAACTCGCAAAACAAAAGGGTTTTTCGTTTTTTGAGTTGCTTCGCAAGACGGATTTCCCTATGGGCTTGCTTCGCAAGACGAAAACGTCTTGCAAGTTTGTTTCCTTTGTCTTGTGAGTTTGTTTCCTTTTTCTTAAAACCGTGCATTCACTTCGAGGAGCAACTCATAGCACGCGGTGTGGTAGCCTTTTTTTGAGGTTTTTGAAGACTTTGGTGCTTTTTGAAGCTTTTCCAAAGTCCGTGCTTCGCAAGACGAAAAAACTCGCGGAACGAATTAATTTCGTCTTGCGAGGCACCACTGTACATTGGAAACAGCTCTATCACTTTTTACCTCTGATTGGAGATGGAAAATTATGAAGCAACAGATGAGAGCAGCTACAACAAAGACTACAAAAAGCAGAAGAAGAGAAATGGTTTTGTCCTAGGAGAACGTCAACCATGCTGGTCAGTCACAAACAACCAAACCCAAGGCCAACCCCAACCTCTCTCACCACCAAAGGAACACAAGCGAATAGTAAAGAGAACTCGCACAAGCAATGCTGACACAAAACCCCACACATAGATCAAGTACAGTGGTACCTTAGGTTAAGAATTTAATTCGTTCTGGAGGTCTGTTCTTAACCTGAAACTGTTCTTAACCTGAAGCACCACTTTAGCTAATGGGGCCTCCTGCTGCCACTGCGCCGCCAGAGCACGATTTCTGTTCTCATCCTGAAGCAAAGTTCTTAACCCGAGGTACAATTTCTGGGATAGCGGAGTCTGTAACCTGAAGTGTATGTAACCCGAGGTACCACTGTAGAATAGAAACACCGCTGCCCGACCCCACCCCCACTCACCATGCCCCCTCCACCTCTTTCCCCCTTTTCTTCCTAATGAAACACGAATGTCTCAACAAATGAAACTGATCTGTAGAAAACGTAACTTGAAAAAAGAGACACTGAACACACTTTTGTAAATCAAGAAATCTAATAAAAAATACTTTTTTTAAAAAAAAAAAACCATGCTGGTCACAGCTAAATTCAGGTCTGTTTGCTGGTACCACATTTGCACAAACCTGCCTTTTCCAGTCTTATCACAAGCATTTTTCTCTCTGGGTTGCTTTAAATGAAACCTCCCCCACTACCACCAATGGGTCTTGCAGTGTAATAAATTATGTGAAGGCAGGTTAAGAATATAATAAATGACTTACTAGATTAGGCCAGATTCAGTACACGGTGTTGACTCCAACTGTGGCCAAACCAGTTGCCTGAAGTGGTTCTTCATGTTGTGTTTTAGATCCTTTTCCCCACCACTCCCTTGTTCAAATTGGTTTATGTAAGCTTGCTCAACAAGCCACAGCTGCAGACACTGTGATTATTGAAGGCCTGTTTCCTTCGATTTCCTTTGATTTTGCCTGGTGATGGCAAAAGGAAGCAGTGTGCTGTCTGAATATACTCATGATTGGGGCAGGGGGCAGATGCTGAAGCATGGCTAGCCAGACATCTTTTGAAAATCTATCTTGTTTATTGAGAGAAATTGGAATGTTATGCAGCATTTGCTTAATTTAAGGGATAAGGGAATAATGTGTTTGGTTTGCATTGTGATGTGAACCTACCTACCAAATTCACACTTCCTGAATCAATGTTGAAACTGAAGTGCGGCTATCATTTGAATTTTGCCCACCCCCATAAATTTTGCAATGCAGTTCATCAAGCAAGAAAATGTTTACCAAAATATAAAAAAATAGGGGAAAGTGTGGACAAGCATACAGGAAAAGATTGTTCCTATTTTAAAAAGCCTAGTCTGCATGATAAGTGGAAGAAATCATAATTTTTCCCTTCCTATACTACTTCTATGGGATGCGGATGGCTCGCTGATCAGAAGGTCGGCAGTTTGAATCCCCGTGATAGGGTGAGCTCCCATTGCTCGGTCCCTGCTCCTGCCAACCTAGCAGTTTGAAAGCACTACAAGTGCAAGTAGATAAATAGGTACCGCTCCGGCGGGAAGGTAAACGGCGTTTCCGTGTGCTGCTCTGGTTTGCCAGAAGCGGCTTAGTTATGCTGGCCACATGACCCGGAAGCTGTCTGTGGACAAGCACCGGCTCCCTTGTCCTATAGAGCGAGATGAGCGCACAACCCCAGAGTCGTCCGCGACTGGACCTAATGGTCAGGGGTACCTATACCTTTATACCACTTCTGACTGCAAGTAGGGAGATCACATGACTGAATGCTCCTCAGTGTTGTTAAAAAACCTCCCCAACTTTCACTTTGTAGACAACTAGAGACATAAGGGAGAAGCATTGTAGAGGTCTTTTTCACAATGTCCCATGGCAGAGCCATCTAAACCCAAATGTGCTGTCTATGTTGATACATTTACAGATAGGTAGCCGTGTTGGTCTGCCATAGTCAAAACAAAATAAAAAAATTCCTTCCAGTAGCACCTTAAAGACCAACTAAGTTAGTTCTTGGTATGAGCTTTCGTGTGCATGCACACGAAAAGTATCTGAAGAAGTGTGCATGCACACGAAAGCTCATACCAAGAACTAACTTAGTTGGTCTTTAAGGTGCTACTGGAAGGAATTTTTTTATTTTGTTTTGACTATGTTGATACAGCACATGAACAGTTTTACTACCATGCCAGTTCTCACCTTGGTAGTTTGTTCTTCGTTGGGATTTCCTTGGTTTGGCTGCCATTTCTTCTCTCTGCTAAATCTCTCTCGGTGAAACTATACAGACCTGCATTTTAGGAAAAGAACATTCATTGAGCACAGGGACCCCAGCCTACTGCATAGGACTGAACTGAATAATGTAGTGTCTATGGGGATGCAGCGATGGATACTGGGTAGTTGACAGCCTGAGAAGACAGAATGAGATCTCTGGATTGCCTTCTAATGAATGTGGACAGAGAACGTGCTCTGAGCGTGAACCCAGCTCTTTTATAAAATAGCGCAGAGTTTTGAAAATCAGAAACAGATCGCCTGCCCGAGTCTTAGGTAGCTTGACTAATCATACAGAGCAAGCATAACAGTGCTAAATAGTGGGTCTAACAAGTTTTTTAAAAAATGCAGGATGCAACCTTCCTTGTAACAGACATAGTAAGGGGAGGTAATGCAGGGCAGAGAAGAGATATTTGTGCACCGATGTCCACCTGTCTTATTCTGTGAGATTCCGTTTTTAATCTCAGCACGGAGGGAGGAAGTTGCAGCAGATAATTATAGTAAAAAGGGGCATTGGTGGCAAAGTTTCAAGTCACACGAAAACCCCTTACAGCAAAGGTCTAAATGGGCAAATGCTTCCTTTGTAAATATGAAAACTAGTTATAAGGCACGACTTTCCCTCTATCTGGATCTCTTTAGAAGCATTTGTCTGGAGGAGGAGAAGGGGGAGGGTGATGGTGGTGATGATGATGATAATAATAATAATTTATTTATACCCCCTCGAAGCTACCAGCATGAGTTTGACTAAAACTGCGGGAGGCAGTGGAAGACAGAAGTGCCTGGCGTGCTCTGATCCATGGGGTCACGAAGAGTCAGACACGACTAAACAACTAAACAACAACAAATTTATACCCAGCCCATGTTGCTGGGTTTCCCCAGCCACTCTGGGCAGCTTCCAACAAAATATTAAAATACAATAGTCCTTCAGATATTAAAAGCTTCCCTAAACAGTGCTGCCTTCAGATGCCTTCAGGATGGCAAAAAGGTCACCCTTGCTTTGCCCACCGCATTCATTAGGGGGGGGGGATATGGGGCAGCCATGTTGTTTTCATTTCAAAGGGTCCAATTCCCCACCCAACAGCTTTAAAAACATTTAAAATGTCCAAAGGGGGGTGGCAGAGAGAAAACAAAAAGTGGGACGCCTGCCTGCAATGATAGACCCACACCCTGAATCATTTCACCCCTGTAACTTTTATTTCGTTTGGGGGGATTGATTCAAAGTTGCTGGGTGCGCCAAAGAGACAGAGGACAGCAGGAACCGACTTTGATCGATAGATAAACCGAACATGGAATCAGCAGCACAACGCTGTGGCAGACAAGCACAAAGGCCCTTTTAGACTGCATAAATTCTAGAACACCACCCATAACTCACAAGGAGGAAAGTGAAGGTGCATAGAGAATTGCTAACCACTGTCACATATGTCAGGTAGTGAAGACAGAGAAGAACAATTGGTCGCTTTCCTGTGGTTGGGGCAGTAGGTTTAAATGACACAAAGGTTGCCTTTTAAAACTTTTTGTAAGAGCAGGCTCGTAACAACCTAGCCAGATACTAAATTGTTGCTGAATGTGTCGGAGTTGCAACTATTCTGTAATACATCCAGCCGGTTTCTGAAACATTCTGAAACCACTATGGGACAAGATGTTGCAAGGTGATGGCAGATGGCAAGCCAAGAAGAGCCTTCATCTGTTTGTGTATGTGTGCATGCAGTTATCCTGGCATAGCTGTCAAGCGTCCCTTATTTGGCGGGACAGTCCCTTATCCCAGCTGCTGTCCCGCTGCTGTCCCTTATTCATGATGTCCCTTAAATTTCCCGGGTTTCAAAGGAAGCAGCTCCTCTCCCTCCCTCCCTGCTGGCCAGGGAGGAGGGAGGCTCCAACTGTGTTGCTTGACTGTGTTGCTCATCCAATAAGGAGTGTAAGAACGACTGGGGGGTGGAGCTTGCATGCCTTGAGCCAATCAAATCGGCTGCGTTGCCTGGGGACTCGCCTTTGCTCAGCGCTTCCCAGCAGAGAGGTGACGGTGGTTTTCCTTGCTGCATCCCCTTTGCCAGGTTGCTGTGCTATGGGAACCACTTGAGGCTTCGTTTGGCTGCTGGTTGACTAAAATCCCTTATTTTGGCTGCTGATCCCTTATTTTCGAGGCTGCTGGTCTCTTATTTTCAAATCTGTAAGTTGACAGCTATGTATCCTGGGTTTAAAATAATCTAAAACAGAGAGCTGGCCCTATTTTCCTTGGTGGCATGTTGGAAAGAAATGATGTCAACATGCTACCTTGCTCTCAATAGTCAAATAGAGTGTGCCATTTTAGCAGGTGAAACTTCATTTTGCAAATTTATTCAGTGAGTGGTCTTTAAAATACGTTTTTTGAGATGTGAGAAATTCAAATCTGCTATTATTTTTGTGATTGGCCAACATCTTGCTTGGGGTGTCTATGTTTGATGAAGAAGAGCATAAACTGCTTTTGGAAAAGCAAAGAATTTAATTTTTTTCCCTTCAGAAAATGTCCGGTAATGCTAAATAATAACAACAATAGAAATTAATATCAATATATAACATAACAGCAAGTACTTTGCAATCATTTATAATGATTTATGTGCCATTTTAGACGCATTTTACCTACCAAGCAAAACTACATTATATTAACTTAACCAAAATACCTTTTGAATTCCTAAGTCATGTTACAACTTTAGAGCACCCCTCATTTTGCGAATTTGAAAGTTGGAAAAAATTAACATGCTCTAATATCTGAATGCTGAGAACAAGTGTAGATGTTGCCTCAACCCCAACCTACTTAGATGAAGATCATGCAAAACTTCTTACACATTCAGATGCCGCTCATGGGGAACATTAACTTTAACAGCTTCTGAACATGTGTGCATCACTTCCAATGCACACGTTGGTTGCAAACCAGCACCAGTGCTGTCGAGAACACTAGTATTGCATGCAAATTTGCTTCAAAGTTGGGAAGGGCTGAGCAAGTGGATGAGGCCTAAAGGTATTATTACACATTGCATATAATCTCAGCATGAGTAAAGGAATGATGGGAGCCTTGACTGATATGGGACAGGATGGGTCCTAGTTTGTCTGTTTCCTTGAAAGGAGAAGCAGACACGAAAGCCAGCTCCTAGTTTCTTTCCTAATTAACGGGGCAGATTCTTTGGTAAGGTAAAGGTAAAGGTAAAGGTAAAGGTAAAGGTAAAGGTAAAGGTAAAGGTAAAGGTAAAGGTAAAGGTAAAGGGACCCCTGACCATTAGGTCCAGTCGTGGCCGACTCTGGGGTTGCGGCGCTCATCTTGCTTTATTGGCCGAGGGAGCCGGCATACAGCTTCCGGGTCATGTGGCCCGCATGACTAAGCCGCTTCTGGTGAACCAGAGCAGCACACAGAAACACCGTTTACCTTCCCGCCAGAGCAGTACCTATTTGTCTACTTGCCCTTTGACGTGCTTTCGAACTGCTAGGTTGGCAGGAGCAGGAACCGAGCAACGGGAGCTTACCCCATCGTGGGAATTCGAACTGCCAACCTTCTGATCAGCAAGTCCTAGGCTCTGTGGTTTAACCCACAGCGCCACCCGCGTCCCTAGATTCTTTGGTACTGCTAGTTTAAAAGGGGACAGATATGCTTATATGGACCTTTCAGCTGCAAGGAGTGGCTAGTAGAAAGCTGGCTACTCATTTCAAAACTGGAAGCAATGCACAAGTCAGGTCCATGCATTTGAATGGAGAATCATGTGCAATTTCGCCTTGTTTTGGCAGCTTTTTAATACTGGATTGCCTGATGAAAACTCGCATTTGGCTATAGTCCTGTAGATGTCATTTCCAATCCCCCATCATAAAACAGACATCTTGGCTCATTCTGTTCATTCCCTTCACACTGTTGACATTGCAAGGATTTACTCCAGCTTATAGATTTATTC
This sequence comes from Podarcis cretensis, assembly GCF_951804945.1. Lineage (NCBI taxonomy): Eukaryota > Metazoa > Chordata > Lepidosauria > Squamata > Lacertidae > Podarcis > Podarcis cretensis. The sequence continues at coordinate 70,948,768 of NC_137178.1, read as the reverse complement.
CATTTATTTATTTATTATGGACATTTATCTAGCCTCACTCACCATTACGTCTGGGCATATGTACTTTAAATGATAAGCAAAACTAGTAAAGGATAGATGCCAAAAACTCCTCAGACCATTAGGGAGGGAGAAGCCTTTGCTTATAGGCTGAATATTATTATAATTATGTAGCTAAACCCTAAATAGAATGGATTTTATAATGATGAGGTTTCTATTTGGAAAAATCAATGTTGTTTATTAGCCTTCAACAGTATTTTGTAATTCCTCTCACTAAAGTGTATTATTTTTCAGAACTGTAAGCCAAATGCATGTGTAGTAGGCAACTGGGGTTGCTGTGTTGCGTTAACATCTGGTGAGGAGAACTGATACAGCTGTGAGGGTGGAAACTTTCAAAGCAGGGGTGCTCAATTTGTCTCGTACCCATTTGCATCTACCTGCCACCTCCCCATGCCACCTCCCCATTGCTGAGGAAAAACTTACCCTGGGGAAGGAAAAGGAGGTAGAAGCACCATCATTCCTGGTGAGCTCTGATGCTCTGATCTTCAGTTCCAGTAAACCCTGATTCACTTCCAGCTTTGCATTGGTTGGAACTGAATCTCAGAATATCAAAGTTTCCAATAAGGATTGTGAGTGTTGTACACCGGCTTCATCATGCCCTGTGGGAAAAGGAGAAGCAGTTCCCACTAGAGGAGAGGCCCTCTGCCACCACAAAAGAACTCTTCTACATCCTACCCATTTTCCCTACACGTTCCTTGGGGAGGATGGTGGGCATTGTTGTTTGACTTGGAGGTTAGAATCATAGAATCATAGAATCATAGAGTTGGAAGAGACCACAAGGGCCATCGAGTCCAACCCCCTGCCAAGCAGGAAACACCATCAGAGCACTCCTGACATATGGTTGTCAAGCCTCTGCTTAAAGACCTCCAAAGAAGGAGACTCCACCACACTCCTTGGCAGCAAATTCTACTGTCGAACAGCTCTTACTGTCAGGAAGTTCTTCCTAATGTTTAGGTGGAATCTTCTTTCTTGTAGTTTGGAGCCATTGCTCCGTGTCTGCTTCTCTGGAGCAGCAGAAAACAACCTATCTCCCTCCTCTTTCTCCCTCCTTGGGGAGGATAGTGGGCATTGTAGTTTGACTTGGAGGTTCAAAGAACCCCTCCAGGCTCCTGCATTTACTGAAGAAGTCTCCTCTGTTTTCCTGCCAGTTTGGTGGTGTTTAGCTCCAGCTTTCCATTTCAGGCTGCATCTTCTGGGAACACAGGAAAGTGCTTCATGGTCCAGACCAGGCGTAGACAAACTCCGGCCCTCCAGATGTTTGGGACTACAGTTCCCATCATCCCTGACCACTGGTCCTGTTAGGTTTTTTTTCCCTTTTACTGTTTTATTAAATTTGCATAGTATCATAACATTATTATATGTATTCTATAAAACAAAGAATACAAAACAAAATTCATTCATACTACAATGCATAACTACATAACATTAATACATATGGTTTCAGAAAAAAGGCTTACATAACAAAATCAATTCAAAATACCATCCGGGTTACTTTTCTTCTTCTTCTTCCCCCTCCCCACTCCAGCCCCCCCCCCCCCGCCCCGGTCACGCCTTCCTTCTTCATATCTTTATCCATGTACACAGTCTGTTCATTCAAGCTTGTACAGTGGTGCCTCGCAAGACGAAAAGAATCCGTTCCGTGATTCTCTTCGTCTAACGGTTTTTTTGTCTTGCGAAGCAAGCCCATTGACGGCTTAGCGGCTTAGCGCTATTAGCGGCTTAGCGGCTTTTAGCGGCTTTTAGCAGCTTTTAGCAGCTTTTAGCAGCTTTTAGCGGCTTATCGGATAAGCGGATAAGCAGCTTAGCGGCTTAGAAAAAGGGGGGGAAGGGGAAAAAAACCCACAGGAACTCGCAAGACATTTTCGTCTTGTGAAGCAAGCCCATAGGAAATTCGTTTTGCGAAGCACCACCAAAACGGAAAACTCTTTCGTCTAGCGAGTTTTCCGTCTTGCGAGGCATTCATCTTGCGGGGCACCACTGTATGTTAGGGTTGGCTTCTCCTCTTTCTATCCAGTTCCTGTAAAATGCCAATTTATTTGTGATTCTTTGGCATTTATTTTCCTATCTATCCTCTGCCACTATCTGTGCGAATATTTCTGATTGTACATATTCAAAAACATAATCATTCCATTTTTCCATATTCCATTTGGCCTTTTCTTTCCATCCCAGAGCAATAACTGCCATTGTCACGGCCAAAATGGCCGCTGTTTCTTTAACGCGAATAAAGCTGGGTCAGCATGAGTCAGCGGCCTGCACCAGGTTGTATATATAGAGTGAGAAATGTTTGTTTGTTGGGTTGGTTGGTTGGTTAGTGAAAGCTGGTAGTGCTGGTGTGTACAGTTGGTCAGTCGCTTTTGCACAAAGACTTTTAAGAATAAAAGCAGAAACTCTGCAAGGATATTCTTGTGGACTCTTTTATGCCGACAAGGGTCTGAGGACCAGCCTGAAGAGACAAAGGGAGGTCAGAACCCTTTCCTTCTTTTTTTTACAAACACTGACAGCCATTCCAGCTAAAATCATAATCTTGTACAACTCTTGCTTATTACCTTCACTGGTCCTGTTAGTTAGGGATGATGGGAATTGTAGTCCAAATATCTGGAGGGCCAGAGTTTGCCTGTGCAAATTACCACCACCACCAAAGGCTCTCCAGTGTCTTGGGCAAGTGCATCTCCCGCCAGTGCTGTCTGACATCCTTTCAGCTGGAAACTCCCTGCACATAAAAACAAGCATGTCAAGGAGAGAGCGAGACTAGAATCCTTCTCCCGAAACGATATTTTTGTATGCACAGTTATTTGGGAAGCATGCAATCCCCCACCTGCAGTTTGAAGTGGTACAGCCCAGCAAGAGATAATATCATGTGAGGCTGCTGATTACCTTGTAAAAACAGCATTGTAAGAGCAGCAAAACACTCTGAGACACTTCTGTGATAAGCCAATGAGAACTGGATGTTGCAATTAAAATCCTGTTCAGGCATTTTCTTCCACATGTGGTCTGAAGCCCTACCCACAACACCCTTGAATGGTACATTTCCAAGCACAACTCAAAGTGTTGGTGCTGACCTTTAAAGCCCTAAATGGCCTCGGCCCAGTATACCTGAAGGAGCGTCTCCACCCCCATTGTTCAACCCGAACACTGAGGTCCTCCTCCGAGGGCCTTCTGGCAGTTCCCTCACTATGAGAAGTGAAGTTACAGGGAACCAGGCAGAGGGCCTTCTCGGTAGTGGCACCCACCCTGTGGAACACCCTCCCAAAGAAATAAACAATTATCTGATGTTTGGAAGACATCTGAAGGCAGCCCCGTTTAGGGAAGTTTTTAATGACTGATGTTTTAATGTATTTTTAATCTTTTGTTGGACGCCACCCAGAGTGGCTGGGGAAACCCAGTCAGATGGGCGGGGTATAAATAATAAATTATTATTAATAATAATAACTGGGAAACTCTGAAGGAATTGTCACATCTTTCGTTGAATATGAGCAGAAGCTTCCACCATACAGTGGTACCTCAGGTTACATACGCTTTGGGTTACAGACTCCACTAACCCAGAAATAGTGCTTCAGGTTAAGAACTTTGATTCAGGATGAGAACAGAAATTGGGCTCCGGTGGCGTGGCGGCAGCAGAAGGGCCCATTAGCTAAAGTGGTGCTTCAGGTTAAGAACAGTTTCAGGTTAAGAACGGACCTCCAGAACGAATTAAGTACTTAACCCAGGTACCACTGTAGTGGGAATCCCCACATAAGAATAGTCTGCTGGATCAGGCCAACAGCCCATCTAGCCCAGCTTCCTGTTCTCACAGTGGCCAACCAGATGCCTGTGGGAAACCTGGGAACAGAGCACTCTCCCCTTCTGTGGTTTCCAGCAACTGCTCTTCAGAAGAATTGCTGTCTCCAACTGTGGAAGCAGAGCACAGCCATCATGGCTAGAAGCCATCATTAGCCCTCTCCTCCATGAATTGGTATAATCCTCTTTTAAAGCCATCTAAAGAAGGCTGATCGCCGAAGAATTTATGCTTTTGAATTATGGTGCTGGAAGAGACTCTTGAGAGTCCCATGGACTGCAAGAAGATCAAACCTCTCCATTCTGAAGGAAATCAGCCCTGAGCGCTCACTGGAAGGTCAGATCCTGAAGCTGAGGCTCCAATACTTGGGCCACCTCATGAGAAGAGAAGACTCCCTGGAAAAGATGTTGGGAAAGATGGAGGGCACAAGGAGAAGGGGACGACAGAGGACGAGATGGTTGGTTGGAATTTGTTGTTGTTGTTTAGTCGGGCACGACTAAACAACAACAACAAATTTGGTTTCCATTATTGCCTTTTGACGGAGCGAGTTCCATAGTTTGACTATGCGCCATGTGAAGAAGTCCTAAATCTTCCAGCATTCAGCTTCATTGGAAGTTCAAGTGTCATGTGAGAGCGAGGAAAGCATTTCTCTACCCACTTTCTCCATTCCATGCATTATTTTATAAACTTTTGTCATGTTGCATATTGTAGAGTTCGGAACTCTACAGTGCCGGATTTACGTATAAGCTAAACAAGCTATAGTTTAGGGCCCCACTCTCTTGGGCCCCCCCCAAAAAAAAATCAAAGGGAAAAAAATCTAGACGTACATTTCCAAAATATAAGATAAAAAACAAATAAAATAAAACCTACATACAGCAACAGTGTTTTGTGTTGTGTAGGCTCCTATGATGTCATTAATGGGCCCCGCCTGCTAGCCTGCTCCCTAAAATATCACTGGTTTGCTCATTTCTATATATAGGGTGCCTACATTCTGCATGGACTGGTTGCATGGCAACATGTGCAAATGGCTTCAGATACCTATTAGGTCCATAAATTACCATATAGCATATATTCAACACAAAAAACGGTGACAATTTGTTGTTGACAAAGGACAGCTGGACATATAAAGGGCCCCATTACCTTCAGTTGTTTAGGGCCTCAGCAAACCTAAATCCAGCCCTGAGAGTTCCCACACTACAATATGCTTTTTGAGGTGAGGCAACCAGAACTATACACAGTACTCCAAATGTGGTCACACCCAAGGTTTGTATATTGACATTATGATATTGGTAGTTTTTATTTTCAGTTCCTTTCCTTACAGTCCCTAGCATGGAATTTGCCTTTTCCATGGCTGCAGCACGCTGGGTTCACATAGAGAATTCTAGGTGTGTTCAGCCAAACAAATGGAGACTCTTCCTTTGGAGGACCTTGCTCAACATGCAAATATCTGAGGGTGCTGGGGTGGGATTAATGCATAAAGGCTGCTGGTTGCCTTCTGAATGCACAAACATCTGCACAAGTTTGGCTCCTGCAATAAACATGCATACACACCCCAAGCCCTACAAATCTGCAGTGTTGTTGTTGTTTAGTCGTTTAGTCGTGTCCGACTCTTCGTGACCCCATGGACCAAAGCATGCCAGGCACTCCTGTCTTCCACTGCCTCCCGCAGTTTGGTCAAACTCATGCTGGTAGCTTCGAGAACACTATCCAACCATCTCGTCCTCTGTCGTCCCCTTCTCCTTGTGCCCTCAATCTTTCCCAACATCTTTTTCAGGGAGTCTTCTCTTCTCATGAGGTGGCCAAAGTATTGGAGCCTCAGCTTCAGGATCTGTCCTTCCAGTGAGCACTCAGGGCTGATTTCCTTCAGAATGGATAGGTTTGATCTTCTTGCAGTCCATGGGACTCTCAAGAGTCTCCTCCAGCACCATAATTCAAAAGCATCAATTCTTCGGTGATCAGCCTTCTTTATGGTCCAGTTCTCGCTTCCATACATCAGTACATACAAATCTGCAGTAAGGTAAAGGTAAAGGTACCGCTGCCCGTACGGGCCAGTCTTGACAGACTCTGGGGTTGTGCGCCCATCTCACTTAAGAGGCCAGGGGCCAGCGCTGTCCGGAGACACTTCCGGGTCACGTGGCCAGCGTGACATCGCTGCTCTGGCAAGCCAGAGCCGCACACGGAAACGCCGTTTACCTTCCCGCTGGTAAGCGGTCCCTATTTATCTACTTGCACCCGGAGGTGCTTTTGAACTGCTAGGTTGGCAGGCGCTGGGACCGAGCAGCGGGAGCGCACCCCGCTGCAGGGATTCGAACCGCCGACCTTTCGATCGGCAAGCCCTAGGCGCTGAGGCTTTAACCCACAGCGCCACCTGCGTCCCTGGGACAAATCTGCAGTAAACTGCTGCAACTCAGGAGTGCTGGAATGAGCCAATACACAAGCCTAATATTATGGGGCTGCGGGAATTGTATGTGACAGTAGAGCTGGAGCTGCTCTCTTCTTTCATGCCTTTTCCAAACATATAAATATACAACTCCCATGGTGGTCCATGTTGTCTGACTCTGATGGGAGTTGGGAGTCTAAAGGGCCTCAGGTTCCCCATCCCTCCATTAAAAGGACAAGACTGAGCATGGCAAATAATCAGGGGCATCTTGCCCATAGAGGCAAGTGGCGTGGGGCACCAGAGCGCCAATTTCTGGAGGGTGCCAGGGAAGAGGCGGAGGGTGGACGTAGTGCCTCCTGGCATCAGCTCACTGCCTTCGCCCACCTCAGCCATGCCACGCCGAAGCAGCGCCGCGCCCGGACCCTCCACCTTTTCCCCGCCGGAGGAGTCGCCCTCCAGCCGCTGCCCGCTTCCTCCAGCCCCGCAAAGCTGCTGACAACACCGTAAAAAGGTTGGCAACTCTGGGAAATGGGGAGGGGCGTGAGCCAAAGGGATTTTTGCACCACAGCACTAGATATACTTAAGATGGCCCTGCAAATGACATTTCTGATGGCTGCCTGCAACTGTGATAACTTGTAGATCCAGTCAGAGAGCAGGATGAAAATTTCTTTCCTCAGTACAGTTCCTAAAGATATTGAGTCTCCATTATGTTTTCCCTTAGTTGTTTTTGGTGGTTAAACTGAAACAATGCAAATCCTTTTCAGAAGGGACTGTTTTCATTGTAGCAATATGACCTCAGGGCATTTGTCGCATAGGTGAATGCAGGGACATGCGTTCTCTAAAGTGAGCTTTCGGTAGCTGCTGGCATTTGGGGGTTGTGTAGGGCATTTGTTTAATACCTCTCCTTGTAACAGTAACAGATTAAACGAGCTCCTACGAAAGAGGCATGTTTCAGCACTTAAGTTAATTGAAGTGTTACAAACTAAATATGATTCTCAATTGCTTCTGTATTCCAGATCACTTCATGCATGCAGATAAAAACGACAAAAATTACCAAATGGCTTTGGAAATGTGCAAATCGGGCGTACAATAGTGACATTTAGATCTGTGACCTGATTGCCATCTTTGCGAGAGTACTTTGAAAAACTTTGGGCTTCCTTAAAGCTGTCATGCCAAACCTTTGAACTGTAGATTAATGCAGGTCAAGACAGAGAAGTCAAGCTCCATTCAAATGGTGAAGCTATTTGAATGCATCAAGAGTCTCACACCTAAATTATTTCCCCCCTGATTATTTTCATGGACCGCCTAAGAAGGTACTTGCTTTTATTTATACAGTGGTACCTTGGTTTAAGAACAGCTTAGTTTATGAACAACTTGGATTAATAACGCTGCAAACCCGGAAGTGGGTGTGAACTTTGCCTTGGAATAAGAACATGTTTCGCTTCCTGTTGAGTGTGTTCCATTTGTAAATTGAGTCCCCTGCTGCTATGGGAAAGCACGCCTTGATTTAAGAACACTTTGGTTTAAGAACGGACTTCTGGAACAGATTAAGTTCGTAAACCAAGATACCACTGTATTTGCTATTGAATAGGTTTTTAGGTTTCATAACCCGCTTCACAATACTAATAGAATTTCAGTAATAATTAAACACAATTCCCTCCTCTTGGATGTTATGCAGCCATCATCCCTGCTATCTTTTTTGCACCTAAGGAAGACCTTCTTCTTTCAAATAGACTTTTAAGATGAGATCTTGCACTGTCTGCATTTCTATTGGGCTTGTCACATTGGTTGCCACCTTGGGCTACTTTGGGAAATAGGGTGGGATATTAATCTAATTAATAAATAAAAGTGTGGTGGGACAAGGAAAGGGTGCTGGGAGTTAATAGGCAAGGAAACCGGGGTGGGGGTGGGGCTTTGGCACCCAGTTCCTGCTCAGCATCAAGAGGTAGGCATTTTTCTAGCTCTGTTTTCCCGTCATAACAAAGGGTACAAAAATATTTTCACTTTTGTTGAAATGTCTTTGGCTATTTCCAGTCCTAAGTATTCAGTCATTATTTGTCATCTCGAATAAAAGGCCTGTGAGGAATTAGTCCCTATAAGAATCAATTCTGATTTATTTATTTTTCCAATTTGCAGAATATCCAGAAAACTGTCAAAATTATTTGATCAAAGCAGGTAGCGATTGATCAGGTTAATCAAAGAATAGGAGGGTTTCACCTGCATACATACCCATTGTATGCAGCACAAGGCCTTCTCTGCAGATGGCAGGGAATTAGTTTGAGTTCATTATTGGCCTAACTAAAATGAGCAGTTCATTTCTCAGTGAATAGCAGCCTGTGTTGTTCAACCATCTTGTACAATTACATAGTATTGGCTGCCTCTCCGTAAAAGAAGTAGAAGTCCAATTTAGCATGGGCGCTAATCACTTCTCTCAGCTATAAAGAAAGATATCCCTTCTTGGGGCTGGATGACAAATAATAAACATAGTTTATTTTCAGCAAGTCCCTGGGACAAGGTAAATAAGAAATGGCAAAATGCATATTCTCTCATAACATAAAAGCCAGATGGCACCTCTAGCTTGCAATTATTTCTTTTGATTAAGAAGCTACCAAGAACCATAACAGGCAAACAGCATTTCTCTGTAGAAATTACAAAAAAATGGAAACTGTGGGGCACTGGCAGAACAAATCTCATTTTTTTCAGAGCAAGCCAGTTGCATATCCCTGGTTTACAACCTTTCTAACGCCCAGCAAGTTTCACTCTCACCGCCATTCTCTGTTCATCTCTCAGCATGGATGTACTGACATTTGAGGAGCACTGGCCGCAGCAGACAGTGAATTAAAAAGAGCAATAATGTTAATGGACCCCATAACTGAGGGATGGGTAAGCTGGAGGTGGTGAGACATGAAAAGCCAAAGGTGACTTCTTTCAGGCAAAAGGAGGGGGTGGATTTGAGAGGCATCACCAAACCAGTGCAGAACTCTGTTGCTGGGCCTGGTCATACAATATTTATAAATGATTTAGTGTATGGAGAAAGAAAATGGACATTTGACCCACGAACTGTTTGCCATGGGGAATAGTTCATACATTCCCCTGAAGTGGTCTTTATTGCAGATACTAATATTGTGCAGCTTGAAGCAACTGGGTGCATAAAGTTGGCTCTTCTTGTAATAAAAATTCTCCGGACCCATCAATATGCTCCAAAGCTTTACTAAACAGAACTTCTTCAAAACAGGTACAAAAATAAATCAATGGTACATCCAAATAGTTCCATAAGACATATGCTTGCCAAAGCATAGACACAGCATCTTCTTAGAAATACTATAATTCTAAACAGAATGAAAATCAAAGGTCTCTCTCTCTCTCTCTCTCCCCCTCTCCCTCTCCCTCTCCCCCCCTCTCTCTCTCTCTCTCCCTACTCCATTAGCCTGCATTCCAGCCTGAGGCAGTTCCTCCTGCAGAGGCATCAATAGCACACCTTTCTCTGAATGTGCCTGGGAACAAAAGACCAAAGGCAACTCCCTTCAAAATGACCGTTTGCAACTGAATACCTTAATGACATCATATAAGGTTAAACACTCATGTGGAAGAGCAGAGAACATCAACACTTAATCATTAACCCAGCTAGAAGTTCAGAAAGTTCTCTTCTAGTTTTTGTATACCACATTTTCCAATGTTAAGCCTTTCAGCAATACACATGCCGGCATTCTCGATTCCAGAGTACAATTAAACAATTATAGTTAACAGCCTGGGACGCAGGTGGCGCTGTGGGTTAAAGCCTCAGCGCCTAGGGCTTGCCGATCGAAAGGTCGGCGGTTCGAATCCCTGTGGCGGGGTGTGCTCCCGCTGCTCGGTCCCAGCGCCTGCCAACCTAGCAGTTCGAAAGCACCTCCGGGTGCAAGTAGATAAATAGGGACCGCTTACCAGCGGGAAGGTAAACGGCGTTTCCGTGTGCGGCTCTGGCTCTGGCTCTGGCCAGAGCAGCGATGTCACGCTGGCCACGTGACCCGGAAGTGTCTCCGGACAGCGCTGGCCCCTGGCCTCTTAAGTGAGATGGGCGCACAACCCCAGAGTCTGTCAAGACTGGCCCGTACGGGCAGGGGTACCTTTACCTTTTACCTTTTAGTTAACAGCCTCTTCACGGGCATGGTGGGAAAGTGTCAACACTCAAGTCCTCCTGCTGCACTTACAACATAATGTGTAATGTAGCTATACCCACTGACAATTCTCCACCGCCCCCTTCAAAACAGGTTGAGATATTATGTGAATTACGGCGTTTCCATGTGCTGCTCTGGTTCGCCAGAAGCAGCTTAGTCATGCTGGCCACATGACCCGGAAGCTGTACGCCAGCTCCCTCGGCCAATAAAGTGAGATGAGCGCTGCAACCCCAGAGTCGGCCATGACTGGACCTAATGGCCAGGGGTCCCTTTACCTTTACCTTTACAGCCATTGCAGACTTTATTTATATTGTAGGCATGCTTGCAACGTGTTTAGGGTGACAGCTTCTTCCTGGGTCTGCATATTGGGAAGAGTAGAGTGCTCTAGTGCTTTCTGGAAGAGGATTTTTGAGGTAGGAAGGAAAAGGAACAGAATCTGAACTGCAGCGGATCACTAAAAGCAAAGGGAAAGGACCCCTGACAGTTAAGTCCAGTCGCAGACGACTCCAGGGTTGCGGCGCTCATCTTGCTTTACAGGCTGAGGGAGCTGGCGTTTGCAGACAGGTTTTCCGGGTCATGTGGACAGCATGACTAAGCCGCTTCTGGCGCAACGGAACACCGAAACCAGAGAAGTGCACGGAAACACTGTTTACCTTCCTGCCGGAGTGGTACCTATTTATCTACTTGCACTTTGACGTGCTTTCGAACTGCTAGGTTGGCAGGAGCAGGGACCGAGCAATGGGAGCTCACCCCGCCGCGGGGATTCGAACCACCGACCTTCCTGTCAGCAAGCTCAAGAGGCTCAGTGGTTTAGATCACAGTGCCATTGCTTGGAGTGGTTGAAAGTGAAAACCCATTTTCAGTGCTTGAAAAGATCCTGAGGAAAGAGGAGAGAACAATCTACTGATGCAATTGTCTGCATACTCACTCAGGTATAAGTCCTCTTTATTTAAACTTGGCTTACGCCCAAATCAACATGCGTCAATATTCAGTGTGCCAGATGCAAGGAACCTATATCAGTGAAATGAAGCAAGTATGAGATTGCAGGGACATTGTTGCCATTTGACGTAGGGTAGTCTAGGATAGGATGTTCCTCATTGAGAACCCAAACAAATATGCAAAGATGAGGAAGGAAGAATCTTAGGAATCCAAATTAATTACCAGGGAGAGAGAATAAATGTGGTAACAGTCTATGCCCCAAACTCAAATAGAATGGAGTTTTTTAAAAAATTGGAACAACTTTTATTAGATTTAGATAACAACAAACTAGTCCTACTTGGAGATTTAAACGCGGTGCCGACACCAGAATTAGATAGAAACACAAGGAAAAAAAATTTAAACCAAGGGAAATTACCAAAATCGTTTAATGATTTGGAAGAAAATCTGGACTTAATAGATATATGGAGATATAGAAACCCCACAACGAAACAATTTACCCACTTCTCTGAACCACACCAGAGTTGGAGCAGACTGGATCAAATATGGATTTCGAGAGAATTAGTAATAAGAACGGAGAGATGTGAAATTTTACCCAGAACTTTATCGGATCACAGCCCAATAACATTACAATTAAAATGGAAGACCCAAGGTCTGTACAGATGGAGAATGAATGACTACCTATTTGAAAAAGAAGAAGTGATCGAAAAAGCAAAAACCACTATAAAAGATTATTTTGCTTTAAATATTAACAAAGAGACTGGAATAGATATAGTTTGGGATGCCAGTAAGGCAGTGTTAAGAGGTCTTCTGATACAACAAAACTCCCAAAGAAAAAAGGCTAAGGAAAGAAAAAAAGAAGAATTAATCCTTCAACTGAAAGAATGTGAAAAAAATATGATAAAAAATCCAAAAGATGATTGCCATAAGCAACAATACAAAATGCTCCAAACACAATATTCAACATTAATAAGCCAAGAGGTTGAATGGGGAATAAAGTTAATGAAACAAAAGTTCTTCGAATCAGCAAATAAAATTGGAAAATTTCTGGCGTGGCAACTGAGGAAAAGAAGAAAATGTAGCATCATAAATAAAATAAAAGTAGATGACCAAGTTATGGAAGATCCTAAAATAATAAAAAACCACTTCCTTAAATTTTATATGAACTTATACAAAAGAGAAAAAGAAGATTTAACGAACATTATAAAATACCTAGAAGAAAATAGTCCAAAAAAAATAACAGAAGAAGAAAGAACCGCCTTAAACAGACCCATAAAAATAGAGGAAATTCGAGAAGCGATCAAGAGGATGAAATTAGGAAAAGCCCCAGGACCAGATGGTTTATCAGCTAAATATTACAAGGTCCTAGAGGAATATATAACACCAGTACTATGTGATGTTATGAATGAGATATTAAGAGGAGGAAAAATGCCAACATCCTGGAAAGAAGCCTACATTACCTTGATCCCAAAACCAGATTCAGATAAACTTAATATTAAGAATTACAGACCGATTTCACTACTGAACAATGATTATAAAATCTTTGCAGACATAATGGCACATAGACTTAAAAAATGTTTAATTAGCCTTATACACAGTGATCAGGCCGGCTTCCTTCCTAATAGACAAATAAAAGACAACATCAGACATACAATAGACATTATTGAATATCTAGAATGTCATAACGAAATCCCTGCCGCTTTAATGTTCGTTGACGCCGAGAAGGCTTTCGATAATGTCTCCTGGGGTTTTCTAATAAAATGTCTGGAAAAAACAGGGATAGAGGGCACATTCCTAGAAGGAGTTAGAGCAATATACACACAACAAAGAGCCAGATTAATTATAAATAACAATCTGACAGAACAGTTTGAAATAGCAAAAGGTACTCGACAGGGGTGCCCTCTATCACCGCTGCTGTTTATCATAGTCTTAGAGACAATTACAAATAAGATAAGGAAAACCCCAGAGATCCGTGGTATAAAAATCGGCGCGAATGAACATAAATTGAAAACATATGCAGATGACCTTATGTTGTCATTGGAAGAACCAAAGGAGAGCATCGGCAAAGTCATAAAATTACTAGAAGAATTTGGAAAACTATCGGGATTTAAATTGAACAAAGAAAAAACCAAAATAATGACTAAAAATATGAAAGAAGACATCATAAATGAGCTTGAAAGACAAACTGGAATTAAAATAACCAAAAAAGTAAAATATCTTGGAATTTGGATAACTATGAAAAATATAAATTTGATGGAAAATAATTATAAGAAAACATGGAAAGAGATAATGAAGGACTTGGATATATGGAACAGATTACACCTCTCGTGGTTGGGCAGAATGGCGGCAATTAAAATGAGTTTATTACCCAAATTACTCTTCTTATTCCAGAACATTCCAATAATTAGGGGAATTGCAATTTTTAAAGAATGGCAGAGACTACTTTCCAAATTTATTTGGCAGGGAAAAAGACCCAGAATTAAATTTAAATTGCTTACAGACCAAAGAGATAGGGGGGGTCTTGCGGTCCCAAATCTGAGGTTATATTATGAGGCCGCATGTCTTTGTTGGGTAAAAGACTGGATCGTCATAAAAAATAGAGAGATGTTAGATCTAGAGGGGTTTAATTTAAGATTCGGTTGGCACGCTTATCTATGGCGAGATAAGGGAAGGGTTCATAAAGGTTTTTCTAATCATATTTTCAGAGGGCCACTATTGGAAGTCTGGGAAAGGAATAAAAAATTGCTTGAGCAGAAGACACCCTGGTGGCTATCACCAATTGATATTTTAACAATTAAAAAATTAAACATTGAGGGGGAACGATGGACGTATGAGGACTTATTAACCAAAACAGAATCCGGGTGGAGGATTAGACCATACGAAGAAATAAAAAATAAGTTGACTGGTTGGATTCAATATCATCAAATAAATTCTATGTGGACGGAAGATAAAAAGATTGGAATAAATGAGAAAAAATCTAGATTCCAGATTGAAATAATAGAAAGTAAAACAAAATTACTATCAAAAATGTATAACCAGTTGCTTGAGTGGGACACCAAGGATGAGGAAGTAAAGGAGGTGATGGTGAGATGGGCGGTAGACCTAGGGTATAATATAGAGTTTGATAAATGGAAGGCTTTATGGTGTAAAGATATGGACTTTTCAGCATGCACGACACTTAAGGAAAATATGTACAAGATGATGTACAGATGGTACATAACGCCGATAAAATTGCATAAAATTTATAGAACAGGTGACAAACTGTGTTGGAAATGTAAGAGTAAAGAGGGCGAATTTATTCACATGTGGTGGACGTGCGAGATTCTCAAAAAATTCTGGGAATCTATCTATAATGAATTAAAAAAAATTTTCAAATATACGTTTGTTAAAAAACCTGAAACCTTCCTGCTGGGGATAATTGGCAAAGATATTAAAGAAGAAGATAGAACCCTTCTTCAATACGCAACAGCGGCCGCTAGAACCCTCATAGCACAGTACTGGAAAACAGCAAAAACCCCAACATTAAAGGAGTGGCAATTTAAATTAATGGATTACTTAGAATTGGCAAAATTGACTCAGAAAATAAGAAATCAAAAAAGTACAAAATTTAGTAATGAATGGGATAAATTTAGAATATATATGGAAATAGAGACAAGGGGAAAATCAAAATGTTAATCAGAAATATAGATGTATTTAAAAAAAAAAAAAATCACAGTAGGCATGAGATAACGCTTACTACGTTATAAATTTTATTTTGGAATAGATACAGCAGAAAGATAATTAAGATAACATTATCCGAAATCGAGATAAAGGGAAGTCGATCAATGTTGTTGTAAAATTAATGTTGTGTTGTTTAAGTTGTAAAATTAATGTTGTGTTGTTAAAGTTGTGTTGTTTATGTTGTACGTATTTTATGTTCTTTTTCTTTTCTTTTTTTCTTTTCTTTTTATGTTTATTTCATTTACTTTTGTCTGTTGTATGTCTGTGAAATATAGTTATGCAAAACTTAATAAAAATATTAAAAAAAAAAAAAAAAAAAAAGAGAAAATGTCCTGACAGATGCACCTTCCAGGGGTACGTTTGATTCACAGTTTCTTTCGGTGAATCAAAGAGATCAGTAACAGACTGTGCAACTTCCCAGAGCCTTGCCCAATATACCAGAATTTGGACTCGGCTCAGTTCAGATGGAGTCAATGCCCTTGAATCCCAGGTCAGCTTCTCCCTTTCTGACCCCAGCCAGGGATAGGATAGAATTATAATAATATAATAATTTATTATTCATACCCTGCCCATCTGGCTGGGTTTCCCCAGCCATTCTGGGCAGCTCCCAACAGATTAAAAACAGAATAAAACATGAAACGTTAAAGACTTCCCTAAACAGGGCTGCCTTCAGATTTAGAAGACATTAGAAAAGTCAGATAGTTGTTTATTTCCTTGACATCTGATGGGAGGGCGTTCCACAGGGTGGGTGCCACCACTGAGAAGGCACATAGTGTGCTAACCGAAACACAGCTCTCCTTTGAAATCTGCCCTTCTCCAAATTTTGTGATACTGTTCTCCAACTAAAATAAAAACAGCCTACCAAAGCATGTATATTAGGGGGAAAGTCAAAGTAATATATTTGGCATTTTTATCCAAAGGAAAATAGTTTGTATGTGTGTGTCTCTCTGTGTGAATTTTCCTGGGGTTGTTTGGTTCTGAGAGCTATTTTGCCGTTCAAATTTACCTGCCCACCCACAAACTCCTTTCACACCCATGGTGAAAAGAGAGACCGTAATTCAGGGGTCACCAACCTATGGCCCGGGGGCGAGATAAGGCTCAAGGGACACATTTATCCGGCCTGTGGTGACCCCTGCTGCTGCCCACTCTTACTGACGCGGTGTGGCGCAGCGCAGGGACTCACTTCTGGGTTGAAGGAGCACCAGAAATAGCTTGTGCGCACGCATATGGGCACACGCTCCCCCACCCTCCAGCACACGGCACGATTGTCGCTTGAGACACCAGCCTGAGGCAAGGAAAGTTTGGAGACCCCTGCCCTAATTCCATATACATTCCATGTACATTTCCCCATGCGGGGAAAAAAGAATATTTAGAACACTGTTTTCTAGCGGGCAAATGACACTTCTCCCTGAACCTTCTGTGACACTAATTTTTATTTTATTTAAAAACACCCACTACATCTGGAGACACTTCACATGATTCCTGCACCATGTCTTGTTTGCACCTGAAAATATCCTAAGTGTTCACTTCCACATTAACATCCTGAAAGGGACTAAAAAAATTAAATTAAACAAACCAGAGAGGAATATTCTCTTTTTTAATGGTCAACCACACTTCCCTTTTTTCTTTTTTGCAGTCACTCCAGAAAATGTCAAATGTGTGGCAGGGGAGGCACAGAAATAAAAAAAGAGAGGTGAAATTAGATTTAAATTACTCATTTAGAATTGCTAGTTTCAATCAATGACAATTTTAAGACATTAAATACATTCCAGAGCAACTTGTCAAAAAAAAAGGAGAAAAAAAATATTGCAGTAGCTGGCATTCCTTGAGGTTTTTTAATAAGATCAGGGTCAGCGATGGGAAATAAGCAGGAAGATGAATAGGATGTCAGAATTAAATTGAGTTCCAGAAGAGTTATCTCAAGTTCCATAACAAAAAGATCTCACAGAACTTTGCCTCAGATGGGATGGTTAGCACATGATTCAGCGTTGCAGGCAGCTGCAAGGCTGACAATCCTCCCCAGAAGAATTAGCCAGCTGATTTTTATTTTTTTTATCAGCTTGAAAAACACCTTGTTCCTTTGAATTCTGAGGAAAGGGAAGGTGCTTCTCGTTTGCAGTCTTAATGATTTCTGACGCACCAAGTGCTTTCCTTCTTTCTTTTCCTTTTTTTTTTTAATACAAGGAACCAGATTAATTGTCTGAGCCATCTGACTAACCATTACTATCTTGCTCAAGTTTTAGAATTGTGGTAGAAAACAAAGTTTTAACAAACCATATGTCTCTTTGTTTCCCTTTTTTGTTCTAAAATATTCAAATGTGTTTATCTCCGACAGTAAGAACTGAAATGTATTAAACACACAGTTCTTTCTATGACTAATGACCACAATCGAAAGCTTCTTGGGGCCTAGGGCTGTGTGAGAACAGCGTTGCTGACATTTTGCTAGTCTTTGCCATTTTGGCTTTCTTCAAATTCTTCAAATGCTCTACCTAAGATGTTACCTCCACATTTGCTTCAGGAAAAACCTTGGGATGTCCCTACCTGTTCCAAGAAATTTTGTTCTTATCTACCATCTGTAGCGATCACACAGGGTTCCCGGACGTTTCACCGTCTATTGATCCCTGTGCCACCACTTGATTTCTCGCTGCCACCACCCAGGCCCTACCTGTTACAGTACTGAGTCCAGTCAGGGTTAAATTGGGACATAAACTTCTGTTTCTTTATTGCAGTTTAACAAGCATGTGGTTTCATAAACAATATCAGTCAATTACATTCATGGGGTGCCTATCCAGACCTATAACTTCCTCTACCTGCTCTCACTCACTAAACCACCTCTCAGATATTTACTCGTCTTCCTAGCTCCTAACTGTTCCTGACTCAGCCTATTTCGCTACACTAACTCAACCTACCCACAGACTCTATCCCAGTTCACTCCCACTCCAACCAACCACCCAACTCCCAACGAACTCCCCTTTTGCCCCTCCCAGAGCTGGTTTTATAGTCCCTCTGACTCCACCCCCTGGGTTCTGATAGGGTAACCTGTTTAACCATTTCACCTCCAGCACTCTCCTATGTTAACGTCACACCATCTTCCAGCCAAATTCAGTTCAACTTGACTTTAGGCCAAATTTTGACAGCAACTCCAACAAAGGCTCTAATGCAAGTAGGAAGTTTTGTGCAGGCAGAGGGTGCTTCACAGAGTTCAGAGCTGGGGCTGGATGATGTTCCCCAACAGTGCAAAATTGAGTCTGCATACTGGACAATCTATACATGGCTCAGTCGCCTGGGCATGAGACAAATATTGTTTTTCATTGCTATGAAAAATGGCTCAAGAAAAGGCCACAATGAATGACTTCCAAATAGCTGGGATTGCCTATGTCTTCTGCCCCAGATGCCCAGGCCTCAACAGCTACTTGGGCTGGTATAATTACTGGTGCAACGAAGCACCATGCCAGACGCCGCAAAGGACCCTGGGTGTACCTCTCGGGTACCTCCTGGATGTAATCAGAATTTGTAAAAAAAGCAGTTCTGGAAGCCATGAAAGATTCAAAGATCTTACAGGGATGAAAATGCACTTCTGACCAGAAACAGGAAAAGAAGCATGAATCACATTTTGTGGTTCTTCAAAATATTCCCTTCTCTTTCTTTTCTTTTGAGACTGGCACTTGAAGGTGGGAAATAGTTGCCTGATTAATGACTTTTGATGGCAGGTGGCTATTCCAATCCACTATAATTTGCATCGTGCTCGACCTGCAAGAATGGGAGCTTTAAGAACAGCTTTTGTGTGCTTAAATTTGGACAGAGGGAGGGAACGAATTTGAGATTTGGAGTTGGCTGGAAAAGGGTGCTAAAGCTGCAGTCCTAAGGGATGCTTGTGTGTTTGTGTGTGGTGCTTTCTGATATATACTGTGGTCCCTGGGAAGGTGTTCCAGGAACCACTGAATAGCCCTCTGAGAGCTCTTACAATACTATAGTTCTGGACTGATGTTGCCTGCAGATTAGTACTACATGTATGTGCTATGAATTGCTAACTAGTCAACCTCTCAGTGTTGTTGTTGTTGTTGTTGTTTAGTCATTTAGTCATGTCCAACTCTTTGTGACCCCATGGGCCAGAGCATGCCAGTCACTCCTGTCTTCCACTGCCTCCCGCAGTTTGGTCAAACTCATGTTAGTAGCTTCAAGAACACTGTCCATCCATCTTGTCCTCTGCTGTCCCCTTTTCCTTGTGCCCTCAGTCTCTCCCAACATCAGGGTCTTTTCCAGGGAGTCTTCTCTTCTCATGAGGTGGCCAAAGTATTGGAGCCTCAGCTTCACGATCTGTCCTTCCAGTGAGCACTCAGGGATGATTTCCTTCAGAATGGATAGGTTTGATCTTCTTGCAGTCCATGGGGCTCTCAAGAGTCTCCTCCAGCACCATAATTCAAAGGCATCAATTCTTCGGTGATCAGCCTTCTTTATGGTCCAACCTGTCAAAAAATAGCTTATTTTAGGGTTACCAGACATCCCTGTTTCCCAGGGACAGTCCCCAGATTTGTGAATAAGTCCCCGGACAAATTCCATCCCCGGAATGTCCCCGGATTTCATCTAATGTCCCCGGGAAATGCAGTCTCAGCAGCCCGGAGCAGTTGGCTCTGGCTGACTTCAGGAGCTACTTGGAAGTCCCCATATGATGGTGGTGCAGGGGCTCTAAGATGCAGCTTCCGGGCTGCTTCTACCTTCCCTGACCCCAGCAACTAAGCTGTGAAGGGAGGCTTTTTGCTGCCTGTCAGAGCAGCATCTCAAATCCTACTTGCGTGCAAGCCGGAGCGGGGCAGGGATCACTCAGTTAGGCAACGGGAAGCCTCCCTTCCCAGCTGAGGGACCCCTGCCCCCTCCTGCTTGCACGCAAGTAGGAGTTGGGATGGGGCTGCTCCAAAAGGCAGTGTGAAGCGTTCCTTCCCAGCTAAGGGATCCCCACCCCCTCCTGCTTGCACACAGGTAGGAATGGGATTGGGGCTGCTCTGATGGGAAGGCAGGCATTGTGCTACCTGAGCCTCGCCACTGCTCTCGGCCCTCCTTCTCCACCTTCCATGCCTGACCCACCGCACACCGCTTCCCCACCACTACCACCAAAAAAACAACAACTCAGAGGCTGCCCAGGCTCATGGAGACAGGAGATAGATGCCTCGGAGGAAGGGGGGATGTGGTGGTTGAGGTCAAGGCAGCAGCGGCCCTCTGCCACCACCATCGCTGCAGCATCAATGTCCCGAACGTGTAGTATGTATGTATGTATGTATGTATATATGTATTGTGTCCCCAGATTCATTGAAAAAAAAATCTGGTAACCTTATTTCAAAAGGCAGGCACCAGACATTGCTGGTGCTGCCTTCTTCACAAGGAAACTGACCTTGTAGCATGGTCCTTGGAACCTCTTACCACTTCAGGAAGTATGGTGGCCCAATGGCCCGAACCTTGTATTGCAGATAGGCTTTTCCCAGATAATGGAATGACGGTGGCCGCTGCTTGGCTTACGTACCTTGCCCAAACCGCATGACCGTGACAGGACCAGGTATATCAGTTCAACCCACTGAACTGGAGACTGAACTATCGAGGGTGGTAATTAGTCCGGGCCTGTTGGAATCATGCATTGCTAACTGCTGATAAATGTTCCTGTGTTAACAAGATTTCAAGAAAAGTCAGATATTCTGCGTGGCTGCTCAGGAAGTTTGTTATTTACTCTGGTAATTTAAAATCTAATCACTCTCATGGGTAATCCTGTTTCCTTTGGAGCCGCTTTATCTCTTTTGATAATAATGTAAGCTTCACATGTGATAAGTAAACTTGGATCTAAGTGTGAAGGGCATATGGGTATATCTAGAAAATTGCTAGTAGGATCCTCTATGGCTGAGCCGAAGCCTGCATGATCAAAAAGACCTAAATCTGAGAGCATTTGAGTCTCCTATTTCAAAACCGCAAGATTACCGTTTCCAGAAATAAACAGGGTTTCTTTCTAGTCACCTGTAGCACTTCAGGACAGCAATTTCATGGGGGCAGAGGTGCTCCATTGTACATGCCCAATTCCCTCATCCTTAAAGGCTTCTGCCTTCACTTTAATGGAGGGATCACCTCAGTGGCGCGTAGAGATGTGTGCCTGGGAAACTGGTTCCTCCACTGAACTGACTGGAGATTCTTCCTGCCATATTATCTTCCAGATTTGTGGAAGGTCTTGAATTACAAGGCTTCCTTTTCTTGAGGCTATAGGTAAGGAGGTGTGAAACACTTCTTAAGGTATATCATGAATCAGTTCTTTTGCCTTTGCTTGGACTTCCTACAGATGTCTTCTCTTTCTAAATTTGCTTGAAATTTCACTTTTGATGAAATTTGGTGGCGAAAACCAGCTTTCCAAGGAATCTGCCTCCTTGATTCTATGACGGGCAAAAGCAAACTTGGCCCTCCAGATGTTTTGGGACTACAACTTCCATGATCCCTAGCTAACAGGA
Source organism: Podarcis cretensis (assembly GCF_951804945.1). Classification (NCBI taxonomy): domain Eukaryota; kingdom Metazoa; phylum Chordata; class Lepidosauria; order Squamata; family Lacertidae; genus Podarcis; species Podarcis cretensis. The sequence goes on along the minus strand of NC_137178.1, from coordinate 70,927,264 downwards.
CCACTGGTCAGGGATGATGGGAGTTGTAGTCCCAAAACATCTGGAGGGTCGAATTTGCCTATGCCTGTTCTATGATCACAGCTAGAAATCCTTTTTAACCCTCTGTCCATCATCTGTTGTGGCAGGGAGAGAGCTCATGGCTGACAACTCATGTGTCTGTTGAGTTTGGCTGAAATGCCTCTTTAAATATTATTTCTCATGTCCTGATGCTTGATTCACACAAAATCCAAAAGGAATTGCAAGCCCCAGTGTTCTGGAAGGCTGTTTGCTCAGGCAATCCATTGATTTCTTGACCCAAATCTCCTGTCTTTTAATTGCTTTATTTATGTTTACTGGGTTTTGTTTTTGTTTTTTGTTTGGGTATTTCAGCTATAGATATCTATATTTTAAAAGCTTTGTGTATCTTGATTTCGTTGATCTTCTGTCCCATGAGAAATAGAATTGTAGAGTTGGAAGGGACCCTGAGGGTCATCTAGTCCAACCCCCTGCATTGCCAGAATATGCAGTTGTCTCATACAAGCATCAAACCTGAAACCTTGGCATTATAAGCACCATGCTCTAGCCAACTAGAGACTATGCTTAAAACTGCTTAGAACTCAGAACTGCTTAGAAGCTAACTCTGGGATTAAGCAGTATCTATTAATGAAACAGGGATGCGGGTGGCACTGTGGGTTAAACCACAGAGCCTAGGACTTGCCGATCAGAAGGTCGGCGGTTCAAATCCCCACAATGGGGTGAGCTCCCGTTGCTCGGTCCCTGCTCCTGCCAACCTAGCAGTTCGAAAGCACTTCAAGGGGCAAGTAGACAAATAGGTACTGCTTTGGCGGGAAGGTAAACGGCGTTTCTGTGCGCTGCTCTGGTTCACCAGAAGCGGCTTAGTCATGCTGGCCACATGACACAGAAGCTGTACGCTGGCTCCCTCGGCCAATAAAGCGAGATGAGCGCCGCAACCCCAGAGTCGGCCACGACTGGACCTAATGGTCAGGGGTCCCTTTACCTTATATTAATGAAACAAAATTTATATACTCCTTGATTATTATTATATTATTATTATTATTATTATTATTATTATTATTATTATTATTACTATTTTAAAAAAACAAGCCTCTCTAATAATTTTGTGCCACCACTTTGGGACAACTCAGCCACCTGTGGCAGAGGCTGCTGTGATAGTAAGGCAGGCTATGGATCACATCCCAGCTGCATGTAGTCAGTTAGCAATCAAACAGTCCCACTCACTGCAATCAACATAAATACTTTCTTACTGAGGCTGATATCTCACAGGAGACACAAACCAATGCAGACAAAAAGGCATGCATGCACTCTTGCTGCCTGGGGGAACCAATCAGGCAGAGGCCAGGATGCTGCCAACCAGCCCTTCCCTGCTTAGTCCTCTCCCACTGGCAATAGAAAGGAATTTCTAGTTATTCTGGACACTCAGGTGCCTTCAAATGTAACTGAGAACCATTCGCTGTCTTCTTGTGACCCAAATGTATGATCGTTCTTGACTGATTGTGAACGAACAATCGAGCAGAACCAACAAAACCAGAACACAATACATCACTATTTCACATCAAGTTAATATTCTCTCTCTCTCTCTCTCTCTCTCTCTCTCTCTCTCTCTCTCTCTCTTTCCGAAGTATGTATCACATGAATGGAATTACAAACAGAGAAAGACAAATCGCAGCTGCAGTAAATACTGAAACTTCCAAATTTCTGTAGAAAGCTAAAGGGAGAGAAGTCTCATTTCCCCATCTGCTTAATAACTAACATGCAAATGAATAGAGTGCCATTTTTTCCCTTTGCATTCTCTATTGAATTAAATCTTCCTTCGTTCTAAAAGACTCATCTTATTCTGTCAGCCTTTTGAGTAGGCTATTCAGCAGCCGATCAACACAACTGTTTGCCTAGACGCTGCTTGTTCTTTCTTCATCTCGCTTCTCTCTCACCCTTTCCAATGCATCCCCTTATCTTTTTATAGCGTTTCTGCCAGCATAGCTTTAGGCAGGTGCATGCTCTAAAACCTGTTTTATTGTTAACATATTTATAACCAGGCTTTTCTAATAGAGACAATTAGAAAGGAGCTAGAAATAATCTCTAAACTGATCCCTCCCTGCAACTATTTCCTAAAAAACATGTCTTAGTTCAGTAAGGGTCAGGCAAACTCATTGCGGTCCCAGTCATAGCATCCTCTATCACCGTGCAGTGACTCTAGCTAAGGTGTAGTGAACAAACTCAGAGATAAGAAGGGCCACAACTTTATTGATTCCAGATCAGGGGTGCGGACTATGCACGGCCCTGGGTGCCCCAGCACCCACCATTTTAAAATGAAACTCCCCCCACCCGATTCCACTTGCACACACCAGCATCTGTAAGTGACATCAGCACCCCCCCCCCATGATGTGCAAGAATGATGCCAGCAGCCCACTGGCACCCAATGGCTGATCAATCTATGGGCACAATCCATTCTGAATGAAGTAAAATATGCTCAACACATTTGCTTGGGGCAAAGCACCATTTTGTCGTAGAAAAGGTTAATAATTCTTTTAAGTAACAAGGACTGAATGAGCTGGTTGGCTGCCCTCCTTTAAAGCATAAAATAATAATATGATGATTGGAGGAAGAGGAGGAGGAGGAGGAGGAGTTTGGACTTGATATCCCGCCTTTCACTCCCCTTAAAGAGTCTCAAAGCAGCTAACAATCTCCTTTCCCTTTGTCCCCCACAACAAACACTCTGTGAGGTGAGTGAGGCTGAGAGACTTCAGAGAAGTGCGACTAGCCCAAGGTCACCCAGCAGCTGCATGTGGAGGAGCGGGGAAGCGAACCCGGCTCACCAGATTATGAGTCCACTGCTCTTAACCACTACACCACGCTGGCTGGAGGAGGAGGAGGAGGAGGAGGAGGAGGAGGAGGAAGAAGAAGAAGAAGAAGAAGAAGAAGAAGAAGAAGAAGAAGAAGAAGAAGAAGAAGAAGAAGAAGAAGAAGAAGAAGAAGGAGGAATAGATGCTGCGGCGACCAGCATTGGCCTTCACTGACCTAGGTGGTGATTTAGATCATGTTTGCCACTGACTATCATCTGTCACTTTCCACGTGGTCACTTGGATGGGGGGCTGGACTGTGGGGCCCAGGACTTGGCCAGAAGTCCAGGCTTAGCTGTACCACTTCTTCGATCAACACTGGTTTTTGTGTCTTCATCCTCCACACAGCAGCAGGTTAGCTGCCACACCCCATAATTTCATCAATAGGTGGCAATTCAGGACCCAGTTCAACCAGGGTCCAGCATAGTTATTCCCATTAGAATGATCTCAGTTGTAAGGATATATGAGCAGATTTGAAGCTGATCAATCTAATTGGATCACTTGGACTATTAGTCTCTTTTTCTTCAGTTGGACTAATTGACTTAAACCTAAATACAGTGGCTTAATTGATTCATGGAGTGCAGCCTTTGATACTCAAGAATCCAATGCAGTGATTAAGTATCATCTCGGCAAGATTGCAGTTCTTATTTATTTTTACATATATCACTATTTCCATTTATGTCCCATACATCATTTTTAATATTCAGTGTATGGATAAATTCTGTATTTCAATGAGCTACATTTTCTGCTCCATGTTAATAGCCAACACTGTTTTACATTAGCTGTTCTTGTTTCTTACCACTTGGTAATGTTCATCAATCAAGATCTTTCTCCATTGTCTACCTTTTTTAGTTGGCACCAGTGAAAAATGGTATGAGGCTAGAGCTCACAATGTACTTTTATTTATTTATTTTCAACATCTTGAAATTTAATTCTGTGATAGAATACATCTGATTTTACATGGCAGATTGTGCGGCCAAATGGCATGAGCCAGCCAATATTAATAATTTCTAATTCTTGTTGAAAGCAGTGGGATGAAATTTACAATCTCATGGAGTAAACCTGTTTCTGGGCTTTACCACTTCAGACATAGGGATAGAGCCCTTTTTAAAATCTGAGAGGCTCAGGGGAAGAGCGTTCAATTCAGTCACCTTATCACCTTCAGTATAGCATGCCACGTAAGAATGTTATTTATCCCCCACCCAAACAAATTATGCATATAATCATTTCAAAAAGCATCTATATCAGAATCTTAAGGTTTTATGTCTCTAAAACTCAAATACAAAAAAAATAAAGATTTCATTTGCAATGTTTCTCCTTCAGTCCTTCTGCATATGGATTTCATGTTTCATCAGTGAATATAAAAAATAAACGAAGAAAATATTTACACATAACACCAAGATACTTTCATATTAATGTAAAAGTTATGCAGTTATATAAGTTATATCTTATATCTACATTTTTGGCAGCAAATTAAAAAATGAGATTATCAAAGACATTTCCCTCATTAGATCGTATTCTATAGAGAGAACAGATAATGATGATAGTCTTGACTGCCGCATTGTTGACCATAATTTATTTCTAAAAAAGATAATTTGGAGACTCCTCTTTCTCCTTCACAATTTGAAATGGGCAGAGTGAGATAAAGGAGGAAAGCTATGGTAACATTTGGAAAGAGCTTCTGCTGGGTCTTTACTGTAAATTATCTTCAAACCACGCTGTGCTGTAGTCTCAGATCCATCACATTCTTCTTCAGCATCTAGGAAATGAGTGAAATATTTTAGCTCAGAGAGCAGAGAGATTAGAAGCCATCCCCAAAGCTTCTGCATCCCTTTCTGTGGGAAAGTTCAGGGTAGCAGGAGAGGGTATATTGTTTATTAATATCCTTCCTAACTTCCACTAGCAAGTTCCTTTACTTAGCACAGTTCATTCCCCTTTACAGCAGAAAACTAATTGCAAACTCGTGTGAGTTTCTTAAGACAATACACAATTCAATCTGGCTTGTCCAGATTGAAGTGTGTTCTAATATTTCTCTGGTAAGACCCCTTGAATCCCTCCTAAAAGAATAAACACACCACAGTCTTATTCATAAGTAACAAAAAGAAAGTTTACTCATGATCAGGCAGAGCACAGTGTGATCCCTGAAGGCAGGCTTTAGGCTTAAAGTTTCTTTCTTTCTTTCTTTCTTTCTTTCTTTCTTTCTTTCTTTCTTTCTTTTTTATGGCCACGAGAGTTCTGGTAGCACAAGGATGGAAGCCTGAAGAAACCCCAACCAAAGAATCATGGCAAGAAAAATTGATGGACTATGCACTGGCAAAACTGACATACAAGCTCCGGGACAAGGATAACTGTGACTTTAAAGATGAATGGGAACCCTTTACAAAGTATTTGAAGACGCAACAAAGCGAACTGGACTCCTTGGCTGGTTTTGAATTAACATTCATAAACTTTTTATTGATCATTATCAGCTAAATAGTCTGAGGATGTATACAACTGTATAACATGCAGAAAACAGCATTTTTAGAGAAATCAAAGACTGGAACTGAGGGAAGTTGGGGGTGGGGGTGGGGGTTCTGTGGGGGGAGGGAGGGGAGGGAGGGAAGAAAAATGGGGGGGGGAATAAGGATGATATGTTTCTGGATAATATGTTTTGTTTTAATTTCGAATAAAAGTTATTTTGAATGACAAAAAAAGTTTCTTTCTTTTTAAAATATATTTTTATTGAACAATTTTAGCAAATAAATTATAATCAACATAACCATTTACATCCTCCCTTCCCCCCCCCCCCCAGGACTTCTCTCAGCTCCCCTCCCTGGCTTCTTTACACATATTATCCTCTGCATATTATGAAATTTTACATATCATTACCTTATCTATCATATATTCAACTAATAACTTTGTGGATGTTTATTCAAAACCTGCCAAGGAGTCCAAGTCATTTTGTTGTCTTTTTAGACAATTTGTAAAAAGGTCCCATTCTTCCTTGAAGTCACGATTGTCCTTATTACACAGTTTGTATGTCAACTTAGCAAATTCCGCATAGCTCATCAATTTTTCTTGCCACTATATGGAATTAGCCGAGATGACTGGCAGAATCCGAGACCTGGGAGAAGAGAAGGTTGAAGAAGACTGGAAGAAATTTAAGATTTATTTTAAAAAGCATTGTAATTTGGTTGAATGTTAAGAAGGATGCTAGGTCATAGATAATTGACCACCACTAAATTAGATGGAATTAGGATGATAAGTAGATCGAGGAAAATATAAACCATTTGGAGAATGATTAGATTATGTTTAAAAGAATGGGACCTAGGAATATAAATAAGATGATAATTTGCTGGTTAAAATTTAAGAAGATGTAAGTGGGAGCGGGAGATGTGAGGGAGTCCAAAGAGGTTTTGAAAATATGTCATGATATATGCTATATTGTTGATTATTTTTGCATTTGTATTCAAAAAATTCTTAATAAATATTTATTAAAAAAAAATTTTTTTCTTGCCACTGTTCTTTCGTTGGGATTTCCTCATTCTTCCATCCTTATGCTAACAAGACTCTTGCCGCTAGGCTTAAAATTTCAAGCATATACAAACAGGTTTGCCCCATATGTGGGTTGACCTTATGACTGCCGTTAGCAGTCTGGGAAGTTCACAGGACAAAAGGAAGATGGAAAAGAGAGAGAGGAGGAGCATGCCTTGGCCTTTTGCTAGGTCTCGAAAGGTCACGCCCACCCACCAGTCACATGCAAGGAAGGATGCTCTAGGCCAGGAGGAACAGGAAGTTTCGACTGGCTGGACCAAACATTTCCTTGTATGTCCACTCTAGCAAAACAAGGAATGTTGTACTTGACTGCTCCCAGTGGATTATATCTCATACTTTCCAGTGCACCATGATTTGCAGAAGAATGGTCCATACTTAACAGGAATCCAAATAAATCCACAACATCTGGGTAAACAAACGAGCACCTCTCTAGTTCCATTTGTAGCTTATCTAAAATACTGTAGTATGTTTCCACCCTGAATTTGTCTCTGCCAGTTAGCTTGCAATAACTTTTTTTCCATTTGGGAAAAACTGATTTGTGTATCCATGATTTTGGTCTTTCATCTGAGTACAGTGGTACCTCGGGTTAAGAACTTAATTCATTCTGGAGGTCTGTTCTTAATCTGAAACTGTTCTTAACCTGAGGTACCACTTTAGCTAATGGGGCCTCCCGCTGCCGCCGCGCCGCTACACCACCACCTCGCGATTTCTGTTCTCATCCTGAAGCAAAGTTCTTAACCCGAGGTAATATTCTGGGTTAGCGGAGTCTGTAACCTGAAGCGTCTGTAACCCGAGGTACCACTTTATGCGGCTTCCACTTGTTGTTTCTTTTCTTTGTATCTTCTTCAGTTCTTCAAAGTTGTCCCACACACGATCCAAAGAGAAACCAGAATTGTCCCACATGTCATTGACAAAGATGATGAGGGAAGAATACAATTTTCCCCTGGACATATCTATGGGGATCTTATGCCTTAATGCCCTCAAAAATATATATTTCAAATGATTTCATCATTTTTATTTTATTGAACCAAAGAATGTGCTTCTAACTTAACCACCGCTTTCTCTTTGGAATCAATGGCAATCTTTATCAAGGTGTCCAAAATGCTGCAATAATTAAGAACAAGTGTTGTGTGGCATTGTCTCAGAAGACCTACCTTGATGGTGACATGTTTTTCAAGGTGTTCTTTGGCGTATTACTTGGGAGGGCCAGTGATCAATATCAGTTTGAAACAATTTCAATCTGTGGGTAGGTCTGACTGTGGGAAACAGCCTGTAGGTCTGATTATGATTCAGTTTACAACAGGGGTCACCATTTTTTTTTAGCCGTGGGCCAGTCCACTGTCTCTCAGACCTTGTGGTGGGCCGGAGAAACTGTACTGATGGGGGGAGCTGGAAGAAGAGGCGAGGGGGGCAAATAGTCCTCCTCCCACCCCCACCCCCAGCGGTTGCGTTTACCTTCCCAGGGGCTGCCACCACCAGCACTGTCATCTGGCCCACAGGAACACCAGGGCAGCTGCGGCAGGAAGATGAGCAGCGTGATAGGGCTGGCTCTGGAGAGGGGCTGCTTAAAATGGCACTCAGCCAGCTCCCTTCCTCCTCTAGGCAGGGCGGGGAGAAGCCAGGAGGAGGGAGGGAGGAGGCACCACCACGGTGTGTGTGAGTGAGGGGGGAATGGAATGGCGTAGGGGGGGGGGGAATGGCGCAGCCTGAACAAACAGAATCCCCACATTGATCCACGGACAGTCCGCGGGCCGGATCCTGAAGGCAATTGGGCCTGATCCGGCACACGGACCTTAGTTTGCCGACCCCTGGTCTACAACCTCATAAAGAACTAGGCCCACGTTGCAACTAACTTTTGTGGATTGTGCCCTTTAAGGAGTTTTCCCTCTCATTTCCTTCACCACTCTGATTTCATAGAAATAAAAGAAAAGGAGGTGAGCTGATTATCATACAATTATAGAAATGGAAATGAAACACCTAATCAAGGATGAATAGCTTGTGTAACTATTAACCAATGCATGGCAAACCTTTATGTTGCTCTGCATTGAACGATCCATCAGGCGTATCATGGCAGCTTCTTGGCTAATGTTTAAACCATTCCACAGCAATTTTAACTTGAAGTTAACAGCAATCTTTTAGCTATACATTCACATTCAGGGGCTTTTCCAAATGACAGGGCTATCTGCACAATAAGTACACCACTGTCACTAATTGGTTGTTGGGAATTTGGATGCCCTCCTTTAATAGCAATAGCCAAAACAACAACCAACCATACCTCTCGGAATGAGGGATTATGCAAAATCTAAAACGATAAAACTCTGAAGGACTCTGGTAATTCCCCCCCACCCACACCCTGAAAAATCACTCTCTCCACCGCCAAAACTGCAAGAAGAAAAGTGTTTCTGCAATCTCAGGATCTGGCAAATTCAGAAAAGAATGCAGAGGATCCTGGGCTGGCCAAAGATCTAGTGACTAGCAAAATCATTGCAGAGGGGTGGGCAGAACTTGCACTGAATTTCATTTAAAACACCCTTTGAAGCATTCTGCTTGGGCAAAACTTGGGCAAAATTTTTGAGAGAAGCTCAAAGAATTTTGACAAGAGAAGAAACATGTTTCCATGCTTGGCTTGGGACACATGTCTTTAAACAAATTTGTAATGTATATAGAGATGTGTCTTTAAACACATCTGCAAACTACTTATCTGTGCTCTGCAACATGAATGACTGGGGGATAAGATGAGTTAGCTTAATGCAGAGCTTTCCCCATCATAAACCGAATTCTTTTCTGCCAGAGGACAGGCTACTATCACTCCAATAGAGCTGATGCAGAAAGCAGTACATATTCCAAAATACATGGGGAGCAACATATGTAACTTATGGAAGCAGTCTAGGTAGCAGAGTGCTCGCACAAGAACAACAGAGATGAGATGAGAGCTCTTCCAGAAACCAAGTTTTATTGAAAGATGGGACGCGGGTGGTGCTGTGGGTTAAACCTTGCCGATCAGAAGGTCGGTGGTTCGAATCCCCGCGACGGGGTGAGCTCCCATTGCTCGGTCCCTGCTCCTGCCAACCTAGCAGTTCGAAAGCACATCAAAGTGCAAGTAGATAAATAGGTACCACTCTGGCTGGAAGGTAAACGGCATTTCCGTGCATTGCTCTGGTTCGTCAGAAGCGGCTTAGTCATGCTGGCCACATGACCCGGAAGCTGTACGCCGGCTCCCTCGGCCAATAAAGCGAGATGAGCGCCACAACCCCAGAGTTGGTCATGACTGGACCTAATAGTCAGGGGTCCCTTTACCTTTAGCTTAAAAAGCAATTTACAGGTTAGCCATGAAGGCTGTCCAAGAAAAGGAAGGAGTAGAGTAGGATGAGAAATGAGAGGACAGAATACCAATGGAGGCTGTCCAGTGTTGGTTTGTTTGGCGGGAAATTGGAAATCTGTCGTGAGAGGGAGAGAAAAAGAAAGATGGAGTTATACCTTTCCCTTCCTCAGGGAGAACAATGGGGATTCTTAGCATGAGACAAATCCAAAAACAGATGCAGAAAAAGGAGGTTTTCCTCTTCCACAGCAAATCTGTATCAGGCACAGACTGTTGGATGTGGGCCTGAAGGGAAAAGGCACCCAAACTGGGAGCCCAGAGTCTGTTGGAATAAGTTTATGCCAGAAACAATTCTTCTGACATCTCCTAGGGTCCAGAGGTGTAAGAATGGACACCTAAATCTGAGAACTCAGGAATCAGTCAGCCAGAGTTTATCCCAGCAAGGAACACTGATGTCAAGTATCTAAAACCAGTGATAGTTTTAGACAACAAGGGCTCACTAAAGAATGAATTGGTCTTGCAAGATGTGGCATGCAGGAAATGCTATGCCAAAACCCACCTTCCGGGTTCTCAAAAGTTTTCTTCTGCTGTGAAAGAGACTTCTTTTTTTAATGCCTCGTTTTCAGGGCACTTTAGAGTTTTGTTCGGTTAAGGGGTATCACTGGGGTGGTGGTGGTGGTGTGTGTGTGTTTATTTCCAGTAAATATTTATCCAGCATTTTGCAAGTTCATTGGCTACCTGCTGCCCTTGATTTGAATACCCACCCCCGGGAGATGTTACATCATGCTGTCTTTCCCTGGGCTTCCATTGAAGCATGGGCACCTAGAACACTGCAGAGTGCAGTATGGTTTGTAGAATGAAAGAAGGGAAACCCACAAACACCCTTTGGGCACCTCCACAGTGAGGCAAGTGCAACAAAAATCCTGTGCTGCCCCCCTCAGAATTTAACTGAACTTTTCTCTCCTGTTCGATAATGTTCAAATGCAATTTCTTCTCCCATTGACTGATAGAGAATGGTTGTGGGGGTGGGGGAACAGGAGACATTTCAACACAGCACCTACTGCAGGCAAAGGATGACAATAGTCTTTTCCTGCTTAATAAAAAAGTGTGTGTGTATTTGACTTTCGATGGCTTGTATAGCACTTATAATTGGAAGTGGGTGGCACTGTGGTCTAAACCACAGAGCCTAGGGCTTGCCGATTGGAAGGTCAGCGGTTTGAATCCCTGCGATGGGGTGAGCGCCTGTTGCTCAGTCCCAGCTCCTGCCAACCTAGCAGTTTGAAAGCACGTCAAAGTGCAAGTAGATAAATAGGTACCACTCCAGCAGGAAGGTAAACGGCGTTTCCGTGCTCTGTTCTGGTTCGCCAGAAGCGGCTTAGTCATGCTGGCCACATGACCCGGGAAAACTGTCTGCGGACAAGCGTCGGCTCCCTTGGCCAGCAAAGCAAGATGAGCGCCACAACCCCAGAATTGTTCACGACTGATCTTAACTGTCAGGGGTCCTTTACCTTCACCTATAGCACTTATAAGGGCACTCAAAATTTCAATAGCCAATTGATAGGGGTCAGATTAGGGAAATGGAGGGAGATTCAGCATTAATGATCTCAGAAGGCCTCATGTCAGGGAACAGAGGGCTTGGCCACTCTGGCTTTGTCCCATATAGAAAGCGTTGCCATGCTGTGCAGCTTGCAGTGGCTTGCCACTGCCTCACTTATTACCAGCATCTAGGAGCTGATCTGCAAATTGCCTTTTCTCTTACATTCTCAATAAAATCACAAATGTATGCTGCCCTAGCTTGAAACACACACAGTAGCTAACACAGTGGGTGTGTTCAGAATTTTGAGAAAGTGCCATGGGCACCAGTCACAAAATGGCAACTATGGGCATGTGGTATAACATAACTTGGCTGCCATGGGGGGGGGGTGTAGAGAGAGTGAGCCAATGGAGACCAGAAGTGCTTTGTGGCTTTGAGGGGATATTTATGGAGGTGTTTCACAGGTGCCATAGGTTGTACTGGTGAGTGGCCATGGGCTCTGTGTTGGCAATCACTGAGATAACCTTTCCAGGCAAAATGGAGACATGTGTGCCAAGATGCAGAGATGGAGCTAGCTGCTCTGGCCCCCAGAGGGGGTGCCACGGTGATGTCACACACCCCCCCCCCGGATGATACCCAGGGCGGGCTGCCTGCACTGCCTCCACCACATCCCCCCTTACTCTGCCACTGCCAAGATAGGGTGGGGACACAAAATGGATGCAAGATTGTGTTCTCCGGCAACAAACAGTTATCGAGGGGAGGGGGTTAAAGTGAGGAGCCTCATCCTTACTCTTCCTGCCATTCCATCACCAATGAATTACAGAATATTGCAGAAAAAGTACCGTATTTTACTTTTAGCAAAGCTGCTAGGCGTCACAGCTGTTGTTATCCTTCAAAGCCTTATCATTAAGCATTCATGGATGGCTTTAGCTGTTTAGCTATTTATTCCCTGCAATAGCAGATACATATTTACAAATGACAAGCAGAAATATTATTGCACTTATTAGGAGCATTGCCATTGATTTTGATGGAGGCTCAACCTCGTCTTATAACCCCCCACCCCCCCGTCATGGAAAATATGTACCAAACAATGGAAAGGATCCAACTAAATTCTCCATTCTTTAAGAATGCTCACTATCAAAGGGATTTGCTAATTAGCTTTTTTATGGTAGATAGCAGGCTATTGTTTGTGCTAGTCAATTTCAATCCATGAACTATGTTTTCAGATCCTGAAAGAGACTTTCCATATTGTTTGCTTTAATACTATTATTTTCTACTTGCCTACACTGTTCCAATAATTGTGAAATTGGAAATACACTAGAAGGTGTAAGTGAACTGGATCTAATAGCTCTTATTAATGAACTCTTCTAGGAAATACATGAGGGTTATGACCTCTCTCAGAATGGGAATGATGTTTTTATGAAGAGCATATATTTGAACAATACTAGGCTGGCAATTTGATTGAATGAAGAGAGGTTACAGAAATGGAGCAGTGAGAAAGTTGATGATGAAACCTTAGGAGGCTACTTCTTGGCATTCCTTCATTTTCTGAAATCATAAAACAGTATTGTAATGGGTTTTAAATTGTCGACTGCCCCCAAATTAAGAGGATTTGGGGGGGTAAGAAAATAGGCATAGAAAAGTCAATTGCGTTTTCTACCCTTTTTTGATAACCTCTTGATGCCTAGATGGAATTATGCAAAGGCAAACAGTGTTTCTGCCTATAAGATGAATAAACTCATTATTTTATTTTTTTTGCTGCTGAATATTTTCTTATGTTTTATCAACTGCAAAGCTAGATGTGCATCAGTAATATGATTTTCTGTTCAGAGGGATGAACTCCTATTATTCAGTTTTATACCACACAAAGAATGCAGAAAATTAAGCAAAATCTTATTTAATAGTCACAGAGTGGGTAATCGTAGTGGCTCTTTAGTAAACAAAACATATATAGATTTTCTCCCTTCATAGGCATCGTCTTGTTCTAATATAATTTTGTATGTTTCTGTTATTTTTTCCTGGGCGATTTCAGAATTTCAAGGGTGGGGGGAACAAACCAAAGGGGCGCCATGCTTCCTGTACAGTGTGTGGAATGGGATGAGCAGAGGACTCTTAGAGCCCCTTTTCTGCTATTGTAACATCCATGTATCTTAGTTGGGATTCTGTACACTCCCAGCAGAGCATGAATTGCTCTGTGCAACCTGAACACACAACCTGTGCAACCTGAACACACATGACACACAACCCTTTTTGGTCCTTGCTTGAGTGCCTCATTTCCTCTTTCCCATATGTCAAATGATTGCCTTGTTCATCAGGGTAGAAATGACTGATCAACCATAAGTTCCTCTGACAAGTTCCTCTGACTGGAGAGCAAGTGGCCAGAGCATAGCTGTCAAGCGTCCCTTATTTGGCGGGACAGTCCCTTATCCCAGCGCCATGTCCCGCTGCTGTCCCTTATTGATGATGTCCCTTAAATTTCCCGGGTTTCAAAGGAAGCAGCTCCTCTCCCTCCCTGCCTGCCGGCCTGTGTTGCTTGGCTGCGTTGCTCACCCAATAAGGAGTCTAAGAACGACTGGGGGGGTGGAGCTTGCATGCCTTGTGCTGATCAAATCGGCCGTGTTGCCTGGGGACTCGCCTTTGCTCAGTGCTTCCCAGCGGAGAGGTGACGGTGGTTTTCCTTGAGGCTTGAGGCTTCGTTTGGCTGCTGGCTGGGCTTTCTGCCTTTGGCTCAGAGGGGCTCAGAAGTTGAACATACCTGTGCCCAGAAAATCCCTTATTTTGGCTGCTGATCCCTTATTTTTGGGGCTGCTGGTCCCTTATTTTCAAATCTGTAAGTTGACAGCTATGGGCCAGAGGATGGAGAAGATGCCGACCCTGAGTTCTAGGAGCAGGGAAGCCCACTGAGCAGCCCACTCCCCCAGCCAGAGTCCCATCCTAAGGATCCCCGTCCACCAAGGAATTGCAACGGAAATGTGAAAGCTTCAACTAGGTGGCATCAAAGATGGAGAAGGCCCTGAAAGAATGTTTGGTGATAATGGCTGGAGTGGAGGGTTTGGCCTTCACAAGAGAGAGACGGTGCTTTGTGTTCACCAGTCACTGACATTCTTCATCCTACATACTTACCTTGTGTCTCCTCTTTGAATCTGCAGACACTGCTATTAGATGTTGATGGATGGTTGGCTAGCCAACAGAGCAGCCCTTCCCCAACCCAATGCTTTAGATGTTTTGAATATGACATAAGAACGTAAGAAGATCCTGCTGGATCAAGCCAGTGACCCATCTAGTCCAGCTTCCTGCTCTCACTCTGGCCAAGCCAGATGCCTGAAGGAATCTGCAAGAGCACTGTCTCTTCCTGTAGTTCCCAGCAACAAGGTAATCAAAAGCATATTGCCTACAACAGTGGAGGTAGATCATAGCCATCAGGATTAGTAGGCACTGATAGCCTTATCGTCCATGCATTTGTGGGATGATGAAGGCATCCGTTTGTCTCAAGAGACAATGGAGTACAACTTCTGGGGTGAAGTCAAACCACTACATTAGCAGCACTGAAGTGACCTTCCTTTTAAAGCCATCCAAGTTGGTGGCCATCCTACCTGGAACTGATGCTGACTTGGTCCAACATCTGGAGGGCAATAGTCTGAAGATGCAGCACAGTTTAAGGTAAGGGTAAAGGGACCCCTGACCGTTAGGTCCAGTCGTGACCGACTCTGAGGTTGTGGCACTCATCTCGCTTTACTGGCCAAGGGAGCTGGCGTTTGTCTGCAGACAGCTTCTGGGTCATGTGGCCAGCATGACTAAGCTGCTTCTGGCGAACCAGAGCAGTGCACGGAAACGTCGTTTACCTTCCCGCCGGAGCAGTACCTATTTATCTACTTGCACTTTTGTGCTTTCGAACTGCTAGGTTGGCAGGAGCAGGGACCGAGCAACGGGAGCTCACCCCATCACAGGGATTCGAACCACCGACCTTCTGATTGGCAAGTCCTAGGCTCTGTGGTTGAACCCACAGCGCCACCTGCATCCCTCTGCAGCACAGTTTAGCCAAGGGCAATTTGACAATACTCAAGGACGGGAGGAAGGAGACATAGGAAATATTTTCTGGGGTATTGGAAAGTGCATATGTAAAATAAGGGAAAGGGGTACAGAGTGTTTTTCAACACACACACACACAAACACACACATACACAGAGAGAGAGACAGACAGACAGACAGGCAGGCAGACACACACAGAGACAGAAAGACAGACAGAACTTCTGTACCATTATTCCTTCCTTGTTTCACACACTTTCGTGCCAATGTTACATGCAGAGAGAGAGATTAACGCAATTCTAACAATAATATTGGCAGATGTATAATGAAGCTTAATTTCTCGGAATTAAAAAGCTCTTTCCCCAGTGGTGAACCAATAATATTTTCACTTAAAATGGCAGTTTGCAAATCAACAAACACATATGCATCGAACAGAAGCAACGTAATGTGACAGTGCTATTTTTCACCTATCTGTCCAGTCTGCTTTGCCTAAATATGTACAAATGATTGCTCAAGCTGATGCCTTTTCAGGCTTTTTTTTTTTTTTTTTTTTCCTTTTTAAAGTTCCAAATCCAAGGCGACTCCACGGTGTGTTTTATAGGAAAGATGTCTGCTCTGTGAACTGCAAGAAAAACACAAAATTCCGACTTCCAGATGGAAAGGTCCTTCCAGCCATCCCAGAAGTTTCTACTAGTGCTGCAGTACTAATGAGACCTGCAGTGATACTTCAAACCTCTGCATCACAGAAAAAGAATTGGGTTAGCATTGCTGCCTGACCATAGCCTTGCTAGGGTCAGGAAAAAATACTTTTTGTTACATGTTGAAGACAAAAGGCTTGGATAAGCATTTTAAAATGAATGGAAAATAGAGGTTTGGGACAGGGTAATGGCACTCTAGCCTCTCATTTTCAGAATGGTGGATGTAGGCAGGAGAAGGAGCTGTGAATATACTTTTATATTTACTGAGATCCAGCACCGAGGGCCTTCTGGCGGTTCCCTCATTGCGAGAAGTAAGGTTACAGGGAACCAGACAGAGGGCCTTCTCGGTAGTGGCACCCACCCTGTGGAACACCCTCCCTTCAGATGTGAAGGAAATAAGTAGCTATCCTATCTTTAAAAGACATCAGGGAAGTTTTTAATATTTAACGCTGTATTGTTTTTAATACTTGATTGGGAGCCGCCCAGAGTGGCTTGGGAAACTCAGCCAGATGGGTGGGGTATAAATAATAAATTGTTGTTGTTGTTGTTGTTGTTGTTTTATGAATTATTATTTTATGAATAGAGCACCCCAGAGTGAGGGTCCGAGCCTCAGGTCTAGGGTCCACATGTAAAAAAGGTAAAGGTAAAGGACCCCTGGACGGTTAAGTCCAGTCAAAGATGACTATGAGGTTGTGACGCTCATCTTGCTTTCAGATCAAGGGAGCTGCTCAGAGAAGTCTAGCCTTGGACTTGCCATTCAATCATGAGTCCCATCTCAGCATGTACCATGAGGGCATATTCACAGAGATAGGAAAAGGTTAAGAGTGATCCTCGCATGCACACTTCCTGGCTGTGTTTGCAAAAACCCGGACATTTTGGCAAATTCAAAATACCACCCGGAGTGCAATTTTACCCCTGAAAAAGAGGACGGGTCCAGGAAAATCCAGGCATATGGCAACCCTAGGCTCACAAATTCATTGGGAAGTCCTCACCCCTAAAGCCTCAAATATGTTTCCCTTCTAAAGCAATTTAAGTGTGAATTCTCCTGGAGACAATTCATGGGCCTGATCCTCTGTATGTTTACTCTGAATTAAGTCCTATTATATTCAGTAGTGCTTACTCCCTAGTAAGTGTGATTGGAGTTGCAGCCTTAGTGCCCTATGTAAAGTAGAAAGATTGTCAAATTTAGATATGTCTCACCTGCAGGAACAGAGGATTGGCAGAAAAAGGAACAGGAAATTGAAAATCAGGATAGTTTTGACTGTGCAATTTGTTCAATAATAAGTGTTTGAAGCAAGTCAAATACTTCTAAGCAGTTGTTTTATACTGAGTCATCTAGGAAAGAAAAAGAAGAAAAATAAAAAACCACCAGGCACATTTCTAATCAGTATCCAACCAATTTCCCAGGTGTGACAATTTCCTCCAAAGACTCAGAGAACATCCTGAATCATTCTTCCTCCTGTGCTAGAAATATTAACTTCATCTACCCTTTGTTGCCCTAAATGAGTACACATTTTCTGCAAGGCTGACACTCAACAGTGTTTCCTGGTAGGACACACTTACAGCGGCGAGTTCACACATCTATGACTCATGATTAAGGTGTAATTCCAAAATGGCTGAATTACTTCCCTGCCATAGAGTGAGGAGGACTGTGGTAGATATAAAACAATTGACTTTTGGCCTCTGTGAGAACATAGGCTTGCCATATTTCAATCAGTGACAATCCAGACAGAAAAGCTGTTGAGTTTTTTTGGCAAAACTGCAAAAAAGAGAGACTTTTAAAAGCCATTTTTATGGAAAATTGGCAAAAACGACACTGCTGACATGTGTTACCATATGTCTGGATTTTCCTGGACACTTTGCCGATTTCGGTCTGGACACTGCTGCCAACTACAATATTTTGGGAAATTCCTGACGCATTCTGACCCAATGAGAACCACATACAGTGGTATCTCAGTTGTTGAACATAATCCATTCTGGAAGACTGTTCGACTTCCAAAACGTTCGACAACTGAGGCACAAAGGGCGGTCAGCAAAGTCTATGGAGATAATTGGAAAAAAAACGCAACGGCAGCCATTTGACTTCCAATGCGCGTTTGAAAATGGAAGCATTTACTTCCGGGTTTTCGGCTTTCAAAAACTGAAACGTTTGGCAATGGAGATGTCCGAAAACCAATGTACAACTGTATATGAATTTTAGAGCTGTAGGCCTGTATGTTGTTGTTTAGCCGTTTAGTCGTGTCCGACTCTTCGTGATCCCATGGACCACAGCACACCAGGCACTCCTATCTTCCACTGCCTCCCGCAGTTTGGTCAAACTCATGCAGGTAGCTTCGAGAACACTGTCCAACCATCTCGTCCTCTGCCGTCCCCTTCTCCTTGTGCCCACCATCTTTCCCAACATCAGGGTCTTTTCCAGGGAGTCTTTTTTTCTCATG
The DNA here is from genome assembly GCF_951804945.1 of Podarcis cretensis. Classification (NCBI taxonomy): domain Eukaryota; kingdom Metazoa; phylum Chordata; class Lepidosauria; order Squamata; family Lacertidae; genus Podarcis; species Podarcis cretensis. Next base: position 70,908,857 of record NC_137178.1, on the reverse strand, counting down.
AGGTGGCCAAAGTATTGGAGCCTCAGCTTCAGGATCTGTCCTTCCGGTGAGCACTCAGGGCTGATTTCCTTAAGAATGGATAGGTTTGATCTTCTTGCAGTCCATGGGACTCTCAAGAGTCTCCTCCAGCACCATAATTCAAAAGCATCAATTCTTCGGCGAACAGCCTTCTTTATGGTCCAGCTCTCACTTCCATACATCACTACTGGGAAAACCATAGCTTTTACTATTCTGACCTTTGTTGGCAAGGTGATGTCTCTACATCACAGTTTAGCCAAGGGCAATTTGACAAAACAGTGGTACCTCAGGTTACATACGCTTCAGGTTACATACGCTTCAGGTTACAGACTCCGCTAACCCAGAAATAGTGCTTCAGGTCAAGAATTTTGCTTCAGGATAAGAACAGAATTTGGTCTCCTCCAGCACCATAATTCAAAAGTATCAGTTCTTCGGTAATCAGCCTTCTTTATGGTCCAGCTCTCACTTCCATACATCACTAGTAGGCCTGTATATGTTTCCTTTAAGCTCCAACCCCAATTTGTAATACAGTGGTACCTTGGGTTATGTAGCCCTCTGGATACATAATCTTCAGGTTGCGAACACAGCAAACCTGGAAGTGTATACTTCCATGTTTCACCACGTGCGCATGCACAGAAACGATCTGTGTGCAGCACGCATGCGCAGAAGCGCTCAATCGCGCCACGTGTGTGCACAGAAGGGTGCCTCCATTTGAGGACTTTTTGAGATATGGCCGGGCCTCCAGAACAGATCCCATCCGTAACCGGAGGTACCACTGCATACTAACCTGATTCCACCCCTACACAGTTTTCACAAAATATCTGCAGCGTGATTTACCTCCATACCTTTCCTCCATACCTTTTCTTTCCTCTCTACTTCAGAAGGACACTCCTGGCTCTTGCTTCACCAGCCTCTGGAGACAAAGTGATGGCCATAATGTCAGTGGGGTCAGTATGCCAAACCAGAGTTACCACAAACTAAGTAACTTAACAACTGTTAGCTATCCCCCTGTCTTTTAAAAGCCTGACTAACTCCAATTAGAAGATGGGCATTTAGTGTTGCTGCTTCCATGCCTTGAGAAATTCTTCCATCAGAGATTCAACAGCTACCCTCAATGCTAACCTTGTGCAAATACTTTTATCACAACAGTTAAACAGTTGTTTAACTTCTTTTAAGATGAGCCAGTCATTTTTACGATTATTCTGCAATGTTTTTACAGCATTCTACACTTTTTGTAAATTTTAGCTGTGCACCACCCTGCTATTTTATATTGGGGCAGTCTATCGATATTTTTATACCTAAAAATTAAATAAATCCATCTCTGGTTCCAGTTTGTCTGTTGATCGCAGACCATGATTTGTCCATTCAGATATTGCACCAAACTTATCTAAGTTCCTTAATCATGAGTTTGCTACAATGACTGACCTGCTATATCAGACAGTTGCTGGTGTAAGAAATAAAAAGGGGGAAAAAATTAAATGAAACAATTAAACTCATTTAATTTCTGTAATTCTTAAGGGGAAATAAATGTGTGTGTGTGTGGTCTGGGAGAGAGAGGAAATCTGTATTCTGTGCTTTAGTCTGATGCAATTTTGCACAAGTTGTTAAACACTGAAAATCAGGGTTCATGAGGGAAATGCATACTAAGCTGATTGCAGTGCAACTGGTGCAGCTATAATGAGCTCCAGACACTCTTAGATTAGCAGATCTCCATGTATGTCTACAAAGGAGTAGACAAGAAAGACAAGCCAGATGGTGTACTTAGCTGCACTTAAAATCTGATTGCTAGTGTCAATAATGAGTGTTCAGATAGGATGATCCATAAAAGCTAAAAATGCATAAACAAAACTTGAACATATCCAACCCTTACAGGGAAAAAAGGAGGGCTGGGTTGGTATCCTGGCCTTCAGTGATAATTTTACTGTAATCAATTTCTTTGTGGTTTCATCAGGTGCATGTGCAATATATAAACCACTCTAGCAGCGATTGCAAAGTTTGCATTTCTTTGCAATGCAGGTGGTTAAATTTCTCATCCACACAGCCTGAGATACTCCAAGCCAAGACTCCCAGGTGCTTAACATTCTGCCTCCCCACACTTTTTGAGGGACCCACCAGGGGTTTGAAAATTGCCCAAATTTTCCTGCATGTCTGGGACTGAGTATGCAAATAGTTGATTAAGCACCTTGCAAGTCACAGAGTATCCTTGCACCTTATTAGGTGAAAGTTATGAAGACCTTTAGCTATACGGTTCCCATACAGGTCCACAGAGTTGTATGTAGGGGCACAGACCATTATCTCACTAAAACTCTTCTTTTCATATACCTGCCCCCTCAGGCATGTAGGTATAGGACCAAACAAGCAGTGGCATTGTTCAAGGTGCTCCTACAGTTGTCAGTTCTAGAGGATTCAGTCCTGCACATCCTAGTACAGTGGTACCTCGGGTTAAGAACTTAATTCGTTCTGGAGGTCCGTTCTTAACCTGAAACTGTTCTTAACCTGAAGCACCACTTTAGCTAATAGGGCCTCCTGCTGCCACTGTGCCACTGCTGCACAATTTCTGTTCTCATCCTGAAGCAAAGTTCTTAACCCAAGGTAATATTTCTGGGTTAGCGGAGTGTGTAACCTGAAGCATATGTAACCCGAGGTACCACTGTATGTGGAAATAGGGGCTGGATATTTCTTGACTCTATTGACTCCAGCTAACTCAGCAACATTTTATTATCTGCAAAGACAATAGCTGGGAAAATACGGGAGAAGACAAACATGCTGGCATTTGGGGTATATCTGGAAGTGAGTACCTTTTGAGACATCCTCCTTCGCTACTGTTTTAGCTCTCTGACACTTCTCTCTGTCCCTGCCTGAGGAACAAAGCTTGGTGGATTCCAGGTCTGCATGGTTTTATTTATTTAGGCTGCCTGGCCAAATCTTTCCCAGTTCCGCTTGCTCACCTGCCTCTTTGGTTTGGACACTGACAAACTGGAACGTGTCCAGAGGAGGGCAACCAAAATGGTCAAAGGCCTGGAAACGATGCCTTATGAGGAACGGCTAAGGGAGCTGGGCATGTTTAGCCTGGAGAAGAGGAGGTTAAGGGGTGATATGATAGCCATGTTCAAATATTTAAAAGGATGTCACATAGAGGAGGGAGACAGGTTGTTTTCTGCTGCTCCAGAGAAGCGGACACGGAGCAGTGGATTCAAACTACAAGAAAGAAGTTACAGATAGGTAGCCGTGTTGGTCTGCCATAGTCAAAACAAAATAAAAAAATTCCTTCCAGTAGCACCTTAAAGACCAACTAAGTTAGTTCTTGGTATGAGCTTTCATGTGCATGCACACTTCTACAAGAAAGAAGATTCCACCTAAACATTAGGAAGAACTTCCTGACAGTAAGAGCTGTTCGACAGTGGAATTTGCTGCCAAGGAGTGTGGTGGAGTCTCCTTCTTTGGAGGTCTTTAAGCAGAGGCTTGACAACCATATGTCAGGAGTGCTCTGATGGTGTTTCCTGCTTGGCAGGGGGTTGGACTCGATGGCCCTTGTGGTCTCTTCCAACTCTATGATTCTATGATTCTATGAAGTTATGTCCTGCAGTGAATCAGAAGCTGTGCACATGCCATACGTTTAAAGCACCCCCAAGAATTCTGAGAACTGTTTTGTTGAGTTTGGCGAATTGCAACTCTGAGAGAGGTAGCTCTGTGATTCTTGGGGATGGGGTGCTTTAACTGAAGAGAGTATCTGTCATGGACTGGCTGGGTGGTGGGAGGAACCAGCTGGAGAAGCACCAAGGGAAGAAGGCTCAGAACCCAGAGGGTGATGGTGGGACAATGATGAGTGGTCACAGGAAGATGAGGGAGAAGACTGGGAAGAGAGTGTTGGAAGGTTACAGGATATAACAGGGTTTAGTGAGCTGAGACAGTCTATGGCAGAGAGCAGTACAGAATCAGAGGCAGGAAAGTGGGAGACCAAGAGGCAGAAAGAAGTCAGGCTGGTGAATAGCTATGGGTGTCTCCACCCCTGCTGTGACAAGCTCCCCTTCTCCCTCGTGTCCCAAAACCAGAAGAGGCATGAAGCCGGAGGAGCAAAGAGACACACACAAGCACAGGCTCTGATTGCTTGGGGAAGCCCTGAAGAAGAGGGGAGTTAGGCAGCTGTGAGGAGAGGGTCCTCAGCAACTGCGTCATGGGGGGCAAGACCAACCATGACTGAGTTGCTGTGCTCATCAGGCCTGACAGTGCACCAGGTCCTTGCAGATGATGTTTTTGCTAATAAAGAATTAATTCCAATGTGTGTGGTGTGATTTACTGCTGGCTTGCTTCTGAAAGTATCTGCCCAGTGAGTAATTGTGCCGTTGCATTTCTCACCAGCTTCCGCTTCCGGACCAGCTTCAAGGGCAGCCCCACATGCAGCAGCGGGTGAGTGGAGAAGCTCCATGTGATTAACCAGAAGTATAGTCATTCTGTTGTCCTCTGCCTGATGTTTTGTTGCATTCCTACCCCTAGCACCCATGCCTTGAGTATGGATACCTAATGCAGGAAAGCCATGCATGTAGATGTCCATGCACATAGTCTTCCACCTGGGCTGGAACCCTCACAGCCCTGTGTTCTAGCTCACATGGAAGTCTGTGCCTGTAAAGTCTATGCACAGACACTCCCCTGTTGCTTGCATCCACCTGTTCAATGTATGGATGCTGAGGTAAAAGTAAAGGGACCCCTAACCATAAGGTCCAGTCGTGACTGACTCTGGGGTTGCGGTGCTCATCTCGCTTTATTGGCCAAGGGAGCTGGCATACAGCTTCCGGGTCATGCGGCCAGCATGACTAAGCCGCTTCTGGCGAACCAGAGCAGCGCATGGAAATGCTGTTTACCTTCCCGCCGGAGCGGTACCTATTTATCTACTTGCACTTTGACGTGCTTTTGAACTGCTAGGTTGGCAGGAGTAGGGACCGAACAACGGGAGCTCACCCCGTCACGGGGATTCGAACTGCCGACCTTCTGATCGGCAAGCCCTAGACTCTGTGGTTCAACCCACAGCGCCACCTGCGTCCCCTGGATGTTGAGGTAGGAGCTAGGAAAGCTCAGTGATACTGTGGCTGGGGCCAGAGGCAAGGCCCCATTTCCTTCCATTTGTGTGAAGCTGCCTTCAGTTGATTAATATATAGCAGAGACAGGGGACACTCACTATAGCGCATTTGTCACATGGGTATAATTAAAATATAAAAATGCCATATGCACACCAATAAAGTAGCCTGAAAGCCAAAGAGCTTAAACAAAAGTGCATTAAGGACACAGATCAGTCCTCCAATATATCAAAACAGCCACAGCCCTTTCACGAGGAAGGGGCCCGTGTTGCAGGTTTGTGCTTGGAGCAGATGATCCCCAGGCACTTGGTTAAAGAAACACGTATATCTCACATACAAGAACGCCATGGGAACAAACAAGAAGTACCCCAAAGATGAGAGTAAGCTCCAAAGAGAAAGTCCCCATCGATCAGCAGCCATAAGTAAATTGGATCTGGCACCTTAAGTGCCTTAAACACTAGAAGTTAAACCTTAAATGGTATCCTGATTCTTAAAGGAACCTAGTAAATTGCTTGCTGAACAAATAGGTGACATAATCAACATGAGCAATGCTGCTGACTCTTGAACAGAGGGCAGAAGTGTAAGAAGAGGAGGTGGGAAGCATCTCTCAGCATTAGGTTGCTCAACATAGAGGAATAATTCGCACATACATGATGGTTGCCAAAAGGAGAGCCCTGATGGAATAGGACATTTTAAAGCATGTGGCATCCTGCAAAGAATCTGGGAACTGTAGCTTGGTGAGGGGTTAACTACAAGAGCCAGGATCCTTCGTGGGAAGCAATATGCTTTAAATGTATGCCGTGGATGTGAAGCTTTCTGAAAACTATTTGAAAACTTTCTTAGGGTCTGGAAACCAAGCCTTATGAGGAACAGTTGAGCCTGGGAAAGAGGAGACTGAGAGGAGATATGATGTTGTTGTTTAGTCGTTTAGTCATGTCCGACTCTTCGTGACCCCATGGACCAGAACACGCCAGGCACTCCTGTCTTCCACTGCCTCCTGCAGTTTGGTCAAACTCATGCTGGTAGCTTCGAGAACACTATCCAACCATCTCGTCCTCTGTCATCCCCTTCTCCTTGTGCCCTCCATCTTTCCCAACATCAGGGTCTTTTCCTGGGAGTCTTCTCTTCTCATGAGGTGGCCAAAGTATTGGAGCCTCAGCTTCAGGATCTGTCCTTCCAGTGAGCACTCAGGACTGATTTCCTTAAGATATGATAACCATCTTCAAATATCTCAAGGGCTGTCACATGGAAGAGGGAACAAACTTGCCTTTTCCTGCTCTGGAGCGTAAGACTCGAACCAATGGCTTCAAGTTACAAGAAAGGAGATTCTGACTAAACATCTGGAAGAACTTTCTGACAGTTAAGAGCTGGTCAACAGTGGAATGGTCTCCCTTGGGAGGTTGTGGACTCTCCTTCCATGGAAGTTTCTAAGCAGAGGTTGGATGGCCATCTGTCATGAATGCTTTACTTAAGATTCCTGCATGTCACGGGGGTTGGACTAGATGACCCTTGGGGTACCTTCCAACTATGCAGTTCTATAATTCTACGATCTACAGGTCAGCAACCCTGCTTTCAAGAATGATTTTCAAGTGTGAGGAGCAAATTACACCGCACTCACATGTGACAGTGACATACTGCAAAATTCACTGGATAGCCCAGGTCAGGGTTCCTCAACCTCGGCCCTCCAGATATTTTGAGACTACAATTCCCATCATCCCTGACCACTGGTCCTGCTAGCTAGGGATCATGGGAGTTGTAGGCCAAAAACATCTGGAGGGCCGAGGCTGAGGAAGCCTAGTCTATGCACCCTTGCTGGCTTTCTACCTGCATAGCTGCTACTGCTGTTTGAGTTAATTTATTTGGAACTTTGAATTTGCTAGATTTAACAGTTGGGTTAGTGCCCTAGCCCCCTTTCCCTGATGCTGAACTCATGCAGCTGCCTAACTTGCTTGCTGCATTGCTGCTTTGTCACTGGAGCCAAAATGCTACATTGGCGAAGGCTCCCTTGCTAGGTTGCCCTACATTTATCGCGCCAACCGGATTTCTACAGGTGCTGTGTAAGCCAATTAGATCAGAAGGGCCTTGTTTGAAAAGCACAAAGGGGTGAGTAGAAATTTGAAACAGGGCTGGATCTAGGTCAGTTTATCCCCTTGTGAATTGAGGTTTTTGTCAGGGGAGTGGAAAACGGGTGGTAATTAAGTGGGGATTTAAGGTGAGAATGTGGGAAGTTAAAGCCCCTCAAGGGATGTGTGAGTCTGACTCCTAGCGGAAGGTTGCAAACTGGACTAGTTTTTAAATGATTTTGAAACTAAATAAAGCACTGAGATTTAACTTGGACTGTGACAAACTGAAATTTAGCCTCAGCCTTCTGCTTATATGCTGCACTTAATTAATCTCAAAGCCATCTTTAACCAAGGTTTGTTAAAATGCAAGTTACCTTCTAGTTTTAAAAACTCAACCAGATGTAGCCAGATTTAGCCAACTGAACTGAAATTTGAGAGTTTTAAATTGGACTGAGGTTTATCCTGACACATAGCCTATGTGCTGTCCTTTACAATCTAAGATGAATATTACACTGAACTTGAGCTAAAAGCTCAGTCTACTCTTCGTTTTAAGTTGGCTTTTCCACTAGCTAGGTCAGCGGTATGTCAAACTATATTTTAGGGTTGTGGGTTACTTTTAACCTCCTCTCCAAAAATGGGATATTGTCTAGGTTTCTGGTTGCAGTTTACTGTTGCGTCTCAAGAATGCCTAGCCAGGGCACAGCTGAAAACTAAGTTTCCATGGGCTTATCTGCTGCTAGGTTTTTAAAGGATTTGCCCCACTGAGATGTAGTTCCTGGACAGATCCTGAAGCTGAGGCTCCAATACTTTGGCCACCTCATGAGAAGACAAGACTCCCCGGAAAAGACCCTGATGTTGGGCAAGATTGATGGCAGAAGGAGAAGGGAACGACAGAGGATGAGATGGTTGGACAGTGTTCTTGAAGCTACCAGCATGAGTTTGACCAAACTGCGGGAGGCAGTGGAAGACAGGAGTGCCTGGCGAGCTCTGGTCCATGGGGTCACGAAGAGTCAGACACGACTAAATGACTAAACAACAACAACACAGTGCTTTGGGTGTCCTTTACCTTGCTTTTGGTGTCCCATTGTTAAAGTTTTAGCTGATGCTTAAATAAAATAAAAAGTCCCTTACAGAGCTGCCTAACTTGCTTGTTACCTTGACATTTTGTCACTTGGGCAGAAATGCTTTGTCAACTGGAGTAGCCCTCTTGCCTGACAATACAATCATGCTGCAGCTCTTGCTTGGTTGCTCCACAACATACAGTGCCAGATTTACGTATAAGCTAAACAAGCTATAGCTTAGGACACCACTCTCTTGGGGGGCCCAAAAAAAAATTAAAGGGAAAAAAGACTGGATGTACGTTTCCAAAATATAATATAAAAAAACAAATAAAATAAAACCTACATACAACAACAGTGTTTTGTGTTGTGTAAGCTCCTATGATGTAAGTAATGGGCCCTGCCTGCTAGCCTGCTCCCTAAAATATCATTGGTTTGCCCATTTCTATATATAGGGTGCCTACACTATTAATCTACTTCTTCTTAGTTGCATTTCAGCTGAACAATTACTTTGATAAAATCCACATTTATGGATACCATAAATTACCATATAGCATATAAAAAGGTAAAGGGACCCCTGACCATTAGGTCCGGTCGTGGCCGACTCTGGGGTTGCGGCGCTCATCTCGCTTTACTGGCCAAGGCAGCCGGCGTACAGCTTCTGGGTCATGTGGCCATCATGACTAAGCCGCTTCTGGCGAACCAGAGCAGTGCACGGAAACGCCGTTTACCTTCCTGCTGGAGCGGTACCTATTTATCTACTTGCACTTTGATGTGCTTTCGAACTGCTAGGTTGGCAGGAGCTGGGATCGAGCAACGGGAGCTCACCCCGTCGCAGGGATTCGAACCACCAACCTTCTGATTGGCAAGTACTAGGCTCTGTGGTTTAACCCACAGCTCCACCCACATCCCTATATAGCATATATTCAACACAAAAAAACAGTGGCAATTTGTTGTTGACAAAGGACAGCTGGACATATAAAGGGGTCCCATTACCTTCAGTCGTTTAGGGCCTCATCAAACCTAAATCTGGCCCTGATAACATACTTCATTTGTCAGGTAGCATGTTTAAATGGTCCTGAACACATTTGGGGTGTTTGTGTGGAACATATTGTGCATCACACAAGCATGGCAGGGAGAAGTATGTCTGTCCCTCATCCCCTGGAACTTCTGGAACTTTTTTTTTACTCATAAGAGTATAAGAACTGTTTTACTGTATAGGATCAGAGGATCATCCTGACTTCTGTCCCAACAGTGATCAGTCAAATACATTTGGCAATTGATTCCCCTTCTCCCCAATAAGCAAATGCACATAATTTCCTTCTTCTCCCCAGACTCTGGTCCTCTTTTTTCTCCTACATTTTCACTTCTGGGTAGGTACAGCATTTAAGAATTAATACATTTCATTATTGATCTATGCAGCTATATCTGGCGTACGCAATGGTGAAGTGAAAGGTGTTCTCCATATTTTTTTATTACCCTCCCCTACTTTGCATCTAAATTCTCCTCTTACACGTATTTTTAGATACTAGTATGGTGAGAAATATTATTGCTTTGGAAATGACAGGCAAGTCTGTTTTGCTCGTTCGAGTGATGCACCAAGACAGAGAGCCTGCTCTGTCACCCAACTTTGGCAGAGTACAAATACTGGATGGGAGAGCATGTATTTTAAGGTTTAAACAAAAGTGCTGAGAGCTGACTTTGCTAATTTATCAAAAGTGTCTCCTGGCCCCTCTTGGGATTTTTGTGGCTGGCAGTGATCGGGCTGCCTTTTCTGATACAAGCAGAAGTTTTGGAACCCAGACCATTTTATCATTTTGAAGTCCGCATTCAAGATGGTTCCAGCTCTGGTTTCAGTAGTGGGGAGGAGGGAACTGGTTTGAGTGTGGGATGGACAAAATTCACAGCAAGATTCTAAGGGGTGCGGTGCTCTTGGATAATTAAAATTAGTCTCCTCCCACCCCCTGCAGGTTATTTTAGCTGTTTTTGCTATAATTATTTTTATGTTACAATAACCAACAATTCTCTATGAACACATGTAGTCTAAAACACTGAATGTGCATAGATAGCAAGATGTATACAGTACAGTGGTAACTCGGGTTAAGAACTGGAGGTCCATTTTTAACCTGAAACTGTTCTTAACCTGAGATACCACTTTAGCTAATTGGGCCTCCTGCTGCCGCCGCTGCGCAATTTCTGTTCTCATCCTGAAGCAAAGTTCTTAACCCGAGGTACTATTTCTGGGTTAGCGGAGTCTGTAACCTGAAGCGTATGTAACCCGAGGTACCCCTGTACCTCCCCACACCATCCCTAAGAGGCACATTCTCTGACGGGTGATGATTCTGACAACATACAATGCGAACATACAATTGCCAGGCCTTGAATGCCAAGTGCTTTTGCAGAGTTGGCCAAGGATTACAGGGCACCTGGGCCAACGTACTGTTTCATGCCACAATCCTTTTAATTTATTTCATAAAACTTCCATGTTGCTTGATTGCAAAACAAACAAAAGCCCTCAAAGTGGTTGTGTTGGCCCCCTGATACCTGCATTCTAAACCCAATACTGCCCAGGGCACCACAAGGACATACTGAGTTTTAGACAGTCCAGGGGCAGTGATACAAAACTTAGACATCAGTTGGCCATGGGGAGTGAAAAGAGAAAAGGATCAGAAAGGAAGGAGGTGCCAAAGTTCGGGGGACATCAGAATGGGCTGGAGCAGATGGTTACTGACAGCTGGCCAAGCCCAACTTGAGTGGAGGCCTGAATCCAGTTTGTTGAGAAAATGACTAAAATGTGTTAAGACAGCCTGGGTAGCTCAGCTGGTTACAGTATGGGGCTGATAATGCCAAGCTTTCAGGTTTGACTAATAATAATAATAATAATAATAATAATAATAATAATAATAATAATTTATTTATACCCCGCCCATCTGGCTGGGCTTCCCCAGCCACTCTGGGTGGCTTCCAACAAAGTATTAAAATACAGTAGTCTATTAAACATTAAAAACTTCCCTAAAGAGGGCTGCCTTCAGATGCCTTCTAAAAGTCTGGTAGTTGTTCTTCTCTTTGACATCTGGTGGGAGGGCGTTCCACAGGGCAGGCGCCACTACTGAGAAGGCCCTCTGCCTGGTTCCCTGTAACTTGGCTTCTCGCAGTGAGGGAACCGCCAGAAGGCCCTTGGCGCTGGACCTCAGTGTCCAGGCAGAACGATAGGGGTGGAGATTCTCCTTCAGGTATACTGGATCATCATCATCATCATTTTATTTGTATGCCGTCTTTCCACAGTTAAAAACAATGCTCAAGGTGGCTTACAACATGACACGATTTACATAATTACAAAAGTCATAAACAATAAATAAACCACATAAAAAAACACACAACCAAATGGAAAACAATTTCCACATAAATCAAAATCTTTATGGAGCCCATCAGGCCTCACCTTAGGCCAGGTGATGAGTGGCAGGACTGGGGCCCTCAGGCGCTCAGCAGGGGAGCTGCATATTCCTCCACTGCAGGGGGTTGGACTAGATGATCCTCAGGGTCCCTTCTAACTCTACAATTCTCTACTATTCTTGATAGGATTGTGAGAGTGTTTTGGGTCGCAGATTTGGTTCATGTAGGTTACTGGCCTGGCTGTTGCCCAGTCACTGGAACACATTCTGTGTGAGTACACATTGTGGGATGATCAAAGTGAAGAGAAATTTGTATTTCAGGGAAATGTAGCTACATTCCTGAACTTCTCATTCCTGAGGAACTTCCAAGATTACCCAGGTACCTGTAGCTTTTCCCTAACTGGGGAAATCACAGCCTGGCAGAGTCCAAGGCAGGGGGATAAACAGCTTTCCCAGCACAGTAGCCTTGATGCATTTTGGGGTCTCCTGCCACTTCCCTCTCCTTTCTAAAGGCTGTTTAAAAGCTGGAAGATCCAGTCATGGAACTCCAATGTTTTTGCTGAGTTTGGCCTTAAGAGACACACAATTCATTGACCCCACTGACGTGGTAAACTGGTGTTGGCACAGTGCCATTTCACAATGCAGGCATAAAAACATCTGATCAAACAGTTCTCTATGGGGGGGGGAAGCTTTCCCAAAAACACAGGGAACACAGTAGGCTAGAACCCTTCTCCCTAGCTAGAGATGGGTCAATTTGTTTGTTTAGGTTCCCTCAGTTTCTCATTTTTCCAATTTCGAGTTCAGTTCTGCACATTTTCATAACGGGTTGAGGGTTGTTCTTTTTTAAAGTCCACACGAAAATTCATCAGCCTTTTAGTGAGAATTTTCCCCGATACTCATATTTTTCTGTGCTGTTTTGTTTAACATATACACTTTTGCAAAGTATTTCCCCTAAATATATGCATCTGTGTGTGTAATTTTCATTCATACTTGACCATGGTATCTGCATTTTTGGAGAGCTGCATTGCAAAATTTGGAAAAGTTTGAATTTTCAGGCTGCCTGAATTTCAGTACATATCTTGTTTCGGGAAGTGCAAGTAAGGTAAATTTCACATCATCATCATCATCATCATCATCATCATCATTTATTATTTGTATGCCACCCTTCTGGCTGGGTTTCCCCAGCCACTCTGGGAGGCTTCCAACAAAGATTAAAAATACATTAAAATGTCACACATTAAAAACTTCCCTGAACAGGGCTGCCTTCAGATGTCTTCTAAAGGTCGGGTAGTTGTTTATCTCTTTGACATCTGATGGGAGGGCATTCCACAGGGCGGGCACCACTACCGAGAAGGCCCTCTGCCTGGTTCCCTGTAATTTTGCTTCTCACATTGAGGGAACCGCCAGAAGGCCATTGGAGCTGGACCTCAGTGTCCGGGCTGAATGATGGGGGTGGAGATGCTCCTTCACATATACTGGGCTGAAGCTGTTTAGGGCTTTAAAGGTTGACACCAACACTTTGAATTGTGCTTGGAAACATACTGGGAGCCAATGTAGGTCTTTCAAGACCAGTGTTATGTTGTCTTGGCGGCTGCCCCCAGTCACCAGTCTAGCTGCTGCATTCTGGATTAGTTGTAGTTTCCGGGTCACCTTCAAAAGTAGCCCCACGTAGAGCACATTGCAGTAGTCCAAGTGGGAGATAACCAGAGGATGCACCACTTTGGCGAGACAGTCCGTGGGCAGGTAGGGTCTCAGCCTGCATACCAGAGGGAGCTGGTAGACAACCTCAAATAAATTTGTCCCCCACACCTATCTCTAACGTATATTGTATTTTCGTGTGTGGAGAGAAACTTTGTTTATGCACAGAGGAACATCCACATTCACCTGCAGTCTGACTTGGAACTCCCCAGGCACCTCTTCAGCTTCATTAGAAATGCAATAAGGCACAGGGGCCAAAATGGTGTGGGAACCACTTCCCTAAGAGTCCACTTCCCTTAGCCTCTTCTGAAGCAGTGTACAGAACCACCATGCAATAAACCCAATCCTTCTAAAAACCCCTGTACAGCAGCAGGTCTGAACTAGCATGTGGTCATCGCTTGGCAAATGCCTCCGTGCTAAGTTTAGCCTCATATTGATTGCAATTTGCCTTGGGATGTTTTGCATGGAGAAAGAGCCTGGAAATGGAAGATTATAATGTATTATTGCATTTACAGCATTGATAATATTGAAAATCATTTCCTAATTTCCACAGGAATATTTTGGACACATTTTCTGAGCTAAATGGAGATATTAAGACGGGCACATCGGTTCCATTACAAGGGGGGAAGCGAAGGATGTTGGTGTATCGGTATTGCAAAATAGTCAATTTGCTTCTTAAATTGGAAACTGTCAAGGCTCTGTAGAAATTAAACTTGTTTTTAGCTAGATTTTAAGATTAGATTAGTCCTCACTGCCTGCATACTTGAAATAAAATCATAAATGAATGCTGGATATAAACTGAAGATGATATATAAGAGCACCCACTTCAAGTTGTTTGCTAAAGTGTTTAACTTTTTATTAAATGAAGAACAAAGTTTCCAAGGTGCAGCAAAAGAGAGAGAGAGAGTAAAACAACTGGTTAAGTACTTCCAGAGAGCTCTCCATCAAGAAGACTGTGACACCGCTCTCTCTTTGCACAGAGGAAAGAGCAGCACTGCTCAAACAGTGCAGCGTGACCTATATAAAGTCTAGGGTGGTAATCTAGCTCCCTCAGAATCAACTGGGGTTTTGCCACGGTAGGTAGAAAATGGGTGGTGTGGAAAACAAATCAGCCAGAAACCAAACAGAAGGTCTGATCCCACTTCATCCTAAACACATTTGGACACAATCCAATCTAAGATAAGTACTAGGGTCAGTGAAAACTCCCACCTGAAGCCCTGAACAGCCCCTGGCAGTCAGAGTAGACAATACTCTGAGCTGGACAGGCCAATTGTCTGACACAGCATGAGTTATGGGCGTAGCCAAGGATTTATGTTAGTGGGGCAGGACTTGGGGGGGGCAAAACCGAGCTATCTGCCACATGCTTGGTCAGTTAGTTAGGTATTTCTTTATTGATTAACTTGATTGGGGGGCAGCTGCCCCCCTGCCCCCCCCCGGCTATGCTATAAATCTCAGGAACAGAGGAAGCTGCCTTAATACTGATTCAAACCTTGGTGCATCTAGTTCTATGCTGACTTTCAGAGGCTGTCCAAGATTCTCTCCATTAGGGTTCTCTCTCAGGTCTGAGGGGTTTGGCGTTTGCCCTGGAAAACACACTTTTTTACTGCTGAATCACAGCAAATGGTGATTTGCGGAAAATCTGATTGCTCTTTTGTTTGCTTCAGCCCTAAACGAAAAGTTGATACCAAACAATGCATTTAAAAACAACAACACAGGGAGGCAGGGTAATTATTTTGCATTGGAAAGCAATCTGGAGTAGAACATTGCAGTCTGATAGATCCCACCCTTGATCTCCCAGGTTTTGCTGCCACTATCACCACCTGAGCATTAGGAGAAAGTGGCAACACTATATTATGGATAGGAATGAACAAAGGGAATCTGTGATGCAATGGGTCAGTGTGCCTGGCTGCCAACTGGAAGAAGAGTTTGGATTTGATATCCCGCTTTATCACTACCCGAAGGAGTCTCAAAGAGACTTCCTCCGCCACAACAAACACTCTGTGAGGTGAGTGAGGCTGAGAGACTTCAAAGAAGTGTGACTATCCCAAGGTCACCCAGCAGTTGCATGTGGAGGAGCGGAAAAGCGAACCCGGTTCCCCAGATTACGAGTCTACCGCTCTTAACCACTACACCACACTGGCCCTGGGAAGGTTCAAGACCACCCAGGGACGGCTGTGGGCTGGATTCCTGCATCCACAGGTGTTTAGAGTAGATGACCCTAGAGGTCCCTTCCAACTCTACAGTTCTCCAATTCTCTGATCCCACCAGCATTAACTCGGATGAAGTCTGGACAAATGCTGTCTTCGCCTACAGCATATGGCGTGGCTTGATGCTTAAACTGCTGATTGCAAAGATCTGAGCTGTCAGGTGTCAAGGCTAGCAGTCTTGGAGTGCATCTGCATCAATGTCAGGAATCACTGAATGGAAGCAAGTCTGGGGGAGGTGAAGCAAAGCAGGCACTGGGCAGGTAGACAGGTATGTCCGGAAGAAGGCATAAGAAACTGCAGGTCAGGTTTGGAAGCAAGCACTGATCTAAGGCGTTAATGTTGTGGCTTGTATCTAATGTTGCATTCATGGAGTTCCACTTGTGCAATGTGACTTGCCCTCCCCCTCCCTGAGCGCTCTCTGCGCCACCCCCCCTGAAACGGATATTGAGGGTGTGCAGGAAATTTTCAGAGTTGAGGAAATGCATTTTCCATTTTGGAAGTCTGTTGGGCTGGATACAGCCCTATGGGTCTATACAAGACTGTCCCAACCAGGCCTCAGTGCATGTGTTTCATGACCGCGAAGCTGGTGTGGTACCAGCTTTGATATGGTGCCTTGGGATTATGAGGTTCCAGTCTTTCCTTCTGTATCTGGAGAGTGGGTTTGCCCCCCACCCCCACTGAGAACAGCTGATCCTGGTTTACAGCAGTGGGTTTTCAGATTTTTCCCGAGGAAACTTGAGACTTCCTTGGAGCTTATTTCATACCATCCAACATTTCTCTCATAAATATAGGGGTGTCCTCTTCCACACCCTGCAATGTTTCTCCAATGAAAATAGGGACATCCTAAGGAAAAGCGAGGGACACGGGTCGCGCTGTGGTCTAAACCACAGAGCCTAGGACTTGCTGATCAGAAGGTTGGCAGTTCGAATCCCCACGACAGGGTGAGCTTCTGTTGTTCGGTCCCAGCTCCTGCCCACCTAGCAGTTCGAAAGCACGTCAAGTGCAAGTAGATAAATAGGTACCGCTCCAGCAGGAAGGTAAACGGCATTTCCGTGCACTGCTCTGGTTCACCAGAAGTGGCTTAGTCATGCTGGCCACATGACCCGGAAACTGTCTGCGGACAAATGCCGGCTCCCTCAGCCTACAGAGCGAAATGAGCGAGCAACCCCAGAGTCGTCCGCAACTGGACTTAACGGTCAGGGGTACCGTTACCTTTTAAGGAAAAGCGGGACATTCCAGGATCAAGTCAGAAACTGGGACAGCTTCTGTAAATCCGGGCTGTCCCTGGAAAGTAGGGACACTTGGAAGGCCTGGCACTGGGGTGATTTAGTGTGAGAGTTTATAATGCTGGACCAACTTTCCTGAAATATAGCTCACTCATTATGACCAGTGAAATGAGAAGTTACAGAGAAGCATTGAATGTATTCCTGATGGAGTTCTCCCTTCACATTGGTTGACTCTGAGACTTCTCAGTGCCCCGTGTGACATGAAAGTGCCCCTAGAATCATCTGCAGTGCATCAGGCAAAGATGTCAATGGAGAAATGGGGTTCCTTCAAAATTTTAAGCGGATTCTGGGGTTCACAGGCAGGGTCTCACATCTTAGCGTGGATGAAACAGCCAAGAGTCCCTCATATTCCCTGAGATTACAGATCTCTCATTTCCACCCTCTGTAAATCACTCCTTCAATATGGAAACAAAGACGCTGAATGAGTGAATCAAGGAGCTGTTATCCCAACATACTTGATTGTGTAAATTGTCCAAAATAACACCCAGTTCTGCTCATTGCAAACAAAGCAGGAAATAATTGCCAGGCATCAAAATCAAACAATAAGATCGCAATCCTATGCCCATTTACTTGGGGGAAAACGCCATTGAACCCAGTGGGATTTACTTCTGAGTAGAAGTGTATAGGGCTGCGCTATTAAAACATCTCATTGTCTAAGGAAAATTATAATTATTTAAAGAAAAGAAAAACCCTAAAGACAGGTTTCTGCCGCCTCCTCACAGTATCTGACAGCGCAAAAAAAAGGAGAAGAAAACACAATTCTGGCCACAATAATGTAAATGCTTAAGGTACAATTCTCTCATCTTTTAGAAGATTATTAGCTTATATGAAAGGGGCCATAGCAATATACATACAGAGCAATATTGAAAAGACAATGATGTGATTTGAGTGAGTGAGTGAGAGAGAGAGAGAGAGAGAGAGAGAGAGAGAGAGGAGGGGAGGGGGGAGCCCAACCCTCAGATCTCAAAAGCAGCAGATGAAACAGATAAAGTGTAGACCTTGATGGCAAACCTAGCAGGGAACTTTTATGCATATATAAAAGCAATTATAAAGGTGTTTGATATATTTTGGGGGCATTAAAGCAAGCCAATTAGTCTAGTTTCTTTTCTTTTCTTTGCAAAAATCCTATACGTAACACTGAGCAAACGACCTAAAATGAAGTTCAGGGAAAACAAACAAACAAACAAGCAAACAAACAAACAAAAAATAAACAGGGCAAAGTGGGAGGGCGAGTGTGTGTATCTCCTTTAAAATGTGCTGGAGCAGGATAGCTGAGATGGCAAAACCCAAGCTTCCCTCTCGATTCTTTTACAACTTGTGACAGCTTTCGAATGCAGTTGACACAGAGACACCCAGTGCTGGAAAATTCCTTGAGGGCCTAGATAGAAGCTGAGCTTGTATCTTATTGGAAGGCCAAGGTACAGCCTCGTTGGGCTGCTGGTAAGGGATGGGGTGTCAGTCCTGGATGTATCCTCGTGCTTTTGGGTTACAGCTGAGATATGCTGTTTGTTTGGACTAGACATTTGTTTCCGTCCGAAACCAGGAGAGTTCAAGGGAACACAAATATACCAGAGGATGTTAGACTCCCTTTCGTTTGCACTGTTGCTGTCATGCACACATTACACACAACAGGCTCCCCACCCCATAACTGCCTTTGCTGTTGTCATCACCCCCTAAACCTTGCCTCAGAGGGCAGTTTGCACTCTTGGTTCCATCCAGAACGTCCATTCACTCTGGATGTTTTCCTGCCACTCTTTAAATCAGGAACCCCCTTTAAAAATACGGGCTGATTTACATGCATGCTTATCTGATCTTTGTGCCCTGGCTTGTTTTCAGCTCCCTTCTGAAGCATATGAGGTAAAGGAAGAGGAAAGCATATTTTTTCAGAAGGTGCAATGTGAATTCCACCACTGAGTAACTCATTAAAACAATTGACCTCAGGGGTTTCCCCTCACACTTAAGCCACAATGACCCTACCCAAACAAGGGCTCATCCCAACTCATGGAATCTTTTACGGGATTCTCTAGTGATACACATGCCTTACTCCTATTCCCTGCATTTAACTGTAATGTGTTTAATCTCAAAAGGGGAGAGCTGGTGATTGTCTGAAAAATATGGCTAGCAGCCCTGGTGAGGCTTGAATTCCAGATCTCTAAAGCCCAAGTGTCTCTGGCTGTTAACCAGAAGGTTGGTGGTTCGAGCCCACCCAAGGATGGCTGTGGGCAGGATCCCTGCACTAAAGGGGGTTGGACCTACAATTCAATGATTCGGTGTTTGATGAGGATTTCAAATGCCAGAATATGAGCTGGCTTATCCAGGTTGAAGGAATCGAATATATAAAATAGGTAAAGGACCCCTGGACAGTTAAGTCCAGTCAAAGGCGACTATGGGGTTGCAGCGCTCATCTCGCTTTCAGGTCGAGGAAGCTGGCATTTGTCCACATGACTAAACCACGTCTGGTGCAACGGGACACAGTGACGGAAGCCAGAGCGCATGGAAATGTCATTTACCTTCCTGCCGCAGTGGTACCTATTTATCTACTTGCACTGGCATGCTTTCGAACTGTTGGTTGGCAGGAGCTAGGGCAGAGCAACGGGAGCTCACCCCGTCATGGGGATTCAAGCCGCCGACCTTCTGATTGGTAATCCCTAGAGGCTCAGTGGTTTCGACCACAGTGCCGCCCGTGTCCCTTTTATCATATATATATATGAACTGAATGGTGTTACAGGCTATATTTATAGAGAACTACAGAGCCTAGGGCTTGCCGATCGGAAGGTTGGCAGTTCGAATCCCCGCGACGGGGTGGGCTCCGGTTGCTCGGTCCCAGCTCCTGCTAACCTAGCAGCTCGAAAGCATGTCAAAGTGCAACTAGATAAATAGGTACCACTCCAGCGGGAAGGTAAATGGCGTTTCCGTGCACCTCTCTGGCTTCGCCAGAAGCAATTTAGTCATGCTGGCCACATAACCTGGAAAAACTGTCTGCAGACAAATACCGACTCCCTCAGCCTGTAAAGCGAGATGAGCGCCGCAACCTCAGAGTCATTCGCGACTGGACTTAACTATCAGGGGGTCCGTTACATTTACCTTTATAGTGACTCTTGCAAATCAGGGATTAGAAGGGTAGGCTTCCAGATCACAGGGTGGGTAGTTCAGATTCAGCCCTTTTTTCTTTTTAGAAATTCAGGGCTCAGTTCAACCCCACTGTCCATGGTTGGCTGCCCATGCTGCCTTGAACATCAGCAGATTCAACAGTGCAGAGGGGCAGCAACACACAAAGTAAGGACTAGAGACAATGCAGGAAGCTGGCATTGCATTTGGAGGAGCAACTTGTGAATCCAAGAAGGGGCATGGGCAGAAGAGAAACAATGTGGGACTAAGGTGTGAGTGACACTGGCATCAGTTCCTGCTGAGCTTATGTTAAATAACTATTTTGCAACATTAAGGTATAGCTGCACGACAGACCTGTATACAAACCTTGCAAATTGTAGTTTCAGAGATTGTTGAGATCTCTTGCCTAACCGATTCTTATGCTAGTTACAGGAATACCATCTCCAGGGCTTATGAGGGACAGGAAACGACTACTAACTCAGCTTGTCTGTGGTGCAATATGTCCTTGAAGTTCCAGTAAATACAAATTATGGGCAAAATTCAGACAGACCTAATTGCTTTTCTGTCCCATTGATTTCAGCTGGAGGGCGGGAGGCAAGGCAGAGGAGAAGGAGAGTTCTTTCCCCCTCACCCGTGCCCCCTTATTGCATATAATTTGCCCCCGTGCCTCACTTTTAGCTAAATAAATAAACATTGCTGTGCCTCCATCTCAGCTTGCTCATTCCTGAGCAACTTGGAGGAAGGGTGGGGTGTGTATGGAGGACATTATTATTATTTTGCTTGAAAAATACTTCAAATGTGCACACTGGCACTTTCCTCATTTGAAGTTGCCTTTGAAATACTCATTTAGGGGTCTAATAATTTCTACAGCTCATTTGCTGGAAACATGAGCAGCGGCTAAGGCACCATCAGATGCTCACACTCACTGCAGTGCTAATCTTAACTGGCCAAGGGGAAGTATTTTATAGAGTAGCTAATCATCTCCTTCCAGAAAAAGTGGTAGTTCAGTGAGAGCTGGTCCTTCTCTCTCTCTCTCTCTCTCTCTCTCTCTCTCTCTCTCTCTTTTACTCTGTAAATTGATCCCTGATCCTTTCATCCCTCAGTACGTTGAACTTGTAGAGAGCAGTGAGGCCCCACTGGACTAATATGTAATGAAACACTCATCAGGGTTTACCTTGCCATAGTTCCTCTGTTAGGTATGCTCCCATAATCTACGTGGTGGAAATCTTGCTCAGTAAATGGTTCAGAACAAACAAGAGGGTTGTTTGCTGATTTGGAATGTGCTGTCCCAACCGTTGTCTCTGCGATGCCTCCCCCCTCCCCGCTGCCAATGCTTACAAGCCCACATGGAGTCGTGTCCTGATCTTTGGACTTCTGACTGATCGCTAGCCAAACAGTGTTATGATGATGTGAACCCTGGCATACTTTCTAAAGGATTCCAAACAAATCCATCTGAGTTTCCTAATAGGAAATCAAAATGGGCTTTTGTCATAGGAAATTGAACCAAGCTCCAAACGGGTAAAGATTTAAGAAAGGATAACAAAAAAGCATTGCTTTATTTATTAATGTGTGTGCAACTGATAGGGGGGTGTGGGGTGTTAGGGGAGCTGTAGTACCTCTGGTGGGGGACATGTCGTGCCAGTTCTGGGGTAGTTTGGTGCCCAGCCTGCACTCAACTCTCACTTGGAGCTCCTAGTTCTTATCATGAGCAGGTAGCTGCTTACCTTCCTTATAAATGTATGTAGGTATACTGCAATGCGCTCTACATGCAGTGGTGGGACTTCATGCTCTGGCACCGGGGAAGGGCTGGCGCATGTCCCGGGAGCATGGCACGCCACCCACAGGAGCATGGAGCGTGTCCTGGGGGTGTGGTGTGAAGGAGCATCTTCTCCACTCCCATCGTTCAGCCCGGACACTGAGGTCCAGCTTCAATGACCTTCTGGTGGTTCCCTCACTGCTAGAAGTGAAGTTGCAGGGAACCAGGCAGAGGGCCTTCTCGGGAGTGGTGCCCACCCTGTGGAACGCTCTCCTACCAGATGTCAAGGAAATAAACAACTATCTGACTTTTAGAAGACATCTGATGGCAGCCCTGTTTAAGGAAGCTTTTAATATTTGATGAATTATTGTATTTTAATAATTTGCTGGAAGCCGCCTGAGTGGCTGCAGAAGCCCAGCCAGATGGGTGGGGTATAAATAAAAATTATTATTATTATTTGGAACATCCCATTTTGGGGCTCCACACAAGTCATGTGACATGCCTGAGAGTGTGGTCTGGCAGATGTGGCTCGGTTTTGGGCTGTGACGTTTTGGAGGGTATGATATAGTCACTACCACACTTCCACCATGCTTGTATTGAGCATCATGGTATTCGTGACAAGAAACAGAAATTTTCAGTGTACCACAAAATAAAGTTGGATCTCTTACTTGAGTATGTGTCGCTTTAAGATCTTGGCTGTCCTCCTAAAAAGAAAAGTGGGGGGGGGAGGGAGAGGATTTGCAAAGCTACATAACATCAACGGACAAACTTCCGTGAACATTATCTCATATGGAAATAATGGTACACCCCATTAATTACCCTCTCCGAGGAAAAGAAGGGGGGAATTTGTTATAAAATCAGTCCATAAGACAGAAAGTCCCAGGCATCTATTATAGAATTTACTCCTGACATAGCACATTAAAATCTGAGGAGGAAAACCCAATTTTACTGTAAAGTCAGCAAAATGCCACAGAACTAAAAACTCATGCCTGCATCCTACTAAACAGGGTGACAGTGAATAACGCCCCTAACAATCACATTGGCCTTAAAGCTATCAGAGTTTTTATAGCCAGGCATTCTTCTTATTCCAGCCTCTCATATATGCATTGCAGCACTGTTGTTGTTTTTAAGGCTTTGGTGAAATACTGGAGTTTTCATTTAAACCTTCAGGTCCTTTACACTTGGTGAATGGATGCAACAAAGGCAGAGCATAAAAGAAATCCACTCTTCAGGTGGGCCATTACAAAGCAGAGAAAAGACTTGACTTGACGTGCCAAACAATTCATTCACCTCCAGGTAAATTAGCAGAGCTGGGAGTATGAGATGGCGCCCATGGCACCCATTTTTTTCAGAAGCTACAAGCCTGGGAAGTCACTCCTGGAAGAATAGGAGCTAGCAACCAAGAACTGTCTTGCAAGTTGTGCAGAATAAGCCTGGGACCAACCCCCCTCGATGTCCTTAGAAAGAGTGTTCTCCTTAATAGAGAACGCAGGTTGCGGTGGGGTCTGCCAGGCTGCCCCTCTGTTGCCGGGCAGAATTGGAAGGTTGGCCTGTGGCAATGATTCAATGGTCGAGTTGCTGGGGCAATTGGTGTGTTGCAATTTGGTGGGAGGGATTTAAGGCTTTATATCCTGTGCACAAAGGGACGCGGGTGGCGCTGTGGGTTAAACCACAGAGCCTAGGGCTTGCCGATCAGAAGGTCAGCGGTTCGAATCCCTGCAACGGGGTGAGCTCCCATTGCTCGGTCCCTGCTCCTGTCCACCTAGCAGTTTGAAAACACAGCAAAGTGCAAGTAGATAAATAGGTACTGCTCCGGCGGGAAGCTAAACGGCGTTTCTGTGTGCTGCTCTGGTTCGCCAGAAGTGGCTTAGTCATGCTGGCCACATGACCCGGAAGCTATACGTCGTCTCCCTCGGCCAATAAAGCGAGATGAGCGCCGCAACCCCAGAGTTGGTCCTGACTGGACCTAATGGTCAGGGGTCCCTTTACCTTTACCTTTACCTTTACCTTTACCTTTACCCTGTGCACGCAGCTTTGGAACTTTCTCTTTTGCTGAGTGCATCGGAACAACACCCCACCCACCCCGTAATTAGGGGTTTTTTGTGTTGACCTTGCTATGCCTGTCATGGGGTCATCTGCCATTGGGGCAGGGGCCTGGTAGGAATTTTGTCCATCTGGCTGATTGGCTGGGCCATTTGGTTTTTGCCTACTGCGTAGCAAATCATCACAACTTGTAAGCTGCGGTTAGGCATTGGTTAAAAATTGGTTGGAGGAGGGGTAAGGATTAGCTGGGCTTGCCCCTCTGATGCTGCTGCGGAAAGGGAATTCCGTTAAAGGAATCTAGGGGCTTGCCACGCTTTCGTCCGAATCCCTGGAAAGGGGCTAGGGGAGGCAAGCCCAGGGGAGCATGCAGGGAGAAGTGAGGGCCTGTGCCTCAGCTCCATTTCTCCCCAATATTGTTTTCTCTTACTGGCTTTCGGTGGAATCCGGAAGTCAGTTCTGTCCCCAGGCAGGGGGGACAGATAGTCTTAACCAATGCCTAAGCAACCACTAAGAATCATGTATGTTAATAAAGTTGTGGCCAAAATTATGCCAAAAACCTTAAACAAAAATTACGTGTGTGTTGCGAGTTATTTGAGGGGTGGCTTGGGGACCTTGACATGCAACAGTCTAACAGACAAAATGGGGACCATTCTTCTGCTTTCAGGAGTGAGGGGAGAAACTTCTTTGAAATTTTGGGCAAACGGATGCTTCTTAGCTGGTCCTGGGCCTTCTCGGGAATTCCAGTCAGCAGGAAGATGTGTAGAGAGATTTGCACAGCGTCTTGTTGGTCATGCATACCTGAATTCTTGGAAATGGTGCCATGTGATGTGGCATTGCTCCTAAGGCAATAAAGGAAACATACTGGGAGCCAATGTAGGTCTTTCAGGACTGGTGTTATGTGGTCTCGGCAGGGCAGTTGAGGGGTACGCTCTTCAGGAAATGGTGAGATAACCTGCATTTTTACAATTGAACAGGCATTTGCAGCCACAGCAACACTGATAATTATGGTGTGTGTGTGTGTGTGTGTGTGTGTGAGAGAGAGAGAGAGAGAGAGAGAGAGAGAGAGAGAGAGAGCGCACATGTGCGAAAGGGGGTGCAAAATAAGAAAAAGGAGGAGGCATGGAAATGGGGTGAGTTTGTGTGCGGGGGCAGTTGAGCAAATGAAAGAAGGAGGAAGTGAAAGAGGAAAATAGGTGAAGGTGGAAATGAGGGGTTGTTGCAAGCACACATAGAGTACGAGGCATAGGAATGGGGTGAAGATGTAAGCAGGGGCATGAAAGGGTCTGGAGAACAGAAAGGAATTGTTTCTTTATAATTTAGCAGAAGGTGAAAGGGATGCTTAGTAGTTGAAGTTTGTGGGAGAAGATGCAGGAGGTGGCCTGTGAGCAAGAGGGATTGCACAAAAGTGGGGTGGCATGGGGTGAAGGTGGAAACAGGGGTGCAAAGTGGGGGTGCAGAATAGAAGAGAGACGTGGCTTCAGAAAGGGTTCTGGGAAAGATGAAAAGGGAGCTTAGTAGTTACGTGGATTGTGAAGCTCTGGAGGTTAACGTGGGGACAGTGATGGGGTGTCTGGTAAGTGGGGCAAGCAGGGGTACAGCTCCTAGTACAGTCAATACAAACACAAGATTAATAATATTCAGAATAGTCACCAGTTATGAAAACACATTTCTTAATATTTCAGCTTATGCATTAGTAAAAGGTAAAGGATCCCTGACAGTTAAGCCCAGTCGCGAACGACTCTGGGGTTGCAGCGCTCATCTCGCTTTACTGGCTGAGGGAGCTGGTGTACAGCTTCTGGGTCATGTGGCCAGCATGACTAAGCCGCTTCTGGCGAACCAGAGCAGCGCATGGAAACACCATTTAGCTTCCCGCCGGAGAGGTACCTATTTATCTACTTCTATTGACATGCTTTTGAACTGCTAGGTGGGCAGGAGCTGGAACCGAACAACGGGAGCTCATCCCGTCGCGGGGATTCGAACCGCCAACCTTCCGATCGGCAAACTCTAGGCTCAGTGGTTTAGACCACAGTGCCACCCGCTGTTTTTAAATACAACATTTTTTAAATACAACTTTTTGTTCAAATGCCATTAAAAATATATCCTGCTTCATTAAATAAATTCCTCATCCTTTAACACTTTTTGTTATCCAATTAAGATTCCCAGCACCAGTGAAAGACATGGGTTTGAATCATGATATTCTCTTGAGAGGAACTCCATTCATTCCCACTGGTAGAAGAGAGGACATTGTTTTTTGGCCACAGGAAGGGAACATCAGTGAAAATTGTCTACAACCTCTTCCACCCGTGGAATTTTTGACAGACTGAAGGGATATTCCTTCTGATTGATGAATCCAAGTCATGTGACTTCAAAAAATAGTATAAACAAAAAAAGAAAGAAATGCAGGACCCTATGCGAAAATTGAAGTTTAAATGTTGACTGTGAAGGAGACAAAGGTAGAGGGGAGGAGAAGGAGAAGGAAATATGAAAAAGCGTGAAAACAATATTGCATCATATGTACCTTAGCTTCATTTTTATGAACAGAGCATGCCAGAAACATCACCATCCTAAGACTTGGGGTTGGTTCTTCAGTTCTGTAGTAAAACTTGCCATGTGTGTGTGAACTCTAGAAAGATATTGTATTGAAGAACCATAATCTGTGAATAAAGGTAAAAGGTAAAGGTACCCCTGACCGTTAAGTCCAGTTGCGGATGACTCTGGGGTTGCATGCTCATCTCACTCTACAAGCTGAGGGAGCTGGCATTTGTCTTCAGACAGCTTCCAGGTCACGTCGCCAGTGTGACTAAATAGTTTCTGGTGAACCAGAGCAGCGCACGGAAACGCTGTTTACCTTCCCGCCGGAGCGGTACCTATTTATCTACTTGCACTTTGATGTGCTTTCAAACTGCTAGGTGGGCAGGAGCTGGGACCGAACAACAGGAGCTCACTCCATCACAGGGATTCAAATCACCGACCTTCTGATCGGCAAGCCCTAGGCTCTGTGGTTTAGACCACAGTGCCACTTGCATCTGTGAATAATCACTCCTGATCCCTTACTCATTTAGATAGGCTAAAATGCTTGATATGACAATAGCTGATTGTACAAGCTTTCAGGCCTTGGAAAGACCAGGTTCTGAGACCCCTGAAAGCAAAGTGTAAGACTTGTTGACATCACAGAGCTACAAGGGCTTTTAATAACCTAATGTTGTGCATTTCAAAGATCCCTAGTGTAGCAGAACCTGCGCAGTGCTCATAAAACGTCATCTGCAGGAG
The DNA here is from genome assembly GCF_951804945.1 of Podarcis cretensis. Lineage (NCBI taxonomy): Eukaryota > Metazoa > Chordata > Lepidosauria > Squamata > Lacertidae > Podarcis > Podarcis cretensis. The sequence goes on along the minus strand of NC_137178.1, from coordinate 70,881,886 downwards.
TCAAACCGTCTTCGCTTCTCAATTACTGTAGTTTTCCATGGCTTCCGAGGACGGCCTATTAAGTATTCAGTGTCAAGGCACACCATGCTGTTTCTTGTACCGACTTCTGACACACTCATTAGCTTAGACTCTTGGAGTTTCTGATTATGTCCCTGATAGTCAGAAAAGCCACTAATAGGAGGTAATGAAAAGGAATAAAAACAGCCAGTCAGTGTGTAGGAATTCCATTTCGGAAGACACTCTGCATTCATCTATGATGGCCTGTGGTCATTTTAGTTTGGACACGACATACCACTGGGCTGCCAGGTTCAATATACATGGAGTCCAGTTGCAAGTGGCTGAAATGAGGCCTCCACAATTTGATCATTTAGACAAAAAAGGAAATTGTCACTTTCATTTCTGAATAATGGCTTTTGAATAACAGAACTGCCTATTATTTCCTACCCCCACCCCAATCCAATCTATACACTCTTAACCAAGTGGGAGAACTGTGAGCAAAGAGAATCAACAAATCTGAATGGTCTATATGGACTGTTCAGTGAAGAATGGTCCAAAGTCCTCCCAAGGAGAATTTTGAGCATTTTAATGCACACAAAAATAATCTCAAAACCACATACTCCTTCCCATTTCTCACACACTTTACACTTCAATTTGAACTCAGAAAAGATCTGCAAATGTTTCCATTAATCTACTATTTTCTGACCAATCAGGTCTTTTGGATTAGGATTAGGCTAATCCAAAAGGTAGCTATGACTAAGTGCCCCTTTCCATATATTTCTGGGCAGAAATAGTAGGACTGCCAGGTCTTCGGCCCTGGTTGAACTGATTTCCCATCCCTTTTGTTGTTATAAGGCAAGTCCAGTCTTTGTGTTGGATGAGGCAGACTGCTTTAAGAGCAGTCCTGAGCAAGGTATGGTGAGAAAACGAGAACAATTTAGCCACACATCTTTGACTTAACTTTTGAGCTAATAGTAAACTGATGAGTCGGTGATATATATATATATTGAGCAAAGTTGTGCCCAAGTTAAGCATGTTTGATTTCTTTAAGCAAATAGGAAAAAGTGTTTAGTTTTGCCTAGATCCCATCCATAAAAAACCCCAACAGCAATGTGTTAAAATGCCTGGGAACTGTATACAAAAATGACTACCTTTCCCATTTAAAAAAGGGAGCAAAAGCACTGACCTGTTGGATCAAAGCAATCCAAGTCCAGTTTTCATTTTCAATAGCAGACAGCTAGATGCTCCTTAATAAGAGCAGCTATTATTAATATTAAAGGGATGATAAGCACAGTTCCAACAGGAAGAATAATGACAGACTGCACAGAGGTGCATGCACATTAAATTCAAACTAGGACAAAGAGCAGGCAAGTGTGTCCTGAAATATGTGGCAGGTGATTGGCTAAATTCTGAGCATCTTCATCTGAGCATGCTTCATACATGGCTTCAGAAAGCAGAGATGGTTCCAAGGTTGCCCATTATACACTCTACACCTATAAAAGCAATAATTTGATTGTGCTTCTGTTTCTGCAGGTTTATCATTAACTATGAGGGACCATGGGATTGCTGCTGAAGAGCGCTCCCCCCCCGCCCCCCGGATATATTACTAAGCCACCATTAATGGCCAATTCGCTGGAGTGTAAACCACTCACTGCTTTGCCTTGGGCTGTCTGGTTTGTTCAAGTTAACCATGGAACAAAAATAACTGCTATTTTGGCAAGCATCAGCTCTGCTTTACTGTGGGGAACTCATCGCTCTTGAGCGCTCAGCGTTTTCAAATGCAAACAGCCCTCCAAATTAGGGATGTCCTGCTTCTTATAACCACTGCTAAGCAACCACCTGCACATGCGCCTATTCAGAAGCTGGACCACTACTCGTCCCATATGCGACTCCTCTGGTGTTTTATTCGTCAATCTGTCTCAGCTTTGCGAGGGAGCTAGCAAATTATGTATTGCTCGTTTTGTCAAAGTCATCACTGATGACAATTCCGGCGTCAAGAGGCTCATTTTATCCTGCAGATGTTGGGTTTCTCTAACAACCCCTACCCTCCCAGAGATAAATACATCACACACACATACACAAACACACATGTGCATGTGAAGTACATCTTGGAATAAGAGATCCCAGATGCACACGCACCAGTTGTACAATGGGAAATAAAGAAATAAGTGCATCTTTTCGAAAACTCAAGAAGCTCCCCACTTCAACTCTGCAGAGCACACCAGTAGGTGCTATATTTAGTGTTAGAAGAGGGTGGGATGAATTGTGGGGAACCACTGAGCTTTTTATAGTAAGCGAATGGTCTTCTCTCAGTCGCTCTTGGGTAGCAGCCCAAATTTCAGCAGACCACAATGATGCCATTTCTATCCAGCCCCTCCCACTGTATCTGTTTGCGACACAGATATTTCAGATGTCATTTTAGTGTTAAAAAGGTAACGGGACCCCTGACCATTAGGTCCAGTCGTGGCTGACTCTGGGGTTGCGGCGCTCATCTCGCTTTATTGGCCAAGGGAGCCGGCGTACAGCTTCCGGGTCATGTGGCCAGCATGACTAAGTCGCTTCTGGTGAACCAGAGCAGCACACGGAAATGCCGTTTACCTTCCCGCTGGAGTGGTACCTATTTATCTACTTGCACTTTGACGTGCTTTCGAACTGCTAGGTTGGCAGGAGCAGGGACCGAGCAACGGGCGCTCAGCCCGTTGCGGGGATTCGAACCGCGACCTTCTGATTGGTAAGTCCTAGGCTCCGTGGTTTAACCCACAGCGCCACCCGCGTTTTAGTGTTACTTCCATATTAAAGCAAAAACAGAGCCAGTTATTGAGATATTACGCTAAACCTAATGTAGGTACTTGCCATGAGGTTCTTTGCTTGATAGACCAGAACTCAGCATCTTTCCTCCATAATGGAACTGAAAGCAGTGTACAGTGGTACTTTGGTTTTAGAACAGCTTAGTTTATGAACAACTTGGAAACAGAACGCTGCAAACCTGTAAGTAGGTGTTTCAGTTTGTGAAGTTTCCCTTGGAATCTTCCTGTTGGGTCTGTTCCATTTGTAAATTGAGTCCCCCGCTGCTAATCAGAGGTTTCCTATTGAGTCTGTCGTCTGAGCACCCATGCAACACAGAGGTGATATTTGGAGCTTTTGTTTTTGCTATTTTTATTGCATTTTTGTTTGTGTGGCTTTTTTGGGTGGTTTTTTTTTTTTTTTTACTGTGACCTGTCCTTTGTTTTATAGGACTGACTTGTGACTGTGGATTGTGATTTCGTTTTTGTGACTTGTTTTTGTGACAGTATGGAACCCAATTCAGCTACTAATTGATTGATTGTGTGACTGCAGAAATGGATAAAAGCCCCCCATCCAAAAAATGACTATCATCAGTGCACGTTAAAAAAAATTTTTTTTTAAATCAGCTACAAACTATCTTATTTCTTTTATAGCACAGTACATTGGTTATTGCTTTCATTTTATGGATCAATGGTCTCATTAGATAGTAAAATTCATGTTAAATTGCTGTTTTAGGTGTTGTTTTTAAAAGTCTGGAACGGATTAATCCATTTTGGATTACTTTCTACGGGAAAGCGCACCTTGGTTTTAGAACGTTTTTGTTTTGGAACAGACTTCCGGAATGGATTAAGTTTGGGAACCGAGGTACCACTGCACTTGTTCCTGGCACATCCCCATGCAGTTGGTGACCAGACCTGGAACTGCTTAGCTTTAGGTGCCTTCAGACATGCTCAAGTATGTGTAATACATATATTCTTCCCCTCCAACAGGGCTAGTGGCCATTTAGGTTGAGGAAAAATTGAAACGAAAAAGAGTTAAATGCCCCTTCTCCCCCCTCCTCCTCATTGCACTGATAAAATTCCAAACTCCCCACTGTGATTTCTTTTCATTTCTTTGTTTAAAGTGGGGAAATCCAGTCACAGATTTTGCCTCATCTCATCTGTTTTGTACCTCGCAATGAAGCTTTGTTGTGTTAAATGCCAGCACATCTCAGTTGACGCAGATAGGAGTTTCTTATTTTGGTAATCAGCAATGGGAAGCCAGCTAAACCCATTAAGTCTCTCAGGACGAAGGGATTAAGTGGCTTTGGGAATTGCCACTGGGCATTGAGCTCAATAGTTTTGGGGAAACAGAAAACCCTTAAATGGCTGAGCAGTATTTTGCAAATATTAAAGAGCTTATTCTAGTCAGAATTCTACACTGTCAAAGTTATGGGAAAGAATCAAATTGTTTTTACACTCAAGTATGGTTTTAAAAAGCAGAGACATCACCTTGCTAACAAAGGTCTGCATAGTTAAAGCTATGGTTTTCCCAGTAGTGATGTATGGAAGTGAGAGCTGGACCATAAAGAAGGCTGGTCGCTGAAGAATTGATGCTTTTGAATTATGGTGCTAGAGGAGACTCTTGAGAGTCCCATGGACTGCAAGAAGATCAAACCGATCCATTCTTAAGGAAATCAGCCCTGATTGCTCACTGGAAGGACAGATCCTGAAGCTGAGGCTCCAATACTTTGGCCATCTCATGAGAAGAGAAGCCTCCCTGGAAAAGACCCTGATGTTGGGAAAGATGGAGGGCACAAAGAGAAGGGGACGACAGAGGACGAGATGGTTGGACAGTGTTCTTGAAGCTACCAGCATGAGTTTGACCAAGCTGTGGGAGGTGGTGGAGGACAGGGGTGCCTGACGTGCTCTGGTTCATGGGGTCATGAAGAGTCAGACAGGACTAAATGACTAAACAACAACAACATAGAACAAAAGAACTCTAGAAATCTCTGCATGAAGCTGCCACCAGTGGTTTTTGCCCAACTCCATTATCCCACCAATAGAACAAGTTTTAGCAAATGACCATACACTAGAGTAGAAGCAATAACATGGGGTGGGTGGATGACACCAATATAGTGGCTCAGTAAGTCAACCCCTGTAGGAAGTCCATTTGTCTTGCTTTTTCTTACTAACATTTTTGACTTGCAAGAATGCATAATTTACTGAAACATTTGATAGGCAGGTTGATATTAAGATCATATTAAAATAGGAACATTTTAATACATAGAAAATATGAAACACATATAATAAATTTTCCCCCTTAAAAAGGGTTCTAATTCTATGCATGGGGAAAGTTTTTACTCTGTAAAATATTTCAGCTGCACTCCTAACTCCAACCTCATTGGATTCAATAGGACTTAGTTCTGAGTATTGGTTCTGAGTATTATTTACTAAATTTCTCTGCTAGCCTTTCTCCTAAAGGAGCCTTGGGTGGCAAACACCACAGCGATATAACAGTGCTACAGTGGTATCTCTGGTTATGTACTTAATTCATTCCGGAGGTCCGTTCTTAACCTGAAACTGTTCTTAACCTGAAGCACCACTTTAGCTAATGGGGCCTCCTGCTGCTGCCACACGATTTCTGTTCTCATCCTGAAGCAAAGTTCTTAACCTGAGGTACTATTTCTGGTTTAGCGGAGTCTGTAACTTGAAGCGTATGTAACCTGAAGCGTATGTAACCCAAGGTAGCACTGTATTTGAAAAATAAAAATAAAGCAATTTTAAATATTTTAAAACTATTTTAAATAATTTTTAAAGTTAAGAACCTCTAAAAATATCTAAGTAGACATGGTTAGGATTACATTATTCGGCTGTTCAATGATGTGAAAACTGGAAACATTTAGATGGGCCTCCTAACTGTAAAACTAACCAATAGTTCAAACTAGATGGGTTGACTAATGTGGAGAAACATCTTTCTCGCCTTTCCAGTCCTTGAGATGGCTTATATCAGAAAAAAATGAAATAAAATAATTACAGCATAAAAAATGAAATGACTGAACAAATGGAAAAGTGACAGATAAGCAATTAGTGGACTAGTTCAGTGATTTTAGATTCTGTGGTTAACAGTGTTATTGGGGCTCCCCTCTACCTCTGAGAAACAGTCCGATTTGTCTCTATAGACAGTGCAAGCTGGGCCTGCTAGCATTTGGCCCTTGGCACTGAACAATGCAGCAGTTCCCAGGAAAATCTTTACCATTATTGACTGTTAAAGTCATTATTGACTTCTAGAGCACACTCATTGTACTAAACCTCCATGCCATTGTTGGCAACGGAACCACTGCTTCAATACACAGCCGTCTGGATCATAGCCAGTGTCTGGCCCACAGTTCTGAAACCTTTCTTAGCCAATCTCCTTTCTGCTAGAAATTTTCAGATCTTACCCACTGGATACTTCATGTCTACTATTTAAGGAGGTGCTTCCAGGCATCTCCCACATCAAAACTGAATGAAAACAAACCAATCAAAACTGATTTTTAGCACTGGGACACCACAGTTGATGTTGTTGTTGTTGTTGTTGTAAATGTGAATATCCTCTATTTACCTTAGCTTTCATGTGATTTACCATTGAATGTTTAGGAGTGAACAAAAATGCAGTAACACAAAAGAAGTTTTAACAAGCTTCCATGAGGCTGACAATAAGAGATGGGGACTCAGGAACATGGAAATAATAAGCAATGAGAATGCCAGCAAGCACTAGCCTCAAACAGGCACAAAATATAAAAATACACACACATGCATTCTGCAGTCTGGTTTTGCTTTAACTATTTAGAGTGTTTCAGATTTATTTGCACCAGAAATCTTTAGGTTCCAGTCATGTGGATGCTGATTCTCCCCTTCTTTGAAAATTACTGTATGAAATGTCCGGTTTTGGCACCTTTGGACTAATGTGTGGGTCTGAACTTAGCTATGCAACAGGTTTCACGCTTATTGAAATATTAATTTAAATACCGTTTTTGTACAATAATAAAAAAATATTATAACAGATTAAAGCAGAAATGGAATGGAACTGTGGGTGATAAACAAACAAATGGAAAACAAACCAGAGGTAGACAGATTCCTGTGTGATTTTTGCAGGTATTTCTGCCTTTCCAAAATGTGACATCACATGTCCAGGACATTGGTTCATAAAAACAATATGTGCAAATGTTGCTGGGAAGGGCATTCCAAATACTGTATTTTTCAGTGTATAAGACTATAGATGTTCCCTATTTTTTCAAGTTTAAAATTGGGGGGTTGTCTTATATGCTGATAGTGCCTATGGGGGATTTTTTTATATATATATTTTTTGGATTTGATATCCCGCCTTTCACTCCCCTTCAGGAATCTCAAAGCGGCTAACATTCTCCTTTCCCTTCCTCCCCCACAACAAACACTCTGTGAGGTAAGTGGGGCTGAGAGACTTCAAAGAAGTGTGACTAGCCCAAGGTCACCCAGCAGCTGCATGTGGAGGAGTGGAGACGCGAACCCGGTTCCCAAGATTACAAGACTACCGCTCTTAACCACTACACCACACTGGAGTCCCAAAAAATAGGAGTCGTGTTATACACGGAAAAATACGGTAGTTGGCTCACGGTCCAGACCTGGTTACAGGTAGGTAGCCCTGTTGGTCTGCCGTAGTCGAAACAAAATAAAAAATATCCTTCCAGTAGCACCTTAGAGACCAACCAAGTTTGTTATTGGTATGCACACGAAAGCTCATACCAATAACAAACTTAGTTGGTCTAGACCTGGGGTATCCAATGTGGTCCCCTCTGAATATTGCTGGACTCCAACTCCTTTCACCCTCAGCCAGCATGGCAAATGGCCCAGGACAATGGGAGTTGGAGTCCAACACCATCTGAAGGGCACCACATTGACTATTTCTGCTTCACCACCCTCTCCTCACTCAGAGTGCTAAGTTGTTTCCTCATGCACCTGGGCCAGGACTTTGCACAGTGTTATTCACCACTCAAAGTGCTGACCAGCTTGGCATTATATCTTACAGCTCTCCATCAAAGTGCTGACCACTTTGCTCTTGTACATGGGGCGCAGAAAACTGATTCTTCTTCCTTGCTCTGTGTGATTATCGTAACGGTGTATCATTTTTCATAACAAATCACCACTCTTTTGTGGATCCAGGGGAAATGTCTGAATACCTGTTTTTCTTTGTCTCGGACAGGCATACTTTGCTGTGAATATGCAATTTCTCCCCCAATACCAAACAACAGAAATCATGAAAAAAGATATCAGTGGATGTCAACTACAGATATCACATATCCTGGACAAATATTGGACAAATATTTGAGTGTTCAGAGAACATCCAGAGATAGAATGCTGCCACAGAGCACATTTTGTGGTGGTATGGGGGGGGGGAATTCATGGTGAACCAAGCATTGTCTGAAATGATTTAAAGCTGCCTCCATATGGATGTCTTAATGTATGGGCTTTTCCACATTTCCACATGCCCCATGCCTAGAAAGCGATGGTCTGAGTGGTTTTCCCCTTGCCAGAAGGCTTTCTAAGGACAGGTCCAAGCTGGTTTCCCATTTCCCTGCTCCTTTTCCAGGGAAAACCTGCTCTTTAGTGCTAAATCAGAACAACCAGCTATCCGTGGGAAACCAGGTTGCTGTTTGTTCCGATTTAGCACTAAAGAGTGGTTTTCCCTGGGGGAAAGCCGTGGGACAAGAGGAAGTGCAGATAAACCCTATGCCTCAGTTCTAAGGTTTGACAGGATATGTGAAGCTCAGAAACAGGTAGCAAAGTGCATTCATTTTTAATTTGAATGAAAAATGAAATGATTGTTCATCCCCCCCTCCCCGGTTTTGTATCTAATTTACATATGTGAGTAAGGAATGAAAATATAAAAATGAAGGGGAGAAAGTATGAAAATCCTTTCATTTCATTTCTCCCATTTGTTTCTCGTCACAGGAGGGTTTTCTGAAATTGACAAAAGGGGTTGTATTGTTTTGCTTAGCAAATTTATACAAACTGATATATTCAGGGAACGTTCCATAGAGAGAGGTGATCTTGGGATGCTCAGAGTGTGACAAGACGTGAAAACTGTCCATTCGGAAGCATAAAGCAATAGGAAACTTTAGAGGATGATATCCAGTGCCAGATTTAGGTTTGATGAGGCCCTAAGCTACTGAAGGTAACATGGCCCTTTGTATGTCCAGCTGTCCTTTGTCAACAACAAATTGTTGCTGTTTTTTGTGTTGAATATATGCTATACGGTAATTTATGGACCTAATAGGATGCAGAATGTAGGCATATAGAAATGAGCAAACCAGTAATATTTTAGGGAGCAGGCTAGCAGGTGGGGCCCATTACTTACATTATAGGAACCTACACAACACAAAACACTGTTGCTGTGTGTAGGTTTTATTTTATTTGTTTTTTATCTTATATTTTGGAAATGTACATCAGGTTTTTTCTCTTTAAATTTTTGGGGGGCCCCCAAGAGAGTGGTGTCCTAAGCTATAGCTTGTTTAGCTTAGGGGCAATATTAAAAATTAGAAGTTACCTGAAAGTACCAAACAGGCCTAAGTATTAAATTAAAGGTAAAGGTAAAGGTACCCCTGCCCGTACGGGCCAGTCTTGACAGACTCTGGGGTTGTGCGCCCATCTCACTTAAGAGGCCAGGGGCCAGCGCTGTCCGGAGACACTTCCGGGTCACGTGGCCAGCGTGACATCGCTGCTCTGGCGAGCCAGAGCCACACACGGAAACGCCGTTTACCTTCCCGCTGGTAAGCGGTCCCTATTTATCTACTTGCACCCGGAGGTGCTTTCGAACTGCTAGGTTGGCAGGCGCTGGGACCGAGCAGCGGGAGCGCACCCCGCCGCAGGGATTCGAACCGCCGACCTTTCGATCGGCAAGTTCTAGGCGCTGAGGCTTTAACCCACAGCGCCACCTGCGTCCCAAGTATTAAATTAGGAGTTAGTTAAATAAATGAGATTTATAACGTTAAGAAATGTTAAGAAATCTGTTCATAACTGGAATATTGTGTTTTAATAATGATATTGGAAAACTGTTACATTCAGATACAAGGAAACTCAGATGGGAGGGACTAGAGGAAGTCAAATAATATGTTCATGAGGTTGGAAGTTTAAATAATTAATTAATTTGTGTTAATTTGTGTTGTTTATGTGTTTGTTGTTATATTTTTTGTTTTTATTTGCTTTCTTTTTCCTCTTTCTTTCTTTCTTTCTTTTTTTTTTGGTGGTGCAACACTTCTTGCAGTATGTGTTATATTTGTATGAAACTTAATAAAAAATATTGTAATAAATAAATAAATAAATAAATAAATAAATTTTGGGGGGCCCCCAATAGAGGGGCGGATTTATACATAAATCCGGCACTGATGATATCCCTTTATGAAATTCCTATAAAATGGCAAGTCTTTGTCCCATGTGGTTGATGAAACATGGTTGGCCTGATGTCTTAGGTGAATTGTGTAGCACTTCAGAATAACATGCTATCCACATGGAAAACGGCAGTGTTATACATGTAAGAAAACAGGTGGCATGTCCACTGTAATCAATATAGAACTGAAATGATTGAGGTGGGGGGAAGAGTGGCACAGTAATGAAAGAGACATGAAACAAATGATACAGTAACAAATGGAAGCTGAAACTAATGGACCTGCTACAAATGAAACAAATAATGAAGATAACCAAATGAGCACCTCTACAATTAGGCCTGTTCAAATAGGTCAGGCTATGGCCATTGTTTAACTCAGTCTTCAAATACAACAGTCTTGTGTTTGAGAAATGGTAACTTCCTAGATATATTTGTCTATTAATGATTGTGTGAGGTTAATGGACACTCGTAGGAGCTGTGTGACCCTTGTCCCTAGCCCTGAAGCTACCTGGAGCAATTAGGCTAAGCTGCATAACTTGGGGGAAGCAAGTTATCAACCAGTTGCCAGGGCAACCAGAGCACACACTAGACCAATGGTGGTTTTTGTATGGTTGGATGTGCCAGAAGAAATCAAGTATACTCAAGCTGAAATCTTGAATTTTTGAACATTTGGCTTGAAACTAGGGAGCAGGGGCAAACATGGGGAACAAAATTGTGTGTGTGGTTGTTTTTCATGGAATAGCATGATTGGGGGCAAAATTGAGAGGATTGTCTGTTGGTGCAAAATATATCGTATTTTTATTTATTTATCGTAAAACCTTTTATTGGCATCACATAAAACATCCAAAACAATACAGAATTACCACTTCCCCAGTGGCACATTTGCTAAAAGAAAGGAGGCAGAGCAGTCTATCGTCACATCTCTTGGTCTCCAGGGAGATCAGACATCTGCAGTGTATTTCGACGACAAAAAAAAAAACCAATAGAGATATTTAGCCACTAACTTGGTGAGCTCCTGATCATTCCCCAGTAATAGAAAATGTATGACCTCTGACTCTGGTTTCCATTTGGGGATACAGAGTTGATCTAGAAATTGCTGGTGGAGATCAGCATATAGTTTACAATTGAGAACCATACGTGTAAGGGTTTCCACCAGGTGGTCTTCACATGGGCAAGTTCTTTCTCCTTCCATCCTGCCCGAGAACCTTCCCCAAAGGAGGTTTGATGGATTTGAATTAAACCTGGCCAGCGAAAATGTCCTTCTTTCTTGAGGGTTAAGCAGAAATTCAAGGTAATTATGGTTAGTTTCATGTGCCCAAGAAAGTTGAAAATAAAGAGGGGGACATGTTTTCTCTGCTGCTACTGTTAGTTCTTGGCAATATATATAGAGAGAACAAAAAAATTCCTTCCAGTAGCACCTTAAAGACCAACTAAGTCAGTTCTTGGTATGAGCTTTCGTGTGCATGCACACTTCTTCAGATACACTGAAACAGAAGTTTTCAGACCCTTCTATATAGTGAGAAGGTGGGGAGGGGTATTACTCAGAAGGGTGGTGGGAATGGGTGATTGGCAGATAGCTGTGATGAGCCTGTTGACGACTCTTAACGACTGCAATAGGTCTTACAGGAAAAAGCAAGGAGTGAAAAGGTGAAAAATGGCTTTGTCATGTATAATGAGATAAGAATCCAAGGTCTTTGTTCAGACCAGGTCTCTCCATGGTTTTAAGTTTGGTGATAAGTTGCAATTCAGCAGCTTCTCTTTCCAGTCTATTTCTGAAATTCCTTTGTAGTAAAACAGCTACTTTGAGAACTGACTTAGTTGGTCTTTAAGGTGCTACTGGAAGGAATTTTTTTGTTTTGACTATGGCAGACCAACACGGCTACCTATCTGTAACTGGATATATAGAGAGAGCGTTTCTAGATGCCCAGAGCCAAGTTTGGGGCAAGTACTATTTAGTGAGAGAACCCCAACAGAGATTTAAAATCACAACACATGCTGCAAAGTAAAGTGTGGAAATATAAGCTGTAAAATGTGCCCTTCCAAGTAAATTCCAAAATTTTCCCCTTTCTCCGGAATAGGAAAAGACCGCATATTTGGTAATTTAAAAATTGGCTTACTTAGCCTTACTAGTCTGGTTCATGTGTTTTTCTATGCGCCAGTCAGAAAACTTGCACAGGCAGTAAAACTTAGCTTCGTGAAAGTTCCTAAATTATTTGTATAGGAACTCAAGAGTGGCTAGTGAGAGCCTTGTGGATGAGCAGAACAACAAACCTCTGAGTATCTCAGGTAGACTGGTGGGGGCCAATCGGCTTAGCTATTTCCTTCTAAGGTAGGGGAAGAGACATAGCTAAGCCTGACAGGACAGCTTACTCTATGGTATTAACCCCTTCAGGCATTAATTAGACCTAAGCATGTTGGTTATATGAGGCTTGTTACCCAAATCAGTGGCTTGTGGCAGCAGTTGTGTTTTTCTTCTTTCTTTTTTGCTGCCATTCCATGTTGTCCTGTTGTAGGTGATACCGAAAAAGTGGAGAAATGGTGGTTGGCATGAATGGTAATATGGTTGGCCATTTTCCCCATAATGTTATGCTCTGGTGTATTCTGGGCAACTAGGAGAGCAGGACGCCAAGAGGCAGTACTAACGGGAATCTGTTCTCATTGCTAGGAAAATGTCTGATTAGAACTCCTTGAGAAAATACCCCCCTTTTTTTGCAAATACTCTGGGGACTGGAACATAAAGGCGTGTGTATCTGATTAGGCCAGGCATGGCCAAACTTGGCCCTCCAGATGTTTTGGAACTACAATTCCCATCATCCCTGACCACTGGTCCTATTAGCTAGGGGTGATGGGAGTTGTAGTCCCAAAACATCTGGGGGGCCAAGTTTGGCCATGCCTGGATTAGGCAGTACAGTGGTACCTCGGGTTAAGTACTTAATTCATTTGGGAGGTCCGTTCTTAACCTGAAACTGTTATTAACCTGAAGCACCACTTTAGCTAATGGGGCCTCCTGCTGCCGCCACACTGCCGGAGCACAATTTCTGTTCTCATCCTGAAGCAAAGTTCTTAACCCGAGGTACTATTTCTGGGTTAGCGGAGTCTGTAACCTGAAGCGTATGTAACCCGAGGTTGCACTGTATCAGCCTCCATACTTCTGAGAAGAAAGGCTACCATGACAGTAGAAATATCGTTGAGCCCTGATTTTTTTCCCATCAGAGAAAGGAAGTATTGCCTTGATAAGTTTCATTGTGATGTTTACCTCCTTCATCCCAATCATCTCTCTCCTTTTAAATCTCCTTTTTGTTCCTATTTCCAGAAACAGTTTAGTCTTCCCTACAAATTGTACAAATCATGGAGCTAGCAGTTAGAGTTATTGTAGGAGCACAAATAGCTGAAGACAGATCGCAACGTCCCCAGTGATCAAGGAACTATATAATGCTGACGTGCTCGAGCAACGGCAGCAAAAATTCTATAAGCCAGCTGCTTAGATTTCAGCAACCTCACCCCCTTCATCTCTTTCTCTCTCTCCCTCCCTCTGATAACAACAAACTAAACCCACCCTTGTTACTTCCATAACAAATATAGCCCAGACTTTCAAAAGCGAGTGGAGCGGGAGGGGGGGGGGATCATCACTGAATTCTTCATTGCTTTGTGATCATTTTTGCATTTAAAAATGAACTTGTAGGGGATGCTGATATGACTGGAGATAAAAGAGCCCCTCTCCTTGTGAGTTGTTAATCTGAAGAGGCAGCTTGCATCTCAGTACTCATTCCCAGTGTGGCCAGAAGCCCGTAGTCAAAGAATTGGCCATTTAATTCAAGCGAATGAGTGCAAAGCAGCAAGATCCCCTCCCTGTTTCCTGGCTTGTTTAGGTTGGCCATTCCATGATACTTGCAGTTACCTTGATGCATTATGTGCGAAAGGAGTCCATGAGAATAAAAAGGGGGGGGGGCAAGCACCTCTGCTAGACCTGCCTCAAAAAATACACAGCTTCCCCAAGACCTCCATCCAACAGCCACAAGTTGTTTTTAATGATTATTTACTTGATTATTTTGTGTACCCCACCAGCAAATGGTGCTCAAGGTGGCATACAATTAAATACTACAAATTAAAGCCTACAAATACAATTAAATAAAGACGTTAGAAACATACCAACAGCACAGGTGAAACAGCATTAAAAACAATCACTTTAAGCCATATGATACTATATTTATAAGTCGTTTTATGGGCCAAAGGTCTGTGTAAATAAAAATGGAGGAATGTCATTGGATACAGGTCACCCTTGACAAGGAGCTTCAAAGCAGCCACTCAGAATGCCTTCTTTTGAATTCCAACCAAATAATAAAACAACAACAACAACAACAATTTATTATTTCTACCCTGCCCATCTGGCTGGGTTTCCCCAGCCACTCTGGGCGGCTCCCAACAGAATATTAAAAACACGATAAAACATCAAACATTAAAAACTTCCCCTAAAGAGGGCTGCCTTCATATGTTGGCAGAAAAGAAAGGATGTTAAAACACATGTAGGCTTCTATGGGAGAACATGATCTTTTCCATAGCCTGGTCACAGGCTATTAGAGCTTTCTGCGTCATAACCAACACTTGGAATCCAGAAACGGACTGGTAGCAGGTGCACCAACTCTAGTGGGGGGTGAGGTATCATTGGTCCCCATAATGTTTTTTGAAAGGGGGCCGAGCTGCCCCAATATTGAGGGGGCAAAGGAAGCTGAGCGCAGAGCTGAATGTGATGCAAAGCCACTCCCGACATAAGGCGGTGGGGGTGGGCTTACTAGGGGTCATTTAAGGTCGGGGCAGCCCTGGCTTCCCTGGTTTCCCACCCACCCACCCACCCTCTAGGTTTGCATTTGGACTTTGCTATGGGTTTCGGCTGGTCGCCACAAAGGGCCTGGTAGGAGTTTTTCCATTTGGCTAATTGGCTGTATTTTGGAAGCCACTTGGTTTTTTCGCCTACCTCGTAGCAAAACGTCACAACACCTTTGGTTTGGGCGGTTAGGCATTGGCAGGGGTATTGTTATGCAAATGAGTTGGGGGGGAGGAACGCCATCACCTCCCCCAAATCTTGAAGGGTAGTTCGTTAAAGGACTCCGGGGGGCGTCGCCTCGTCCGAAACCTATGGAGGCTAGGGCCTAAAGCGCGCTCCCGAGCGGTAACCCCACGGGGAGCGCCTAGGGATGTGCATCTCGGGGGGCTCCCCCTGTTGGTGCTTAACCTTTCCTGGTTTTACCGGTTAGTCTAATTGGGCCAATGCCTAAAGCCAATACCGCTTTTACCTGTAATCAATAAAGTTGTGGCCATTTTTCGCCCATTAACCTAAATTCTGGTGTCCGGCGTCTTTATTTATTCCATCTGTGGGAGGGTGCGGGAATCGCCACGCAAATTCAGTGGCTGGCTCCTTCAGAGCGCTCAGCCTCCTCCAGACATTGTGATGTCATGCACAACGCCATCCCCCTAAATCTTAGGGGCAACTTGGCACCTCTGACTAGTAGCCAGTGAAGGTGTTGTAATATGGGAGTGAGATGTTCCCTGTAACTGGACCCAGACAGGGTCTGTTTGAAGTTTTAATCCAAGCCAAACAGGAAATATTCCTTCCCAACACACACACATACACAACTACAAATATGTTGACACTGTTAGAATTCCTGCTCCATGATTGCAGCCATGGGATTGTTGTCTATCACATGACAGTATATGTTTTGACTCCACAGAGTGGGAAGTGATGGAGACAGGATGTTTGTGTTACTGTGTTCTGTGAAGTGGGACTATTGTCCTTTGTTCTTTTCCTCTTTGCTGTCTGATGCTAGAGAGAGAGAGAGCCATGTTGCAGTGCTGCGTGTGTGTTTATCTGTAAATAAAGTAGATTTGCCAAAATTCTGAGTTGCTGAGGTCTGTTATGCAAGTTGTGCAAACTCTGCAGATCCCTAAGTGTGCCGGTGTCTGTTGGCATCAATCGCTGTGATGTTTGGGCAGAAGAAAGCTATTGAAACTCCTGAACGATCGACCAGGAGGGAGAGAACATGCCAGTCGGGCATGTGTCTCTGCCAGGGTCCTACTCAAGTGTAGGATGAGCTCCTGACAGACACCTCTGCTCTCTGCATGCTGAGAACGTTCAAGTTGTGAGCTTTCCATGGGATAATTCCAGCTAACTTCGTGTCTGTGGCTTGCCTGCCACAATGCAGTATATATTCCAACGGTCTTGCAGTCTGAACACTAGAGGGCTCTTCATCATTGTACGCTTGTGGTGTGAGAGCTGGTCCAGTTCAACATTTTCCCATGCCACTCAGACAATGGGAAAAGGCAAAGGCAACCTCTCCCCCTTCAAGGGATGCTGCTGTTTCTGGGGAGGTGGTCTGGTGGCACAGGCTTCTCCCACACGTCCTGGGACATCTCGCATTACCCAGTGGTGTGAGAAGCAGCAGCCACCAATTCTTGTGGAAGCATGAATTCTTGATACTTGAGGCAGAGGTCTTTCCCCGCCCTGGAATAAAACTAGAGGCACACTTACACTCAGTACATATTGTCTCCACCAGCATTCAGAACCTTTTTATGTGCAAAAATATACATGCTTATTTTTTTCTGCCAGCTCTCAGGCATCCTCCCTGTGATTGATCTAAACCACAGAGCCTAGGGCTTGCTGATCAGAAGGTCGGTGGTTCGAATCTCCGCAATGGGATGAGCTCCTGTTGCAATGGGTGAGTTCGAAAGCACGTCAAAGTCCAAGTAGATATATAGGTACCGCTCCGGTGGGAAGGTAAATGGTGTTTCCGTGCGCTGCTCTGGTTTGCCAGAAGTGGCTTAGTCAAGCTGGCCACATGACCCGGAAGCTGTATGCCGGCTTCCTCGGCCAATAAAGCGAGATGGGCACCACAACCCCAGAGTTGTCTGCGACTGGACCTAATGGTCAGGGGTCCCTTTACCTTTACCTTTATTTATTTTTCTGTCCCCTCTCAGGCATCCCCCTTGTGACTGTAGGCTAGACCGGTTAATATTGATTCCTAGCATCCTGCCTTCCTCTTGGTTCCAATGAGTTAAAGGTTCAGGGTGCTTTCTGAATAAGTTCTAAGAGGCATGGGACAGTGGATGCTTCCAACCTCATGGCTTAATTCATGGGTAGGAAAGCTAAGGCCTGGGGGCTGGATCTGGTCCAAATTGCCTTCTAAATCTGGCCTGCGGAGGTCCAGGAATCAGTGCGTTTTTACATGAGTAGAATGTGTGCTTTAATTTAAAATGCATCTCTGGGTTATTTGTGGGGCATAGGAATTCGTTCATCCCCCCCCCAAAAAAAAATATATAGTCCGGTCCCCCACAAGGTCTGAGGGGCAGTGGACCGGCCCCCTGCTGAAAAAGTTTGCTGACCCCTGGCTTAATTCTTTAAGGTGTACCAGTTCCCTTCAAGACACACTAGTGTTGTCCAGCACGTATGTTGGGAATCATTCATATAAAAAGTTATTTTGATGATCACCTGTCTCCCAAAATAATGAACGGGCTTTTGTGCACATTCATAACAGAGCCCTTGCAGAAAAAGCCTGATTAAAATTCCGTTTGGTGGGTAAGATTTCTGAAGGTGCCTTTGAAAGCCTGTCCATAAATGATATCCTTTCCTAACCACTCTGTCACTGAACTGCTCTAGTGGTACAAAGATCCAAAGTAGTGAATCAGGATTGTGCTGGTCAAGCATCAAGGATCAGAGCTCATCAGTAGTTTCACAGTAACTGCACAATGATCCATATTCAAACATGGCTTGGTTATGTTGGCTGCAACCTGCACACCATTTATTCCTTAGCAGCTCTACAAGGTCAAGGTGGGACTGCTCCTATTGAGGCAGCTGTGCTTTCATTATTAAATTTGCAGCTCCCCTTGACTGCTTGGAAGAAAAGGAAAAAAGATACCAAGAGATCCAAAACATGTAGCTTCTCTGACAATGTCCACTTTAAGCTAGCATCACCACCATCCCACTGTTCTATCCAGTGCCTACATCAGCTTCCATAAAAGGAGTTAAATGATAATGCAGTAGTAGTAGTAAACATTGATATTATATTAGTAGTAAACTGATGTCTGGGCCTGTACCATTTTAGGCTGCAGATAACATGTGTTCTGCAAATATTATGGCACATCACCAATTAATGTGTGGTAGAATTCCTCTTATCACTCAACAGGAATATACAGAAACTAGCCTGCAGTGAGCATATTCTCTCTATGGTTTGGTCATAGGTATGGGTGAAACCCGGGTGGCACTGTGGTCTTAACCACTGAGTCTAGGGTTTGCTGATTGGAAGGTTGGAGGTTCGAATCCCCGTGATGGGGTGAGCAATGTTGAAACTGAAGTGCGGCTATCATTTGAATTTTGCCCACCCCCAAATTTTGCAATGCAGTTCCCCAAGCAAGAAAATGTTTACCAAAATACAAAAAAAATGGGGAAAGTGTGGACAAGCATACAGGAAAAGATTGTTCCTATTTTTAAAGGCCTAGTCTGCATGAACAGCGGAAGAAATCATAATTTTTCCCTCCCTATACCACTTCTATGGGATGCGGGTGGTGCTGTGGTCTAAACCACAGAGCCTAGGGCTTACCGATCAGAAGGTCAGCAGTTCAGATCCCCGTGATGGGGTGAGCTCCCGTTGCTCGGTCCCAGCTCCTGCCTACCTAGCAATTTGAAAGCACATCAAAGTGCAAGTAGATAAATAGGTACCTCTCAGGTGGGAAGGTAAATGGTATTTCTGTGCACTGCTCTGGTTTGCCAGAAGCAGCTTAGTCATGCTGGCCATATGACCCAGAAGCTGTCTGTGGACAAACACGGGCTCCCTCGGCCTATAGAGCGAGATGAGCATCACAACCCCAGAGTTGGACACGACTGGACCTAATGGTCAGGGGTCCCTTTTTATGGGTGAAACATGATGGCAATCTGGTAGATACAGTATTTGGGAACTGAATATACAGTAGCACTTTTCTTTCTTTCTTTCAAAAGTCCATCCTCCCAGATTGACCACATCCCTTGCAATAAGCTTTGCTGTTCCTATAAAATGCCTGTAAAAACAAAAGAGCCTTGTTCCTTGCCAACTTTTGTTTTCCATACCTGAACAAGAGGGGGAGGTTCCAGCTGGCTGCCTGAAACAAAAAGAGGATAGGACCATTTTGTTTTCAGTGGCCAAAGTCTCTTGAGGTCTTTGCATGCCAGCCTTGCTCTCCTTCCAAAAAGTTTTGTGCTAGTATACCAGCTCCAGTCCATTCTTTCTCCAAGGTGACAGGAAAGGCAAGAACACAAAGCCTTTGACATTTGTTGCCTACCTGCAAAGAAACCCCTATTGGACCCATAAAGCTTGAATACACTTTCCCTTGGGACCTCATCATTTTTTTTAAAAAAAAATATATAATGGATGGCCCTGAAACTGCACAACCTTTGCCCAAAAGCTGGCAAGCTATATTGGTAACAAGAGGGATTGTACAGTTGGAAGTGTATACATAGAGAAAAGAAAACAGGCCAACAGGCAGAGCAGCCCTTCGCAAGACAGATTTTTAAAAGGCAGTACTGCACACCACACCACACCCAGGGGTCAGCAAACCTTTTCAGCAGGGGGCCGGTCCACTGTCCCTCAGACCTTGGTGGGGGGCAGGCGATATTTTGAAAAAAATAATAATGAACAAATTTCTATGCCCCACAAATAACCCAGAGATGCATTTTAAATTAAAGCACACATTCTACTCATGTAAAAATACATTGGTTCCTGGACTGTCCAATGGCCGGATTTAGAAGGCGATTGGGCCAGATCCGACCCCCGGGCCTTAGTTTGCCTACCCATGTTCTTATCCCTATGATGGCCATTACAAAGTTGCTAAACCATGATCCAGATGAAGGAACAGAAGGTTCCTTATACATTCTATTGCTTGTGTTCATCTTACCCAACATGAAAACACCTGGCACAACAACCAGCATTTTACTCCACATTCAACCACCATCCTATAATGACTGCATGCCTAATGTGGCAATGTATGCAGTGGTGTATTGGTCTCTTGGGTGTTAGTGAAGGGGTAGTACCTCTGGCGGGGGAAACACCATGCTCATTCTGGGGTGGTTTGTCTACCTTTGATCCCTACCTTGCACTCAGCTCTCACCTGTGGCTCCTAGAAGCTGCCAGTGTGCAAAAGCGCCACACCCCGGAAAACAGCTTTGACTGGCCAGCTAAACCAGGTGAGGGTAGTCAATGAGTCTCAAACCCTCAGTGAGTTAGGGTCTTCCCCTGCAGGTGAAAACGGGGCTTCGGTAGATTGAGCAGACAAGATCAATAGTGGGCTCAACAGTCAAGAAGGCAGCCACTGCACATGATGTAGAGGAAAATGAGGAGCAGATGGGGCTCATCAACCTGGGAAGGTAGCCCATCTAGGAGAAGGAAAACTCTGATCCTAAATCTCTGCTGAGAAAAAAAAGCTAAGGAGTAAACTCTACACAAATCTGGAGTGGATACCCCAAGACAGGTTGGATGGTGCTTTGTACGCCACCTTCCAGCAACTCCTGCAGCCAAGCTTGCTCTGCTTTCCTTTGAATCACATCAGTGCATCCAAGATGTGGGTCTTGTTGTCTGGGCAACTCAGGACCTCCATAGAACACTGTCCAGGCTTGCGTCCCAGGGTGGTCACTTTGGTAGTTTGACTTCACCCATGGAGGCACAGGGGTGTTGACAGACCAATGTCAACAACAATTGGTCTCTCATTCAACCCACTTGCCCACAGTTCTGCCCTCAAATGAACAAATAGATGATGTGCATCATTGCTTCTGAGCAATGGAATGGTTACTTTGATGGGCATGTAAAGGTAAAGGGACCCTGACCATTAGGTCCAGTCGTGGACGACTCTGTGGTTGCGGCGCTCACCTTGCTTTATTGGCCGAGGGAGCCGGCATACAGCTTCCAGGTCATGTGGCCAGCATGACTAAGCCACTTTTCGCGAACCAGAGCAGCACACGGAAATGCCGTTTACCTTCCCGCTGGAGCGGTACCTATTTATCTACTTGCACTTGGACATGCTTTCAAACTGCTAGGTTGGCAGGAGCAGGGTCCGAGCAACGGGAGCTTACCCCGTCGCGGGGATTTGAACCACTGACCTTCTGATCGGCCACCTGTGTTATACTGCCGCATATAACAATCCGGTAAATATACTTTTGAGATTTTCCTTGCATCACAACATTGGGAGAAGCACATTCCCTTTCAGCCCCAGCGTTACTTTGTACTAAATCCACTGCAAATTAAGCTAGTTTGTCTAGAGACTATTGCAGTTGCTCAGAGCTTGCGCAAGAGACAAGAGACAATGTAATGATCTGTGACTGCATACCATTCACGTAGGCTGCAACCATCACTCAACTGCATGATCCTCAGCATCAAGATTCATTAAAGTCGGTGGGAGCCGCCAAGCTAAAACTGTGCGTGTCACTTCGAAAATGTAGAGGTTAGTATTTGTGAATGAGAGGCTGAGACGAGGGAGAAAAGAATGAAAGCGAAATCAGAACAGCTGCAGATAAAGGCAAAGTTGAGCTTTTGTGGTTGTAGATTACTCTTTGGGACAATCACAACCCAAAAGAAAATAAACTGAAGCATTTCTAGAGGAAATGATATGACAATATATCATTTCACACACAACAAAATGCTCCCCCTTCCCTTCCTTGCCACACTTATCTAAATTGCTTTCCGTTTTCCATCGGCTTAAGAAATGTTACATATCAGCGCAACAACTTGAGTGTGCACCAGCAAATTATAGCATCCTTTCCCTTTCTCAAACAGCGCTGACAGTAATAAAGTGGTTCCTTGGAGTTTTGAAAGTGTTAAAAAGAAAGTTAAACCGTAATTACAGGCGGCGAGATGCTAAAGGGAGAACAACGCTGAATTGTAGCGGTGACATCTGGACTAGGAGAAGTGTGCACAATGTGTATCTGTCACTGACAACTCACTGGGCTACATTTAATTCAGAATCATCACTCATGTTGTCGTATTCCACAAGCACCAGAAGAAGCAACTGCAGCTTTGGAGGTAGGAAGGAGGCCTTTACACAAAGGGCGAGTTAACATGGTGGACTCCAGAAGATGACCTTATGGATGTTAACACAGCGGACAGAATCAGTGTCAATGCGGTTACAGTGGTACCTCGGTTTACGAACTTAATCCGTTCCAGAAGTCCCTTCTTAAACCCAAACCATTCTTAAACTGAGGTGCGCTTTTCCTAATGAGGCCTCCCACACCCGGTGCCCTTCCACCGTTTGGATTCTGTTCTTAGACTGAGGTAAAGTTTTTAAACCAAGACACTATTTCTGGTTTTGTGGAGTTTGTTAACCCAATTGTTCTTAAACCGGACTGTTCTTAAACCGAGGTACCGCTGTAATTCAAAGGGCATGAAAGTCTGCCACCAAGTCCATTCAGATACTTAGTATCACTTTCTCCCTTAGTTCTAGCAGCACGAAATATTATTTCCCAATTTGGTGTTAGGCTACACCTGTGGAGGCAGCCATATTCTGACTAGTGCCCTTGGCACCTTCCCAACATTCCAAATGTGCCCCCCAGATCCAAAAAGGTTAGTAACCCCTGTCCTGGAGCTATAATTGTCACTGGAGTGCTGCAGTCTCTTGGAGCACTTTTTACCAGCTTCAGCTGGTTTGCTAACTTCTGCCATTCCTGGATCAGAATAACTTGTCCACAGTGACTTATATAAACGACCTCCACCCAGTATGCCTGAAAGAGCGTCTCCATCCCCATTGTTCTGCCCAGATACTGAGGTCCAGCACCGAGAGCCTTCTGGCGGTTCACTCACTATGAGAAGCAAAGTTACAGGGAACCAGGCAGAGGGCCTTCTTGGTAGTGGCACCCACCCTGTGGAATGCCCTCCCATCAGATGTCAAGGAAATAAACAACTATCTGACTTTTAGAAGACATCTGAAGGCAGCCCTGTTTAGGGAAGTTTTTAATGTTTGATGTTTTTTTGTGTTTTAAATATTCTATTGGGAGCTGCCCAGAGTGGGTGGGGTATAAATAGCAACAACAACAACAACAACAACAACAACAATTGATCAGGGCCAGATTTAGGTTTGATGAGGCCCTCAGCTACTGAAGGTAATGGGGCCCTTTATATGTCCAGCATTCCTTTGTCAACAACAAATTGTTGCTGTTTTTTGTGTTGAATATATGCTATATGGTAATTTATGGACCTAATAGGTATCTAAAGCCATTTGCACGTAACAAAATGTGTGTTTTATCAAAGTAATTGTTGAACTGAAATACAATTAAGAAGTAGTATATTAATAATGAATTTTTGGGGGGACCTCCAAGAGAATGGGTCCCTAAGCTATAGCTTGTTTAGCTTATATGTAAATCTGGCACAGATCAAGATTGGATTACTGTATTGCAGTCTATATGAGACTGTCCCAGGGCCAGCTCAATTCATTTTGCTGCCTGCAGTGATGCACAGGATGTTGCCTTCTCCCAAGGCACATCCAGAAGGCAATTGGACTGGCAGTTGACTCTTACTCCCACACTGGTGAAAGGAAAGCATCCCATACTATACAGTGGTGCCTCGCAAGACGAAAAGAATCTGTTCCGCGAGTGTCTTCGTCTAGCGTTTCTTTCGTCTTGCGAAGCAAGCCCATTAGCGGCTTAGCGGATTAGCGCTATTAGCGGCTTAGCGGCTTTTAGCAGCTTTTAGCGGCTTAGCGGCTTAGCGGAAAAGCGGATAAGCGGCTTAGCGGCTTAGAAAAAGGGGGGGAAAGGGGGGAAAGTCAGAAAAACTCACAAGACATTTTCGTCTTGCGAAGCAAGCCCATAGGGAAATTCGTCTTGCGAAGCACCTCCAAAACGGAAAACCCTTTCGTCTAGCGGGTTTTTCGTCTTGCGAGGCATTCGTCTTGCAGGGCACCACTGTACTTAAGGGCATCAGGCTATCATAGGATGTACAAGGCAGGCTCACAGCTCTGTATCCTCCCCACCCCTCAGCATCTGCTGCCTGGGGCAGCTGCATCACACTGCCTTATCACAGGGCCGGCCCTGGACTGCCCTAATTTGCAGTTGGAACCTGCAGCAAGAGTGTTATTGGCACAGAAATGGAAGCAGGAAGAATTACTGATGAAAGAGGAGTGGCAGATAAAATTAATGGACTGTGCAGAATTGGATGACAGGGAGAATTCGAAACCAGTGGGACCAGAAATTCTTGAAAGACTTGAGTAAATATGCGAGTTATCTGAAAAACAATTGTAATCAACTGACTACGCTTGTAGGATTACAAGAAGTTTTGTAAGGAGAACTATATGAAATATTACAGGGAAAAAATCTGTGAGAGTGGATTTTAAGTTAAGGAGTACTAAAAGTAATAGCTAAGATAATGAAATGCAAGATCAAGAGATGAAGGTAGACATGGTTGATGGAAGTCTTAGGCTTATAGCCAAAATGTCGTATAAGATAAGAGGTGATGTTATGTTCTGTTTGGAAAATATTTGTAAAAACTAATAAAAATATATTATAAAAATAATAATAATAATAATTTGCAGTTGGAACCTGCAACTTGTGCAGAATGCTGTGACTGGGCTGCTAAGTTCCCACCACATATATATATATAATACCACACATTCAAAAGCTAGTTTAGATGCTAATTTGCTACCAAGTCCAATTTAAGGTGCATTATTGACTTGGTAGGGACGCGGGTGGCGCTGTGGGTAAAACCTCAGTGCCTAGGACTTCCTGATCGTAAGGTCGGCGGTTCGAATCCCCGCGGCGGGGTGAGCTCCTGTCGTTTGGTCCCAGCTCCTGCCCACCTAGCAGTTCGAAAGCACCCCTAAGTGCAAGTAGATAAATAGGTACCGCTTTATAGCAGGAAGGTAAACGGCATTTCCGTGTGCGGCGCTGGTGCTGGCTCGCCAGCTGCAGCTTCGTCATGCTGGCCACGTGACCCAGAAATGTCTTCGGACAGCGCTGACTCCCAGCCTCTTGAGCGAGATGAGCGCGCAATCCTAGATTTGGACACGACTGGCCCGTACGGGCAGGGGTACATTTACCTTTACCTATTGACTTGCTAGGAACACAGGTGGCGCTGGGGGTTAAACCACAGAGCCTAGGATTTGCCGATCAGAAGGTCGGTGGTTCGAATCCCCGCAACGGGGTGAGTTCCCGTTGCTTGGTCCCAGCTCCTGCCAACCTAGCAGTTCAAAAGCATGTCAAAGTGCAAGTAGATAAATAGGTATCGCTCTGGCGGGAAGGTAAACGGCGCTTCTGTGTGCTGCTCTGGTTCGTCAGAAGCGGCTTAGTCATGCTGGCCACATGACCTGGAAGCTGTCTGAGGACAAACGCCGGCTCCCTCGGTCAATAAAGCGAGATGAGCACCGCAACCCCAGAGTCGGCCACAACTGGACCTAATGGTCAGGGGTCCCTTTACCTTTACCTATTGACTTGCTACAGTTGTTCGTAAACAATTTGAGACCCTGTTATCTGAGAGAGTGAACCTAAGACCTTCAGAGGAGCTTGTCCTAGTGATGCCATAGCCTGCCTTGATTCATCTGGCATCAACCCGAAAAAGGGTGTTCTCTGTGGTGGCACCTGCATTATAGAAGAGTCTCTCATTGGAGATTCAACAGACATCTTCCATGATGTGTTTCCACTGGCAATTGAGGACATGCTTGTTCGCCTATGCAATTGCATACCCTTGATCACTAAGGACCTGCAAATGTATATGTTTCCAATATGGTTTTATGATTTACCGTATTTTTCGCTCTATAAGACGCACCTAGTTTTTGGAGGAGGAAAACAAGAAAAAAAATATTCTGAATCTCAGAAGCCAGAACAGCAAGAGGGATCGCTGTGCAGTGAAAGCATCAATCCCTCTTGCTGTTCTGGCTTCTGTGATAGCTGTGCAGCCTGCATTCGCTCCATAAGACGCATACACATTTCCCCTTACCTTTTAGGAGGAAAAAAGTGAGTCTTATAGAGCAAAAAATACGGTATTTATTTTTAAATTGTTGCACAGGTCTTTGATACATTTTGAGAAAAGTGGTATACAAATCTTTTAATTCATAAAAAAATAAATGTATTACGGCCCTCTAAAAATAAAAATTATTTTCTCTCTAGCAATGCAAATTCTGTTTTATCTTGTTTGTTGTTAATTTGTTGATTTTCTCGATAAACTCTCTGCTTTAAACTCCTTTTACCAGTTTGATCATTAAACTCATTACTTCAATAATGTCTCCATGCTTTAGATCTATCCTCTTCCTATTCTTCTTGAGAGACAGATGTGGTGTTTCCCATTCTTTGGGGATACGTTTGCATTGGGGAGAGAAAGAGTTAATAGGTTGACCAATAAGAAAGCCTGGAGGCGGAGCCTACCTGATTTTGAGGCTCAGCCCAGAGGTTTGGACAGTGAGTTTGGTTGTTTTTTTTTTGGGGGGGGGGAAGATAGAGGAGTCAGTTAGAGACAGGGACAAGACTGAGAGGGAATAGAGTGACAGCGTTTCGAATATATTTTAAAACTTGTTTGTGTTTGAAATAAACTTTAATCTTCATTGTTAAGTCTACCTGACTGAGACTCAAGACTTCACCAGGGAACCCTGGGTCCCCCCCCCACAAAATTGGTGGGAGCGGTGGGATAAAGCAGTGGTGTACAAATCAATAGTCTGTGAAATGACCGGGGGCTCTATACGAACGCCACAACATCTTCTCCAGATACTTTGTCTTGCTACAATTTGAATATTCCTCCACAACAAGCATCAAAGACGCAATCTGCTCCAACCTATCAAATAATTCTAAATTTGACTCAACTATGAACTCCGCTCATAACTAATAGCTATTTCTCCGGTCATGAGATCCATTGATCCTTGATCTAAGGATAAATCCTAAATCAAATTACAATTTAAAAAGTCAGTCTTAATGTTGGTTCAAAAATCAACTCAATACAAATATTAAGAGTTAATCCAAATTCAAATAGCCCATTATTTTCATAAAGTAAAACTGGTGAAAGACCATAAATAACTAAGTGACTCAATAATTGATGTACCAAAATAGAAGCAGTATTTAAATTAGTAAGCCTGTTAATTCACCACATGCCATCATGACCACTAATCTTCAATTAATTCTAATCATTCCTGAGAATGTGTATTGTTTTTGTTTGAATATTGCAATTACCAAAACAATTGGAACAATGTGCTACTACAACAATGAAGTAACTGGAGAATAATTCTTTACCAACAATTAATTCATTAATGAACCAGGAATTAATTTATGTGCACATTGGCAGTTATATTACAAGCATCAGCACCTATGTTGATGCTGTAGTAACCACTGTAGAGAGCAATAAATTTGGTAGATATCAGTTAAGTCATTGAAACATTTAAAATTAATTAATTGTAATTAGAGAAATATCAGCCTTTGATCTTTCTAGAAGATCTCTTAGATTTGGATATGACATACATGATGAAGCTGGTGCATTTGGTTAGAGTGAAAATAAATTTATTGAGAATTCGAATCTGTTTATTCCTTATTCGAACAAGAAAGTACAAGACTTTGCAAATTAATATTCCTTGTGGAGAGGAAGTATAATGTAATACAAGCACTAGAAATACTTGAATAAGAATAGTAAAAAGGACATGCTAGTTTTGTGTGGGTTTTTATATTCTACTCATCAAAATATTTATTATGCTCATTAATTGTATTACATTTATAGAACTATTTATTATCTGCATTTATATTTTATAGTAACAATGTTCATAATAAATAAATAGTATCAGCAGTTAGTTCCTTGAAATCTTAGCGATTGCTTTTTCCTTCCTTAAAAATATGAACTGTAACTTACTTTGCAATACTAGCCATTTTTGAATTGCAGGTATCAACAAAGAGTTCATTTTTTAAAAATGCATTGGAGCTACAATGCTTTTGCTGAAGAAAGGGAAGAGGCTTTTTCAGATTCTTCCTTCCCCCTACAGCCCGCTGTACTCCCTGAAAAACTTCTCTGAAAATTTGGGGGAGCTCCCAGAACTATGTTTCCAAAGCCCATTACCTTAAGGATAGCAATAGTAGATTTACTGAAGAAATTGGTCATTAAATTAATAAAGATTTCCTAGATTAGTGCAATTAATGCACTGATTCAAGCCATTGGTTCATTCAAACCTTCAACATATCAGTCTCTGGCCTCAGCCTCAATTTTAGCCAATGTAGCTTACCAAAATGAACTAGACCAGGCCCTGAATAACTGTTGACATTGCCCAACAAGCCTGATAACTTGTGTCTAAGACCTGATGTCATTTTCCTTTACAGAAAGCAATTGTGGGTAAAGGAGTAATCTCTTATGTTGAAAATCACCCTCTTATCCTTTTGT
Source organism: Podarcis cretensis (assembly GCF_951804945.1). Taxonomy (NCBI): domain Eukaryota; kingdom Metazoa; phylum Chordata; class Lepidosauria; order Squamata; family Lacertidae; genus Podarcis; species Podarcis cretensis. Next base: position 70,853,384 of record NC_137178.1, on the reverse strand, counting down.
AACTGGGACAAATGCCATCGGCAAAAATCACCAGGAACCAGTATTGCTGGAAAATGTTCAAAACCGCCACCCCTCGGTCAACATCACTGTTCTAATCTGGCTTGGGACCCATTGTGACTTCTTTTTGTAAAATACAGTGGTACCTCTACAGTCATACCTCGGGTTGCGAACGTGATCTGTGCGGGAGGTACGTTTGCAACCCACAGCGTTTGCAGCCTGAAGCGCCACATCTGCACATGCGCGTGATGCGATCCGGTGCTTCTGCGCATGCGTGTGACATCATTTTGCACTTCTGCGCATGTGCGAGCACTGAAATCTGGAAGTAACCCATTCAGGTACTTCCAGGTTTGGCGCAGTCCACAACCCGCAAAAGCACAACCCGCAGTGTTCGTAACCCAGGGTATGACTGTACTTACGTGCTCCTCTTGTTACGTATCCTTCGGGATACGCACATGGCAAACTCAGAAGTATATTTCCTAGTTTCGCCGTGCGCGCATGCACAGTAACACTCTATCACATCGCATGCGTGCACAGAACAGGCACCTCTGGTTGCGGGAACCTCGGGATCCGACCAGAGCTCTGGAACAGATCCCGTCCGCAACCAGATGTACCACTGTAAAATCAAACAAACCAGGAAGTCTAGCCACAGAACTCCCTCGTCACATCTAACTTGATTATCAGGATAGTCTCCCTGCTGAACAGGCTTCTGGAGTAAAGAATCACATTTTACTCTCAATTTTCCAGAGAGTGGCACCTTAGTTGCTGTTGTGGAAGCTGGATCCTACCAGCTCTGCGACTCTTACATCATTTACTCCTAGCTTAGGGCTGTATACTGATTAAAGGATTTTGAGTTGGCTTAATTATCTGTCTTTTAACTGATTATTCCGTTCATTCATTGATTACATTTAAATACGTTTGTTGCATTCCCCAAACTTCAACACAGGTGGCTTTTTGAGAAAGTGATGAAAGTATAAGATAATTGACCGTTTAATAAACAGAAGTCATCACTCACTGTTAGAAGACTGGGTGATACATTCTGAATTTTGGAAATGTTTGAGGCATCGCTCATCTCAGTAGATGACCTGGAGATCAGCCATTGGCCATTGGTCATGCTGGCTGGGGCTGATGGGAATTGTCATCCAGAAACATCTGGAGAATTACAGGTTCCCCATCACATTTCAAGAGAGTTGAGTGGATGACCTTGTCTTGTTGTTGTTTAGTCATTTAGTCGTGTCCGACTCTTCATGACCCCATGGACCAGAGCATGCCAGGCACTTCTGTCTTCCACTGCCTCCTGCAGTTTGGTCAAACTCATGGTGGTAGCTTCGAGAACATTGTCCAGCCATCTCGTCCTCTGTCGTCCCCTTCTCCTTGTGCCCTCCATCTTTTCCAACATCAGGGTCGTTTCCAGGGAGTCTTCTCTTCTCATGAGGTGGCCAAAGTATTGGAGCCTCAGCTTCACAATCTGTCCTTCCAGTGAGCACTCAGGGCTGATTTCCTTCAGAATGGAGAGGTTTGATCTCCTTGCAGTCCATAGGACTCTCAAGAGTCTCCTCCAGCACCATAATTCAAAAGCATCAATTCTTTGGCGATCAGCCTTCTTTATAGTCCAGCTCTCACTTCCATACATCACTACTGGGAAAACCATGGCTTTAACTATACGGACCTTGAACTTGTCTTAGGATCAGTTAATATATTCAGCAAAATCAAGTGATAGTAACTGCTTACCCATGGGAATTTGAGGTGGAGGACAGTGGAGGTGGTGGGGGTGATCACACAGCAGGGAATATTTTATTTATTGGTTGGTTGTTTTGTTTATGTGTGGGAATTTGTGCCCCCCAAGTCAAGTTCCCAGGGAGATTATTACAGGATGCATAGGCAGTCTGCAGCATTAAAACGGCAATGAATTAACTTGTCCACCATTCATGCCTACTGATCTTATCACATGTCATTATGTTTGTCATCTTTTTGTTATGAGATGACTTGCACATTTTCCTATAGTTTATAGCAATTGTCCCTATTATTCATGGCAGATTGAGTAGAAGCTCCTTGGACTATCAAGTGTATAATCTTTCTTTATGCATCCCTGCTGTATGAGTTAGCCTTGGTTGGCTGGGTATCCTTTCATTTAAAGTCTTCATGCTTATATTCTAATTATTTCTTTTAAGTAGAACTACAGAGGAGTAATAAACTGAGGTAATAAAACTATTTATGGGTGGTACCACTTCAAACTCCTTATACAAAATCCAAACCCACATGGAAAATGGCATTTCAGGGAGAATAGGATATAATCCTTTGTCTGGACATTTTCTGTTTTATATTGAAGCAATATTTTGGCAAAGGAGAGCATTCAGTCATCTAGGCATCTACTCCTAGTCTGAAATGATAGACCCCAGCTCAATGAGAGTCAACCGTAATATTTGACATTTAACATCTAAACATCTAGCCTTCTAACCATAGGTGAAAAATCCCACTTAATGAGGTAAGAGGTTAAATTTCCACTTAGCAATAGGAAATAATGCAATGCTATTCACGTGGCAAGGTCCTGAACCCTCCCCCATTGTAGAATAAAGATACTTGACACCAGAATTTAGGTTAATGGGCTGAAAAAGGCCACAACTTTATTGATTACAGAATGTGAGTGGTATTGGCTTAGGCATTGGAACCAATAACTATATTTGACTCCTGCCCACCTGCTGGGACTCTAGTAAGGGTTAATCACCGATAGGGGGAGCCCTGTTGATGCACATCAACTAGGATTTCCCCCCAGGGTCACCGATAGGGGTCGTGCTATGACCCTGGCCCCCGTTTGGGCTTCGGACAGAGGACACACACCCCGGATTCCTTTACCCTTGAAATAGGAGGGGCAGGTGATGGCCGCCACCTCCCCTCACCTCCAGCCGAATACGCCAATGCCTAACCGGCAAACCTTACAAAGTTGTGACGATTTGTTATGAGGTAGGCGAAAAACCAAGTGGCTGGTGCCAATTTGCCAAGCGGAAAAAATTCCTACCAGGCCCCCTGGAGAACCAAGGCGACCAACCGAAGTCCATAGCAAAGTCAAAGGATAAGGACCTAACCTTAGGGAGGGAGGGCGGGAGAACTGCAAGAAGGAGCGAGGTAAAAGAAGGTGCAAGCCTGGCCATGGCTTGTTTAAATGGGCTAAGCCACACCCCCTTCGGCCGATCGGACTGGAAGATATGAAAAGACACAGCCAGGAACTCCTTGTGACACAGAGACATGGGTCGGGCTCGTGATCTGACCGCAACGTCGACTCCCTGTGAGGGGAACCGGCTTTACCACTCTTTAATGGCAACCCTGGAATTAATTCACGAACACGCAGAAGAGCAAACCGTATTCACAATGTCAGTAGATTCTACAGGAACCTGTGGCGAACCTGACACCCTTCAGAATTTGCTGGCCTGCAACTCCCATAATCTCTGACCATTGGCCAATATGGCTGGGGATTATGGAACCTGCAGAGCAATATCCGAAGAGCCACAGTTTCTCCACCTACAGTCTGATGTGGTCACATTGTTGATGTCTTTGTCCGAGATCGGCTGCTTTATGAATAATAGCCATTCACATCAGGTAACGTATGTGTCTTATGCTACACTAACTGTGATGGGATAATGAGCTGCTTGTGCGTAAAAGCTGAATCCCTCAGAGCTTTGCAAAGGTTTCAAAGCTCTGCCTTAACGGGAGCCCTCAAAGCATGACTCCCTCAATCGCTGGCAGAATCTGTCAGTGGGCGTTTCTGGAATTTGCGCCAACATAAGAGTTCCTTAACGGAAACTCTCCTTCGGGATTCTCGGCGTGACAGCTTCCTGCGAGGGGTAGGTGTACCCAGAGGAGGTCCTGAGACCTCCCCGCTGTTCTCACTGGAAGTCTCCTGGAGCCATCCCTCTGACTGAGTTTCTCCATGAACTCTCTCTCTCCCCCTGCTGGTTCCTTCCTCTGCATCCGAGGGTCTCCTAGCCTCCGTGAGCCCCTCCACCACCTGACTCTCCGATGGCAGTTCCCTGACATCCACCTCCCCTCCAGGGCCCCCCTCACACCCCCTCTTCCCCTCTTCTACGAGTGGTGAGGATGGAAAACCCCTGAAAGAATCCTCCTCATCTTCGGATGACTCGAAAACCGCCCTCCACCTACTACTGTCCCTTCTCCCCGAGTACTCTTCCTCATCGGATTCTTCTCCCTCTCCCGACTCTGATTCTGGGAACCCTTCGAACTCCTCTTCCTCGTCGGTGGTGCCGAAGTGTTCTTTCCAGAACCGTGTCACAGGCTGAGGTTTCCTTGGGAACCTGCGATGAAACGTTTCTACTAAAACCTCATCATTGACCGCTTCTGCCGGTACCCATGTGTTCTCTGCCTCCGGTTCCCCTTCCCATGCCACTAAATATTCCACCTGTTTACTTTTCCACCTGGAATCGACTATTTCTGCCACGTGACTGCTGTGTTCCCTCTCTTCTACTTACGGTACCGGGGGAACCTCACCCTCACGTCCCACAAACTCCCGACCCTCTCGGTATGGTGACAGTAATGATCTATGGAATACTGGGTGCAGTTTCATGTTGTTTGGCAACTTGAGTTTGAAGGCCACCGGATTTACCTGTTGTATGACCTCAAAGGGTCCCAGTCGTTTGGGCCTCAATTTCTTACACCCGCCCTTGAATGGCAACCCTTGTGTCGACAACCACACCCGGTCCCCCACCCTTATGGTCTCTCCTTCCCTTCTGCTCCTGTCTGCCTGTTTCTTGTATTCTTCCTTGGCCCTATCCAAATTCATTTGGAGCTGATGATGTATTGCTTCCATTTCTTCTACAAAGTGTTCCGCTGCCGGTACGCTCCATCTTTCCCCTCCTTCCCCTGGAAATGCCCTAGGATGGCACCCATAATTAGCCAAAAAGGGACTCATTCCCATGGACACATTCTCCGCGTTATTGTAGGCAAACTCGGCCAGAGCCAATTTCTCTACCCAATCATTCTCTCTGTCATTCACATAACACCTCAGGTATTGTTGTAGAATACTGTTTGCCCTTTCCGCCTGCCCATTGGTTTCTGGATGTCTGGCGGTCGAGAAATTTACCTCTACGTGCAGTAAGCTCATGAGCTTCCTCCAGAACCTGGAAGTAAATTGTTTCCCTCGGTCTGAGACCACCCTCAAGGGGGCGCCATGCAATCTAAAAATGTGTTTTACAAACAACCTTGCGGTTTCTTCTGCCGTGACCGCATGTGAGCAGGCTATAAAGTGGCACATCTTGGTTAATAGGTCTACCACTACCATGACTGCTGTTTTCCCTTTGGATTTTGGCAGATCCGTCATAAAATCTATGGATACTGCCTCCCATGGCCGTTCTGGTGTGGGTAATGGTTCCAGTAACCCCGCCGGTGCCAGCCTCTCCCCTTTTGCCCGCTGGCATCGGTCGCACCCCCTTACATACGCCCGTACATCTTCCCTCACCTTTGGCCACCAGAACTGCCTGGTAACCAACCACATGGTTTTGTGTTGCCCAAAGTGCCCCGCGGTGGGGCTGTCGTGCAATTGTTTGAGCACTCTACCCCTCAGTTCCCCTTCTGGTATGTACAGTGCCCCCTTGTAATACAACGCCCCGTTCCTTTCCTCAAACCCCCCTGTGTTCTCTCCAGCTCCCCTGAGCCCTCTGAGCTTATCTTGGGCGTATTCATCGTTCTCGGTTCCCTCTACCAGTTCTCTTTGCCCCACCAATGCTGCCCCACACACCCAGTGGTCCTCGGGGATGATATGCCTTTCCTCGGGCGCTCCCTCCCCCTCTAAATACTCTGGTTTTCGAGAGAGAGCGTCCGCCCTGACGTTCTCCGGGCCCGGTACGTAACAAATTTCAAAATGGAATTTGGAGCACTCTTGTGACCATCTCACTTGTCTCTGGTTCAGTACTCGGGCCGTTCTCCAATATTCTAGATTTTTGTGGTCCGTGCACACTTGGGCCTTGTGTTGTGCTCCAATCAGCAGGTGTCGCCACCGCCGAAAAGCTTCATGAATGGCGAGCAGTTCCCGGTCGTACACGGTGTAGTTCCTCTTGGATTTGTTCAATTTCCGCGAGAAGAATGCACACGGTCTCCAGTCCGACGCATCTTTTCCCGGCTGGAGAAGCACCGCCCCTACCGCTCGATCAGATGCATCCGTTTCTACCCTCATCGGCTTCTGAAGATCCACGTGCAAAAGCTGTTCTTCCAACGCGAACGCTTTCTTTAGCCTTTCTAACGCTTGCTGCGCCTCTTCCGTCCAGGCGAATTTCTTCTTACTACTGAGACAATCAGTGATGGGAGCCGTTAAGTGGGCAAAGTTTTTGATGAACTTCCGATAGAAGTTTCCAAACCCCAGGAACCTCTGCACGTCTTTCCTGGTTCTGGGTGTCTTCCATTCCAGTACCGCTTGGACCTTGCTGGGATCCATGGCCAATCCCTTGTCTGACAAACGGTACCCCAGGAATTCCACCTCTCTGGTATGAAACTGACACTTCTCCAGTTTTACCCACAGCTGGTTTGCTTGCAGCCTGCTTAGTACCTCCCTGACATCTCGCACATGCTGCTCCTCATTCTCTGAGTACACCAACACGTCACCTAAGAATGCCACACAGTTCTTGTAAAGCAAAGGTCCCAGGACGTGATTCATTAAGGATTGGAAGCAGGCTGAGCCCCCCTGTAGACCGAAAGGCATAACGAGATACTCAAAGGCCCCCAAGGGGGTGAACATGGTAGTTTTCCATTCATCTCCTTTTCTCATCCGTATCAGGTTATACGCCCCCCTCAGGTCCAGCTTGGTAAAAATCTTTCCCTTCCTCACCCGTGTCAAAATGTCATCAATTCTGGGCATGGGGAAAGCCACTGGTTCTGACACGGCATTTACGGCCCTACAAGCCTGGGTTTATCCGTGTTTTTTTTGTCCACAAAGAAAACTGGGCTACCCCCCACCGCTCGTGACTCCCTGATGAAACCTCGTTTCAGGTTCTTGTCAATGAACTCCCTTAACTCCTGCATCTCCCTGTCAGACATGGCGTACAGTTTGCCCACTGGCAGCTGGGCTCCTGGGAGTAGGTTAATTTGACAGTCAAAGGGTCTGTGTGGGGGCAGTCTATCTGCTTCTCTCTCGCTGAAGACGTTACCCAGGTCAGCGTATTGTTGTGGTATTTTTCCCTTTTTTTCCACCTCCATCCCTGCCAGAGTGGCCATGGCTCCCCCCTGAGTTTCCCTTCCCTTGCAGTGTTCTAGGCAATGAGCTGACCCAAAAGAGACTATCCGCTGGTACCATCCCACTAGCGGGTCATGCAGCACCAGCCAGCTCATTCCCAATATGATGGGCACTCCTCCCAGTGTGGCCACATGAAACGCAATCACTTCCGTGTGCCTTGCCACCTTCATTATCATGGGAACAGTCTGTTGGTTCACTTCTCCTCCCAGCAGTTCCCTCCCATCAATCGTTGTCACCTGCAAAGGGTTACTTAAGGGGAGCGTCTGTATCTGGTGTTCAGCTGCAAACTCCTTACTCATGAAATTACAGGAGCTGCCTGAGTCTAATAGAGCTTTTATCGTTAGCGGATGTCCATTGGGTAGCTCTAGCAACACCTCTATGACTAGAGCTGCTCTTGGGGGTTCAGGCTTGGGCACGTTCACTGATCCTTGGCCTGGCTGCTGTGCCCTGATGCTGGCAGCCAGGCGTTGGCTTTTACCTGCTCCTTACCGCCCTCCTCCTCACTCCCAACGGCTCCCGCCATCCCTTGCCATCCCTTCCTTTGAGGGCAGACTCTGGCAAAATGTCCTGGCTGTTGGCAGAGGAAACATTTTTTGGCGCCTTTTCCCTCCTTCTTCCGCCCTTCGTTGGTGTTTGAAATTCCACGCGCGCGCGCTGCCCCAATCTCCATCGGTTCTACAGGCGGGGAAGCTTGCTCCGGCATCTCAGGAATGCGGAAATCACTCCAACGCTCTCCTCTCCCTTCCCGCTTCTCCAGAGCCCTTGCTTCTTGGCGCGCTCCAATCGCGAGCGTGGATTTGGTCAGATGATCCATAGACTCCGGACGGGCGTGCGGGAAAGTTCGTCTTTTACCGCTGGGGATAGCCCTTCTTCAAACAGCATTTGTATTGGCTCCGCAGACAAGTCCCACCCCAATTTATGTATCAGCATGGTAAACTGTGTCCAATACTCTCGGACGCACTGATTCCCCTGTTTACACGCCATCAACTGTCTGCGCACCACCCCCTGTTCAATCTCACTGGAAAACATCAAGTCCATCACAAGGAAAAACTTTCTCAAGTCCTTTAAGGCGTCATTATTCGCTGCCATCAGGGGCCTCACCCAGTCTCTAGCCCCTCCTACGAGATGCCCAATCACAAAAGCCACTCTCGATTCCTCATTGGCAAACTGCAGATTGAGGGCATACTGCATCTCTGTCTTGAAGGCTTGGTAATTTCTTGGGTCACCCCCAAACTTTTGCACCAACCCTGGTACCTTCCTTGCGATGGGGGTGGTTTTCCCCTTTTCATCCTGAGCCCGCCTCTCCTCAAGCCACGCCGTTTGCAGTGCTAGCTGGTGTTCCAACGCTCTGTATCTTTCCTCCAGACTTGGACCCGCTCCAGCTCCACCTGCCCCTCCGGCTTCGGTTGGGTTACTCATGATGCCTCTCCTTTGCACAAGCGGCTTTCAGAGACTGACAGATTGCTGTGATGGGATAATGAGCTGCTTGTGCGTAAAAGCTGAATCCCTCGCAGCTTTGCAAAGGTTTCAAAGCTCTGCCTTTAAGGGAGCCCTCAAAGCATGACTCCCTCAATCGCTGGCAGAATCTGTCAGTGGGCGTTTCCGGAATTTGCGCCAACATAAGAGTTCCTTAATGGAAACTCTCCTTCGGGATTCTCGGCGTGACAGCTTCCTGCGAGGGGTAGGTGTACCCAGAGGAGGTCCTGAGACCTCCCTGCTGTTCTCACTGGAAGTCTCCTGAAGCCATCCCTCCGACTGAGTTTCTCCATGAACTCTCTCTCTCCCCCTGCTGGTCCCTTCCTCTGCATCCGAGGGTCTCCTAGCCTCCGTGAGCCCCTCCACCACCTGACTCTCCGATGGCAGTTCCCTGACACTAACATATTGTGATGGCCTGGGAATCCGATTCAGAGGCTGAACCTGAGGAATCCCAGCCTGCACAGGAGTCCCCACCTCCAGGGCCGGCTGAGCTGGAGCAGGGGCTTGAACCTGAAGGGCCCTCACCTGTGCCGGATCCTCAGGAGCAGACACCAGCTGAATCCGCTCTGGCTCCGGAGGTGATCGAGGACCCATTGCCTGCAGGTGCTCCTCTCCCAGCCCTGTCAGGGGAAGGTGAGGTTGCTTCTGGGTCCAGTGACCCTCCAGCCTCTCCAGAGCTCCAGAGGGTCAGGGCAGAGAGGCAGAGGGAACTAAGTTCTCACAGGAGGAGTGCTCACCTTAAGGCCAGGAGAGGCAAGTCACCTGTGGGCCGGGACAGCCCTATGCCTCAGAGGAGATAAAGGCCAGTCAGCCCAGTCCCAGGTTGTGGGAGCAACATCGTTGGTAACCTGTTCCTGCCAGCACCCTGTCCTGCTCTTCCAGAGTTCCTGACCATGCCCGACTAATTGCCTTGGACCCCACTTCGCCCTTGACGGACAGCCTCCATACCCTCGACCTAGGACCGGACTCAGACTACACCACACGGTACCCCCCCCCCCCCCCGCACGGGACCAGCACACATATGTACCACTTCTGTTTCCTGTAAAATATTCAAAGGATTAAGTTGCACAACTCCTCTATAATGAGACATGTGAACTCTGCAAACATTTCATCAGTGGCATCCCACTGATTTGTTTTTTTATTTACATGGGTATTGCTGCCCTCTTTTACCCACATTAACATCATATGCTCTGTATATTTATCCATAAGTACGGCTGTGCAATTTGCACAACGCAGGTCTGAATTCTTGTTGCCTGTTACATGAGACTTTTCATCTACAGGTGCCTCAGTAGCATGTCATTTTCCCCATTCAACATCACACAGTCATCTGCTTAATTTGTATGATTATGATCATGCAGAGTAACTGCTGCAGACTTAAAATGGTATAGAACTCCAGCACAAATGGCTATATAGTGAAAGGGTTTAGTCCCAAATGCTGGCATTGTGGTCAGGAGAAAGGACTGTATTCACACATGTGGTGGGAATGTAATCTGGTTAAGGAATATTGGCAAAAGATTATAAAGGTAATTTCTGCATTATTTCAAATAAACATAGAAGTTAATAGGGATTTGTTATTTTCGAGAATACTGGGAAATAACAAAGTAAAAAGTAATAAGCAAGAGTTGTACAAGATTATGATTTTAGCTGGAATGGCAGTTATTGCTTTGGGATGGAAAGGAAAGGCCAAATGGAATATGGAAAAATGGAATGATTATGTTTTTGAATACGTACAATCAGAAATATTCACACAGATAGTGGCAGAGGATAGATGGGAAAATAAATGCCAAGGAATAACAAATAAATGGGCATTTTACAGGAACTGGATAGAAAGAGGGGAAGCCAACCCTAATATACAAGCTTGAATGAACAGACTGTGTACATGGATAAAGATATGAAGAAGCAAGGCCTGACCGGGTCGGGGGGAGGGCTGGAGTGGGGAGGGAGGGGAAAAAGAGGGAAAAAAGTAAACCGGAGGGTATTTTGAATTGATTTTGTTATGTAAGCCTTTCTTTCAGAAACTATATACAGTGGTGCCCCGCAAGACGAACTCCTCGCAAGATGAAAAACCCGCTAGACGAAAGGGTTTTCCGTTTTGGAGGCGCTTCGCAAAACGAATTTCCCTATGGGCTTGCTTCGCAAGACGAAATGTCTTGCGAGTTTTTCCAACTTTTTCCCCCTCCCCCCTTTTTCTAAGCTGCTAAGCCGCTTATCAGCTGATCCGCTAAGCTGATAAGCCGCTAAAAGCCGCTAAAAGCCGCTAAAAGCCGCTAAGCCGCTAATAGCGCTAATCCGCTAAGCCGTCAATGGGCTTGCTTCACAAGACGAAAAAACCGCTAGACGAAGAGAATCGCGGAACGGATTAATTTCATCTTGCGAGGCACCACTGTATATTAATGTTATGTAGTTAGGCATTGTAGTATAAATGAATTTTGTTCTGTATTCTTTGTTTTATAGACTATATAATAATGTTATGTTACTAAGCAAATTTAATAAAACAGGAAAAAACAAAACAAAACTTTGTGTTCCCTGTTTTCACATTCACAGGTCAGCAGCATCACACAATATCAAACAGTCTGCCCAGCCTCTAGGGTGCCATGAAGGATCCATGTTTTGGGCAATGGTCTGGTGATGTGCCACTGTTCACAACTGGAAAGCTGCTTTGAGAATTACGAACACTCCAGAATTACTAACACTCTTTGTTCCCATGTAGTTTATAACTCTAACGTTTACTGCATTTGAGTTTGGTTGTTTCTGTAACTCTTCCCCCTAACTGTGGTTCGTGTGATATAGAATTAATGGCTATATTTCCTAGCAACAGACCATTTATATTTTTATTGTTTTATTGCTTTTAAGGATCTCTGTTTTGAGAAGAAACCCACATAATAGCCTTTTCTATACAGTCGCTCTTTTATTCACCTGTTGGGAAATGGGTTCTGGGGTTAAAAAAAAAAAAAACAAGTACCAATAAACACTAGCTTAAAATATGATGCTGTTTCTAAGAAGTATGTCATTTTCTTCGACGCAGTGCATTCCCATATAAATTAGACATAGGTGCATTTTTACTGAGATATGTGGCAGGTCTTTTTTAGTATTCATAGGTGTTCCAGCATAATACAATTCATTTAGGAATATGACACATCTGTGTAATTTGTAGGTGTTGACTGTCTAACCTTCAGACAACTTGATGGAAAAAAATAATTCATCCATAACAGAGACCTTTATTTTTCCATCCATAACATTCTATTTAATGTGTTAGAACTACATGAGCAAAATTGAAAAGCTAGACAAATAGAACAACATGGGGGGAAATCCTTATTGTACAGATTTTCATTGCCAAATATAAAGACAGATGCTATCCTTGTATAATGCAAAAAATACTCTGTGGTGCGTGTTCCCTAAATCTTTGCACAGGTTTGTCTCAGGAGCTTGTGAACGCTAGAAATTTTGCACTGGATCAAAATTGGGGGAGGGTGTAGATGTGACCTCAGTCTTGTTTGCATTCAACACATTTGTCTTAAACTATATCTGGGGTGTGTAGGATGTGGGAAGCATGAAGGGATGGATTGTAGAGCTAACCATTCCACTCTTGATTTCCCAATAGCAACTCAACCACCATTAAAAATCTGCACACCATGAGACTAGGGCCCTTCAGGATTTAACCTCCTTCCATTGGGCCTGTAAGACAGCTATTCCACCTGGCCTTTAATTTGAATTCAGCCTGATCTTTTATTTCCCTTCTCTTCCCCCTTCCCTTTTATGAAGATCACCCGCTCAGAGACCCCACAGCTAACTCTCCCCTGGCCTCCTCGCTGGCTCAGCCAGCTAGCCCTGGGGATTATGTAATGCTTATTTCCCCTAAATTGATTTTTAAATTTTGAATTTTATTGTTATTCATGTTTTTATACTGTATTTTATGCTGCTTTTATAATTAAGTGTTTTAAATTTGTTGTTAGCCACCCTGAGCCCGGTTTTTGAACCGGGAAGGGCGGTGTATAAATAAAAAATTATTATTATTATTATTATTATTATTATTATTATTAGTTTCTGCACTTTGTAGGAAGTGAAGTGATGCACTTAAAATAAGCCAACATCTGGATGCCACTTCCATTTGCTCGTCTTGGTCTTGCCTCCAGTTGGCAAACTGCTTACTGTATTTTTTGCTCTATAAGACTCACTTTTTCCCTCCTAAAAAGTAAGGGGAAATGCGTGTGCGTCTTATGGAGCGAATGCAGGCTGCGCAGCTATCCCAGAAGCCAGAACAGCAAGAGGGATTGCTGCTTTCACTGCGCAGCGATCCCTCTTGCTGTTCTGGCTTCTGAGATTCAGAATATTTTTTTTCTTGTTTTCCTCCTCCAAAAATTAGGCGCGCCTTGTGGTCTGGTGCATCTTATAGAGCGAAAAATACGGTATTTTCTCTGACTCACTAAGAACACTGCAGAGAGGGTCCCTAGAAAGTGGTGCTGGATCTGGGAGACAGCTGCTCCACCCGATATGAGAATGTCAGAAGGATCTCTTATGCTGCTTTTTAAAAACTTTTACTTTACATGATATTTACATTAAATCACTGGGGGAAGTTATACAGGAATGTGGCTTGGGGTGTTATCAGGATTCTGATCACTTTTCCTTTCCATCTACCTCTCTTTCTGATCGTAAGGAGGCAACTGAAGTGTGTTTCATGTTCATAACAGAATGAGTGTAGCCAATCTGCTGCCCTCCATATGTTCTGGAGCACAATTCCCATCATTCCTGACCATTAAACCTTAATTCAGACACGACATTCTGGGGAATTCCAGGAAAAAGTGGCAGCCACCCCACAAAATAACAAATGCCAGTGGGGTCCACTATTTTTTTTTAAATAATAATTTTTATTAAGTTTTCCATTTTAACAATCCAATCAAGTCACATTAAATATTCCAAATTATACAAATATATATCATAAAGTTCAAATATTTTACCAAATTATAATTTTTTTGTTGGGGGTTCCCATGCTTCAAGTTCAGTAGGGTCCAATCATCTCATATTTCTGCTGCTTTGAGTGTCCACTAGTCCCTTCTTTAAATCTTCTTTGTTATTATGGGGTCCACTATTTTTGGGGGGTGGGATCACTATTATCTATCTAGACCAGTGTTTCCCAACTGCAGGCCATATGGCCCCCTCAGGGGTCCCAGGATATTTCAAGGGGACCACAGGTGAAAAATGTGTAAATGGGGGGCCATAGCATGAGGCTAGGGGGCCACAGAGCGAAGTGAAAAGTGAAGGAAAAAATCATTTTAAAAAATCCTGATTGGCTGGGTATCCTTTATGTACTGCAGCCAGGGTATTGTTAGCCCCAAAATGGAAAACGAGCACAGTCCCATCTAAAGAAGAATGGTGACTTAAACTGATGGAATATGTGCAGCTTGTGGAAATAACATATAGAATAAGAGAACAAGAAGAACATACATTTAAAGAAGATTGGAAAATGTTTACTGAATATATGGGTGAGGGAAATTGTGTACACTTGAAAACGCTGGCAGCATTAAGATGAATTCAATAGTGTGAATAAGTTTTGATGGATGTAATATTGAAATACTGAATGGTCTAGTTTATATAAATATGCAGGGTTTATGTTATGGAAAATGAACCATGGAAAGTGAAGAATGGAAGTCATTGATATTTTAAAGGGACCCCTGACCATTAGGTCCAGTCGTGGCCGACTCTGGGGTTGCGGCGTTCATCTCGCTTTCCTGGCCGACGGACCCGGCGTACAGCTTCTGGGTCATGTGGCCAGCATCACTAAGCAGCTTCTGGCAAACCAGAGCAGCGCACGGAAACACCGTTTACCTTCCCGCCAGAGCGGTACCTATTTATCTACTTGCACCTCATGCTTTTGAACTGCTAGGTTGGCAGGAGCAGGGAGCGAGCAACGGGAGCTCACCCCGTCGCAGGGATTCGAACCGCTGACCTTCTGATTGGCTCTGTGGTTTAACCCGCAGCGCCACCTGCGTCCCTATTGATATTTTAAGATTGTTAAATGAATTTTCAAAAACAGAAACAGAAAATTCAATAAAAATTATAGAAAGAAAGAAAAAAAGAAAAGAAAAGGAAGAAGGAAGGAATGGAAAGAAAGAAAAGAAAGAAGGAAGGAAGGAAGGGAAAGAAAGAAAGAAAGAAAGAAAGAAAGGGAAGAAAGAGGAAGGAAGGAAGGATGGAAGGAAGGAAGGAAAGGAAGGAAGGAAGGAAGGAAGGAAGGAAGGAAGGAAGGAAGGAAGGAAAGAAGGAAAGAAAGAAGGAAGGAAAGAAAGAAAGAAAGAAAGAAAGAAAGAAAGAAAGAAAGAAAGAAAGAAATCTTATAGGAGGTGGTTGTGTGGAGGGACATTTTACCTGGTGCACCCTCATCTCCCACTTGGCTGCAGGGACGGAGGCCAAGGAGAAACAGGTTTGCCAGCTGAGTCAAAACTAAGCCAGAGAGCCCCTACATATCAGAGATTGGTTGGGGATGGGAACATGCATCAGGAAGTAGTGCCTGAAGTCGGGTTTCTTCCACCCCAGCATTTCTTCTTCTGCAAATTAAGCACCGGTGTCTCCCTAAGCTCCTTATACTGTACAAGTTTCTTGTTTGTCCACAGCAAGTCCCTCTGCATCGCGGCAAAACAGCCCGCCATATCACAAGCTGGCTTACACCTTTCTTGGAACTGTTACATTGCAGTAGCGAGCGTTACTTCCTCCCTCTCTCTTTCTCTCCCCCCCTCTTTGGGTAATATTGAATTTTATGCCCATGTTGTTTCTGTTCTTTTGTCTATTTTTAATTCAAATATGTAAAAGCTTTTTAAATACAGACTCCCAGGTGTCAGTTGCTGCCTCAAGTCCCTTTTCTATCCTCTATTGTTCTCTTAATTGTTACTTCAAAACAATTAGCTGGGCATTCATATGCAAATGAATGCAAATGAACAGGGGGATTGGGTGGGGGAGAATACCACCACTTGTTAATTTCCACTTCAAGGTCTGCTGGTAGAAACAAGAAAATTGCTTAACAATGTCTTTTTCCCTGGGCTCTAAAGGGTGCACACTTGACGAAAGGAGCCTTCTTGCTGGCTGGGCAATTGCTGGGAGTCTGCCATTCAACTTGACCAGAATTGTTCTCTTCTTTTGTCATGGAGGCTTGTGCTAAACTTTTCCATGTTTATTGACCTTGCCCTTGCTCCAGCAAATGTCTGCACAACTTGGGTGCACCGCTGGCAGAGGCTAATAAAATAATAATCGCAATATTCATCAGGAAAATGCTCATTATACAGGAACCCTCGCCTTCCCACAGCCAAATCAAAACTTCCATAATTTATGAAAAGATCATCTCTTCTCCTTGCATTTTTGTGCCACAGAAGAAAAAGACATAATGACTGATGAGCTGCATGTCTGTGAATGAAATTCTAGGGAGATTTTCTCTGTTGCCGAGATAAATCGGATCTCTTTCAGAGGGGTTGCCGCCTATTGTGCGAAGATGAATACTATTTTAGGCTGTGCATAGTCTAACATCGTATGAAAAGCTGTAGATTAACGTGGCATTCAAAAGGTATTTCAGAAGTAAACAATATAGCTTTAAAAATGTTTAATCAAGGGTACAATCATGGTCCGCGCAAAGGGAGAGACAATCCTGGCCATCAGAGTCCAGGGCTCTGACCCCATCATGCTTTACCTGTGATTCAAAGTGAATGCTCTAAATTTGTATTTTAAAAATGCTACGCTGTTCTTGCAAGCCTCCATCAGTCTTGAATCTGATGACCTGGCTTGCTTCATAACCAGCTTTGAACATTCTGAAGGAAAACTTCTCATATTCTGACCAAGGACCTTGACTCATTAGGGCTGGACACGTTCTTCAGAGCTCACCTCAGCCACCATGCTCTGCTATATCTAGAGTTTTCAGTAAATTGTTGTTGTTTAGTTGTTTAGTCGTGTCCGACACTTCGTGACCCCATGGACCAGAGCACGCCAGGCACTTCTGTCTTCCACTGCCTCCCGCAGTTTGCTCAAACTCATGCTGGTAGCTTCGAGAACACTATCCAACCATCCTGTCCTCTGTCATCCCCTTTTTCTTGTGCCCTCCATCTTTCCCAACATCAGGTCTTTTCCAGGGAGTCTTCTCTTCTCATGAGGTGGCCAAAGTATTGGAGCCTCAGCTTCACGATCTGTCCTTCGAGTGAGCACTCAGGACTGATTTCCTTCAGAATGGATCGGTTTGATCTTCTTGCAGTCCACAGGGCTCTCAAGAGTCTCCTCCAGCACCATAATTCAAAAGCATCAATTCTTCAGCAATCAGCCTTCTTTTGTGGTCCAGCTCTCACTTCCATGCATCACTACTGGGAAAACCATAGCTTTTACTATACAGACCTTTGTTGGCAAAGTGATGTCTCTGCTTTTTAAGATGCTGTCTAGGTTTCAGTAAATTAAATTGTTATTAATGTGAGTTAGCTGTGGGTCTGAGTCAGGGATAGGGACCAAAAAAGAAGGCAGAGGTCAGTGGGGAAGGCTGTTCAGAGGGGATTGTTTCTTCCTCCTCAGCTTTGGAGTGGTGAGATGCATGGAAGGAGATGAGGAACACTGACAGATCTTCATCCTTTCACTTGGCAGGACAGTGTGGTCGCAAAGAACCAGCATCAGAGTGGGTTGCACAGCCATCACTCCTAATAGCAAGCTCAGGTGACGAGTGCCTCAAGGCTTGTAGCCAGAGTGGCACTACTGAGAAAGAAGATGGAAGTTTCATTATGGTTGAGAGAATACAGTGGTACCTTGGGTTAGAGACACTTCAGGTTACAGACTCCACTAACCCAGAAATAGTACCTCGGATTAAGAACTTTGCTTCAGGATGAGAACAGAAATCGCACAGTGACAGCACAGCGGCAGCGGGAGGCCCCATTAACTAAAGTGGTACCTCAGGTTAAGAACAGTTTCAGGTTAAGAACGGATCTCCAGAACGAATCAAGTTCTTAACCCGAGGTTCCACTATAATGGGGTTTGTAGAAATAAATGCCTATTTCTAGAAGCAAAATTCAGGATGCAAAAGTTGTTGAGCTTTTAAAGGCGACTCTAGACTAAGAGAAGAAAAGGGAAAACAGTGCTTGGGAGTTGGGGAGAAGACTGAAATCCTGAGCAATGAGTATTAGTTTTAAAGGGAAGAAACACTGTAACATTTTTGGTAAGGTCTACTTGTTATGTCCTGCTTGTTAACAGCTATAAAAAGGTAAAGGTCCATTAGGTCCAGTCGTGGCCGACTCTGGGGTTGCAGCGCTCATCTCGCTTTATTGGTCGAGGGGGCCACCTGCGCCCCATTAACAGCTATGGTTGCACACAAAGAAAATGAAATGAAATGAAATATGGTTGCTTTAATGTTTTTGTAGCGGAGATGGAAATTGCATTATTATTAGTATGTATATATATATATATATGTGTGTGTGTGTGTGTGTGTGTGTGTGTGTCAGAGCTGCCCAAGGTCCCAGCTCACAGAGGACCAACGCCAGGTCGTCGTTATATACAAAAGTCTTTATTGAAGTTCAGTTTCCATTCCAAAGCCGTAGTGCGCAGCTCTACGTCTTAAACCCCAGACCGCCGAAGTTCCATCTGAATCTCCTCCCCCCTGACACCAGTTTAAGATTCTAGCCCTGCTCCACCTCTTCCTCTGCTCTCTTCTCCTCTGGGTCCTCCTGTCCGCTGGGGCATTCCCCTTTCTGGACTCTTCTGACGCTGAGTCCCCTGACTCCTCCCCCTGTCTCCGGCGGGCTTTAGGACCCGGCTCCCAATCCTCGTTCTCTGCTGCCCTGCGCACCTGTACTTTTGAACTTGGCTCTCGCGCCAACCCAGTGACTTTCCTCCTGACCGTTACACTGCTTCTGTCACTGCTTCCCTCTTCCGGGATGCTAGCTGGACCTGACCTCCCCTCCGTTGCCTGACTCTCCGATGGAGGCGTGGTCAGCCCTGACTCCTCTTCTCTCCCTGCTGGGAGAGACGCTACCCCCGATACCTGGGACTCTTCCCCCCCACTATGCTCAGGTGGGGAAGCTGGTCCTGATCTCCAACTGCTGCTCTGGGAGTCCCCGCTGGCCCCTTGCTTCTGGAGTGTCCCCCTTGGGACCACCCTTGCCCTGGCCACCGGCGCCCCCTTCTGTGAATCTTCCGATTCGCTGGAGAGGCTCATGGAATCTCTCGGGCCACTGTCATCTTCTCCTACGCTGCCCTCAGATTCTTCCCCTTTGCTCTCCATCTCCCCTCTTCCCTGTGCTTCTGCTCCTGAGCCCCTGACAATATATATATAACTTTTATTTTGCTTTAAACAGGTACATGTAAACAGGTACATATAAATATAGACAACCAAAATTACAAAGGAAAATTCCTTAATAGTAATGAAAAAAAACTACAAAAACTACAAAAAAAATCAAAGTACATGACACAGAACATAAGCAATTATGGGAAAGATAAAAGAAAAAAGAAAAAGAAAAAAAGAAAAAGGAAGATGAGCCAAAGCAGGAAAGCTCATCTATTGTACACTTCCATCAAGTTCACAACAGATCATTATTCTTATCAATTATCCAAAGGAAACCCTCATCTTGGTATCAGGGAACATTTCTCTATGCGGTATCATTCTAAACATAGCCAGATCTTTCTTGCTGAGCCCTTGTCCCCTAAATAATTATTTAAACATTCCCATTCTTCTTTCACCAATTTTTTTAGGTTTATCTCTTATTGCATCTGTCAGCTTTGTGAGCTCCAAGTACTCGCACAATTTGACTACCCATTCCTCTTTAGTGGGTGTATTTTTATCTTTCCAGTGTTGCTGCTGACGTTGCATACATAAATAGACTAGTTTTGTTTTTGGGAATATTATCTGAAACCATTCCTAGTAAAAATTCTTCCAGTTTCTTGCTAAATGTAGTTTTTATCAATCTCTTTATCTCTTCATAAATCATGTTCCAAAATCTTTGTATCTCTAGACAGGACCACCACATATGGTAGTATGTTCCTATCTGTTCCTTACATCGCCAGCACTTGTTATTATTTGATTGATTTATTTTTGCAAGTTTTACAGGGGTCAGGTACCACCTATAGTACATTTTCACAAGATTTTCCCTTATAAGGAAACAAGCCGTGAATTTTATATTTTTAGTCCATAATTCATTCCAAATATTGGGTTTGATCATATGTCCCAGGTCCCTCTCCCATTTTACTGTAATTTCTTTAATATCTTCCTCCTTTCTTTGCCAATTCAAAAGTAGTTTGTACATTTTAGAAAGTGTCTTTTGATTATTATATAAAATATCCTTCTCCAGATAGGATATTTTTTTTGTCAAATCCTTTGGTTCTTTTATCCTTTTCAAGGGCGGCTTTTAATTGATAATACTCCAGCCAGGTTATTCCATTCTGTTTCAATTCGCTTAGGTCCTTTATTTTCGGATCACTACTTGTTTCCTCTACTAAATCCTTATATGTTAGCCAATCGCTGTTCATATTCATCCTGTGAACCGACATAGATTCCATTGGTGACAGCCACCATGGTGTTTTGGTTACTACTGATTTTTTACTCCTCTCCCATATTTCATATAATCCCTTCTCACAATATGATTTAAAAATCCTTTGTGGGATTTAACCCTGTCATAGCCTATGTAACCATGCCACCCGTACACAATATCCCATCCCTCCAGATCTAGGACTTACGTGTTTTTAATTAATATCCAGTCCTTAATCCATGTCCAGCACGCTGCCTCAAAGTACAGTTTAAGGTCAGGGACCGTGAAGCCTCCTTTTTCCTTCAACTCTGTTAGTAGCTTAAATTTTATGCGTGGTTTTTTCCCTTGCCAAATAAACTTGGCAAGGTCTTTCTGCCAATCCTTAAAACACTTTACGCCTCTAATTATAGGTATTGTTTGGAACATAAAAATCAGCATTATTATTAGTATTATTTGCAATAATGTGCATGGCACACTTTGTCCTTTATCTTTTTTTAAAAAAATCATTTTTATTAAGTTTCCCATTTTAACAATCCAATCAAATCACATTTAATGTTCCAAATTATTCAAATACATATCAAATAGTCCAAATATTCTGCCTAAATTATAATTTTTTGGGGGGACTTCCCATGCTTCAAGTTCGTCCTTTGTCCTTTATCTTATCCAGGGGTAGGCAAACTAAGGCCTGGGGGCTGGATCCGGCCCAATCGCCTTCTCAATCTGGCCCATGGACAGTCCAGGAATCAGTGTGTTTTTACATGAGTAGAATGTGTCCTTTTACTTAAAATGCATCTCTGGGTTATTTGTGGGGCATAGGAATTTGTTCTCCCCCCCCCCTTCAAAATATAGTCCTGCCCACCACATGGTCTGAGGGACGGTGGACTGGCTCACGGCTGAAAAAGGTGGCTGACCCCTGATCTTATCTCATTTATCTTCATAATTCCGCCTTGAGGTCGTTGTGGCTGAACATTTTTTTTCCTTTCCCAAGACCAGTTAGCTCCATCTGGAATTGCTACCTAATCAGCTCCCGTCTGGTATTTTAGGCATATTTCTGCTCATGAAACGCTTCTGCAGGGTTTATCCAGTGGCCAAGAGACTCCCTCTGAAGGAGGCCACAGAGATATTAAATACCGGGCTGTCAACCACGGCCTGCTATATTTCTGAGAGTTTTATCCCCACCCGCTTACCTAATGGAATGAGACTAAAGGGGGTGTTTTCACATTATGCCGTACCTGAGCATATGCCATCTGTACTTGGGTCCAGCTACCTGTGAGAAACAGCCCACACATAGTGAATTGAAAACACACTGTTTGTGTCAGTGCACAGAGGAGTCGGGAAGGAAGAGAGAGAAAGACAGGGGGAAGAATTAATACTTTTTGTTCCGTTATGTTAGCAAACCTCATAAGCTTTCTTCTATTTGTTTTCTTCTGTTTGTCCTTTCATCAGTTAACACTGGCTCAGTCACCCTGGTTCACCCTGTACTGTTGTGGCAGGTCTCAGTCAAATTCTGCACAGAGAGGGATTCTCACATGCCCAGGCCCATTTGCTTTTTCATTCTTTTTGTGGCCAACCTGCACCGGTGAGAGAGGTATGGATGGACAAATCTATAAATCTCAGTTCACTGAGCTTCTCTTCTTTCTGATCTTAAAGTCAGTCCTCCAGTTTCTGCAGCTATTTGCAATTTAAAAATAAAATGAAAGGATCCCCATGAAAATTCATCAGCACTGTTGTGCAAATGAACTACCAACAGATTCATTTTTGTAAGGAATTTGGCACATTTTTCCAAGCTCTTTCCCTTAACACAACACATTTCTGTACATTCTTTTTGCTGCTACATGCATTTTTGTAAACACTGGTTAAAGAACTGCATCGCAAAATTCAGAAAAGTGCAAATTTTAAAGACTGTGTATCGGTTTGTGCATTGGTTCGAGAAGCGTGAACTGGGTAGTTTCTCATACAAACAAAATCATTTTTCCCCCTCTATTCCCAGAGAGAAGGCAAGGAAAACAGAGGCTCCTCCTTGCTCATTTCCCCACCTTGTGCTGTCTCTGGAAAGGAATGGAAATGACATTGTTTCCTTTCTCTTGTGCAAGCAAGGAGTACCAATTCACACAATGCTGGCATGGCAGCAACAATTCGGCTTCTGGCTTGCCTTTAGATAAAAGGAAGGAAGGAAAGAAAGATCATCCACCAGCCACTTTTTCTCATCCTGTATATTTGGTACAGAAAGTTGACACTTTTCTCTGCAGACCTTGAAATGCTGGGTTTTCTAGTCGGAAAGAGGACACCAGGACATCATAGGAAACTATCTTTTTCAAGAGTGAGAGCCAAGAGTGAGCATAAATGTTTCTTTAACTCAGAGGTTGGGATCCTCCAGTCTGCAGTTCAAATCAGGACTCTGACTTGCAACCAACAATTCCATTCTATTCCAAACACCTGGTAAAATCTTGTTCTTTTTCAATAACATTATTTTGTTTAGTCTTAGTACAATGGGAGACTTTTGTGATTTGGTTTGGCTTTTTAAAAATAATAATAATTAAGACTTGAAATTCATGAAATGTTTTTGGAGGAAGAGGTCTTTCTGAGACAAAGAAAAGTTTCAAGCCAGTGCTGTGAGAAAAGGTTGAACTAACAAGATAAAGAAATATGTGTCTTTTATAAATATTTTGATTTTTAAAAGATTTATTTAGGACTCTATTTATTTAAAGATTTATTCAGGGAATCTATGGGATCCTTTCTTTAGCAGGCGGCCCTTCTTCAGAGGTGTTTTGCATATATCTCAGTCTCTTCATCATCCACGAAATGAAGCTGAATCCAGATAAGATAAACGTGTTATGTGTCCCAAGTCATCAGGTCCATGAGGTGGCCTGTTCTGGATGAGCTTGCACTCAACTAGAAGGAATAGGTACATAACAGGGGTCTATCCTGGAGTCATTATTGCCACTTGTCAGGGGTTGGGCAGAGGAGGAGGAGTGGTGGAGTCCATCTCCCCATCCTGACCCTCTCAGGGACGATCTTCTCAGGGTGTTGTCAGTGGTTCCCAGCTGGCTGCACAGGAAACTATAAAAACAAGGGAAAGCGTCTTACAGTACTTTTTTATTACGAACTTTACAGAGAGATGCTATAGAACCCAGCCTCTTGAATAATGGCGTTGTCCCAAGTGAATCTCCACCCCTCCTCCTCTCCCACTTCCTAATTCGTCATCATCATCATCTCTTCTACAGGTGTCGCTAAATGTCCTTGTCTTTGAGCTCTTTGCTCTCCTACTTTTAAGGCTCGCCGGATTCTGGGAGATGGTGGGTCTGGAAAGCTTTCTAGTGACAATGTGTCAGCCAGCTACTGCTCCAGCTCTGCCTGCTCCTTCTCTCCCATTATTTCCCAACTTCACCCCTCATCTGCCTCTGAACTGTGACCTCCTGCAAACTCCTGTTATAAATCTATACTGCCTTCCTCCTCCTCTCTGGGTCAGGATGAAGAGGTGGTCTCCACCACTGCTTCTCCTCCGCCCAGCCCCTGACATCACCTCCCTCTCCAGGGTCCTCCTCCTTTGCCCAGTCCCTGACACTACTTGAGGCTCAGGTGGCTTCCAGGTGGACATGAATGGCCACTTTACTCCATGCTCTGGCATCCTCTGAGGCCTCACTTGAAGATGGTCCAGAGGCTGCAACTAGTGCAGAATGCCACCATCTGTCTTTGGGCTGGAAAATCAATTAGGATGAGAAAGCACCTGTCCTGAAACATCTGCACTGGTTGCTATTCTCTTATGTACTCAATTCAAAGCTCTACACAAGTTTGTCCAGTCACAACTTTGGTCACAGATACCTGTAAGAGTGTCTCCACCCCTGTGTGCCAGTCAGGGTATTACAATCTGTTGGAGAAGCTTTTCTTCTGGTGCAGTTTCCCTCAGGGTGTGTGTGAGAGTGTGTTGATAAGGGTTTTGTAGCCTGTGAGAGACCCTTCTCTGTAATGGTCCCCAAACTGTGGAACTCACTCTCTATAGCAGTGAGACAGGTGCCACGTCTTTCCAACTTTAGGCAGTCATTGAAGGTACACCTCTTTTCTGTAAGTTTGGCAGGTTATCTAGTGTTGTTAACGTTTCCATGTATATCCTCTGATTTGCTGATATGCACTTTATTGTATGAGATTTTAGGGTGGGTGTGATTTTCTTGTATTGTATTATATTTTTCCAGATTACCTATTGTGGGACCTTATAGTCTATTTCTTCCATAAAGAATGTCTTCCATAAACACGGTTTTAACAGTGAGCCTGTAAGTGAATGTGGAGGCCAATTCTGGATCCACACGTTCTTCCACAGTGGGGACATAGGTTTTTGGGCGGGAGTTGATCATGGTGAGGGTTTGCCAAGCGTGCCTTCCTCTTCACATGCTTCTCCTTTTCGTCCAGAGTTTGAGCGTCTTCAAAGCCCAAACCTCTTTTGTTGGCCACCAGCATTACGCTTTCCAATTTTAAGTTTGGAATATAGTAGTTGTGGGGATCTTATAGTGAAGGGTGATTCAAAATACAAAAGTATTTGTATTCGCAGTAGTATTTTGTATTCTACAAGTTTCTGTATTTTAAAGGTGCAAAGATCTGTGTCTCTGTGTGACTCTATATACTCCTCTCCCTTAATACAGGCATAATGTGCAGTGATTTTGACCTTGAACGAATAGTCTAGGATGTGGTTGAAAGGTAATATACAAATAAATGCCAGAAGGGATCTTTAATTGTAATAGCTCTATTTTTACCTTCCTTAAAACCTGGAGAAATAAATGGATATATTTGTCTTCATTACAACACAAGCACCTGTGAAAGGTTGGGAGGTACTGGACGAGCAAATGTATCATGCCGGCAGCCGGTGTCCTTACTGTAGCCTTGTCATAGCTCACCAACCAATATATTTTATCTTCATATCAAGCTGAAACAGGGCAGATTTCTGCGATTTAAAAGGGAAAATAAAATACATCCATCTTCCAGAGATTATGAATGGATGTCCATTGGTAATACTTGAGCAAAGATGAACATTGTCACACTGATCCAAGCAAGGGAAATGTGTGAATATGGAAGCAGATTCCAAGCATAGATTCCTTCCTGGATGGGAAACGATGAATGTTTGTATGGATATGAACCTCTGTAGATGTAAATAATCTGATGCAGTTCCATTCACAGGACTCGGTGTGACTTGTGGCATGAATGATCATAGCTGTCAACTTACAGATTTGAAAATAAGGGACTAGCAGCCTTGAAAATAAGGGACCAGCAGCCAAAATAAGGGACCTGCAGCCTCACCTGTTGCAGGCACTCCAGTCTTCCTGTCCTCCTGCAGTCTGGTCAAACTCATGCTGGTAGCTTCGAGAACACTGTCCAACCAACTTTGTAACCAGAGTTTCAACTGAATAGAATCTGAATCACATGCATCACAAGGCCTATGCAGCCTCAACTTAAGATGGCTCCCCGGCCTGGCTTTACACTGCAAAGTTTGCAGCAGAACGTACAATAAAATGGCGTCCAGCATTCAAAAACACCTCAGCTTCCATTAACTAGCCACACACAAGGCATGCAAGCTCCACCCCCCAGTCGTTCTTAGACTTCTTATTGGGTGAGCAACACAGCCAAGCAACACAGCTGGAGTCTCCCTCCTCCCTGGCTGGCAGGGAGGGAGGGAGAGGAGCTGCTTCCTTTGAAATTTAAGGGACATCATTTAAGGGACATTTAAGGGACATCCATCAATAAGGGACAGCAGCGGGACATGGTGCTGGAATAAGGGACTGTCCCTTCAAATAAGGGACACTTGACAGCTATGTGAATGAATTACACCTCAATGCCATTCTTTGTCAGAAGATCTCAAAGCAACTTAAAAATGGTTCTCATGAAGTCTCCTCTTCCGCTTACCAGCCCACACGTGCTTAGCTTCATCAGTAGAAAGACATTATGCATCTCAACAAGAAACAGAATTCCATACTTGAATGACATGGTTTGGCACATGGGTGACATACAAAGTCCTAGGCTTTGTGGCAGAACACAGGAGAAAAAACAAACTCTTAAACATGCTCCCCGCAACATCTAGTTTAGAGTTTAGACTGTCCTTCAGGAGAATGGGCAAACTCTTTGAGCAAGTGGCTGTCAGAGACCTTTCCATTACAGTGGTACCTTGGGTTACAGACACTTCAGGTTACAGACTCCGCTAACCCAGAAATAGTACCTCAGGTTAAGAACTTTGCTTCAGGATGAGAACAGAAATCACAAGGCGGTGGCATGACAGCAGCATTATCTAAAGTGGTACCTCAGGTTAAGAACAGTTGCAGGTTAAGAACAGACCTCCAGAACGAATTAAGTTCTTAACCCGAGGTACCACTGTATGATACTTTTTTTGACACCCTTCTTACTGCAAGTTTCCTGCTTTATAAGAAGACACTAAGGAGTTAGACTAACTGGGACGTGGGTGGCACTGTGGTTTAAACCACTGTGCTGCTTGGACTTGCTGATCAGAAGGTCAGCGGTTTAAATCCCTGTGACGGGCTGAGCTCCCATTGTTCAGTCGCAGCTGCTGCTAACCTAGCAGTTCAAAAGCATGCAGTGCAAGTAGATAAATAGGTACTGCTCTGGCAGGAAGGTAAACGGCATTTCCGTGCACTGCTCTGGCTTCGCCAGAAGTGGCTTAATCATGCTGGCCACATGACTTGGAAAAACTGTCTGCGGAAGCAGACAAACGCCGGCTCCCCCAGCCTGTAAACCACAAGCCCAGAGTTGTTCACGACTGGACTTAACTGTCAGGGGTTACCTTTACCTTTTGAGGAGCTGGACTAGATCCAAGGGGTCTGAGTACCATTTTGCTTTATGGCTTGAAGTTTTATGCCTCACGTTTCTTTTCAGTGTATGTTGATTTTAGGATCTCTAATTGTGATCTGAGTTGCGATTCAGTTATGTTCACTACATTTTAAGTCATTTGTTTTATTTTTAAAAGGGGGCTATAAATGTGATTAATCAGTCGACATAAATGGACTGTGCATGCGGCGGCAGGCTTTGCACTACACAGAGCCCTAGAGGCATCCTGCTCACATGCCTGCGCTCAAGAGATAAACAAGAGGATTATTATTTAATATTTATTTCAGGCATTTGCAAGGGGCACTGTCTGCCAAAGAGCACTCAAAGGAGCACAGAAGAAAAGAAATAAGAGCACAATGCAAACACTTTATATTCTATTTCTGATCTTTTAGGGGAGAGTGCAAGCACTTACATAGCCACAACAGCATGTGCACACATGCACATACACACACAAAAGGGAGTTATCAACAGACTTAGGGAAACCCCCAGAAGTCTAAAGTAGTTTTTCCCAGTTTTTTTTTAAAGAACCCTCTAAAGGGTAAACCCCAAAACTGCTCATTGAGGACAGAATTCATTCAGTGGGCTTGAATTGTTTGCTTGGCTGACTGTTGGGGAATACAAAGCTGGTAGGAGGGGGAACGGAGTGGACTGGCTGGAAAAGAAGGCATGTCAGTATATAGAAAAAGGTTGAGATAACCATTTCATTGTCTGTTGTTGTTTAGTCATTTAGTCGTGTCCAACTCTTCATGACCCCATGGACCAGAGCATGCCAGGCACTTCTGTCTTCCACTGCCTCCCGCAGTTTGGTCAGACTCATGCTGGTAGCTTCAAGAACACTGTCCAGCCATCTCGTCCTCTGTCGTCCCCTTCTCCTTGTGCCCTCAGTCTTTCACAAAATCA
This sequence comes from Podarcis cretensis, assembly GCF_951804945.1. Lineage (NCBI taxonomy): Eukaryota > Metazoa > Chordata > Lepidosauria > Squamata > Lacertidae > Podarcis > Podarcis cretensis. The sequence goes on along the minus strand of NC_137178.1, from coordinate 70,825,484 downwards.
GGGTCTTTTCCAGGGAGTCTTCTCTTCTCATGAGGTGGCCAAAGTATTGGAGCCTCAGCTTCACAATCTGTCCTTCCAGTGAGCACTCAGGGCTGATTTCCTTCAGAATGGAGAGGTTTGATCTTCTTGCAGCCCATGGGACTCTCAAGAGTCTCCTCCAGCACCATAATTCAAAAGCATCAATTCTTCGGTGATCAGCCTTCTTTATGGTCCAGCTCTCACTTCCATACATCACTACTGGGAAAACCATAGCTTTAACTATACGGACCTTTGTTGGCAAGGTGATGTCTCTGCTTTTTAAGATGCTGTCTAGGTTTGTCATTTCATTGTCTAGATAGGGTATTTTTCTGGTTTACACTGAATAGCCATTTAAAAATGTATCCAGGACTGAAGAGATAGCTGCCCGTAGAAGTCAATTGAGAATCCATGATTTTAAGAGAAGCTGGGATTGGGTGCCAATCCCCCACACAAACAAAACTGAATGGGGGAGAGAAGAAGTCAATGAGCATATTCTGTGCATATGGGATGCTGAATGATTGTGGCAGAAAAGTGGATGGAATAGCAATAAAAATCTCAACAGCCACACTCCATTCTGTAACGCTTTGTTGCAGAGCCCCACTTGTTAAGCCTTTAAAGCAATCCTAAAACCCTAAAAAGTCAGCTAGATTAACAGCAATCAATTTAAAACCTTATATAGCACATCCGTGGAGAGATGGAAATATCGGCTTAAAAATGCACACATCCCCAACTCAAAAGTTTAACGTCTAGCGATCTGTAGCAAGGGAGATTGAAACCAGAAGAATGGCAGCTCTAGTTTACCACAATCCCAACATTTTGCAAGGGTATCCCCAGGGAGATCAGGCTCTGCAGCCCACGAAAGATGTGTCATAGAACAAGACTATTCCTGATAAATAAGGACAAGTGAAATTATGCACCATTTTATAAATGGAAGGATACTAGAAGACAAGCATTTGAGTCATGCAGGCTATATTACACAAGAGCACATATTCTTCTTCTCACCTATGAGAAGGTTTGCATCTTTGATTCACATTTAGATACCCCCCCCCCCCTTTCTGAAATCTGGGTGCTTTGATGTAATTGATGAGGTTAGGTCTATTTGTGCTCTTTCTCTTTTCCTTTGATGCATAGAATATATTAGCTGGTGTCCATAAGTCAGATAACATAGATGCACTCTCCCTTTTCAATTATATCCATCCTTTCTAGTCATTTAGAGCAGCATTACAACCACATAATTATACGTTTCTCTGTGCTATCTTAAGAACAAGCAAAATGCCTATCATGATGATGGCTCAGGGTTACCTAGAGCGATGACTTCTTTTTGCAAAGACACCTGGTGGCATAGATCAGGGATGAGGAACCTGTTATGCTTCAGATGTTGCTGGACTCCATCATCTTCGACTATTGATTATGCTGGCTGGGGCTGATGGAAGCTGGAGTACAGCAACCACAGGGCTACAGCTTCCCCTTCTCTGATGTTGACACATATGGTCACACCTATGGGGTTCCTTGCAGTTGAGGTTGGGAACTAGGGAACAGCATTACGATACTGTTGTGAGTTTGTGGGGTGGTCGGTCTGCATGGCGTCCTCAGCCCCTTCTTCCTGTGCCCAGTAGGAGTTAAGATCTAATGGAGGATTCAGTTGTTGAACTAGTCAGTTTCTTTGTGAGATAATGATCATGGTTGCCACTTAAGCACCACAATAACAAAAGAAGTTGCGCTATGGCAGCGGGCAAATGTGTGGGCTACTCTCCTCACCTCAATTCTATGATTTTATGATTCTATGACTTTGCCTGACTGGAAAGTATCCTCGGAATCTGATCATGCCCTCTGCTTCTTCTGATGGATGATAGGGGATGTGTGTTTGTGTGCAAGCGCAAAGGTACAATTTACATTAATTGCTCCGCCCAGCTTTGCCTCCGCCCCACCATGATTGGCATGTGGTCCTTGGAAGGTTGCTCAGAAGAGACTGACCCTCAGACAGAAGGTTTCTCACTCCTGAGCTAGGTTACGATGGCATGCCCATTACAAGGTAACAGAAGAAAGTCAAATTCCTGGGTTCTCTAACTTTCTGGCACCACAGGAAGGAAGGAACTGTTTATTCCAGCCACAGACCTGTAACCAGGGAGAAGGATTATCTCCAACCCTGGGATCACATTTAATCTGAAAGGAAATGCCATGAGCACGAGGGAGCAAGGCAAGGCAGGTAGGGGCCACCTTGATCCTATGATGAAGTAAATGACAGCATGGAGAAAGGGAAATGGCAACAAAATGAATATGCCTGCTAGGGGAGAGCTGAGGCTTGCTATTACAGTGGTACCTCGGGTTAAGAACTTAATTCGTTCTGGAGGTCCGTTCTTAACCTGAAACTGTTATTAACCTGAAGCACCACTTTAGCTAATGGGGCCTCCCACTGCCGCTACACAATTTCTGTTCTTATCCTGAAGCAAAGTTCTTAACCCAAGGTACTATTTCTGGGTTAGCTGAGTCTGTAACCTGAAGCGTCTGTAACCCAAGGTACCACTGTACCAAGAAATTGTGAAAACCAGGGGAGGTTGTTGAGTTTGGACCCCATCCTAGCAATCTCCCACAATACCCATACTTAAAGGTAAAGGGACCCCTGACCATTAGGTCCAGTCGTGGCCGACTCTGGGGTTGCGGCGCTCATCTCGCTTTATTTGCCGAGGGAGCCGGTGTACAGCTTCCGGGTCATGTGGCCAGCATGACTAAGCCGCTTCTGGCGAACCAGAGCAGTGCACGGAAACGCCATTTACCTTCCCGCCGGAGCGGTACCTATTTATCTACTTGCACTTTGAACTGCTAGGTGGGCAGGAGCAGGGACCGAGCAATGGGCGCTCACCCCGTTGCGGGGATTCAAACCGCCAACCTTCTGATCGGCAAGTCCTAGGCTCTGTGGTTTAACCCACAGCGCCACCCGCGTGCTTACTTTAATAAAAGTGATTAGCTGCCATTTGCTCCTTTAGGGAATATGTGGTGGAAAGCAACTTGAGGAAAGTCTGGAGCCAAAAAAACTGTGTGTGGATAAGGCTTGAGTACACACATACTCCCTGTTGGTCCACTACAAATTTCCTCATGCCAAAGTGGCTTTTCTTGTGGCAGCGAGAGACAAAGAGGCTTCAGGTCATAACATGCCAGTTTGCCCCCTGGGTGTGGAGGAGGCTAGCAAACCAGGGGGACCTTTGTCGAATTCTATTCTGCACCTTGAGCTTCATCCAGACGCGACGGCAAGCCAATGAAGACTGCCAGAGAACTCTCTAATGACTTGCAATTGGCTACAGAGAGCAGGGCAGAGCAGCCAATCACGTTGTATATGAATGCCTTTCTACAAATGACTGCTGCATGGTGCCAGCAGCTTGTGCTGGCCAAATGCAGCGAAGGAATTGAACAAACAATTCTGCCTGCCACCCTCCAGTTCCTATGGCCCAAAGCCCAGAGAAAGGAAGCTGGGGACCTCTAGTACTGCCAAGGGCAAGGGACACTGGCCTCGGAAGCCCACTAATGAGCTGTATTGTACTCCACTCACTGTATTCAGAGTCTTTCTTTCGCGTCGCCTCTAATTATTCTTTTTAAGCTTGCCCCATCGATTGCTGTCGATCTGGACACACATTGACAGTCCATTACATTAGCTGGCTGGTTCCCAGGTCCAGGTGACTTATTCATGCTGGGTGACCCTCGAAGCTGTCAACAGCATCAAGTCCCAAGGCAGGAAAAGAGCACAAGGAGGGGAAGGATCTGTACATGGGTTTCCATCTGGTTTTATGAACATAAACCACCTTCTCTGTAATTAGCCGTTCAGATGAAATACATGGAAGGCAACCTTTCCACGCCACAAGACTAAATTTTAGAGGCTTCATTAAACACTGGGAAATGCGAGGTAAAAGGACACTGCCCCATTTTTCTCTAAATGAAATAACTAAGGGTTGCATGATGGGAGTCAGACACCAGTGAATGGAATTCATGCCGCTGGAGCTACTGAACTATGGGTTTTGTGTTAAAGGAGTTTAACTGATTTTCTTTGGCAAACTATAAATTTGGAGGTGACCTTTGATTTTGCAGGACCATAGGTGGAACAGTACATTATGCATAGGGTGGGGGTGTCACTTAAAGCAGCATCTCTCAGGGGTGTGTGTTCACAAAACCCCCCCTCCTGAATGTATGAAGAGGGGTTGTATATGCCAGTCATGCCCTATATGCAGGCATGTCAGACGTGCTGGCCCTGCCACCACTGGCTGTGTGCTTGGTGCCACCATGGAGAAGGCCCTGCTTCTTGTTGCCATCAGCCTACACTCTGGTGGCTGTTGTCCTCAATGGAAGATCTCATAAGATGCCTCAGACCTTCCCAGAGCCAGAGCACATGGGAGATGCTAACTAGCAAGATGGTTAGAACGGTAGAAACCATTCCTTGGTGTACCCTAGTTGCAAGCCATTTCATCTGTAAAGGTAGGAACCTGAAGGAGCGTCTCCACCCCCATGGCTCTACCCAGACACTGAGATTCAGCTCTGGGGGCCTTCTGGCCGTTCCCTCACTGTGAGAAGCCAAGTTACAGGGAACCAGGCAGAGGGCCTTCTCGGTAGTGGCACCCGCCCTGTGGAACACCCTCCTACCAGATGTCAAAGAGATTAACAACTACCAGACTTTTAGAAGACATCTGAAGGCAGCCCTGTTTAGGGAAGCTTTTAATGTTTGCTGCATTACTGTATTTTAATATTTTGTTGGAAGCCGCCCAGAGTGGCTGGGGAAGCCCAGCCAAATGGGCGGGGTATAAATAAATTATTATTATTATTATTATTATTATTATTATTATTATTATTATTAACCTTGAATTGTGCCTAAAAGCCAACTGGCTACCAGTTCTCAATGCTTTTTTCTGGGGGTACTCAAGGGCACACAGTACTGGCACCCTTTCTTCCAACTGTTAACAACTTCCATGGTGAGTACTGGCACCCTTTTTCCTTTAAAAAACCACTGAATGTTCTTATAATCTTATACGCTGTTCTGGTATGATTAGTTAGCATCTCTGGTATGACACCCCAGAGGACAGGATCACACTTCAAAACGACCTTGACAGATTAGAGAACTGGGCCAAAACAAACAAGATGAATTTTAACAGGGAGAAATGTAAAGTATTGCACTTGGGCAAAAAAAAATGAGAGGCACAAATACAAGATGGGTGACACCTGGCTTGAGAGCAGTACATGTGAAAAGGATCTAGGAGTCTTGGTTGACCACAAACTTGACATGAGCCAACAGTGTGACGCGGCAGCTAAAAAAGCCAATGCAATTCTGGGCTGCATCAATAGGAGTATAGCTTCTAGATCAAGGGAAGTAATAGTGCCACTGTATTCTGCTCTGGTCAGACCTCACCTGGAGTACTGTGTCCAGTTCTGGGCACCACAGTTCAAGAAGGACACTGACAAACTGGAACGTGTCCAGAGGAGGGCAACCAAAATGGTCAAAGGCCTGGAAACGATGCCTTATGAGGAATGGCTAAGGGAGCTGGGCATGTTCAGCCTGGAGAAGAGGAGGTTAAGGGGTGATGTGATAGCCGTGTTCAAATATATAAAAGGATGTCACATAGAGGAGGGAGAAAGGTTGTTTTCTGCTGCTCCAGAGAAGCGGTCACGGAGCAATGGCTCCAAACTACAAGAAAGAAGATTCCACCTAAACATTAGGAAGAACTTCCTGACAATAAGAGCTGTTCGACAGTGGAATTTGCTGCCAGGGAGTGTGGTGGAGTCTCCTTCTTTGGAGGTCTTTAAGCAGAGGCTTGACAACCATATGTCAGGAGTGCTCTGATGGTGTTTCCTGCTTGGCAGGGGGTTGGACTCGATGGCCCTTGTGGTCTCTTCCAACTCTATGATTCTATGATTCTATGAGGTGAGCCAGCAATAGCAGTGGCAGAAGCTCTGCCAGTCAAGTTTTCCCTCCCAAAATGTGTGCAGTGAGGGCAGCGAGGTTACACTTGACCTTTTAGAAGTTCTGTCATTTTCTATGACAGGTATTTTAAAAAACCTCCAATCCCTGTTTTTAAAATGGGGTGGTGGGAAGGAATTGTGGTACACACGCTCTACCCCACTATAATCATTCACCATATTTCATTCTCCATCCCAACACACACACAATCACTGCCTTTCTAATTTGAGAGGAGCTTCAAGCCAGCCAAATTCAGCCCAGGTAAGGGCTAAACTTAATCAACAGCAGAGTTCCCATGTTTTGAACCAGTTAGCATTCCCAAACAGTATTCAAGGACAGCCCCGCATAGACTTGTGCTTCCAACCTCATCCGTTCAGTCACATGCTTGCTGTTCGGTTCACATCCTCGGTCACATCCGCACCTTTTGTGTGCTATAAAAGTAATGTCTGCAGTGGGGATCCTGCTGTAAGATTTAGATCCATGGAATTCCATGGGGCATACATGCTCTCTGTCGCTGAAATTACCCTTATAGCACCTGAGAGATGAACAAATAAGCGTTCAAGGAAGGAGGAGATGGGCCAAGAACCACAATTCTGTGAGAGGGGCTGTAGAACTGGTCATAGCTTCTACCCAGGCACCAATAATGTAAAACTGGGCCCAACAAAACCGCATCTTCACTGCTTCCATCTTCTCCACTTTCATGGTGTGATGGGTGAAAAGGATAGGAGAGAAAATGGAAGATAAAGAATTGTGGCTCAGGGAAAGAAGGGGAGAAAGCTGGAAGATATTTTTGCATTCCTAGAATGATAGTGATAACAACCAAAATAATTCAGAGCTAATTATATTTGTTATCAGTCAACATAATTTCCTCCCATTCTGTGCCTAACATCATTTCCCTCTTCTCTCAGACAGTCTGAACAAACGTTTTCCCCTTGTCATTATTTTAGCAAGAAGCAAAGTAATGTTGATTGAACTAATAGTGTAAACAGAAGGATATCACTTAAAATGCCCAAAGATGTGGTGCTATTTTTCATTCTACTGCAGCGCTGACATATTTGCTGACAGTGAACATCTCCCTCGAGGATTTGGTCCACACAGTTGGGCTTGTAATTCAAATTCTGTCGGTAGAAGACGCAACTGAGGCCTTGCTCTCATGGAGGTGGCAAGCCTTGGCCTTGGCAGGTTGGAGTTCACATGACTGAATGTTCTGCCAAACAGAAAACTTCACATAGCTGTTAGGTAAAACAAACCCTCAGGGAGAAGGAAACAAGATAATTTCTCCACACAAATGAAGTGATAGAGGCTTGCAGACTAAAAACAGAAGCTTATTTAACTGGATATATGAACTTCAGCCTTCCTGTTGTTATCCCTGCCCTGTCTAGCTTTCAATTTTCCTTTTCCTCTCAGACTCCTCCTTTTGTCAGAAATGTTCCTCTCGGCCACTCAGACTTTCTTGGGGTAAAGGTAAAGGGACCCCTGACCATTAGGTCCAGTCGTGGCCGACTCTGGGGTTGCGGCGCTCATCTCGCTTTATTGGCCAAGGGAGCCGGCGTACAGCTTCCGGGTCATGTGGCCAGCATGACTAAGCCGCTTTTGGCGAACCAGAGCAGTGCACGGAAATGCCGTTTACCTTCCCGCCGGAGCAGTACCTATTTATCTACTTGCACTTTGACATGCTTTTGAACTGCTAGGTTGGCAGGAGCAGGGACTGAGCAACGGGAGCTCAACCCGTCGCGGGGATTAGACCGCCGACCTTCTGATTGGCAAGCCCTAGGCTCTGTGGTTCAACCCACAGCGCCACCTGCGTCCCTTTTTCTTGGGGTAGACCTTATCTTTTAACACGTGGCAAAAGATCTCACTATATGGCATATGCCCTTTACCACAGAACAGAATCAATAGTACTGCAGATGTACTTCTGGAAGTGCTGTGGCAGCAGGAGAAAGAAGAGTGAGGGCAAAGTTAAGAGAGCCTCTTTTGGTTCTGGTTTTTGGTTTGGTTTTCAGTGTGAGCCAGCTAACTTGCACCACAGCACAGAAACAAAAAACGTGCATCATTTGGTCCCACGCTCTGCTGCTGCCGGAGCACAGGAGCCAAAATAGGACATTCAGGATTGAGCTCAGAAGCCAGGGCAGCTTCTATCAATCTGGGATGTCTCGCTTAAAATGGGACACTTGAAGGGAATGGTGTGTGTGCACACACTCTTATGCCAAAGCACCACACAAAAAACACACCAACCAGAACATTTGTCATATAAAAAGTTGCAGGTTTTCAGCAGGGTCTTATGGGAAACGCAGCAGTGAAGGAAGTCACTCAGGCGCCTGGGGAGGCGCGTCCAGGGGCGGGGCAAGGGCGGGGCACACCCGTGGGGCCTCTGGAGTCTGCCTGCCTCCTCCCACTCAGCCACCAGTGTGGTGTAGTGGTTAAGAGTGGTAGACTCGTAATCTGGTGAACCGGGTTCGATTCCCCGCTTCTCCACATGCAGCTGCTGGTGACCTTGGGCTAATCACACTTCTCTGAAGTCTCTCAGCCCCACTCACCTCACAGAGTGTTTGTTGTGGGGGAGGAAGGGAAAGGAGAATGTTAGCCACTTTGAGACTCCTTCGGGTAGTGATAAAGTCCAAACTCTTCTTCTTCTTCACCCTACAACTGGGGGAGAGGCAGCGGGCGGACCGTGTGGGCAGCATGGAGCCTGCGCACACCCAATCCACCATGTCTCTCCCAGGAGAGACACATGGCTCAGGCACGCTGCAGGCTCCATGGTGAGTGCCGCCTCAGTGGTGACACCCGGGGCGGATCGCCCCCACCGCACCCGCTACCTCCACACCTGGGAACATGCACTGTCTGGAAATGAAACCATATGATTAGCCCAAAACTTTCACAGGTCACAAAAGGTATGGAAAGTATGATTGTGCCTTACTGCCCTGATACCACCATGAGTGCAAATTATCATGAATGCACTGGATGCCTGGAAGGGCATTTTCTTTCTCTCCTTAGAAGGTTTTCTCTCCTTAGAATGATATCATGCCCTCATCATGGCTGTGTTGCTGCAGGTGGGCACTGCAGCAAGAGGAACAGTGGCACTCTAGCTGGGCTTTGATCCATCTCTGATAACAGGATAACCAGATTGCAAATTAGATCTTGTCCTACTCAGTTCAGTTATGTCTGTTCACTTTTATTTGTTTTAGCCATAGGCCATAACAAATGCAGAATACACAATACAACTGTCGTCCTAATCACAGGGCAGTAGCTAGAATCTGAACAGCAACCAAGCACCATACAACTACAATAATAAAATGTCAGTAATCCAGTTTCCTGTCTACAGCATAAGCATCCAAATAACTCTGGCGAGAGCTTGTAGTACCAAGCCATAGTTGGCTACGTTCTCTGTTATCTCCACATTCAGTTTCAGTTTTAATTGTTTAGCCATGGAGTGTGACTACAACTAATAACAACCAAAATAAATCATATTAATAGTAACATTCAAGATTTAAAAAAATCAACTGGTTTCCACTTTAACCCAGAAATGAATTTGTTTATCTGGATATAATGAATACAATGTGCATATCTCACATATATGTCCCTTTGATACCGACAGGGCAAGTATAACCATTTGCTCCGTTGCCTCCTTGTGATCATTTGCAAATAGGAATTCAGCATTTTGCCCTGTTTGTGCATGTTAGGGAGCAATCTCTTAAGTATGGGAAGCCAGCGAAATTCATGCCAACTTAAATTAAGCTGATGCAAAGTACACCAAATCCAAGCTCCATTTAGGCTGAGCTAGTCTAAGCTTGGCAGAACGAAAACAAGCTATTACAATATAGCTTGACTTGCACTACCCTTTTTGCTGCCATGCATTCCACCAGATTGTCAGGTTATGTGACCAATCATGGACTAAGGATCCAGTGTAAGCCCATGCTGCCAGCCCCACCCTGCCCCAGAACGTCTACTTTTTCGGGGTTCATGCTTGTGTAAGTTCCAGCCATCTCCATTGAGCCAGCTTATTTCCAACCCGGGCATATCTTCAGCTGAGCCACTGTAGCCTGGCTGAGCTAGGAAACCTGCTGGCTGATCTGAAGTTACACCACATACGCCTTTAAGGAGGTGGGGGGGGGGATGACTTTTTCATGTAGGCTGTCAAAATAGGACAGTCCAATCAATAACAGAATATCCTTATGAGCTCATTCAGGGTGCAAAGCTTCTATTTTGTAGAATAAGAGACGTTGAAGGGAGCTCTAAACTAACCCACACAAAAGTATAAACTTGGCTGAGTACAGTGGTACCTCGGGTTAAGTATTTAATTCGTTCCGGAGGTCCGTACATCACCTGAAACTGTTCTTAACCTGAAGCACCACTTTAGCTAATGGGGCCTGCTGCTGCTGCTGCTCCATCGTTCTGCCCAGACACAGAGGTCCAGCACCGAGGGCCTTCTGGCGGTTCCCTCACTGCGAGAAGCCAAGTTACAGGGAACCAGGCAGAGGGCCTTCTCGGTAGTGGCACCTGCCCTGTGGAACACCCTCCCACCAGATGTCAAAGAGAATAACAACTACCAGACTTTTAGAAGACATCTGAAGGCAGCTCTGTTTAGGGAAGCTTTTAATGTTTGATGTATTACAGTATTTAAATATTTTTCTGGAAGTCGCCCAGAGTGGCTGGGGAAGCCCAGCCAGATGGGCGGGGTATAAATAAATAAATAATTATTATTATTATTATTATTATTATTATTATTATTATTATTATTATTTCTGTTCTCATCCTGAAGCAAAGTTCTTAACCTGAAGCACTATTTCTGGGTTAGCGGAGTCTCTAACCTGAAGCGTATGTAACCCAAGTGTCAGGGAACTGACATCGGAGCGAGAGGTGGAGGCAAGGCTCCCGAGCGATACAGGAGAGGGGACCAGCAGAGGGGAAGGAATTCAGTGCAACACCAGTAGAGAAGGGAGGGAGATGGAGGATTTGGAGAGAGGTCTCCAAGACTCTTCACCCGAAACTAGTGAAGAGAGCAGAAGAGTTCCGCGCAGGGAGAGTAGGCGGAGACTTTGCGTCAAACAACTTCTATGCTGGAAGAGGTTCAAGAAACGCCCACTGACGGATTCTGCAAGCGACTGAACGGCCACGGAGTGAAGGGTTGTCAGCCGAGGCATTGTTAGCCAGGCAATCTAGCCGAAAGTAACGGCAACTTACGCACAAGTAACCCCTTATAACCATTACACCAAGGTACCACTGTATAACAAAGAAGCATTTGCAGCAGCAGCAAAAACCACCTGCAAACAAAAACCCTTGTGAAAAAGGGAAGAAGCTGTGTTCTTGCCATTACTAATGCTGAGCCCCATCCCCAAGAAACTGGCGGAGATATTCTCACTTGATTGGAGATTGATGGTGAAATGGTTCTCCCAGTTTCTCTGCTCACAAATGAGAACTTCAAGAGGCCATCTGTGCACAACTCTAGTTCAAGGGTGTCGTATCTTCACAGGGCACTAAGTGGCCAGGATACTTTTTTAAAAAAATAGATTTTATTGGAATTTAGGGGGGAAAGGTATATAAAATTTATTATTAAATATCTTTTTTGTCAAAAGTAAAAAGTTGATGTAGATAAAAGCACAAACCACAACAAAAAAGAAACACACTGTAGCCTCTCCCAAAATACACTACAGTGGTACCTCAGGTTACAGATGCTTCAGGTTACAGACTCCGCTAACCCAGAAATAGTACCTCAGGTTAAGAACTTTGCTTCAGGATGAGAACAGAAATTGTGCGGTGGCGGCACAGTGGTGGCGGGAGGCCCCATTAGCTAAAGTGGTACCTCAGGTTAAGAACAGTTTCAGGTTAAGAATGGATCTCCAGAATGAATTAAGTTCTTAACCCAAGGTACCACTGTACCTCTCCCCAGCCAATACACCTCACTGGTCTTGCTTCACATCCTTCAGGTTTGTTGTGATGAAAAGGTTGATGTGAGTCTAGGATGCTCATAGGCAACTTGAATTTCCTCAGTGACAGAGAAACCATTTATAGCTTTCATTGGGCACATTTAGATGCCCAGCTAGCTTGAACAGGAGCTTTTGCAGCCTGCTGATAATCCTAGCCCCCTCAAACAGATAGAAAGTGGGCTTAGGGTTATTGTCCATATCAATGCAGCTACAATACTTGAATCAGAATCAAACCTTCTGGACGACCACAGCACTAAATAGCAGCTTTTCAGGAGAAAAGAAGCGGTACCTGTGGCAATCATTTACTGCAAGACCAGCTACACAGGAGTTTTTTTCCATACGCTATTTTTAGCTCTTTTACAATAAGTGCAAAGAACTACTGACAGTCTATTTGGAGATCTATTTCAGATGGAGGCAAAAGCACTGTGTTGCCTGCATAAATAAAATATTGATGGTTAATTCCACCCTCACCCCCTTCTGGCAAGCGGGGATGATCTCTGCTAAGATCTGCCCCAATATCATTTATAGAAAAAGTCAAGAATACACACCCTCCTTAGTTTTGCTAGAATACGATTTGTCAGAAATCTGGAGGAAGATGTTAAAATCTGAGGTTGGTATCTCTCTGACGTGTTTTTACTAGCAGCAGCAAGTGGTGGGCTAGATGTGCATTTGCCAATTTATACCGGAATTGTTGTCAGTCATATCCAAAGAAGCTTTTAAATTAACAAGGCCTGCAGGTCAATGAAAATTTGCTAACTTAACATATTTAGGGATCAAGATGTTTGAGGACTAAGCAGCTGCCTACTGTAGAGTAAGGTAAAGATAAAGGACCCCTGGATGGTTAAGTCCAGTCGAATTCGGCCATGGGGTGTGATGCTCATTTCCACTTTCAGGCCGAGGGAGCCGGCGTTTGTCCACAGACAGCTTTACTGGGTCATGTGGCCAGCATGACTAAACCACTTCTGATGCAATGGGACACTGCGATAGAAGCCGGAGCGCATGGATATGCCGTTTACCTTCCCATTGCAGTGGTACCTATTTATCTACTTGCGCTGGTATGCTTTCGAACTGCTAGGTTGGCAGGAGCTGGGACAGAGCAATGGGAGCTCATCCCATTGAGCAGATTCGAACTGCTGACCTTCTGATCGGAAAGCCCAAGAGGCTCCGTGGTTTAGATCACAGCACTACCTGAGTCCCTGTAAAGCAACCATAGCTAAATCCCGATTGTGCTTCACACAAAATGTAGATACACAGAACTTACCTTATATTGACTTGACCACTAATCCATCAAATTCACACTCTCCATCGTTTCAGGCATAGGTCTCTCCTACCCCTACCTGAAGATACTTGGGATTGGACTTCTACAGTGGTACCTCAGGTTAAGAACTTAATTCGTTCTGGAGGTCTGTTCTGAAACTGTTCTTAACCTGAGGTACCACTTTAGTCAATGGGGCCTCCCGCCACTGAGCAATTTCTCTTCTCATCCTGAAGCAAAGTTCTTAACCCGAGGTACTATTTCTGGGTTAGTGGAGTCTGTAACCTGAAGCATCTGTAACCCAAGGTACCACTGTATATGCAAAGCAGTTGTTCTGCTATTGAGCTGCATCGATAGGGCCATTAAAAAGGTAAAGGTACCCCTGCCCGTACGGGCCAGTCTTGACAGACTCTGGGGTTGTGCGCCCATCTCACTCAAGAGGCCAGGGGCCAGCGCTGTCCGGAGACACTTCCGGGTCACGTGATAGGGCCATTAAGTACTGCCTAATCCTTCATATATGTGTTGATGTTGATGTTGTTGATGTTGATGTTGATGTTGATGTTGATGTTGATGTTGATGTTGTTGTTGTTGTTGTTGTTGTTGTTGTTGTTGTTGTTGTTCCCATCTGCCTGGGTTGCTCCAGCTACTCAGGGTGGTTTCCAACAATTAAAACATTAAGCACAGTAAACATCAAACATTAAAAACTTCCCTATACAGGGCTGCCTTCAGATGTCTTCTAAAAGTCAGATACAGTGGTACCTCGGGTTAAGAACTTAATTTGTTCTGGAGGCTTGTTCTTAACCTGAAACTGTTCTTAACCTGAGATACCACTTTAGCTAATGGGGCCTCCCACTGCTGCCATGCCGCTGCCACACGATTTCTGTTCTCATCCTGAAACAAAGTTCTTAACCCAAGGTACTATTTCTGGATTAGCGGAGTCTGAAACCTGAAGCATCTGTAACCTGAAGCATCTGTAACCTAAGGTACCACTGTAGTTTTTTATTTCTTTGACATCTTCTGGGAGGGCGTCCCACAGGGAGGGCACCACTAATGAGAAGGCCCTTTGCCTGGTTCCCTGCAACCTCACTGCTCGTCGTGAGGGAACCATCAGAAGGCCCTTGGTGCTGGACCTTAGTGTCTGGGAAAATAAGAATGATGGGGTTGGAGATGCTCAAGTTTACTTAACAAATATCTGGCATAAAATTGAACCAAGTTGTCACTCATAGGCCTGCTATTGGAAAGTTTACTACTGCCGCTCATATAAACAGTGGCATTTGAGTTCCATGCATGGGAAAGCAACTTTCTAAGCTCAAGGCACTGACCATAAGAGGTGGATCCCATCAGACTACATTAAAAAAACTTCACAAGGAATTCCGTCCTCACCTGGAAATGTATCATTAGTCAGTTGCAAAATTAGATTCTCTACTGCCTTAATAGTAACTGTGGGGCCATGATTAATTTCCAGTTTGTCATTAGTGCTCTGACCTTCTGAGCTGATTACCGTGTAAAAGACTTCATACAAGTATTGCTCCTGAACACTGTTGGTTACATTTATCAGCATATGATTATTAGAGAATAAGCATGGTGGCAGTTGTACATTCATTTCCAAAACTAAATGATGTATTTCAACTTGGTGGTTAAATTCTATATAAGTTATTTAAGAACTTGCATCCTTCCCAATAATCTTTTGTATTCCCTCTTCAGACCAATCCAAACTTGGACTGCATCTTCAGAATTCCTTAGTTTAATATGCCTCACTGCATATTCTTTTCTGAAATTTCTAAAATTCACTCATAATAATTTATTTATATAAAATATTTTTTTTTTTAATGGATGAACAACACCTGCCCTGCTTTCCCCTCCTAGTAATCGTATGCTCAGAAATATATCCAGTAGTACTTGTATGAAATTCTTAACCATTTATTTATTTAAATTTATATCTGGTCTTTCCTCCCAAGGGAGTGCAGTAGCGCACAGTAGGGTTAATCAACTCTTCTCAAGATGGTTCACAAAACTGGGACATTAGCTGGCAGTGTGGGTGTGAGAGAGGGGGGAAGGCAAATAACTGCATTAAAACTAAAATAGCATTCCAAATCAAAATCATAACTGTAAAATATAAATTTAGGTAAGGGTAAAGGGACCCCTGACCATTAGGTCCAGTCGTGATCAACTCTGGGGTTGCAGCGCTCATCTCGCTTTATTGGCCGAGGGAGCCGGCGTACAGCTTCCGGGTCATGTGGCTAGCATGACTAAGCCGCTTCTGGTGAACCAGAGCAGTGCACGGAAACGCTGTTTACCTTCCCGCCAGAGTGGTACCTATTTATCTACTTGCACTGTGTGCTTTTGAACTGCTAGGTTGGCAGGAGCAGGGACCAAGCAACGGGAGCTCACCCCATCATGGGGATTCGAACCGCCGACCTTCTGATCGGCAAGCCCAAGGCTCTGTGGTTTAACCCACAGCGCCACCCGCATAGCATCAATTAAAAGCAGCAGACTGGAAGGTGGAGCAAGGCAGGTAGGGAAATCCCTGCCAATGAGAACTTAGGCAACTCCATGAATAGGAAACATTCACTTACATAGGTTATAATGAAGCAGAGAACGTGGGGACATCGCTGAGGAAGTGAGTAAACCTGTTCCCTCTCCCTGGTGATGGCATTGGTTCTGTCCATAGAATAGTCCACAGGGATCTATCTGCACATCTCTGTTCTGGATTCTGTTCTTAGTCATGCTAGAGTGTGTTGCTCCTCCATGTAAAACCTCTGAGAACTTTCCATGGTTTCCCAGTGATCTCTCAACCAAACACCAACCGGGTCCACAGCTGCTTACTTTCAACAATCCTTAAACCATCAGGTGTTCCCAGAATTCACCAAATGATATCCACTGTATTTGAAGGGTGGAAAAAACTTGTTTTATGTCAAAGGGTATATTGCTGTTTTGCTGTTGCAGATGCTGGTTCTTTGCTGTGCTGCTCATTATTTTAAAACTTCTTACCTGAGTTAATGGATAGGTCCCAAGTTAATGGGATGCAGGTAGCGCTGTGGTCTTAACCACTGAGCCTCTTGGGCTTGCCGATCAGAAGGTCGGTGGTTTGAATCCCCATGACAGGGTGAGCTCCCATTGCTCTGTCCCAGCTTCTGCCAACCTAGCAGTTCGAAAGCATGCCAGTGCAAGTAGATAAATAGGGACCACTGCAGTGGGAAGGTAAATGGTGTTTCCATGTGCTCTGGTTTCCATCCCGTTGTGCCAGAAGTGGTTTAGTCATGCTGGCCACATGACCTGGAAAGCTGTCTGTGGACAAATCCCTCGGCCTGAAAGTGAGATGAGCGCCGCCACCCCATATTCCCTTTGACTGGACTTAACCGTCCAGGAGTCCTTTACCTTTACCTTTACTCAAGTTAATGCAGACAAGAAGAAAAGGTGACATCCTTTGAGGCCAATTATGTTTTTTGCCTCTTGGCTTCTTGTATCCCAGTTTGCACCGTGCAATATTTAACATCAAGTTTGATTAATACAATTAACACTTGAAGCGGGGGAACTTTAACTCAAGAGAAAGCAGAATGCTTTCGAAATTGTCAGCTGCATTCACTGGATGAATCCCTGTTATTGCATCCTTACCCCCATCGCTGAATTCAGTTGGGCTCATGGAGCAAGAAGTCAGATCAAGTTCACCAGGAATGGGCAGACTGCCAAAGTAACAGAGCTCTGTCCAGCAGGACCAATAGACCTTGCACAACTTATGAAAGCAATTTGTTGTTTCAGCACCAAAGTCTCTGGGAGGCTCAGGCACAGGACACCTGTAGTTCACAGACAGATGCTGGAAAATGTGGAAGTTGCTAAGCAAGTAAAAAAGTTAAAAGGTGACAGTGACAAGGAAGCGTGATGATGACTAAGCCTCTGGAACAGTGTTTCCGGCTGATAGCTGAGGCACACGTTTTCTGAATTAAAATTAGAGAAACGCTTCACTCTTTCATACCCCAATAAGTTTACTTTTGGAGTGCATAACAGAGAGAATTACCTACCTCCAGTACTGCTTATCCTAAATGTTTCTGCATGTCCTTGTCCCAGCCATGTTTGTTGGCTGGAAGGTGGAAAACTCAGAGCAGTGATGTAGGCAGCGATGTAATGGGTGGCCTCTAATGCTCTAATCCAGTGTTTCTCAACCTGTGGGTCCCCAGATGTTGGTGGGCTTCAACTCCCATCATTCCTAGCCAGCATGACCAGTGGTCAGGGATGATGGGAATTGTAGTCCAACAACATCTGGGGACCCACAGGTTGAGAACCGCTGTATCTAATCCCATCTGATGCCCAGGCACAGCACAATTAGGAACATAGAAAGCAGCCTCATAGCAAATAAATGACCCATTTGGCTCCAAATTATTTTTTATATTTTGCTGGAAGCCGCCCAGAGTGGCTGGGGAAACCCAACCAGATGGGTGGGGTATAAGCATAACAATAACAATAACAATAACAATAACAATAACAATAACAATAACAATAACAATAACAATAACAATAACAATAAAACATGGACATGCAGAGGTCATCCAGGGTTTCAGGTAGACATCTTTCTCAATGCAACCTGGGGGAGCCAAGGACTGAACTCGGAGCCTATCTGCACTGCTGAGGCTCTCCAGGAGGCAAGGCCAGAGCAGTGAATCAAACACAAGTGGGTACTTTGGGCTCAAAGTCACACAAGCCTTTCAATTATTTAATATATTTATTTCTCCTGGTGCGCTACAGTTCTCCCTTGGCAAATGACTGAGCCCTGGAACACTGCTCTAGAAACCTGAAGGGATGCGAGCTGAACAGGATTTTAGGGAAGAATCGCTGGGGCAACAAAGCACACTTCCCTTAAATGAGAAATCAAGGGACTCCCCCTCCCCCACCCCCACCAGAGTTTTGCCTTTGATATATGAATACGACTCCCCAGCTCCAGCTCCCTTGTGTCTCTTGTAGCTCTTGATAATTTAAGATTATTTTTATAATGTGCTTGGCTGCTGCATGCAAATCACATCGCCTTGCCCAGAATTGCATTATACAACACAGCAAGGACCATCTGAACTGAATAAAGACGCAGCATTAAATCAGGTACTTAATCGCTCATTTTGCTTTGATTTACTGAATCCATTGTCTTCCGGTTTTATGTTACAGGAGAAAAAAAAACCCAGCCCAGCCCCAAGAAGAAGAAAAAAACATAGGAAGAAACAACTTGATACGACAGGCCCCAATATGCAGTGTCAGATTAGGAAACAATATATTAAGATCCTAGTGGTTTCGGAAAATCAATACAGACATGCTTATTCAAGTGACTAGTAACGTCACAGGGGCCATTAAAAAGGCAATTGAGGATTGACCCACAAATATGCTACCTAGAGGGTTAGTTGCTGTTTTTGTGTTATTAACATGGATGGAAATTACAAGACTCCACTTGTAGCTTTGTGGAATTGAATGTCAGCCTAGAAACAAACAATAGCTTTTTCAGAGTATTGAAATAATGACAGCCATCGCTGTCCATGGCATGTTTAGGCACTGCACAAAAACTTGCGCAAAATCTTCTGACCAGAGATGACAGCCAGACAAAATGGACGAGTGTATATGCCACAGGAGACAATGCTTTCATCATGCCATGTACCGTTTTTGAGCTTTATGCTGTCAGTCACATGTTCACATAATAAAGGTAATCTAGAGATGATGGAGGAGGAAGGGTTGTTTTTTTTTTTTTTTTGTGAATGCTCAGATGACCGGCCAGATACAATGAGTTTTCATTGTCTTAATTTATTTCCTGTATTTTTAGGCCGCCTTTCAGGTTCGTCCCTCATTCCCTTCCCCTTTCCCTCTGCGCTCAAAACATCAGGCATTGGGAGCAATTGATATGCAAGGTCCAAATAACATGTTTAACCAATCTTTCCCCCACCCAGCACACCATCATGTATCTATGTACAGGTGACAACCATTTTGCATGGGGGTTCCATTCCTGGGCCCCACAAGTGTCAGCGGAGTGTGCATAGGCCTGCCCTGTTTTGCCCTCTTTCGGGTCCAGAAGGACCCATGTGTTAGCAGTTGTATGTCAATTGGAAGTGTGCAAAAGGTACTTACTGTTCAGGATAACACTTCATCAATCTGAAGAAGTGGACTGTAGTGCCCAAAAGCCTATGTCGTAATAGATGTGTTATTCTTGCAGGTGTCGCAAGATTCTGTGTTTTTGGAAACAAGGCTACCCCTTGGGAAGTTTAACCGTTGGAGTTTGGTTCATCTGCATTATCAGTAGTGGGTAGTGGAGTGGAGTGATGCTACTCACTTGACCTCTGGCCCATACTGCTGCTTACCGAAAGTACTTGTTGTTGTTGTTGTTTAGTCGTTTAGTCGTGTCCTACTCTTCGTGAACCCATGGACCAGAGCATGCCAGGCACTCCTGTCTTCCATTGCCTCCCGCAGTTTGGTCAAACTCATGCTGGTAGCTTCGAGAACACTATCCAACCATCTCATCCTCCGTCGTCCCCTTCTCCTTGTGCCCTCCATCTTTCCCAACATCAGGGTCTTTTCCAGGGAGTCTTCTCTTCTCATGAGGTGGCCAAAGTATTGGAGTCTCAGCTTCAGGATCTGTCCTTCCAGTGAACACTCCAGGCTGATTTCCTTAAGAATGGAGAGGTTTGATCTTCTTGCAGTCCATGGGACTCTCAAGAGTCTCCTCCAGCACCATAATTCAAAAGCATCAATTCTTTGGCGATCAGCCTTCTCTATGGTCCAGCTCTCACTTCCATACATCACTACTGGGCAAACCATAGCTTTAACTATACGGACCTTTGTTGGCAAGGTGATGTCTCTGCTTTTTAAGATGCTGTCTAGGTTTGTCATTGCTTTTCTCCCAAGAAGCAGGCATCTTTTAATTTCGTGGCTGCACGGTGCAAATGCACCAGCAGAGCCTGCTGATGAGTTTGCCCTGCGCCAACCTCCTTGATGCCTTCCCCCTCCCTCTCTACCTCCTGGTAAGCAGCACCAACCCTACTGAATGGAGGCAGCTTGCAGATGGAACATTTCCTCCAACTGCTTGGTAAAGATATCCAAATTGGCATCTGCTGACTTTTTGCCTCGTATACCGCCTAAAATGAAGCTCTATTGTGATTTTAAAGGGGGATATGTTCAGTTTTAAAGCAATAGGCTATGACTGCATAACTGAAAAGAATATTCAGCTTTCCACATCTAGTGTGGGTTTATGGCAAAATTGCCATGACCATGTTTCTGTAGGCTTTTAAAATATAGTTAAGGAATCTTTCACTCTTCATATCAAGGTGTGTGTGTGTGCATGTGTGCTGTAGGGATTACTGCCTGCATAAATTTTAATTTTGCTGTCTAAAGCATCATTTATATACTCTGTCACTTTTATTTCATGTAATAAACCAAACTTTCTTTATTCCTCTGTGTGAGAACGTCCTGTGGGCATAGGGTTACGGGTAAAATATACTCATAGACAAGCATGTGTTACAAATCTAGGAAAAGTTCCTAAACCTCGCAGCAGTGTGAATATGAACATGCATGAGTGCTGGTTGTGCACTTGTGAGTCCAGGTGCACACTTGTAACACTACTTTTGCTAACACAATGTCCTCCTAGTTTCTATTGGTTCCTGTTTTCCACCTACTAGGAAACTTACTGTATGTTATTTCACCTAAGGATGGAAAAAGACCTTGGTAACAGCCAATTCATTTGTCTCCATGATGGTGTGGTGATCACACAGGGTCCCCGGACATTTCACCGTCTATTGATCCCTGTGCCACCACTTGATTTCTCGCTGCCACCACCCAGGCCCTACCTGGTACAGTACTGAGTCCAGTCAGGGTTAAATTGGAACATAAACTTCTGTTTATTTATTGCAGTTTAACAAGCATGTGGTTTCATAAACGGGATCGGTCCATTACAATCATGGGGTGCCTATCCAGACCTATAACTTCCGCAACCTGCTCTCCCTCACTAAACCACCTCTCAGATATTTACTTGTCTTCCTAGCTTCTAACTGTTCTTGACTCAGCTTATTTCGCTACACTAACTCAACCTACCCACAGACTCTATCCCAATTCACTCCCACTCCAACCAACCACCCAACTCCCAACAAACTCCTCCCTTCGCCCCCTCCCAGAGCTGGTTTTATAGTCCTTCTGACTCCACCCCCTGGGTTCTGATAGGGTAACCTGTTTAACTATTTCACCTCCAGCACTCTCATATGTTAACATCACAGATGGCAACTCAGCTAGTCATGCTTCCTGATCCCAATGGGTGTTGGCACAACCTGGATACCTGCATAGCACCTGAACAGCCAAATTAGAATGTGTGTGACCCCCCCCCCAATTATATCTAGGGCTCCTGCTAGTGAAACAAGGCTTCCCTCCTTCCCCTGTGCCTCCTCCAAATCTGCTCTGGAAACTCTGGCAACCAACCTCACACTAGAGCAGTGCACTGAGAGAGGAAAGGGGGTCTGTTCCATGTGACAAGCAGGTGTGGTTGTGCTGGTGGAAAGTTCAGAAGAGTGTGATGTTCAACTCCTCCCCCTGACCTCAATATTAGCCAATTGTTTTTTCACCCCATCCTGCCCATCACCTCTTGTTCTGTTTACCAACTCAAAAGCTCGAACACTAGATTTGTGATATTTTGGTTGGCTTAATACAGGCGTTGTTAAGAAACCAGAAGCATTCCTCCTAGGAATTTTAGACCAAGATGTAAAAAAATAAAAAAAAAAGACAATTGGAAATTATTTAGGTATGCAACAACAGCGGCAAGAATTATATTAGCACAAACTTGGAAGACAGAAGAAATACCAACAAAAGAACAATGGCAAGGGAAACTTATGGAATATGCAGAACTGGCAAAACTAACAGATAAGCTACATGAAAAGGACAACAAAGGCTTTAAAAGAGAATGGGAACCATTTGCAACATATATGAAGAGGCAACATAAATAAATGGACTCATTGGCAGGGTTTGAGTAAACAATCACAACTGTATGCAACAAAAAATAAACTATATGTATTGGAAAAATTTGGGGGAAACAATACGCAGGGTGAACAATATGGAAAAACAAAACGGGAGTATGAGGGAAGTCCAGGGGAGGAGGTTGGAAATATGAAAAATTATTAAAATATATTGTTAGAAGAAGTATACATGGAAAAATCAATTAAAAAACATTTAAAAATAAATAAATACCGGCGTTGCTCTACTTTGGAACTTGTAAATGTGTCATCACAAGGACTCTCTTTTTTAATTGGTAGACTATTCTGCTTACACAATATTATGAAATTACTGTATTTTTCGCTCTATAGGACACACTTTTTCTCCTCCAAAAATTAAGGGGAAATGTGTGTGCGTCATATGGAGCGAATGCAGGCTCCTTGGGGCTTCAGCGATAGCAATGCGAAGCTTACAAAGCGCAGAGGGAGTGCTCCCTCCGTGATCCGGAGGCTTCACGTTGCTATCGCTGAAGCCTGGAGAGTGAGAGGAGCGCACTGACCCCTCTCGTTCTCCAGGCTTCAGGAATAGCCACCAGAAGCCTTTGGAGCACAGTGGAAACTCGCGCTGCACTCTGAAGGCTTCGGGTTCCTTTTGCTGAAGCCGGGAGAGCAAGACTCTCCTGGCTTCAGCAGAAAGGGAGAGCTGCGCAGCACCCCTTCAGCGAAGAGGGAGGAGAAATGTAAGGGGCTCCATTTCTCCTGCCGCTTCGCTGAAGGGGCACTGAGCAGAGAGGGGGAGAATTGAATTTTTTTTTCTTGTTCTCCCCTTCTAAAACAAGGTGCGTCCTATGGTCGGGTGCGTCCTATAGAGCGAAAAATACGGTAAATTATGTCCAAATTCTTGAAACTACTGGGCTCAATCCAAGCAAAGTCAAATGCTTTCAATGGAAAAGATGGGGAAAGGTGTAACCCTATATCCACTTACCTAAGTGAGCCCTATTGTTCTCAGTGGGGCTTTCTTCTGAGTAGGCATGCAGAGGCTTGCACTGTCAGT
Organism: Podarcis cretensis; assembly: GCF_951804945.1. Classification (NCBI taxonomy): domain Eukaryota; kingdom Metazoa; phylum Chordata; class Lepidosauria; order Squamata; family Lacertidae; genus Podarcis; species Podarcis cretensis. The sequence continues at coordinate 70,802,362 of NC_137178.1, read as the reverse complement.
GCCTGACTGAAATCAAGGGACCTGACTTGTGCCTAACCTTGCCTAGATTGAACTCAAGTGTTTGTGATTTAATAAAGGGGTGGGGGTGGGGGATCAAAAAACAGAAATCCTTTGGGATTTAATTTTTACTGTGTTTGGCAAACATGAAGGAATAAGAGCATTTCCTTTGCATCATGTTATTAATCATGTTAAAAATTATGCTGTCCCCAAATTAAACTGCAGCACCACTTATTAAATTCCAGGGACTGTGAGATACATGGAATTATTGCTTCAGTGGTTTCGGTTCGAAATTATTTCCCAAACCTTATGTTAATTAAATTAAGTACTTAAATTAACTGATGTTCAAGTGATCGTTTGTGTATGCTGTGGGTGGAAAACCAAGGTTCAGTGCAGTGTTTGCTTTAACTTGCAGTAATGTCATATTGGTAAAATGGGGAAAGCAACTCTTGCTAGAGTAATGAAAAACTTGGAGATCACCATGTTAAACTATGCATATTTTAAATTTCTGTTTGTGCAAATTAAAATTCTGGAAGGTTTCTTAACTATACTACAATTCATTATTATATTTTACACGAATCAAACATAATTTCCCCCTTTTACCTGTATTTCGAACGCTACCAATTTACACCTGTCTAACTTCTCTTTACAGGATGCGGGTGGTGCTGTGGTCTAAACCACTGAGCCTAGGGCTAGCCGATCAGAAGATTGGCGGTTCAAATCCCTGCAACGGAGTGAGCTCCCATTGCTCGGTCCCAGCTCCTGCTAACCTAGCAGTTTGAAAGCACGTCAAAGTGCAAATAGATAAATAGGTACCGCTCTGGCGGGAAGGTAAACAGCATTTCTGTGCACTGCTCTGGTTTCATCAGAAGCGGCTTAGTCATGCTGGCCACATGACCGGGAAAAGCTGTCTGTGGCTCCCTCGGCCAGTAAAGTGAGATGAACGCTACAACCCCAGAGTCATTCACGAATGGACTTAACTGTCAGGGATCCTTTACCTTTACCTTTAACTTCTCTTTAGCTCTCACGGCTTCCTTTCAAGCAGAGACAGGGAACAACTGGAGACTCCAACTCCTGTTGGCCATTTGGGGAGGGGCTGACGTAAATTAGAGTCCAGCAACATCTGGGAGTATATGGATTCCCCATCCATGATTTAAATAATCATGGGGCTTTAAGTTTGGTCATAGTCCTGAGGATCTATTGTTAGGGGATGCTATACCAGATCCACTGTACTGAAACAAACGACCAACATATTTAGACTGCAAGAAGATCAAATCTATCCATTCTGAAGGAAATCAGCCCTGAGTGCTCACTGGAAGGACAGATCCTGAAGCTGAGGCTCCAAGACTCTGGCCACCTCATGAGAAGAGAAGACTCCCTGGAACAGACCCTGATGTTGGGAATGATGGAGGGCACAAGAGAAGGGGACAACAGAGGACGAGATGGTTGGACAGTGTTCTTGAAGCTACCAGCATGAGTTTGACCAAACTGCGGGAGGCAGTGGAAGACAGGAGTGCCTGGCGTGCTCTGGTCCATGGGGTCACGAAGAGTCGGACACGACTAAATGACTAAACAACAAAATGACCTCATTTGTCTTTGCACCACACAAGCAAATTACTGGGCAATAAACAAACCAGGCACAAAAACATTTTTCTACATTCCTAAGGATCAAATTTCCCATCTACACTTACCCCCAGAATTGTTCTTCATTTATGAAAATGTAGAACCATCAGCTGAGAGATGTCTCTTTGCCCATGGAATTGGTTCCCCTGTGTGATGTCTTCTAGCCTCAGGATTCCCATTCTACACAACAGCTAAGAAGAAGTTAGTAGAGTGTTCTACAATGTCTCTGAACTGTGGCAGACCTTGGGCTTTCAAATTCCAGTGGCGCCCTGCGCTGTGCTAAAATTTGGCGCCTCCCACCCCCCCCTCCATTCTACATCATTGTTCCAGTACCCCCTGTGGCACTGGTACCCAGTACAGCCAAATGCAAATATAAAACAGAAAAAAGTGTCCTTGGGCCACTTCATAAGCCAAGTTTGGGGACTTCCGCAGAAAATTATGTTTAGCCTGGAAAAGAAAAAGAGGAGTTTGGATTTGATATCCCGCTTTATCACTACTTGAAGGAGTCTCAAAGCGGCTAACATTCTCCTTTCCCTTCCTCCCCCACAACAAACACTCTGTGAGGTGAGTGGGGCTGAGAGACTTCAGAGAAGCGTGACTGGCCCAAGGTCACCCAGCAGCAGCATGTGGAGGAGCGGGGAAGCGAACCTGGTTCACCAGATTACGAGTCTACCACTTTTAACCACCACACCACACTGGCTCTGAAAGGAGATAAGATAGCCATCTTCAAATATCTAAAGAGCTGTGTCATGGAGGATGGAGCAAGCTTGTTTTCTCCTCCTTCCAGAGGCTAGAACTCAAACCTTTCAGACATTAAGAGCTGTTTGACAGTGAAGCGGACTCCTTCGGAAGGTTGTAGACTCTTCTTCGTTGGAAGTTTTTAAGCAGAGCTTGGATGGCCATCTTTCATGGATACTTTAGTTGAGACTCCTGCATTGCAGGGGATTGACATTTCATTTCTATGATTCTATGATTCCACCTACTTTCAAGTCTGAGCACCAGTTTTGGAGAGGTGACGCCTCACCCATTCCTATCCATGCAGGGATGGAACAGGAAAGACACCTTTCCCCATGCTGTATCAGCCATGAAGCGCAATAACTTGGGTTGAGTTGCTGTGGTGGTGCATGTACTGGGGAGAACTAGAGGGACAGAAGACTGAAGGGAGATTAAGATAACCCCCTCACATATTCCAATCATGCATGAGGGGTCCACAAAGCTGCATCAGCTAGACCCGATTCTTCCTCATAATGCATACTCTGGCCATGAGCAAACACGAGAAAGGACCCTTGTGGTCTGCTGGTTATTCATGTAGACCTCTTCCACATGATGAAGGGACCTGGGACAATCAGGTGACTGTTGGTATGCAGGAACTCTACATGTGTGTAAACTCGTAGAGTCTCCATGCTTGCACAATGTGTAGCCAGAGAGGTTGTGGTCAACAAGCTACATCAGTATGGTCACTAGGTTGAATTCCCCTCTTCCTCTCATCACATGCCAAAGAGGTCATGGGGCCTTCTCTCTGCCATCATAACAATAAAGGACCACGTAAGTTATGCAAAATTCAAAGAGAGTCCAGGCAACAAAGTTTCCATCATAAAACCTGCAGGGTAAATATATGGGAACTGAGTTGAAGTATAGGCATTTCCTATAGAAAATTTCCCTTTTATGTCTGTAAAGGCTACATATTTTTCAATCATTAAAAAAGTGATTTTGCAGTGCGTTAATTGAAATGCATAGGTTGCCTCATTCCTAAATGTCATTGTGTAATGCAAATAGCTTTATGGTTGTGCCACGTTAATCTCCATCACCTCACCACAAAAAAAAAATCAAAAAAATCCAGCGAAGTAAATATTAATTATTCCTTTTTCATAGGTGGAGGAGCAGGAAATAGAGGTCAGAAACCAAGGGACACCTTGACTAGTTCTATGTACCAAATGGTGGGGTTTTGTTTGTGTTTGTGTTTCTTGATGGACCCATATTGCTTTGATGAAACACAGCTCCCTTCCTTGCTCCTAACAGAAGAACGTAATTGTGAAAGAACACAATCCCTAAGATTCTCACCCAATGACACTCAGTTAATTTCTAAAAGGATGTTTCAGTCAAGATCTGTTAGGTCCAAATCTAGAACTCCACTTTGCCTTAGCAGCTCATTTAAATACCACATATCATATACCTGCCCTTCCTATCTTCCTATGTCCGTCCCACTGGTCAGCCAAAAAGGCTCTCAAGGTCATTTAAGATTGACATTGTGTCAAATCTGTCTGAAAATTTCACCTAACTCTGAAATACATCAACTCTGTCAATTCCTCGCTTTTCATCTTTTCCACTCTTCAGCTCAGTTCTCCACACTGCCACATCAATTTGCAATCAGATTTCTATTTTAAAAGCCCCCATGAAATTCATCAACATTTTTGTGCGAATGTCTCCGAGTATATACAATTTTATGTGCAATTTTACCTAATTTGCATGTCCATAAAGCAATTTTTCCTAACGCAATGCATTTTTGCATGCTGGCTTCACTAACATGTACATTTCAACACACACTTATCATTAGTAAATTCATTTTTTGTGCACATTACTTGGATGGAGAGCTGCACTGCAACATCTGGAGAAATGTGAATTTTCAAGGATGGCTGTGTTTTCGGTCCACATATTGTTTAGGACAGCACAGTTCAGGTAGGTTTGCCTTTAAATGTGAACTGAATCTAATTTCCCCCTCACCCCTAGATGCACTTTATAGCAAATTCAAATCTCTAAGCATAGATCCTTATGCTGCCCAAACATAACCATTTATGCCATAAGAGCATAGCTGTCGAGCGTCCCTTATTTAGAGGGACAGTCCCTTATCCCAGTGCCATGTCCCGCTGCTGTCCCTTATTGATGGATGTCTCTTAAATTTCCCGGGTTTCAAAGGAAGCAGCTCCTCTCCCTCCCTCCCTGCCGGCCAGGGAGGAGGGAGGCTCCAACTGTGTTGCTTGGCTGCCCGGCCCACCCCCCTCCGGCCTCCTCTCACCAGCCTTGTCCCCTGGGAACCACTCCCCACCGGGACTGGTGGGAGCCTCGGGCCCTTCCGCCACCATCTTCCTCGTGGCTGCCGAACTGAGCATCTCTGCCTGGGGCCTCCACTCTGCCCATCACCGCCGCTCCCGCTCCCACTAGGCCGTACTGTGGCTGTGCCGCGGAAGGACCCTAATGAGATGGGCAGTCTGGCATGGTCTATGAATAGATGAGGAGCCTTGAGAGGAGAGCAAGGGCAACCATAGAGAAAGCAGTTCAGGGAGAGGAGGGAGAGGAGGAGGTGGAGGCACGGGCAGGTTTCCAGGGGCTACAAGGAAAAGACCGCAAGCGCTTCTCCCATAGATTTGTAGTGGTAGACTAGCATAGATGGTCTGATCTGTGGGTTTACTTCGGGCGCTATTTCCCCCCCCCCCCCAACTGAGAGCTGCAGATGGAGCACGAGAGAAACGATACAGAACTGCAGCAGCATCTTCGTTGCTTGGACTTTGTTTTGCGTGAAAAGTGGTTGCTGCTTGTAGTTATTTAATTGCAGTGTTTCATTGGCTGGTGTCTTGAGCAGCAACCTCTGGAAACGAAGGGCTAAAAACTGGCTCTGCTCTCCAAAATTATCTGGTCCCTTTTAACTGGTTGACTAAAATCCCTTATTTTGGCTGCTGGTCCCTTATTTTCAAATCTGTAAGTTGACAGCTATGCATAAGAAAGATATCAGTAAGAACTGAGCATGCTCTGAGGTCATAGAATGCTGACTTACTGATGGACAGTGCCAAGGGAGAAAAGAATGTAATATCCTGGAAGTGGGCATGGCTGGCTGGTTGGAATCGTGTACAGGAGTGCTACACATTGCAACATTTTGTGGTAGGTGCCTTTTAAAAATATTTTGATGCAATTGTCTTCCTTATAGGGTGTGATCCCCTTCATGTCTTGCCTGTGGCAGCCCTCATATGTGAGTGCCTGGAGGCGGTTGGAGGATGGATGGTGGCTAACAGATTGAGGTTGAATCCTGACAAGGCAGAAGTACTGTTTTGGGGGGACAGGGGGCGGGTGGGTGTGGGGGATTCCCTGGTCCTGAATGGGGTAACTGTGCCCCTGAAGGACCAGGTGTGCAGCCTGGGAGTCATTTTGGACTCACAGCTGTCCATAGAGGCACAGGTTAATTCTGTGTCCAGGGCGGCTGTCTACCAGCTCCACCTGGTACACAGGCTAAGACCCTACTTGCCCGCGGACTGTCTCGCCAGAGTGGTGCATGCTCTAGTTATCTCCCACTTGGACTACTGCAATATGCTCTATGTGGGGCTACCTTTGAAGGTGACCCGGAAACTGCAATTAATCCAGAATGCGGCAGCTAGACTGGTGACTGGGATTGGCCGCCAAGACCACATAACACCGGTCCTGAGAGATCTGCATTGGCTCCCAGTACGTTTCCGAGCACAATGCAAAGTGTTGGTGCTGACCTTTAAAGCCCTAAACAGCCTCAGTCCAGTATATCTGAAGGAGCGTCTCCACCCCCATCGTTCAGCCCGGACACTGAGATCCAGCGCTGAGGGCCCTCTGGCGGCTCCCTCATTGCGAGAAGTGAGGTTACAGGGAACCAGACAGAGGGCCTTCTCGGTAGTGGCACCCACCCTGTGGAACACCCTCCCTTCAGATGTGAAGGAAATAAGCAGCTATCCTATCTTTAAAAGACATCTGAAGGCAGCCCTGTTCAGGGAAGTTCTTAATATTTAATGCTGTACTGTTTTTAACACTTGATTGGGAGCCGCCCAGAGTGGCTGAGGAAACTCAGCCAGATGGGCGGGGTATAAATAATAAATTATCATCATCATCATCATCATCATCATCATATGCACATTAGAGGAATATAGATGGAGGATGGGAGGAAAGTTCCAGGAAGGTGAAAATGTGGTCTCCATGTTTCCCCTTTACTAGGGTGGCTTGTAGGCTAAATACAGCTCCTTTGGCTCCTTCCTTTAATATGAACCAATATAGTTTGTTCTAGTTGATAGCTCTAGTTTAATAGCTGTAGATGTTGAGGCGCTAACATGAACTGGGATTTTCACTGACACATTTAAGGCCCTAAAAACCAAAGCAAAAAGCAAAAGCCCTGCTTTTTTTGGTTTGGATTTCGAATAAAATGCAGGGCATGGAGAAGCAAGTGCCTGTTGTTTCCTCTCATTTTCCTGTTCTTCAGCACATAATGATTCTTCTGTCATTAATGGTGCTTTAATTGAGTGGGATTAAGGGTAGATTAAAGGATCTCTCATTAGAGCACAACCTCCCTGCATTCACTTCCTGTTGGGACCTCTCAACAGGAGAGCTTTCGATATAGGAAAGTGGAAAACACTTAAAACATAGGAAGAGAGTGTGGGGGGGGGGGAGCATATTTGAAATTTAATCTACTTGTGAAGTGTAAAATATAAATGTCAGTGGCAGATGATAAAAGCTCTAGGTTGGAGCAGCCCATCAGCAAGACGTTTTGTATGGGGTGGGGAGTGGGTGTATTTGTTCGGGAAATTATCCTAAGTCAATGGAGGGGAACGAAAAACAAGCATCTTAATATGTTTACATTAATGTCATGTACAGTGCAATCCTATAGATGTGTACACTGGTACCTTGGTTCTCAAATGCCTTGGTTCTCAAATGCCGAAAACCCGGAAGTGTTCTGGTTTTCAAACGTTTTTCAGAAGCCGAATGTCTAATGCGGCTGTCGGCTATTGTTTCCAGGGCACCTGCACCAATCAGAAGCTGCGCCTCGGTTTTCGAACATTTTGGAAGTCAAATGGTCTTCCAGAACTGATTAAGTTAGGCACCTTTGCTTTTTATTTTGCGTTTTTGGTTTTGAGGCTTTTTCGGTTAATTTGTTTTTGTGACTATGTGGAACCCAATTGATTGATTGATTGATTGATTGATTGATTGTGTGATTGGGGAAATGGATTAAAAAAAGCAACCCCAAACAAACAATGACCATCATCTGTGCAGGTAAGAAAAAATAGTAATGTTTATTTTTATCATCTACAATACTGTCTTATTTATTTTATAGAACACTTCATTGATTATTGCTTTCATTTTATGGATCAATGGTCTCATTAGATAGTAAAATTCATGTTAAATTGCTGTTTTAGGGGTTGTTTTTAAAAGTCTGGAATGGATTAATTCGTTTTGCATTACAGTGGTGCCTCGCAAGACGAAAAGAATCCGTTCCGCGAGTCTCTTTGTCTAGCGGTTTTTTCGTCTTGCGAAGCAAGCCCATTGACGGCTTAGCGGCTTAGCGCTATTAGCGGTTTAGCGGCTTTTAGCAGCTTTTAGCGGCTTTTAGCGGCTTAGCGGATAAGTGGATAAGCGGATAAGCGGATAAGCGGCTTAGAAAAAGGGGGGAGGGGAAAAAAAACCACAGGAACTCGCAAGACATTTTTGTCTTGCGAAGCAAGCCCATAGGAAATTCGTTTTGCGAAGCACCGCCAAAACGGAAAACTCTTTCGTCTAGCGAGTTTTCCGTCTTGCGAGGCATTTGTTTTGCGGGGCACCACTGTACTTTCTATGGGAAAGGGCTCCTTGGTTTTGGAACGGACTTCCAGAACAGCTTAAGTTTGGGAACCAAGGCACCACTGTGCTCTTAGTGGTAAGTCCTGGAAGACCTGCTCCTTGCCTTGCACGTCATTTCCCACCTGGCAGGAGCTGACTGACTACAGCTACAAAAGCCGAGGCTGCTGAATAAGCTGGAGACCATCTTGGCCGTGAGTCCTGGAAGAACACAGTGCCTGTGCACATTGATAATGCAGAAGAGGAGGGTGAAAGGAAGCAAAGGGTTCACAGAGGGACTAGTGCTGCAAACACAGGTGCATTTCAAGGTTGCTGCTAGTGCCCTCAAATCTCCCCATAGATCAGCTGCTTCTTGTAGTGCAAACAGATGGCATAACTAGAATCCACTGCCAACTCAGAGGTAGACCTGCCAGCCAAGGTCTCCCTCCCCTTTCTCCCCACCCTGGTATTTTCTTTATAAGGTTTTGTTTTTAACAGACACTTACCTGTCGTATTTTGGTCAAAAAGGCCTACAAAGTGTTTCGAAGTTCCACAAATGGGATCATCTTAATAGATGGTCTTGGTTGCAGGCAGTCTCTCAACCTGATTCCCCCCACCCTGGCGTGGGTGAAGCTATCTCACTCACACTGGGGTGGCACCACAATTACCCAGGGCTATTGCCCAATCATTGTCATGGGGTAATAGTGGGGGGAAGTATAAAAGCAGCAGCGTGACGCGTGCCAGGCTCTTGCTTCGTACTGCTGGACACCCGCCCACCCTCCCTTTAATTTAGATCCTTTGGCCTTGCTTTGGACTTTGGTTGGTTGCCCGGCTTGAGTCGGGGGCCGGGTAGGAATTTTCCCATTTGGCAAATTGGCACAGGCCACTTGGTTTTTGCCTACCTCTTAGCAATCGTCACAACTTGGTAAGGTTTGGCGGTTGGCATTGGCTTATGGTGAATGGGGGAGGGGAGGTTGGCCTTCCAGTTTCAAGGGTATTCCGTTAAAGGAAGCCGGGGCCTGGTTCCTGTCCGAAGTCTGCTTGAAGGGTGAGGGCCATGCCAGGCCTCCGGGAACACCAGGGAAGATGCAGGCGGGTTCCCCCGAAGCAATTTCCCTTACCGACTTCCTGCAAAGGGGACAGGAGTCAGATATAGTCTTGCCAATGCCTAAGCCAATACCGCTCTCATTCCTGTAATCAAGTTGTGGCCAAATTTTTGCACAAAAACCTTAAACAAAATATCCATGTGAATTTATTTATCTTAATGGGGGGTCGGCTTGAGGGTCTTGCCACGCAATTCAGTTTGCGGCTCATCATGCAAATCTCATTTCACTTGAGAGAAGCCGAGAGTCCCCTCCCAGCAGCCTGCTTCAGTTGGAGAGGTATCTAAATACATTGCAGACTTTACATCTGCAAGAGCGAAGAGGCAAACGCCTTAGGCCACGGCTCAGGCAAAAGAAAACACTTTTGATTTCAGCTAACACCACAATCCTATACATATGTACTCAGAAGCAAATCCCAGAGGGGTCTCCCAGGCAAATGTGCATAGGATTACACAGATAAATCCTTCTCATATGTAGCAGAGGTGCTTTACCTTGGATGGATGTGTTGTGCTTGTAAAATGCATCAAAAATTCGGAGAAGGTCTCTGTAATGTTTCTGAGGCAATGAGGCCCGACAGCACCCAACATCTGTATAGCCTTCTGTAAGAATGAACGCATGGGCAGAAAGAAAAGATGACAGAAGCGATTTTGCATTTGGGCTCAGTCGTGGACCCAGAAGGGCTCTTTTTTTAGACCGCAACCTGGAGGTTTTCACAACGAATATGACATAGAGACAATGGCGTAGCGTGGGTTGTCAGCACCCGGGGCAAGGCAAGTAATTTGCACCCCCTAACCCGTGGATTTGCGCCCCCTAACCCGTGGATTTGCGCCCCCTAACCCGTGGATTTGTGCCCCCTAACCCTAACCCCCAGATGTTGCGCCCGGTGTGGCCGGCCCCCCCTGCACCCCCCACGCTACGCCACTGCATAGAGATTATGTACACACTACAAATATTGTGATGACTGTCAGAGCCACTTCCCACATTATGGGGCTCCCCTTTCCATGTGTACATCAAAGGTACATAAGTGTACATCACAACATGTAAAATGTGATTACAGCATATGTACCATACCAGGAATACTAATAGGGTTAACTCCCTCAGTGGCCTCAGTGCCTCTAAAGTAATGTGTGAAACAGACCTTAAAGACAAAAGAAGAAGTTGTTGTTGTTGTTAATATTTCTATATTTCCATGATGGAACACAAAACATTTCCATTAAAATCCATCATAACATCATATACAAACCATATAAAGCCATTCAGATACAAAACTGCCAGCAAAGCAAAACTCCTACAGCAGGTCAACAGTTCTTCAGTTCAGCTCTTCCTGTAAGCCTATAGGAGCAGACAGGAAAAGGCTGGCAACAAGGGAGACAACAACACTTGCAACGCTAGAGTTTTCCATAACTCAGGTGCCACAACAGAGAAGGCCCTCCTCTACCTTAAAAGTCTCATGCTCTACTGACTAAGCTGGCCGGGCCCCTGCTCCACCTTAAATAAATACGCCAAGCTGTTATTTTTATTGCATATGACCTGCTCTGACCATTATGTGTTTTATTTATTTATTTCATAAAATTTATAGATTGTTTGACTGTAAAAAAAACAAAACAAACCTCAAAGTGGTTACCAAAAAGATAAAGCAATAAGTCAAGAACGTTTAGTTACAGAAAGGTAGCTGTGTGGATCTGCCATAGTCAGACCAACTATGTTTGTTATTGGTATGAGCTTTCGTATACATGCACACTTCTTCAGATACACTGAAACAGAAGTCACCAGACCCTTATATATAGTGAGAGGAAGGGTGGTGGGAATGGGTGGCTGGCTGATAGGTGTGGTAAACCTGTTGAGACTGTTAACGACTGCAATTGGTCTTACAGGAAAAAGCAAGGGGTGAGATGGCTAAAAATAGTTTTATCATGTATAATGAGATAAGAATCCAATGTCTCTATTCAGACCAGGTCTTTCCATGGTTTTAAGTTTGGTGATAAGTTGCAATTCAGCAACTTCTCTTTCCAGTCTATTACTGAAATTCTTTTGTAATAAGACAGCTACTTTGAGATCTTGTATAGAATGTCATGGGAGACTGAAGTGTTCTCCTACTGGTTTCTCTATCTTGTGATTCCTGATGTCAGATTTATGTCCATTTATCCTTTGGGTAGCGCTGTGGGTTAAACCACAGAGCCTAGCACTTGCCGATCAGAAGGTCGGCAGTTCGAATCCCGCAAAGGAGTGAGCTCCCGTTGCTCAGTCCCTGCTCCTGCCAACCTAGCAGTTCAAAAGCACATCAAGTGCAAGTAGATAAATAGGTACCGCTCCAGCGGGAAGGTAAACGGCGTTTCCGTGCGCTGCTCTGGTTTGCCAGAAGCGGCTTAGTCATGCTGGCCACATGACCCAGAAGCTGTACGCCGGCTCCCTTGGCCAATAAAGCGAGATGAGCGCCGCAACCCCAGAGTCGGTCAGGGGTCCCTTTACCTTTTCTCCTTTAGTGTCGGTTTTGGCCTGTTTGTCCAATATAGAGAGCTGAAGGGCACCGCTTACACAACTTCTTACAGTGCATATGTATGTGTAGCTCTGACGGAATCTGAATAAATTTAGATGACATACCAATGTGGTGGCGTGTTCTGCTTTTTTGAAAAGCAGAAATCTGTATACAAAAAGAAGCTTTGCAGATCGAGGCTTTGTAATGAGCTGGATTTTCACTAAAGTGGGTTTATAAAGCATCAATTCTGCCAGAGAGTATGGAAGCAATAAAATATTATGTTGCTGAAGCTCTCTTTCCTCTCCCCCACTTCCCGCTGATCACTGAAGAGAAGCACTCTCTGATTTGAATCATGTTTAATTAATTCTATGCATAGGTGCCCAACAAAAGCCCAATACTCTGCACAGAGGTTCCTTTGTGCCACCCTGGGCTCCTTTGGGAAGGAGGGCGGGATATAAATTTAATACGCAGGACAAAGCTTCCTGCTTAAGAAATTACAGGATACATGCATCTCGTATTTTTGAAATCATGTGGCAGTGCTCTGGATAATTACTGTGTTCAGTACTGAGTACCAGCATCATGTTCGAAAAATAGTGGGAAAATATACAGTCATACCTTGGATCCCAAACACCTTGGTAATCGGATGTTTTGGCTCCCGAACACCACAACTCCGGAAGTGATTGTTCCGGTTTGTGAATGTTCTTTGGAACCCGAATGTCCGACGGGGTTCTGTGGCTTCTGATTGGCTGCAGGAAGTTCCTGCAGCCAATCAGAAGCTGCGCCTTGGTTTCCAAATGTTTTGGGAGTCGAAAGGACTTCCGGAACGGATTCCGTTTGACTTCCGAGGTACCACTGCATATGTAAAAGCCGTCATATAAATGGGTCACAGGCAGCTCAAACATCTTCAGTTTCCCATCTCAAGTGGCCTTGCTCTACTTCCTTTCCTTTCTCCAGTGTCTCATTCTCCAACCTAGGCCTAACTCTGACTGTGAAGGGAAACCTGTGCCTGGGCTATACCACTTCCGACTACCTGTGGGGTATCACAGTATCTTCCATATGGAACACAAAAATCTCTCTGGAGAAGGATACTAAACCTCCTTCCTTACTTGCAAGTTTTCCAAGGCGTGTTTTTGGTTTTGTCTGCTTTAATGAGGGGTGTGGAGTATGTGGGGTGTGCAGGGAGGGGTAGTACCTCTGGTGGGGGACAAGTCGTGCTTCTTCTGGGTTAGTTTGTCCACCTTTGGTCCTCACCCTCAACTCAGCTCTCACCTGTGGCTGCTAAAACCTGTCATACAGTTTCATAGTACAGTGGTACCTCGGGTTACATACGCTTCAGGTTACAGACTCCGTTAACCAAGAAATAGTGCTTCAGGTTAAGAACTTTGCTTCAGGATGAGAACAGAAATTGTGCTCTGGCAGCGCAGCGGCAGCAGGAGACCCCATTAGCTAAAGTGGTGCTTCAGGTTAAGAACAGTTTCAGGTTAAGTACGGACCTCCGGGACGAATTAAGTACTTAACCTTAGGTACCACTGTAGTGTTATTGATGATTGCACTCATGAATTGGAAAACAGGTTCAAGGAGAGAGACAGCTCTGTTATAGTAGAACTTTGCAAGCCTGAGAATGAGCACAATTTGAATTCGCTATGAGAAATATTGAAACACAACTCAGATAACCATAAAAACCTAGAAGACTTAAAAACAGAGGTTACGTTGGCAAAACCCCTTTGAAAGAAAAACCACTGTAAGTGGGTTTTTTGCAGGTGAGCTCACAAAATGTGGACTACATTTCCCAGACTTGGTCATTTGCTTGAGGCTGCGTTGACAATTTCAAACAGTACTTCAGCAGTTGAAATCTGCTTTTCTCATTTAACTTCAGTTTTAGGTCCACCCCAACAGTTCGTGCTACATGACTGCAAAGTTGAAATGGTTTGTTTTGAGTTATAATAAGGACATTACTAAAGCATTGAATTTGGATAAACTTGTACTACAGTTTGCAGCATCAAAGACAATAAATCTTTGTATGGAAGTGAGAGGTGGACCATAAAGAAGGCTGATCGCCGAAGAATTGATGCTTTTGAATTATGGTGCTAGAGGAGACTCTTGAGAGTCCCATGGACTGCAAGAAGATCAAACCTATCCATTCTGAAGGAAATCAGCCCTGAGTGCTCACTCGAAGGACAGATCCTGAAGCTGAGACTCCAATACTTTGGCTACCTCATGAGCAGAGAAGACTCCCTGGAAAAGACCCTGATGTTGGGAAAGATGGAGGGCACAAGGATAAGGGGACGACAGAGGACGAGATGGTTGGACAGTGTTCTTGAAGCTACCAACATGAGTTTGACCAAACTGTGGGAGGCAGTGGAAGACAGGAGTGCCTTGTGTGCTCTGGTCCATGGGGTCACGAAGAGTCGGACACGACTGAACAACTAAACAACAACAACAACAACAACAACAACAACAACATCAGAATACTCCTGTTGTAGCTTATTCTTGATTTTCTACTAGTGGGTTACTGTTATTTTCCACATTTTTGTTGGTAGCAATTGCTGGGGGGGAATGAACAAGGTTTAAATAAAAATAGTTTACAATTTTGCCTTAAAAGGGTCTACAGAGCAGATAAACACCCTTCTCTAATTTTTTGATGCCACCCCAGAACTTTTAGTCTGGCCACGAGCCTGGGATACTGCCAGAAACAATTCTGGTTTTTGGCTTACATAGTCATAGAAGTCACCATGAGACATGCCAAAATTTAATTTGCTCTGATGCTCTCCCTCCACTACATCAAAATGAAGACCGTTTTGTTCATTTGTCCAAATATTGGCCATTATGGAGAACACACGCTTCATTAAGCTGTTGCTAACAGGCACTGACAGTTCATAATGTACAACCTTGTAAAAGTTTCGTAGAACCAGTTCCACATTTTCCTCAAACAATAGCTTTTTCCATGTATTTTCACATGGAGTTGAAGTTGTGAATATGATGGACATATTGTGGGTTTTTTTAAATAGACACAAACCCTGAATACAACAACAAGACACTTCTTCCACTTTTTATCACTGCTATGACATGAAAATTCAAGAATGGTTTTTACCTTGTGATGTTCAGAAAGGTAGGAATGAGCCAAATTCTTCCTTAATCCTACCCTTCACTAGCTTTTTGCTACTCTCTACAACCACTTCTCTCCTCCTTTTGCTGATTCTTCAGTGACTATGTTGTTTTCTGTTTCATTCTTCCTTACCCCAGACAAATACTGGACTTGATGCTATCACATTGCTATGAAGCTGATATGATGCAGCTGTTTGCTGATAACACAGTGGGCAAATTATGTAGAATACATGGGGAAATCCTGACCATTCAGCGCTCACAATCAATCGGGAAGCAAAACAGTTTCACAGACTTTTACTATGCTACACTCCACTTATTTTGGATCAGCCATTTTACAAAGTCCTAAAAAAAGAGAGGTTACAGTCCTCCACACACTTAACTTGGTAGTAACTCCCACTGAATGTACTAAGACCTATCCTAAGTAGACGTGCATAGGATTGTACTGTCAACTACTTTACTGTACCATTTGCATCACAATAAATCTATGGGAAATTGAATGCTGAAAGTATTTTTGCATCAACTGGGAACATAAGAATCGTCTACTTCTTGGCAATTTTTCATGTCAAGGTCATAACTGATGTGAGCTGGAATTCACTAAAATCTTATGAAACATTTTTGAGTGATGCCGAAAATCCTAGCATGCAATACATCAAATTTATTTCTAGCCTCTCTGAATAAGTAAATAAATACCAGGAGGAAAATGTTCACAGCATGTTGTAAGCCAACTTTCAAATTGTGTAGCATGGATTTATATGCCACCTTAATTTATTACATATCCACATATATCCACAGTTGCAATTAGTGATGAGGCGATGCTTTTATGCACTTTAATAGGTCAGTTTGAAGATAAAGACCTATCGGCTAAGAAATGTAACTCCTAGAATGTAAGCATGGATTATATACACCAGGCATCCCCAAACTCGGCCCTCCAGATGTTTTGGGACTACAGTTCCCATCATCCCTGACCACTGGTCCTGTTAGCTAGGGATGATGGGAGTTGTAGTCCCAAAACATCCAGAGGGCAGAGTTTGGGGGTGCCTGATATACACCTTTCTCCATTGTCAAGCTCCTGGTGATGAGTTTGTAACCCTGAGGTCCAAGTGCTGGCAGGTATTGGGATAGACTGGAAAACATCAGGCATGAGGGAGGCAGGAAGACAGAAGGCAGGCACAGAGAAATAGCCACTCTACACGAGTGTTGTTCAGATGTTCAACCACAACCATACATTTAGAAACATATGAGAGAGACAATATTGGGTGGTGGCCCTCATTGGTCCTGACCATTTCCACCATGTTCCTGTCTCTCATCACTGTCGTCTTCCATGCATTGAGAGGGTAACATCTGGAGCGAGGAGCCTGATTTACTCACACAAGCTTCCCCTTGTGATTTAAAACCCTGCACAGTCAGGGTACCAAGTTTCACTGTTACTGCTTGTAATCTGAATTAGTTCATTTTGGGAACTCCTTCAGAGGCCACCGGCAATGGCGCCTCTCAACCATCTCCTCGCACAGCTCCGTTTTGAATGCTACAGGTTAGGCCAAATCAATTTAAGCAACAGCTCTCCGAGAGCTGCTAAGAAATGTCATGAAACAATTATAGCAACCGTCGATGGATGCGGAATAATAAAAACGTACCCTTTGCACAGAGGATTGTGGCAAATATTACCCGTTAAAATGCCAGCTAACTTGGGTAATTAAAAGAACTTGTGTTGAAAGTTTAAACATATGTGCTGGTGCATTGTCCTGGAATGCTCAAAATAAAAGGCTGATTTATAACATGATACTGACATTGGGACGCGGGTGGTGCTATGGGTTAAACCACAGAGCCTAGGACTTGCCAATCAGAAGGTCAGAGGTTCGAATCCCCACGACCGGGTGAGCCCCCGTGGCTCGGTCCCTGCTTCTGCCAACCTAGCAGTTCGAAAGCACGTCAAAGTGCAAGTAGATAAATAGGTACTGCTCTGGCGGGAAGATAAATGGCATTTCTGTGTGCTGCTCTGGTTCGCCAGAAGTGGCTTAGTCATGCTGGCCACATGACCTGGAAGCTGTACGCCGGCTCCCTCGGCCAATAAAGCAAGATGAGCACCACAACTCCAGAGTCATCCGCGACTGGACCTAACAGTCAAGGGTACCTTTATTTTTACCTTTACTGACATAGGAGGTTCGTTCATATGACACGTCCGAAGCATCCAGCCCAATGGTTGCTGTTGTTGGCATCTGTCTGTCTCAGGATACAATGGAGTACACCTCTGTGGGTGAAGTCAAACACTACATTTGTAGCACTGGTGACCTCCATGGGGCGCAAGCCTGGGCAGTGTGTATGGAGGTCCTGGGCTGCCCAGATGACACCCCCCCCCCCAGTCTTGCTGATATGGTCCAAAGGAAAGCAGAACAATACATTTGTCACCAGCTTGGCTGCAGGAGTTGCTGGAAGGAGGCATAAGTAAAAGGTAAAGGTACCCCTGCCCGTACGGGCCAGTCTTGACAGACTCTGGGGTTGTGCGCCCATCTCACTTAAGAGGCCAGGGGCCAGCGCTGTCCGGAGACACTTCCGGGTCACGTGGCCAGCGTGACATTGCTGCTCTGGCGAGCCAGAGCCGCACACGGAAACACCGTTTACCTTCCCGCTGATAAGCGGTCCCTATTTATCTACTTGCACCCGGAGGTGCTTTCGAACTGCTAGGTTGGCAGGCGCTGGGACCGAGCAGCGGGAGCGCACCCCGCCGCAGGGATTCGAACCGCCGACTTTTCGATCGGCAAGCCCTAGGCGCTGAGGCTTTAACCCACAGCGCCACCTGCGTCCCGGAAGGAGGCATAGGGCCTATCAATATAGAGAGGAAGAGGCAGAAAGAGAAGGGGTTGCCTAGACCCAGCTCCTGTGTAATCAAGGACAGGTGTTTTAGTCCACCTGTGGCCATCTAGATGATGAACTGTAACTCCCAGTTTCCCTGACTACTGGTCATGGTGGCTGGGAGTTTGAGTCAAACAACCCTGACCCCCAACATCCATCTGTTGAATGCAAAATATCAGAAGAGAAATCTCAACACCCAAAAAGCTGCTTCAGTGCATGGGTGTCCTACAAGCATTTAACACATGGACAGGGGTTCAAGTTTTAAATGGTTCCTGTTTAAATGCTGTAGGTCAGCTGTGACCTTCTCTAGATTGAGTTTCACATTAACCAAAGAAGCCTAATGCAGAGGCAAACTCTTGAATGCTTTTTTTTTTTTGCCAGTCCCATAAAATGAATCCCTTGCTGCATTTCTGTATTTCATCACCAATTTTGATCTATTTGGATATGGGAGAAAAGTAGGTTTAGGACAGCTTAGAAGTGTTTAAATTTTAATATGGCAAATCATGTTAAATTGTGAAAAGGGCACTTAGACAGACAGAGTCAGAGTGAGAGGGAAGGTGTCAAGAATTAGTAATTTTTCCTTGTCAAGTTGATAATTCCTTTGTAACAAATGTCTAAATGTATTAAAAATGGGCTGGCAAGAAATTCGCTTTGTCATTACAGTTGAAAACTCAGCAGTTGCGGCCAGCGGTGTAGTCTTAAGCCACACAACTAATTCTCTCTCGTTCTCTCTCTCTTTCTGTGTGTGCTTGTTTATTTATTTACCACATTTATAGCCAAACTTACACCAACAACAAAAGTTCTCAAAGTAGCTTACAACACAAAACAAGTTACAAATTCAGTAACTAGAACAGTAACAACTGTAAAAAAGTATGATGCAGCATAAAGCAAAGAACGAAAAGTGAACTGAGGCTGTGTATCCACCGCACATTCAAAGCACATTTAAAGCATAGTGTCCCAAAGAATATTGGGTACAATTCCCAGCACACTTAAGAAACTAGTGAAGGTAGAGGAACCCCTGACTATTAGGTTCAGTCGTGACCGACTCTGGGGTTGCAGCGCTCATCTCGCTTTATTGGCTGAGGGAGCCAACGTACAGCTTCCGGGTCATGTGGCCAGCATGACTAAGCCGCTTCTGGCGAACCAGAGCAGCGCACGGAAACGTTGTTTACCTTCCTGCTGGAGCGGTACCTATTTATCTACTTGCACTTTGACGTCCTTTCGAACTGCTAGGTTGGCAGGAGCAGGGACCAAGCAATGGGAGCTCACCCCGTTGCGGGGATTCGAACGCCGACCTTCTGATCGGCAAGTCTTAGGCTCTGTGGTTTAACCCACAGCGCCACCCACATCCCACTTAAGAAACTACTATCCCCATTATCCTTGGGGGTGTGCACTTTAAATATACTTTAAGGCAGCACATTAAAAATGCCTTGGAAACTAAAAAAAAGTGCTTACCTGGCACAAGAATTACAACAAAGTAAACATCAAGGAGATAGGTATGGTTTTCAGGGATGCAGGTAGCGCTGTGGTCTAAACCACTGAGTCTCTTGGGCTTGCCGATCAGAAGGTCGACAGTTCAAATCCCCGCAACGGAGTGAGCTCCCATTGCTCTGTCCCAGCTTCTGCCAACCTAGCAGTTCGAAAGCATACCAGAGCAAGTAGATAAATAGGTACCACTGTGGCAGGAAGGTAAACAGTGTTTCAATGTGCTCTGGCTTCTGTCACAGTGTTCCATTGCATCAGAAGCAGTTTAGTCATGCTGGCCACATGACTGGAAAGCTATCTGTGGACAAACAGCAGCTCCCTCAGCCTGAAAGCGAGATAAGTGCCACAGCCCCATAGTCGCCTTTGATTGGACTTAACTGTCCAGAGGTCCTTTACCACATTTTGAAGCAAGTGAAGTAATGCACATTACCTACTCACTTTGCTTTATGGCAGTTAAGTCAAGGGTCAGCAATACCATAAGTACACCACTGCTTCTTCTCCTGTCAGGTCTCTATAACAGGAAAAATGAGAACTAAAACTGGAATGACACATCTGTTAAAACTATGTTTTAAGGGGGGAGGGGTGCCCCAGGAGGAAGTTCAGGAGGAAAGCAGCAAACACAGAAAAGTCCCACTCCCCTAGTGGACATTACTGAAGTCAATTTTGGCTGCACGTCCACCACCAGGAGGGTCTCAACAGATAACTGTAGTGACCCTATTGGGCAATAAGAGAGAAGATGATCCCATAGGTACCCTGGTCCCAAGTTGGGTTTTGTAGAGGAAGACTTGACACCTTGGATCTGCCTTTGTAGCTTGTTGGCAGCCACTGTTACACCCAGTTGCACTGGTGGGGCATGGGTATGGTAAGGCACTCCGGTGTGCAACCTAGCCACTGCATTTTGCACCAACCTCACCCCTGGGAAAACACCGTCTCTGACCTTTCCCCAAGCAACATTCTGCACTAAGTCATTGCAGTAATGTGCCTTCCATACTTCCGCAGGGGCATCAAGCAAGGAAAACACATTTCCCCCTATCTCTTGGAAAGCAAAAACCCATTTTAACAAATGTGTCTTCCGAGAAAGCAGAGATGTTTCAGTTGGATCATTTCTCTCTCTCACCCTGCAATTTCTTCTTCATGACAGTCTGTCATATCATTATCCAAATCTTAGTTAATTTAAGGACAATTTTACCCATGGTCCTTGGAGGGGTGTGCTTCTGGCTTAACCTTTGGTGGTTTCCTCATTCTTGAGAAAAGAAGTGAGCTAAGTATGATGTCAGAACTCCCTTGATTATTTGCTTCATACTTTGCATTTGAAATTACTCCTCTGAGACCTTGACATCAATGGTTAAGGAAATGAACCGTGAGCAGGAAATCTCCAGTTGAAATTGTAGCTCAGTCATGAAATCACTGCATGGCCTTAGATATCCCACAAGAGGAAGAAGCTTGGAAGAAGGCCAACAGAGGTAGAATCATGGACAGAGCAGCAGAATCATGTAGTTAGAATGGACCTCAAAGGTTATCAAGTTATTCTCCCCTGTTGATGAAGGAAATCCACTTCTACAGCATCCTTACTAGGTGATCACAAAGCCTTTGCTTAAAAATCTCTAACAAAGGACTGGGCCACCACCTCGCAAGGCAGTCTGTGTTCCACTGTAAAACTGCTTGTACAACCAGGAAGTTCTTTCCAATGTTTAGTCAGGATTCCCTTTTCTTGAAATTGAATACATCAGTTTGGGTCCTACAAGTCACAGAGAACAATTTTGCCCCAGCAAACCTTCAAGCATTTAAAGATGGCAACACTGGCTGGATGGCCCATGGCCTGAGCATGCAGGAGAACTTAACACTGATGTTGTTTCAAATGATAAAATCACCCACTGCTTCAGTGGCAGTTTTGCTCCAGAGGAAAGATGAGGTTCCTTTCCTATGAAGAAATGTATACGAGTCCCTGAGGCTGGAACTCAGGGCAGAAGCAAAAGGGTGACATTTTACCTTGATGTCCTGGACTTGATTATTAAGGTGAGGCAGGTACAGGCTCTGCATACCATGGCAATTCTGTGAAGTAAATCAGATATCCACAACTGTTCACCTCTTGCTTTCTCATGGCCCTGAGCAAGCCCTCCCCTCTCTCCAATCACACACACTTGTTCTTCTGACCTTCTGAATATCTAAATAATATAGCTATATTTCACCCTATTAAGATAAAGAGATTATAATGCATGTGGAGTTTTCTAAATATTTTAGGTAATTGTTTTATCAATATTGTTAAATTTGAAGACCTTAATGTGACAGATTTGGGGGATATGGGAATAACAAGAAACCTGAATCTATTAGAAAATGTATTGCAATTTTTCTTTCCTGCCAACCTTTATGGCAGCCCTCTCAAAGAATCATCCTGTGTTTTCATTATAAAACAATGCTTTATCAGGGGTTTAAATTGGAAAAATATTGATTAGGGAGGGGAAACTGACATGGTTAATTTAGAAGATATTAGTTTTGGCCTTTCTCCTATTTTAATATGTCTAGAAGTAAATAAATAACTGCTGTACTAGAAAAGATGGCTTTTTGACATAAAAGCAGCATTCCAAAGAGGTTTCATGAGAATTTTACACTGCTAGTTGGTATATAATCATATAAAATCTAGATGTTGTATAACAATTAATTTAACAAACTATGGAATTTTCTCCCACAGGAGACAGTGATGGCTATGAACCCAAATGGCTTTTAAAGAGAATTAAACAAATTCATAGAGGAGAAGTTTATTGATGACTGCTATCCATGATGGCTATTCTCTGCCACCACATCATGGCTAGCAGTCATCGATAAACTTCTCCTCTATGAATTTAGACTGATCTAAAACTTGCTATGAGCAGAACAGAGCTATTTCAGTTCACCAATAGTGATCAGAGTTTCCAATGAAATTTGATCGAAAGCAAAACTCAAAGGAGATTGTTCTACCTCAGGAACAACATAGAAATAATTCTAAGAGATTAAAGGATACTTGCAAAACCATATTGAAAAATCAGAACTCCTATTAGAATAAACAAGTTCCGTTTTAAATACTGAAATACTTAATAAGATGGATAACAATGTGTAATATAAAAAGAAGCATGAAATTAGGTTAATGGTATGTGAAAGAAAGCAATAGAAGTGGAAAGAAATTGCAATTGACTAGATTGGAAGTCTAACACAAAGGTGGGGTGAGGGGTGGTGGATAGTGATGGGAAAAGGAATTATCTGTGGGATTGAGTGTAGGTATGTTTGAACATTTTTAAGGATTGTATGAAATGTATGTTTGTATCCTTGTATATTCGCAATATGTGTGTATTAATGCTGAATTATGTTAATAATAAAAATTTTCTTTAAAAAAGAAATAATTCTAAGAGCAACTAAATAATTTTCAGTCAGACTTCCACATTCTTAGAAAGCCAACACTAAATCATAATTTGTATTAATTTGGAAGGTTCCTCTTCAGATGGAACATCTAAGAAAAGGAATAAAAGTGTTCAATAATATTAGCAAATTGTAACTGATTGATAGTAGATTAATTGCTGGATTTTTGTCTAGTCCAGCTAGAGCTCCTCTTTGGTCATGTCATCATCCACCCCTGGCCATGTGATAAAACCAAACGGTCAGATAGGACTAACAATATTGGTAATCAGTGCTATTTTTCTGGAAAAAGAGGTGCCGGAACTCACCATGATCACCTTGCTCCTTCTCTTAGAATGGCAATGGCCCCCACCTGAGAAGTGGCGGAACTGAGTTCCCCTGAGTTCCCGCTGAAAAAAAGTCCAGTTGGTAACTTAGAATAACATGCTTCAGGGTTACCCATAGGGTCTTATTTCACTGTTCAGCAAACTTCAACAGCAGCCCACATGTTTTCAACACAGACACACCTGTGTCCACCCTACAACTCTTTGTCTTTCACCCCTCTCTTGACCCAACAACAGGTTCCACACATAGAAGAAGAAGATGAAGATGAAGAAGAAGAAGAAGAAGAAGAAGAAGAAGAAGAAGAAGTAGTGGTGGAGTTTGGATTTGATATCCTGCTTTATCACTACCCGAAGGAGTCTCAAAGCGGCTAACATTCTCCTTTCCCTTCCTCCCCCACAACAAACACTCTGTGAGGTGAGTGGGGCTGAGAGACTTCAGAGAAGTGTGACTAGCCCAAGGTCACCCAGCAGCTGCGTGTGGAGGAGCGGGGACGTGAACCCGGTTCCCCAGATTACGAGTCTACCGCTCCTAACCACTACACCACACTGGCTCTCTAGTTTGCCATGACAGAATCCCTTAGGTTCCAGACAGGTGGTCAGTATTTTTAAATCAACCACTGATAATGCTCCTCCAAGTCGGCTTCTATACAATACTAGCATATGTGTTGTTGAAAAGTACTGTTATAGATTATTCTGAATTTGCATCATGATCCCACCTCAGTAATTATCCCAATGTTCCCCCCAGCTGTTACAGTGGTACCTTGGGTTACATACGCTTCAGGTCACATACGTTTCAGGTTACAGACTTCGCTAACCCAGAAATAGTACCTCGGGTTAAGAACTTTGCTTCAGGATGAGAGCAGAAATTGTGTGGCGGCAGAGGAAGGCCCCATTAGCTAAAGTGGTGCTTCAGGTTAAGAACAGTTTCAGGTTAAGAACAGACCTCCGGAACAAATTAAGTATGTAACCAGAGTTACCACTGTACTTACGGAGGCTCATCTAGTTCAACTCCCTGCAATGCAGAAATCGCAGCTGAAGCATCAATGACAGATGGCCACCCAACCTCTGCTTAAAAACCTCCAGTGAAGGAGAGCCAGTCACCTTCCGAGGGAGCCAGTTCCGCTGTTGAACAGCTCTTACATGATGTTTAGTCAGAAATGTATCTCTCACCTTGATTGCTTGTAGTTTTGTGGTGACCAGTGGTTTTTAGGAAATGGTTTGGCTGATTGACCATCTCTAGCTACCTCATCTATATAATATGTCAAACGCTTACAAAAGTGGGGGGAAGTTTACAAGAACAGTTAAAACTGCTTGTTGCAGTAGATCCATATAGATCCTTCTGGGCTAATCCAGACCATCAAACTGATGATCTGCTAGTTAAAAGTGTTCCGGGGAGAGCACGATTCAATAAATCCCTGAAGAACTTCTGCTGCTAGTGTCTGGTAAATGAGCAGTGCTTGCTTTTCTGCATCGGATCGTAATGACTCCATTACAGTTTATCAGATCATTGATCTACAAAGTAAAGTGCATTTAAATATTCCATGACTTGATAGACTATGGAGTATGATCTCCTGAGTCATCCGCTCTTTCATTGAACCAATATAAAGGAGAAGCCATTATGTCATTTCTTCAGCCACTGATCTAGAAGATCGTTAAAGAAACCTTTCCATCGGCAGTAAGCAATAGGCCTTGAGTGCTTGGTTTTTGAGCACTCTGGTAGGAATTACATGGGCACTGCCAATAGAATTTTCATTG
This sequence comes from Podarcis cretensis, assembly GCF_951804945.1. NCBI lineage: Eukaryota > Metazoa > Chordata > Lepidosauria > Squamata > Lacertidae > Podarcis > Podarcis cretensis. The sequence continues at coordinate 70,777,724 of NC_137178.1, read as the reverse complement.
ATATTCATAATAGTTCTAAGTGGAGTGCTGAAAGATCCAATTTTTCTACCATTTCACGTAATGAAACGACATAAGATCATTTGAGGCTGTAATAGTTCTTTGCTCTTGATTCAGTACACAAAAGACCCAAATCCCAGCCAGGTAATTTACACACAAATGGAACTACATGCACATCGTTTATTGACTTGTTTTATCTTTTGCAATCCTTGGGTGGTAGGAATATTCTGAAGAACAAGCTTCTTGTGAGCATAGAATACTGAATAGATAGAAAGACAGACAGACAGATAGGTGTTTTTGCTTTGTTTTTGAATTGTGTATCTGTTCATTGCCATCAGCTCTTTTGGGCAGAAAGTGGGATGTAAATTATATAAATATATAAAATTTATATCCCACTTTCTTCCCAAAGGAGCTAATGGAAATGAAGCAAAAACAAAGCGACAACATTCTGAAACAAAGCATTCTCAAAACAATTGCAATGAAAAACATCTAAAAGCGAGTACAGCTAAAAATATTTTAAAAGCAATTAAAAACATCCATCCATCCAATGATCTCCCCCCTGTGTCATGTGATTGATCATGTGGGGCAGGGCTTACCTCCTCCTGCCCAATACTTTATTCAAGTTGGTGCTCCTGCTTACAGCCAAAACACCGGCAGAAAATGGCTGAAAGTCCTATTGATTCATAGCCCCTGACAGAGGCGTTACAATGGGCAGCAAAAGGGTTTTTCGCTGGTGGCTCCCCAGGTGTAGAATCCCCTTTGCAGTCTAGAATATGGGAGTTGTAGTCCATCCACAGGTCCGTCCCCCCCCCCCCGGTGCACACTTCCAAGCAGTAATCTTTCAGGGTTCCAGACAGGGGATCTATCCAGCCTTGTTGTTGTTGTTGTTTAGTTGTTTAGTCGGGTCCGACTCTTCGTGACCCCATGGACCAGAGCACGCCAGGCACTTCTGTCTTCCATGCCTCCCGCAGTTTGGTCAAACTCATGCTGGTAGCTTCGATAACACTATCCAACCATCTCGTCCTCTGTCGTCCCCTTCTCCTTGTGCCCTCCATCTTTCCCAACATCAGGGTCTTTTCCAGGGAGTCTTCTCTTCTCATGAGGTGGCCAAAGTATTGGAGCCTCAGCTTCAGGATCGGTCCTTCCAGTGAGCACTCAGGGCTGATTTCCTTGCAGTCCATGGGACTCTCAAGAGTCTCCTCCAGCACCATAATTCAAAAGCATCAATTCTTCGGCGATCAGCCTTCTTTATGGTTCAGCTCTCACTTCCATACATCACTACTCGGAAAACCATAGCTTTTACTATACAGACCTTTGTTGGCAAGGTGATGTCTCTACTTTTTAACCTAGGATGTAAACCTGGGACCTTATACATGCAAAACATGTCTTTGACTGCTGAGTTACAGCCCTTTCGTAGCCCCTACAATCCCCATTCAGGGAACAGGATCAGTTTGAGTGGAGCAGTGCATTAGTCAAACTACAATAAAGGTAAAGGTAAAGGTACCCCTGCCCGTACGGGCCAGTCTTGACAGACTCTGGGGTTGTGCGCCCATCTCACTCAAGAGGCCAGGGGCCAGCGCTGTCCGGAGACACTTCCGGGTCACGTGGCCAGCGTGACAAAGCTGCATCTGGCGAGCCAGAGCCGCACACGGAAACGCCGTTTACCTTCCCGCTGGTAAGCGGTCCCTATTTATCTACTTGCACCCGGAGGTGCTTTCGAACTGCTAGGTTGGCAGGCGCTGGGACCGAGCAGCGGGAGCGCACCCCGCCACAGGGATTCAAACTGCCGACCTTTCGATTGGCAAGTCCTAGGCGCTGAGGCTTTAACCCACAGCGCCACCTGCGTCCCCAAACTACAATACAGGTGTCCTAAAGAGGTAAAACAAAACAAAATAAAACAAAACCCTGCAATGAAGCGGAAGGGTAAAAGCTCACTAGGTTTCAGTATGAACAGAGACCATGAAAGCAGGTCCTCATGATCTTTCCGAATTTGAGGTTTTAAGGAGTAAGTGCCCCAGACATTAATATAGGGACTGCATTTGTGTGGTTTTCAGCTGCCCATGATAAAATGGTATCGTCCTGAGCAGCATAGTTCCCTGGTTGAATTGAATACGTGACCCACTTTGACCTTAATTACTCATTATTAGTACCTGCCAGTAATCAAATAATGTGATCTTTTTAGAGAACTGGGGGGTATTATCACCCTCCAATGAAAACATTAGCTTTTAAGAGAAATGAAGCCATATTTCGCAAACTGAACCAAGTGGTACTAATCCCCTAACAAACAACAAATTATACATTCCGTGATGATGCAAGGGAAGTCGACAGGGTATAATCTTAATTTGTATGTACAAGATTTAGAGGCAAGCTAATGGATGGGTTGCGAACTGCTGAGCCCTTTGAAAGAAGGTGCTTCTGCCATCTAGCAATGAAGCTTGGGGTCATGCACAGTGTGTGAATACACATAAGTTTTTTATGGACTGTCTGCTCTGTGTACATCCCTAGAGAACTTAAAGCCATACTTCCTTGCTTTATGGCCTGGGATTTGTACAGCACGTATAATCATTTTCTTAACATAAGAAATCTGGTCATGCATTCAAGGTTCCTCTTGGTAGAAAACGATATTGCACCAAGGGAGGAATGAAGATCTCTGTACTGAGGTGTGTGAGCCACCCCAATACATTCCTCCCCCCCCCCCCAGACATTTGGAGAAAAGAACATGAGGCGTGAATCCCTTGTGCTTCCTGTTCCCTCTGCTTCTCCATCATATCCAAAATACAACGTTCGTATTTGTCCCCTTCATTGAAATGTGCAAGCTGTCATCCCTACAGCAGAGCACACACATCTCACAATGTGCATGCCTTTTTAGGGAGAGAGGAAGGAGAAAGAAGCTTTTTCCAGTATTACAGAGAAAGGCAGGAGGTTTACGGTTCCTGATGACTAGGCAGTACCAGCGGGCTCCAGGTTAGGGGGTACAGTATTATGGAGTTTGGGGGAGTTAATTCCTTATTTCACACCACTTCCTGCCTTCTCTGCAAGCAGCAGTGAGGAGTATTTCTGTGTTTTGGAGGAAGGCCTCAAGTAGCAACATGTCTTCCGTTGCTACACAAAATAATAGGAGTGGTGGGGGTGAAAGAAAAGGGCAGCAGATTGCTCTTGGAATGGCATACAAAAGATGAACAGGTTAAATCTGTAATGATACACTGGGCAAGGGAATTGGGGAACAATATTCAGATTTCAGATTGGGAAAGGTTATGGAGAACGGGTTTGAAATTCACAGCATGTTGTACGCTGAAAGAAAATTATATGAAAATGATGTACCGGTGGTATTTAACTCCTAGTAAATTAGCGAAGAGTCGGACATGACTAAACGACTAAACAACAACAACAAATTAGCAAAGGGACACGGGTGGTGCTGTGGTGTAAACCACTGAGCCTCTTGGGCTTGCCAATTGGAAGGTCGGCAGTTTGAATCCCCGTGACGGGGTGAGCTCCCGTTGCTTGGTCCCAGCTCCGGCCAACCTAGCAGTTCGAAAGCATGACAAAGTGCAAGTATATAAATAGGTACCTCTGTGGTGGGAAGGTAAATGGCATTTCCATGCGCTCTGGCTTCTGTCACAGTGTTCCATTGTACCAGAAGCAGTTTAGTCATGCTTCTGCAGCAACATCCCCCTCCACATACCCAGTTATTGCTTCCTCCTCTTTCCTGGATAAGTAAAAAAAAAGAAAAAGGTAAAGGACCCCAGACGGTTAAGTCCAGTCAAAGGTGACTATGGGGTTGCGGCACTCATCTCATTTTCAGGCTGAGGGAGCCGGCGTTTGTCCACAGACAGCTTTCTGGGTCATGTGGCCAGCATGACTAAACTGCTTCTGGTACAGTGGAAAACTGTGACAGAAGCCAGAGCGCATGGAAATGCCATTTACCTTCCCACCACAGAGGTACCTATTTATCTACTTGCACTGGTGTGCTTTCGAACTGCTAGGTTGGCAGGAGCTGGGACAGAGCAACAGGAGTTCACCCCATCATGGGGATTCGAACTGCCAACCTTCCCATCAGCAAGCCCAAGAGGCTCAGTGGTTTAGATCACACTGTCTCCCGCATCCCTTTCTGGATAAGACACAGGGGAGATCCCATCCAACTAGAGATCATCGAATGAGTAGCATCATGTCACAACACCATGTAGCCAATAAGATTCAATTATGTGTGATGTCAGTGAAGGCAAATGACATCTATACGTATGAATGTGTCAATATTTATTAAGTCAATAATTGTACAAGGAATGCTGGAGGGGGGGAAGGAAGAGTTTTTAATTTAAAATACTGAAAATGTTTGCAAACACAGTAACAACCTGAGTTGCTTTGGCTCAACCAGTTTTCAATATCCATTCTTTCAGATCCAGAAAACTTTGCACATAGCAGTAAGCTGCACATCATTGCCCACCAAACAGGTGGTGGTGATAGGACAGTCATTGAAACAGAACATAGAAAAAAAGGAAAGAAAACATGACCAAAAATGATCTAAATGGTCTAAGAGACAAGCCTGATATCCAATCTCGCACAATCCATTGGGTTTATGCGTGGTAAATTCATACCATTAGAGCGCAAAAAATAATTGAGTTTTCATTTTTCAAGGCCTAATACTCTTATCTTTAGCTCATCACATTGTTATCCAAAAAAAAAAAAAAATCTGCTTGCTCATCAGGTGAGCCTTGATAATCTTCCCTAGTCCTCGTATTTATTCATATATTTTTAGATTAAATTAAAAGAATAGAAAACCTTAGCACTGAACCCAATTAAAAACGAAGTGATTAGCTATGAATAACTGTAAAAGTGACCCAAAAAAAGAGACCAAAAGGAAAGGCAATCAGTGCTCTTTAATTGACACAACAACTTTGGTGTGAAATTTGAAATGAATAAAGGAGCTGATCAGAGAGCCCATTACAATATGCTTCCCCTCCCCTCCTTCCCCATTTTTAATAGCTAAGACTCCATCACATGCCAGGCTTTGACAAGTAAAATGTTTTTTTTTTAATTAGCTAGCTTATGTGCTTTTATCAAAAACTATGATGCATCTGCATTTAGAGTACAGTTCTTGTACGATATTCCAAAAGGATATCGTAGAGCTTGAATAGGTGCAGAAAAGAGAACTCCAGACGATCAAAACGCTGAAGAAACTTACAGATGATGAAAGGCGCATGGGGCCTTTTAGTTTAGAACAAGCGTCCCCAACCTTCGGCCTTCCAGATGTTTTGGACTACAGTTCCCATCATCCCTGACCACTGGTCCTGTTAGCTAGGGATCATGGGAGTTGTAGGCCAAAACATCTGGAGGGCCGCAGGTTGGGGATGCCTGGTTTACAAAAAGGCAACTATGGAAGGGACATGATAAGATTGTATCAAGTTATGAAACGGATTGGCAGGGGATTGAGGAGTTGAGTACTACTTCATTCAATGCACGATCAATGTACACAGTTTGCTGTCATAAAATATGGTGATGACCACTGGCTTAAAGGTAAAGGTAAAGGGACCCCTGACCATTAGGTCCAGTTGTGACCAACTCTGGGGTTACGGTACTCATTTCACTTTATTAGCCGAGGGAGCCAGCATACAGCTTCCGGGTCATGTGGCCTGTATGACTATGCCTCTTCTGGAGAACCAGAGCAATGCACGGAAATGCCGTTTACCTTCCTGCTGGAGCGGTACCTATTTATCTACTTGCACTTTGATGTGCTTTCGAACTGCTAGGTTGGCAGGAGCAGGGACCGAGTAACGGGAGCTCACCCCGTCGTGGGGATTCAAACAGCTGACCTTCTGATCAGCAAGTCCTAGGCTCTGTGGTTTAACCCACAGTGCCACCCACGTCCCTGACCACTGGCTTAAATGGCTTTAAAAATAATTGGACAATTCTTAGAGGACAGGTCCATCAGTGGCATATAACCATGAAAGCTAAACAAAGCCTCCAGAGTCAGAGGAAGCAAAGTTCTCAATGATACTTGTTGAGCTGGAAAATAGCAGGGGATACCAGTTTGGCATAACTGTTCAATTAGAATTCTAGAAATGTAGGAAATTCCACACATTTTATTTAAAGGAATGTTAGCTTGTTCTGTCTTATAATCCGAGAAAATAGTTGCAACCAAGGATCAGAGTAAATGAAGGAGAAAGAATAATGAATCTCAGAATCTTGTCACTGTCACCTATTTTGACAGTTTCCTAGGAAAGCTTTGGGATTGGGGCAGAGGGAGAGGATTAGCCATCATACAACTGGGAGTAACCAAGGCCTAGCAAATCTTGGAGAACAAGCTTGTCTATGAGCTGTCAGAGTAGCTAGGCAAGAGGTTGTTGCTCCTATCCAGTCTCCATCTAAAAATGAGCAAGGCTGCTATTCTGTACCTACTTTCCTGGGAGTAAATCCCATTGAACTTACTTGGTGTTGAGTTGTGGGTGAACATATCAGACGACACAGCAATTCTTGAAACAGCTCTTGTTTATTCAGAGGCCAGAACAGAACTGAACTGAAGGGTTCAGTCAGCCTGCTTATATAGAACTCCAGTACAATGTAACTGTAACAATTTTCTAAAACTATCCAATCACTGAATGTCACTTTCAATCCCTTATTTGCATAACTATCTACAGTATCCCCCTGCTGGCCCAGGGTGAGAACTTCAGTACATAACACTTGGACATTCTTGCAAGTAGAACCTGTGTAAGCTTTGTAGCCATGGAAAGGATGCTGTTATTCCCACCCCCCCACCCCCCATGGAAAAATGAAGCAACACATTTGGAGAACCCCATGAGATGAGAGAAAAACTCCCCTCTCCCCTTACTCTGATATTGGTGGAGACTCATCTCCCCAACACACACCCTTGGCAAGATGCCCAATTCTGTTGCTTGAAAAAATTACAGTTGTACCTCAGAAGTCGAATGGAATCCATTCCGGAAGTTTGTTCGACTTCCAAAACATTCAGAAACCAAGGTACGGCTTCCGATTGGCTGCAGGAAGCCGTGGAAACCCCGTCGGATGGTCAGGTTCCAAAGAACGTCCGCAAACACTCACTTCCAGGTTTGCAGCGTTCAGGAGCCAAAATGTTTGACTCACAAGGCGTTTGTCAATCAAGGCACAACTGTATATAGGCTGGTAGGTAAAGGTAAAGGGACCCTGACCATTAGGTCCAGTCATGGCCGACTCTGGGGTTGTGGCGCTCATCTCGCTTTATTGGCCGAGGGAGCCAGCGTACAGCTTCCGGGTCATGTGGCCAGCATGACTAAGCCACTTCTGGCAAACCAGAGCAGCGCACGGAAATGCCATTTATCTTCCCGCTGGAGTGGTACCTATTTATCTACTTGCACTTTGACATGCTTTCGAACTGCTAGGTTGGCAGGAGCAGGGACCGAGCAACGGGAGCTCACCCCATCGCGGGGATTCAAACTGCCAACCTTCTGATTGGCAAGTCCTAGGCTCTGAGGTTTAACCCACAGTGCCACCCGTGTCCCTTAGGCTGGTGGAGTATTGTACATATTCAAGCTGATATTTCAATACACATGACACCTGGTGCTATGGAGGTTGTTCATTCGTGGGTTCTCAGTGGTGAGTGTTTAACATTAACATTATAGCCATTTTCATCTTTTGTAGGCTAGAAGCTATGGACAGGGCCAGTACATTGCAGTACAAGCTGGCTCTTCTCAGTCCACTTTCATTCAGGTAATTCCCATTCATTTTGCATAGTGCCTGGGGGCTACGAGGACAAGAGAGGGAAATCGGCAGTAGAAGAGTGAAAGAAAGAGCTGACAATTTAACATGGAAAGCAGAAATCGGAGGTTTTTATGTCCCTCTTAGAAGTACTTGTGCAGTTCTGAGCTCAGTGAAGAGGAAGAGAGAGTCCGTAAGCTGAGCAGAATGTCTTTCGCATAAAGTGGGTCTCACTACTAAGCATGTGAGAGGCGAGAGAAATTATTCTGAAAGGAGAGTAGAAAAGCCTGCCATTCCTTCTGTTCATCAAAGGGAAGGAAGAAGCAAATGAATCAGAAATCAAAGATTGAATATCATCGGTCTTGCTGACAAAGAAATCAGCAATCCCCTCACAGCAAGTGCAGGAGTTGGGGAAAAAAGCTAAAAGGACATAGAAGCCTTGAACAAAAATGGGTCTTTCCATTTAGAACAGTAATTTTAAAACAACATTTTGATTTAGTAGCTGCAAAGATTCTTTGAACTGTAGTGTGTGTGTGTGTGTGTGTGTGTGTGTGTGTGTGTGTGTGTATCTATAGGACAAAAATCTGGTCATTTTATACACTTCAAACTTGGAAGTGTATAAAAAGTTTAAAGTCCCAGTGAATCAATCGGAGAGTTAAGCATCTGCTTAAAATATCTCATATTGAAATGAGTGGAAGTGAAATATATTCACCTTATCTGGATATATCTTATAAAGTAAATGTTAGAAACTCAGGGAATGTTAACTCTTTCTATTTGCCAATTGGGAAATTTACTTTTATTTACTGCTGAACACTAAATCTCATCTAGGCAAGTGCTTTTGGCAAGTTACAGACATTTATCTGTTTGCCATTGTTTAGTAGACAAAGAGGGCACTTTGCATGGCCCAGCTAGCCAAATTTTATCCCCATGCCCTTCATTTACTGGTAAAGAACTATGCCAAATGCCATGACACAGGGAGAAATACTGAAAACACCCTTGTTACGCAATGATTTATGATGGGTGCCGTTTTATAAATGACTCAAGTTTACCCTCATTTCTTTAAAATTACTGGCGAATGTCAAAACTTACCAGGATGGGGGGATGCCCAGAATGGTGAAAAAGTAATTGCTTTTTTATTAATTTTATTTTGTGTATAGTATTCTGATTGTACAGATGTGTTCAGGGATGTGCCTGATCATATGAAGAAGAGGAGGAGGAGGAGGAGGAGGAGGAGATGGAGGAGTTTGGATTTCCTATCCCACCTTATCACTACCCTAAGAAGTCTCAAAGCAGCTAACAATCTCCTTTCCCTTCCTCCGCCACAATAAACACTCTGTGAGGTGAGTGAGGCTGAGAGACTTCAGAGAAGTGTGACTAGCCCAAGGTCACCCAGCAGCTGCATTTGGAGAAGCGGGGAATTGAACCCGGTCCACCAGATTACGAGTCCACTGCTCTTAACCAATACACCACACTGGCTCTCATGTATAGTGTCAAGGGCCCACATTCAAGCTCTTTCATGACACTGCTGGGGCTGCAGAATATTCTTTGTGTGGTTGGCATGAAGAGGAATTTTAAGTTCATTTGGTTGCAAATCCTTCAAAACTCTCCTTGTGCTTGAGAACCCTGATAACGCAGACTTCCCAGATGCAGGATACACACCCAATGTCTATGCCGTTGGTTGTTTCAGGATACACACGCAATGCCTGTGCCCAAACCTACTGATATCCGTAATCAATAAAGTTGTGGCCTGCTTAATCCCAATACATTTGTCCTGTGCTTATTGTATCTACCCCCAACCCCATCTATGGTGGGTTCACCACGCCTGGGCCCACAACCATGACCTTATGGAACATCTGGTATTCCAGGAGACCAGTAATGAAGATTGAGTAAGAATCTGTGAGGACTTTCCAGTTCACTTAAATGGTGAGCCAAGTTCCTTGAAGGCAGAGGGTGTGGGAAAGGACATGAAATAACACTGTGTATGGATTGGATCTAGGGTGAGAGAGCCAGTGTGGTGTAGTGGTTAAGAGCAGTGGACTCATAATCTGGTGAACCAGGTTCGTGTCCCTGCTCCTCCACATGCAGCTGCTGGGTGACCTTGGGCTAGTCACACTTCTCTGAAGTCTCTCAGCCCCACTCACCTCACAGAGTGTTTGTTGTGGGGGAGGAAGGGAAAGGAGATTGTTAGCCGCTTTGAGACTCCTTCAGGTAGTGATAAAGCGGGATAGCAAATCCAAACTCTTCTTCTTCCTGCAACAATATCAGTTTAAGAAAGGCAAAAACTCTTCTCTTTACCCAAGACTTTGGGCCTTAGTTTGAAGGATGGTATTGTGGCCTCTTTTAGTGGGGTAGGTTCTGTTAAGTCCAACATTTTATTTCTACAGCTGTGCTTTCTATTGGTTTTAGCGTAACCTGCTTTGTGTCTCTCTGTGAGAAAAGCAACTAAGAAGCACAAGAAAGAATAATAAAAAAATAATATGCATTTATTTATTTATCTTGGTAAAATAGTCTTGTGTGAGAATGCAGAAAGAGATAGGGGAGGTAAACCTGAGCACACAACTATTAAAGAGTTTTGCTGTTACAGAAAAGGCGCTGGAAAGAATTGGAAACAAGAAGAGTGAGGGGTTTAACCATCAGGACCTTTGGAAGCAGTTGTCAAATGTCCCAAGTCCTATTTTGGAGCAAAGAGGAAACATGGGTACGGTGGGGCTGTGGAACCATGCATTTGGCACTGCCCTTGGGGCCGTGTGACTCTCATGGTCAGTTGCACAATGACAGTAAACTTCTGAAGCACAGCTGAGAATCCTGTTGCAGAGACAACCTTTCAGCAGGTCAATGACCTTCAATGCTGAGCTGAGATTTGAACCTGGGTCTCCCTAGTCCTGATGTGACTGTTGGTTTCTGCTTTCTTCACTGTGCAGCGAAATGCTAGTCACAAGACAGTTGTTTACATTCCACAGTCAGAGTTGCTGTTGGGTTTCCCACGGGAATGGGAGACTGGATGTGACGTACACTGGTTTCCTGTTTTTCACTTGTTCTCTCGGTGTTTCCGAGGAAAGATGAGTTGCTTCTCTGCTCTCGCAGAGGCAAGATGCATGTTTGTATTCTCTCAGCATTGAAGTGTAAATAAAGTAAAGTAAAGTATGTGGCACATACTGCTCATCCTTCCGCTGTGTAGAAGAGCCTACAAATACAACAGTGACACCGGCTCTCAGCAGATACTTAAAAATGTACTACGTACATCCCAACCATGTCCGGGATTGAAGTGCTGTGGTGCAAACAGAGGTTTTTACTCCAACAGCTATAACCATGTCTCTGACCAGGTAAACTGGGCATAGCTATCCATCTATGGTGCTGGAGGAGACTCTTGAGAGTCCCATGGACTGCAAGAAGATCAAACCTATCCATTCTGAAGGAAATCAGCCCTGAGTGCTCACTGGAAGGACAGATCCTGAAGCTGAGGCTCCAATACTTTGGCTACCTCATGAGAAGAGAAGACTCCCTGGAAAAGACCCTGATGTTGGGAAAGAAGGAAGGAAAAGGGGACGACAGAGGATGAGATGCTTGAACAGTGTTCTTGAAGCTACCAGCATGAGTTTGACCAAACTGCGGGAGGCAGTGGAAGACAGGAGTGCCTGGGGTGCTCTGGTCCATGGGGTCACGAAGAGTCGGACACGACTAAATGACTAAACAACAACAACAACATCCATATTTTATTCTTTGTTCTAACAAACCCCTCTAACACAGCTGCTACAACAATTTCCTTAGCTTGGACTAGGGTGAAGGTGAGGCTGCTCTCATTGCATTTGAGATGTGATGTCAAAGACCAAAAGCAGGAAGGAATTTTTGGAATATGGTGCACCATATATCACAATTGGGACTACAGTGGTACCTCAGGTTAAATACTTAATTCTTAATACTTAAATACTTAATTCGTTCCGGAGGTCCGTCCTTAACCTGAAACTGTTCTTAACCTGAAGCACCACTTTAGTTAATGGGGCCTCCTGCTGCCGCCGCACCGCCAGAGCCCGATTTCTGTTCTTATCCTGAAGCAAAGTTCTTAACCTGAAGCACTATTTCTGGGTTAGCAGAGTGTGTAACCTGAGGCGTATGTAACCCGAGGTACCACTGTATTTCTTAAAAACAAAAACAAAAAACGTAACAATATATCAACATTGTCCGATACAGAGAAGCAATTTTTACCAGATTCAAGTAAGGCAATAAATGACATTCTTCTTATGCAGCTATGCCTTGGAATTTTGGCGGCAGCAATGGAAATAAGGAACAAAATCAGCAAGGGCTGCCTTCATGAAATGGCAAATTATTCAGTGGTGAAAGCCAAGTTTCTGTTAAACATCTCATGTTATCTTAGGTACCAGTCACATAATCCCTTATCAGCTAAACTTTTTTTTTATATATTATTATAAAAAATAAAAAATAAGGAACTTATATTCAAAAGGCCAAAGAAGAATTTCTAATGAGAAAGGATGTGCCAGCTTTTGGGGAAATTAACTGCTCCAGTGAATTGCAGAGATAAAGCGGAAGAAATTATCCCAATGATTCGTCTATTGTAATTAGAGATGGGCCTCAGCTTCTGAGGTACACAGCCAGATCCAAACTTCTCTCAAACTGGAAAGGGTGTGTGTGTGTGTGTGTGTGCGCGCGCGCGCGCTTTGCCTTGAGTCTTCCTCTTTTAAATGGCAAATACAACAGCAGTCAATTGAAACACCAATCACTTATTTTTCCTACCAAAGAGTGTAAATCTGTTGGTGTTATTACGGTCAGAGACCAGCTTATAAAACACACTTGGGGGTACAGTTAAAACAATGTACAACAATAAATTTAAAATTTATAAATGCGATAAGCATATAGACACTTAAAACTTTAAGATAAGCTACTGCATAGATATGACCCAGTCACCCATGGAACTGAGTTTGGGGATTTTCTTCACAAACTAGTTTGAGTCGGGGGATGGTCTGAGCCTACAAATCTGTACACAGAATCTGGCGACCATCTGGGTCGTCTTCTGATCTTTGCCTAACAGGAAAAGATCGAATTTTTGCTTTTCCGGGTGGTCAGTGAGCCTCACTAGTACGGGATCAATGGTCTTACTACGTGCCTCTTCATAAAAGGGACATCTAAAGAACAAGTGCTCTGGGCTTCCTATATCTCCCAATGAACAGGCACAAAGTCTCTGAGCATATGAGACTTTTTTAAAAGGCTCCTTCCAGGACCGGCAAGGGCAGAGCCGAGCTGCTTGTGAGTGTAAAGGCCCTTCTAGCATTTTTGGGTATGAGAAAGAAGAGATATGCTGCCGGTGCAGCTATATATCTCTCGATTTCTCCTATTTTATAATCGGGGCACCTTGGGCAGTTCTGCTGTCTCTGATTCTTTGCCTGACCATAGCTTTTGCCTGGCCCAACCCCAGACTTAGAAGGGCTTGAGGGGCAAAACCCAGTTTCTGAAGGGTGTTTAGGACTGACTGCTGTCAGCCAGCCTGACTGGAACTGGTTGCAGAGGATCAGTGGGGCTATTCCTCGGGGGAGCAGATTCAATGTCAGTCATTTGTAAATTGATGTTAGGCAATATTAGTAGATACCTGACTGTTGGACTGTGTTGGTCCTTCGACCCAGCCTTGTTTCAGGGTGGTGGCCTGTATCAAGACTACAGATCCAAGATTGACCAGAAGCCAGATTTACCCAAAGTCGCTTATCAGCTGAATTAAAGTTAAGATGATGAAGAAAAGTCATTGTTCACAGATTATTAAAGCCAGTACCAGCTTGGAGTAAGCTTTTACTCCTGAAGAAGCCAACCTTGGACTTAGAATGCTGCAGGGGAAAAACTACTGCAGGTGCTTTTAATCTTTCATTTTGGATCTTTGTGGCTAGATAACAGAATGTTAGTGCACTGTCAAAGCCACATATTCCTTTCTCTTGCACACTACTGGATCAGCTAACAATCTATCTACCTATCTACTAAGGTCCCCCACTCCAGGAGGCAGTTTACTGGCAAGGACCTCCTCGACCCATAGGAGCCAACTCCGAGGGGCCCCCAATAAAATATATTAAGGGATCAGCTCCCCCAGTTGATGGGCGTTGCCATTCAAATGATGTGTGTGTACCAAGTCTTGTGATCGATTTCATTCCAGTTGGCACCCTTGCCTGGACCTGTTGTAGCGAGGATGGAAACTTACTGAGGAAGGCACTGCTGAATCACACTCCATTGTCTCTTGAGACAAGCAGATGCCAACAACAACCAACAAAACTCCTGTCCCCATGATCCAAAGATGAGTGGCACCAGTAGTTTCTTCTCCTCCCAGTTGTAATTTCTCATTGATTTAGGAAAAGCAGGCAAAAAGGAAGCAATAAGAAGGCTAAGGGTACAGGGCTGATGGGTACAGGTTTGCCATTAAGCACCTTTGCTTGGGGGGGCGGGTGGTACGGGCCCGGCAAAGTCATTCTTTGACCCAGCCCAGCCCCTGTGTCAGAATTGCAACTGGCAATGTGGGACGGTGCTGGAATTGATGGAGTCTGACTATTATTATGAGTGTACCACTTCCATGCCAAAACAGCTTCTCGGTGGTTTACAAAGCGTGTTCTCCCTCATGGAGAGCATGTGTTGTAGTGGGGTCTGCCGAGCCACCCCTCTGTTGCCAGGAAGGGTTCCTAAAGAGGGCCTAGGGCAATGATTGGATGGCTGGGTTGCTGGGGTAAAAGTTATGTTGCAATTTTGGTGGGAGGGGTAAAATGTTTAAATACTCTGCACGCAGCCTGGAGCTTTCTCTTTGCTGCATGCAACGGATCACCCACCCACCTGCCCTAAATTAAGGGGGTTTTTTTGCATTGACCTTGCTATGCCTGTCATGGGGTCATCTGCCGTTGGGGCAGGGGCCTGGTAGGAATTTTGTCCATTTGGCTGATTGGCTGGAGCCATTTGGTTTTTGCCTACTGCGTAGCAAATCGTCACAACTTGTAAGGTTGCGGTTAGGCATTGGTTATAAATTTGTTGGTGGAGGGGTTAGGATAGGCTGGGCCTGCCCCTCCATGGTTGCTGCAGAAAGGGAATTCCGTTAAAGGAATCCAGGGGCTTGCCATCTTTTCATCCGAATCCCTGGAATGGGGCTAGGGCCAGCAAGCCTTGGGGAGCATGCGGGGAGAGGTGAGGGCCTGTGACTCAGCTCCATTTCTCCCCAATATTGTTTTCCCTTACTGGCTTTCAGTGGTGCCCGGAAGTCAGTTCTGTCCCCAGGCGGGGGGACAGATAGTCTTAACCAATGCCTAAACAACCACTCACACTTATGTATTTCAATAAAGTTGTGGCCAAAATTATGCCAAAAACCTTAAACAAAAATAATGTGTATGATGTGAGTTATTTGGGGGGTGGCTTGGGGACCTCGACATGCAACTATTTAATCAATACATCATTAAACACGCAATAGCAATTCCATTGGGGCATTAAAACTTCCTTAAGTGAAATGTACAATGGGACAAACAATTAAAATTCAGAGCAAATTTGTTCTGTTTTTTTTTAAAAAAACAGTTAAAACAATAAAACCAGATGTTCAGTTCATAAGATCGCTTGCCGTAACAGTTGTGTCTCCAGGAGCTGGCAGAATGCCAACACTTATGGGGCCTCTCATATTTTCTTTGGGGGGGGGGTATATTCCACAGCACTGGTGCCACCAGTGAAAAGGCCCACCTTTGGTTTTCCACAAGACAATAAAGATTCGGTTGAGGCAAAACTAATCAGGTTCCATTAGCTGATTGTAGTGCCCTCACTCTAATCTGCCCTTGGTCAGTCTTTATTGCACCAGTCTTTATTGCACAAGCAATAGGGATTTCAGCATAGCACTGGCTAGGCACTTGATAGTTTTGAATAAGGACTCTTTCTGCACTGCCTTTAATAAGAAATAAGAAGCTCACGAGCAAGTAAAGGATATAGAAACACTCCATAAGATAATGCGAAATGCAAGAAGAACTAATGGACAATGTGCTCATCATTAACTGCTGGGTAATAACAAGCTTTGTTAACAGTGTTTTATAGATTGTAATTGTTTCGCTGGCGGTTTGTTAATTATTCAATATGATTTATGCTGTATTTGTGATATTCTATTACGTTCTATCATATTATCATTATTTATTGTTTGTAAGCCCCTTTGGGATTCATTTGAATGAAACGTGGCCTAGAAATATATTGAATACAAAGAATCCAACCAGAACACCCACTTCTGAGCCCATCCTTCCCTGAGTTCTGGAGCAGCTCTGCACCACAGCAGAACTTAAGTAGGACAGCATGAAGTTACCGCTCTTGACATGTTCCCAAAAGGAGGCTTCTTTCGGGAGAGTGCAGCTGTCTGAGCAGTTTGAAGAACTAAGAAATGCCCTGCTGCGTTCGACCAAAGGCCACTGTAGCCTTCCCTTCTAGTCTCCCCACAGTGGCCAATCAAATGCCTCAGGTAAGTTTGCAAGCAGACCATGAGCATAATTGCACTCGCCCACTCACATTGCTCATCTGAGGATATTCAGTGAGACACAGTGCCTGAGATACTGGAGGTAATATACAGCCATCAGATTTGTGTAAAGGCATTGGGACATTGACAGTTTTATTTTTAATCCCCTTTCTAATGATCCCGAACATGGAATTTGCCTTTATTGGGGTTGCCATCTCCTGTTGAGGATTAAATTGTCACATTTAACGTTTGCAAAGGACTAGAACGGGCTGATTTCATTAATATTAATGTAAATACCTAATTCTGAAATCTGAATTGGTGCTTTAACACACACACATACAGCATATCTTCAAGGGATATTCATTTATGACCATTGCTTGTCTCTGAATTTGGGCCTCATATTAGGCACTGTGCAGAGGCAGCTGTGACAGCACTGGGTGCTAGATTCAGGCAGGTAGCCGTGTTGGTCTGACACAGTCAATATATATATATAAAATAGTCCAGTAGCCGTTAGGTTTCTGTTTGTGCCACTGGTGCAGTGCTTGGAGTCACAGGACTCTGTTTACATTCCAGGGATTCCAAACTGTTGAAAGTCTCATGGGAGATGGACGTTGTTGTTACTGGTTTCCTGTTCCTTTGTTCCAGTTGCCTCTCTGCTCTCACAGAGAGAGGATGTTCCTTTTCTGTCTGCATAGTTAGAAATAAAACTCTTTGCAATGTAGCTCAAATTTCTCGTCCTTCCCTGCATGCTGGATACTCTGCGTAATGGGGAACGTGCCTGGAGCCTCATCAAAGGCTCAGGTCGTTAATCACGTCAGAGGACTCGACCGGAGGAGGAGCTCGGTTGAACGCAAGTCCGACAGTAGCAGCTTAGAGACCAACTGAGTTTGTTCTTGGTATAAGTTTTCGTGTGCATGCACACTTCTTCAGATACCTTCAGATACTGGGTGCTCACAGTCAAACAGTCATAGCTGCGAAGGGCCCCATTCCATTGCAAGGAATGCTGCAACACACAAGCATTTTGCCTGTTCAAAACCTTTGGCAGGGCAGCTAGAGCATTTCAAAAGAGCCACAGAGATGTCCTTCCCTATATAACAGCAGAAGCAGCTGGTAGGGCCAAACAGAGCCAATCCAACCCTCTCGACAAAACAACCGCACCATTCCAACCCCCCACCACCTTCTCTTTCCTTCAGTTACCGGTGGTGACCTCCACATTGGGAAACCAGATAAGCAATGCTGTCCCATCCTGCTCCACAGCACTCTAAATGATAATGTTGTTGTTGTTGTTTAGGGAAGATTTAATGTCTGATGCTGTTTTGTTTTTAATATTCAGTTGGAAGCCACCCAGAGTGGCTGGGGAAACCCAGCCAGATGGGCAGGGTAGAAATAAATTATTATTATTATTATTATTATTATTATTATTATTATTATTATACATCTGGTTGGGGTTTGGCAGAGAGACAAAATAAGCAGCCATATTTGGAACGGGGTGGCCAAATCTGTACTTTTTAGAAAAGCATATGGTTGAGTTGTAATGCCTATATTGTGGTTCGAGGACCCGACCCCCGCAATGTGGAATGAATACACAAGGACACGTGATATAAGGTTAATGGGCAAGAAAAGGCCACAACTTTATTGATTACAGCAGTGATAAGGTATTGGCTTAGGCATTGGATGTCTAAAACAAGGGGGTTTATTCACCAGTAGGTGGAGCCTGTTGATGCTAATCCAACTATAGGCTCTCCCCTGATGTCACCGAGGGTCGTGCCATGGCCTCCCGCCACGCAGGCATCGGACAGAGTACACGACCGCCAGATTCCTTTAACGGAATACCCAAAAATTGAAGGCATAGGCGATGGCCACACCTAGCTCTTCGACACCACAACACATTATTCCAATGCCTAACCTACCCACCAATACCACGAAAGTTGTGACGATTGCTACAAGGTAGGCGAAAAAAACAAAAAGCCTAATGCCAAATGGAAAAATTCCTACCAGGCCCCCTGGACAACCAGGGCGACCAACCTAAGGTCCATAGCAAGGCCAAGGAACTAAGACCCTGAGCTTGAAGGGAGTGGAGGGTGGGTGACTCGCGACGAGACGACGGAGAGGAGAATGAGGCCGAGGAGGGGCTGGCGCCGCAGCACATAGGCTGCTGAACACGCCCCCTCGGAGGCACCTGGTTGGGTGCCTGCCGATGGGCATGGGCGCCAGCCAGGTGAGTGGGGGAGGCAGGGGGCTACCGCCCCCTGCTAGTGGCGGAGCTCGGGCTCCCGCCCACAACCACTCCCCTCTCTTCCAGGGAGGAGAGTCTTTATGGAGCATTACATGAGGCATATGCATGGAAGGAAAAAGGTCATCCAAATCCAACTGAATGCTGGGGCTGGGAGAAAGAATGGGAGAACTTCCTCCAGTTCCTCCTTCCTGGTTAACATTTTTGCAATTTCCTCTTGGGGCACACTGGGAATTGATGCAGCATTGACTCTTATCATTCATGTTTTACCTGTTGATCTTGCCCAGATGGTGATAGAGACCTTGCCTATTGTCTCTGGGTCACCATCCCTTGTATTTTGCTCAGTGCTTGCTGTTTACCACCTAAGACAGGGGTGGCCAACTCCCAAGAGACTGCCATCTACTCACAGAGTTAAAAACTGGCAGTGATCTACCCTTTTTTGGGGGTTCAGATCAAAGTTGTTGAGCTTTTTCTGGAAGGAATACCCTGTTTTGGGGGGATCCGGTCTTTTTTTAGGGAGGAAGAAAGCCCCAGTTTTTGGGTGCAGGGCTTCTTGGGGGGAAGCCAGTGATCTGCCAGTGATCTACCACAGACTTTCAATTATCTACCAGTAGATCACAATCTAGTAGATCACAGTGCAGGTAGATCACAGTGCAGGTGGCACTGTGGGTTAAAGCCTCAGCGCCTAGGGCTTGCCGATCGAAAGGTCGGCGGTTCGAATCCCTGCGGCGGGGTGCGCTCCCGCTGCTCGGTCCCAGCGCCTGCCAACCTAGCAGTTCAAAAGCACCTCCGGGTGCAAGTAGATAAATAGGGACCGCTTACCAGCGGGAAGGTAAACAGCGTTTCCGTGTGCGGCTCTGGCTCTGGCCAGAGCAGCGATGTCACGCTGGCCACGTGACCCGGAAGTGTCTCCGGACAGCGCTGGCCCCTGGCCTCTTAAGTGAGATGGGCGCACAACCCCAGAGTCTGTCAAGACTGGCCCGTACGGGCAGGGGTACCTTTACCTTTACCTTTAGATCACAATCTACCTGTTGGACGTGCCTGACCTAAGATATCAACATCACATGAATTCTGGTCTTCCAGGTTGTTGGGTCAGGGGTGGAAGAAAGTTTTATATTCAGCACAATCTCCCTAAATTCAAGCCCAGGAATGGCACTCCCTGGATTTTCAGACAGATATCCATTGCTGTCGTGGGAAGCAAGTAAAATCCAGAGCGCAGCTTGGCTAACAATCCGTAGCAATGTTTTCTACAGTTTGCGAAAAGGAACGTGAAGCACCTCCATGCAGACACAAACGCGGTTGCTACATTGATCAAATGTTGCCGGAGCGATCAAATCTCTTTCTTCCCTCAAAAGTAGAAACCTCAAATTGGCCTTGAACTTTCACTGGAGAGGAAGTTTGGTCACAAAAGAGACAATCAAAGATATTGTGGTTGCCTGAGGCAGAAAATCAAAATGGCACTTTCCCATGCTGGTAAGAATATAACAATAAACTCAATAATTGACAATTTGCTGCTCTGGAACAGCACCCCAGAGTCTGCCACCTGAGGAGGTCTGCCCCACCCTGCCTCATAACAGAGCTGGCCTGGCAATTGTAGTCAATGCCAATATTCCAGCTGCCACAGCCATAGAAACAGGCACCCTGAGCCAATTCCAGACAGCAGAAGGTAAAATTGCATTATGGAACCCATTTGCTGAAAGTTGGGGGCAGGGAGTAGAATTAAAGAAGCATGCTATCAACATAAGCATATTCCTACTAATTAAGTAAAAACTTTTTTTTTCAAAAAAGAAAACAATTATCGAGCAAATAAGAGAAGCCAAAAATTGCCCCAAACCCTATAACATCTACAGGAAAAAATTTGCAGATTAAAAAAAAACCAGGCTAAAGCAGACCTCAAAGCAGAGCAGCCATCTGTGCCAGCCACGATTTCGTAATAATCCAACTCCTAATAGCATTGCGAATAATAACAGTAAAAATGGCAAGAGTTGCTATGTTTTCCCAGCAGTAATTATAGAACCTTTCTGTGGTGTCTGATCTTTGCTTATGGATCTTTACAACTGTGGTTAACGCTTTCAGAAACGCAACGTTTCTCTCCTTACAATACTCCCAACCCCCCACTCCCAGCCGTTCCCATTACAAAATAGAGGAGAAATGTTTCTGTGCTGATTTCCTGGAAATGTTCATCCTGTATCCACCAGTGAAATTCGAGACAGCCATGGCTTTAATGTCCCAAGACTGTAAAAAAGAAAAAGTTTTTGCTTATCTGCCAATCAGCTGCTAAACTAATAGGTCATATAAGGAAGACCATCTACAGACTTTTTCACATGGCTTCATTTTTTAACCACCTGATTCCTCAACACTCAGTGATTCCTAGCTGGTTGTGTGAAGAACACTGATGGAAAAGACTTGTGTTTGTGGTGAAAGGAAGTGATTAGGAAGGTGGGACTTCGTCTCCAAGCAGATCTGGATTGGACAGTTCTTTGGATAGAAGACTGCTCATTTATACTCCCCTTGGCTCTCTGGAGGAAAGGTACAATATAATGAATAACCAAATCACAGGTAGGAGGAGGGGTGGTAGAGAAGGAGACTAAAAATTTAAATAAACACTTTCTCACCTTAGGTCTTATAGAGCAGGCATGGCCAACTCCCAAGAGACTGCCATCTACTCACAGAGTTAAGGACTGGCAGTGATCTATCCCCCTTTTTGGGGGTTCAGGTCAAAGTTTAAGATTTGCATGCTCTACTGACTGAGCTATCTCCCCATTCTCATATCATACTTCTTGAAACATCCTTAACATGGGTTTTGTCAGGGTTTCATGTCCAAATTGCAAGTTCTTTTGGCATTTTCATGGGGGGAAACATGAAGGTCTCCAGTGTTCTTAATGCACGAAATGCAAGGAAATTTCGCCTGCCATCCTGGTGCAAAGTAGGGTGTGTGTGTGTCTGTGTCTGTGTCTGTGTGTCTGTACTAAGGCTGAGCACTGGATTTCGCTGAAACCCAAGACAATCCAGGGTGATCAGGGTGGAGTGGGGGATCCACGATTCAGTCAAGACATCCACCTGTTGCCTTGGCTTGAGTCAGGCTGTCCACAGTGATCTGAGGCTGTCAGGAGATATGCCTTGAGCAGGAATTCAGATACTCCTTTACAAGGCCCTTCCGTGCAGCCTACCAACTGCATGTTTAATTTGATTTTGTATAATGTCAGACCCTCCAAGATCCCCTGTTTCCCAGGGACAGTCCCAGATTTACAGAAGCTGTCCCAGTTTCTGATTTGATCCCAGAATGTCCCACTTTTCCTTAGGACGTCCCTATTTTCATCAGAGAAATATTGGAGGGTATGGAGCTAGCTGATCCCTGAGCCAAGGAGATAACTATACAACCTTTAGAAGACATCTGAAGGCAGCCCTGTATCAGAGTGGCTGGGGCAACCCAGTCAGATGGGCAGGGTATGAATAAGAAAATTATTATTGTTGTTGTTGTTGTTGTTGTTGTTGTTGGTGTTGTTGTTGTTGTTAAGTAGGACATCCATGTGTTCATCAGAGAAACATTGGAGAGTGTGTAATGTTTTAAATAGTTGTTTTAAACTATTTTAAACATTTTATTCTTTTTGTAAACCACTCTGAGGTTTTATTTTAAAAAATTCAAGTGGTATATACATTTTATGAAATAAATGATAAAATAAGTACATTTTGGTGAAATTCTCAGGGGTGAGGTGCAGGATTTTTTATGTGCTTACTTTTGAGCTGGTTAAGGGATGGTTTCTCCTTTCTTTCCTTCTCCACATCATTCCCACCAGTGTTCTTCACTCGGCAGCCTTCCTGGGTGACATCATGAGATAGCTCCTCCCATGAGGCTTTTTCAGCTCTGGAAGTGTCAGCAGCTAGGGAGACTGCAGAGATCTGGGGAAATGTTTCATGGAAAGTGGAGGGAACACATACACACACCTCCTTGGGCCAAGGTTAGCTCAAAACCTGTACAGCCAATAATGGCTCAGATTGTGCTATTGCCCTAAGCACCATGCCTTCAAGAGGCCAAGACTCTGAGCTAGCTTCCTTCCTTCCTTCCTTCCTTTTTTAAATTTTATTTGCTTAATTAAAAAACAACATTATTCATCATCCATTAATACAAAAAGATAAGAGAAATCAACTAAAAAGGGGGGGGGGGAGTCTAATCTAATAGAACAAAGAAGATCTTCTTACTTGACATACAATTTCCCATCTGCTCCATATTAACGTATTGCCAAAATTTGTCAGATGGTTATCAAAAGAGAAAATATAAATAAATATTTAATTGTCTGTGGTCTCGATTCTTACTACCCACTACTACAGATGTTATTTGAATGCTACAACAGAGTTCAGACGGCGACAAATATACTTTTCAAATATACTTTAACTGCTTCCCACTTTGAAATAAATACATGTTTTGGTTTATTTTATTTTATTTTTCAAATAGATTATCCAACTCTGAGCTTTCATTTTAAAAAAGTAAGCCTCTAGCTCTACAGGCAGTAAAGTTATAAAGCAAAATGTACAGAGCATCCTTCTAGTTGATTTCTGGGAGATAAGTCAGCTGCTCAGTGTTTTTAGCCAATGAGTGAAGTTTGAACTGTGATTGAAGAGTGAGTTCTTTGAGCACCAGCCTATAGGAATACACAAATGCAAAAAATACAGTTTTCGGTTGTTTTGTTCACAGTTCCTGAAAATAAATATTATGATTATGGGTGATGTAGGAGTAGTGATATTTTTTAATTACTAAATATACAAAAGAGCTAAAGGATTCTTAAATATGCTCTCTTGCCTTGAGTCACTGTTGTCTCCATTTCAGAAGGCGTTGGGACCATTGTCCTCTTTGCCACTCTCACTGTTGCCTGTGCTTTTTTTTCCTAGAAAAAAAGGTGTCAGAATTCACCATGAACACCTCCCTCGTTCTCTTAGAATGGCTATGGTGCCCACCTGAGAGGGGCCGGAACTGGGTTTTAGTGAGATCCAGCTGGGGAAAAAAGCCCTGACTGTTGCCATTCAGGCCGTCCTTTTCAACACCACAGAGATGTTTCTCCATCTCCCTAATCTTGTCACAGACTACATGCTCGGAGATGACAAGCTCTGCCACGGAAGAAAAGCAGAATACAAATATAACCATTTCAATTGATCAATCGATCAATCAATCAATCAGTCAGTCAGTCATAGTACTCCAATGAATTTATCCCACATCCTTGCCATTATGATGTGTGCATCCCTGCTCACACCATTATAGCTTGGGGTAAATTGTACTAGATATTAGCGTTGTGAGAACTCAAGTTATAGATAGGTAGCCGTGTTGGTCTGCCATAGTCAAAACAAAATAAAAAAATTCCTTCCAGTAGCACCTTAAAGACCAACTAAGTTAGTTCTAGGTATGAGCTTTCGTGTGCATGCTTTGAGTGTATCTGAAGAAGTGTGCATGCACACGAAAGCTCATACCTAGAACTAACTTAGTTGGTCTTTAAGGTGCTACTGGAAGGAATTTTTTTATTTTGTGAGAACTCAAGGCATCAAACTTTGTGCTCTCAGTACTGCATGGTTCAACCTGGGTATTTTATTGAGGAAAGTATCCATAAACGAATCTCGTAGAGAGATTGCTCTCACGTCAAGAGGCATGCTAAGCCACTCTTACAGAGCATTGTGCTAAACTACTCTGCAGAAAATCTTTCTTTGCAATTTGTATACAAGCCTGGGTAAGGGCGAGGAATCAAGAAAATTTAATTTTGACAGGCCTGATATATAGTCTATTTTGGTTAACCAAAAGGAACACATACATTTTCTACATTAGAGAAATTTCCATTATTTTCCTCTCAGCCATGAAAATCGATTCTGATGTGATTACACTCGGAGGCCGCTTGATGTGCCTCTGACAGTACAAAATGGATAGAAACGGTGGGTGGTGTTGAATCAAGGATACTGTGGTTAGCTGAACTCTTGTCACAAAGTCAAAATGGTGAGATTAGAATGCACACCATCCGTTTGTCTCATGCCAGGAACTGAGTCTCTGCGTGCCTGGGAGCAGGGTATAGGGGGAGTGTGGTAGCAATATTCTGATGTTTGATGATCAGAAGCACTTACATCATTTTCTGTTTGTTGTAAACAGTGCTATTTGCAGAAGTGGGAGGAAGTCACCACTGTTCATGGCATAAGGTAAAGGTAAAGGTACCCCTGCCCGTACGGGCCAGTCTTGACAGACTCTGGGGTTGTGCGCCCATCTCACTTAAGAGGCCAGGGGCCAGCGCTGTCCGGAGACACTTCCGGGTCACGTGGCCAGCGTGACATCGCTGCTCTGGCAAGCCAGAGCCGCACACGGAAACGCCGTTTACCTTCCCGCTGGTAAGCGGTCCCTATTTATCTACTTGCACCCGGAGGTGCTTTCGAACTGCTAGGTTGGCAGGCGCTGGGACCGAGCAGCGGGAGCGCACCCCGCCGCAGGGATTCGAACCGCCGACCTTTCGATCGGCAAGTCCTAGGCGCTGAGGCTTTAACCCACACCGCCACCTGCGTCCCCCGTTCATGGCATAAGTATCTCCTAATACGCGGGTGGCGCTGTGGGTAAAACCTCAGTGCCTAGGACTTGCCGATCGCATGGTCAGCGGTTCGAATCCCCGCGGCGGGGTGCGCTCCCGTCATTCGGTCCCAGCGCCTGCCAACCTAGCAGTTCGAAAGCACCTCCGGGTGCAAGTAGATAAATAGGGACCACTTACCAGCGGCGTTCCGTGTGCTGTGCTGGCTTGCCAGATGCAGCTTGTCACGCTGGCCACGTGACCCGGAAGTATCTGCGGACAGCGCTGGCTCCCGGCCTATAGAGTGAGATGAGCGCACAACCCTAGAGTCTGGCAAGACTGGCCCGAACGGGCAGGGGTACCTTTACCTTTACTTAATACTAAATAATGGAATGTAGTTTAATTGGTATCCATTAATTGGTATACATTCTGAAGGAAATCAGCCCTGAGTGCTCACTGGAAGGACAGATCCTGAAGCTGAGGTTCCAATACTTTGGCCACCTCATGAGTAGAGACGACTCCCTGGAAAAGACCGTGATGTTGGGAAAGATTGAGGGCACAAGGGGAAGGGGACGACAAGAGGACGAGATGGTTGGACAGTGTTCTTGAAGCTACCAGCATGAGTTTGACCAAACTGCGGGAGGCAGTGGAAGACAGGAGTGCCTGACGTGCTCTGGTCCATGGGGTCAGGAAGAGTCGAACACGACTAAGCAACAACAGTTTATTGGTTAATTTTTCTAATAAGGCTGTTTCCCATACTATTTGGTACCATTGGTCTATGCTTACTCTTGAAAGGTCTCTCCAGTGTCTGGCTATGATGTTTCTGGCTGCTGAGAGTAGGTGGGTTATGAGCTCTTTATGATGTGAGTGGGCATTATTATCGTGGAAGATGTTTAGTCACCCCGGTATGGCTCCCCTTTATCACATACACAGCCCAACAAGACAACGACAAGAATCCACCATATGAATCAATATGGCTAACCTGATTCAAAAACACCCACCCACCCCACTCACACATGAAAACAAAGTTCACGACAGCCAATCATAAACAACCACACCCTAGGCCAACCTCTCTCACCACCAAAGGAACACAAGCGAAAAGTAAAGAGAACCCACACAAGCGACGCTGACACAAAACCCTACACATACATCAAGTAGAACAGAAATATTGCCACCCCACCCCACCCCCACTCACCATGCCCACCTCCACGTCTTTCCCTGTTTTCTTCCTAATGTAACACTAATGTCTCAATAAATGAAACATGAAATGTAGAAAATGTAACTTGAAAAAAAGAGACATTGCACATACAGTGGTACCTCGGCTTAAGTACTTAATTCGTCCCTGACGTCCGTTCTTAACCTGAAACTGTTCTTAACCTGAAGCATCACTTTAGCTAATGGGGCCTCCTGCTGCTGCCGCGCCGCCAGAGCATGATTTCTGTTCTCATCCTGAAGCAAAGTTCTTAACCCGAGGTACTATTTCTGGGTTAGCGGGGTCTGTAACCTGAAGCGTATGCAACCTGAAGCGTATGTAACCCGAGGTACCACTGTACTCTGGTAAACCAATAAATCTTTAATAAAAAATATGTTAAAAAAATAAAAGAAAAACAATAATGGAATGTAAGGTAAAGGTAAAGGTACCCCTGCCCGTACGGGCCAGTCTTGACAGACTCTGGGGTTGTGCGCCCATCTCACTTAAGAGGCCAGGGGCCAGCGCTGTCCGGAGACACTTCCGGGTCACGTGGCCAGCGTGACATCGCTGCTCTGGCGAGCCAGAGCCGCACCCGGAAACGCCGTTTACCTTCCCGCTGGTAAGCGGTCCCTATTTATCTACTTGCATCCGGAGGTGCTTTCAAACTGCTAGGTTGGCAGGCGCTGGGACCGAGCAGCGGGAGCGCACCCCGCCGCAGGGATTCGAACCGCCGACCTTTCGATCGGCAAGCCCTAGGCGCTGAGGCTTTAACCCACAGCGCCACCTGCGTCCCTAATGGAATGTACCGGTAGTTAAATAATGGAATGTACCGGTAGTTAAATAGACACAGTTAGACAGGCAAAGTTGAAATCTACCCTGTTGGCATGTGAACTGGCCATGGGACTAGCCACACTCACTGGTGGAGCTCTCCTAAATCTCCAGGAAGCGTCTTTCCAGCCAGACCCAGACCAGGGGTCCTTTAACTGGAGATGTCAAATTCTGAGAGTGGCCCCTTCTGCTTGATGCCTTGCTACTGAGCCCTGGACCCTCCTCATATAAAGAATCCTGCATGCTACTGTAGTTATGAAACTGCTTTATACGGAGCCAGATTATCAGTCTAGTGAGTGCAGTATTTTCAACTCTCAATGGCAGCAGTTGTCTAAGACCTCCAGTGGAAATCTTTTCCCCAGGACTTGCTGTCTAAGATGCTTTTAACAGGAGATACTAGGATTGAAAGCATGTGCCCTACCACTGAGCTATGGCCCCCTCTCCCCAAGCTATTCTTGATTATCAAGGCGAGCTTAGAAGAACAGAAAAGACATACAGAATATCTTCTGCATGCTTCCTGATGTCTTGCGAAGGAAAGATGATGTGAACGTTTAGTCTGCAAGGGAGGTTTGGGATTAAGGATGTGACAGCTAGCTGTGGATTTTTTTGGTTGTTTTTTTTTCTGGAGCCAAAACCACACACTTGAAACTGCAAATCAACTTCTCTGCTGGAGAGGGTTAGCGACAGATTTTTGAAAGGTTGTAACTTAGGATGTCTTAAGGTTTTGATCCAGGGTGTTTGAAAAGGTCAGCATCCCAGTCTTTTTCACTGGTCTGGGCATGCTCTGACCCTAGAGACTGCCTCCAACTCCTCCTGCCCAAACACACCAACCCTGAACTATACCTTTGAACAGGATGAAGGCATTCAGTTGTCCACATTGGGTGGCTAGACTGCACTTACAAGTCTCAGCATGCCCAGAAGGAAAATGGGTACGCTGTTCCCACTGGAGAGCCTGGAACCCTATTCATTGATTCTTGGGAAGCCCTGGGGCAAAAGAGACCATTCACAGCATCAGTTCAAGAATAGGCTTATAAACAAGAATGTAACCCCCAATCCTTGACTAAACACCCAATAATTTCTTAGTTCAAACCATTTCTGCCACACTTAGCAGAGAATGACATGCATTCTGAAATGAAATGATTTGAACACATCCTAAGGCATGTGTTTCCTAAGTAGATACTAAGGGTTTTTCCAAATGACCTGTTTAATGTGCACTCATCCTGATTTGTCTGAGTGGAGGTTAGATGGCATTGCATCAAAGCAAATTATGTCCTATGTTTTCCAATACATTCCCCCATCATGTTCCTCATTGCAAAAATAAAATAAAATAAAAATCCAACCTTTGGGGGAAGTGGAAGTGGGTTTGTTGCACCAGACCCCACCAGTTCCCTATTACTGCACATCCTGAATTTGCCAGATTCATCTCACCCTAAAATAGTGACTACCTGGAAGCACCTTGCAAGTTCCACCTCACTTGGAATGAATGTGTGTCTTCATCCTGTCCCTTCATCCCACCCTAACACAGGACTGAGCAGACTCTCATATGTAGCCTGAATCATTCTGGAAGGCTCTGCCCTAGCTTCCCCGTTCCCAGCCAGATCTGTTTGTGAGAGTATTGTGAGAACTATTTCTGTGTGAAATTCTGTGTGCTGATCGCCAAAGAATTGATGCCTTTGAATTATTGTGCTGGAGGAGACTTTTGAGAGTCCCATGGACTTCAAGAAGATCAAACCTATCCATTCTGAAGGAAATCAGCCCTGAGTGCTCACTGGAAGGACAGATCCTGAAGCTGAGGCTCTAATACTTTGGCCACCACATGAGAAGAGAAGACTCCCTGGAAAAGACCCTGATGTTGGGAAAGATGGAGGGCACAAGGAGAAGGGGACGACAGAGGATGAGATGGTTGGACAGTGTTCTTGAAGCTACAAACATGAGTTTGACCAAACTGTGGGAGGCAGTAGAAGACAGGAGTGCCTGGCGGGCTCTGGTCCAGGGGGTCATGAAGAGTCGGACATGACTAAACAACTAAACAGCAACAACAATTTCTATGTGAGAGAAAAATGCTGTGGGGCGTGGGGTGTGGGGCTGTGGTATAGCCATTGACAAATTTCCTCTGAGGGAAATAAGTGTTTGAAAGAAAGAAGCTTGTTCATCTCTGCCCTAACACACCTTCACCATAGTAAAAGCTCTGCAGGTAAAACAAAAGGAAAAATTCAAGTAGACAGAGTGTCTCTTTCAAGGAAACGCTCCTCTGGCCTTTACTTTACCCATCACTTTGGTAGCAAACAGGACAGCGAGATTCTGAACAATGCTGCTTGTGGTATTTATACTTTTTAAAGCATTAATGGGAAAATGTATTGTATGAGCTAAATGTATCTGCGGGCGGTAAATTGGCCCATTTATACACTTTGGGTTCATGCTTACTCCCCATACATTGTTGAGAAGGTTGCTCTTCTCATGAGAATAATGGAGCCAGTTAGGGTGTCAAGAATGAACTAGTCCGTCCTGTGAGCTTTGACAGAGTAGTTAGGCTAAGGCTGATTAGCGTCATGGCTATCAGGGTTTAACATTTACACCAAGGACAATAACTTCTTCCAAGTGCCCTTTAGAGTATTTTCGTGATCATGAACTGCATCTGTTTTGGGTGTATATTACTGCTGTTGTGCTTATATTACTGTGTGATTTTGTATCTCTTTTTCTGTTGGGCTCTAAATGCCTGTCACTTGCTACAGTTCCTTCGGTCCAATCCTACATGTATTTACTCACATGCCAATCCCACAGAGTTCAGTGGGACTTATTCCCACATAAGTGTGCATTAGACTGAAGTGCAAGACACTACATTCTGTGTATACTGATCAGATGGACTCCAGTCCAGGTCACAAGTCATATTAAATTGTACATAAAGATAAGGTATGGTTTGAAGCAAACTATGTCATGGAAAGGGACGTGGGTGGTGCTGTGGGTTAAACGACAGAGCCTAGGACTTGACGATCAGAAGGTCGACGGTTCGAATCCCCGCGACGGGGTGAGCTCCCGTTGCTCAGACCCTGCTCCTGCCAACCAAGCAGTTCGAAAGCACCTCAAAGTGCAAGTAGATAAATAGGTACCACTCCGGTGGGAAGGTAAACGGCGTTTCCGTGCACTGCTGTGGTTCGCCAAAAGCAGCTTAGTCATGCTGGCCACATGACCCAGAAGCTGTACGCCGGCTCCCTCGGCCAATAAAGCGAGATGAGCCCTGCAACCCCAGAGTCAGTCACTACTGGACCTAATGGTCAGGGGTCCCTTTACCTTTACCTATGTCATGGAAAGAGTGTTGTATGCAACAAATACAGGAGATAATGGAAGATTATACCATGTGACAGACCTTTCTGCAGCCTGTGGGAAACTGTGGAGAGAGCCTCACTACAGTGCAGGTTTGTTTTTTTTACAAAGTTTTAAAAGAAAGAAAACGGAAAAGCTTCAGGTACCTTGCAAGGTTAAGAAAGGTAGAGGAACACCACCCCCAACCCAAAAATCTTGGAGACATTTCTTCCCAATTTTTATAGGGGGCTTCATTTTGCCCCACCCACCCAAAGAAGTGTTTGGCTCAGTTCTAGTTTTGCAAGAGAAATTTACCGTTGCTCCTTGCTTTTATCAAGCTGTAATGGAACCAAATGACCTTACCTGAATTCTCTGAAATATATAATGAATATCATATGATAATACCTGCCCATTTGAGATACGCATGGGGCCCATACATAGCTGTGAAGTTGCCTCTTCCACCTTGAGTGGCCATTGTTCTTTAAATATCAGACAGACCTAGTTGTCCTCCCCAGCTCGTAAAGAAAATCTTAAATTTTTAAAATTAGAATGCAGAGTGTCAAAAGGCACATTCCCTGCAAAATGTCAAATATTCACTCAGCAGGGATATCAGTTCTCAATGATCTTTCTTATATATTCTCCTTCTTTCTCTCTTTCATCTGAATGTTCCTTCAACACACCTCTGGCATTACTGCATTAAAAAGAAAACCCTAGCTATATCATGGTTTTTATTATTATTGTGATTCAGTCTACCCTTACTCTGCCACAACACTCTTTGCAAGCATTTTTAGGATTTAAGGTTTATTTAAGAATTAAAAGGAAACTTTGGATTATTTATCTGGTAGTGATTTTAGTCCTACAGAACAAGATGCATAGAGTAGCTAAAGCAAAATCCTGTTTATTGGACCATCTTCTCTTCAAATAAAAGTAAGCAAGAGTTCTATGTAACATGGGTAAATTTAGAGCAAAACCAGCTATCCTGTGTTCAGTGGGATATACAGTGGTACCTCGGGTTACATATGCTTCAGGTTACATACGCTTCAGGTTACAGACTCCACTAACCCAGAAATAGTGCTTCAGGTTAAAAACTTTGCTTCAGGATGAGAACAGAAATCATGCACCGGCGGCGCGGCAGCAGCAGCAGGCCCTATTAGCTAAAGTGGTGCTTCAGGTTAAGAACAGTTTCAGGTTAAGAACGGACCTCCGGAACGAATTAAGTACTTAACCCAAGGTACCACTGTACTCCCATGTGCAGTCCTGTTCAGGCATTCAGTTTGAATATGTGAGGGCATTCAGTTTGAATATGTGAGTCCTGCTCTTCCAGAGTTCCTGACCACGCCCGGCTCCTTGCCTTGGACCCCACTTCACCCTTGATGGACAGCCTCCATACCCTTGACCTAGGACCGGACTCAGACCACACCGCACGGTACCCCCCCCCCCCCCCCCCGGGACCAGCACAACATGCTTCCAATGCTGACTTATCATCATTCCTGATTGCAAGCAGATTTGTAAGCACATTCAGGCAACGATGCTTACAAGCACCTTTCAGACCTTCATGCTAAATAGGTTTGAAGGCGGAGGTTGCCCACCTCGCCATAGACCAAAGATCAAGGAGAAGAACAGGAGTATCCTAGTACCATGTGATGGAATTTAGCAGTGGCTCCCAGCCCTAACCTGGTCAACTGATCCAAGAGGATATCATGATGAATTGAATCAATCGCTTCTTCAACAGAAGCAATGGAGACACTCCACCATCTGCTTCCCAGTGTAAGTTCAAGGCAGTCTCTGACCAAATGCCAGGCAGTCGTAGCCTCCAAACTGTACATAAGAAAAAGGGCAGTTTACAACCTCGTGTAAGTTCTGACAGTGGGGAGGCAATACAGGGAAGAGGAAGGGATGAATAGATGCTTTTATGATGTAGTCTTACTCCCCACCCCCACACCTGTTCGTTATCTTTCCCTCTCTCACACCTATATTATATGGATGGTGTTGATGTTCTGTTTCATTATCAAGCATCTGCTTTTCTTTCATTTGGCTATTTACTTTTGAAATTACATTATTAATTGAAAAACTTGTAAATATTTGTAAAGTTGCCACTCAAGGTAATTGCCACCACATTCTCAATTCAACCCTGAGTCCTGTTTCTGAATAGCTTGTGCATAAAGCTGTGGAAAGGAGGAAGCACCAGACATTATAGAAAATATCAATTACATCCAGAGATCTGTAGGCTCTCTGATGGCACACACATGCCTGGATTTTGACAGATGGAATGGAATACAAGTGTTGCCTCAGAGGTCTGCAGAAGCATCAATAAATGCACTTCAGAGACAGTGTGATTCAGTGGACACAGTGTTGCATTTGAGCCAGGGAAACCCGGGTTCAAATACCTGCTCAGTAATGAAGCTCACTAGACAGCTTCTCTCCCCTTAACCCACCTTTTCAAATTGGCTGGCGACAACTAATTGTGCAGAAGGAGAGGTATAAATATTGCAGTGGGCCAAATGTCCATGCTGGGGGAAAGAGAAAACTGGTCTAAAGTAGAAAATATTAGGCAGAAGAGTGAACCAGCAAGGAACAGGAAACAGATAATTGAATAATTATTCAGACCAGGATAGTTCAGCACCTTGGATAGCTCCAGGGGGCAAAGAGAGTGGGTAGTTGTTCCAAGAAGTCCGAAATCCATTGTGTAGTATAATTCTGTAGTATAACATGTGCTCTCTCTTACATAGCATTTTTCCTCCACCCATCTCAAACAGTTTCTTAAAAAAATGTACCTCCAAAAGGAAGAGAAATTATCATTGCCAGCTCCAGGACTGCTGTAGATCACCCTCCTGTTCTAGAACTTTATGTACCCCAGCAGAGTTTGATGACTCAAGTGAGGCTGCAAGAGGATTAAGTTTGGCATTCTGGTTTGGAGCCTTGCATGGTGGCACCACTGAAAAGCTTTGATTTGCATCTTTTTCTTTCTCCATACATATAAGTTAGCATATGGGTTTTCCATGCAACACTGTGGCATTTTGACCCTCCTTTTTTGGCAATGTCTGTCTGGTTTTGGAGTGATGTACAGGTGACCCCTCTGATTTCAGCTCACAAGTGCTTGATCAGCACAATATAGGAGAGAGGTACCTTCTTTAAAACAAAACAAAAAAGAGAGGAAAGGGTAATGTATATTTAAAATGTGTAGCCTAACTGTGATAGCTTAGTCAATGTTATCAGGAGGTCAAGAAGGAAGGATTGCAGAATAAAGTCCATAGAATGCTTGCAAGGTAAGGAAGAGGAAATTGGCAGAAATTGCAAGAGGTTTTGTAGATAGAGGGACGGAAAATATGGCTCACATGTAACTTATCTTTAGGGATTTCAGGAAAGCTTTAAAACTGACATCAAAACAGGCATTCACAAAGAATCACTAGGCGGGGATTAGTGTTAGCAAGCACACTCCTCTGCTAGATTCAGTTAATATACTGATTAAAAAGGCAGCTCAGCGTAAGTTTCCCCAAGTAAAGTAAAACGTTTCACTTCTATCCACTCCACACAACCGCACACAGACTGAGCCAAATTGATTCCCTGCTTCTTGGAAGAGATACGTTGTTTTAACTGTAGAACCTACTGGTTAAATGAAAGGGTCTTGTCTACCCTTAAGAACTACAAAGCAGACGGATGAAATGGAACTTCTCTATGAAACAAACAAAAAATTTTTTTAAAAAAAAAAATTAGCAAAAAACAAATCCGTCTTTATAAATAAATTAAAATTCTTTTGGAAAAAAAAGCTAATTATAGGGGTATTTGTTTTGTTTGAGGTAAAGCACATCTATTATCATAAAGATAATTAACTCAGCCTGACAGATCTAATAAAAGGAGAAGTTTAGCACTGGCTTAGCTAGAAGCCCAAGGCAAGCAATTTTTATAATTACCAGTTATTGTAACTGGGCTCTGAGAAAATGGTCTGTGATATTTAAACAGTAATGTTAATTTGCATTTAGACCTGTTTTTTTTTCTTGGGCAAGATCTATTTAACTGGAATAAGTGAAAGGAACTCAAATAACTTTACAAAAATCAGAACGGCTCTCTTCATTCAAAAACGTACTGCTTTTTATGTCTAGATAATTAATATCCTTATGAGGTAAGTAGCATAATCACAAAACAATTCAACAGCTTAACATAGTTTTAACATGCAGAAAATGTTGAATTTTCAGCTTCGGCCAATGTGTCCAAATCGCGTGTGTCTTGAGGCGATCTTATTTACTTATTCACAGATGTGCTAACATGCGCTGCATCGTATTGTCTCAGTTGTGTTGCTAGAGTTAAAGTTGATCAAGAAAATTGTAGAGCAGGGATTAAGCATAAAGGCGTTCCAAACTCATGTCAGCAAACAGAACCTATGAGCAAGCAGGAAAGGGAGAACAATAAATTTTAGAAATAGGTGGAATCACAGTAAGTGGTTGCTTTTGAAATGCAGGGCTGGACGATTCACAAGTCTTTACACCATAGCATGTTGTTTGTAAGAAGAAAAGAAGGCAATTCAAGTTTCCTAAGGAAGAGAGGTTTTTAAAATGTAAAGCTATAGATACATGCTAGC
Source organism: Podarcis cretensis (assembly GCF_951804945.1). Lineage (NCBI taxonomy): Eukaryota > Metazoa > Chordata > Lepidosauria > Squamata > Lacertidae > Podarcis > Podarcis cretensis. Next base: position 70,742,936 of record NC_137178.1, on the reverse strand, counting down.
CTGGATCTTTTGAAATTATATTGGTGGAACTGTACAAATGAGAACACTAAGCATTTGACATTCTGCTATGAATTTCTCTGTGCGGAGGAAATATGTAATCTCCAAGTGTTTACTGTTTTCATTGCATGTAGCCGGTGGTATAAAGGACTGAAAATACTAGGGCTGTATACCAGTTCCAGGTTGATTCAGCCAGTGTGGGTTGAGGGAGCCCTAGATCACCCTGAGTTGGATCAGGTCCACCTGGAGTAATCCAGGACTGTCAAAAGGGGAGCAGCCATACAATGCCAGCAAAGAAGTCATCGTTCTGATTGACCAAACTCAGGTTCTAGGACAATCACTGCCAGTGTCACCTTCTTCTCTGCCTTCTTCTCCTCCTCCTTCCTCCCTTCCAGAATTCCAGTGCATGATGGGAAGTGTAGTCTTTTGCTGAAGAGCATCCTCTGAAGCCATGCCTACCTTGAACATTGTTCTTCATGGCAGAGCCCACTGCCCAAGCAAAATAACACCCTTCATCCTTAACCATTTGCCATGCTGTCTATGGCTGATTGGAGCTGGGGTCCAACACCATATGGAGAACCACAAGTTCCCTATCCCTGCCTTGAAGCACAATGTAAAGGTGTATTTGGAGATTTTTGCTTGGGTAAAAGCAAACAAGAGACTTTTGGGAAAGCAAAGAAGAGTTTTAATAGTCTGTGATATGCCCCAGTATTCTGATGTAGCTCAACAATGCCATCCAGAGTACAGTGGTACCTTGGGTTACATATGCTTCAGGTTACAGATGCTTCAGGTTACAGACTCCGCTAACCCAGAAATAATACCTCGGGTTAAGAACTTTGCTTCAGGATGAGAACAGAAATCATGCGGCGGTGGTGCAGCGGCAGCAGGAGGCCCCATTACCTAAAGTGGTGCTTCAGGTTAAGAACAGTTTCAGGTTATACGGACCTCCAGAACAAATTAAGTACTTAACCCAAGGTACCACTGTATTTGGAGATTTTTGCTTTGGTAAAAGCAAACAAGAGGGATGCGGGTGGTGCTGTGGGTTAAACCACAGAGCCTAGGATTTGCCGATCAGAAGGTCGGCGGTTCGAATCCCTGCGACAGGGTGAGCTCCCATTGCTCGGTACCTGCTCCTGCCAACCTAGCAGTTCGAAAGCACATCAAAGTGCAAGTAGATAAATAGATACCACTCCGGCGGGAAGGTAAATGGCATTTCCATGCACTGCTCTGGTTCGCCAGAAGCGGCTTAGTCATGCTGGCCACATGACCCGGAAGCTGTACGCCAGGTGATGAGCACTGCAACCCCAGAGTCGGTCATGACTGGACATAATGGTCAGAGGTCCCTTTACCTTTACCTTAAAAGCAAACAAGAGACTTTTGGGAAAGCAAACAAGAGTTTTAATAGTCTGTGATATGCCCCAGTATTCTGACATAGCTCAACAATGCCATCCAGAGTATCTGTGATCAAGACACTGTTGGGGGAAGTTCACAAGAGGTTTCTGACTTCAACAAACATTTCTAGGCCAATCCTTTTTAAACAATGCCTAAACTAGTTGAAACTGGCCAACTCTAAGTGCAGGTTAGTTTGGAAAAAGATGGAAAGAGCCTTTAAATGATTGGGGGGGGGGGGAGCACATAGACCACTGACATCCGAGATGGAGATGATCTCAAGCACTGTACCAAACAGTCCTGTCTCCATCAAGGGGACTCAGATTCCTGTACTCAGATTCCCATGAAAATGTGAAACTATACTGTACTCTGTGTCCTTGTCTTCCTGGAAACATCTGATCTGGAATTCAGACATGTTCTCTTTCAGAACCTCTTTTCTTTAAGGAACTCTGCACATGTTCTGAATCCCAAGCCTCTGCTCAAGCAGGTAACAGGGAATAATAATAATAATAATAATAATAATAATAATAATAATAATAATAATAATTTATTATTTATACCCCGCCCATCTGGCTGAGTTTCCCCAGCCACTCTGGGCGGCTCCCAATCAAGTATTAAGAACAATACAGCGTTAAGCTAGGTTACATGGAGTTAGATGGAGATGGAGTTTTGATAAAGATTTTTATTGATTTCCAATTTTTTAACATAAACAAAAACAACATAAAAACAAACACAAAAAACTCATATTTTCTTAACCTTATTTCCATAACCCTCTTTTCCCGGACTTCCCCATACCTTTCCCTTTTTGCATCCTTAATTTAGAACCATTATTCAGCAACCCTTCTTGGCCAATTAAATATAAATTCATTCTCTTTTTCAATTCCACCCTAAAATTAAACACAATTTTCCGCTGCAATTCTACGTCTTCTTTTCCCTCAGCATTTTAGCACTCCTCAATTTTATAATAATTCTTAAGATACATCTTAAATTTTTTCCAATCTTCTTCCACAGTCTCTTTCTCTTGGTCGCGGATTCTGCCGGTCATTTCTGCCAGTCCCATAAAGTCAATCACTTTCGCCTGCCATTCCTCCAGCGTGGGTAGCTCTTGTGTCTTCCAATACTTTGCTAAAAGAATCCTTGCTGCCGTAGTAGCGTACAAAAAGAAATTCTTATCCTTCTTCGGCACCAACTGGCCGACCAAGAGAAATGCCTCTGGTTTCTTGTTAAAGGTGCACTTAAGCACTTTCTTAATTTCATTATAAATCATTTCCCAGAAGGCCTTAATCTTTGGGCAGGTCCACCAAAGGTGGAAAAAGGTACCTTCAGTCTCTTTACATTTCCAACATTTATTATTGGGCAAATGATAAATCTTCGCAAGCTTGACTGGAGTCATGTACCACCTGTAAATCATTTTCATAATATTTTCTCGTAAGGCATTACATGCCGTGAATTTAATGCCTGTGGTCCATAACTGCTCCCAGTCAGCAAACATAATGTCATGACCTATGTCCTGTGCCCATTTGACCATAGCTGACTTCACTGTCTCATCTATTGTATTCCACTTCAACAGCAAGTTATACATTCTTGATAAATTCTTAGTATTGGGTTCTAGCAGTTCTGTTTCTAGTTTCGATTTCTCCACCTGGAAACCAATTTTCCTGTCTTGTTTGTAAGCCTCCATTATTTGAAAATAATGGAGCCAATCTCGTACCTTGGACTTTATTTTCTCATAACTTTGTAATTTAAATTCACCACCTTCTTGTTCTAAAATTTCAGAATATTTCGGCCAATTAGTTCTCATATTAAGTTTCTTTACCTCCTTGGCCTCCATAGGTGAAAGCCACCTGGGAGTTTTATTTTCCAATAAATCTTTGTACCGTATCCAAACATTATATAGCGCTTTCCTGACAATGTGATTTTTAAAACCCTTATACACTTTAACCTTGTCGTACCAGATATATGCATGCCAACCAAAGTTATTATCAAATCCTTCCAAATCTAGAATATCTGCGTTCTCAAGAAGTAGCCAATCTTTTAACCAGCAGAAAGCTGCCGATTCATAGTACAGTCTCAAGTCCGGCAGGGCAAACCCCCCTCTTTCTTTAGAATCGGTAAGTATCTTAAACTTAATTCTGGGCTTTTTGCCCTGCCAGACAAATTTAGATATATCTTTCTGCCACTTCTTGAAACAGTCCAGTTTATCCACAATTTGTAGTGTCTGAAACAAAAATAACATTCTAGGCAATACATTCATTTTAATTACTGCAATTCGACCTAACAAGGAAAGCTTCAGGTTTGACCATATTTCTAAATCTTTCTTTATCTCAGTCCAGCACTTATCATAGTTATCCTTAAATAAGTTAATATTCTTAGATGTCATATTAATCCCCAGGTATTTTACACTCTTTGCCACCACTAACCCAGTTTCCTCTTGGAATCTCTCTCTTTCAACATTTGTTAATTTTTTTTCCAGTACCTTGGTTTTTTGTTTATTCAACTTAAATCCTGCGACCTGGCCAAATACTTGAATTAATTCTAAAGCTCTTTTGGTACTAGTGTCTGGCTCTTGCAAGGTCAATACTAAGTCGTCTGCAAAGGCCTTCAATTTGTAATGTCTGGCTCCGACCTGAATCCCTTTTACCAGCTGGTCCCCCCTAATCATGTTTAACAAGACCTCCAGGACCAATATAAAAAGTAATGGGGATATTGGGCACCCCTGACGTGTCCCTTTTTCTATGGGTAATTCATCCATAACCACATTATTTACAATTAACTTTGCCTTTTGCTCAGAATAGATTGCACTTATACCATTTTCAAACCTTTGGCCTACCCCCATCCCATGGAGATTCTTTTTCATAAATTTCCAAGATATATTGTCAAAGGCTTTCTCGATGGAGATGGAGTTTTGGTTTATTTTGTGAATGGTGGCTGGTGGCTCCTCCCCTCCTTTACCCCACATAAACTGCTTTTTAAGACACTTCTGGCTTAATTGGCTTAAAGAAGAATTTTTCACTAGAAGCTGACACTTCTTGTATTCTAAGGCTATTTCACATGGGTTTGTTAAATTCTGTGTTCAATAGGCTTTGAGAAAAGGGAACCCAAACTTCTCTTTGAGATTCTCTTAATTACCAGTACAGTGGTACCTCGGGTTACATACGCTTCAGGTTACATACACTTCAGGTTACAGACTCCGCTAACCCAGAAATAGTGCTTCAGGTTAAGAACTTTGCTTCAGGATAAGAACAGAAATTGTATTCCGGTGGCGCGGTGGCAGCAGGAGGCCCCATTAGCTAAAGTGGTGCTTCAGATTAAGAACAGTTTCAGGTTAAGTACGGACCTCTGGAACAAATTAAGTACTTAACCTGAGGTACCACTGTATCTCTTAATTCCCCACCCTCCTGCAGCTGTGCTAAAAAGAATAGGGACCAGAAACTGCTCAATTAGTAGAACAGCCATAGGGTTTTCAGGCAAGCTTAGTCTGCAGTAATGGTTGTTGACATCCGTCTGCCTCGCGAGACAACGGAGTGCACTTCCCAGGGTGAAGTCAAACTGCTGGAGAATCACAGCGCGTGCTGTGGCCACAGAGACCAGTAACTCGTAACCGCTACCTCCTGGGTTATTTTTGCAACATTAGCAGCACCAAAGTGACCTCTTCAGGGTGCAAGACTAGGCAGTATGTATGGAGATCCTAGGATGCCCAGACAACAACCCCCCCCCCCCATAATTAATGGAGGAAGGGGTTGACCAGTAAGGAAAAGTCCCCACACCCTAGATGGGTCACCTAGCCCAATTGATTCTTTTTGGTGAGGGAGGGGGAAGGAGAGCATGTTTATTCTTACATTACCACAGACTAAGGCAAACATCAGAATTGTTTCAAGGGAAACAGGGGGAAGGGAGATGAATCTGAAAACATCTCACTGGATGGGAGCTTGCCTAACTCAACTCAGAAATATAGCACATTAGGGTATAACACGAATCCAGTAGACTAAAAAGCATATGCCAACATTTTGGGTAAGTTTGGGCTCTAATATGAACAGAATTATTTTGCAAGCTTCACCCTGCCTGTAGGAATGGTCATTTGAGAATGAAGGAATTTTGTCATTCCTTGCCCAAGCTCATCCTTGGAGCAGTTCTTTTAGCAAAAGACTGTAACTAAGACCTTTCTCGGTGGCATATCACCTGCTAAGTAGATGGTTGGAATCAGGAAGAGAATTCAGCTGGAACTTTTCTATTTAATGGTTGACAAAGCCTCTCTGCTGCCTTCTCTGGGGGGTTTTCAACATCTGTATCGTATCTTTAGTTTGTATTAAACATATGAGTGAGAGAATTGCCTTGATGGATTAGAACAAGGACTGGCATTTGGGGTTCTAACACAGTACTTCTGCAAACCTTGGGGCTCCTCAAAGCCTGCTGATCCTTCTCAAGTATGTGTGGGGTTGTTTTGGCTACCTTAGCAATGTCACTCCCTGAAAAATAGGATCTGGAGCATGGAGTGGCCAGCTCAGGATTCCATACACCTAATTCCATTCCTCCCCTCTATTTTTTTGCATTCCCTTCCTCTAACAGTCAGTCAGCATTCTATGCCTATTGGGTATGTTCAGTACTCACTGGACTGTTTTCTATGACTTCCTTTTTTCTAAAAGAGAGGGAAAGAGAAAGAGAGAAGGAAGGAAGGAAGGAAGGAAGGAAGGAAGGAAGGAAGGAAGGAAGGAAGGAAGGAAGAATTTATGGGGAAGATCGTAACACAGGGTGAAAGAGGAGAGTGCAAAATATGGTCTGAAGCTCAACATCAAAAAAACGAAGATCATGGCCACTGGTCCCATCACTTCCTGGCAAATAGAAGGGGAAGAAATGGAGGCAGTGAAAGATTTCACTTTCTTGGGCTCCATGATCACTGCAGATGGTGACAGCAGTCACAAAATTAAAAGACACCTGCTTCTCGGGAGAAAAGCAATGACAAACTTAGACAGCATCTTAAAAAGCAGAGACATCACCTTGCCGACAAAGGTCTGTATGGTTAAAGCTATGGTTTGCCCAGTAGTGATGTAGGGAAGTGAGAGCTGGACCATAAAGTAGGCTGATCACCGAAGAATTGATGCTTTTGAACTATGGTGCTGGAGGAGACTCTTGAGAGTCCCATGGACTGCAAGAAGATCAAACCTATCCATTCTGAAGGAAATCAGCTCTGAGTGCTCACTGGAAGGACAGATCCTGAAGCTGAGGCTCCAATACTTTGGCCACCTCATGAGAAGAGAAGACTCGCTGGAAAAGACCCTGATGTTGGGAAAGATTGAGGGCACAAGGAGAAGGGGATGACAGAGGACGAGATGGTTGGACAGTGTTCTCGAAGCTACCAGCATGAGTTTGACCAAAGTGCGGGAGGCAGTGGAAGACAGGAGTGCCTGGCATGCTCTGGTCCATGGGGTCACGAAGAGTCGGACACGACTAAACAACAAATTGTAACACAGAGTTGAATAAACTATATTAAAATAAAATAATAATAATAATAATAATAATAATAATAATAATAATAATAATGCATTGCATTGCATATATTTTGAAGGTAAGAAATGGACATGATATAGGAATGTAGGTGGTGGTCATCACTCCTCACCCATGCATTGTTTTTGTGCTATGCTAAGATTTCCCTCCCCTGCCTTCCCCTTTCTATAGGATTGGGATTGTGCTCTGCATTAAACACGTGGACCTCTGCCACCACCACACACTTACTCTGTCTCTAAGCCTTCTGGTGGTTCCCTCACTGCGAGAGGTGAGTTTATAAGGAACCAGGCAGAGGGCCTTCTTGGTAGTGGCGCCTGCCCCGTGTAACACCCTCCTGCCAGATGCCAAGGAGATGAGTAACTATATAACCTTTAGAAGATATCTGAAGGCAGCCCTGTACAGTGAAGCCTTTTAATTTGTAATGTTTATTGTATTTTTATATGTGTTGGAAGCCATCCAGAGTAGCTTTGGCAACCCAGCCAGATCGGTGGGGTATAAATAATAGAATTATTATTATTATTATTAGGCTTGGACAACCCACCTTTGTGCCGGATTGTGACCACTCCCTTTAACAATGTAAAGTGGGTCAAATATAAAGTCTCCTTATATTGATGGACACCCAGTTGAATATACTCCCTTGGTAGCATGTTCTTAATCACCGCAGTAAGCATAAAATTATAGCACCAGTTCCTTGCTGAGGAAGGCATGTTTTTCTTTGCTTATGAATTGATCCCTGCAACATTCCTCATGGGAATGATTTTTTCTCTCTCTCCCTACTGCAAACTGGCTTTCAACTACAGATGTGCTAATCTGTGAGAGAGTCCTGAATTCATTGATTTAGGGGCAGCATAGATATTCATCTACCTTAGTAGGAAGAAAGAAGGAACAATTAATTAAGCATCTCCCAGGGTTATTTTTTCAAAACAGCAGTGTAAGTAGCAATGAGGAAATCTCCCAAGGCTCAGCTCAAAAACTGTCTTGACTGAAAATAAGACCCTCAATTATTATTTTTCAAAAAAAGAAGCCATTTCAGAGGGTGTTAAGGAAAGTTAAGCAACTTAGGCTCATTTTTGAGATTTTGTCTGTGTGTGGTTGGGGTGGGTTTTTTTTTTGGGGGGGGGGGGACCTGCATATGTTTTTGTTTGTTTGTTTGTTTAGGCTTCCTGGAGGCATCTGCCTAGCCATTGACAGAAGCAAGATGCTGAAGAACTAAATGGACATAGTGAGGCTCTTGCATTCTTATTACAAAAATATAAATACTTTTAAGTTGCCAAATTCAACTCTAGGAGTTCAGAAGAGTTTAACTACTCCCTCTCAGGGGAGGAGCACTTTCAAGATTTTGTGTGTGTGTGTTGTCATAGCTGCCTATATAGACTTTGAGGACCAACTGGCTATGTCTTCCAAAATGGAGTCATGCAAAAAACCAAAGTACTGCACCAAGAAGTACAAAATAACCCCTCTGCAGCACCACAAATCCAACTCAATGGTGTAACGCTGGAAAATGTTGATCACTTCTCCTTCCTAGGCAGTTATCTTTCCACTAGGGCCAATATTGATACAGAAATCCAGCATTGCCTGAGCTCTGTCAGCACGGCTTTCTCCCAATTGAAGTGCAAAGTGTTTGAGGACTGGGATATTCACAGGGAAACAAAAATGCTTGTTTACAAAGCTATTGTACTACCAACCTTACTATATACTTGTGAAACATGGACCACTTATAAACACAATCTCCAACTCCTTGAAAGAGTCTATCAACATTGTCTCCCAAAAAATTTACACATCACTTGGGAAGACAGGCAAACTAATATCAGTGTACTGGCAGAAGCAAAGATCACCAGTGTTGAAGCAAGGATTCTTCAACATCAACTTTGTTGGACTGGTCATGTTGTGAGGATGCCTGATGATCATCTTCCAAAGCAACTACTCTATTCCAAACTTAAAAATGGAAAGCGTAATGCTGGTGGTCAACAAAAGAGTTTTAAAGACTGTCTCAATGAAAATCTTAAAAAATGTAGTATAAACACTGACAACCGGGAAACACTGGCCTACGAGTGCTCCAGTTGGAGAACAGCCTTTACCAAAGGTGTCATGGGCTTTGAAGCCGCTCAAACTCAGGACGCAAGAGAGAAACGTGCTAAGAGGAAGGCACACTTGGCAAATCCACACTGTGATCAGCTCCAGCCCGGAAACCAATGTCCCCACTGTGGAAGGACGTCTGGATCCAGAATTGGCCTCCACAGTCACTTACGGACTCATTGTTAAAACCGTGTTTATGGAAGACAATCTTACTTGGCTACAAGTGATCACCAGAGAAGAACTATTCATTTGGTACTTCTTACAGTTATAATAGAGATAATACCCATGTTTGGCTGATGAGGAATACTTTCCCACATCAAGCTATGAGGCACTTTGCAAACTAATAAAAGCAACAACAATTTCAGACTCTTGCTCCGTGGACTTTCCAATCAATATCCAATTGTGTGTGTATCATAGTTCTGGCCCTCCAAAATTCACCTTGCTATTTGTGGAGAGCAAAATTGCGGGGGGGGGGGCACACACATATTTCACTGAATATTCTTGAGGCGAAATGGCGAATTCTCCAACTATTTTTCTCAGGAAGTCATTTACTGACAAATTTCAGCTCAAGTAATGCTGCGTGAAACTCTAGTATTAGTTCAAATTGGTGGGTGACAGAAGGAATAGGCTAAGGTAAGAAGCTTGGGAGGAGTAGAGACAAAGCCCATTGCTTCCGTCAGCAATATTAAAATTATTACATTAGAAATGGATCCACAGTGATACGCAAAGTTCGTGGAAGCTATTTTACCAAATATTCTCAATGGGAGGACTGAACTTCTCCAAAAGTTCAGCAGGAGCTCAAGAAAGATTTTCTTTTTCAAAAATTTGTCAGAAAATAATCTGAGATTTCGGCCCAGCCCTACATAGTGCACCTTGTTTCTTCTTCCTTTTTTGTACAGTCCCCACCCCCTAAATACTTTGGCAAGCATTCTGTCTCTCGCATTTTAGACATATTTTCTAGATCCAGCAATAGCCAGATGGTCAGCAGTTGTGAACTGCTTTTTCAACTGCTCTTGATGCTCTGCCAAACCCTCAGAATGTGTGTGTGTTCCTCATGCAAGCAAGTGCAATAAGGTCACGAGAATAATAAGGTCACAAGCAATTCAGCTAGTGCAACAGACGTGCAGGCCTGTTGGACCTAACCAATCACGCATAGTTAAAGCGTGCTTAGGAAACCACAAACAGAGAATGCAGGCTGGCAGCCATTCACCTTCTCAGATGATTTGCCTTTTTTAGCATTTGCAAATTATCCACAAAATCCTAGCATGTTTTGCAATAAACTTGATTAGTCAGAATTATTTGCTGACAAAGGTAGCAGGAGCCTCGTAAGCGAAGCAGAGGAGGAACTGCCCAGTTGGGGCCTCTATTAATTCTTTTTAGGCAAGATGATAAATGGGGACCTCCAGATGTAGAAGATACTCATATTTCAAGATCTCCTAGAGAGCTTTGGTGGCACAATACACTTAGTAACTCCAGGCATTCCAGCACCTCCTATATGGTGATGTTCAATGTTCTTCTATTAAATTTCTTCTAAATTTTCTTTATTGTGCCTCCTATGTGTTCTGCAGGGAGTGCTTGGACAACGTTGGACTTATGACCAGGAAGAGCAAAGCAGTTCCCATCTCATTGACCTTAATATCACTAGCATCTATACGACACAGGTTGAATTCAAGGGCAAAGGCAGCAGGAAGACTCTAGCTCATGTTTTGCACATAGAAGATCCCAGGTTCAGTCCATCCCTGGAGTCTTCAGTGAACAGAATCAGGCACAAGTGATAAAACCTTTGCTGGAGACCTGCAGCCAGACCAGAGAAGACTGGGATAGATGACCTGGCAGGGGGAAGATTTCTATGTATCAGACCATCTATTCTAAAGTGTTGGGGAAGTTAGTTCATGTGCAGCTTTCCTAGATTCTGAGGCATTTGCTTTCACAGCAGTGAATGCGTGTTCAGTTACTTACTCCACAGATGTCTGTTCCTGCCTTGATTCGCTTTGAATTTTTGTTTGTTGTCTGTCCTGTACCTGCCACTGTCTACTTTCCCCCCAGTTTTGTCGGCCTAGCAACTTTGATTTGTCTGTGTGAGCTTTTGACCCATCAAGTCAAATGCAGCTCACCATCTATGTACGATGTTCTATCTAGGGCTCAAAAAAAGCCTCCTGTTTCCACAGTTCACCTGGTGAACAGCAGAACCTGTGGCCAGGAGAAAGGTGGACCACAATACATGGCTGATGGGTCATGTTTTCCTTGACTGGTCAGAGGTTGTGCCTAACACTTAGTTTCAAAAAAGCACTCAACACATCTGTGGGAAATAGATCTAATAATGGCAACTACAGAAATGGGTCTTTCATGGAAAGTCTTCCTTGTTTTGTTTGAGGCAAGGGAAGTGATGTTTCAAAAAGAATTTGGAAGTCCCGTTCAGAGAAACATTTTTGACATTTTAAGGTAAGTGACATGATTTTCAGTAAGAGCAGGACATGTTCTTGGAGATGGAGATCTTCAAATTCATAGCTGGGGCCCACCATCTATCTTAATGTGGATTGCTAGTGAAGCTGTCTTGCTTTGGGTGCCATTCTCTGCCTCTCAATAGCATTGGATGGGTGCCCTACTGGGAATCTGGATGTGGGGGAAGAAAAGCTTCCCAAATGGTGAGTGAAATTGCCATGATCTGAGACTAGCACTGCCACTGAACGTTGCCTAAAGTGGAATTTTGAAGTGAATTTGGCAATACATTCTCAGAAAGAACAGTTGAGTAATTTCAAGAAACTCAAAATGTGATTTAATAAGACTAGTGAATATTTTTTTTTGGGGGGGTGATTCCAGACCACAGGACAACATTGATGGTTCCAAACATTAGCTTCCCATAACTACTTTCTGGAAATGGCCCTGGAGATAGGAGCAGAACCATGGAAGCACAGTGCCCCCCACCTCTTCTTCCCTGAGATGCTACAGGAGGATACCATGGTCAACAGTATGAAAAGCTGCCAAGATATCAAGGACAACAAGGCATACACATTTAAGGCATTAGACACAAAAGAAAAATCTCAGCCCAAGGACCTGAAAGCTTGGGAGGGGATAAAGGACCAGGTGGATTGGGAGAAACCAGGGTTGCAGGGGATGAACGTATTATTGAGATGTACTTCAGTAGTTGAAAGGAATTTCCAGGCAAGGGTAAGGGGCTGATATTACCAAGAACAGAACTGAAACTTCTTCCATCCCATTCTTTAGCAAATTTCTGAATGTTCATTTCGACTGAAAAATCTATTTATATTGCCATGAGTGGAATCTTCTTCGACTCTTTCCTTTCAGCTTTTGACTTTCCTTGCTGTGCTATTTATTCACAGAGAGGTGGGTTTCCAACGCCAAAAATAACACTTGGCACCTAAGTGCTTGTCTCGTCTTTGAAACTCTACTCCAGAGAACTCGATTTTGCACCACAGGGACCTGCAGCGAAAGGAGAGCCTTGCCCAGAAAGGATGATGGTCAAAATAGAAAAAACAAAGAGGAGGGGGGAAGAGAGGGAAAGTGCCCTTCTCACAACATGCTGTTGTTGTGTCTGTTTTATTTCGTTTGCCCCTCCTTCTTTACATTTTTCCAGAAATTAAATTTAGCTGCATGCCTTCAGGCTCAGGCTGTTATGCCATGCTTCATTAAGACCCTAATCTTTCAATTGGATCTTTATGCTTACTGCTTGATGTTTGTTTGGTTGTGTGTGTCGGGAGGGGTGATGGTTCAGTTTACAAGGACTACCCCCATTTTAGCGTGAAGCCTCTGGTTTGGAGGAAAAGGAGAAATTCTTGCACACTCAGCTCTGAAAATCATGTCAGGCTTGACCTGCTTGATGGCACAAGCAAAAATATTGGGATACAGGTACAGGTTGTTGGTGGGTTTTTTTGTACCAGTGAAGCAGTGCACTATTAGAGAAGTGAATTTGCAACGGATTCCTTCCAATGCCACAGAGATCTGGCAAAGCAGACAATTGGCTAGTAGGCCAGAAGCCTATATTTACCTTGCAAGAGCTGGCTCAAAGGAGTGGAAACAGGGGAAAGAGGGTGGCATGAATTTCCCCAAAACACACACACACACACACACACACACACACACTTCATGATGGGGCAGCAGCTAGAATAAAGACTTTATGGGGATGCTGGAGGATGAGGAAGAGCTTCGGCCTTAGTGTCTTAAAGGGTAGGGCTGCAAGCCCTGAGGGAGCCCAGGACCAAGCAGATATGGTCAAAATGTTCACAACCCTCAAGGATTTCCTCCAAGCATTGAACCACAAGACTTAAGAAAGTGTGTGTGTGTGTGTGTGTGTGTGTGTGTGTGTGTGTTTGAGTGCATGCATGCGCCTCACCTTGAGGAAGGGGCTAGCATGCAGGAGACACAGCTTGGGCAAAGATGAGGGGATTTTTGTAGGGTTACTTCAGTGGACATCATGTTTTGGGCAATTTTTCTTACCCTTGTAGTCCAGCCCCACAATCACTGGCAGAAAAGGTTATGTACCATTAGTGGCGAGTTGTGGAGGGGGGTGGAGGTAGTGGCCAGGAGTGCAGTGTTGTGTTCATCAGGATGGGACAGACATGACGGCAGCAAGATTAGGGAGCACAGCAGCTGCCACTGCTTCTTCCCAACTCGGCGATGGCAGGGCCATCACTGCCAGGAGGATGCAAGTGTCTCCACTACCACCACAGCTCTTGAATTAATGCTGTCTACAATTATTATTAAGAGATAATTAGAAGGAAATTAGTAGATAAGGACATGACCCTTTGCAGGGAAAAGGAACTGACTAGTTAAAGAGCTATTAACGGGCAGTTCATCACTAATGACAACCCAGAACATGTTGAGCGGGAAGACTTTAGAAGAAGGAGTGAGAAGGAAGCTTCTAAGTAAACTTGCAAAGAGCCCATGCGTAACTTATGAGTCAACTTTATAAAAAGGTCTTGGCCATAGAAACAAGCAGGTTTTCAGATTAGCATATATAGCTCATTAGTCAATTCCAGTTCTGTGAATTTATAATAAAGGAAGAGGATCATCTACCCCTTTACAGTTAACCCACCTCCTCTCCTTGGACAAATGCCATGACTTTGCAGATTAAAAATGTGCTTCAGTGGAGCAAAGGACTGTGATTCAGCGGTTGCCACTGGTTTGTAAAAAAAAAAACAACGCCAAATCAAAATGCTAAAGGCAAGAGGTCTAGAAAGGGCTGTGCATTCTCAGAAGGGCAAATTAATATAAACCGTCCATGTCCAGTCTTTCCCAGCTGATGGCACGTAGGAGACTTCTTAATCTCTAATTTGTTGATTCTTCAGTGCAGATGCCCCCATTCAATATAAATATTTACAAAGCAGCTCACACAACAGAAAGAATAAAATCTGAAATGTCATGCGAAAGGAAACAACAAAACTGTTGAGACAAAAAATACTGTATTTTTTGCTCTATAAGACACACTTTCCCCCCTCCAAAACTTAAGGGGAAATGTGTGTGCATCTTATGGAGCAAATGCAGGCTCCATGGCTTCAGCGATAGCAACGCGAAGCCTCCGAAGCGCAGTGGGAGCACTCCCGTCACACTCCGGAGGCTTCGCGTTGGTTTCACTGAAGCCAGGAGAGCAAGAGGGATCGGTGCGCACTGATCCCTCTTGCTCTCCTGGCTTTGCTTCGCTGGAGAGGCGCTGCACAGCTTTCCCTCTCTGCGCAGCGCCCCTTCAGCGAAGCAGGAGGAGAAATGGAACGGGCTCCATTTCTCCTGCCACTTCGCTAAAGGGGCTCTGCACAGAGAGGGAGAGATTTTTTTCCCTTGTTCTCCCCCTCTAAAACAAGGTGTGCCCTATGGTTGGGTGCGTCTTATAGAGCAAAAAAAAACCCGGTAAAAGAGCTGAGATAGCTCAGTCATTAGAGCATGAGGCTCTTAGTCTCAGCATTGTAGCTTCGAGCCTCACATTGGAGAAAAGATTCCTGCATTGCTGGGGTTGGACTAGATGACCCTCGTGGTCCCTTTCAACTCTACAATTCTGTGAAAATAAAAGAAAAAGGGCTCCACCTGGCACCACAAAGATATCAGTGGAGGCTTCTGGTGAGAAATTATTCCACAAGTAGAATACCACCGGTGCTTTTTTCCTAGAAAAATAGCTGCCCTACTCACCATGAAGTGGTCACAGTAAGTGCCACACTTTTTAACAGCAACAAAAGAGGTGCTGGCACTGTTTGCGCTTGAGTTCCCCCCTGAAAAAAGCACTGAATACTGAATGGGTCTCTCCCCAGACACTACCCACTTCAACTCAGGGAGTGGGGGCACCTTGGAAGGTCTCTGAAGGTGACTCAACTCCAGTGTGTAGGCAAACTCATGTTGAAACAGGAGACCCTTTGGTCACATGCCTTCCTAGCCGATTGTCTAGCTGAGTTGATACACTACTTTATAAGCTCTGTTTCCATAGTGGGAATTGAGATTGTAATCCAAACCCCAAAACCTTGGGCCCAGAGGTAGGTAATAGTTAATAGGGAAGTCAATTTTTCAGTGGTACAGTAATCATTGGTATAGTCATGGTATACACCGTCATTTGTTTTGCATCACGATCATCTTTGGTCCAGCAGATATTGCAGATGTTGGGAACAATAAAAACCCCATGCAAACCCCATCTGAGCAGATACAATGCATGTAAGATAAATGTGCACAGCATGAACAATTACGGCTCTGCCATGCTATCTTCAGCTTTCGGGGGTGGCGGTGGGGGATGAATGTCTCTTTTCAGTATGTCTCTTTCAGGACACGTAGAAAGATGAGTCTCAAGCACTGGAACAACAGGGCCACAACTCTATTCATGATTTCAGATTTGGTCTACAGTAAGACAGTGCTCTTCCCCAACCTAACAGGTGGTGCTTTATGGAAGGGATTATGGCATGTGGGTGAGCTCCATCCTGACTCTGAAGTAGAACTGGTTGGGTTCCTGGATCCTGTCCCATTATGACTCTGTGATGTGTTGAGGGAGATGTTACCAGAGCCTCCCTAAACCAGTGAACTCTTGGTGGGTAAGTCAAGCAGGCCTCAGAGGGGGTTGTGTCTACCTGCTAGCCCAGACAGGCTGACTTGAGGAATCCTCTTGCATTCTGCACTTGATGCTTCCAGGAATGTTTTTACTTCTACTGTCCCTGCTAGCTGTGACCTTTAGGGACTTATTCTCCTCTAACTCTGTTCCTCCCTGGTTACCTAGCAGTACAGAGTAGGCAAAATAAACTTTGTTCCAAGGCCAATACTAGTGTGTGTGAGAGAGAGGTGGGAATTATGACTCACCAAGTAGGCAAACATCTAGTATAGATGAGTGTCAAGTGACCTGTGAAGCGCACCTCAGAGACAGGACTTCTGGATGAGGGTGGCATTGTAGGTTAAACCACAGAGCCTAGGGCTTGCCAATCAGAAGGTCGGCGGTTCGAATCCCCGTGATGGGGTGAGCTCCCGTTGCTTGGTCCCTGCTCCTGCCAACCTAGCAATTTGAAAGCACGTCAAAGTGCAAGTAGATAAATAGGTACCGCTCCGACGGGAAGGTAAACGGTGTTTCCGTGCACTGCTCTGGTTTCGCCAGAAGCGGCTGAGTCATGCTGGTCACATGACCCAGAAGCTGTACTGGCTCCCTCAGCCAATAAAGTGAGATGAGCGCCGCAACCCCAGAGTCGGCCACGACTGGACCTAACGGTCAGGGGTCCCTTTACCTTTACCTTTACTCTGCTGTTGCCCGAGGACAACTGTCTGTTCATGCTACACAGTCTTTCTTCCATCCATCCACCTGAACCACAAACCACCCACCCTGCCCTGCTGCATGTTAAAAGTATAGGAGCAACATCCTTTGTTTCTGGAAAGGAAGAATGGAGGCTGAAGCTACATATTACAGCTCTGTGTGGCCATGCTTCAAAGAGCTTCTCTCCTTTGCCCTCCATAAGGTTTAGGAAGTGAAAGGCCAGGATGTGGAAGTTCTCAAATCAATGATGTCCCATGATATGTTTTAGTCTACAAAACCTATTTTATGGGGTGGAGAGAAGAGGAGGAAGCCTGTGGCTGGTGCCTGTAGTCCCAGCTTCCACTGGTGGAGCTTTGTTTTAACCTGGAGGAAGCATCCTCTATCTGACAAATACATATCACTGCATCCTACAGAATTCAAACTTGTTATATTCTTTAAAGGTAAAGGGACCCCTGACCATTAGGTCCAGTCGTGGCCGACTCTGGGGTTGCGGCACTCATCTCACTTTATTGGCCGAGGGAGCTGGCGTACAGCTTCTAGGTCATGTGGCCAGCATGACTAAGCTGCTTCTGGCGAACCAGAGCAGCGCACGGAAACGCCATTTACCTTCCCGCTGGAGCAGTACCTATTTATCTACTTGCACTTTGACGTTCTTTCGAACTGCTAGGTTGGCAGGAGCAGGGACTGAGCAACGGGAGCTCACCCCGTCGCGGGGATTCGAACCACCGACCTTCTGATCAGCAAGTCCTAGGCTCAGTGGTTTAACCCACAGCGCCATCCGCATCCCGTTATATTCTTTAGACTCTCTGAAAAGGACAGAATCCAAGTTGGGTGGCTTCATATTTCTTGAGCTTTTATGCTTCCGGATTAACTACCATTCTCACTACCTGAGAATCAGCCTTGGCCCTTAATTAAGTCTCTGCAATTCCCCCCTCCTTTGTCTCTGCTTGAGAAGCAGCTGGAAGCCATTTTTCTGCCTGCTTTCTCAGATCTCAGGCTAGCTTCCTAGACTTATTACATATCTTTGAAGCAACAGGGAAGTTTACATGCATCCCCACCACCACCAATAGGAAACTGGAAAACTGCAGTGGCAAGATGTAGTTCCCGACACTGGACTACACACGTAGTTCAATAGTAAATAACACCAGGATAGGGTAGCTTGCTATCTGCCACGACTTACCGTGTGCATCTTAAAGAGAACACAAGTCATCCTCATTCCAGAGACCAAGGTTTTGCAACGGCAGAGCTACTGGAGTGAGACATGGCTTTCTTGCTCCATGGGTTATCTTATCAGCTGCTGCTCCTGATCCCTAGGATGCAAGGGAATTGTCGGCATAAACCTTCAGCACTTCCACAAGCAACTGCATCAGCTTAAAAGCAGAAATTATTAAGCTTCTTAATTTAGTCATTTTATGCCTTAAACCTGAATCTCTCTTATTCTTCAGAAAGTGAAGGAGAAAAGTCAAACCTTTATTAGCGTTAAAGTCAGATATCACTTTATCTGACTCAGTCCAGCGCTCTGAAAATAACTTCTTTCCCCATGGCATGCGCTCGTTACTTAAAGGAACATCTACTGTCCCAGTTAGTATGCAATTGCAAAGAGGCGAGGGGAGCACAGAGAGTTTTGTCTTGGGCCTTCCAGTTGCTCTCTGGGTCAATTGTTCAACACTAATAACATGGGATAGCTCAGTCGGTAGAGCACAAGACTCTGAATCTTAGGCCCATGGGTTCGAGCCCCACACTGGGCAAAAGATTCATCCATTGCAAGGGTTTGGGCTAGATGAACCTCGTGGTATCTTCCAACTCTACAATCCTATGAATCCATGATCACTCTCAGCAGTGCCGGATTTACGTATAAGCAAAACAAGCTATAGCTTAGGGCCCCACTCTCTTGGGGCCCCAAAAAAATTTAAAGGGGGGAAAAACTGGATGTACATTTCCAAACTATAAGATAAAAAACAAATAAAATAAAACCTACATACAGCAACTTCTTCTTAATTGTATTTCAGTTCAACAATTACTTTGATAAAATACATATTTTGTTATGTGTAAATGGCTTTAGATACCTATTAGGTCCATAAATTACCATATAGCACATACCGTATTTTTCAGGCTATAAGACGCCCCCTATTTTGGGGGACTCAGATTTAAGAAGCTGTATCTGTGTATAAGACGCCCCCTAATTTTGACATTATTTTAAAGGGGAAAAACCTTGTCTTATACATGGAAAAATACGTATTCAACACAAAAAACAGCGGCAATTTGTTGTTGACAAAGGGCCCCATCACCTTCAGTTGCTTAGGGCCTCATCAAACCTAAATCCGGCCCTGACTCTCAGCACAGTGACCCCTTACAAACTTCACAGTGGTATCGCTAAAACCTAAAATCAGTAAGATGGGCTTTGCAAGGTGTGTCCTACGACTTTCAGAAGTAACAGCTATGAAGTATATATATCTATGGTATAGGACATTGCAACACAGAAGCAATAGCTATAAACTCTATAAACTTACAGTATACTTCAAATAAACCTACAAATAATACAAAGAACACTGACAGCCACGAGTAAGGTCAAAGAGGGTTCTCAAAATAAATGACTAACACATGCCTCTCTTCCAAAAAGATATTTTGTTTCTCAGATTAGGCTCTGCTCATCTGAAAAGTCAGCTTCACCATTATGCGATCCCCCCAAACCTTTGAAATCCTTTGTTTCCTTATCTCCACCCGCTTCTTTGGTGTGTGTGTGTGGGGGGGGGTGTTTTGAATCTGTTGCGTGGACATTTCAACTGCAGTAGTAGAACAACTTCCTATGTTTATAAATTGTTTCTCAAAACGATTTAGTAACAAGAAGGCAAGATCAAGACTCATAACGATATAACATGTCCTGACAACTTGCTTCCAAAAACATTGAATTATATCACATTCACACCATAGCTAATCTTATGTTCCAGCTTGCCTGTCCAATTTGTAACTGTCCCTCCTGCTGTTTGTTTTTACAAATATCCTCCATTATGTTTTTTAATTTTTAATTTTTTATTTGTTTGTGCATTGCTTGGCGGATTTCACAAACAGAACAGTGACTAGCACATTTGCACATACATATGTAAAGCCATGGTTTTCCCAATAGTGATGTATGGAAGTGAGAGCTGGACCATCAAGAAGGCTGATCGCCGAAGAATTGATGCTTTTGAATTATGGTGCTGGAGGAGACTCTTGAGAGTCCCATGGACTGCAAGAAGATCAAACCTATCCATTCTGAAAAAAATCAGCCCTGAGTGCTCACTGGAAGGACGGATCCTGAAGCTGAGGCTCCAATATTTTGGCCACCTCATGAGAAGAGAAGATTCCCTGGAAAAGACCCTGATGTTGGGAAAGATGGAGGGCAGAAGGAGAAGGGGACGACAGAGGATGAGATGGTTGGACAGTGTTCTCGAAGCTACCAGCATGAGTTTGACCAAACTGCGGGAGGCAGTGGAAGACAGGAGTGCCTGGCGTTCTCTGGTCCATGGGGTCACTAAGAGTCAGACACGACTAAACCACTAAACAACAACAACATGTAAATACGAATCTGCTCATTTAAGGCATTTGCTTGCTCACTGGGCCACCAGTGCCCTAACCTTTTCTGAAATCCAAAGAAGGGTGGCAGTGGCGTAGCGTGGGTTGTCAGCACCCGGGGCAAGGCAAGTAATTTGCGCCCCCTAACCCGTGGATTTGCGCCCCCTAACCCGTGAATTTGCGCCCCCTAACCCTACCCCTAACCCTAACCCCCAGATGTTGCGCCCGGTGCGGCCGGCCCCCCCTGCACCCCCCACGCTACACCACTGAAGGGTGGTGGTGAATGTGTAGAATGTCCTGGGCTTTATATAGCTTAGTTTGGCAATAGCCCTAACTGTGTAAGTTGAAATAATTTAGCAAGAGTCTTATATGGAGGAAAAGGCAAAATACTGTGTTTACTGGATCAAGTTCACAAAACACATGTGAGCTCTCATACACATACCTTAGTGTGCAGAACACACACACACACACACACACACACACACACACATTTTAATAAACTCACACTTCAACACAAACTCTCCAGGAGTATAGCCACCAGAGTTTGGTGCCTAGATGGGTAGATGTTCAGTCCAGAACTTGAGTGTGACAAGGAAGATGAAGGAGACAGAAAGTGCAGAGTTGATGTGTCAGATGTGTCATTCTGCTACAGGTGGGAACTAAATAATCTTTTTCTTCTTATTATTCATTTTTATTAAATATGTTCTTGGGTTACAAAAGTACATACATTGTCTCTATTTTCAGATCATAAAGTCCTTTCTACCAATCAGTTATATTCTGAACTATACATTAATTCCTTACTCACCCCTTTCATAACATATTTGTATTACATTTGAGGGCATTATAGACTAGTATACCGGTGAGATTGCTGAAATGTACAGGCAGTTTATAGAGAATGAGGATTGGTGAAATTTATAGGTAGTTTATAAAGAAAAGGTATAGAGTTTACATTTTGAAACTTGATTGGAAGCTTTAAAGGTATTTTATAAAGGAAGAACATGCATGAGCACAAAGCTCATAAAAAAAATGTAACACTAAAATGTGTAACACTAACTAAATGCTCATGCGTAATTATCTCTCTGCTCCTTTTTGGGTCTCATAGCTCCAGCCAGAACAGAATTTTCACCAGACACCTGAGGGAAATTAATTCCTCTAGATTTGGATAGGCAACTGGCAGTTTGAGGACTCAATCCTGTCCCCAGAGCCTTTCTGCCTGGTTTGCAAGGCAGCTGAGGAACCCCAGCAATCTCTTCAATATGTACCTGAACCCAGGTAAGAGGCGCTTTAACTCATTCTTTCACAGTGTGAAGAGCAACAGAGCTGCTGCTGACAGAGTTTCCCCATTTGCCTGGCTCTCGACTCATGCAGTACCGAGAGCGGCTAAGGGGAAACCATGCAACACACACACACACACACACCGGCCTCTGTTACCGTTTACCCTGGAGAGGATTATGAAGCCCTTTGGAGTGAGTAATGGAATGCAGCCAATTCTACAGGCTCATCAGCCTTTATTCAGTTTAAAATATGTCCCCCATTAAAAATTAGTTGGGGCACGCTCTGGATATTTTTGGGAAAGAAACCAGGGACCACTAGGAGGGCTACACTTGCTGTGTCATACAGCAGTCGGCCAAGCAATGATGATGTGAGGAAGTCTTTAAAACAAACAGAACCACTGAACAAAAGGTACATTGGGAGATTTTGCTTCAGTATATTTCAGTCCATGTTTTGGCACATGAAAACAGTCAGGTAACTCCTCCAGACAACTATTTGTTCCTGCTATTGATATTTTTGTTTACCTTGTTCTGTCTTCTTTGTCCTTCATTGATTTCATCTCTCTTCATTTGCTCACCCCTTTCTCTTCTTCATTTAATTCCTACTTGCTTGAATAATCACCTGAGAGAGGGCTTTGTGTTATCTTTTCCAAGCCAGAGTCATTTAAGAGGCGCCACCTTCCCACTTGCCCTTCCATGACAGTTGAAGTCTGCTGGGGTATCTTAGCTGTTGATGCCTGAAATTACAATTTCTAGGGTCGGTGGTAGGGCATGTCCTTTGGAGGCCAATATCTTTGGAACTTGCTCCATAGGTTTGTCCGGTATAGAAAAAGCCTAGCAAGCTTTGGAGCACATTGAAAAGACTCTTGAATATATGAAGCTGTCTTATTCTGAGTCAGGCAATTGGTCCATATAGCTCTGAGCCCTGTCTACTCCAGCTGACAAAAAGAATGCACACATGAAGCATTCTTGCCCTGGAATAAACTACTGGCCTATTCCATTAGACTGCGGAAGAGGGAAAGGAAGGAAGCAGAGCCATTCCATTGGCTCTGCTGAGAAACCAGCAACTTTTGACTCCTCTTCATGAACAGTTGCACTTCAAGCCCCGAAACCCGCCCCCATGGAATAAAGACACAATGGACACAGAATTTAGTTTAAAGGTTAACGGGCAAATTTAGGCCACAACTTTATTGAATGCACAAGTGTGACTGGTATTGGCTTAGGCATTGGTATCTAATGACTATAACTGGCTCCTGCCCACCCAGCAGGGAGCCTGCAAAGGGTAAACTACCAGCAGAGGGAGCTCCAACAATGGCTA
This sequence comes from Podarcis cretensis, assembly GCF_951804945.1. Classification (NCBI taxonomy): domain Eukaryota; kingdom Metazoa; phylum Chordata; class Lepidosauria; order Squamata; family Lacertidae; genus Podarcis; species Podarcis cretensis. The sequence continues at coordinate 70,720,105 of NC_137178.1, read as the reverse complement.
TTGACTGGTGCTCACCCCGGGGGTTCCCGGGGTCCTGGCATGGCCCTAGCCCCTCCCCAGGCTTTGGACGAGATCCAGACCCCCGGATTCCTTTAACGGAATATCCTATTAAATGGAGGGGCAGGTGATGGCTGCACCTCCCCTCCCCACCTTCCCCTAAACCAATACCTAACCTTCAAACCTTACAAAGTTGTGGTGATTGCTAAGAGGTAGGCAAAAACCAAGTGGCCGCTGCCAATCTGCCACATTGGGAAAAAATCCTACCCGGCCCCCGATCCAAAATAGGCAACCAACTGAAGTCCAAAGCAAGGCCAAACACCAACCTATCAACGGGTGTGTGTTTAGCAGTGCGAAGCAAGAGGGGTTCCCCATGTCACGCTGCCATTTAAATAATAAAGCCCCAATCACCCCACCACACCAACTGGCTAAGAGCCAGTGACTGTGGCACCACCGTCCCGGAGCGGGGAAAAGCCCCGCCTCCAGGCTGGTTGGGGCGAGTCCTGGAGCTGCGCACAACATGGACCCTCGGTTAGAAGGATCCAACTTTCCATTTCAGCCAGTCACTATAAAAACTGAATTTATTTTTTTCTTCCTCTCTCCCAATCCATTTTCCATTTGTGTCATGACTTTAGATCGTAAGCCTCATTACTGTCTTATTACTGATAATTTAAACCTATGTATCATTTGTGCATCTTAGGTTGTTTTAGCATGGTTTTTATCTTTGTATCTAATGCTCATCTTTGTAAGTTGCTCTGGGTTTCATTTTTTTAATGTGATTAATAAATATTACCAACAACCAAAGAAAACCCCACATACTTCCTAAAACTGGAAACAGTCTATGGACTAGATATGAACAACTATGTGTTCTCTGCCCCCCGCCGGGGGGGATATAAAGGAAACAAACAACCAACCAACTGTTGGGAAATAACTGGGGAATACCAGTTAATTCAGAAATCCCATGTGTGGGAGAAACTGCAAGAAAAAAACAGATGACTGCTTGGATTCAAAAAACTTTTGTAGCTTGAGTCACTCTCTAGCTAAAAGAACCCCCAGTAGAGTTTAAAACAGAAATACATTCAGCATATGCAAAGCCAGGAAATATAGGTTGCTAGACCTTTAAATGAACCAGTATTAAACATTTATAATTGTGGTTCCCAGCCTATACCCCTTTCAGAGTGAACAGAGTACAACCGTAAGTAAGTTGAAATGCTTTACTTACAGTAATCAAAGGTCTCACTTATGCATTGTTCAATGCTACATCAGAAACAACAAAGGCAAGGTATTCTGGGCTGCAAAATACAAAAGTTAATCTCAAACACACATTCTAAGTCTGGAGTCCCAGCCTAAGATGTTTGACTCAGTTATATGGTTCAAAGAGAAGAGAGGAACAGGAAATAACCCTTACTTCCTCCCTCACCTAGTCGAGCCTTCTCTAGCAATTTAGAGCTCTGTGGTCCTTAACCCTTTCATTTACTAACTAGCATAGCTATGCATTGTTAGGTTCAACTGCAAAATCTCCCACAATAACCACCGAGGTGTAGTATTAAGACAAGGCCTATTGTAACTCGATCTTCTGTTTCCAATAGCAACTTTCTGAGAGCTATTCCTAATATGAAAGACTCTCTCCTGATGAAAAGCTTCTTCTACAGTTGCCTCCATGTTCCTAAGGTGGAACACATAAACTTCCGCCTATGCAGTTTTGGCATTTCGCTCCTCGGTTTTTGCTCAGGAAAGGTATCAGATCAATCTTGGCCTCCTTGAGGCTCAAGTCTATAATTAAGTTGTCTCAATGCAGGATTCCTCCCCCCACTCCAGTTATTTTCAGTGACTGAAAGAGGGAGAGCGCTCCTCAAGGCCTTGTATTGCCTCACCGGCTCTAACTTGTTTCTTCCCAATTCCGAACCTGTCTATTTATAGTTATTTTAATTGTTGTGTGTTCTTAATACTTAGGGGTACATTTGCGGCATACCACATGGGGATTGAGCTTTGTGAATCCTACAAATGTTAATGGAGGTCACACAGTTAAATCTCAGTGCTCCATGCAGGAAACCTACCCCAAATGTCCTTCTCATATATCCTCCCTCATTCTATTCCTTACTGTCATGTGCCGTATCCTCACCTGAATTCTCATCCTGCCAAATTATGTACAGAAAACTCCATTTTATTGTACCATCAAAACTCCGAGTCCTTTGCCACCCAGGTATCTTTGTACTGTCTGTGTTCTTAACTGAAATTCTGTTGCCGCCTCTTTATTCCATATTCTACTATAACATGAAAACTAACCATATCTCTTCAGAAGAAAGCCCATTGATATCAAGAGAACCTACTCCAGCAAAACCGTGTATAGGAATGCAGCCTTCCAGAGGAACTGAAAGAGGGGTTTTGCTCTAGGCTGGTATACCAGAGGGCCTTACCGATTGTGTTTCCCTGTTCCCAGATGCTCCGTTTTGGAGCTTTCCATTAGTGGTAGTTTACTTAGGCAGAGATCAGGCCTCCAGCACAGATAAGGGTTGTCCCAGACAGTGGCACTCATCTTCATTGGCAGAGGCTAGTGGAGGGGCAACTTTACTCACACACCCTAGCCATCAGCATTAGGACTGTGGCCTTAGCGTAGTCCTTGAAGAAATTTCCAGTTGTAATAAGGTGGTAGGAGTAAAACTGATAAATTCAACATGTCCCCATGTATCAAAATTGCTAATATCAACCATTAAACACATTTCCCATTTGAATATGTCTTGTCTACATTTTTTTCCCTATTTTTGATTATTTGCTAGTATATGTCAGACTATATTACACACACACAAAGACACCTAATTTAAACCAAACATATCAGAAGTGCAGTTAACCAGCAGTAAGAGATCACTCTTTCTTCTAACCTAAGCCTGCCAGGGGATTTGCTGCAAGGCCATAATCAAATCAGTATACAACTCCTTTGCCTTCCAAGGGCCGTAACATCCACAGCCCTTACATAATTTTATAGCCATCGGTAGGAAGTTGACTTTTCTCCATATCTTTTATTCAAAAGGCTAAAACATGTTTCTGAAATTTGTTCTGATGGCTGGAATATACTTGCTTAAATGAATGATGATAGCTAGTGGTTCCCATCTACTGACATACCTCACGTGCCCAGTAAATATTGGACAGCTGGAATAAAGCCAATAAAGAAATTAAAAAGTATTATGTTTTTACAACTGCATTGTAAGAAAGGATGTGGGGCTATAGGAATATTGTTTGTTGAGGGCGGCTGATACTACTGTACATGACATACTAGTTCTGATTATCTAGATACCTGCCTAATCAATGTGTGCCATATGTATGTGTCAGATGCTGCTGGTGGTTGCTCACGAGTAACCAGGCAGGACTCCGACCTGTCTTTTACAGGTTTTATTGTGCAAACTATTTACAGTGCAGATCTACAAAGTTCATGTCCGTCTTAGTCTGGGAGTGGCCCCTTCCAGCTTCTCCCCCAACATAAGAACTTTGGCACCCCAAGCCTCCGCCTCCCTTCCTTGCGTTTCACCCCTCTCCTGGCCAGCCCGGCGAGGTACTGGGGCTCTCAGCAGCATCCTCGAGCCTTTTCCTCACTTGGCTGGCCCCTTCCCTCTCTTCTCCACTGGAGGTGTGGCTTTTCCCACCGCTGGAAGAGGAACTGCTCCTCAGGAGTTTCGGAGGCTCTCTGTATCCCAACGGCCCCCCTGCCTCCCTCCCTTGTTCCTATGGCAGTCCCATGACATCATGTACAGTCATACCTCGGGTTACAAACGCTGTGGGTTGCGCGTTTTCGGGTTGTGGACCGCACCGAACCCAGAAGTACCAGAATGAGTTACTTCCGGATTTCTGAGCTTGTGCATGCGCAGAAACGCAAAATGACATCATGCGTATGCGCAGAAGTGCCGAATCGTTTCACGCACATGCACAGACGCAGCGCTGTGGGTTGCAAACGTGCCTCCTGCACGGATCACGTTCGCAACCTGAGGTATGACTGTATAATACTTATAGGAACTGATGCTGCAAAGTGGTTGCTTCTGAAACTTTCTCCTACTTAGAGAAAAAACTACATTGTCTTCTCAGCAATTTGGGGTCCGTGTTAAAACAATGTTCTTCTGATGAGAGAAAGCATGACTTGCATGCTCAGCCCGACTTCCAAAGAGGTTTGGAGTCCCCAAAGCTTCTCCTGCTGCTTCAATGCCGTTTCCTTAATTCTCTTTGGCAGGAAGAACTGGTGACTTGAACAAGCCAGCAATTCAAACTCCCTTTGGGAAAGACGCGTATTTGGTACCATCTTTTATTTTTCGAGCCCCATTTTATAGTCCAGCTTTCTTTCACAGACTGGACATTTTGCTGATCTTACTGCAAAGGCTCCTAGAAGCTGCTAGCATGTGACAGCGGCCACACCCTGGGAACGGCTTCAGCTGGCTGGCTAAACCAGGTGAGGGTAGCCAATGGGTCTGAAACCCTTGGTGAGTTAGGGACTTGCATGCAAAGACAGGCTGTAGCAGATGGAGTGGGTGAGACTAATAACGGGTTCAACAGTCAAGAAGGTGGCTTCTGCACATGCTGTAGAGCAGCCTTTCTCAACCTGTGGGTCCCCAGATGTTGTTGGACTACAACTCCCACCACCCCTAGCTAGCAAGGCCAGAGCTCAGGGATGATGGGAGTTGTAGTCCAACAACATCTGGGGACCCACAAGTTGAGAACCACTGCAGAGGGAAGTGAAAAGTTCATCAAGCCAGGAAGGTAGCCCATCTACGAGAAGGAAAACTCTGGTTCTAAACCTCTGCTGCCTTGTGGGATATCTTCCGGAGAAGAAAAGGCTAATGAGTAAATGCTACACAAATCCAGAGTAGAGTCCCTAAGATAGTTAGATGGGACCTTGTATGCCTCCTTCCGGCTACTCCTGCAGCCTAGGTGGTGCCAAATGTATTGCTCTGCTTTCCTTTGGACCACATCAGCAAGGCCAAAAGGGGGGGTCTTGTCATCCAGGGAGCCCAAGACCTCCATACATATTGTCCAGGCTTGCGCCCCAGGGTGCTGCTAACACATGGTTGGACTTCAACCCCAGAGGCACACTGCATTGTCCAGGCTTGCGCCCCAGGGTGCTGCTAACACATGGTTGGACTTCAACCCCAGAGGCGCACTGCATTGTCCAGGCTTGTGCCCCAGGGTGCTGCTAACACATGGTTGGACTTCAACCCCAGAGGCGCACTGCATTGTCTCTTGAGACAGATGGATTCCAACAGCAACAACTGCAATGACTACAGCTCCCAAGATGCACAGCAACAAGGAAGAAGATTGTGAAGAGAAGAAAAGGGGAGAGTGGGGGGAGAAAACCCCAGAAAAGACTGTGAGGGCTACATAAACTCAGTGCAAATGTTCTAGTTGTGTCTTCCTTGTTTCATACCAGTCACAAGGAAAGGGCCATAGCTCAGCCATTGAGCTTTACATGAAGAAGCTCTCAGGTTCAAGTCCTTGTGTTTTCAGGGAGGGCCAAGGTAGAATCCTGTCTGTAATCCTGTTTATTTTGGTGTGTGTCAAAGCATGACCAACGCTGCAGGGGGCAAATATATACCGGATTTTTCGCTTCATAAGACGCACCTTTTCCCTCCTAAAAAGTAAGGGGAAATGTGTGTGTGTGTTATGGAGCAAATGGAGGGGGGGGGAGGCAGGCAGGAAAAGCCCCCAAGAGCCGCACACAAGCTCCGCACAGCTCTTGCGGGCTTTTCCCCAGGAGCGAGAAGGGACTGACGTGGCCATTCAGTCCTTTCTCCCTCCTCGTAGAAAAGCCCGCAGGAGCTGCGCGCTCCTTAAAGGGTGAGCCTGTGGGCTTTTGCGGGAGGTGGAGGAATTGCCATAGTCGCATGCAGCCTCTCCCGGCCGGAGAGACTGCGCATGGCTAAAGTAGCCAAGACAGCGAGCGGGATCCATCCCGCTGGCTGTCTTGGCTTCCTCTTTAGCCACGCGCAACCTCTCCTGCCGGGAGAGGCTGCGCACAGTTATGGCACAAGCCAAGTGTGCTGATCCCAGGGGGAAGGTTACCGTTGGCGTAGTCAAAGTCCGGTCCTGGGTCATTAGTCTGGAATCAGTCCACAAGGAGTGGGGCGAGGTCCGAAGCAGGGAGCCGGGCGGGGACAGGGGCACTGGAGAGTCAGGTCTGGGTCCGGGCAGGAACAGGTACTCAACAACAACGTTGCTCCCACAACCTGGGACCGGGCCGACTGGCCTTTATCTGTTCTGAGGCCAGGGGCGGTCCTGGCCCCTAGGAGACCCGCCTATCTTGGCCTTAAGGCGAGCACTCCTCCTGGGAGAAACCAGTTCCCTTTGCCTCTCTGCCCTGAGCCTCTGCAGTTCAGGAGAGGCTGAAGGGTTACTGGGCCCAGGGGGAGACTCACCTCCAGGCACTGAGTCCTCAACCACCTCTGGAGCCAGAGTGGGATCACCTGGTGCCTGCTCCTGAGGATCCGGCACAGGTGCAGGCGCTTCAGAATCAAGGCCCTGCCCCAGTTCAGCCGGCCCTGGAGGCGGGGACTCCTGTGCAGGCTGGGATTCCTCTGGTTCAGCCTCTGAATCGGAATCCCAGGCCATCACACCAAGACAGCCAGCAGGATGGATCCCGCTGGCTGTCTTGGCTTCTTTGCTCTTTGGGGCTGGGGTGAAGAATATTTTTCCCCCCTTGATTTTCCCCTCTAAAAACTAGGTGTGCCTTATGGTCCGGTGCACCTTATGGAGCGAAAAATACGGTATATGTTGCAAGATAGGCATGCATGGAGAAATATAACCGGCAAAAAATGATAAGCTCACATATACTTCAACAGACAGTTCCAATGCAATTTGAAACTATATAATAAAATATATTTTTAATGTCTCATTTCTTTTACAAAACACAAACAAATGCCATATCAAATGTTATATTGTATGAATAGATTTAAAATGTACAACTACGAGAGGAAAGCCAATGTGCAAACAAAATGGTTAACAAAAATAAAGGGAATTTGCAAATCCATTCTTGTCATTTAATAGCAAACACTCTCTTCTTGCTAAATTAGTATGACAAAGAAAATATTACTAAAATGAATAATAGAGAAACTAGTTAGCAACCGAGTTGCTAAGCAATTAAAAGAAAAGCTCATAAATTCGTAAATAGTTAGGCTTGTGACCCAATTAAAAATAAAAATAAAACAGTTTAAGTGATTAAGAAGTGTAGGTCCAAACCATCAAAAGTGAAATTATTCGATCATTTCATGCGACAGCAGGATTTGAAAATAAAAGCGAGGTCCCTTCCAAATTGGGCTCTTTGCCAGATGTGCGTGGCCAAGGACCATGGGGAGCAAAAGTATACCATAACAGGTTAAGAGAAAAAGTTGATTAATCACCAGTCTTGACAGATCAATCAACTGATTAAATTTAAATAAATGTGCTTATAACCAAAACCTTAATAAAAGAGTATTTTTGAGGTATTGAAGGAGGATTGAGATAAATCTTAAAATTTAATAAAGCTAGCGCTCATGCCAAGAAGGAAAGGTCATATTTAATATTTCCCTTTTCATTCCTTATTAGAGGAGCATTAGTGCAAAAACAACCTCGAAAGGCAAACACGTTTGTCCTTAATCCATCATCCTGCAGGTTTGCATTTGCCCATTGTAAGTAAAGCAGGACCCACAATCAACTGCAGCCAGTGGCATGGCATGGGTTGCCAGAGCCCGGGGCCATGTGGAGGTGGGAATGAAGGAAACGGATGGAGAACACATACACATTCAACAGCCTAACGCAGTGATGGCCAAACTCGGCCCTCCAGCTGTTTTGGGACTACAACTCCCATCATCACTAGCTAACAGGACCAGTGGTCAGGGATGTTGTGAACTGTAGTCCCAAAACAGCTGAAGGGCATCTGCATCACCCAGGAAATTGCAGCCACAGAGATAAGTGTTGGGAGAGGCCACTTCCTGGTTCACACGGAGAAGCCGTTTTCAATGAAGCTCAGCGATGGAAGCATACAACTGTACTGAGGAAACACCGGGTGTTGAAATTTTGTGTCCCTAACAATTTTGCGGGGATATGGGTAGCACTGTGGGTTAAACTACAGAGCCTAGGACTTGCCGATCAGAAAGTCGGCAGTTTGAATCCCCGCAACGGGGTGAGCTCCTGTTGCTCGGTCTCTGCTCCTGCCAACCTAGCAGTTCGAAAGCACGTCAAAGTGCAAGTAGATAAACAGGTACCGCTCCGGCAGGAAGGTAAACGGCGTTTCCATGCGCTCCTCTGGTTCGCCAGAAGCGGCTTTGTCATGCTGGCTACATGACCCGGAAGCTGTACGCCGGCTCCCTCGGCCAACAAAGCGAGATGAGCGCCACAACCCCAGAGTCAGCCACTGGACCTAATAGTCAGGGGTCCCTTTACCTTTACCTAACAATTTTGCACCCGGGGCAACTGCCCCTGTACTCCCCCCCCCCACACACACACACTACATCTGACTGCAGCTGTAGCTGTTTTCCTTACTGAATCAACCTACAATTCTGTATTTTAAACTGGCCCAGAATACCTATAAACTCCCATAACTGACCACCTTGATTAAAGCCTGCTCTTAGGAGACTAGAGATAAGATGCCCGATTTTTTTTCCTGACCACCCAGGAAACAGCATTGTTAACACCTCATTTACATTGGCTACTACTTAGCAGCTGTTTGTGGGGAAGCTGTGCCTGCAGAGTATCTGTGAAGTATTGCAAGGAAGTGAGAAATTAATTGCTGAGCAGTAAGTTCCCTCATCATCATTAGCAGCAGCACCCCCACAAACACTTGTTCATAGCAGCCAATGTTTAATGAGGCTCTAACAAGGCAGATTGCTGGGAGTTCAGCAAAATTTATATTACTCAGCATTCCAGGAGGCTCAGAATGTGAAATCAGTGTTGAGAAATCACCAGCAGTTAGGACTAAGCCAAAACTATTCCATGGCTTCCCTTTTGATGCTTTAAGCGCTTCTAGTGGGAAATGGTCCCATCACCTCCTGGCAAATAGAAGGGGAAGAAATGGAGGCAGTGAGAGATTTCACTTTCTTGGGCTCCATGATCATAGCAGATGGTGACAGCAGTCACAAAATTAAAAGACGTCTGCTCCTTGGGAGAAAGGCGATGGCAAACCAAGACAGCATCTTAAAAAGCAGAGACATCACCTTGCCAACAAAGGTCCGTATAGTAAAAGCTATGGTTTTCCCAGTAGTGATGTATGGAAGTAAGAGCTGGACCATCAAGAAGGCTGATCGCTGAAGAATTGATGCTTTTGAATTATGGTGCTGGAGGAGACTCTTCAGAGTCCCATGGACTGCAAGAAGATCAAACCTCTCCATTCTGAAGGAAATCAGCCCTGAGTGCTCACTGGAAGGACAGATCCTGAAGCTGAGACTCCAGTACTTTGGCCACCTCATGAGAAGAGAAGACTCCCTAGAAAAGACCCTGATGTTGGGAAAGATGGAGGGCACAAGGAGAAGGGGACGACAGAGAACGAGATGGTTGGATAGTGTTCTCGAAGCTACCAGCATGAGTTTGACCAAACTGCAGGAGGCAGTGGAAGACAGGAGTGCCTGGCGTGCTCTGGTCCCTGGGCTCCCGAAGAGTCGGATACGACTAAACGACCAAAGAACAACAACAGTGGGAAATATCCACTTGTTTGTCTAGGTTGCCTTCATTTCCCCTCATTCACAGAAGGAGAGCTCTGCTGGATCAGACCACAGGCCCATCTACTACAGCATTCTGTTCTTACAGTAGCCAAGCAGATACCTCTGGGAAGCCCATGAATCAGGACCTCAGAATCACAGACCCTCCAAGTGCCACTATTTTCCAGGGACAGTCCCTGTTAAGTTGTGGGTGAACATATCAGAAAACACAGCGATTCTTCAAACAGCTCTTGTTTATTCACAGGCCAGAACAGAACTGGACTGAAGGGTTCAGCCAGCCTGCTTATATAGAGCTCCACTACAACGTAACTGTAACAACTTTCTGAAACTATCCAATCACTGAACGTCACTTTCAATCCCTTATTTGCATACGTGGACCTGAGTGATAACTATCTACAGTATCCCCCTGCTGGCCCAGGGTGAGAACTTCAGGACATAACAGTCCCCAATTGACAGAAGCCATCCCGGTTTCGCCCCTATTTTCATTGGATAAATGTTGGAGGGTATGGAGCCATACAGTCTTCAAGCCATCTGAAGGTAGCCCAGTATAGGAAACTTTTGAAATGTTTCATGTTTTATTATGTTTTTATATGTTGGAAGCTGACCAGAGTGGCTAGGGCAACCCAGTCAGACGGGCAGGATATAAATAGAATGAGGAGGAGGAGGGGGGAGAATAGGGTGTCCCTATTTTCATTGGAGAAATGTTGGCGAGTATGGAATCAGTGCAACCACACTGTTCCCTGCAGTATTATCATGCAACCAAATCTGCTTAGCTCCATCGTTTGATGGAGGAATTCAGGAAGGTGGGAGAAGTCCAGTACACCTGAAGGAGCATCTCCACCCCCATCGTTCTACCCGGACACTGAGGTCCAGCGCCGAGGGTCTTCTTGCGGTTCCCTCACTGCGAGAAGCCAAGTTACAGGGAACCAGGCAGAGGGCCTTCTCGGTGGTGGCACCCGCCTTGTGGAACGCCCTCCCACCAGATGTCAAAGAGAATAACTACCAGACTTTTAGAAGACAGCTGAAAGCAGCCCTGTTTAGGGAAGCTTTTAATGTTTGATGGATTACTGTATTTTAATATTTTGTTGGAAGCTGCCCAGAGTGGCTGGGGAAGCCCAGCTAGATGGGTGGGGTATAAATATATTATTATTATTATTATTATTATTATTATTATTATTATTATTATTATTTTAATAATTTTTATTCATTTTTCAGACAGATAACAAAAACAATATAGATCAATATAGCTTCAAAATCATCATTTCATACCCTTCTTTCTTTTGACTTCCCCATACCTCCCCATCCCTGCATCCTTGTTTAATGGTTCTTTAGCAACCCTTAGGTCCATTGTCTTAATTCCCTTTCATAAAGTTTCCTTTAGTTTTTTTAATTACTGCTGCAATTCTTTACCTCTTACCCCCTGACATCTTAACATTCCTCAATTTTACAATTGTTTTTAAGATATATTTTAAATTTCTTCCAGTCCTCTTCCACTGTCTCTTTCCCCTGGTCACGGATTCTGCCCGTCATCTCGGCCAGTCCCATAAAGTCGATCACCTTTGTTTGCCATTCTTCCAGAGTAGGTAGTTCTTGCATCTTCCAGTACTTTGCCAGTAGAATTCTTGCTGCTGTAGTGGCATACATAAAGAAAATCCTATCCTTCCTTAACACCACTTGGCCAACCATGCCCAAGAGAAAAGCCTCTGGTTTCTTAGGAAAAGTCCACTTAAGGACCTTCTTAATTTCATTATAGATCATTTCCCAGAAAGCTTTAACCTTTGGGCAGGTCCACCAAAGGTGGTAGAAGGTGCCTTCAGTCTCATTACATTTCCAACACTTATTATTAGGCAAGTGGTAAATTTTTGCAAGCTTGACTGGGGTCATGTACCACCGATAGATCATTTTCATAATATTTTCTTTTAAAGCATTACATGCAGTAAATTTGATACCGGTGGTCCATAACTGTTCCCAGTCAGCAAACATAATATCATGACCAATATCTTGTGCCCATTTAATCATTGCTGATTTCACCGTTTCATCCTGTGTATTCCATTTCAACAGCAAGTTATACATTTTTGATAAGTTCTTAGTATTGGGTTCCAACAATTCTGTTTCTAGTTTTGACCTCTCTTTCTGAAATCCTATTTTCCTGTCCTGTTTAAATGTCTCATTTATCTGATGATAGTGCAACCAATCTCGAACCTTAGGCTTTAGTTTCTCATAACTCTGAAGTTTCACCCTTTCACCATCATATTCTAGAATCTCATGATATTTTGGCCATTTAGAGTCCATGTTAAGCTTTTTTACTTCCCTAGCTTCCATTGGTGACACCCACCTAGGGGTTTTACTTTCCAGCAGATCTTTATATCTAATATTATTATTATTATTATCATTTGGAAGGAACAATGGTGCTGAACAGTATTCAGGAGGAAATGGTAACTAATTCCACCTCACTGAAACGGTGAATCTCCCAAAGTGCAGAACAGGTGTCATTTTCCTACCACTCACCAGTGAAAATTAGATACTTCAACTTACTAAAGGTTCCCCCCCTCCAACTCTGGCAGCAGTGATTCACAGCTTGGATCACATCTTATTCATGAGCACTGATGTTCCCTAGATGGAGAGAAATCCAGCCACTGTCATTCATGGCTGTGTAACATTACGAAGGATTTACGCAGAGCTGCTCCTGAAGGGTTCAGAAGCTTTTTTGGTTTTTGGCAGCCTGCCTTCTTAGTGACAGCAGAGTTGAGAACACATGGAATGTGTGCTCTCAGTGCTGCACAAAGACAGCTACTTAAGGACACCTGAACCCAACTCAAGCTGCTGCTTTGGACTATGGCCTGGTCTCAAAGTATCTGAGACAGCATCTCTTCCCATCACAAAATGTGGGTCACAGAAGTACTATCACCGCCATTTTGTTTTGTGATGATGAGGGGCCTTGAGAAATGAACTCATGCTACTGAAACACTGCTTTGCCGCCTCCTTCATTTCATTTCACTTTGCTTCACTTCACTTTTAATTTGTCTACCATCTTTCTATGTTGCTTGACACGAGGCAGTTTGTTGTTGTTTAGTCATTTAGTCGTGTCCGACTCTTCATGACCCCATGTACCAGAGCACGCCAGGCACTCCTGTCTTCCACTGCCTCCTGCAGTTTGGTCAAACTCATGCTGTTAGCTTCAAGAACACTGTCCAACCATTTACAGATAGGTAGCCATGTTGGTCTGCCATAGTCAAAACAAAATAAAAAAATTCCTTCCAGTAGCACCTTAAAGACCAACTAAGTTAGTTCTTGGTATGAGCTTTCGTGTGCATGCACACTTCTTCAACTGTCCAACCATCTCGTCCTCTGTCGTCCCCTTCTCCTTGTGCCCTCTATCTTTCCCAGCCTCAGGATCTTTTCCAGGGAGTCTTCTCTTCTCATGAGGTGGCCAAAGTATTGGAGTCTCAGCTTCAGGATCTGTCCTTCCAGTGAGCACTCAGGGCTGATTTCCTTAAGAATGGATAGGTTTGATCTTCTTGACAGCAAAGATCACACACGTAATAATAATCTTTTTGTGACAAAAATATGTCACAATAGCTTTGGAATAAACAACTTATATCAAACAAAGCAATATTCAATAATCCATTAAAATATAATAGTAAACAGCAAAATTAAAATCAGCAAATAATAAACAGTTTACACTTTTCAGTTACGATAAAGAATTGCTAAACTATAATCAATAAAAATAACGGCAAGTCACAATGCATAAAACACCACAAAACATACAAAACCATGTCAAAGGGTCAAATTGAGGAACAAGGACACATAACTTATTAAATTATGGATCCAGAGGAAAAGGAGGAGTTGAGGCAGAATAGCACAAGGTGGATGAAGAGAAGACTGAGCAGCCATCTTTGGGTCTGTTCAGATTATATTGCAGTATCAGTAGTTGCAGCAGCAGGCTGGTTTGTCTCCCTGCCTGCACACCTATCCAAGCATTGAAAATCCAAGTTAAAGGGAGTCTAAGTGCAAATATAAAGACATAAGTAGACTATAAATCAATCTTGCACAGTGGCCATTGAGGTGCCCATGGGAAGCATGCAAGCTCAACAGCATTTTGCCTCGTAAAACTAACTACACTCGACACTCATAGAATAATAGCATTGGAAGAGAACCTGGGGGTCATTTAGTCCAACCCCCTACAATGCAGGAATATGCAGCTGCCCTGCACAGGGATCGAACCCATGACCTTGGCACTATCAGCACCATGCTCTAACCAACTAAACTAATGCTGCAAACATCTTACAGCTATCATAGGATTCCCCTGTACTGTCTTTCAGAGCTCATACAGTCAAACCTCAGCTCCCAAACGCTGAAAACCCAGAAGTAAATGATCCGGTTTTGGAACGGTTTTTGGAAGCTGAACATCCGACACGACTTCTGCTTGAGTGCAGGAAGCTCCTGCAACCAATCAGAAGTCACGCCTCGGTTGTCAAACATTTCGGAAGTCGAACGGGCTTCCAGAATGGATTACGTTCGAGAACCGAGGTTTGACTGTATGATGTATACCTCAGAAATGTGGCGATTTAAAGGAGCCCTGCTCTGTCCCATTCTCCACAGAGGGCCCAGTCCTGGTTCAGCAACTCATTTCCAGGCATGCCAGAGGCCAGCTATTCACCTTCTCATTGGTGGTTTCCTTCTTTCTTTCTTTTTTTATTAAATTTTTACAAATTTTTCTTTTACAAATTATTCAAGCATAGCCATATTCACCAATTTACAAATTTTTGACTTCCACCAGCTCCTCCCACAATCCTCATATTTTATATTTGTTACGCATTTCCTTTCTCATATATTGCCAGTTAGAATATCCTTTCGTCTCATTTTCTTTTTACAATACCCTTTAACATCACAAAGCCTCTTTAAAACCGACTAGCGTTGTCTGTTCGTCACAGATATTTTCCAGATAAATCGTAAACTTTCTCCAGTCCTCAGTGAACTTGTGATCTTTCTGGTATCTGATTTTCCCAGTCATTTTGTCCAATTCTGCAAAGTCCATAAGTTTCATTCTCCACACTTCCACTGTCGGTAATTCCTCTTGTTTCCATTTTTGGGCCATTAAGATTCTTGCCGCAGTCACTGCATATTGGAAAAGTTTGTAGTCACTTCTGTTAATCTCTCTTCCTGTAATTCCTAACAAAAAAGCTTCTGGTTTCTTTACAAATGTGTATTTAAACATCTTTTTCAACTCGTTATATATCATTTCCCAGAAACCCTTAACCTTCTTACATTCCCACCACATATGGAAAAAAGACCCTTCCTTTTCTTTACATTTCCAACACTTATTACATGTTTTAAACATTTTTGCAAGCTTAACCGGGGTAATATACCATCTATATACCATTTTCATGATATTTTCCTTTATCGTCATACATGCAGTGAATTTCATATTCTCATTCCATACTTTTTCCCAATCTGCTAATTGTATATTATAACCAAAATCCTTGGCCCAATGTATCATAACCGATTTTATCTCTTTGTCCTTTGTTTGCCACTCCAATAACATTTTATACATTTTTGACATTATTTTACAATCATTGTTTATTACCTCTATTTGAAATCTAGACTCTCTTTCAATATATCCCCTCTCTTTAAAATCCTTTTTAAACATTTCGTTTGTTTCCATCTTTCAGTATTCAAGATGTTCCTTTCCACCTTGGAACCAGCCACTTCTAACAACGCAGACCTCTCCTCCAATCCTGCTGTCCCTCAATCCACCTCTTAACTCTTCGCCAACTTACTCAGTCCTGGGGAGATCATTATTTTCCCCAAGAGCATATATGGGTTGCTCACAAGTTGATGATACAACATCTCTTCTGCCTTGGCTAGGTTTACGCCAGCCAGACTGAGCAACTGTGTGGTGTCATGACAACTGGAATACATTGGTTGTGCCTACTGAACTGCCGTTATTAACACAACCAGTTAAATGGGCCAACTTGTCAGTTGGACCACCTCAATTGTCAGCATAGCATGACGCCAGCTTAGAGGCCAGAAGCAAGGATTTCTGCTGGTGATATGTGTCAAAGTACACCAGAGTGGGGGGACTAACAGTACAATCCTAACTCCATTTACCTGGAAGTAAGCCCACCTGAATTCAATAGGTAAGCATGGTTGGGATCACTGGGTAAATTTCACACAACTTTAATCATCCATTTCTTTATATTCATGATGAAATAATACTATCTATTTTCTCTAATTAACTCTATTAGGAAGACATTTTATGTGCCTATTTTTAAAAAATGAAATTCTATCTTATTCCAAATCCTATGGTGCTCTAGCTAGAGTAAAGTTAGCGCAGAATTGTGCTCTGGGGCATATTTACTATATGCAGAAAATGCAGGTTTACAGATTGGTGATATGCAGAATATTCACAGCTTTCCTGGAGCCAACATAGCGTTTTCAGAATAAATATTTTTTCCTTTATCTCAAAGATTTCTTTCCTTTCCAAACAGTTTTATGGATATGAATAGAGCTTTTGTTCACCCAAAAATATCTTTAAAACTCATACAATCTTTGCTTGAGCAAATACTTTTTTTTCAGAGTCAAGCACCATTTAATCTAACCAACATTTACTCAAATCAATACATTTTAATTGAAACTAATGGCAGTTAGCTTAAACCAACAGATTTTTCACTGAACTAAGTTCATTAAATCAATACATTTCTTTAAGAAATGGCTATAGCTTATGTAACAAAGTATTATTTTAAGTTCTTGTCCAAATTCACTCTTATTCAAACATATATGTGAATTATAAGAGCAAGTAAAACACTATATGGCACGACTGCATCAGAGGAACCTTCTTTGCTCCCACAAAATTTGTGAGGTTTGGGACCTTTTTCAAGGCGACACCATCATACAAATAAGGGTAGTCACATGACTACCCACCACAGGGAAGTGCTGATTTTTACAACCAGTTTGAAAGCTCACTGGCAGCCTTACACTCTGTCATGGCTCCCTAGGCTCTATCAGGATCTAGCATTGTTTGGCAGATGCAGGAGAAGGAGAAGGAGGGAACAGATGAGACACTAGAAGGTTGACACCCAGGGACAGAAGTGCCAACTTGAATATTGAGGGGGCAGGTCAACCCTATCGGAAGTGCCGGGGGGCACCGCACAGCCCCCAGATAGAGATCAACCTCTCTGGGCGTCTTCCTCTGGAACACAGCATGGGGCTGTCATAACTCTTCAGTCCCATCATGCAGCAGCGACAATTATCCGAAAATATGTGCACACTCAAACAGCAGAGAAAAGCTGGAAGTTGAGGCTATGAGGTGTGGCATCCAAGTAATTTATTAAGCAATATATACGCGGGTGGCGCTGTGGGTTAAACCACAGAGCCTAGGGCTTGCCGATCAGAAGGTCGGCAGTTCGAATTCCCGCGACGTGGTGAGCTCCCATTGCTTGGTCCCTGCTCTTGTCAACCTAGCAGTTCGAAAGCACCTCAAAGTGCAAGTAGATAAATAGGTACCACTCTGGCGGAAAGGTAAACGGCGTTTCCGTGCACTCTTCTGGTTCGCCAGAAGCAGCTTAGTCATGCTGGCCACATGACCTGGAAGCTGTATGCTGGCTCCCTTGGCCAATAAAGCAAGATGAGCGCCGCAACCCCAGAGTCGGTCACGACTGGACCTAATGGTCAGGGGTCCCTTTACCTTTACAGGACAAAGCAATCATGGCGTCCTCTCACATCTTCTCCGAGAGAGAGGGAAAAGTACAAAAGTACCATCCAACGGAAGAGATAAGACTGCCTTCCATTCCCACACTTTCCAAGCATGGAATGTAAACATACACATGCGATGTAACTATCACACATCCAGCAATAGGAGAGAATGAAAATGCTGACAAACCCCACCATGCATAATCAATTGCATTATGTGGCACACGCACCATTTGAATGGCTATGTCCACCAACTCTGGGGCATGGCCCCCTCAAATATTTTAGGGGGTATGCAGAAGGAGTTGGCTCCTATGCCCAGGACAATCCTTGCCCTTGTTAGGATTCCTGCTCCATGTTTGCAGTCATGAGATTGCTCGTTATCACATGGCGGTGTATGTTTTCATTCCACAGTGTGAGAAGTGACAGAGACAGGGTTTTTTGTACTACTGTGTTCCGGAATGTAGGACTATTGTCCTTTGTTTTTTCCCCTCTTTTCTGTCTGATGAGGAAGAGGAAGGAGCTAAGTCAGAATACTCCAAGGGTATTATATGTACATAAAGTAGATTAGCCAAAATGCTGTGCTATTGAGTTCTGTTACGCAAACTGTGAATACTCTGCAGAATCATAAGTGTGCTGATGTCTCTTGGTATCAATCGCTGTGATGTTCAGGCTGGAGAAAGCTTTTGAAGCTCCCGAACAATCGACCAGGAGGGAGAGAACATGCCAGTCAGGTATGTGTCTCTACAGGGGTCCTACTCGAGAGTAGGACGGTCCTAACAGTGACTTTAGATGTCAAGGTGAAGGAACCAGCTATGCCAGGCATGGGCAAACTCCAGATCTTTTTGGACTACAACTCCCATCATCCCTAGCTAACAGGACCAGTGGTCAGGGATGATGGGAACTGAAGTCCCAAAACATCTGGAGGGCCGAGTTTGCCTATGCCTGAGCTATGCCATCTCTTTCTCCTGCCCATCCCCCATTGGAGCACAGGACTTTGACCAGCCAGAGGGAAGAGCTGAAGAGGAGAATGTGGCGACAAAGCAGCAGAGGGTCAGGATACAGTGCCTGAGAAATGGGCACCACTTTTGTAGATAGGATCATATGCACCTGCCCTGATGGAGTGTGGGAAATTGCAGTCAAACATAACTATGCATGAGTGCTAGTTAGTCTATGGAGGGTTTAAGATCATAGAGCTGTATTCCTAGACTCAGCTAAGTCACTCCCCTTCTCCTCTCTTCAGCAACTTCCTGATGAGCAAGTGTCATCCAATCTGTAGTCGTCATTGGGGGGTTTCTTCCTCCCCCCCCCCGCAAAGTTATTTTTTTTTAATAAATTTTTTATTAGTTTTCCAATTTTTAAAAGACACAACAAGAACAACATACAAACAAACACATAAATTCATAATTTCTTAACCTCATTTTCATAAGCCTCTTTTCTCGGACTTCCCCATACCTTCCCCTTTTTGCATCCTTTTTTTTTAACAATTATTCAACAACCCTTTTAACCAATTAAATTTAAATTCATTCTCCTTTTCAATTTCACCCTAAGTCAAACAAAATTTACCGCTGTAATTCTACGTCTTCCTCTCCCTTAACATTTTAGCACTCCTCAATTTTATGGTAGCTCTTAAGATATATTTTAAACTTCTTCCAATCTTCCTCCACAGTCTCTTTCTCTTGGTCACGGATTCTGCCGGTCATTTCTGCCAATCCCATAAAGTCGATCACTTTCGCCTGCCATTCCTCCAGCGTGGGTAGCTCTTGTGTCTTCCAATACTTTGCTAGAAGAATCCTTGTTGCCGTAGTAGCGTACAAAAAAAAGTTTTTATCCTTCCTCGGCACCAATTGGCCGACCCCCCCCCCCCGCAAAGTTAGAACTGCTAAGCTTTTTACCCATGTGCACAGAAAAAGGAAATAAACTAGTGAAAGCAAGAGAAGCGTTGACTGCATGCACAACAACAAAAATTCTCTAGGACTAGGAAAGGGTATGTTTAAAAGGAGCATCTAAAGAAAGCCATATTTACATTTATGTCCTTTCCTATTTGCACCATAGATAAGGAAACATCTGTGTATGAAGTCGGATACCTCATCTTGCTAGGTGAGGGACTGTGGTTGGCATATGGTCATCTGTTAAGCATTTAATTACAATCACAAACTAATTAGACAGTCCCTTTAATTGCGAGTCCAAATTTGGGTGGGAAATTTGTACGTGTAGTTATGATTTACTGTGTTTTTAGTAACTGGCTCACCGTTCCTTTCCAGTTGAATTAGGGAAAGGTTTTGTCTTCTATGCCCCCTTGTTTTTCAAAATGGCTTCAAAAACACAAAGTAAGGGCCTTGGGCTTTTAAACAGATGGTCACCGACCAACGTTCAGCACATTTTCTGGACTCCTGTAAAAAGCCCTGATCTTGCAATCTGATTTGTACAGAAGGTCTAGGGGAACATTGATAAACTTAGGGATACTAAGAAACCAGCTTCTGAGGCTTGCAAATCATTTTGTCCAGGTCAAATCTGACCTGAAGGATTGCAGGCATTTAAAGAACAAATAGCTTCTACAGAACCTCACCAGCACTACAAAAGAACCAGCATAGCCATTGCAGTGCTAATGTGGTAAACCAGGCTGCAGTGAACAACGTGAGCCTTCTTTGGTACTTTTGAATGAAAAAAATTTGGCGGGAACTAACCACAAAGTTCGTTTATTGTTTGTTTATTTCAGGCTCTGTCGCAGCGCCACTCCACCCCCACCCCAGGCAGTAAAACGTGATTAACAAACTCAAGCAGAACATTACCTGTATTAGAAATGGCCACAACTTTAATGATTACAGAGATAGGGGGATTTTTGACTCAGGCATTGGGTGTATATCTGTTCTAGCCACTGCTCCCAACCATATATATATATATATATATATATATATATATATATATATATTTGTTTAATTTCAAAAATGGTAAGGGAACTCAGTTTCCCTGATTTCCTGCTCAGAAAAACCTCTGGCCTTCCCTGAGAACACGGGTGTCAGAGCTGCCTCTAGGTCCCAGCTCACAGAGGACCAACGCTAGGCTGTGGTAATGTACAAAAGTCTTTATTGAAGTTCAGTTTCCATTTCAAAGCCACAGCGTGCAGCCCTACGTCTTAAACCCTAGATCGGCGAAGTCCCGTCTGAGTCTCCTCCCCTATGACACCAGTTTAAGATCCTAGCCCTGCTCCACCTTTTACGCTGCTCTCTCCTCCTCTGGGTCCTCCTGCCCGCTGGGGCATTGCCCTTTCTGGACTCTTCCAACGCTGAGTCGCTTAGCTCCTCCCCCTCCCTCCGGCGGGATTTAGGACCCGGTTCCCAATCCTCATTCTCTGCTGTCCCGCGCTCCTGTACATTTGAACTTGCCTCTCGCGCCAACCCAGTGACCTTTCTCCTAACCGTTACACTACTTCGGTCACTGCTTCCCTCTTCCGGGACACTGGCCGGATCTGACCTCTCCTCCGTTGTCCGACTTTCTGATGGAGGCGTGGTCAGCCCTGCCTTAACTTCTCTCCCTGGTGGGGAATGCACTGGCCCCGATCCTTGGGACTCTTCCCCCCCCACTGCTCTGGTGGGGAAGCTGGTCCTGATTTCCAACTACTGCTCTGGGAGTCCCTGCTGCCCCCTTGCTCCTGGGGCGTTCCCCTTGGGAACCCCCTACCCCTGGCCACTGGCGCCCCCTTCTGTGAATCTTCCGATTCGCTGGAGAGGCTCATGGAATCCCTCGGTCCACTGTCCTCTTCTCCTACGCTCCCCTCGGATTCTTCCCCTTCGCTCTCCATCTCCTCTCTTCCCTGTGCCTCTGCTCCTGAGCCCCTGACAACGGGTTTTCAACTGGTGGCCTGCAACTCAATTTTTGGTTTGCTGGCTGTCAAATAGCACCGATGTGCAAACTCTCCAAAGCTCTATTTGGATTAATTTGGAGTTCTCTCTTCTACCTGCAAAACAAACAAAACCCCACCACTGTATAACTCACATCCTTTCTCCAGTCTGAGCATGGAAAACTATGCTCGCCTTTGATGTTCCCACAAGCCTCCTTTGGTAATCCTCATAGAACTCTAGCCCAACGGTTGCCATTAATTTGATTCTGAATTGATTTTAGAATGCTGTGTGACTTTTACTGTTGTTAGCCGCTCTGAGCCTGCCTTCGACTGGGGAGGGAGGGATATAAATAAATTATTATTATTATTATTATTATTATTATTATTATTATTATTAAGCCATTCCACCAATTCTCCCCCCCTTTAAAACCTATTCCCCTTTTTTAACCGGTCAACTGGAAGCAGGAAGTAGGAATGATATTTTGCAAATTAGTAGGGTGTCCATGGGTCTGACTTTACAGAGGGCAGTTCTCCATTTGAAGGGCAGTCTGCTCCAAGCCAGGTTTAAAAATAAGGAGCCATAAGACGGAAGAGCAGCAGGGACTCTTGAAGTTGTCCATCAACAGTTTTCAGCACCTGCACAGCAGACTGAGCAGAAACACAGGTCACCTGCTCACATTCTTCCCCACTATGGTGTGATGTATTATATTTCGGTCCATAGCAATAATTTCTAAATATGCATTAGCACGTCCTAATGTATCCTCTCTTGACCTTTCATTCTTCCGGTGACTGAGGCCATGTCACAGTCCGGTCTACGGGCGATCAAAGTCCTGGCTGAGGACATCAAGACCGGGGGCAAGATGGCGGGGTGGGAGCAGGAACAAGAGTCCAGAAGCCAGGGGTCCAAGGGTCAGGAAGCAGGGAGTCACAAAGTCAAGGGTCCGAGGGTCAAGAAGCAAGGAGTCACGAAGTCAAGGGTCCGAGGGTCAAGAAGCAAGGAGTCATGAAGCCAAACACACCAAGGAAGGAAGCGTGTTGATATGGCAAAGAGTGAAAGAAAAATGCTGACCTTATATCCCTTCCCAGCTCTTGCCACCAGGTCCAATGAGTTACCAAGCGGCCTCACCTGTGCAGCCGCACCTTGCCTCTCCAGAACAAACTTAGGAAGGCCCCAGTCCTGTGAAGCCCTACTGGTCACAGGGCCTGGCTCCTGCACACACTCCTGACAGGCCACATCTGCACTATACATTTAAAGCAGTATCATACCACTTTAAACAGCCGTAGCTTTCCCCCAAGAATCCCGGGAAATGTAGGGTGTTAGGTATTGTTAGGAGAACCCATTTCCTTCAAAGACCTATCTAAAAATTCCTAAAGTTCCCTGGGAAGGACTGGTCGCTAAATCACTCTGGGAACTGTAGCACTGGGAGGGGATTAAGGTAAAAGGTAAATGACCTCATGGTGGTTAAGTCCAGTCAAAGGCAACTATGGGGTGTGGCACTCATCTTGCTTTTCAGGCCAAGGGAGCCAGTGTTTGTTCAGCAAAAGCTTTCTGGGTCATGTGGCCAGCATGACTAAACTGCTTCTGGGGCAACGGGACACCTTGACCGAAGCCACAGTGCACAGAAATGCCGTTTACCTTCCTGCCACAGTGGTACCTATTTATCTACTTGCACTGGTGTGCTTTCAAACTGCTAGGTTGGCAGGAGCTGGGACCGAGCAATGGAGCTATGATCGGCAAGCCCAAGAGGCTCAGTGGTTTAGACAACAGCGCCACCCGCGTCTCTTATAGAGGTCTCCCAGCACCACCCGCGTCTCTTATAGAGGTCTCCCATCATCTCTCAGCACGCTCCCCAGCATTCTTTGGCAGAAGCCATGGCTGCTGAAAGTGGTAAAACGCAGCTTTAAATGGATGTCGCAGGTGAGGCCTGACTCACTTCGTGTTCTTTTGCCATCTGGTGTGCAGTGGGAAGCCCTTCTCTGTTGCAGCTCCAAGGTTTTTGACAGTTTGTCTAGAGAGATTTGCCTGGCCCCTTCTTTACCAACCCTTTGACAAGTAGCAAAGTTCTGTGTGCCTTTTATTAATTTGGCCCCTTCTATGGATTTTAACATCTGTTATTTACGTTCTATTGTTCTATTCTGTTGTGTACTTTTTTAAAAATTACGCTTCCGAGCTACCTGTAATAGTGTCAAAAAGCAGAGTGGACATCATAGAATCATAGAATCATAGAGTTGGAAGAGACCACAAGGGCCATCGAGTCCAACCCCCTGCCAAGCAGGAAACACCATCAGAGCACTCCTGATATATGGTTGTCAAGCCTCTGCTTAAAGACCTCCAAAGAAGGAGACTCCACCACACTCCTTGGCAGCAAATTCCACTGTCAAACAGCTCTTACTGTCAGGAAGTTCTTCCTAATGTTTAGGTGGAATCTTCTTTCTTGTAGTTTGGAACCATTGCTCCGTGTCCGCTTCTCTGGAGCAGCAGAAAACAACCTTTCTCCCTCCTCTATGTGACATCCTTTTATATATTTGAACATGGCTATCATATCACCCCTTAACCTCCTCTTCTCCAGGCTAAACATGCCCAGCTCCCTTAGCCGTTCCTCATAAGGCATCGTTTCCAGGCCTTTGACCATTTTGGTTGCCCTCCTTTGGACACGTTCCAGTTTCTCAGTGTCCTTCTTGAACTGTGGTTCCCAGAACTGGACACAGTACTCCAGGTGAGGTCTGATCAGAGCAGAATACAGTGGCACTATTACTTCCCTTGATCTAGATGCAATACTCCTATTGAAAGAATTATTCATAGAATTGTAGAGTTGAAAGGGACCCTGAGGGTCATCCAGTCCAACCCCCTGAATGCAGGAATCTCAGCTAAAGCATCCATGACAGATGGCCACCCAAACTCTGCTTAAAAACCTCCAAGGATGGAGAGCCTGCAACCTCCCGAGGGAGACCATTCCACTGTTGAACAGAAAGCTTTTTCCTGGTGTTTAGTTGGAATCTCCTTTTTTCTGTAATTAATTATCAATAATATATTGGACTCTGGGTGTTGTTTATGTGCCCTGACTTGCTTCAATGGGATCTGCTCTTAAACACACAGCATTACCCACATTTTGACACACTAGATGCACATAAATGATACTTCTTGGCTTTGACATCACATATACAGTAGAACCTTGGTTCTCGAATGCCTTGGTACCTGAACGTTTTGGCTCCTGAGCGCTGAAAACCTGGAAGTAAGTGTTCTGGTTTGCAAACTTTTTTCAGATGCTGAACATCTGATGTGACTGTCGGCTATTGTTTCTGGGGTGCCTGCACCAATTGGAAGTCGCACCTTGGTTGAAGTCAAACAGACTTCCGGAATGGATTACGCTGAAGAACCACTGTATGTGTTTTCAGGATCCACCCTATTCCTGTGACTGATATTTCTTTTAGCTGTTTTTAATATTGGATTTTACATTATTGTAACCCGCCCTGGGAGGAACGTGTGTGGTGCTGTGGGTTAAACCACAGAGCCCAGGACTTGCCGATCAGAAGGTCGGCGGTTCGAATCCCCGCGATGGGGTGAGCTCTCGTTGCTCAGTCCCTGCTCCTGCCAACCTAGCAGTTCGAAAGCACGTCAAAGTGCAAGTAGATAAATAGGTACCGCTCCGGCGAGAATGTAAACGGCATTTCTGTGTGCTGCTCTGGTTTGCCAGAAGCAGCATAGTCATGCTGGCCACATGACCCGGAAGCTGTATGCCGGCTCCCTCGGCCAGTAAAGCGAGATGAGCGCCGCAACCCCAGATTCGTCCACAACTGGACCTAATGGTCAGGGGTCCCTTTACATTTAACCTGCCCTGGCACCTGCGGGGGAAGGGTGGGCAGTAGTAATGCAACCTTTCTCAAGGCTGCTGGAGTTGCACTGGGATACAGGCAAACCTACCCTGTGAACCAGTTAGCCAAACACAGCACATCGGCCCTTTATCTAGATATTTCATAGAGATGATATGAATCAAATCTAAGTTTAGAACTGCATAATATAGACATTTGGGTAATGTTCAGAACTCAATCCAGGCTTAAACTCCACTGATTATTTGGTTAAACTATTTCTGTTCTCCTTTTAGAAAGTTCAGGGAAACTTACATGGAGGCCCTCTTTTACACTGGTCTGCTGTCCAGGTACTCATGATAATTTATTAAGCTTATTCATCGCCTTATAGGAGCTGACTTAAGGTGATGAACCCCCCCAAAAAGTGGTATGCTTTAATACAGGTATTGATTTGGTACTCACACACATAGCTGCAACAGGACTAGAAACTTGGTTATTCCCAGACAAATCACTGGCCACAATGCCTACAGCAGTGCATGCGGCTTATAAGATGCATACATTTCCTTTCTCAAATGTCTTTTTAGCGTTTATTTTTTACATTACTAAAACATGTCAATTCTTTACGAATGCATTGCCCCCTAAATGCTTTTATAAAACCATCTTTGCAATCCCCCCCCCCACTTTAATTGGGTCAAACGCTGGCATGTATGGAAGTGGCGAGGCAAGAGTATCTCTCTCTCTCTCTTCCCCCTCCTTTTTCCTTCCCTTATCTTATTCCTCCCTGTCCTTTGCTGTCAGATATATCCCCAACAGCCTACAGTTAAATCCCTCATTTAATATACAGGTGAAGCAAGGAAAGGGGAAATCAATTCATTCCCTGAAACTTGCCAGGTTTTGGTGCCCTTCAAAATCCTGCAGGCACAATGCTTACCCTTCTTGGCAAAGGAAAGGGTTAACCCCATTTCTATCAGCCTCCAGAAACTAGTTTATATCCGACTGTCTGTTCCATAAGCAATGATGGCTTAAATCATCTGTTCCAGAGTAGTAGCAATGGCAGGGCTGCAAATAAGTCACAATTGTGTGTACGTGCATCGTGCAGCAGTGAGCACACAATTCAGCTTCCTCGGCATATCTGCTTTATGTTCTTTTTTTAGAATACTGGTTTCTAGTCCTTATTGTCGTGCAGATATACCAGAAGTCAAATGTGTGTGGGCACAGCATGGTTGAAGCTCAGATGCCAGGAAAAACAAGAAGAAGACACTAAATAAGGTTTCCAGGAATGAGGGGGTGGGTTGCCAGGTCCATGTCTGCTTCCTTCCCCCATGAATACCAGAAGCTGAATTAATTATGCAAAGTAAAAGAAGTTATGCAAATGTGTTTGATTTGCATAATGTGTGCCTTTTGCAGAATTTGGCTTTCCTCCACACAGAATATTAGTTATCTTGGCATATAAGGTCTTTTGTTCCAGTCTTGCACTGAGTGTGAATGGCCCTGAGCAAGACTGGGAGACCAAGAGACAGGCATTTTCACCCTATGGATGTGATCTCAGCTTCTACAACATGAGGAGAGACTTGTGGTCCAGCAGCTAAAGCAGCATTTGCCTGGAACTCTAATCCATCTTAACATGGAAACCTTTTCTTTGTCCCTATACTTACTCTTGAGAGTCCCATGGACTGCAAGAAGATCAAACCTCTCCATTCTTAAGGAAATCAGCCCTGAGTGCTCACTGGAAGGACAGATCGTGAAGCTGAGGCTCCAATACTTTGGCCACCTCATGAGAAGAGAAGACTCCCTGGAAAAGACCCTGATGTTGGGAAAGATAGAGGGCACAAGGAGAAGAGGAAGACAGAGGACGAGATGGTTGGACAGTGTTCTCGAAGCTACCAGCATGAGTTTGACCAAACTGAGGGAGGCAGTGGAAGACAGGAGGGCCTGGCGTGCTCTGGTCCATGGGGTCATGAATAGTCGGACACGACTAAATGACTAAACAACAACAACATACTTAAACAAACATCTGCAAGGAACAGGACTGTTGGACTCACTTTATGGGGTCAGGAAGGAGAAGGTTGACTAGGATGTGCCATCAGTACTGAAAGAAAGGAGATAGGCTCACATTGACTCTCTAACCTGGTCACAGTGCAGTTTCATCCTAAGCCCACAGAAGAGAAGTACCAAGCTATCTTCTAAGAGAGAACCAACCCACAGGAAGAGAAGTTGGCATTTATGACAGTCCATGAGGGTTCAAACTTACCATACTTGGCCTTCATCCCAGCATGCCAGAGGTGACTTGCACTGGCCTTCTTGTGGGGAGAAAGCACAACCTTCCTTAGAGCCAGTCTCCCCAAACATCATGACTATTCCGATGATCACTGTTGCCACCTAGAGGGAAGTTGGTGCTTGCCCTCTTCTGGCACTCTTTTCGCCAGACTGGCAATGGAACCAAACAAAGGAGAGCCTCCGCCATTTCAAAGGGAAGTCCCACCCCTCCTCTTTCTGATTCTGCACCTTTGAGCCATTTGGGTACCTGTAGCAAGCTCTGAGCCCACTGGAACTATAGAGAGGGGAAGCACCCAAATATCCAAAGCTTCTTAGATACATCTATGGGACTAGTAGTTGGGGGAGTCCCTGTAACTTTGTGGGCCCCAATCCTGGGGGAGGACCAGTGGAGTTTTAGGGACCATGGGGCTAATTCCAAGAGCAGAGACTTTTGGTACTACCAGCCACTCCATTATATCTTAAGTGGACATATTAGACAGGAGTGGGGTGCTGCCACAGCTGGGATAGGTGTGGGCTGAGTCCTATCACAGTAAGAAGGAGAAGCTGAGGCCTTTCTTCCACATCTTCACATACAAATATCACACATGCACAATGATAAGATCCGAATGGTTTGTGACTACTCAGGAATGAGATACTGGGTTTGTGGTGGCTAGCTTCATCAGCAAGCACAACAATCTCATGTTGCAGCGCCAATGAAAATGAAAGAATTCTGCGACTGTTGTAATTAAGAAAGGTATTGAAATTACAGTAGCCAATTTAATGCAAAAAAATTTTTTTAAATGATATTTATTAAAAGTTTAAAGATTACAGAAAGAAGAAAAAAAATTAAGCAAAACAAATCAATACATTACAATACACAAAAACAAACAAAAAAACAATACATCCAAAACAAAAATAAAAGCAAAAACAGTTAAAAACACATCCTATTTTTCCTTTTCTTTGTCTTTTATTTACTTGTTTCATCGACCTCCACACACCTCCCTTTTTTGTATTCTAGTTATTAATTATTTCAGCAAATCCATTCTTATCTTAATTTATTTTAAACTTATCTTACCATTAATACCATAAAACTTATTTGTACTTAACTCCTTATATCATTTCTACTAAAGCCATGTAATTTCATTCCAACATTTTTCTAACACTCATTAATTTTACAATATTTCTATAAATAACTTTTAAACTTTTTTTCCAATCTTCTTCCACCGTCTCTTCTCCCTGGCAATATAATGCAAAATTCAATTTATATGGGTATATTGTTCTGCTATATTTGGAAAGTATGTTCTGCTTGCCCCATCACAGAAGGTCCAAATTCTACAAGAGCTGAGAAGTCCTGGTGTCTGGAATGAGAAGTACATCTCCAACGGTGCCCTGGATAGCAACTTATTTACTCCATCCAAGAAACCGGAGGGAGAAGACGTAATGGCACAAATGATGGATCAGATGAATGGTCTAGCTAGTCCAACATCCTGTTTCCCACAAGTGTCAACCTAAAGCCTCAGTGAAGTGAGACACAAAGACAAACAAGCCTCTCCCACTGTTGCTCTGCATCCACGGATATTCAGTAATGTAGTGTCTCTGAACAGGCAGGGTGTGATGGCCTGGGAATCCGATTCAGAGGCTGAACCGGAGGAATCCCAGCCTGCACAGGAGTCCCCGCCTCCAGGGCCGGCTGAGCTGGGGCAGGGCCTTGATTCTGAAGCGCCTGCACCTGTGCCGGATCCTCAGGAGCAGGCACCAGGTGAATCCACTCTGGCTCCGGAGGCGATTGAGGACACATTGCCTGCAGGTGCGCCTCTCCCAGCCCTGTCAGGGGAAAGTGAGTCTCCCCCTGGGTCCAGTAACCCACGGCCTTTCCTGAGCTGCAGAGGCTTAGGGCAGAGAGGCGGAGGGAACTGGTTTCTCCCAGGAGGAGTGCTCGCCTTAAGGCCAGGAGAGGCGGGTCACCTGGGGGCCGGGACCGCCCCTGGCCTCAGAGAAGATAAAGGCCAGTCAGCCCGGTCCCAGGTTGCGGGAGCAACGTTGTTGAAGAGCTGTTTCGGCCAGCATCCAGTCCTGTTCCCCCAGAGTTCCTGTCCTTGCCTGGCTCCTCGCTGTGGACCCCGCTTCGCCCATGGAGGACTGTCTGCTGACCCTCGACTCAGGTCCTGGACCTCGCCCCATGGTAACCTCCCCCCTGGACCAGCACACAGGGTATGGCTGTGGGAATGTTCAGGGATGCAGGAGAGGATTTGTTGTTTGATTATATCCTTTCCAACTTGTGTTAACAAGTTCTACAATTTAGCAGAGTAACATTCCTCTTTTTAAACTTGCACAGCGGATGTGTTTGCTCAGGCTCGCTAAAGCCTCTAAAATAAGTTACCTGGTAATTTCCCTTTTAGTTCCTCATAAAAGAAATAGACACGACACAGTCTTCTATAAAAGTATAAAAGAGTTTACTCACTCACATTCTGATCCCAGATGGATCCCAGAAGGCAGACTTAAGATACAAAAGTAATATACCTGGAAACTATCCCATAAGGAGACAGCTCCTTTGTCCTCTCTTGGTAGAAGCCAAGAGAGCATCTTAGGCTAAGCAAATGTTGCTTCTTCGACAAATGTAGACAGAGAGAGAGAGATGGCAGCCAGTCCTATGCTTTTGTTACCTGCACAGGTGAGGCCACGCCCACCTCTGGTCACAATGTGACCATGTTTGGAAGGTGGGACAGAATATTGGGAACTAGCTTTTTTATAGGATTAATATTCCTCTTGCAGGAGTTTTATTCTGGCAAACTTTATGTATCTTGTATCTTTTAAGACTTCCCAGAAGATACAAGTTTTCATACTGGATGTTACTTATATTTGGTATACTGGATGGTGGAAGAGAAGAAACTTATTCCTAGATCAAAACATCAGCACTTTTTAATTACACTGTTATGTGGCAGAAAGACCTGTGAGATGACCTACAGAAAGAAGTCAGCAATTTTTAAAGTACGAACCAGCATTTTTTTAAAAAATATTTTGCTTCCTTTCAGTCCGCTCTTCTCTTTTAAATGGATCAAGTTCCCTTTCTTTGGATCTTTAGCCTATGTCCATTAGTACCTCCCCAAAGACTATTTCATCAAACAAAGCCAAACGCTTGGAGATGATTTTAAGTTTGTTGAAGAGTTATAGCCAGTGCTTTGTTTATGTATAGTGAGCATTTACTGAGTTAGCACTCCCCAAAGGAAAATCGGAGGAGATACCAAGAAAAAAAATGTTGTAGATAATTGCTACTTGGTTTGATCTCCTGATATTTCAAGGTATTTTATACCATCTTAATGGTTTCACCTCAGAGTGTTGGGCTCAACTTATACTTTTAAACGATGGTCCCAAACAAACTGTAAATGAATGAGTTCTGATGTCTCTGCAGTAAGCCACTACAATGAAAATATCCAAGATACTTTTCTTTGTGTGCTGTGTACGGTGCTAAGAACCTTCTACCAATGAGAAAGTCTATGATTGTGTACAATATTCTAACAATCCTTCTCTTTCCCACTAATTGATATTGA
The DNA here is from genome assembly GCF_951804945.1 of Podarcis cretensis. Lineage (NCBI taxonomy): Eukaryota > Metazoa > Chordata > Lepidosauria > Squamata > Lacertidae > Podarcis > Podarcis cretensis. The sequence goes on along the minus strand of NC_137178.1, from coordinate 70,689,302 downwards.
AAATAGGGATTAAGTTGCACATCCTAACTTTTCATAATGATTTCAGCAGGACCTAACGGCTAAGGGTGTGCAGCCAATCTGTGCTGGGGCTAAATAATGAGAGCAATTCAGTGTGATCTGATCTCTCTATAAGTTGATCTGTGGTGTCAACAAAGAGCAGTGAATCACTTCAGGGGTGCCACAAAGCCTCATGTTACTCTGTTTTTCTGTTTTCTCCACTTTTCAGTAAAACTACATATCTATGTTTCTGTATGGTAGGTCCACAGGCTATGCAAGAAGAGCTCTTACTGATTTCTTCTTGTTGTTCTATTGTTAAAGCTTATTTGCTATGACTTTTTATATTGCATAACAAGGATTTTCTCTTGTTTAGCCTTGGACTTACCACAACACGGCCTCTTTGATTCTATATTTCAATGATCATTGTTAACAAATGTAAATAGCATTGTGAGGACCACTCTTCCAACAATGTATATGGAGAATTAAGAAACAGGATAGAGAGGCCCAGAAGCTGGCAGTATATTGGACAAGTGATGGTTCTGGGTCAGCTAGCCAGGAGATGGAACTGAGACATTGAGTAACAACTTTGCCCAAGCGTATGTGCTGTGATGACATAAATTCCAGAGGAGGGACAATGCATTCTGGGGCCTATGACTCATAAATGACCCTTTTTGTGAAAAGGGACCTAACATTGCACAATCTAATCCTGGATTGTGGCGTCCTAGCTCAGCAGCCAGGTGAGCTTTTTTTACATGCAGTCATCTGCAAGATTTCTCCTTAAAAGATGAATATGGGAACTTCTGCTAACATTTCTAAACCCATGTAATTACCATTTTTAATATGGAACCAGTAGCATAGTATACAAAAATCACTGAACATTTTGATAGAAATGAACATTGATTCAGTCAATGATTTTTAATTACTCTGAATTCTATAGACTCATTTCTGGATCATTGACAATAATGTAACATGAACTGAATTTCCAAAAGCTTCAGTTCTAAGATGTTATTTTCTCCCAAATATCACATCGCTCACCCTGCTGTCCTTAAAAGGAAAAAAAATCTTACCCAGTTATTGTTATATTTAATATTTGGGTTTAATTCTTCAATATGCCAATCACAGGGCAGTAGCCTTCTCTACATGTTGAGAATTGACTAAAAAATATCCAAACAGTGATTGATGAATCTTCTGTCCTTATGCCCTGGTGTCATGGACTTGTTGGACGCAGAGCAATGGTGGGAGGCTCCAGCTGGGGAATCCCCAAGGGGGAAAAGGCTCAAAGGATGATGGTGGTGGTCAGAGGGAGAAGAGGGTGCAGACTTGGAAGAAGAGCTGTCAGAAGCTGAAGAGGTAACAGGGTTTAGTGAACAGGGAGAGTCTGTGGCAGAGAGAAGTCTGGAAGCAGAGGCAAAGGTGGAAGCAGGAGAAGAAGGAAGCCAAGAGGCAGAGATGAGTCAGGCTAGTGAAGAAGCCAGGAGGTCTCCCTCTCCTGCTGTGACAAGCTCTCCTCCCTTCTGGTCTCCCGGGAACAGAAGAGGTGTGAAGAGTGAGGAGCAGAGACAGGCGTGTCAACATAGTCTCAGATTGCTTGGGAAGGACCTGGGGGTGGAGGAGATTTAGACAACTGCCTCATATGGGCAAAACCTACTGAGAAGAGTTGCTGTGTTCATTAGGCCTGGCACTCCTGAGCAGACCTTCTTTCTTTTAATAAAGAATTAACTTCACATACTTGTGTGATTTATTGCTGGCTGGCTCCCTGAGACCTGGGATTTCTGAGCAACTTCTTGCTTCAGGTCCTTCTCACCAAAGTGCCTACATGTCCTTAAACCAGGCTGGCCAATCCAGAGCCTTCATATTGTTCACTTGTATTACCTTCTGGTATCTGAAGAGGGTTTGAGGCCGGAGTTCACAGCAGCCGCAGTAGCTCATCAAGCTAAGTCCCAGTCTCAGACTAAGAGGATCCTGGCTCAAACCTGAATTTGTTCTGGAGTGGCCTAAGATATTACACGAGGAGCCGCTGCAATAGGAAGGGGAGAAACAGAGGATCCCAATTAGGGTGGCAGGTGAAAGAAGATGTCAGGGCTGCAAAAGCTGTGCAAGTTGTATAGAAGAGCAGGTGTTCCTTGCATGACTATCCATACCTGCTGAAATTCCCTTCTTTATCCAGGACCCCCTATACTGTTTTTCCCCTGGCTATCCTCGGACACCCAGTTTGTGTGTGTCTTTGCCATACCAGTGGAATTCTTTGGAATGTCAAAATATTGTGTCTTAGCCATCATTCCTCTCTATATTTAGTTGCTGGTCTTCTCCCTTTCCTTATCTTCTCTTTTATCACTAAGTGCCAGCTGTAAGCATTTATCCATACAGAAGCCTACACACATGCTGTCTTGTCAAGATATAGGAACTAGCAAAAAGCACCAAATTATTTTTCCACAGAGGCAATTGTTACATCATTTCCCAAGCAGCCAATCACATGTTTGACCCCCTTTGTTTAACACAAATCTTTGCTTTTAGCTACTTATCAACTAGTTCCTCACTTCTGCAGACATTTTCCCAGTAATGTGTTTCATAACTTAGACCGCTTATGAAAGTATTTTCAAGATCAGGGATGGTTAGCATGTGTCTCTCCAGATGTTAACCTTCCTTTTAGCATAATGTTAAGTGTTTATGTAGTACATTTTATATAAAGCACTTCACTCTCATTAATACTAGCAAAAGTCCTCTAGAGTAGACCAGTATTATTATGATCTGCAACTGTGGCTTGGAGTGACAGGTATTCCCAGGGCTGAGGCAAGATTTGAGATCCAGTTCACTGTAGTCCTGTTCCAACTTTTGTGAACTAGTGGAAGAAGGTTTAAAGATTTCTAGAGTTACGGGATGATTCTAGGGTTATCATTATAAAGCCTTGGGCATTCAGCATACAACATGTTAAGGATACTAAGCAATCTTCAAAAGTCCAGCACAAGCTTCGAGAATGATTTTACTTGTCAGACCATAGATGAAGAACAAAATAACCCCAGGTCAGACTAAAGGACTAAGATGGGCAAAACTGATGTACTACTGGTCAAGTGCAAGAATACTTGCAAGGAATATTGGACTATGTGGACCTGGATCCAGAAAAGGCACTTCTTTAAATTTTTGAGCAAGAGTGCATATTTAGCATAGATCAGATTGGCCTTAATTTTGAGAGTTCACATTGGTTTAAACTCTTCTTACTGTGAAACTTTTATGGGTGAGCTGAGAGTTTGTTTGGACAATGGCCGGAGGCTGAGAGGGAGGGTGTATCAGAAGGAAAATGGTTTTGATTTTTTTCTATTAGTGATTTTGTATTAATGTAACATTTTTATATGTAACTATGTATTTTTGTAATATTTTCTTTAAGTTGTCTGTTGTGGCTTCAGTTTTTTCTATACTTAGAGATATTTTTAATATAATTGCAGAAATTAAATCATTACCATCATTGGTGGTCCACAGAGATGCTAATATTTCTTTAGAAAAGCTGAATAAATCATTTCAAATTACCTTAAATAAATCAAGTTCATCAGAAGTGTGGAAACCTTTGTGGTAGGATTGTTTTTCAGTGAAATAATTTAAATATCTATACTGGGTATCCCAGTAGTCAGGGTTACCTCTACTGAGTGGAGGAGAGAAAATTGGATGGGAATATGGGCGTGTGAGACCAGGTTTCCTACTCCCAGTAATGGCCTGGTTGTGTGCAATGCATGGACATTGCAACCGTGAATCATGAATGCACTAAGGTTGTGATTCCCACACATGGTAATACTATAGCCAAACAGGGAAGAATAATTCCCCCTCTATCTAGGCTGACAGACATACCTTTTTAGTGTTAGTAGGACAATCATTCATACTAATTGCTAATTGCAATTAAAACAAGAGCTTGAAATTCTCCGATGTGCGCATAACCTGGGATTTTGAATTAGTTCAGGGGGGCTCGGGGATTTGTAATATACTGTGAGCTCATTCTGTTCCTGGGAAAAAAATCTGTTTGTTCATTGTCAGGTGTAGTCTGATTTCTTTTTAAAAATAATAATAATAAATAATAATAAAAATGAACACTGTGCAAACATAGGCTGACTCCTTTCTAATCTGTCAGCACATTCTTTACATCTGTGCATAAACATTATTATTGCAAACTCAGTGTATTACTGACTGCAAAAATGATCAGAGTCCTCAAAAATGTACTCAGCAGCCTCCAGTAGAAGGAGACTTTGGTACATTATGATAAAAACAAGCAAGCATGAATGTGTTTGTTGGGGGAAGGGAGGTAGCCATTTTGTAGGAAATTGGCCAGTATTTTTCTTTGGCATCACATGTACATGCAGGGTAAATCTTTTGATTCAAGGACAACAATATTGCCTTCCTTGGTCCCCGATAACAATTTCCATTATATTCATATACAATATTAAATGTCGATGAAAAGGCAGAGTCAAGTCTAGTGAGAGACCAGAGAGTGTCACACATTCAGAGATTCTTCAAGATCATTTGGTACATTTATGTGTTGGGAGCAAAACAGTGTGCTCTTTTTCATGTTTATAGCAGGGTTGGAATCTAAGGAGAGCAGTTCCCCTTGATTCTAAAACAATGGGGTTTTCCCCCTTCTCCTCTTTAAAAGCCTTTTGGTTTTGCTTCATCTTGTTCCATTCCAACCCCTGTAACTTTTTCTGCCAAGCTTTGAAGGAGAGTTATTATTTTTATTATTTAATTGCTTTCTAAAGTTAACCGAGGCTATTCAGTGTCTCATTCTGTTATAAGTACTGCCGAGCCACAAACATTTGGTAAGTGAACCTTTTGGGTTAAAAATGTGAATTTGGAATTGCAGAAACGTTTCGATTTTTTGGGTTCCTTTCCCCTTCCTGTCAGTATTCCTTTATACCTAATGAGGTGACAGAAAGAATTAAAAATGACAGATTGTTTTGGCTGCAATGGAGCCATCGGAGATATATTTCCCTGTAATACAGCTCAATAAGCTCAGCTTGTGTGAAGTCCTCTGTGTATGATTCATTGCTGCAGCAAGGGGACTCGTGGCGTTTTTTAACGAGAGATGGTCATGAGCTGGGCAGCAGGGAGATGGAATTGCTGTCAGAAGACAATGGTGACAACTGTCTGCCAGCACTGCTACATGAATTCACCGAGGTTGGCTAGACTACAAAGTAATAGACTATTACTCTGTAACACACCTAATTAGGAGCTGCACAGACTGGCTGACACAAAAAAACACATGCCTAGCCAATCACCTCAGGGAAGGGGGGGGGGGCTGCGAATACGCTGCTCCAAATCTGTAATGTCTGCAGAACTGTGCTTGCCCCGTCTTCAGGCCAGTCCCCAAAGCCTTGGAGTTAACTCAGGGAGATTAGAATCAGGATTTTGGTCCGCAGTAATAAACCTCTTAACACCTATGCACCATTACTCTGCCAAGTGTCTGGCGGAACAATAAAACATATCAAAAGGGATTCTTCAAGACAGAATGGTTAAGTACAGGTGTTAGACTGATAGCCGGCGTAATTAAGAAAAAAGATCTGTCATTTCACAACCAGCGTGGAATAAATTCCAGATATCTCTCCATAATCTTTCAAAGTACCTTTATCTCTAGAGTCAGCCAGGGTGACCATGGAACACCCTGAACCCAATTATGCGGCTCTCTGATTAACATATCTTTATTTCTCAAGGCACAAGGCGAGAGCGTGTGCCTTTTCTTTTTCTTTCCTTTTTGGAAAGTTTGAACTGTAGTCATTTCAAATATCAAGTACTAGTCATGCTTCTAACCAGCTCCCAGGGCTCAGCAGTATAAGCTCTTCAGCGTGATTCCTCTGGAGAAGTGGAATGCATGGCTGGTGAATTCAAAACAAATTTGTCCTATAGAAGCAACCTGTGCGGTTGAGGGCTTTCAGGTGTGTGAAGCTCGCTGAAGTTTTATTATTAATCTGAGCCAGACAAAACATCTGTGCGAGGTTGTTGTTGTTTAGTCATTTAGTCGTGTCCGACTCTTCGTGACCCCATGGACCAGAGCACACCAGGCACTTCTGTCTTCCACTGCCTCCCGCAGTTTAGTCAAACTCATGCTGGTAGCTTCGAGAACACTACCCAACCATCTTGTCCTCTGTCATCCCCTTCTCCTTGTGCCCTCCATCTTTCCCAACATCAGGGTCTTTTCCAGGGAGTCTTCTCTTCTCATGAGGTGGCCAAAGTATTGGAGCCTCAGCTTCACGATCTGTCCTTCCAGTGAGCACTCAGGGCTGATTTCCTTCAGAATGGATCGGTTTGATCTTCTTGCAGTCCACGGGGCTCTCAAGAGTCTCCTCCAGCACCATAATTCAAAACTATCTGTGCGAGGTACAGCAGACAAAAACCAATATAGGTGATCTTTTTTTATATTGTGGTGTGTTGATTGGTTTTTGTATAACGTGGTATGTTCATTTTTTCTTTTTGTTATTCTTGAAACTTTAATAAATATCATTAAAAAAAGACAAAGACAAAAACCAAGGCAGGGGGAGACCTACTTTCCCTAAAAACATTGGCCTCAACAAATAACTCCCAAACGGTTATCTTATCACACACTAAAAATAACCCCCAAAAGTTTATCTTATCACACACTAAAAATTGCCTGTCATCCAGTCGGTGTGCCACCCCTCAGCATGCTGGCTGATGTAAGTCTTCCTCACCCAAACTTGTCCTTTTTTCAGCTTCCATTCCCCCATCTCCCACCCTACTGCAGGCATTCAGTATTTTGCTGCTTGTTTTGGGTCTGAGTAGGAATCTTTTTTCCCCCTTACACCTTTACTTCTTTGCACCTGGCCGGTGAAGTTGCTCATCTATTCTGCACACTGTTGCTGGAGGGTATTGGGATAATTTGCAGATTTGTGGAGCAGATTAGGGCGCTAACGCAAGCAAGCCCTCCTTGCTACCTGCCTTATCAAGGGGCAGCAGAGAGGGTCATGCTAGACGGTGTGGCTGGTATGGATGGAATTAAGATTGAGCCCAGTTGCTGCAGACATCCGTTTCCTTTCCTAGCTGCATCCGTGAGCTTTTAGTGCTGAAACTGCCTTGTGATGAATTTCACTGCATGGCTAAGTACGTTGGGTAATCACTAAATGGACAGGTTACTCAAGATAGCTAATGAACCCGCGCAAAATATCAAGAGCAGAATCCAGCCATGGTTAAGCATTTTAAAGTCCCATTGATTTCAGTGGGAGAGAGATTTGAACATGTACTTAACTTTCCCGTTAAAATCAATGGGACTGACAAGTCCTTCCCTATGGCTGGACATCACCCTGCCTTTATTTGTTTTATTACTGCAGGGAGAGAAGAGAGGGAATTTTGGTGGATCTGAGAAGTGGATTGTTGTGTGGAGGAGGACATAATTAGATTTTGTCTGGTTGTACATTTCCGGCAAGGAAAGTAGAGCCGGTGCTTAAATTGTAAAGAGAGAGGTGCTGGGGCTTTAATCTGTGTGGCAAGTATGCAGTAAGTTCCGTTCCTGGATATTTCTTTATTAGATTTATATCCTGCCCTTTCTTTCCAAATGAGCTCGGGGCGATAAACACACATCACATCTCTGATAAAACAGATTTATTTATTGAAGATAAACTAAAAACAATTGAAAGCACTGAAAACATTTAAATGCAAATAAACACAACTGAAACAAATTTTAAAATAGATGTAGCCAAATCGTGCAACCAGATGGGCTCACTGAAACAAAAGTAAAGGCCTGGATGCAACCAGAAATGCATAAGGGGAGGCTCCAGTTGCTCAGAGATGGGAGGAAAGCACTCTACATATGTTCATAGATGTGCAAGAGATGCCCCCTTTACTGTTACTTAACTACAGTTTCTGTTTAAGAATTCTAGCACATTGACTGATCTTAGGCCAGGAGTTGGCAACCTAAGGCCCATGGGCCTATGGACCCCCGCCGCCCGCTTGCCATGCGCCATGTTAAACCGGCGCAGAGCAGGAACCGCCTTCCGTGACTCTGGCTGGTTTCCCATTGGCTGCAGGAAGCTCCTGCAGCCAATGAGAAGCTGTGCACACCACCTCCACGCCCGAAGGAGCGCTGGAAATAGAATTTGCGCGTGCGTGCGTGAGTGAGCACACTGTGACGTTAACATATGAGAGTGCTGGAGGTGAAATAGTTAAACAGGTTACCCTATCAGAACCCAGGGGGGGTGGAGTCAGAGGCACTATAAAACCAGCTCTGGGAGGGACGAAGGGAGGAGTTCGTTGGGAGTTGGGTGGGTGGTTGGTTGGAGTGGGAGTGAATTGGGATAGAGTCTGTGGATAGGTTGAGTTAGTGTAGCGAAATAAGCTGAGTCAAGAACAGTTAGGAGCTAGGAAGACAAGTAAATATCTGAGAGGTGGTTTAGTGAGTGAGAGCAGGTAGCAGAAGTTATAGGTCTGGATAGGCACCCCATGAATGTAATTGACCGATACTGTTTATGAAACCACACGCTTGTTTAACTTCAGTAAATAAACAGAAGTTTATGTTCCAATTTAACCCTGACTGGACTCAGTATTGTACCAGGTAGGGCCTGGGTGGTGGCAGCGAGAAATCAAGTGGTGGCACAGGGATCAATAGACGGTGAAACGTCCGGGGACCCTGTGTGATCGCCACACACACACACTGGCCCACCGCAGTGTCTGAGGGACTGTGAACCAGCCCAAGCCACAAAAACTTTGCCAACCCCCTGTCTTAGGCTAATCACTTATTGCTGACCCTCAGCTCTAAATGCAATATAGTTAATATATGGGTGATATTTACCTTGCCTCTGAATGCCCATTTCTGGGAATCACAAGTGGGCAGAGCACTGTGGCACGCAGCTTCTGCTTGTAGGCATCCCATAGGTTGGCCACTGTGAGAGCAGGATGCTGGACTAGACAGACCATTGGCCTGTTCCAACAGACTCTTGTTATGTTCTTATGTCATTTGTACCCAGAGGGTTCTGCCTGCCTGCATTTTATTTCTTCCTTTCAACTTTTAGCGCCTTTGAGTCTGGACTGGGTTGGCTCCACCATTGGCCAGCAAGCCATGCTGCTAGACTCAGCCCCTAATCCCGCCCACTTATACAAGGAGTGGAGTGTCTTTTCTTGTCATCTGTTAAAAGTTGGCCAGTGTGAGCTCCTGATCCCATTATCTCTTGGGTTGCCGACACTTTGTGACCGAAATGCTCTTGCAATTGATTTTTGTCCGCAGATGAAAACTTGGCTTTTTCAGGAAGCTTCTCCTCTACAGGCTCTTAGTACAAAGGATGCATGACAAATTCAGCTGCTTAATTATCTGCTGTTTTATTGAAGAGTTGTTAGGGGGTTGGGTTTTCTTTTTCTTTTATTTACTCCAGGAGCCACGTGATTGGTAGAGAATGTGGCGTTTAACTATTCAAATAAAAACTACACACAGCTGCTGACATCACCTAACGGTGCATTTCACACCAATGGATGCACACATTTTCAAACATGAGGCAAACATGTACCGTATTTTTCGCTCTATAAGATGCACCAGACCACAAGACGCACCTAGTTTTTGGAGGTGGAAAACAAGAAAAAATATATTCTGAATCTCAGAAGCCAGAACAGCAAGAGGGATCGCTGCGCAGTGAAAGAAGCAATGTCTCTTGCTATTCTGGCTTCTGGGATAGCTGCGCAGCCTGCATTCACTCCATAAGACGCACACGCATTTCCCCTTACTTTTTAGGAGTGAAAAAGTGAGTCTTATAGAGCAAAAAATACGGTATGTCTTATTTGAATTTGTTAGCTGCTTTTCTACTTAAACGTTAAGTCTCAAAGTACACAAAGTGAGTTCTGGGTTTCTGCCAACCGATATGATAATGGGAAAACCCAACAATGCTCCAGAATGGACTTTTGTCTAAATGGAGGTGATGTTTATGCATTCCCTTTGTGTTCACTACAGCTTCAACCGTGCAGCTTTTGCTGTTGATATGCGTATACCATTGATTTGCTGACTAGTCTTTCTATCTGATCATTATAGACTGCAACTTTTCGTCTATAATCTTTACACCGCCTGCTACTGTAGCAAGGAAAAAAAGGTGGGATGCAGAATAATTAACAGGTTCCCCGTATTGATATTTCCTGCCTAGCAAAAGGTAAGGTGTACCATTTGACAAGTAGGAGCCGTATTTTTTAGAGAAAAGTGTAAATAGGAGATGAATATACAATATTTAGTTCCTTAATATAAATTACTCGAGAAGAAATAGTATGTTGCCTTGGGGAAATCAGCAGCTTCTTCAATTGGATTGCTTCTGTCACCGCGTGGACGTCGTCTTGTTTGATGTCCTCCCACCATTCGTCTTGTATGGAGTCTTTTATCTAAATCCAAAGCAATGCAGTCATCACCAGGGCAATTCAATAATGGCTCCACAGGAGCTGTCATCCACAGTTTGCTATTCATCTTGTAAAGCCTTTTGAGTTTTCAAAGTGCCAACTAAGGTTGGTATTTCAATCACTTAAGGCTCTTTTGTATGTTCAAAACAGGTCTAAATTGAGGATGAACAGATATTACTGAAATATTCAAACTCATTGTGCTCTGGAGGTACCAGAGGCTAGTGTGGAAATGTCAAGAGGTAATTGGGCAGCCTGACCTTCCTTCAGTCTCAACAGCTTGACCAGCAGAACTTGAATCAACTTGGGCTCTAGTCCGTGGTACAGGACACACTACATTGCAACCCGGGAATCCCATAAGTACCTAGAGAAAATGCAACGATGAAAGCAATAATAACTATGGGTAGAGCATGGAGGTGACAATCGGTAAGATTGTCTCACCTCCACCCCCAACCCCTTAGCTATTTGAAATTTTAAGGCACATGCAAGCTTTCTGCAGCACAATGGTATGATAACACATATGGTCACGGAAATTCTAGTTGCATTTCTCTGTTCTGGGGAAAAAAAAGATTGAAGTGGCTTGTCGCTTCTTAATGACTGGTGCATTTGTGATGGCAAAAGTCTATCATGCCGGTTGCATAAAGTGGGAAATGAATATGACAGATGTCTCTCACACAAGAGAGAGAGAGAGAGAGAGAGAGAGAGAGAGAGAGAGAGAGAGAGAGACTGTTTTGAATCAAATGCGGTAAAAATCTTCTAGGTTTAGATGGGTTCAGGCATATTCAGTTACATAAGGCCACATACGAAAACATTGTTGTTTGCTGTGACTTCGCCAAAATAGGTTGCATCTCATCCCAAGATACTGTGTCAGTTCTATCAATGGAAGCATGCTGAGAACCACCCTTCCATAGATATAAATACACTCCATATTCACATATACAAGAAAATGAAGCTGCTACCAATCAGGGCCCCAAGACAGAATCTGTTTCCAGTATTGGAGATGGTGATGAGTCCTCAGCAATGGAACAGAGGCCAGTCCCTATGGTTTCTCCTCCTCCAGTTTCGCAGCCGTCCCTCCTTCCTGGTCTAACCCCTCTCCCATTGCTAGGGAATCTCTCTGCTCCATGGATGGGGCATGAACAGGGAACCAACAGGATGTCTGCCTCTTCCTTGGTCTCCAAAAGCACTGGAGTTGGGGGCCCGTTCTCCCACTCGGGCGACTTCCCACCCTCTGTGCTCTGTTCCTCCTCTTTCACATGTGACGGCAGCTGTCACTCAGCCCAAGGCTCAGTGGTTTAGATCACAGCGCCACCAACGTCCCCCAGATTATCTTAGGTGCATTGAAAATTATTAAATTTGTTGCAGCTGTATTTTACTCAGAGGGAGATACTTTTTGTGGTCAGCCTTGAGTATGATGCAACTTATCATTTGCTATTCTGTCAATATTACCCTATTACCTCAGAATCCCATGTTAATGTTTGAGATTAAAGTTGGGTCTCCGGTTTAGAAAGGTGAACCACCATTTTAGCATGTGGCAGTATTATCGGGAAGCTCAAGTATATTCCTAACAAATTCATCCCCAATAAACATTTATAAATAAATATATCTCCCACTGTTTTGTTCTTTTGTTGGCCGTGACACTTTTCTTAGTCTAATTAAGAACAATGAAAATGTAATACAAAGAAGATGTATTTCCTTTTAATAAACACAGAAAGAAAGGAAGACATTTACAGCCTTTTAAAATACAAGAGAGAGAGCGCTAAACATTAAAATGTAAGATACACATATAAAATTATTCAGGCTGAGTCGTATAAAACGGAATCTAAATTGAGCATATTTCAGTAGCATTGGGAAACCTCACCCCAGAGCTAATAATATAGTTGCAACAGAGTTTTATACACAAAGGAACATTCTGTGGCCTACTTTATTAAATACCTTGGAGGACTTTGTATGTATCCGTACATCTGAACAATGCAATTTATTAAGATGTCTTTCTCTTCTTTCTCGTCTGATGCCTGAATGAATTTTAGTTCTCTTTGTATCAAAAATAGTTATAAATAATGCAAATAGTATAAATACATCTTATTCAAAACGCCAGGCCTTCATATCACTCACCAGAAAAGAAAAGACGCAATCATTGATTTTTCCATTGTGATTAGTTATATCTGTTTCTCTTACTTTCCCCTTTCTCCTGATGAATAAGGCAATTTCATTGACTGCTATTATTTGCTGACTTGTAGACATTTTTAAAAGTGTGGAAGAGAACATACGAAATCATCCAGGATACATCTATTGGCCATTTCAGCTGGAACATTTAATGTTTTCCTATTTCCTAGACCTCTGGTAGCTGAGACTTTCCCCCCTTTAGTTAAAATGAGAGGCACATTACACACTTGTACCCCCAAAATGTTTACTTTTACAGAGTGTAAGAGTACAAGAATGACTCACTCCAGAGGAGCCCATTCCATTGATAACTTCATGGGATGCTATTTACGGCATGCTTTGTGGCTGGGAGGAACCAGAGAAGTAACTCCTGGAGAAACACAAAATGTAGCTTACTCTGTGTGCAAATATCTGATGTTATCTTTGTCCCCTCCAACTACAAAGAAACTTCACAAGCACGGCTAACCCAAGACACGCTGTTCTCCATATGCCCCTGCCCCAACGAGGGCCACCAAAACATCTTGCTGTAACACAACAATTCCTGTCAATCACTCCATCCCTACTGCTGCATATCTTTGACCTTCCGTATGTTGTTGGACTACAACTCCTGTCATCCCAGGTCATTGGCTATGCTTGCAGGGGCTGATGGGAGTTCTGGTTCAGCAAAATATTGGAAGGGCCAACTGTTCCCCATACCTGACAAGAGAGCGAAGAAGAAGAAGGAGGAGGAGGAGGAGGAGGAGGAGGAGGAGGAGGAGGAGGAGGAGGGGGAATTGTATCAAGGATCAACTCTGCCAAAGATCCAACATTTCAGTTGCACAGTGCAGTCCAATATATATTGATGCTAGTTTAGTGGGGTGTTATGTGCTACAGTTTTGTCACTCTAGGGAACATCAAGCAGCAGCAAAGGGAAAGCCAAGACCAGCTTATCCCTTTTGCTGGTACATGAAGCATTAACTACTAACAGAAGATTGTAGGGCAAGAACAAGACATCCTTTTCAGCTCTGCAGAGCCCCCTGGGCAAGATCAACTTCCAGCAGCTACCTGGCTTCAGCTGCTAAGGTCTGATTTATACCAGATATGGGCCACAGATAAAGCCCTTATCAGTGTATATCCGATTAGGCCTATATCATGTTTCTCCTTTCATACTTATTGTGTGCCCTGGCCCACTGTCTTGCAGCATCAGTGCGCCAACAGGGTCATGCCCACTCTGGATGCCAGTCGCTAGCGGTCTCATGTTACCTCTGAATAGGTCAACACTGAGACTGGGATCTCTTTGTGCAGCTCCACATTTCATGTGACTTGAATTGAAGGCAACTTCACAAACACACGCAGTTGGAGTCTAAAGGAATAAAAATGCTTCTGAAGACAGAGACAGTTACCCTCAATGCAGGGCCGGATTTAGGATTGATGAGGCCCTAAGCTACTGAAGGTAATGGGGCCCTTTATATGTCCAGCTGTCCTTTGTCAATGACAAATGGTCACTGTTTTTGTGTGTTGAATATATGCTATATGGTAATAAAAAGGTAAAGGGACCACTGACCATTAGGTCCAGTCGTGGCCGACTCTGGGGTTGCGGTGCTCATCTCGCTTTATTGGCTGAGGGAGCCGGCGTACAGCTTCCAGGTCATGTGGCCAGCATGACTAAGCCACTTCTGGGGAACCAGAGCAGCGCACGGAAACCCCGTTTACCTTCCCGCTGGAGCGGTACCTATTTATCTACTTGCACTTTGATATGCTTTTGAACTGCTAGGTTGACAGAAGCAAGGACCAAGCAACAGGAGCTCACCCCATTGTGGGGATTCAAACTGCTGACCTTTTGATTGGCAAGCCCAAGGTAACACTCTGGTAGGAAGGTAAACGGCGTTTCCATGCACTGCTCTGATGTCGGTGTTCCGTTACGCCAGAAGCAGCTTGGTCATGCTAGCCAAATGACCTGGAAAAACTGTCTGCAGACAAATGCCAGCTCCCTTGGCCTGTAAAACGAGATGAGCACTGCAACCCCAGAGTCGTTTGCGACTGGACTTAACTGTCAGGGGTCCCTTTACCTTTAACTGTATGTAGGTTTTATTTTATTTGGTTTTTTATCTTATATTTTGGAAATGTACATCCAGTTTTTTTCCTTTAATTGTTTTGGGGGCCCCCAAGAGAGTGGGGTCCAAAGCTATAGCTTCTTTACCGTATACGTAAATCCAGCACTGTTTCCCTATCCCCTTTTTATTCTTTTAACAACCACCTGTAAGTGGAGGGGGGCCTTAAGAAGGCAGATTGGCTGCCTCTATTCCCCCTTTTCTACTCCCCATTAGCAGCATAGCTGTGGCTGCAGGTGGGTTTCTCCACCAGTCCTCAGCAAGTGCCTTGCTAAGAAATGAGGAAATGGGATGGGTGCTGCCGATAAGTACCCCTGCCCCCAGAACAGTTCGAATCCATTTGACTCCACCCTGAAAATTACCAAAATGCTCCTCCCATATTTACTTCCCACAAATGGTGTGGGTGTGCACATGATGGATGCATTCAAATGTGATGTTTTGAGAATACAGTTCCCATCATCCTTGACCACTGGTCCTGCTAGCTAGGGATCATGGGAATTGTAGGCCAAAAACATCTGGAGGGCCGAGGTTGAGGAAGCCTGATTTAAAGGAAAACCAAGGAAGAAGTACTAGCACTTAAATTAATTTTGACTCATTGAGATCCATTGGACTAATCAACTTAGAATTAGGTACACGTGCATTAAGCGGCTTAGTCTTCTTTTATATAATGAATCACAGTATATTCATGAATTAAAGACCTAGTGTAGTAAGATTTAGGAATCTATGAGACTGACAGTGCAATCATAGGCATGTCTACTCAGAAGCAAGTCCCACTGAGTTTAATGGGACTTACTGTCAGGTACATGTGTAAAGGATCTCCACCTCAAAGAACAAAGAACCCAAAATGCAAGGGTATAGAGAAGTCTTAAATTCTGTAGGTTATAATTCAGAAGGTTGCATGGGGATAGGGTTGAACCACGCTTAAATTTAACAGATGCCAAAATATGGACACAGATGACTGAGTTGCCTTGATAACATAAATGTCTAATGAACTTGGGGGGGAAGCAATTCATTCCCAACTTATGAAGTGCTAATGCAGTCAAGGGCTATGCCATTAAAAGTAAATGGAACAGATTTAATTTCCATGGAATTATTGTTAAAGGCAATCTGATCTGTTCTTAAATGATACTCCTATTAGAAAAGACATAAATAACACCCATTTGTCACTGCAGATGAACGATGGGTTAAAAAAGAAAGAAGGAATGGAAGGTAGGAGTTCTTGAAGAGTGAAATATGCACCACTGAAGAAAATGCTAATTAGGATCTGGAATAAATTATATTGCATCCCAAACCACATGGGTAAATTGGTTTGAGAGATAATAGAAACTGTTGGAACTGCACTGGAAGTCTGAGACGATTAGAAACATCTGTTGTAGGAGTGCAAGGCAGTTTAAATATTGTGTTGAAAAATATCAATACTGAATGGAACAATCAAAGGTGAAGTAAAGGTCAGATTTTGAGACTCAGGATCATGACACAAAACATGAGAGAGCGAAGCAAATGGTAATATAGTGTTGCCCTGGAATAAGACTTGATTTCTGCATCAAGCAAAATGGCTTGCCTAAAACTGAAGGAAGTGGGAGTTTTGCCATTTAGGGATGTGCAAAACCCAGCTAAGAAATTATGCTGCTATTATGTAAAGTGCTTGTTTCTCCCTTGATGTGTTTTGCCTGAGCAGGAACTCCCAACATGACTTCAGGATTGGTGGCCACCTTCTGCAGAACTTCCCAGAGAAAGTCCATTTGCCTTAACAGAGCTCTTTACTTCCCTCAAAATTATTCACCCTTGTCACAGAAATTCACCTTGAAACTCACCAGATGTGGTTTAGTCATGCTGGCCCCATGACCTGGAAAGCTGTCTTAGGACAAACGCCGGCTCCCTCGGCCTGAAAGCAGAGATGAGCGCAGCACCCCACAGTCAAATTCAACTGGACTTAACTGTCCAGGAGTCCTGTACTTTACCTTTACCTTGTACCACATCTCACACTGTTTAGGAAGGTCTTCAAACCTTCTGGAGCAGGGAGATGGGAACTGGCAAAATAGCATTTCTCCTGCATGCAGTAGAGCATCTCATAGGCCAAGTTCCACAGAAGGAGAATCTGGATACAATCCCTTGTATTTTATTGCATAAGGAATTTCAGCTCTTGGAAAGGTGGCCTAAGACTTTTGTTGTTGTTGTTCTTTCTTTTTTTAACATTTAGAAGAATCAATTAACATTTTTCTTAGGTTGTACCACTTTGGATTCAAGTGGAGAATCTCATTTTTAAAAATGTTCCTCCATGAAAAATCATTCTTGTACATGAAGGGGGTGGGATTAATAGTATTTTGGCAAATAGACTAGACAGAACCTTCCACTCTGACATGCTAATTTTCTGGGTGCAAGGAGTTTTTGAGAGGAGTGCTTGAACATTAAAGCCCTTTATATTAGCAGCCTGAAGTGGTAAAGTCAAGGCAAAGTGTGTTTATTGTGGATTGGTGAATCTGTCAATTTCAGTTCCTCATTTCCCCCATTCTTCACATTTCCAGTTCTGCACGTTTTCACATCAGTTTACAAATTATTTTTTTAGGTCCTCATGACAATTTGTTGGCATTTTAGTACAATTTCCCCAAATATCCACATTTCCCTATAGAGTTTTGCCAAACATCCACACTTTTGCAAGCAATTTCCCTGAATACAATGATACAATGCATTTTTAATGTTATTTTCATGAACATATGTTTCTTTATGCACAAATTTGTATTTTTGTACACATTGCTTGGTTGGAAAATAGCACGGCAAAATTCAGAAACGTAGGAATCTTGAAGCATGACTCTGTTTTGGTTCACACGTTGTTTCATGAAGTTTGAATTAGGGAGGTTCACTTTTCAATGCAAATTAAATAAAATTTCTTCACCACTCCACCACTAACTGACTTGCATGTTCCCATGTGGGCTGATGAGGGCAATACAGTTATTTCTCAAAAGCATTATCACCACTGTTTTCCAATATAATAAAATAGGTAGAATTCCTCAACACAATGAAGAACAAAGTCAACCAAATGAGAAGACTGTAATGACCAGTCTGTGGATTTTCTTGTTCTTCCGTGCACTGTTATCTTTGAATTATGAGTTTGGAATCCTGACTTCAACCAGGTTGTTTTGCACAAGAGTAAGTTCTCCTGAATATGGTCTATGGTTTTCAAGGTCTAGGGAGCACTTTCTATAATAATAAATCTTACAGACTTTTCTAAGAGCAGTAAAACTGCACAAGAGAAGGGGGCTAGAACTTCTACAAGGGAGAGGTCAACCATAATAGTGGCCTTGGGACCAGACGCAATGTTCCATATACTTTATCCAGCACACCAAGAAAATAAAAGCAGCATGGAGCAGGCTAGGGTTCAGTAGCAATCACCTCCCTTAACAATCATGCATTAGCTGATGAGAATCCAAATGACTTATTTCACCATATGGATACATCCTACCTACACCATATGTAGGATGTATTAATTTCGCCATATGTACACATCCTACACAAACTAAACGGCCTCGGTCCAGTATACCTGAAGGAGCGTCTCCACCCTCATCGTTCTGCCCAGACACTGCGGTCCAGCGCCAAGGGCCTTCTGGAAGTTCCCTCACTTACAGGCAGAGGGCCTTCTTGGTAGTAGCACCCACCCTGTGGAATGCCCTCCCACCAGATGTCAAAGAGAAAAACAACTACCAGACTTTTAGAATACATCTGAAGGCAGCCCTGTTTAGGGAAGCTTTTAATGTTTAACAGACTATTGTATTTTAATATTTTGTTGGCAGCCATCCAGAGTGGCTGGGGAAACCCAGCCAGATGGGCGGGGTATAAATATATTATTATTATTATTATTATTATTATTATTATTATTATTATTATGCCTTGCACAGCCCCTTTGGCCCCAATGAGTCAGTATCAGCCACTTTAGGAACCCCTACACTAAAGGGCTATCAGTGTGGTGTAGTGGTTAAGAGCGGTGGACTCGTAATCTGGTGAACCGGGTTCGCTTCCCCACTCCTCCACATGCAGCTGCTGGGTGACCTTGGGCTGGTCACACTTCTCTGAAGTCTCTCAGCCCCACTCACCTTACAGAGTGTTTATTGTGGGGGAAGAAGGGAAAGGAGAATGTTAGCCACTTTGAGACTCCTTAGGGTAGTCATAAAGCGGGATATCAAATCCAAATTCTTCTTCTTCTTATCAAACGCTAAGTGGCGTTGGTATTGTTGGTTCCAGGGCACTGCATCTTTTGCTTTTTCATAGGTTTTGACGATTACATTAATGTCCTATAAGCAGCAAAAGAGGCTAACTGTTTGATTTTGTATTAGGGACACAAGAGTTAAGGTTCAGCTGTACATTTGCTTCACACTTGAGGCTCACAATGTTCCTTGCATTTGGGGCCAGAACTTATTTCTCCCCACCCCTGCAACCAATAATTTGACTGCTCATTCATTTTTGCTCCTATATTTAGCATGCAGCATATGAGAGATCTGATGTTACCTGTGGTGGTGCTCATAGGGTGGCCATATGTCCTACTTTACGTTGGTCAGTCCTCGGTTTGAAGGTTTGTCGGAGGACAGTCCTCTGTTTGAAGGTGTTGTCTATTTGAAGAGCTGTCCAGGCCAAATCCTGCTGAAAGATGAAGTGCTTTTACATGTAGGGGAAGTCCATGACTCACCAATGGTTTGAGACCAATTGGCTACCCTCACCTCATTTAGCCAACCAGTTGAACCCATTCCCGGGGTGTGGCTGTTGTCAGATGCTAACGGCTTCTAGGATCCACAGGTGAAAAATGAGTGCAGGCTGGGGAACATAGGTGGGCAAACTACATCAGAAGGTGCATGATGTGCCCCCCATCAGAGGTATCACCCCTCCTCATGTACCCCATAAACACTTCTATGGGGTACTGTTCTTCATTGTAAAGTACAGCAATTATCACAGCAATTATTATTTCTAAAATATGAAGATATACCTATAAATTAGCATATGCAGATTCCATGGAAATCTGTGTCGTCTTTTGTCCTCTTTTTTAGTGACACTTTCCCTCTTTTTTGGTAATGCATGCACAACCGCCCTAGGTGCTCATTCTTTACTCCTGTTATATAATTACGGCACACTGCGGCCCCAATTGTGCAGGTTAATTTGAGATGAAGAAGGGAGAAGGGGGGATGAGAAGGTTCAAGGATCGCAGCAAATTATTTGTCAAACAATCATAGAGGATTAATGTTTGAGTTTGAATTAAAAAAAGTTAAAGTTACCTTCAGGCTTTTCAAAATTTTAAGTCTCTCTCTCTCTCTCTCTCTCTCTCTCTCTCTCTCCCTCCCTCCCTCCCTCTCTCTCCTCCAACTTGCAAACAGGAGGGATGGAGTTTTCCAGCTGGTAGGCCTGAGGCCAGAGAGAGAGAGAGAGAGAGAGAGAGAGAGAGAGTTGCCTGACCAGGCCAGTAGCAATAGCAGCTCTGCTAATAATGGGTCTCTTAAATGAATTATTCTAGACTTCTCTTTTTTGGCAACTCAACAAACATTAATAATTCTGTTGTCATAGTCTAAGGGCAAGAGTGACAGTTACAGAGCCCTTTGCCTATGGCTCATCAGTCAAAGTCAAAATTGTTGGTTGCCGTGGGCTTGTTGGATGTATAGGAGTCGTGGGAGGCACCAGCTGGGGAACCCCTAAGGGAATCCCCCAGGGCAAGAAGGTTCAAAGCCAGGGGACTGGTGGTGGGACAATGATGAGTGGTCAGAGGGAGAAGAGGGAGCAGACTGGAGGAGGAGGTGTCAGAAGCTGGAGAGACAACAGGGTTTAGCGAGCAGGAAGAGACTATGACAGAGAGCAGTCCAGAATCAGGGGAAGAAGTAGAGGCTGGAGAGGAAGGGGCCCAAGAGGCAGACATGAGGTAGGCAGCTGAAGAAGTCAGGGAGTTTCCCCATCCTGCTGTGACTTGCTACCCTTCCAGCTGGTCTCCCAGAACACAAAGAGAAATGAAGAACAAAGAGAGACAAGGCGAATGAGCCTTGGGCTGCTGGTGAAGGAACCAGGGTAGGCGCTTTAGACAGTGGGGTGAAGACCTTTACTCCTTACAACTGCCTCACTGGGGCAAGACCTACTGGGGAGAGTTCCTAGGCCTGTTTGGGGTCCTTTTTATTCAATTGACACTGGATGTTTTATTGCTGACCTCTCCCTAACTCTGGCTTCTGGCATTGGTGTTTGTAAAATTCAAAATAGAGCCACTGTCCAAAATTAGTTGCCAGTCGAGGATCTACATTGTGAGGCCTTCTTACAGTTCCCAGCTAGCTCTCTTGCACAGATAAATGTCATGCCATGTTTATACTCAGCACAGTGACTGTCATGTAGTTCTATCTAGACTTCAGGCACCAGGCATGCCTGCAACCCTGGAATCCAATGGGTTTAGGCTTGACCAATTCTGCAAAGGGTGTGGGCAGATTGGGAATATCAGACTGGTTCTACACTGAACATCTTTGCAAACTTCCATTCTGCTGAGTATCAGCAGCATTTGAGGAACAGCGTCGCTGAAGCAATATCATGCTTTCTTGCATCATTTATAAATGCGTCTTATTCAAACCACTTAGTGTTAATTTTGATTTTCATTTCATCTCTTTCATCAACTGGATGTCAAGATGATGTCTCTATTTCTGGTGCATAAAGCAAATGTGGAAAGTTTCTCTGTGGATACCTTTTAAATAAATTCTCTCTTTTGCCTGAAGAGAATTAGATGTTGGCTTTTGACCTCTATTAATTTTTTTAATTTAATAGTTCTCTGCATGCATTAATAAATATTATTACCCATACTTTGTACTCCTGCATTTCCATTTCCTCTTCCCCAAAGCTTTCTCATCCATTGCAGCAGGTACCCAGTTGGAGAGAAGATTAGCAAAAGCAGAGCGAATAAATATACAGAGATTCAAGACCAGGAGTTCACCTCCTCATCAAAAACAAACACAGAGATCTTAGTAAGTCTCTATCTTTTTATAATTGACGACTTTGCAAAAAAAGAGAAAGTAATTATAAATGAAATTACTATCTAAAAGGCTTGTTGTGCAAAATAACATTGTTTTCAAATAATTTATTCCCTTGGGAAGGCTGTTTAAAGGCAATTCCCATGAAACATGGTTGTGTGATTACAGACTCAAACATGCAATTACAACGGTCATGTGAAGTTTAATCATGTAATTGCAGAAATCATGTGATGAATCTATAACCCTAGACTGAAGATCCAGGTCACATAGTTTTTACCTGAAAAGATGGTTTGCACTATTGGGGAATGACTGGCCTTCCTTCAGAATACAGACTTGCAACCCAAGTCCCATATAGAAGCACTCATAAAGAGACACAAACACAAACAAGTGGCCCAGATGTCTGCAGATGTTTGTCCAAAGTGCTGAACAGCCACAGTTCTTTATAAGAGTGATGTCATCAAGTGAACAATTGAGAAATATAAACCATGGCTTGAAACTGAGCAGATCTATACTCTGCAATGATTTGCATCGTTTCCCACCCATACTTTCTCTGTGCAATCTTACAGGTACCCAGCTCTCTCTGCTTAAAGACAAATGGGCCTCCTCCCATAGAATGCGGTGTTTTTATACTGTCAAAATTAAAAGGGCCTTGCCCCCTTTTAGATATAAATTATAGTAGTAGCAGCCAATCAACATCTGGTGAGATTCAGGGCACTTGAATACCTTAGTTATTTCCCCCTGGTATAACAGGGTCCATGTTTTTAAACCTTGTCTGTTTAACTGTTACATCTAGGCTATAAATAGTTCTAGTCACTACCCTTCATGCATTCACATGCCTGTGGTTTATGTACGTTGGCTTTATTTTATGTCTGTATTCATTTGATATGATTTACATTGTATATGGACTATGTATATGGTCATTAGACCCTATTTGATGTCACTGTATTTTTTAGAATCATGTATAACCAATAATGATAATAGTAATCATCATCATCATCAGTGTCTTTTCTGGGCATACGCAGGCGTACGCATACCCCTAAACATTTTGTGAATCATTGAATCATCTGGTTACTCCTGATCATCACAGATCTGTAGTCAATCCCAGCCCCCTACCCAACTGTACCTGTGGGTTACACGTTTGCAAATATGTACTTGTTGCATTCATAAACTGTGAAGTAGCCCTCATTACTTGCTCAGATAACCTCCCAGGGGAATATTCCCTTCCTCCAGTATCTCATCGCAGGCTGAACAATTGCTTTGCTGCACACTTCGCTTCAGCATGTATCAAATTCTACACGACCGTGGCCAAATTTTTATTTGTGTGAAATAGTCCTTAGTGCAACCATAGATTTATATATCACAGCCGCCACATAGAGTCAACTACATAGTAGCGACATTGCTAATGCTATAGATATTGTCCATAGCTAATAGCCATGGTGCACAGGAACAATGAATTATAAAGACCCTAACACAGAGAAGGTTGGTCATGCTTAAATCCCATTAAAATTAATGGAACAAGGTAGTAATAAATAATGCTTGTGCTTTTCTGCCTGTGGTGTTAGTTCTGTGATGGCCCATTCACATCTGTAGGTGATCATTGAATGTTTTCCCTGCTTCTTTATTTTGCCATGAACTTGTTATATCACTCTTTTTTTTATTGTGTGAGCTACCCTAAGAATATTTAGATTGAGGAGTGGTATAAGCATTCTTAAAATAGGTGAATAAAAATAAATAGTGATCACTTGATATTGCCATTGTAAGATGATCAACATGCAGGTGGAAACTGCAATGATCTCATTGAAATCAGATGGCTTCAGCATTTCTGACTAGGGAACCAATTATAACTTTGGATAACAGGTTCTTGTTACCGATGGGCAAATGTTAGGCCTTTTGACACGGAAGGCAAACTGTTGCAGAAGACATCTTCCTAAGTTTGCTTATAGGATCGTAAAGTCTGAAGGTAGCTAACCCACCTTCCTGTCTCAAAGGCTCCTACACATGAAGGAGAGAACAAGCAAACTACCAATAGATACTTCCAAGCACCAACGTTAAGTCAAGAAGACTCATCCCAACAATTCAGGCCTCATGTTGCAAAAGAAAGTGATGGACACAATTTCCTTTTCTTACCCATGTTTCCTGGGTCCATTCTTGCCAGTGTCCTTTCTGTCAGTATCCTGACAACACAGAGTTCACCCCTCTTCCCTAATGCCTATAGCCTTGGCCTCCAAGTTACCCTGCTAGTGTCCTTGGTTCACCTCTTCCATCCCAACCCTCTCAATGAACTCTCCTACCTGCAGGGAGAACCTGGGGCAGGATGTACATTCGAGGGCCTTCACAGTACCTTGTGTCAAGTGTCATTATATGCATATTTCTTTGCATTATATGCAAAGTAAGTATGCATATAATACTTTTTTAAAAAGCCGTATATGACATCAGAATGTCAATATTTTATGACTACAGTTAAAAAAGCTACAGTGACAAACTGCATTAAGAATATTTGAAAAAGCTATATTCTTTTCTACTTTTATTGTCAGCAAATTCAGAGGTGCGACTATCAAAAGACATTTCTCTCAGAAGATCCTCTTCTATGGATAGAACAGATTTTCACTTTAGCACTGCAGAATGTAGCTTGTTTTTAATAAAGGCTAATTAGAGAGCTGGATAAAGGTGGGCAGCTATGGTAACATTTGGAAAAGCTTCAACCAGGTCCATCCTGTAAATTATCTTCAAACTGCTGTGTGCCGTAGTCTCAGATCCATTGCACCCCCCTGCAGCATCTAAGAAATTATTATAATGTTTTTGTTCAGAGGACAGAGAAATGTGCAGATCTTACTAAAAATTCTGCACTCTTTTCCAGTGTATCATGATTTTGGGAAGAATGGTCCAGTCTTGCCAGGAATCCAAATAGAATCACAAATTCATTGTAAGCTTTAGCATACTCTGTAGATAGCTTTAGCTTACTGGATCCAAATTCTGTGACTAGCTTTAGCATACTCAGGAATCAAAGATTTTATGTCTCTTTTGTCGAAAATGTTGGTTTCCATTTTTAGGATCCAGGAGTGCTTCTCCAGTTACATTTGAATTTTATACCAAGGCATTGTAGGATGTTTCCACCCTGAATTTGCCTCTACTTGTTAGTTTGCAGTCACTTTCCATCTAGGGAAAGTGATTTGCATGTTGAGACCCTGAAACCACCCCCTCGTCAAAGAATGGGACACAAGGACACAGATATTAGGTTAATGTTATTGGGCAAATTTAGGCCACAACTTTATTGGTTACAGAACATGAGCGGTATTGGCTTAGGCATTGGAATTGACCTGACTATATCTGACTCCTGCCCGTCATGCAGGGAGTCTGGTACGGGTCAACCACCGGTAGGGGGAGCCCCGTCAATGCAAACCAACTCTAGTTCCCCCAGGGTTCCCGACGGGGTCGTGCCATGGCCCGAGCCCAGCCCTGGACTTTGGACAAGATCCACACCTCTGGATTCCTTTAATGGAATACCTTTAAGTTTGGAGGGGCAGGTGATGGCCACACCTCACCTCCCCCATCATAAGGTCAACCAATGCCAAACCGCCAAACCTTACAAAGTTGTGATGATTGCTGCGAGATAGGTGAAAACCAAATGGCCCATGCCGATCCGCCAAGTGGAAAAATTCTTACCAACGGCGACCAACCACAGTCCATAGCAAGGCCAATGTCAAAACCTGCAAACTAGGGAGGGCAGGCGGGAGATTGAGGAAGCAAGACAAGAGAAAACTCTCTGGTTCACGCCTCTGTTTAAATGGGGACGTGGCTGGGAGCCTCCGGGTGATGAGGGACTCTGTCACCAGCCCCTGGAGGGTGTGCTCCAATGCAACTCCTCCCCACTGTTAAGTGGAGCAGATTTGCATCTCCAAACTATTGATCTTTCATTTGAATATGTGGATTCCACTTGATTACTCGTTTTTTGGGGCTCTTTTTCAAATTCTGCAGAGTTGCTCCACATGCCATGGATAAAGATGAAGATGGAAGAAAGCATCCTGCTCCCACCCCAAGCCAATGTCCACCCAGCCCTGTCCCCTGCTCACCTGTTGATTGGATAGTAAAGGTAAAGGGACCCTAACCGTTAAGTCCAGTCATGGACGACTCTGGGGTTGCATGCTCATCTCATTCTATAGGCTGAGGGAGCTGACGTTTGTCCGCAGACAGCTTCTGGGTCATGTGGCCAGCATGACTAAGCCACTTCTGGCGAATCAGAGCAGCACACGGAAACACTGTTTACCTTCCCGCCGGAACGGTACCTATTTATCTACTTGCACTTTTTGGGGTGCTTTCGAACTGCTAGGTAGGCAGGAGCAGGGACCGAGCAATGGGAGCTCACCCCATCGAGGGGATTTGAACCACCGACCTTCTGATCGGCAAGCCCTAGGCTCTGTGGTTTAAACCACAGCACCACCCGTGTCCCGTGTTGATTTGATACATGGGTGGTTTTTTTTCTGAACGTATCTGAGCTAGTCATAGTAGTCATCCACAGTAAACATTTTAAAGGGTCCCTTTGCCTTCTTGTGAGCTTCCCATTGGTATCTGTTTGACCATTGTGGAAAAGAGGATGTTGCAGTGATGCAAGAGGGTAATTCTTATGAGGTTAAGCTGTCATTGCTCCATGTGTTCAAGGAATGCACAGAGATGGCAGTTTCTGCTCCAGTTCTGCACCCATTCATGCAAACTCCCACAGGGGCCCTGGTCAAATGGCATATGTAGATGGGATGTGAATGGGAAATCCGACATTTGTTCATTGAGTATGAGGAGGAGCAGGCCTAACATCTAAAAGGGTGCATTGATCAGTGTCGAGGACCAGTTGAACACAGAGGAATGGTGGGAGGAAGCAGCTGGGGAACCACCAAGAGAAGAAGGCTCAGAGCCCAAGGAGTGGTGGTGGGACAATGACTGGTTAAAGGGAGAAGACTGGGGGGGGCAGTGTTGGAAGACGTAACAGGGAGTTGGGAGAGTTTGTGGCAGAAAGAAGTCCAGACTCAGAGACAGAAGCTGAAGCAGGAAAGGAGGGAGGCCAAAAGGCAGAGATGTATTCCCTTCCCCCCGGTGCAAAAAGCTCCCCTCTCCCCCTAGTCTCCAAGAACCAGGAGAGGCATGAAGAGAGTGGAGACAAAGTTAACTTCATGCAGGCGCAGTTTCAGATTGCTTGGGGGAAACCCTGAAGAGGAGGGGACAGGCAGCTATGGGGAGTCAGGGACCTTTAGTCTTCATAACTGATGAGGCTGTATTTTAATGTTTTAATGTTGTATTTTAATCTTGTTTTTAAGTTGTATTTCAATCAACTTGTTTTTATATCGGGTGTTAGCTGCCCTGAGCCCGGTCTTGGCTGGGGAGGGCGGGGTATAAATAAAAATTATTATTATTAACTGCTTCATAGGACACTGAGGTCCAGCTCCGAGGGCCTTCTGCCAGTTCCCTCACTGCGAGAAGTGAGGTTACAGGGAACCAGGCAGAGGGCCTTCTGGGTAGTGGCACCCACCCTGTGGAATGCCCTCCCACCAGATGTCAAAGAAATAAACAACTGACTTTTAGAGGACATCTGAAGGCAGCCCTATTTAGGGAAGCTTTTAATATCTGGTGAATTTTTGGATTTTAATATGTTGCTTGAAGCCTCCCAAAGTGGCTGGGGAAACCCAGCCAGATGGGTGGGGTATAAATACATTATTATTATTATTATTATTATTATTATTATTGCAAGATCTATTGAAGAATTGCCCTGTTCATTAGGTCTGACATTCCTGTGGAGATCCTGCTTTTTCTAATAAAGTGTTAACTTCACTTACTTCATGTGAATTAGCCTAATAATAAAATTTCATAAAATGTGGGCATCTTCTCACATTACATGCTGTAGGTATACATGTAAGGTGTATTAAATGTACACTTAAAATATCAGGTGCAAATAAGACAAAGAGATGACTGAAAGCTTATACCTCACTCGTCAGGAAGTCAAGACTGGCTGTGGTTCCCCATTGAGTGTACGCATGGAAACACATCCAGACCTATTGCTGCGCATGTAGAAAACAAGGTCAACGGAATGCTTCTTCAGCACCATCATGAACTGTGGTGTTTGCCTCCTAGGTGTGTGACATCATACTGGGTTCATAAGGAAAGGGCTAACTAATTGTAAAAATGACTAACCAATGGGAACC
Source organism: Podarcis cretensis (assembly GCF_951804945.1). Lineage (NCBI taxonomy): Eukaryota > Metazoa > Chordata > Lepidosauria > Squamata > Lacertidae > Podarcis > Podarcis cretensis. The sequence goes on along the minus strand of NC_137178.1, from coordinate 70,661,546 downwards.
CAAGGGGCAGAGTTAACCGTGTATAAGGCTTTAAGCACAGAGGTTTTTGGGGAGAGTTAGAGTTGTTGAGAAGACAGTCTGGAGTTAGAAGAGACAGAGAAGATAAGCCTGTGGGTTGGGCTAGTCTGGTGTGAGAGAGGGAGAGAATCTGTTAAGAGGAGTCAGTCAAACAGTTGAGATAATCAGTCAGAAGGTATTAAGAAGGTATAGACCGGTAAAGAAACTAAAGTTAAGATACTGACAGGAGTATTATCTGAGAAACCATAAACTTGTTAATGTTTGTAAAATAAACTTGGTTTTTTTGGTTCACTTTTAACAACTGTCTGGACTCAGTGTTTTACCAGAGAGTAACTGGTTGGTGGCAGCGTGGAAGCGATCAGAGTGGTGGCACAGGAATCAAGAGACCGTTAAACGTCCAGGGACCCTGTGTGATCACCACACAAGATCAACCAAATGCTACTTCAGCACCATCATGAACTGCTCCCAGGGCTGGCCCAAGACATTTTGGCACCTGAGCAGAACCACAAAATAATATTTCCTCTGCCCAGGAAGAAGGGTGAGTGAAGATCTGCTGTCCCTGTGGGTCCTGCCTCACCTTGCCTCATAGGTGGGCCAGCTCTGATTACCCCATCAGGACCCTTAGTCTGCAATCCTATGTATATGGGACTATACTGTACGAAATTTGCAGGGATTTACTTCAGGGTAAACAATGCATGGAATGGGACTAATTGGGTGACATATTTACCATTCATTCTGATTTTCGTTTCTTCTAAACAATTGTACATGTTAATAATAAGAATCCAAACAGCTGCTGGGTAATTTATTAACAACTGCTAATATTGATTCACTTTTGTTCGAAGCCTCCAGTGTTGTGACATCGAAGAAGTAAAGGAGTCTACACTGGAAACCAACGGCGAGGCAAAAACATTGATCATACAGGAACAATTGAACCCTCTAGTGGAATCAACCCCACACTGCAATTGTCTGTTTATGGTGGCTTCGAATTAGCAATGCAAAAATAAATACAAATATCTTTAGCGTGCTGTATAGCACAGCAGTTTGGTTTTTCTGCAAGACAACAAAGGTGTGCAATTCAGATGTTCTTAACTTTATTTCTTAAAGGACAGATTCTTTCCTTTCAAAATGACGACAGAAAGGAAGTCCTGCAAACTTCTTCCCAAACTGCTACTTCTACACTTCCCAGCTGGGTTTGTTTGTTTTGCATCTTTCATGTTTCTAGGCTCCTCCTTGGCCAAGGAGCCCCTTTTTGCATATTCTGTGACATTTCACTGTTTGCTGAAAATAAATATATGCCCTACATCATAAAACAGTCATATTAGGCTTAGGCCATTCTTGTGGGCACCCCACAGGCATTTGGTTGGCCACTGTGAAAATAGGATGCACTATACAATACAATAGGGACGCGGATGGCACCGTGGGTTAAACCACAGAGCCTAGGGCTTGCCGATCAGAAGGTCGGTGGTTCGAATCCCAGCGATGGGGTGAGCTCCAGTTGCTCGGTCCCTGCTCCTGCCAACCTAGCCGTTCGAAAGCACGTCAAAGTGCAAGTAGATAAACAGGTACCGCTCTGGCAGGAAGGCAAAAGTTGTTTCCGTGCGCTGCTCTGGTTTGCCAGAAGTGGCTTAGTCATGCTGGCCACATGACCCGGAAGCTGTACGCCGGCTCCCTTGGCCAATAAAGCGAGATGAGCGCTGCAACCCCGGAGTCGGTCACGACTGGACCTAATGGTCAGGGGTCCCTTTACCTTTACAATACAATGCAATGCAATGCAATGCAATGCAATAGAATACTGGAATATGTAAATGTTTCTTGGATTGTCCTTAAATTGTCCCGCTACACTTGCCATCCACGCCACACCCTTTGAGAACCACCACAGTAGAAGGAGAATCGAATACACTCTTGATTTGGAATGGCTTTTAAAAAATTATTATTTAAAGAAAATTACCTTTGTAAGTTGAAGCTTGCTAGAATGCTGTAAAATCCTTTCTCAAACTCTGGTCCCCAGCTGTTGTTGGACTACAACTCCCATCATCCCTAGCTAGCAGAACGACCAGTGGTCAGGGAGGATGGGAACTGTAGTCCAACAGGGTCTGGGAACCCAAGGTTGAGAAAGACTGGATTAGAATATGGGCCGCTTCACACATAAAGGAGCAGCTGTGGCTTTTTAACTGTAGCTTTGATGTATGTGTGAGGGAAACACATTTATCAGGCAGGTACATGCATCTCAAACCTAAACAAGACAAGATGAATCTCCCTGGTGATTGGATTTCATGTGTTTTAAAGTTAGAAGTTGCTGCTAGGATCCTCTGAAATGGACTGAGACCCTAGATCCTTGAGAGGGTGGTTATAACTCTCACCCTATGCTGTTTCTCCCCGTTGAATCTGTTGCCCTTAAAGTCCTTACTTTCCTAACAAGGGAAAGCACAGTTACCACATGGGAGGCAGGAGTGCATGCAACTGTCTGGCAGGTGTGTACTCATAGGAAACCCATCACTAAATATGCATGAAATGGCCCTAAGCCTTTTAAGAATCACTTCTCTTTTTTGGCAGTGTCTTTAGTATATGCAGAAAGTTGACAAGGCTGTTCGCCTCTGACCCAAATATGGCTCTTTATTTTTTTAAAGAGCTGTATAGATGATCGGCTCAGCAGCTGCAGGTTCTTCTTTCGCAGTGGCGGTAAAAAGCTGCCCTTCCTTCCTGAACGCCTCCCCACCCAATCAATGCTAAAAATTCAGAGCATCAAAAGAACTTTTCTAAGAAAGATGGCAATGAAAAATAGCACACTTGAATGAAACAGAATTAAGAAAGAAGTCATAGATCACAGAGCTGGCATAAAGCTCTATTACTTTCAATCCTTCCTTAAATCCCATTTCTTGCACAAGCAATTCCTCTTTTCCTACCCTGGGACCAGCAATGTTGCTTGCAGTCTGAACTGTCCATGTGAAAACATTATTTCCAAGTGCTTTTTTTTAAAAAAAGCACATGGCAGAATTTACCCAAACAGGGTAAATGTGTTCTATACCTTGATTTACTTACCCAATTTTATGGCTAGGGCATACGTTTAAAAAGCAAATATGTTGCACAAACTCATTTTCAGTGCCCTGGTGCTGTTTTATTAGCAACTTTTTTAGAAGTCCGAATATTTTGACCAGAGAACCGAATCCTTGTAATTTGCCACTCACCTTTCTCCGATGAAAATAGGGATGTCCTATTCCATTATTAAGGGACACAGGTGGTGCTGTGGGTTAAACCACAGAGCCTTGGGCTTGCCGATCAGAAGGTCGGCGGTTCGAATCCCTGGGTGGGGTGAGCTCCTGTTGCTTGGTCCCTGCTACTTCCCACCTAGCAGTTCAAAAGCACGTTAAATAAATAGGTACCGCTCCGGCAGGAAAGTAAACGGCTTTTCCATGCACTGCTCTGGTTCGCCAGAAGCGACTTAGTCATGCTGGCCACATGACCCGGAAGCTGTACGCCAGCTCCCTCGGCCAATAAAGCGAGATGAGCGCCGCAACCCCAGAGTCATCCGTGACTGGACCTAATGGTCAGGGGTCCCTTTACCTTTACCTTTATTCCATTATTATTATTATTATTATTATTATTATTCCCTGCCTATCTGACTCGCTTGCCCCAACCACTCTGGGTGGCTTCCAACATACATAAAACATAAGAAAACATTAAACATTAAAAACCTTCCCAATACAGGACTGCCTTCAGGTGTCTTCTAAAGGATGTATAGTTAGTTATTTGCTTGGCTTGGGGGGTCACATAACTACATACCCTCCGATGAAAATAGGGACATCCTAGGGAAAAGCAGGACATTCAGGATCAAATCAGAAACTGGGACGTCTTCTGTAAATCCAGGGCTGGAAAACAGGGACACGTGGAGGGTCTGAGATTTTCTAGTGGGTGTCTTGCTACCGCTCTTGTGTGTAAGAAGATTTCGGTGGAAGGCTCCAGGCTCTCATATTTGGAATTGGTAGCAGGCAGTGTGTGGTGTTTCTGGTGGGGGGATGACTGGATTATGAAACCATCCCTCAGCGTTATCACCCCCAGAATCAGGCATATATTTTTTAAAATTGTCACACGAACTTAGAATGCAAACTTTTCCAACCTGCATTTGAGTTTATATTTTGAATATGAACGCTTATCATGACCTTTGGGTGCCTTGGCATCTGTGTTAGAGCTTTGGTTTTGCTAGGCATCGTCAACCAGAAGAGCCAAGGCAGGGCAGTGATTAAAGTGTTGGCTTTGGACTGGAGACTTGGCTTCAGTTTCTCACTCAGATTCAAAGCTCACTGGGTGACCTTGGGTAGCCAAACCTACCTGGAAGGGTTTCCCCCAGGAAAGATATAACAGGAGAGAAACCTACATATGCAGCTTTGAGTCTTTGATCGAGTATGGGCAGGAAACAAATATGGCAAAGGAAGCAATTCATATCTAGAGACTGGGAAACATGTTTCTTGACAGAGAAGCAATTGGAAAAGGTACTGCTTGTACAAAGCCCTAGCGTCTTGTAGCTGAATGACAGAGCACATGCTTAATAACAATAACAATAAAATTCGATGCTGCCCTTCCTCTGAGGACAACAGGGCAGTGTGCAAAATAAAAACACAAAAATGTATACCATAGTAACAAACAGAACAACACCCCACAGTTTGAAAGGCCTTAGATTGTTTAATTAGCCAAAAACCAGGGAGAAGAGGTGTGCTTTTGCCTGGTACCTAAAGATATGCAATGAAGGTGCCAGTCGAACATCCCTGGAGAGAGCATTCCACAGATGGAGAGCCACCACAGAAAAGGCCCACTCTTGTACTGCCACCCTCCTTACCTCTTGTGGAGGAGGCACACGAAGATGGGCCTCAGATGATGATTGTGGGATCTGGGTTGGTTCGTTTGAGGAGAGACTGAAGGTCACAAGCAGTGCTGATGAAGACTCCATGGCTGAATCGCTGGAGAGATGATGCTAGTCATTGTCAGGAGTTCAGCCTACACTCAAGTAGGACCTTGACAGAGACACATGCCTGATTGGCATGTATTCTCCCTCCTGGTCTTTCGTTCGGGAGCTTCATAAGCTTTCTTCTGCCCAAACATCACAGCAACCAATGCCAACCGACACCGGCACACTTAGGGATCCACAGAGTTTGTGCATTTTGCGTGACAGACCTCCGCAACTCAGCATTTTGGCTAATCTACTTTATTTACATATAAACACACAGAGAGAGCACTGCAACATGGCTCCCTCTCTCTCTAGCATCAGACAGCAAAGAGAAAAAGAACAAAGGACTGATGGGAAGTTTTGCTTCTACACATGACTCTGGCTAAACCATTTTAAGCTGAGACATTCCTTCATCACCCTAGAATGTTCAGTCCACATTGAGTTCATGAGACATTGCATCCTGACCTGTTCTTAGTGCTTGGTTGACCACATCTATGGATGAATGCTATATATTAATCACTAGTAATAGTTTAAGTCTTGCTATATCAATCACTAGTAATAGTTTAATAAGGAGGTTTTCACGCCTGCCCAATTCTGTGTTCCCTTTCCCAACCTTTAATCTATTGATGATTAATGCCTATATGCAACCTTTGCATTGTTTGCATTGTATTTGTGTTAACCAATCAGCAACAAGCACATATGTGGCAATGCTGTAATATTCAATAAAAGGGACTCCCCGAGACATGCTCGGGAGATGCCTCCCATATGACACTTGTCATTCGTCTGTCGTTTATTTCAACCCAACAAAGGACAATAGTCCCACTTCACGGAACACAGTAACACAAACATCCTGTCTCCATCACTTCCCACTCTGTGGAGTCAAAACATATACCGTCATGTGATAGACAAAAATCCCATCATAATGCAATCATAATCAGGAATTCTAACAGTCATTGTGGACAGTACTGGACTAGATGGACCAATGGTCTGGTTTGGTCTAAGGTGGCTTCCTGTTTCTATGATTACCCACATTTGAGTGTTTAGACAATATGCTCTCAGCTTTCAGATAGTTTGACCACATTGCACCATTACCTGCCCAACACTGTCAGTAGTGATGATGCAACTTTGTAAACCTAGTTCGGAATACAAATTTTGTATGCTCAGAATGCATGCCTGTACTTCTTCAGCTTCGATAGTAATTTGATTGAAAGAGCAGCTTCTCTTTCCCATTCCCATCCATTTAAACTCTTGCTGCCAAACAGAAAACACCTTTGCATGTGTGCTGTCCAATACTAGGAGCTGTTACTTATCACTTGTCAAGTATTGACATCTATCTTTCAAGTCAAGCATCCAACGAAATGAAATATCATTAGATGTCAAGTACAAAAATCAAAGATTTGATAAATATTTTAATATTCAGAGAATGGCTGGAGAAATTTGGTAAGAATGTTGAAAAACAAATACCTTTCATCTCCAAATCTGATGGAGTTAGAAAATGGTCAAAGGCCAGGTGATAATTCCATCCTTTTTAATGCCTGTTTCAGAAACAAAGAGACTGCTGTGAAATTATACTTATTCTATGTGCTAACAAGTCTGCCTCTCTTATCAACCCTAGTTGTTGCCATTGACATAATTTCTGAGCACCCAACCAGAACAGCGGAAGTTAAAGATTTAATAAAAGCTTCACTGATGCCTATGAATAATTGTATTTGTTCAAATAGGTTTGTAGCACATTTTAAATCATCTTTATCTTAAGTTAACAGTAGTGTGTTCAGGCTACTTCTGAGCTAAAAAAAAAAAAAAGTCCATAGGTTTTCATGAACCTGTCAACACTGCCACAAATCTCCCCTTAATAGCCTTTTTGGAGAGCAAGGGGGAAAGGCATCCTTATCAAAATATACTTTGTTTGATCATTTACACTGCCCTTAGTGATGACATCGTTATGTAGCCAGAACTGATTGGCTACATAGCCTTGTGACACAATCCCCCATTGGCTCAGATTACCCACATGACTAATCCAGACAGAAGGAAGGTGGGGATTGCATGGAAGCAGAAACAGCGGCATCAAAAGGTTGTTAAAAAGTAAATATTCGGAGAAAGCATTGTGGGTTATCATGAAAAGGTTCTACCACACTGAAAATATTAATTTCTATCACCCAAAGCTGAAATGGTAGATATCTCACACAGCTCTTGTTCAGACATGAAAGCATATTACTCAACTTGTACCTATGCTGGTCAGCGCTTTGTAAATTATTACAACGACCTAGAAAATGGCTTGGTGGATGAGCTGTGAGTGCAGATATTTTAACAATGATGTCACATGTTGTCACTAAGTGGGACACAGAGGAGGAGTGGGGGGCAACCAGCTGGGGAACCCCCAAGGGAAGAGGGTTCAGAGCCAAGGGATTGGTGGTGGGACAATGATGAGCGGTATGCAGGAGAAGAGGGAGCAGACTGGAAGCAGGAGGTGTTGGAAGCTGAAGAAGGAACAGGGCTTAGTGTGTGGAAAGAGGCTGTAGCAGAGAACAGTCCAGAGTCAGAGGTGGGAGAGGAGGGTGGCCAGGAGACAGAGATGAGGCAGGCTGGTGAAGAAGCCAGGGAATCTCCCCTTCCTGCTGTAAGCTGCTCCCCTTCCTGCTGGTCTCCCAGAACCCACGGAGGTATGAAGAGGACAGAGCAACGACACACAAGGCAATGGAGCTTCAGTTTGCTTGGGAAGGACCCATGGGAAGAGGGAGCTTAGAGAACGGTTGGAAGACCTTCAGTCCTCGCAACTGCCTCACTGGAGCAAGAGCTACTGGGAAGAGTTGCTGTGATCACTAGGTCTGCACTGTTTCAGTTTCTTTGAGTAGAGTTAACTTCACTGACACCTTGTGACACCTGTGTATCTGAAGAAGTGTGTATGCACACGAAAGCTTATACAGTGGTACTTCAGGTTACAGACACTTCAGGTTACAGTAGCTTCAGGTTACAGACTCCGCTAACCCAGAAATAGTACCTCAGGTACTATTGCTATTTGCTTCAGGATGAGAACAGAAATCATGCAGCAGCGGCGCAGCGGCAGCAGAAGGCCCCATTAGCTAAAGTGATACCTCAGGTTAAGAACAGTTTCAGGTTAAGAATGGACCCCCAGAACAATGAAGGGGTTCTAGCAACGAGGTTAGAAATAAGATGGGATGGATAATTAGACAAATAAATTTGACATGAATTTGCTGAATTAATTTTTAACAGGGATACAAAAAAGGAAGATGTGAGGAAGTCAAGAAAATAAGTGAATCAAAGATGAGAAGTAAAAAGAGGGATTTTTGTGTTTTTTCTTCTTTTTTCTTAAAATGTGTTTTTTCTTTTCTTTTTTGAAATTTTTTTTCTTTTTTTCTTATGTATTTTATAATTTTGCATTTTGGTGTATTTGTTTTTCTTTCTTATGCTTGTTGCTTTTTTCTAAAACTTAATAAAAATCTTTATAAAAAAAAAAATAGAATGGACCCCCAGAACAAATTAAGTTCTTAACCTGAGGTACCACTGTACGAGAACAAACGTAGTTGGTCTATAAGGTGCTACTGGACAATTTTTTATTATTTTTATTTTGACACCTTGTGAGTTATTGCCGACCTGTTCCCAACTCTTTCCTTGACAGTCAGGTGCCCTCTCCCCATTCTGTACCAGCTGGACCTTCTAAACCAGGCCCAAGGGCTTCCCCACATGGAGAACCTTGAAGTAATCGAGCCTTGAGGTTCATCACATGGACTTCAATAGTGAGGCTATCTTGGGTTGTGCTGTAAGCTGGAGTGGGCACTACGAGGTCACAGTGCTACGCAGATTTCAGATTGCATCTGGAAAATATCTGTGTTATTTGCAGATTCACATCAAGAGTAAAACCTCTCCATGCAAATTATTCTAATAAAAGTAGATAGCAGAGTTAAATAGTAGCAATTTCTCAGGTCCCCCGATTTAAATGTGCAATATAAGAAAAAATAATTGCAGTATATGTGTGCGCACGTGCATTCCTAGAGCTAAAGAAAAAGCCTGACACCAGATCCAGATCAATTTAGAGATAACACCAGGACATATAAAAATACAAAACCTTGAAGGGCAGTTAAAAATTGGATAAGACAAGATCTTGTTAGATGGAGAGAAGGGAAACAACATTCAAAACAAGAGCTAGACAGCACTCAAGTGTTGCTTAAAGTAAAAGCCAAATCGTTGAACTCACAATAAATTAGGTACTGATATTCAAAACAAAGAAAATAAATTAGAAATGCAAATATAAAATTAAAAGTAGTTGAAAAAAGACCAGAAAAGGGGGGGGGCAGAGGCCATTCAATATCATTAATTCTTAAGCACAGGAATGTGGAGAAGAGGAGGGAAAGGGTGTCATTATCTTACTTGTGAAAATGAAAGAAAATCTGTCTTTTGGGTGTCCCATCAAAGTCAATTCTAGGGATCTCACACAGCTGTGAAACCAAGTGCCATGTGACTTCAAGTCTTTTCACTTGTGTGTCTGGAAGTGGCAAATTCATTTACAACTCGGAACAGTAAGTTAAAGAAGCCAATAAGACAGTAGCCTGGAACTACAAATAAAATATAATAAATCAGTTTTGTTAGCCTCTAACAGATTGAAATCCTGGCAGGGTAGGAGAAAGGGAAGGGCCCTGCTGTGAGGCGGAGGCAGACACCGTAGTTCTGTGATGAAGGTAAATGCTGATTTACTAATGAACCATTTGTGCCTCAAGGACTGATGAGGTTGGAAAAACAAAGCTGCTTATTATGTGTTGGAAAAAATTCTGCATAGTTTACATACTTGAGCTGCATTTTGTGCACCTAATGGATGTACCAGGAAGTCTCCAGTTCAATTTTTGTCCTACCCCAAATTGACTAGCTTGTCGTCTGCAGTTAGGGTGTGTGTTTGCAATCATAGTTGTTGCTGTTGTTGGCATCTGCCTGTCTTGAGAGGCAATGGAGTGCACCTCCAGGGGTGAAGTCAAACCACTGGAGAATCACAGCACCTGCTGTGGCTGTGGAGACCAGTACCTCCCTAGTTGTTTTTGCTGCGTTAATAGCAGTAAAGTAACCTCTCTCTCATGGCCAATGGCCACTGGTCCCATCACCTCCTGGCAAATAGAAGGGGAAGAAATGGAGGCAGTGAAAGATTTTACTTTCTTGGGCTCCATGATCACTGCAGATGGTGACAGCAGTCACGAAATTAAAAGACGCCTGCTTCTTGGGAGAAAAGCAATGACAAACCTAGACAGCATCTTAAAAAGCAGAGACATCACCTTGCCAACAAAGGTCTGTATAGTAAAAGCTATGGTTTTCCCAGTAGTGATGTATGGAAGTGAAAGCTGGACCATAAAGAAGGCTGATCACCAAAGAATTGATGCTTTTGAATTATGGTGCTGGAGGAGACTCTTGAGAGTCCCATGGACTGCAAGAAGATCAAACCTCTCCATTCTTAAGGAAATCAGCCATGAGCGCTCACTGGAAGGACAGATCGTGAAGCTGAGGCTCCAGTACTTTGGCCACCTCATGAGAAGAGAAGAATCCCTGGAAAAGACCCTGATGTTGGGAAAGATGGAGGGCACAAGGAGAAGGGGACGACAGAGGACGAGATGGTTGGATAGTGTTCTTGAAGCTACCAGCATGAGTTTGACCAAACTACGGGAGGCAGTGGAAGACAGAAATGCCTGGCGTGCTCTGGTCCGTGGGGTCACGAAGAGTCGGACACAACTAATGACTAAACAACAACAACAACCTCTCTGGGGCACAAGCTTGGGTGGAGTGGGTTGAGGTCCTGAGCTGCCCAGATAACAAGAAGGGATAGCACCTCTGGTGGGGTACCCTGGTGGGGTACCCTAAGATAGTTTGTCCAACCTGCATTCAGCTCTCACCTGTGGCTCCTAGAAGCTGCCAGTTGCAATCATAACACTGACTTTTCAACAATGTAAGGATTCCTGAGATACAAAACATCAAGGATGGGGGTGCAGATGTTGTTAACCAACTCCCATCAGCTCCAGAGAGCATGGCCTAATGGACATGGATTGGAGGAGTTGTAGACCAACCTCTGAATGGTCACAGGTCTCCCATCCCTTTGATGCATGAGCACTTTGAACTCCTTAAAATTGTGACAGTACCAAGTCTTGTAACTGAAGGGTTTGTAATTGTGAACTCAATCTTCCCCTCCCCACAAGCCTACTTCAAAGTGTGTGGACCACTTCACTGGTGCCCAGTCAAAGGTCTATGAACCGAAAGAGAGTAGTGTGTGTTCCAATCCACCAGCAAGTTAGAGCATGTTGAATTAGATCAGTTTGCCATGAAAAAGGGGACCAAATTCATTCCTCTTCCAACCCTAGTTCTGAGTTTGGAGCCCCCAAGTCTTAATGGGCTTGATTCAGTGCCAGAACTCTGAATGCCTTGGATGAATCATATCTGTGTGTATGTGTCCTGGGCAATGTGCTCACTCCTGATCCTTGCTTTTATTAATCTGTAGATAGTCTGATGGAAGAGGCTCGCTCTTAATTTGCATCTCCTTGACCTTTCGTTTCCTCATTTGACAAAATGAAACGGACAGTTGCCCGGTGAGTGAAGTGGGATTAAATGGGGATCAGTGGGTGGTGGTGGGAGAAAAAGATGATCTTGGGGTGAAGTGTGTGTGAGAGAGAGAAATCAAGAATGGGAGAATCGAAGCGTTCTGCAAATTAGAATTAAATCCCACCCACAGCAAAGAACTGGTGTTGGATTCATGCTGGCTGACCAGTGGGACATTTGAATGTAGCATCTTCCACATCAATTTAGCTGGCAGCCACTTTCATTTCTTTCTGACCAGAGCTGCTGCTTCCATCTGCTACACTGGACAAATATGGATTGTGGTGCCCTTATGGAGCATGATCTACAGTGATGCAGGAGGAGTAAGGGCTATATTTGGATGGTTATGATTCATTTTATTATGGTGTGTGCAGAATGTCTACGAGGACAGCCCCTCTAGGAAGAAGTTAGTTTCAATGGGTCCCAGCATCAAAAAGAAGGTGGAAGTGAAGAAAAGAAAGAGTGGGTACATGGGAGAAAAGTTGTGAGAACAAAAAAAACCCCAAAAAAAAAAAACCCACCCTCCTAGTAATGCAAAAAAGGAGGATATTCCTGCTGTTTGCCCCCTGCAGATGAGAAAATGCAAAATGCAACATGAGTGCATGCAAATGTGTGCAAATGATATGCAGATTTTTATCTCATAGTTTTGATGGCCCAGAATTACCACCTCTGTAGCTAGCAATCCGGAAGGAATCAGTTTTGCTTTTTCCTACCAAAGCAAAAATGTCTGGGAACAGACTGGGATGAGACTTGTTTTCTTTCTAACTCTGCTCTTAGAAATGAACGAAAAAACCGAACACAAATTTCAAGCTGTATATTAGACCGGACATTGTGCCAAGCATCATAAAGACACAAGGGCATGGTCCTTTCTAGAAGAGGTGAATGGGCTATGACTTGTTAACGTATAAGATGAGGAAGCAGAACAGGCAAATGCCCAGACAAGCAGTTATCAATTCCCCCAAAGAAACAGCCCATGTCTATGACTCCACAAAGCCTACATCTTGCCAACTAGGTGAGAAACTCTGATTTCTTTTTCTTTCCCTGGACAGAATCAATTTGCAAAAGTGTTTCCTTCAGCCCCCACCAAGGCTGGTGGCATGTGACACAAATCCCAGTGGCTCAGAGTAGCCAGCAGCCATCAAATTGTATTAAGCAAACAACTTCAGCTTTAAAGCGATACCAAACCATAGAAAGAAGGCCATTTCCCTCGACAGAGTGTTTTAAAACAATCCAGCTTTTCAAAATTTTATCTCAATCTACGCGAGCACAATTGTACTTTTCTTACAGGAATGTCTGCTTAATCGACTCACCAGAATAGAGAAAGAATGCAAAGAAAGAGAAGGTGTTACATTAAAGCGTGGCTGTGAATGTATTATGGCTTGAATCACAAAAGTGTTGCATCCAGGCTTGCCCGTAGCAAAACTCCGATAACTGGATGCTCCCATGGGCATTTTGGGCTATTCTTCTTTCCCCTTGCAGACCCCAGTGGTTTCCAAAAATCTGCTCCAGGGCTGAGGACTCTCTAGAACAGGCATAGGCAACCTTCGGCCCTCCAGATGTTTTTGGCCTACAACTCCCATGATCCCTAGCTAACAGGACCAGTGGTCAGGGGTGATGGGAATTGTAGTCCAAAATATCTTGAGGGCCAAAGGTTGCCTATTCCTGCTCTAGAACATCATGAGAATCTGCAGCAGAGAGAAGGGGAAATTAGCGAAACTTCCTTCCTTTCCTCTAGCAGACGATTCCAATGAATTTGTGATCCATTCTGTGAATGAAGGACACCCTTCTATTTACAGAATGGATAATCCACATCCAACTGACGGTCTTTGTTGTGGGTTTGTTTTCTTCTGAATGAGCAGGCAAACGATGCTGCTCTGGACCAGCATAGCATGTTTTGCTGGTGCCCAGAGCAGGTACAAACAGAGCCCGGCTGTATCAGTCCAGCCCTCACCAAAGACATGGCACCAGTCCTGAGCTACTTTCACAAAGTGGCTTGGGGCTGGCAGAATGGCATGAGAAGAATGCAACAGCCATGTGCTCTTTGATCCCAGCCTTGCCCTGGCTTTGTAAGGCTGAGATTGAACGGTGCATGGCTGTTGCATCCTGACAGCACCGTGTCACTTTGCGAGGCTGGGATTCAGATCAGATCCCAGCCTCACCAAGTGGAGCAGGGCTGGCAGGGCAGCATGAACAGTGCCCCCCCCCCGAAAAATGCACCCGGGGCCATCACCCCGGCATTGCCCCCATGCTATGCCTTTGGCCCCCCTTTATTCATGCATAAAGTACCAAATTCAGTCTCTAGTGTTTTAGCTAAGGTAGGGGTCAGCAACCTTTTCCAGCTGTGAGCTGGTCCACCGTCCCTCAGACCATGTGGTGGGCCAGACTATATTTGGGGGGGGGGGAATGAACAAATTCCCATGCCCCACAAATAACCCAGAGATGCATTTTAAATAAAAGGACACATTCTACTCATTTAAAAACACTCTGATTCCTGGACCGTCCGCAGGCTGGATTGAAAAGGAGATTGGGCTGCATCTGGCCCCCAGGCCTTAGGTTGCCTACCCCTGAGCTAAGGAGTCTCAGGACACGGGTGGCACTGTGGTCTAAACCACTGAGCTTGCCGATTGGAAGGTTGCGGTTCGAAAGAAGATTCCACCTAAACATTAGGAAGTACTTCCTGATAGTAAGAGCTGTTTGACAGTGGAATTTGCTGCCAAGGAGTGTGGTGGAGTCTCCTTCTTTGGAGGTCTTTAAGCAGAGGCTTGACAACCATATGTCAGGAGTGCTCTGATGGTGTTTCCTGCTTGGCAGGGGGTTGGACTCGATGGCCCTTGTGGTCTCTTCCAACTCTATGATTCTATGATTCTATGATTCTATGAATCCCCGCAATGGGGTGAGCTCCCATAGTTCGGTCCCAGCTCCTGCCAACCTAGCAGTTTGAACGCATGTCAAAGTGCAAGTAGATAAATAGGTACTCCAGCTCCCATCAGTGCAAGCCTGCTTGGCCAATGGTCAGGGATATTGGGTGTTGTCATCCAGCAACATAGGGAGGGCCGCAGGTTCCCCATCCCTGGGTTCCAGCATTACACAATACAGAATTTGAAGAATTTGCATTTTTCACAAGATTAGGTGTCTTTTTTTTTGTAAACCTAAAGACAGGCAAGGAATGTGGGTGCCACTGCGGTGTAAACCATTGAGCCTTGGGCTTGCTTATCAGAAGGTCAGTGGTTTGAATCCCCGTGACGGTGTGAGCTCCTGTTGCTCAGTCCCTGCTCCTGCCAACCTAGCAGTTCAAAAGCACGTCAAAGTGCAAGTTGATAAATAGGTACCACTCTGGCAGGAAGGTAAACGGTGTTTCCGTGCGCTGCTCTGGTTTTGCCAGAAGTGGCTTAGTCATGCTGGCCACATGACCTGGAAAAACTGTCTGCAGACAAACATCTGCTCCCTCGGCCAGTAAAGCAAGATGAACGCCGCAATCCCAGAGTTGTTCACAACTGGACTTAACTGTCAGGGGTCCTTTACCTTTACCTCAGATAACAGGGAAATACTTTTGTCTGGGTACTTGGAGAGCAGCAGTCAGAATACTGGACTAAATTGACCAATCATATGACTTGATATGAAACAAGCAAAAGCTATGGTTCACTGCTGAGGGCTTGCTGAGTACCACCACCACAATTCAAATAAAAGTATCAAATTGTGCCCCAACTCCACTTCAGATTTGGAGTTTCTTTCGGCATTGGATTTTACCTTTTTTTAAAAAAAAAATAAGCAAAGCAAATACTGTACAGTGGTGCCCCGCAAGACAAATGCCTTGCAAGACGAAAAACCCGCTAGACGAAAGGGTTTTCCGTTTTGGAGGTGCTTCGCAAGACGAATTTCCCTATGAGCTTGCTTCGCAAGACGAAAATGTCTTGCGAGTTTTTCCGACTTTTTCCCCCTTCCCCCCCCCTTTTTCTAAGCCGCTAAGCTGCTTATCCGCTTATCCGCTAAGCCACTAAGCTGCTAAAAGCCGGTAAAAACCGCTAAGCCGCTAATAGCGCTAAGCCGCTAAGCCGCTAATGGGCTTGCTTCGCAAGACGAAAAAAACGCTAGACGAAGAGACTCGCGGAACGGATTCTTTTCGTCTTGCGAGGCACCACTGTATTTTTTGCTCTATAAGACTCACTTTTTCCCTCCTAAAAAGTAAGGGAAAATGTGTGTGCATCTTATGGAGCGAATGCAGGCTGCACAGCTATCCCAGAAGCCAGAACAGCAAGAGGGATTGCTGCTTTCACTGCGCAGCGATCCCTCTTGCTGTTCTGGCTTCTGAGATTCAGAATTATTTTTTTTCCTCCTCCAAAAACTAGGTGCGTCTTGTGGTCTGGTGCGTCTTATAGAGTGAAAAATACCATAAATGGGGACTGAGCCAGGAAATATTATTTGTGTGATAATCACTGTGTATTCCAGCCAGCCCTTGGGTCTTTGCACAGAGCTGTGAATAGGAGGGCTGACAGAACAGCCTTAATTATATGCAATGCTTCAGGGAGCTCACATTTTGCAACCTCAGCAAGCTATGAGTGATTCTGTCTCCAGAACCTCGTGAGCAATCTCTCCCCATTTTGCGCCAATAATCTTGCAAGCCAGTCTAATTTGCAAGACTATTCTTTTGCAGCATTGTAATTACATCTGTCTCAAATGGCAACAAGCGGAAGCATTTCCTTGTGTGTTCAATCGTTTTTCCTAATAATACTAACAGAACACCATACCTTAGAGCAGGTTTACTTAAGGATCCACATTAGATTAAGGGAAGGAAAATATTTTTAAAGGAATGTTGACACACTTTTTACTATTTTCATCAAATGTTACACGCAACAAATGTAACCATGCAAAGTTTTTTTCGTTTAAAAGCATTCACAAAGCAAAACACAGCTTTAAGGTAGGTTGGCCACAAAATACTGCAATTACAGTGGTGCCCCGCAAGACGAACGCCTCGCAAGACGGAAAACCCGCTAGACGAAAGGGTTTTCCATTTTGGAGGCGCTTCGCAAAATGAATTTCCCTATGGGCTTGCTTCGCAAGACGAAATGTCTTGCGAGTTCCTGCGGGTTTTTTTCCCTTCCCCCCCCTTTTCCTAAGCCGCTAAGCCGCTTATCAGCTGATCTGCTGATAAGCCGCTTAACAGCTGATCCACTAAAAGCCGCTAAACTGCTAATAGCGCTAATCCGCTAAGCTGTCAATGGGCTTGCTTCGCAAGACGAAAAAACCCCTTACGAAGAGCCTCACGGAACGGATTAATTTCGTCTTGCAAGGCACCACTGTATATATTGATATGTCTTCATGCAGCAAATGATTTCATAATGGTGATTTAACAGAAATATTTCAGCACTAGCTTCAAAAAAGCCAAAGGCAACCACTTGTGAAGATTCCGTGACACCAAGGTTGTCTCAGTCAAACTGTAATATACCACCTTGGCTAACACCTATCCATCCTTATCTCTAACAGAACGGCCCACATATAAAAATCTAAGATTCAAAAATGAGGAAGTTAACATATGAAAAAAGTTAATCTGGGACACTGTTGACACTGCTTAAGTTTATTAGAGGAGTAAAAAGATGAATTTCAAATGGGATTGACATTTAATCTTTCGAGAACTGACTCTTGTATGGACAACTGAAAACTATATACACATTTTCTTCTTTTTTTTGTGTGTAAATGCATATTTCCCTAGGGATGTGGAGTCATGCTTACAGATGTTGCAGAGTTCCCATTTTTGGCTACTCCTCCCTGCTTACCTCTCTCTTTATTCTAGCTAACCCTCAGAAGACTTCATCCAGAAAGTCAAATGGGCCACAACAGGATAGTCTTCCTTAGATGTTACAATCTGGCACCACCAGCACATTAACTCGCACAATGGGGTCATAATACCTATAGACACTGTCAGGTTTAGCGCTTCTCCCACACAAGACATGGAACACTGGCAGTTTATGTAGCTGAGGCTTATTTCTCAATAACAGGCTTACAGCAGTCCAAGCTTCCACAACTCATCCTTCGCCATCAGAGTCAGTTGACTTCACTGGCTTCTGACCCCTCCCAAGGCCAGATATTTGCCACGTTCCTTCCCCGCCTCCTGCTGGCCCGCCTATGCTCTAATCGCTTGCTCCAGTGTGGTGTAGTGGTTAAGAGCGGTGGACTCATAATCTGGTGAAGCAGGTTCGCATCCCTGCTCCTCCACATGCAGCTGCTGGGTGACCTTGGGCTAGTCACACTTCTTTGAAGTTTCTCAGCCCCACTCACCTCACAGAGTGTTTGTTGTGGGGGAGGAAGGGAAAGGAGAATGTTAGCCACTTTGAGACTCCTTAAAAGGTAAAGGTAAAGGGACCCCTGACCATTAGGTCCAGTCATGACCGACTCTGGCGTTGCGGCGCTCATCTCGCTTTATTGTCCGAGGGAGCCGGCGTAC
This sequence comes from Podarcis cretensis, assembly GCF_951804945.1. Taxonomy (NCBI): domain Eukaryota; kingdom Metazoa; phylum Chordata; class Lepidosauria; order Squamata; family Lacertidae; genus Podarcis; species Podarcis cretensis. Next base: position 70,643,568 of record NC_137178.1, on the reverse strand, counting down.
AGCTTCCGGGTCATGTGGCCAGCATGACTAAGCTGCTTCTGGCAAACCAGAGCAGCTCATGGAAACGCCATTTACCTTCCCGCCAGAGCGGTTCTTAACCCAAGGTACCACTGTATACCACTTTAAATTGTTGTTTGAAAGGGTTCTTCCTTGCCTGATCCCAGACAATGAGGGATCACAGAAGACACATAATTGTGATTTCAGCACCACAGAATCACACAGATGTAACTGCATTACAGCTTCATCAGGAACAAATAAAGTCATCCGCACAATTGATAGGAAAAGATGGAGCATGTTCCCATTGCCCATGCACAATCAGGCCCAACAGTCCCTCTCACCATGTCATTAGTCTGTATAGACTTGAAAAATGGAATTTCTCTGAAAATTCTCTCCCCTCCCCTCTTTTAGGTTGCTTTCTTTTTGCCTCCCCTCACCTCCCTCTCAAAAAAAAACTAGCTTGGTGGAAATATCAGAGCAGTACTACTTTCTATGCATACTAGTCTATACTGGAGTGTATGGAGTGTTAGGGCAGGGGTAGTACCTCTGGGGGGAACATACTGTGTTCCTTCTGGGGTAGTCTGTCCCCACCGCACACTCAGCTCTCACCTGTGGCTCCTAGAAGTGGTCAGCATGCGACAGCGGCCACACCCCGGGAACGGCTTTAACTGTCTGCTTAAACCAGACGAGGGGAGCTGATGGGTCTTAAACCCTCAGTGTGTTAGAAACTTCCCTAGCATGTGAAGACAGGCTCTAGCAGATTGAGCAGACAAGACCAATAGTAGCTCCAACTGTCAAGATGGCGGTTTCTATGTGTTCTGTCAAGGGAAGTGAGGGACAGAAGAAGAAGAAGAAGAAGAAGAAGAAGAAGAAGAAGAAGAAGAAGAAGAAGAAGAGTAGTTTGGGTTTGATATCCTGCTATATCACTACAGGAGTCTCAAAGTGGCTAACATTCTCCTTTCCCTTCCTCCCCCAGAACAAACACTCTGTGAGGTGAGTGGGGCTGAGAGACTTCAGAGAAGTGTGACTGGCCCAAGGTCACCCAGCAGCTGCATGTGGAGGAGCAGAGACACAAACCCAGTTCACCGGATTACGAGTCTACCACTCTTAACCACTACACCACACTGACTCTCTGTGGGGCTCGTCAACCTGGGACGGTAGCCCATCTAGGTGGAGAAGGAAGCCTCTGATCCTAACCCTCTTCTTCCTTGTGGGATATCTTCAGGAGAAGAAAAGGCCAAGGAGTAAACCCTACACAAATCCAGAGTGGAGTCCCAAAGATGGTTGGATAGCATCTTGTATGCCTCCTTCTGGCAACTCCTGCAGCCAAGCTGGTACCAGACATATTGCTCTGCTTTCCTTTGGACCACATCAGCAATGCCAAGAGCAGGGTCTTGACATCTGGGCAGCCCAGAACCTCCATACATACTGCCCAGGTTTGCGCCCTGGAGAGGTCACTTTGGTGCTACCAACACAGCAGTTTGACTTCACCCCTGGAGGCACACTCCATTGTTTCTTGAGACAGGTGGATGCCAAGAGCAACAAGACTGGACTTCAGATTGCAAGTATCAAGACCAGCTAAGCTACAGCTAGTGCTGAACAAAACCTCTCTCCCATTTCCATCTAACCCAGTGACTTTCAGACTTCCTGAATTCAGGAAACCTTTTCCACATCATCATTCTCAAGAACCAAAAGGGAATCCCTGAGATTCTCCTCCCTGTGTGTTGCAGAGAATTCTCAGACATCTTCTAAGGCCTCCAGATGTTTTTGTACTACAACTTCCACTAGCCCTGGCCAACACAGCTGTACTGGTTGGGGCTGGTGCAAGTTGTCCTCCAACAGCATATGAAGGGCAAAGGTTGGCAAAGACTGCTCTAACGCCTTCTCATCAGAACTCATGAATCAGGGCATGATTCAGTGGCAACACAATGCAAGGGAGGATCAATGGAGAGCAAAAATTCCTTTCAGAGAAACTTGGGCACTATTATTGATCTTCTCATTCATGAAGGAACTTCTTAAAAACACCTCTAGGATTCTGCAGAATATAATGTAAAAAAATGCTGGTCCAGTGCATCATTTTTTGAATAATACTACTACATTTTATTATATCTATAAAAACAGGGGGGAAATGATATGGTTGGGAAAAGGGGAGGGAGAAGGGGATTTACATCTGGCTTAAAACCAAACTAATCTCTTCTTACCAAGGATTACTATTAGGTGTTTGTTTATCTAGTACTAACTTTATGTGCAAACTAATTCAATGTGCTCAGCCTCCATTGCTGAAATATTTTACCTCCTTTCTATGCAGTTTTCCTCGGGTATTTGCATTTAGATACTATCCATCTAAAATGAGAAATCCAAATAGGAAACAAAAATCTTATAAAAAAGTAAGATTAAAAGAAGAAGAAATAGAATGTCTGAGAGAACAAAGGCAGGAGATGAAGCAGGAATGTATCTTTAGGACCAAACTATACAGTGAAGGGGGCATTAATCTCTGGGGAGAAGGTGAACGAGGCAATTCAAAAAAGGGGGGATGGTGACAGAAGGGCAGAGATATTTAAATAGTGTGAATTGTTAATACTTCAGCTTGCAATATTTTTCTTTGGAAATTCTGAGACGATGAAATTGGTCCATATTTATTTGAGTCAAGGAGTGGGAGCAAAGATATGCGTAGCATAAAAAGAGAATTTGCTGCATGGAGAACATGATGCAGTTGTGCACATTCACAACTGAACTGGCTAAAGGAGTCTGCTCTCTCCCAGCTTGGCCTCCTGTTGTTTCTTCCTCCGCCTCCTTCTGCTTCTGTTGGCAAGCATTAACAAACCTCCCTGCAAGCAGGCACCTCAAACGGGTCTCTCCCCATCTCACACCAATGGCTGAAGGGTAAAGGTAAAGGTAAAGGTACCCCTGCCCGTACGGGCCAGTCTTGCCAGACTCTGGGGTTGTGCGCCCATCTCACTTAAGAGGCCAGGGGCCAGCGCTGTCCGGAGACACTTCCGGGTCACGTGGCCAGCGTGACATCGCTGCTCTGGCGAGCCAGAGCCGCACACGGAAACGCCGTTTACCTTCCCGCTGGTAAGCGGTCCCTATTTATCTACTTGCACCCGGAGGTGCTTTCGAACTGCTAGGTTGGCAGGCGCTGGGACCGAGCAGCGGGAGCGCACCCCGCCGCAGGGATTCGAACCGCCGACCTTTCGATCGGCAAGCCCTAGGCGCTGAGGCTTTTACCCACAGCGCCACCTGCGTCCCCCATGGCTGAAGGGAGTTTGGTTTAATTTTCCACAGATGGAATACAAGGAAAGAAGAGGCAGCAAGGCAGGTGAGGGCCAAAAGTGCCAGCATTCATTATGCTAATATGTTTGCCTACCCGTTGAGTTGTAAAGACAGGCTCGCACCATGGCGGAAAAGTATGCCCCAATCTCCCTTTTACCATTATGTCTCTCTTCCACATGAACCTGTACAGGACTTCAGGAGAGGACGTTCTCTGAGGAGCCTTTGGTGAGGACGTGAGAATGGATCATTCCAGGAATTGGGCATAGGCTTTGAAACTCCATCCCAAGGAAGCCCCTTCCTCTTCTAGCCTTCTGATGGTAAGTGAAGACCTTTCTGATTACATAACCTTGAGGCTTAGTATGTAGTTTACAGCTGACAGCTGTTTTTACTTGCCCTTGTTATGGTTTTTAGATACGTTGTGAAGCTTACACTTAAACCAGCTTTATGGGGTTTCTGTTTTTGTTTTTGTTTTTTTAATAATAATAATAATAATAATAATAATAATAATAATAATAATAATTTATTATTTATACCCCGCCCATCTGGCTGGGTCTCCCCAGCCACTCTGGGCGGCTTCCATAATAACCAAAAATACAGTAAAATATCACACGTTAAAAACTTCCCTAAACAGGGCTGCCTTAAGATGTCTTCTGAATGTCAGGTAGTTGTTTATCACTTTGACATCTGCTGGAAGGGCGTTCCACAGGGTGGGCGCCACTACTGAGAAGGCCCTCTGCCTGGTTCCCTGTAGCTTTGCTTCTCGCAATGAGGGAACCGCCAGAAGGCCCTCGGCGCTGGACCTCAGCGTCCGGGCAGAATGATGGGGGTGGAGACGCTCCTTCAGGTATACTGGACCGAGGCCGTTTAGGGCTTTAAAGGTCAGCACCAACACTTTGAATTGTGCTCGGAAACGTACTGGGAGCCAATGTAGGTATTTCTTTTTTATATATATATAATAATTTTTATTAATTTTCCAATTTTAAAACAAAACAATAACAACGACATAAAAACATCCGCCAATACAAACAAACACACAAATATAAATTCTTAACCTCATTTTCATAAGCCTCCTTTCTCGGACTTCCCCATACCTCACCTTTTTTGCATCCTTGTTTTACAATTTTTCAGCAACCCTTTTAGCCAATTAAATTTAAATTTGTTATCTTTCTCAATTTCACCTTAAATAACATTTTCAGCTGCAATTCTGCATCTTCCTTCCCCTTGACATTTTAGCACTCATCAATATTATAACAGTTCTTAAGATAAGCTTTAAACTTCTTCCAGTCTTCCTCCACCGTCTCCTTCTCTTGGTCACGGATTCTGCCAGTCATCTCCGCCAATCCCATAAAGTCAATCACTTTCGTCTGCCATTCTTCCTGTGTGGGGAGTTCCTGTGTCTTCCAATACTTTGCTAGAAGGATCCTTGCTGCTGTAGTGACGTACATAAAAAAAGTCCTATCCTTCCTTGACACCAATTGGCCGACCATGCCCAAGAGAAATGCCTCTGGTTTCTTGTAAAAAGTACATTTAAGTACCTTCTTAATTTCGTTATAAATCATTTCCCAGAAGGCTTTAATCTTTGGGCAGGTCCACCAAAGGTGAAAGAAGGTACCTTCAGTCTCATTACATTTCCAACATTCATTGTTGGGCAGATGATAAATCTTCGCAAGCTTAACTGGGGTCATGTACCACCTGTAAATCATTTTCATAATATTTTCTCTTAGGGCATTACATGCCGTAAATTTAATACCGGTGGTCCATAACTGTTCCCAGTCAGCAAACATAATGTCATGTCCAACGTCCTGTGCCCATTTAATCATGGCTGATTTAACTGTCTCATCTATTGTATTCTACTTCAGCAACAAATTATACATTCTTGATACATTCTTAGTATTGGGTTCTAGCAATTCTGTTTCCAATTTCGATTTCTCCACCTGGAAGCCAATTTTCCTGTCTTGTTTAAAAGTTTCCATTATTTGATAATAATGGAGCCAATCTCGCACCTTGGGCTTTAATTTCTCAAAACTCTGTAGTTTAAATTCACCGCTTTCTTGTTCTAAAATTTCAGAATATTTTGGCCATTTGGATTCCATATTGAGTTTCTTCACCTCCTTAGCCTCCATAGGTGATAACCACCTAGGAGTTTTATTTTCCAACAAATCTTTGTACCGAATCCAAACATTATATAATGTTTTCCTAACAATATGGTTTTTAAAACCCTTATGAACTTTAACCTTGTCGTACCATAAATATGCATGCCAACCAAACCTATTATCAAATCCTTCCAAATCCAGAATATCTGCATTCTCAAGAAGTAGCCAATCTTTCAACCAGCAGAAAGCTGCCAATTCATAGTACAATCTCAAATCCGGCAGGGCAAACCCCCCTCTTTCTTTAACGTCAGTAAGTATCTTAAATTTTATTCTGGGCTTTTTGCCCTGCCAGATAAATTTAGATATATCTTTCTGCCACTTCTTGAAGCAATCCAGTTTATCCACAATTTGTAATGTCTGAAACAAAAATAACATTCTAGGCAATACATTCATTTTAATCACTGCAATTCGGCCTAACAAGGAAAGCTTCAAATTCAACCATATTTCTAGATCTTTCTTTACCTCTGTCCAACATTTGTCATAATTGTCTTTAAATAAATTCACATTTTTAGATGTCATGTTAATCCCCAAATATTTTACTTTCTTTGCCACCATTAACCCAGTTTCATTTTGGAATCTCTCTCTTTCAACATTTGTTAAGTTTTTTTTCCAGAACTTTAGTTTTTTGTTTGTTCAGCTTGAACAAACCTGGCCAAAGAATTGAATTAACTCTAAAACTCTTTTTGTACTAGTGTCTGGCTCTTGTAACGTCAATACTAGGTCATCTGCAAATGCCTTCAATTTATAATGTTTAGCTCCGACCTGAACTCCTTTTACCAGCTGGTCCCCCCTGATCATGTTCAACAAAACCTCCAGGACTGATATAAAAAGTAATGGGGATATCGGGCACCCCTGCCGTGTCCCTTTTTCTATGGATAATTCATCAGTAACCACATTATTTACAATTAACTTAGCCTTTTGCTCAGAATATATTGCACTTATACCATTTTCAAACCTTTGGCCTACCCCATCCCATGGAGATTCTTCTTCATGAACTTCCAAGAAATATTATCAAAGGCTTTCTCCGCATCCACAAAAATCAGGACTGCCTTCGTGTTAATATTTACAGTTAGCAGTTCCATAATATCAATTATGTTCCTTACATTATCTGATAAGTGTCTTCCTGGGAGAAAGCCTGCCTGGTCCTTATGAATCTCCTCCATTAACACCCTCTTCAGTCTTTTTGCTAAAATGTCAGCAAATATTTTGTAATCCACATTAAGTAATGATATAGGGCGGTAGTTCTTGATCTGGTTTTTTTCAGTTTCAGTCTTTGGTATAAGTGTGATAAAAGCTTCTTTCCACGATTCAGGTGCCTTTTTCCCCTCTAATATTTCATTACAAACCTCCTTAAGCGGCTGTATTAACCATTCTTTCAATGGTTTTTCAAGACCGGTGTTATGTGGTCTCGGCGGCCGCCCCCAGTCACTAGTCTAGCTGCCGCATTCTGGATTAGTTGTAGTTTCCGAGTCACCTTCAAAGGTAGCCCCACGTAGAGTGCATTGCAGTAGTCCAAGCGGGAGATAACCAGAGCATGCACCACATGCATGATACTCCTTCCTAACCCACGGGTAGGGAACCTCAGGCCCAGGGAGGGGTCAAATGTGAACCTCCATTGGGATTCTTCCCATGTCACTGGTCCTCCCCCAGGCCACACCTCTCTCACTGGGAAACAGCTTCATGGGCCCTGCTCCGCATCATCCTCAAATCTGACTGGAATATGTCATTGGATTGTGATAATTCATCTCACTTGCTCAGATGGAGGATGGAGAGATTGTAGCCTTATTGGAGTTCACCGATTGGGTCTGCGTTGCTCTGGGACAGGAGGAAGGAAGTCAAATGACACTGAGGTTGATTCCAAGAAAGAGTTTATCCTGCTCTCCGGATAGCAGAAGGCACTTGTGTGATCAAGTCCACAGCAAGTCCAAAGAAATCAGAGATTACATGCAGTATGTATATCCTCCAGGCACCCTCTCCCTCCTTCCCTAGGAATCCAACCACGTCAGCCTATGTATGCAGGTTGACATCACATATGTTCTTGCTCTGGTATTCTTAACCATAAAATGGTATTCCTTCCTGTACTTCTGACCATAAAAGGATCTTCCTCTTCCTACTCTTATTTTGGAGGAAGAGGTCATCATCTCTAAGAACACACTTCTGGCGTTGTTCCTGGACTTCGGTCTGTGCGTCTTTTCTGGTCAGCACATAAGATAAGGCACAAACGTGTTTTCTCTGTTCTGCTGGTGCAGTCAGGGTCATCCCTGCTGTCACAAACTGATAAAGGAGAGGGCTCTGAGCACAGCCGGGTTTTTGTTTATACATTGTCTCAGAGCTCAAGTTAATGGATTTTAGCTAAGGAAAAATAGAGATTTTGGTGCAGTTTCAAACTACCTACACAGTCAGTTTTGGGTTTGGGAAACCCATTCCTTCATTTGGTGCTTGCATATCAAAACCACTGACTTTTGCATGAGTGGCATGTAGCCTACAATACAAAAGCAGGAATCACATCCATTGATCTGTCCACTTTAGCATCTAGGCACCCATACCAGTATGTGGCTCCCTGGACACTTGCCCATGAGGCAATGCAGGCTGAAAAATGTTCAGGAACTATATTACAGCTTCCCGGTACACTCAAGATAAAAGAATTCTTGTTTTTCCTTTGTCAAATGTTGGAGGTTGTTGCAACAACAGTGATAGCAGGAACTAAAGTGTTCCTCAAGTTCTGGGGGACACCAGGCAAGGAACAATAGTACAGAACAGCCTCCACCACAATTCTGTAGTCTTGAAATATCCCCGGAGTCGAGAGTGGATTTCATGCTCTTTATTCAGCTCATAGTGGTGAGGAGGAATGAAAGTTCCCCCAAAGTATTTGCTTTATATACATTATTTACACAATGGGCTGCACGTGATTGGCTAATTCCGGGATTCTCCTGTAGGCCAATCAGGTTGTGGATTCACTTCCATCTGGAGCTGGATTGGGTGGCTCCTGCAGACCAATCAGACTGCTGCATTGTTCTAGGACCAATCAGACTGCTGCATTTTTGATCCTATTGTTCTAGGACCAATTAGACTGCTGCATTTTGGATCCTATTCAACTCGGTACATAACAAGTCTTGTCAGAATTGTACTGTTCAAATAAAATTAATTTGGTCACACGCTCCAGTCTCCTGCTGCATCGTTTATAAAGGATGCCCTATCAAAAAATTGCAGGAGAGTTCTTATGAGATGAAAAAGTTTGAGAAACACTGGCTTTGGATATACAAAACACTTTGCATCCTCTTCAGAGACTTGACCATAAGCATCTGCCCTGCAGTTTTAGAGTCCAGCCTGTTTGCTACTAAAGCATTGCCCTTCAGACTTCACATCAAGGGGGGTGGGGGATGAACGTTCCAGCTTTCTAGCATAAATGGATAGGACTGCAGGGCACGTCATTGACAAGTGTTCTTGTTTGGATCAAACCGTAGGAAGTCCATTTTCAAAACGCCACGTCATCTTTCACTTTCAGTATCAAAATGGAATTGTTCAGGGGAGACGAAGTACAAAAGGAGTAGATCCTACCTCCGCAGGTACAATTTTTCATGCTGCCCTTCATCTACTCAACCAGAACTTCTTGCCAGTAGCCTTAGGAGAATGTAAGACAAATGCCCATATTCAGGAAGATCTACAGAATCATCAGTTTCTGAAGTGCGACGAATCCTTTGTGACAGCCCCATTCGCTGCCACATAATCCTGACAAAGGCTGGGCTTCCCCAGCTGCTTCTGGGCAAAGTGTAAACAGCCACAAGTTGATAATAACAAAAAAAAACCCCTCTTATTATTATTCATCCTCATTAATGCACCTGCCTCTTTACTGACCAACACAAACGAATGACACAGGTCTCTGACCTTAGGAAATGACAATCTAAATTTCTGCAGCAGGGAGACAACAGCGAGCCGATGAAAGAGAGAGTTGAGTATAACAAGGAAGGGATATGAGCAGAAATAATTTTCAATGTTGCATATAGGAATTATTTTTGTTAACAAATTTGTTGCATACCTAACAATATACATTTCCTACTATCACATTTCAGTAGAAAAGAGAGCGCACATATCAGAATGCTGTCTTCCAGGAAGAAGAAGTGAGACTGATTAATAAGAAAAGAGTCTCTTGAAGAATTTAGGATGCTAGCAAGGTACGTATTTATATACATTATGTGCAGAGTTCCCAGGACTGTGCCGTTTTGAGACTATGGGTGGGGGGAAAGCTTTCTATTTGTTTCCTCACATCAACATGGTTGACCATGGGAAACCAGCATAACAGAGAAACTGACTGCCCCTCCAAAATTAGGGGAGGGAACATGGTCTTTAAATTTCTTTCCCAAAACAGTAAATCATGTGGGAATCCCACTGTCCCTATCATTCAAAAATTTGGCATGCCTCACCCCACCAGAAAGGATGGCCATGCCTGCTATTTGCATCTAATTCTGGCAGAATACAGTGGTACCTTGGGTTACATACACTTCAGGTTACATACGCTTCAGGTTACAGACTCTGCTAACCCAGAAATAGTGCTTCAGGTTACGAACTTTGCTTCAGGATGAGAACAGAAATTGTGCTCCGGCGGCGCGGCGGCAGCAGCAGGAGGTCCCATTAGCTAAAGTGGTGCTTCAAGTTAAGAACAGTTTCAGCTTAAGAACCAACGTCCGGAACAAATTAAGTACTTGACCCAAGGTACCACTGTATTGGGTAATTGTTTGTTTGCTCTGGTAACCTCTAGGCTGGATTGCTGCAATGCATTATACACGGGGCGGCCTCTGAAGATGCTTCAGAAAGTTCAGCTGATGCAGAACTCGGCAGCCAGATTGCTCACAGGGAAAGACGGTTTGAGCATATTACACTGATCCTGGTCCGACTGCACTGGCTACCAATTAGTTTCCAGGTCCAATTCAAAGTGCTGGTTTTGACCAATAAAGCTTTAAACAGCTCAGGACCACAATACATCAAGGACCGCCTCTCCCTATATAAACCCACCTGGAATCTGCAAGTCCTCTGAGACCTTTGTTCATGTGCCTCCTCCACGTGAAGTCTGGATGGTAGAGACACGAGAACAGGCCTTTTATTTTGGTGGCCCCCCATTTGTGGAAAGGTCTCTCAAGGGAGGTTCGTCTGGCACCTTCATTATATGTCTTTAGATGCCAGGCAAAAATGTTCCACTTCAACCAGGCCTCTGGCTGATTCTACAGCCTTTTATATGGTTTTTGTGTGTTAGAGGGCGTTATTGTTGCTTGTTTGACTTAGCCCCTTATTGTTGCTTGTTTGACTTAGCCCCCATGTTATGTGTTTTGGCACTCCAAAGTCAGTTTTATTATTATTTGAATCTGATTTTCTATGGGTTGTTAGGGATGCAGAAACAGGTGGAAATTCCTGAAAGAAATGTATACAATAAAACATGTCTTCCAAACCATCTCCTGGTATCCATTAGGGTTGCCACATATTTTTTTTTCCTGGAAAGGCTCCCATACTTTTCCACACAGGGGCGTCTTACCCATAGAGGCTAGTGGCACAGGGCGCCAGGGCGCCAAGTTCTGGAGGGTGCCAAGTTCTGGAGGGCACCAAGTTCTGGAGGGCACCAAGTTCTGGAGGGCGCCAAGTTCTGGAGGGCGCTTCCTCCAGCCCCACCGGCAGTGCCGACCTCCCTAAAAAACTCTGGGAAACGGGGGCGCTGGATGGAGTTTTGCACCATGGCACCGGAGATGCTTAAGACGGCCCTGTTTCCACAGCTGCACAACAGGCAGAAATTTGGAAACTCTCCAAATCACTGCCTCGTTGAAAACTGCTAGAGGGAATATGCCTGCTCTAGAGCCAATTAACATTTAGGTGAATGAATACCTGATGATATTAAGCTGCATCCTATGCATATTTATTTGGATGTTGACCCCACTGTGTTCAATGGGAGTTACCTCCTTGCAAGTGTGTTTAGGATTTGAAGCCTTAAGCATGCACATCAAACTGTAAAGTGTGAAGAAGTGGACCCCAATATAGCCCTCTTCACATGTTGAAAGTGAACAGCGCATAGTGCTCCAAATCATTTTTTCATATTACTAATATGCAGCTATGCTTATGCCTTGTTGTTGTTTTGTTTAGTCGTCTTACTCGTGTTCGACTCTCCATGACCCCACAAACCAGAACATGCCTTGGAAACTCTCACTTTCTTCTCAAAGCTTCTCCTTTTTTAGGTCCATGGAGTTTCTTGGCAAAATACTGGAGTGGTTTGCCAGTTCCTTCTCCACCAAGCACCCTACCAGTGCTATTTTTCTAGGAAAAGTGGTGCACTCACCATGAATAATAAATAACAACAATATTTTTTTATTTATTCCCTGCCCTTCCCAATTCAGAAAACTGGGCTCAGGGCAGCTAACAACAAATTTAAAACACTTAATTGATGCAACAAAAACCAGCATGAAATACAGTATAAAATGTCAATGACAATAAATTCAGAATTCAAAAATCAATTTAGGGAGGAAATCCATCCAATAAACATTAGATGATCACCAGGCCTCCTTTGATCAAAGCCAGGCCTCTTTTGTTATCTTAGAATGGCAGTGGTGCCCATCTGAGAGGTGCTGAAGCAAAGCCTTGTCCCCTACACACTCTTCCCTGGTCACAAACACAGAGATAGGTTGAATGGACACCCAAATAGGACTTGTGAGCACAATCATAGAATCATAGAGCTGTAGCGTTGGAAGAGAACCCAAGGAATCTCAACTAAAGCGTCCAGGACAGATGGCCACCCAACCTCTGCTTAAAACCCTCCAAGGAAGGAGAGTCATCCACCATCTCTCATGAGAGGCTGAAATGGCCGTGGTTCCCTTTCTTAATGTGCTCCCCGCGGCAACCCAGGCTTCCCCTACAAAAATGTGTGAAAAGGCTCTTAAACAGAGAGAAATAAGTTGTATTCCTGCTGCCCCTATTTGATCTCGTGGTTTTCCTTTGTAAGTTGTTGTCTGAGATGTGTCACCCCGGACAACTTTATAATGATGTAGACCATGTTGACAAATAGTTACACCCATAATGTACCAAAGGGGGGGAGGGGAAGCAAGGGAGAAAATTCCCTTTCTCCCCCCTTCTCAAAGTAAAGAGCATTAGATTTCCTGAGTGTTGTATCATGCTGGTGACATATCTGGAGACTCGAAAATGATTAATTGTTCCCCGGGGCCTATGTAATATTCTATTTTGGACAAAAATATCTTTTAAAACATATCTAAGCGCTTGCAATAGTGAGTGAGGTTTGGGACCCATAAGCGTAAGCTGGTTCTCTCTGTGTTCCTTTTTTAAGTACCTGCCAGCAACTGAAAGATTGAGCTTGGGAGAGCATTTTGTGCCAGCAAGCAGAATGCAGCAACTTTTCAGGATAAATTCTATCTGCCGCGAACAGTTTTGTCTAGTAAGAAGCCATGAATCTAGTAATCTGTTCTCCAGGACAATAGATTGCGACAACCCATCAGCTCTGTAGGACTCATCGCTCCCTATCTTCCTCTAACCAAAGGAGGGTTTGTGCCCTTCAAAGCCAGGTTGTTCACACTGTCAGCACTGCCAGCGCAACCCTGACTTAAAACAAATATCAGAGATCTTTATCACCCACAGCTTTATTAGTTTTGAGAATTTTACTGCTCACCCTCTAGTATTTTGTTCTGCTTTATGTCTCTTTATGGTTGTTGGTTTGGGTTTTTAAAAAATTCTTTCATTTTTAAGCTGCTGTATAATGACTTTGAGAACTGCCTTCTGGACCCTGTTATTGGCTTAATGGAGACGTAATCATCAAACAAACCTTTGATGTGTAACAGAGCTGAAAGCAATTTGCTCCAAAAGTTTGTCACATTTACTTGCCTGCTAATTTTGATGTCCAACATTCGTGGGAACTTTTCCGAGCGCTTGCATATTTTCTGAGTATTGACAAAAGTTGCTACCCGTCTTTCACCTTCAGTTGCATTGGATTGAAATATTTGAAATAAACCTTAACCTTTGCTTGACTTGATTGGAATTTGCTCCAATGGATAAGATTTTAGTGTGAACTTAGGTCTCCCATCCGAATGAATGGGACTTCCAAGTGCTTACTTTTGGCTGGAACATGATTAAAGCATTTTGATTTCTGTATTGAACATTCTACAGTATTTGATGCTAGACGTGCAAATATGCTAGACCCCAAATAAGACAGTATTTGGTGGCAAACAATAATATTTATGGTTTTCCTGTATTTTATAGCTGTTGTGCACTGTGGTGTGTGATATTATCCGACAGCTGATCACTTGAGATTTTATATTTCAAGCCACAAAAGAATGAGGATATGCCACAGTTCAAAGCACTTGTAATTAGGGGAAGGGGAGGACTTTACATGAGGATGAAGCCATTTCATGGTTTATATGTGAAACAAAGCAAAACAAAGGAAGGGGACTCTTATGCTACATTACAGGATATCTTATGCCTCAAAAATGAGCACAAATGAAGTGGGAAGAGAATAAGAACATGATGTCCCTGTGGAAGAGTGGGCACAAATGGAGCTGCAAATAGAGACCAGTTATGAGAATGGAGTGTTCAGGATAAGTAAATATATAGAAAGAGGTCATGGCATATCTATAATAGCACCATGAATATTGGAAAAAGGGGTCCAGAACTAGCAAGCTAAGAACTTTCATAGCTTGGTCTGAGTATTATATTGCATCTATTTCTGGTTTGCATCAGATGACCAAGGGGGAAACTACATGTTACATTAACCACCTCTTTTTGGAAGTGTACTAAATAGCACTTTTAAGAGAAATGGAAGCTGTGAAGGGGAGGGGATTTGAGATAAACTTCTGCCTTGCCAAGGAGCAAGCTAAGGCTTATCTCTGATCTTAGCACCATAGTCCCAGAGGCAGTGCTAAGATTGGAGACAAGCTTCTTCTTACTATTTGATAGAAAAAGGCTTATCTCTGGTGTTAGTGCTGAGCACTACTGCACTATGATCAGATATAAGCTTATCTGTAATCTTAGTGCTGTGGTGTATAGCACTAGGATGGGAGATAAGACATCCTGTTATGTAGTGAAGTTTCACCCTGGGCCAGCAGGGGGATACTGTATATAGTTTTCACTCAGGTCTGTAGATAGTTTTCACTCAGGTCCACGTCAGTTATTTTAGGCGGGAAACGCTGGGCTGTTGTTGCTACAATGTTGACAGCCGGCTGCGTATAAAAGCAGGCTGGCTGAGCTGTTTGCAGTCAGTTCTATTCCAGCTTACAAAATAAAGAGCTACTTGGAGAAATCGCTGTGTCGTCTGCTATGTCAACCCACAACTTAACACATCCCTTATTTTATTTTTTGCTTACCGTGTTTTGGTTTTGAGTACCTACCTCGAGTGCTATGAAGGCAGGATCCAAATCTAAATACAGTATGTGAACAGCATAAAACCAAATCTGGTAAATAAATGGGAAGTTGGCTGGCCAGCCTGCATGGTACTGGTGAATACAAGGATCACAGTGTTTTCCTAATGAATTTATATTGAAATTATAATTAAACTTATGTCAGCTCTATGGACTGGTCAGAAAACACTTGAGGCTGTGCAGAATGTTACTAGCTCAAAGATGGAAACAAGAAGATTTACCAGCGAAAGAAGAGTGGCAGATGAAACTATTGGACTACGGCGAATTGGCAAAACTGACGGGAAAAATTTGGGACCAGCAGGATCAGACTCTTCTGAAAGACTGGAACAAATTTATGTTATAATACTTGAAAGACAATTGTAAACAATTAACATTGCTAGTAGGGTTACAAGAAGTTTTGTAAGGTTAAAACTATTACTTATTACTTATTATAGTTATTTTAGTATTTACATAAGATCATGATTTAATAGTAATAAGAAATATAGGGAAATGCAGTATCTAGAGAATAGGTTTGAAAGCCATCAATTGGGGAGGGGGGAAGTCACAGTCTTATGGAGCCAAATGTTTTATTTACTTCTGTATACTATGATGATATGCATGAAAATATTTGTAAAAACCAATAAAAATTATTATAAACAAAAACACTTGAGGCTCTGCAATATTTAGTAGGATGGATAACATAATTTTGTTGTTTCCAACTTGTACGCTATTTCCCACTGTATGCATAGCAAATTCTTTCACCCACCAGCCATTAACTCAAGCATTGTTCAGGAGTGTGTTAATATAAGCCATACTGTTTCTGCTAAATGTAGTTCCTTCAGGTAACCTGTCTAGATCTAGTGACATTCAAAACTTCCACCGCTTGGTCTAACTCACATATCTTCAAAAAAAATTTGAGACCTAGGACCCACTGTTAACTCAAACATGCAGTTGGGGACCCATTTCTTAATGGTTTGCTATATATTTAAATGGTGGTAGCGCTCTTGTTGTGACCCACAGGGCCAGATTAACACTTTTAGAGGCCATAAGCACTTAAAAGATTTGGGTGCCTCCTGAAGTGTAGGTGGGTTCAGGCATGACCCAAGACCAAGATTCAGCTCAAAAAGGATTTACTGGAACATTAGGAACAAGGATGAGAAACAGGGGCAATTAGCCCAGTATATTAAGCCAGCCCAGGCAAAACACACACCCCGCCTGTGATAGGTCGCCTTAATGCCGAAATTAGCGAATGATGGCACTGGCTCTATCTCAGCAAGGATTGGCTGCCTGCCAGCTACTAACAATGTCATTGGAAGGTTTTAGAATTCTCTCTTTTGTTACGCAGGTGAACCTCCTGACGTCCAGGAAACCTGAATTGCATTCATACAGCCTGGCTTTGCCCTACTATACCTGCACACCTAACACCCATATATACATATATATATGCTCCTGCCCACCTAGCAGTTCGAAAGCATGTCAAAGTGCAAGTAGATAAATAGTTACCACTCCAGCGGGAAGGTAAACGGCGTTTCCGTGCGCTGCTCTGGTTCGCCAGCAGCGGCTTAGTCCTGCTGGCCACATGACCCGGAAGCTGTACGCCGGCTCCCTCGGCCAATAAAGCGGGATGAGCGCCGCAACCCCAGAGTTGGTCACGACTGGACCTAATGGTCAGGGGCCCCTTTACCTTTTTAAGTTAGCGGAAAGGGGATGCGGGTGGCGCTGTGCTCTAAACCACTGAGCCACTTGGGCTTGCCGATCGGAAGGTTAGCGGTTCGAATCCACGTGATGGGGTGAGCTCCCGTTGCTCAGTCCCTGCTCCTGCCAACCTAGCAGTTCGAAAGCACACCAGTGCAAGTAGATAAATAGGTACCACTCCAGCGGGAAGGTAAACGGCGTTTCCGTGCGCTGCTCTGGTTCGCCAGAAGCGGTTTAGTCCTGCTGGCCACATGACCCAGAAGCTGTACGCCGGCTCCCTCGGCCAATAAAGCGAGATGAGCGCCGCAACCCTTGAGTTGGCCACGACTGGATCTAATGGTCAGGGGTCCCTTTACACACACACACACACACACACACACACACACACACACACACACACATCTATACACACACACAAACACACACCTTAATAAACCATAAAATTAATTTTTATTTTTCAAAATGAGACGAAACCTGCAGTAGGATGGAAAATAATGCTTATTTTGTATACTTCCACTTTATTTATATTTGAAACATTTTCTCCTACTTTTTCTAATTGCAAAGGCTTTGATCAGATCCTCAAAACTAATCTTACATTACACATCTGCTTCTATACTTAGCGGAGATAAGGCACCCAGCCTGCCTTGTTGTACAGCTGCTCTGTTGGGTTTTTTTAACATACTTCAACTGAGAAAATGAACACTCAGCTGAGCATTTTGTGACCATTAATGTTAAAAGTTCAGCAGTGGGAAATTTCAGTGGTGCCCCCTTCCCTTGATGCTTATTTTGCTTCATGGTTAATCCCGCCATGGTGACCCACCTCGGACCAGGCCAGTGGAAGACCAGAGGTCTAACTTGATATTCTTTTCTAGCTTGCAAGTATGAGATCTGTTAGCAGATGTGTACGTAAACACCTGAGGCTGTCTATATTTAAGGAGTCCAGCTTTGCCTGTTGCAGATATTAAATACTGCACAATTTGAAGTGACTGGAAGCATAAGAACTGACTCCGTTGGGAATGAAGCATTGTCCAGGCCCAAGGAAATGTTATTCAAACTTTTGCTGGCAGAACTTTACAGTGGTACCTCGGGTTACGAACTTAATTCGTTCTGGAGGTCCGTTCTTAACATGAAACTGTTCTTAACCTGAGGTACCACTTTACCTAATGGGGCCTCCCACCACCGCTGCACGATTTCTGTTCTCAACCTGAAGCAAAGTTCTTAACCCGAGGTACTATTTCTGGGTTAGCAGAGTCTGTAACCTGAAGCGTATGTAACCTGAAGCATATGTAACCCGAGGTACTACTGTATTCAAAACAGAAAACATCAAAAATATCCATACAATATCTTGTGCTGTCCAACACAGGCTCCGCATCTTACCAAATACGAAATAATCCAAACAGACCTACAATCATAACTCAGGTTACAGACGCTTCAAGTTGTGAGTTTTTGGGTTGCGCACTGCGCCGAACCCGGAAGTACTGGAACAGGTTACTTCTGGGTTTTGGCACTCGCGCATGTGCAGAAGCACCAAATCGCGCTTTGCACATGTGCAGAAGCGCAGAATTGCGACCCGCTCGTGCACAGACGCGGCACTGTGGGTTGCGAACGTGCCTCCCGCACAGATCAAGTTCGTAACCCAAGAGTCCACTGTATAAGCAAAGGTCTCTCTCTCTCTCTCTTTCTCTCTCTCCCTCTCTCCCCAGCCTATGTTCCAGCCTCCAGGCTGTTTGCTCTTACTTCAGGGGAGCCATTTACACCCTGTAGCATTCAGAGAGGCACCTCCATTTGCATCTTCCCTCCATTAAGTTTGGGAGGAAAAGAACAAAGACAACTCCTTTGGAAATGGAGATTGCAACCCAAGACCTCTCACATGATTCCAGGTTACAACCCTCACATGTTAGCTACCAGAGAACAACAATCAGTTAGTTAATCATTAACTCTGTAAGGAGCTCAGAGTCCTTGGGGGGGGGGGGAGGGACTACTTTGTGGAGAAACCCCAGTGTTAGCAATACACATTTAGCCGTTTTACATTTTAAACCTTCATTAATAAACAGTGGTACCTCAGGTTAAGAACTTAATTCATTCTGGAGGTCCGTTCTTAACCTGAAACTGTTCTTAACCTAAAGCACCACTTTAGCTAATGGAGCCTCCCGCTGCCGCTGCACGATTTCAGTTCTCATCCTGAAGCAAAGTTCTTAACCCGAGGTTCTATTTCTGGGTTAGCGGAGTCAGTAACCTGAAGCATTTGTAACCTGAAGCGTATGTAACCCGAGGTACCAGATGCTTCAGGTTACAGACTCCGCTAACCCAGAAATAGTACCTCGGGTTAAGAACTTTGCTTCAGGATGAGAACAGAAATCGTGTTCCGGCGGCACGGCAGCAGCGGGAGGCCCCATTAGCTAAAGTGGTACTTCGGGTTAAGAACAGTTTCAGGTTAGGAACGGACCTCCGGAACAAATTAAGTTCTTAACCCGAGGTACCACTGTATATACATTTTTCATTTCTGTGTGAATTAAACCATTATACTTAACATTGCCTTAATTTGAGTGACAGCATCTCTCCAGGGTTTCAGGCAATTGGTCTTCACATTACTTGCCACCTGAACCTTTTAATGGGACATGCCAAGTGTTTAGCATGGGACCTTTCTGTGCAAAGCAGATCCTTTGGTACTGAGCAATAATCCCTCCTCACCTGGCTAGGTTTCAGCTCCTGGCTGCCAGGTTTCCATTCATTCCCCATAGCAATGTGCCGCAGTTCTGTGCTTTCACTTGCCCCAAAAGCTGCTATTTTGTAAAATGAATAGATCATAGGACTGTAGCGTTGGGAGGGACCCAAGGATCATCTAGTCCAGCACCCTGCAGTGCAGGACTTTCAACACGTGGCTCCCCGTCCAATAGATGGCAACTTTGCTTCTTTTGCTCCTGTGCCGGAGGAAACAGAACAAAAAGATGTGTATTAGTAATTTTTCTCTAAACTTCATTTTTTTTCTTCCAGAGTCTTGAGGCACTGGCTTTAACAGTCTTTGTCTTCACCTAAAGTACCAAAGAGACCATCTACTGCATGGATAGGCAAACTAAGACCTGGGGGCCGGATCCAGCCCAATCGCCTTCTAAATCTGGCCCATGGACGGTCTGGGAATCAGTGTGTTTTTACATGAGTAGAATGTGTGCTTTTATTTAAAATGCATCTCTGGGTTATTTGTGGGGAATAGGAATTCGTTCATTCCCCCCCCCCCAAAAAAAAAAGGTCTGAGGGACAATGGATCAGCCCCTGCTGAAAAAGCTTGCTGACCCCTGGTCTATTGCATTTAAAAGTGAGTAATTACCCAAACTAGTCAGCATCTTAAAAAGCAGAGACATCACCTTGCCAACAAAGGTCCATATAGTTAAAGCTATGGTTTTCCCAGTAGTAATGTATGGAAGTTGGAGCTGGACCATAAAGAAGGCTGATCGCTGAAGAATTGATGCTTTTGAATTATGGTGCTGGAGAAGACTCTTGAGAGTCCCATGGACTGCAAGAAGATCAAACCTATCCATTCTTAAGGAAATCAGCCCTGAGTGCTCACTGGAAGGACAGATCCTGAAGCTGAGACTCCAATACTTTGGCCACCTCATGAGAAGAGAAGACTCCCTGGAAAAGACCCTGATGTTGGGAAAGATGGAGGGCACAAGGAGAAGGGGACGACAGAGGATGAGATGGTTGGATAGTGTTCTCGAGGCTACCAGCATGAGTTTGACCAAACTGCGGGAGGCAGTGGAAGACAGGAGTGCCTGGCGTGCTCTGGTCCATGGAGTCACGAAGAGTTGGACACGACTAAACGACTAAACAACAACGACAACAATTACCCAAACAGAAAATAAACAAAAAATACTCCAAAATCTGAATCACACATTTTGAATGCACTATCCATAGCTGTCAACTTACAGATTTGAAAATAAGGGACCAGCAGCTTCAAAAATAAGGGATCAGCAGCCAAAGTAAGGGATTTTCCAGGAACAGGTATGTTCAACTTCTGAGCCCCTTCGAGCCAAAGGCAGAAAGCCCAGCCAGCAGCCAAATGAAGCCTCATCAATAAGGGACAGCAACGGGACATGGCGCTGGGATAAGGGACTGTCCCGCCAAATAAGGGACACTTGACAGCTATGACTATCTATTTTGAAAAGATTGACTAATAAAAGGCAGTAGGCAATTTTTGTAATGGTCTCCATAAAGACAAATTCAGCCAGTATCCCAAAAAGCTCTCAAAAAGTCGAATTAAAGCTGAGATGGCATTACTAATTCAGACGATGGCATCTTTTTGTTCTTTTTCTTCAAGCATGGGTGGAAAGGACAATACCAGTGATAATTTGGAACTTCCTGTCTTTTATCAGTATGTGGGACAGCCTCAATGTTATTTAAGCATCACTTCTGGAACCTCATGGATTTAAGCAGCCGGATGAGTCAGATCTGAAAGTCAATAAAGCTTATAGGAATATGTAATTGGTTGGCCAGAGGTGAATGGAAGCGAAAGGTTCTGACTACTGGCACTTGAGTAAAGAGCTCAGTATGAGCCTGAACTTTTGAGTGTAAAATATATACATTAAATAGGAATTTGGTTGCACTGACTCTTTTTGTGGAAGGGTTCAGTTTGGGTCTAAAGATCCACAAAAAAAGTTTTTTTAAAAAAATTAACAAAAAACCTAACACTGCTATTAGGTTACTAATAGCACTGATTTTTTATACAGAAAAAATCATGATATAAGTGATATCATGATGCATAATGTCAATAAGGAGAGGCGACTGGAGGGCAGCATCACACCCATGTTTAAATTCAAGGGTAGGCAAACTAAGGCCCGGGGGCCGGATCCGGCCCAATCACCTTCTCAATCCGGCCCACAGATGGTCTGTGAATCAGCGTGCGTCCTTTTATTTAAAATGTATTTCTGGGTTATTTGTGGGGCCTGCCTGGTGTTTTTACATGAGTAGAATGTGTGCTTTTGTTTAAAATGCATCTCTGGGTTATTTGTGGGGTATAGGAATTCGTTCATTCCTCCCCCCCAAAAAAAAAAATATAATCCGCCCCCCCACAAGGTCTGAGGGGCAGTGAACTGGCCCCCTGCTGAAAAGGTTTGCTGACCCCTGTTTTAAGTCTTAAGTGAAGGCTCTCTAGATTAGGGACGTCTATGGTTTTAGAATAATTCCAGACTGATTTTTAATACTGCAAATGTGTGGGGTTTTTTGTTTTTTAGTCACCAGATTTCTCCCTGAAAGGATAAATCTGAATTAGTAAAGGTAAAGGGACCCCTGACCATTAGGTCCAGTCATGACTCTGGGGTTGCGATGCTCATCTCGCTCTATAGGCCAAGGGAGCCGGCGTTTGTCCACAGACAGCTTCTGGGTCATGTGGCCAGCATGACTAAGCCGCTTCTGGCAAACCAGAGCAGCACACAGAAACGCCGTTTACCTTCCCACCAGAGCGGTACCTATTTATCTACTTGCACTTTGATGTGCTTTCAAACTGCTAGGTTGACAGGAGCAGGGACCGAGCAACGGGAGCTCACCCTGTCGCGGGGATTCAAACCGCCGACCTTCTGATCGGCAAGTCCTAGGCTCTGTGGTTTAACCCACAGTGCCACCCGCGTCCCATAAATCTGAATTAAATGGGGTGAAAATATGGGCTGGCATTTTGATGCCAATGACCACAGTCTGGGTGCTTCCAAAAATCTGGGTGCACAAGGAACACCCACCCCACAATAAACACCCATGGGGAAGTCCTGCTTCTTGTTCTGTACTTATGGGTGAGAGCTGGCGAAGCATAAGAGCGTAAACCATGAGCTTTAAAGTCCTCACTTCAAATTTCGTCTTACTCACAAACTCCCTGGGAAAGCCATTCTATCTCTACATCACCTTCCCAATAACCCCTACCTTAAAAGTTTGCTGTAACGACGACACGTTTTGCATGATACTCAAAGCTGGTCAAATTACCACGTGCGATAAATGTACTTTAAGTACCGTATTTTTCGCTCCATAAGAGGCACTTTTCCCCTCCTAAAAAGTAAGGAGTGTCTTATGGAGCGAATGCAGGCGGGAGGCTCTGCTCAGAGCTCCCTTTAAAGAGCCGCGTGAAATGTGTGTCCCTTCTCCCTCCTGGGGAAAAGCCCCCAAGAGCCCCACACACGCTCCACACGGCTCTTTAAAGGGAGCACGGCTCTTGCGGGCTTTTCTGCAGCCCCTCAGTCCCTTCCCCCACCTCCCAGTAAAGCCCCCAAGAGCCGCGCTCCCTTTAAAGAGCCGCACAGAGCATGTGTGGGGCTCTTGGAGGCTTCTCCCTCCTCAGGGAAAAGCCTGCAAGTGCTGAACACACGCTCCACATGTTCTTTAAAGGGAGCACAGCTCTTGCAGGCTTTTCCCCAACGAGGGAGAAGGGACTGACACGGCCTGTCAGTCCCTTCTCCCTCCTCGGGGAAAAGCCCACAAGAGCCGCACACATGCTCTCGTGAAAGGGACCGCAGAGCCTGGGATGCATACAGGCTCTGCTCAGCGCTCCCTTTAAAGAATATTTTTTTCTTGCATTCCCCCTCTAAAAACTAGGTGCGTCTTATGGTCGGGTGCATCTTATGGAGTGAAAAATATGGTATATCGTTTGGATGTGTGCCCCACGTGCCTCTAGAGGTCCCTACATTTTCAGGCTCTCCTTCCACACACAGACATCGTAAGTTTCACTAGTGAGGTATATAGAAGAAAGAACCCAAGCATGAGAAACGTTCTGAAGTTCCACTTCTTTTGAATTCCCCCTCCCTTACACCCTGAAATCACATTGCCTCCCTGTTCATATTTGAAAACATAAACGATACCCCCTGCATATTACTCCCATAATACAATTAAAGCAGTTTCAGTCTTTTGCAAATATGTAATACCTGCTGCCTGCTAGTAGATAAATGCATGCTACCTAACAACCTTAAAAACAATAAACCATAAAGCTAAATTATTGTAGAAGTCAATTAGTATGCCAATTAGTCTATACTGCAAGCAATTCACGTGGAGAGAAAAGAAATACCTATATTGTTTGCTGTCATACAAGGTGTCAAGAAATGAACTCTTGTCATTTCAGATTCGCTAATAATTATAAGAGGGAATTTGACAAAGTATGATATGATTCCATAAAGCAGGGACATAAAATAGCTAACCAACAAAATGGTAAAAGCTTTTATATTCCAGAAGCTTTTAAAAGGGTACACATGGTAATAGAGGTTCACATTGCAATAAGATAAATAAATCTAGAAATGCATATGCTTGATGGCAGTTTCATGTGGGTTCCTAAACAGGATTTTTACTGGAAATGTTTTTAGCACAGAGAGAGAGAGAGAGAGAGAGAGAGAGAGAGAGAGAGAAAATAATGTAATGGAGTAAAAGAAAAAGAAAAGAAGGATGATCCATCAAGAACAAAACACAAATGCAAAGTCTCACATTATTCTTGAGAGGATAAACAAAACAAAATAAAAACAAAATGCAGGCAATAATAATCCATTCAAATCCATAAAGTTCACCACCTCGGAATAGAATTTACAACACAAAGAGAGCAAACACTTTCAAACAATACTATGCAAATGCTGTGTGCAACCATAAGATTTCACTGTGTTGAATCTGGAGTGGGCCAGGGGGGGTCTGGAGTTGTGGGGGCCCTTAAGTTTGGAGGGACTTTGAAACATGCCTTTAAATATTTTCTGGACTACACTGTTGATTGTGGGGAATGGGACTGTGGGGAATGGGCCGATCTGCTGAGGAGAGACGGAGATATTTTTGAGTTGGAACATCCCCGAGACCTACTCCTCAATGAGAAAGGAAAGGAATTAAGAAAGAGATCAACAAAAGATAAGGTAAAGTGCAAGTACAAACAAGAAGAAGATCTGCAGAAGGGACATGGAAAAGACTTAAGAGCTTCGGACATAAGATTACCAGGTTGATGGACTAGATGGAACGGACAGTAAGGACTGACATAACCCGAGACCAGGAAGAAGAGACGCTGGAGGAAGATTGGGAGAAATTTTTTTTACTTATATTGGGAATTAGTGTAAAATTAATGAGTATTAGGGAAATGTTGGAATGAAAATATTTGGCTTTAGTAGAATTGATATAAGGAATTATGTACAAATAAATATTAAGTTTTAAGCTTTAAGGTATTTTATAGAAAGATAAGGTTAAAATAAATTAAGGTAAATTGAATGACAGAATATAGTGAAAGATGGAAAGGATTTGCTGAGTTAACTAATAGGTTAGAATGTTAAGACAAATTATTCAATAAAAATTGAGAAAGATGGAAAGAATTTGCTGAAACAAATAACTAAACTAGAATACAAAAAGGGAGGTGTGAGGAGGTTGATGAAACAAGTAAATGAAGGATGGAGATATGGAATATTGGATGTGTGGTTTTTTTTATTGTTATTGGTGTATTGGTTTTTATGCGTTTTTTCTTTTTTTCTTTTTTGATGTACTGTTATGTATGTTTTGTTAATTTTTGTTGTTCTCTCTTGTGCCTTTTTTTGTAATTTTTGAAACTTCTAATAAATATCATTAAAAAAAAAAAAGATTTCACTGTTGTCAGAGCTGCCTCTAGGTCCCAGCTCACAGAGGACCAACGCTAGGCTGTCGTAATGTACAAAAGTCTTTATTGAAGTTCAATTTCCATTTCAAAGCCGCAGCGCGCAGCCCTACATCTTAAACCCTAGATCGGTGAAGTCCCGTCTGAGTCTCCTTCCCTCTGACACCAGTTTAAGATCCTAGCCCTGCTCCACCTTTTCCGCTGCTCTCTCCTCTTCTGGGTCCTCCTGCCCGCTGGGGCATTGCCCTTTCTGGACTCTTCCGACGCTGAGTCGCTTAGCTCCTCCCCCTCCCTCCGGCGGGCTTTAGGACCCGGTTCCCAATCCTCATTCTCTGCTGTCCCGCGCTCCTGTACATTTGAACTTGCCTCTCGCACCAACCCAGTGACCTTTCTCCTAACCGTTACACTACTTCGGTCACTGCTTCCCTCTTCCGGGATACTGGCCGGATCTGACCTCCCCTCCGTTGTCCGACTTTCTGATGGAGGCGTGGTCAGCCCTGCCTCATCTTCTCTCCCTGGTGGGGAATGCACTGGCCCCGATCCTTGGGACTCTTCCCCCCACTCTGCTCTGGTGGGGAAGCTGGTCCTGATTTCCAGCTACTGCTCTGGGAGTCCCTGCTGCCCCCTTGCTCCTAGGGCGTTCCCCTTGGGAACCCCCTACCCCTGGCCACTGGCGCCCCCTTCTGTGAATCTTCCGATTCGCTGGAGAGGCTCATGGAATCCCTCGGTCCACTGTCCTCTTCTCCTACGCTCCCCTCGGATTCTTCCCCTTCGCTCTCCATCTCCTCTCTTCCCTGTGCCTCTGCTCCTGAGCCCCTGACAACTGTGTTCGTCTAAGGCCAGGAGGCTCTCTGTATGTACCATGAAACGCAGCATATTTTCCCTCCACGGTGGCCCCCAAAATCTACATGCAACTCTTGCCCACCGGCTGCTCCACAGACACTGCTATGCAGCCGTACCTTCCTTATGGCTGAGCTCTAGCCTTGCCACATTTTCCTTCACTTCCAATCTGGGCCTTTGAAGAGACCTGCACATTCAACTTTGTAATAATAACTGAGTTGGGCAACTCCCTACTCTATACCCTCCAACGCCTAGACAACAAAAATCCAGGACACAATCTCATACCCTCCAACATTTCTCTGATGAAAATAGGGACGTCCTAAGGAAAATCGGGACATTCTGGGATCAGATCAGAAACTGGGACTGTCCCTGGAAAATAGGGACTGTTAAATTGTGGGTGAACATATCAGACGACACTGCAATTCTTCAGACAGCTCTTGTTTATTCACAGGCCAGAGCAGAACAGAACTGAAGGGTTCAGCCAACCTGCTTATATGGAGCTTAACTACAAAGCAACAGTAACAACTTTCTGTAACTATCCAATCACTGAACGTCACTTTCAATTCCTTATTTGCATATGCGGACCTGAGTGAAAACTATCTACAGTATCCCCCTGCTGGCCCAGGGTGAGAACTTCAGTACATAACATCGAGACTTGGAGGGTCTGAGCTTTGCATCCCATGTGAAAGAGATGGTGAATGCTGATACCTTCCACCAGCCTTACATCCTTTCACAAAAGCATTGTTCCGCCTAGCCCCTTTTAATTATTTCTCTCTATATAGTGTGAGACCTCACACATTGTTTTGTTTTGTGGAAGTTTGTTTGTCGTAATAAAGATACTGGTTTTCCTGTCATATTCCCAATCTGTTTAGGTTTCCACGAACATTTGAGAGAAATGCAGATGCTTACAGAAGTGGGATACAGATATTCAGCTTCATAATATAAGCATGTATATGTAAAAAAAATAAAATGTTCATTGCAAGAAGTTTTTGAATTATTAAAATGTCATTTGATAAAAAGTTCGTGCGCTGTTTTAAAAAGTTTCCCGTGCTTGACGGGAGAAGAGGGAAAATATATTAAATAAAGGCAGTTTATAGTAAAGTTTGGCACATTTCTAAACTAATATTAAAAACTGCATGTGCTACTGAAATTATTGATATTCTAAAACTTCTATTCTGCATAATCATACCAACCTTAATAATACTGTCTGTATCTTTTTCGACAAGCTTTTCAGATGTTTTTTCAGTTTGATTTCTGTCTGTTGTTGTCCTCTGTATTGATTGTTGATTTTTTCTTTTAATTTTAATATATTGCTGATGTTTTAAGATTTTTTTTTTTATTACTATTTGTTGCCTTGAATTAGGGAATAAATGCTAAGCTGTTTGCCTCACCTCACCATTTGAATTTGCATGGTTTACGTTTGATTTTGATAGATTTTATAAATATACAAAATATTGTGAGCTGTCAACTGTCAAATACTACTTATCGTTGCATGTTATTCATCAAATGCTGTCAGATGATAAAAAAGTACTATTATGTATCAATTTTGAAATATTGCCAGACTCGACTGCAATAGATCAAACCCTGTCAAATGATCGTCAATAAGGTCAGTAATGGTAGACAAGCTTTCTCAAAATGCAGGTTGCCCACCACGAAGGATATCCCTTTGCATTTCACAGCCATTAAAGCGTGTTCTTCATAATAGAATCATAGAATCATAGAATCATAGAGTTGGAAGAGAGAGCACGTGTTGCGGTGGGGGCCTAAAGGCCACCCCACTGTTGTTGGGCAAATTGGCCATGTGCTGTGATTGGGCAAGGAGTGTTGCTGGGGAGTTTGTTATGTTGCAAATTGGTGGGAGAGGTCAGGGGGCTTAAATACAGGGCACGCAGCCTGGGGCCTTCTCTTGGGCTGTGTGCACCGGATCACCTGCCCACCCTCCCTGAAAAGGGGGGGCTTGTTGTCCTCTAACCTTGCTATGCCTGTCATGGGGTCGTCTGCCTTGGGCAGGGGCCTGGTAGCAATTTTGTCCATTTGGCCGATTGGCTGGTGCCATTTGGTTTTTGCCTACTGCATAGCAAATCATCACATCTTGTAAGGTTGGCGGTTAGGCATTGGTTCAAACTGGTTGGTGGAGGGGTAAGTGCCAACCCTTCCAATGGTGGTGCGGAAAGGGAATTCCGTTAAAGGAATCCAGGGGCTTGCCATTCTTTTCGTCCTTGTCCCTGGCATTGGACTTGGGCTGTGCAAGCCACCAGGAGCATGAGGGTGAGAAGTGAGAGACTGAGGCCCAGCTTCATTTTCTCCCCAAAATTGTTTCCCTCACTGGCTTCCTCTGGAATCCGGAAGTCAGTTCTGTCCCTGGGCATGGACAGATAGTTGGAACCAATGCCTAAGCAACCACTCACTTGTGTGTATTTAAATAAAGTTGTGGCCAAAATCGTGCCAAAAACCCAAACCAAAATTGATGTGTGATGTGTGAATTATTGGGGGGTGGCTTGGGGACCTCGACACGCAACAACAATAATGACTATGTCTGAGGGCACACTCTCAGTCCACAGTGGGTGCTGTTTAGGCAAAGCAGTGCCCTTCATGGACCGATGGTGCATCCCATAAAATTCTCCAGGAACCTCCAAAAAGGGCAGAGATTCTGTGGAAGACCAGTGGGTGTGGAAAGTGTTCCTGAAATTAGAAAGCCCGAGAACCATTTGTTATCACACCCATCAAAATGGCCAAATACTTGACAGCACTGCATGCTGACTTTTAAACACCATCAAATATCATCTGCCCAGTACC
Source organism: Podarcis cretensis (assembly GCF_951804945.1). Taxonomy (NCBI): domain Eukaryota; kingdom Metazoa; phylum Chordata; class Lepidosauria; order Squamata; family Lacertidae; genus Podarcis; species Podarcis cretensis. Next base: position 70,614,862 of record NC_137178.1, on the reverse strand, counting down.
AAACACTGACTTCATTCAATGACATATATATATAAATATTGGATATCCAGCAAATGTTCAATACTCTGAGAATACCTGGGGGATATTTGATACAGGAATTCCCAGGCCACGATATTGTGGAGAATTCTTCAGAGTAAATGAATGCAAGATCTAAGCCTTCTTAAAGCGTTCCTTTAGCTACATGATTCACATGATTCGAGGGGAAGCAGAGACAGGCAATTTCTCCCCATCCCTACAGCTCCATGGCTCAAAATTATCTGTGGTAGGGGGCAGGCTTTTCTCTCACGAGTCTCTATGAGTCCCCATCATAGGCTCCTCATGCATTTCATAGTTTAGGGGGGACAGGAAGTGGGCAGGTGTGGAGGACTCCCTGGTCCTGAATGGGGTAACTGTGCCCTTGAAGGACCAGGTGCGCTCACAGCTGTCCATGGAGACGAAGGTCAATTCTGTGTCCATGGCGGCTGTTTATCAGCTCCACCTGGTACGCAGGCTGAGACCCTACCTGCCTGGGCACTGTCTTGCTGGAGTAGTGCATGCTCTAGTTACCTCTCACTTGGACTACTGCAATGCGCTCTATGTGGGGCTACCTTTGAAGGTGACCCAGAAGCTACACCTAATCCAGAATGTGGCAGCTAGACTGGTGACTGGGAGTGGCTGCCGAGACCACATAACACCAGTCTTGAAAGACCTACATTGGCTCCCAGTACGTTTCTGAGCACAATTCAAAGTGTTGGTGCTGACCTTTAAAGCCCTAAATGGACTTGGCCCAGTATACCTGAAGGAGCATCTCCAACCCCATCATTCTGCCCAGAAACTGAGGTCCAGTGCCGAAGGCCTTCTGGCAGTTCCCTCACTGCGAGAAGCCAAGTTACAGGGAACCAGGCAAAGGGCCTTCTCGGTAGTGGCACCCACCCTGTGGAACACTCTCCCAGCAGATGTCAAAGAGAAAAGCAACTACCAGACTTTTAGAAGAGACCTGAAGGCAGCCCTGTTCAGGGAAGCTTTTAATGTTTAACAGACTATTGTATTTTAATTTTTTGTTATCACCCAGAGTGGCTGGGGAAACCCAGCCAGATGGGCGGGGTATAAATAAATTCTTATTCTTATTCTTATTATTTCATAATTCTGGGAAATTAGGTTTCTAAAATGCATGGGGGGGTGGAGCGCACATGTTCGTTCCTGCTTCCTTCTCCATACAGCAGCATTAAGGATGTAAACAATGAAATGTCTAATATAAAGTAGCACATGAAGAATAAAAAGCAGTAGGGTGAATCCCATGCCCCTTTTATAAAGGAAGATTGGATCAGAAGCCAAGCACGCAGTCTCTTGTTTGGAAGAGGTTAAACAGCTTGGTTATTTTTGAAGACTAATCTGTTATAAGGAAATGCAGGGTGACAAAAAGAACCTGCTAGAAAAAGTGTTTCATCCCATCCCTTTGAGATTCAAAGATGTAACTCAAGGGGAAGAAATCATATTTTTAGGTGGATGAAAGATATAATCAGGAACAGAATACTCTTCATAAATTATTTCCCTGTGTTATTCACTCAGTTGGTGCATGACAGAAAGGACCCTTTATGGGAAGGCGACTCTTATCAGTTCTAATATTTATAACTGCCTATTGATGACATACAGTGTCCCATAATGACAGTGCTAAAATTGGCTTTTACTTCCTTAAAGCATCATTGTATTGAACCATGTAACCAGAAAATCACAATGCACTGATCTTTCTCTCCACTAATCCTTCTACGAGAGCTTAATGACTTGTCTGTTCATCTTGAAGATAATAAACTTCACAATGGAAGCAATAGCTGTCTTGGTGACTTTGCATAAATCATTATTTGGGAAAGAAAGAAAGAAAGAAAGAAAGAAAGAAAGAAAGAAAGAAAGAGAAAGAAAGAGGCAGTCAGGGGGTGTGTGTGTGTGTGTGTGTGCGTGTGCACAGAGAGAGAGGGAGATTGTGTACACAGAAATTAAACCAATGCATTGTTGTTTTTTAAAAATATTGATGTTGGCGGCAATTATTTAAAAGAATAACAGCTAGCAAAGTCACTAACACAAATCGTATTCCTTACCAGCCTTATGGAGCGGGTCCACAATCCCACCAGATTTTAAGATGTTGAATTCCCATTGATTTTGATGAGAGAGGCTTGAGCATGTATTTAACTTTCAAATTAGGCTTAAAATGGCTTAGTTTGGCTGGTGACCTATTCCCACCCCCACCTTTTTTTAACGAAGAAAGTAGCAAGCCTCTCATTTATGCATTTGTGTTCTGTCCACCTTCCAAAAAGCTTAGGATAGTGTCATGGAATATCCCCTATTTTTTTCTACATAACAACCCTATAAGGTAAAGTTAATTAAACAGGGAAACAGTGACTGCGCCCTGTTCAGCAAGTATTTGAACCCCAAGTCTGCAATCCAATTCTCCAGCATTTATCTGATGAAAATAGGGATGTTCTGTTCAGTTATTATTAATTATTCTTATTCTTATTCTATCTATTTTTTAAATAAGTTTTTATTAAATTTTCTTTTACAAATTGATCAACACAACCATGTTCTCAAATTTCCAGTTTTTGTACTTCCACCAGCTCCTCCACCAATCATCCATATTTCCTATTTGTTATGCATTTTCGATATATTGTATTGCCAATTAATATTATCCTTTCATCTCTATTTCTTTTTTCAATACAGCTTTAACTATCACAAAGCCTCTTTAAAACCGACTAACGTTGTCTGTTCATCACATATGTTTTTCAGATAATCCGTAAACTTTCCCCAGTCCTCGATGAACTTGTGATCTTTTTGATATCTAATTTTCCCAGTCATTTTGTCCAATTCTGCGTAATCCATGAGTTTCATTCTCCACTCTTCCAGGGTCGGTAGTTCCTCTTGTTTCCATTTTTGGGCCCAAAAATTCTATCTATTTTTAAAGTGTTTTTGAGCTATTTAAAATGAAATTTGCCAAAATCTACACTATCGACATGGGCTGCCATATGTCCAGATTTTCCCAGACATTTAAGAGATTTCACTCAGACGCTGTTTATGAGGGCTGAATACCGGGTATGTCTGGGAAATTCTGGGCTTATGGCAACCCTAGGGCGAGGGGTCTGACATGACTACTCAAAAGTAAGTTCCACTGAGTTCAGCGGGACTTGCTTTATGGCAAAGTTTCATAACAATGCAGCCATAGACTCTCGTTTCCAGACTTTAAACACATCCTTTCAATAGAACTCGTGCGTATTTCACTAGTTGTGTATGTGCTAGGGGAGATTTTCACAGGTGCCGCATGGGTGAATGAATTCATTTCTTCCCCCAAAGCATCTCTTAAACAGACAACTGTCCCTGATTCGTATTGAATTTGCCAGAGCATTTGTTGCCACTCAGAATAATGTGTAAGGGAAAGCGCTTGCCGTTCCTCAGCACTTGCCTGAGCAAATCAATGCACACCACAATTGCCTAATTACCTAAATCATGTTTAGAACACCACAACACACATATAACTAGCTGTAAGTAACATAACATTATATGTAATGAAACTGTAATTTAACCGCCATATCAAAAAATTGCAAAGCACAGTTCCTGATGGCAATAACGTATCATATTACTATTAACCTTCTATGTATTATTGTCGTAAAGTCCAAGCATTGCCAAGTCCAAAGACTGTCAAGTCCAATGATTACAACGTACAGTTCCTGTTGGCAATGCCATTTCATACTGATATCTTCCTTCTGCATCGTCCTATGTCTTAAAAGTGTAACAAATGAAACTTCCTTCTGCAGTGTGCATGGTCACTGATACGGAGCGTTTCTGACTGGCAACTTCTGTGTTCCTGTGGACTACTTTCGACTGAAAAAACCTAATGAAAAATCTCCTGGAAACCTTGTCGCTGAAGAAGCCCAATGGGCGAAACAAGGGTGTATCCTGAGAACTGGTCTATCATCAGCTGCTTTGTTGTTACTAAGTTTGTTACACTCTCAAGACATAAAAGTAAAGGTAAAGGGACCCCTGACCATTAGGTCCAGTCGTGACCGACTCTGGGGTTGCAGCGCTCATCTCGCTTTACAGGCCAAGGGAGCCGGCGTACAGCTTCCGGTTCATGTGGCCAGCATGACTAAGCCGCTTCTGGTGAACCAGAGCAGCACACGGAAACGCCGTTTACCTTCCTGCCAGAGCGGTACCTATTTATCTACTTGCACTTTGATGTGCTTTCAAACTGCTAGGTTGGCAGGAGCAGGGACCGAGCAATGGGAGCTCACCCCGTGGCGGGGATTCGAACTGCTAACCTTCTGATCAGCAAACCCTAGGCTCAGTGGTTTAACCCACAGCGCCACCCGCGTCCCGTGCCACTGATGCTGCAAAAGGAAGTTTCATTTGTTACACTTTTAAGACATAGGACAGTGCAGAAGGAAGATATCAGTATGATATGGCATTGCCAACAGGAACTGTACGTTGTAATCTTTGGATTTGACAATCTTTGGACTTGAGAATCCTTGGACTTTACGATAATAATACAAAGAAGGTTAATAGTAATATGATATGTTATTGCCATCAGGAACTGTGCTTTGCAATTTTTTAATATAACGATTAAATTGCAGTTTTATTGCATATAATGTTATGTTACTTACAGCCAGTTACGTGTGTGTTGTGGTGTTCTGAGCAAATCAGTGGGCAAAGCCAATTTGCTCATCAGGTCTTGTCCATTTCAATATACGGTCCCAGTCAAAAATTAGGCTCTGACCAGTGGTGCAAATTTAGGATTGCCAGCACTCTGAGGAGTTGGGGAAATGTCCTGAAAATTCTGTACTTTTAACAGCAACATAATCTGCAGACACTGGGTGGTATTCAACTCAATTTTACTCAAAGTAGACCTAGTGAGCTTAAAGGGCCTAAGTAAGTCATGTTCATTAATCTCAATGGGTGCACTCTGAGTAAAATCACCCTATATCTTGTGAAAATTTCCATAGCCTTAACAGAAGCATGTTGTTTAGTCGTTTAGTCGTGTCCGACTCTTCATGACCCCATGGACCAGAGCACGCCAGGCACTCCTGTCTTTCACTGCTTCCCGCAGTTTGGTCAAACTCATGCTGGTAGCTTCGAGAACACTATCCACCCATCTCATTCTCTGTCTTCCCCTTCTCCTTGTACCCTCCATCTTTCCCAACATCAGGGTCTTTTCCAGGAAGTCTTCTCTTCTCATGAAGTGGCCAAAGTATTGGAGCCTCAGCTTCACGATCTGTCCTTCCAGTGAGCACTCAGGGCTGATTTCCTTAAGAAGGGATAGGTTTGATCTTCTTGCAGTCCATGGGACTCTCAAGAGTCTTCTCCAGCACCATAATTCAAAAGTATCAATTCTTAGGCGATCAGCCTTCTTTATGGTCCAGCTCTCACTTCCATACAGAAGCATGATCACATGCTAATGTCTGCAGATTAAGCTGCTGTTAAAGGATCAAGGGCTAGTAGCAATAAATGTAAGGCACACTTGCATAGAATTATGTTCCTCTGAAAATCTGAGTAAATGTGTTTAGGATTGGGATGCAAGTATCAAAACATATGGAAGGAGACATTTAATAATTCCATAGCAGACCCCCAAGGTGCTTGTTAAATTTTATTGCTATACAGTATTAAACTGTGCTGGGACATTTCAACGGAAAAACACCGAGCCCAGTGGATTATAGGAGTCTGATTTATAGGGAGGCTACAGCAGTTACATAAAAAGAGGACTTAAGAGATTCACCTTAAAGGTCCCCACTCCCAAAGAAATTTCGGGGGGGGGGGGGAAGAGTTCTCATTTCCTGCAGTAAGAATGAAGATCCTTAAAGAAAGTATGGCAAGATATAAATGACCCATGGGAATACTACTGTTCTAGTGATTCTGAAACACAGTTACAGTGGTACCTTGGGTTACATACGCTTCAGGTTACATATGTTTCAGGTTACAGATTCCGCTAACCCAGAAATAGTACCTCGGGTTAAGAACTTTTCTTCAGGATGAGAACAGAAATCACACGACGGTGGCATGGAGGCAGCAGGAGGCCCCATTAGCTAAAGTGGTGCTTCAGGTTAAGAACAGTTTCAGGTTAAGAACAGACCTCCGGAATGAATTAAGTACTTAACCTGAGGTACCACTGTATATTGAGGACCACTAATCTGGTCTGTTTCTTTGTGGTTCTCCAGTGGCTCCTGCTGGGGAGTCTGAGTGAGGGGAAATAAGGTGAAAATTGAGGATCAGCCAAAGGTCAGAACCCAGCAAAGGGAGGCAGATCAAATAGGTGTGTAAGGAAACAGGCAGCAGGACTGACTAGATGACGGAAGCCAAGAAGCAGAAATGGGCAACGTTAAAAACGAACAGCAGAATCTGTAGTAGTAGTACTAGTAATTTATTACGGTCGGAGACCAGCTTATAAAACACACTTGGGGGTACAGTCACAGAAGGAAAACAAACAATTAAAATGATGTACAACAATAAATTTAAAAACAATGTACAACAATATACTACCACAGGGAGCTGACCCAGAGTCACCCATAGAACCGAGTTTGGGGATTTTCTTAACGAACTAGTTTGAGTTGGGAGATCTGCACCCACAGATCTGTACACAGAATCTGGCGACCATCCGGGTCGTCTTTTGATCTTTGCCTAACTAAAAGTTCGAATTTTTGCTTTTCCGGGAGGTCAGCGAGCCTCACCAGTAAGATCAATGGTCTTACTATTTGCCTCTTCATAAAAGGGTCATCTAAAGAACATGTGCTCTGGGCTTCCTATCTCCCCCAATGAACAGGCGCAAAGTCTCTGAGTATGTGGGACTTTTTTAAAGGCTCCTTCCAGGACCGGCGAGGGCAGAGCCACAGTAGAATCTGTAAACTGAGCCACGAGTGACTTTTGGCACAGCCAAAAGTTCTATTCAAGGTGTTCAAGACTCACACAATGAGTGGAAGAGTGGGGGAAATCTTTCTCCTCTGTCTAATCCCCATGGTTGGCTTTGTTGCACACCATCCCAATCTCTGAGTGGTGAGAGATTCCAGGGCTTCCAGAAGCATACCTAGGGTTTGTGTTTCCTTTTGGGAATGAGGCACAGCGGAGACTGTGGTTTCTTTATGATATGTAGTTTATTTACACATATATACAACCTGAACCTATGTGGGACACGGGTGGCGCTGTGGGTTAAACCACAGAACCTAGGACTTGCCAATCAGAAGGTCGGTGGTTTGAATCCCCACGATGGGGTGAGCTCCCATCGCTCGGTCCCTGATCCTGCCAACCTAGCAGTTCGAAAGCACGTCAAAGTGCAAGTAGATAAATAGGTACCACTCCGGCAGGAAGGTAAACGGCGTTTCCGTGTGCTGCTCTGGTTCGCCAGAAGCAACTTAGTCATGCTTAGTCAAGCTGTCTGCGGACAAACGCTGACTCCCTCGGCCTTTAGAGCGAGATGAGCGCGCAACCCCAGAGTCGGTCACGACTGGACCTAATGGTCAAGGGTCCCTTTACCTTTACCTTTACAACCTTAGCCTACGATGGGGGGGACTCACAGCATTAACACCCCAAGGGGATTTTGCTTCTAGCAGGAATCAGGCATGGCTTTGTTTCTTAGCTTTTCACTCTCACACACAACTCTGGCCTTTTGTCCTTCTAACTACCAGATAGCTGGGGGTGCACCCATTTGTCCTCTGGCACAGAGCTGCTTCCTTCCTTAACAACAACATACGCAGGGGGCATTACCAAGAAACCTATCAGGCTTGTACAGCAATTGGACTCTTGTTGGATCCAGGTATTCTTCTTCTTTCTTTGGTGATCACTCGTAGTCTGTAAGTGACTGTGGAGGCCAGTTCTGGATCCACACATCCTCCCACATTGGGGACATTGGTTTCCGGGCGGGAGCTGATCACGGTGTGGATTTGCCAAGCGAGCCAGTGTGGTGTGCTGGTTAAGAGTGGTAGACTCGTAATCTGGGGAACCGGGTTCGCGTCTCCGCTCCTCCACATGCAGCTGCTGGGTGACCTTGGGCTAGTCACACTTCTCTGAAGTCTCTCAGCCTCACTCACCTCACAGAGTGTTTGTTGTGGGGGAGGAAGGGAAAGGAGAAGGTTAGCCGCTTTGAGACTCCTTCGGGTAGTAATAAAGCAGGATATAAAATCCAAACTCCTACTCCTCCTCCTCCTCCTCCTCCTCTTAGCACATTTCTCCCTTGCGTCCTGAGTTTGAGTGTCTTCAAAGCCCATGACACCTTTGGTCAAGGCTGTTCTCCCATTGGAGCGCTCGCAGGCCAATGTTTCCCAATTGTTGCTGTTTACACTACAATTTTTATTTTTTTTATTTTTGGAATTTGCCTTGAGACAGTCTTTAAACCTTATTTGTCGACCACCACATTACGCTTTCCATTTTTAAGTTCAGAATAGAGTACTTGCTTTGGAAGACGATTATTAGGCATCCGCACAACATGACCAGTCCAACGAAGTTACCCCCACCACCAGCTCACAACACTTATTGCTTTAGGCTCTGTTGTTCAGCAAAATAGCAAACGGGGAAACCTCCATTGTGGTTTTGCTCTGAAGGCAATGCTGAAGGGCATCCTTCTCTTTGCAGAAATCTAACATAAAATTATTACTGAAATGTCCTCCACTTTTCATAGCTCTCTACCATCCTTGCAGACCATGCTTGGATGTCATTAATGCTATCACACTCCTTCAATTTGGTTTTGTCAGTCATTTTTGTTACAGAAAAATATAAGATGCTCAATAAATAATTCTTAAAGAAACATTTTGCCCTTTCAAAAAAGCATTTCATTTCCCCTTCAGCAGTATTCAGTTTCAACTTTGCTTTGCAAGGTCTCAGCTGGGAGCTATTTAACACTCTCAAGTTAGTGTTTACAAGTGAAACTAAGTTTAAATTGGCTGTTTCAGAAGAAATGACTGCTCTGTTGAGGCACAATGGAAAAAAAGGTATCACAACCTCACGGCCGCTAGTACATAAGGTGCAGTTGGCAGTTTTTAGCAAAGTCGGCATCGTTACCCTTCCAGCATCCTTTGCTATCAGTAAATCAAACAGCGTAATAGAATCGTACAACTGTGCAGCTGGAAGCGGTCTGCACTGAGGAAGGATTTTATTACTCAAACATTGCTAAAAGATTAGGCAGCACAAGAGAAGAATAAAGTCCACGGTCATCCGGATTATGTCGGCTACAAACCACCACCCATTTCCTCCAGAAAGTTGCACAGGGAGAGGGAGGGAGGGAGCAGCAACTGGGTGCAAAGGCTGATGTACACTTAACTTGGTGGATCATGCAATATAATGCACAAGTTAATGCACAATTAAGGTAGTTGATCATGCTAACAATGAAAGCTGCACCATACAGATGAGAGAAAGTCCTCCATTCTTTTGGGTGCGGAATATGAAGCCAGCACTGGTGAACATTATGCATGTGAGTAGCTATGTCTAGGATTGCAGCCTAAAAGTAAAAAAAAAAAAAAAAAAGACAAGTGTAACATCAAGGCATAATTCTCTCAAAATAGTCAGAAGACAATCACCGTTACAGATGCACTCATCACTCTCCTACAGCAGCCATTTCTCCTCAGCTGGCGGTTCACAAATCCAGATTTAAGGTGGCTCACCATAGCACTACCACCATTTACTCTCTGGTTGGTAGGGTCTCTTTCCTTTCCCTTTTTAAGAGAAGGGGGGAAATGATAGATGGAAAATGAGGGGAGAAACAAGGAAGAGAGTATAAAAAAGGAAAGCAGGGTGGAGACACACCTATGTGGCATAAAACTGAACGTCTGACTGTGTTTTGGGATGAGGCTGAAGATGGGTTCCTGGCCTGGAAATGTGGAAAGCTATAATCAAAGTGCAGGTGGTGCTGTGGGACGCAGGTGGCACTGTGGTCTAAACCACTGAGCCTCTTGGGCTTGCCGATCAGAAGATTGGTGGTTCGAATCCCAGTGATGAGGTGAGCTCCCATTGCTCTGTCCCAGCTCCTGCCAACCTAGCAGTTTGAAAGCACACCAAAAAGTGCAAGCAAATAAATAGGTACCACTCCAGCAGGAAGGTAAATGGCATTTCCATGCGCTGCTCTGGTTTCGGTGTTCCGTTGTGCCAGAAGCGGCTTAGTCATGCTGGCCACATGACCTGGAAAAACTGTCTGTGGACAAACGCCAGTTCCCTTGGCCTGTAAAGCGAGATGAGCGCTGCAACCCCAGAGTCGGCAGTGGCTGGACTTAACTGTCAGGGGTCCTTTACCTTTATAGTCAAAGAACAGTCCCATGATATTATTCCAAGCCACCAAAGTAAAGGTAATTTACAATGAGCACAAATGAGTTCTATGTTCACTAAGATGAGCTTAAAACATAAGATTAATGCCTCTATAAATTTGTTAAATTGGCTTTTTGCATTTCCATTATTCTTCGAAGGGGGGGAAATCAGGACATTTTACTTTTCGTTATGACTCTCACAACCTCTCTTATCTCTGAAGCTGGGTTTCCCAGCTGCTGGATTGGAGAAGGCTCTTTTCTTATTACACTGTTCTGGCAGTAAACGATAAGAACGACAACAACGGCGTATTTTAAATAGCTGTACCAATGAAAAGCTTCCATTGTTATGCAGGGGAACGCCAGTTGTAAATATTAATCTCACAGAATCTAATAACTTAATGAAATCATCTTCATCGTGGGCTATTTTGTATGCCTCGGCATACAGTGGGCTGCTTGCAAGATGAATAACAACTTTATTTTTCATGATTTCCAAGTGTCTCCCAGTTTGGAGCGCCAAACGTGTGTAATTGATCGATTTTTTTTACAGCCCAAAATATTACAGCTGGTGTCACTGTGGATGCTACTATAAAATCGGGACCACCACATCCTCAAAGCAAACTGCCGACAGCACTCACTTCACTCGAGCAGAGATTGTATTACTGAAACCCTTTGAGGATTATGCTATCTGTTTCTGATGACCTTAAACGGAGCTGGCCAGCTGATAAACACACTCAGCAATCATATTTTAGCCTTTTGGAGCCCTGCCCCCATTTGAATGAAGACGTGATCAGAGTTTTCCCTTAAAGTCGGACTTGTAAGGAGCAAGCGTCATTGCTCAATTCATTCCTGTAGATTCAGGAAGAACTTCCTGGTGTTGCAAGCTACCGTATTTTTTGCTCTGTAGGACTCACTTTTTCCCTCCTAAAAAGTAAGGGCAAATGTGTGTGCATCTCATGGAGTGAATGCAGGCTGCGCGGCTGTCCCAGAAGCCAGAACAACAAGAGGGATTGCTGCTTTCACTGCGCAGCGATCCCTCTTGCTGTTCTGGCCTCTGAGATTCAGAATTTTTTTTTTCTTGTTTTCCTCCTCCAAAAACTAGGTGCGTCTTGTGGTCTGGTGCACCTTATAGAGCGAAAAATACAGTATTTGGCAATGGAACAGTTCTGCTGTGAAAGGTGGTCTTCTTCAGTAGAGGTCTTCAAGCAGAGGCTGGATGGCTGCCTATCAGGGATTCTGTAGTACATAAAAATATATATATAAGGAGACCCTGCTGGATTAGGCCCATCTAGTCCAGCATCCTGTTCTCATAGTGAGAAACCAATAATAATAATAATAATAATAATAATAATAATAATAATAATAATTTATTTGTACCATGCCCATCTGGCTGGGCTTCCCAAGCCACTCTGGGCAGCTTCCAACAAAGATTAAAAATACATTAAAATATCACACATTAAAAACTTCCCTGAACAGGGCTGCCTTCAGATGTCTTCTGAATGTCAGGTAGTTGTTTATCGCTTTGACATCTGCTGGAAGGGCATTCCACAGGGCGGGCGCCACTACCGAGAAGGCCCTCTGCCTGGTTCCCTGTAGCTTTGCTTCTCGCAATGAGGGAACCGCCAGAAGGCCCTTGGCGCTGGATGTCAGCGTCCGGGCAGAACGATGGGGGTGGAGACACTCCTTCGGGTATACTGGGCTGAGCAAGGCCCAAGCACACGAACACTCTTCCCATCTGTGGTTTCCAGCAACTGGTATGGAGAAAAATACAGTGGTACTTTGGTTCTCAAACTTAATCCATTCTGGAAGTCCGTTCCCAAACCGAAGCGTTCCAAAACCATGACATGCTTTCCCATAGAAAGTAATGCAAAACTACCCCTAAAACAGCAATTTAACATGAATATTGCTATCTAACGAGACCATTGATCCATAAAATGAAAGCAATAGATCAGGCTGCAATCTACTACCCAGTATAAAAAACTGACAGTGATTTACCCATTGCCATTGGAGGGACGAACACGCGGGGTACGTGAAGAGGGAGTTCAAGCAGGGGGGGAGGAAAGGGAGGCAAAAGTTCTCTCTCTGAGGAGCCAGTCGGCTTCTCCCCCCCCCCCCAGGATTGGCAGGGTTTGTATTCCATCAACATCTGGAGACCCAAGATTGAAGAACACAGGGCTAAATGACACCTGAGGTTCTTTGAATCTATAATGGATTTGTTGTATTTTGATACGGTGTTAGGGTGAGCTACAATATGTTGCATTGTAGTAACTTTCATTGTGATATCTTTGTTATTCTAAAGCAGCAATGCTGCAGCAAGCAAAGGCTCCAGCTGCTCAGACAGCTGCTTGTGGCTGCAAAGCCAGACAGGATGTTTGTGACTGTTGCCATGGAAACAAAGGGGCAGTCCATTCTCCTTATTGAGCACAGGATGTGAGCTCTGTGTGTGTCGTATGACCTGTACAGGATGTACATGGGTGGAGTTTCGAGTTTCTCTCTGTTTGTTGATGAGAGCAGACATGTTTTCTCTGTACTGAAGTGAAAGACAGGAATAAAAGACATGTAGATACATTTCTGTCTGAGTCTGATTCCCCTCCCTGGGGATATGCTGGAGAGCAGGGAGGAGGAGAAGCAATTGGTGTGTTTTTCTCACAGCCTGAGGAAAATCGCCGGAACGGACCTCGTGTGTATTTCCTGCCGGGAGTCGCCGGAGGGAGGTCAAAAGAATTCAGCCGGTGCCTGGAGAGATAGGCACATACCTCTAAATGACCGGCACTGAATTCCAACAGTGGTAGCAGAGCTGCTGGTTTCTACGATCCATGGAACTCTGCAGAAATAGGAAGCCTGAGAAGGAGGCTGATTCTCTGCAGCTAGAAGCTGACCAGAAGAAGCTGAAAGCCAAGCTACGGAGCCCAGGTATGAGATTTTCGGGCTTAGAAGTGTGAATGCAGATGGATTAATTCTCTGCTTCATGGGAGCAGCGTTTGGGAAAAACAGCTCCGAGAGAGAAGAGTCTGCATTCCAAACATTCTTGTGGTTTTTCCTGTCCAAGGAAAGGAATGTGGTTGCTTAGCAACGCAGGCCAGTTTCAAGATAAGGGCTGGAAGTCAGGCTATGCCCAGAGAGGCTAAAACAGCTCGTGTTTAGACTAGGCCCTAACAAAGGAACTGTGAAAGGGACTTTCCAAGCAGCCAGTGTTATTGCTGCCAGGTGCACAGAGTGTAAACAAGCCAGCTATTGGATTTTAGAGGCTTGTGTTTGAGAGTCAATGCAAGGACTCAAAATGGATGCCAAGAAGGGAGTTTTGCCTTCTCCACCCCTTTTGACCAGTGACAATTATGCATCTTGGTCTATTAAGATGAAGGCCTTGCTGCAGAATCAGAGACTGTTTGAGGTGATTGAGAACCCCATCCCTGCAGCACCAACGCGTGCTTGGGAGTCACAGAATGTGAAGGCCAGAACCGCTATAATTCTGTGCGTGTCAGACTCTCAGCTTATTCATATACAAGATTTACCGCACGCGAAAGATGTTTGGGACACGCTGAGAAGGACACATCAGAGAGATGCAGGTTCTTCAGCGTTGCTGTATTTTGAAAAGCTGACTAACCTGAGGCTTGCGCCTGATGGAGATGTTCAAGCGCACCTGACGGAAATGAAATTTCTGCGTCAGCAGATGGTGGAATGCAATTTCCGTCTGCAGGAGGAAGTGTTTTGCTTCATGGTGATAAACAGCCTGAATCGGACTTACAAAACCGTTGCCAGTCAGCTGGGGTCTCTCCCAGCGCAAGATCTAACGTCGGACAGGGTCTTTGCCGTGGTTCTGAACGAACATGACAGACTTGGAAGTCAAGGACAGGGGGAGGGAAGAACGGAGTTCTAACACCCCCACTGCTGTAGCTACTGGAGGAGACGCCGTAGCTTTGAACGTTGTCCGATGCCACAATTGTGGACAGACTGGGCATCTTCAGCGGAACTGCAGGAAGCCACGTCAGAACATAGGAGCCAAGGGAAGCTCCACGAAGTCTGAGGCGTCAGGCAGAAGTCATGCCAAGTCACAGGCGAAGCCTGCAAAGGCTTTGATGTCCCTAAAAGCCACACCACAAGTGGGGAATTCCTTCGTTTTAGACACGGGAGCGACGGTTCACATGACCCATCGCAGGGATTTGTTTTCGTCGTTTAAGAAGCAAAGCTTCGTTGTACAACAAGCCAACGGTCAAGAGCTGGAAGCCACCGGAATTGGGACTGTGTATCTTAAAAGTCTGAACTTGACTATAAACAATGTTTATTTGGTTCCAGAGTTGAAGTACAATCTGCTCAGCGTTTCACAGATTGCCAAGAAGGGACTAAAACTGTCCTATGATGATGAGAACTGCGAGATCTACAAAGATGGAGAGTTGTATCTTTCTGCCAAAGAGAAAGATGGACTGTATTTGTTGACTTTTGATCAAAGTGATTACATGGAATGTAATTCTTGTGATTCTAACATGATTTCTTTTGCAGGTGTAGCTGAAAAGAACGCCAAGCAGGTCACCTCAAGGGTCGACAGGGCATTTCAGCGGGTGTATGCTGATGTGATTGGTCCTTTAGCACCATCTAGAGGCAATGCAAAGTATTACCTAATATGTGTTGATTCTTTTACAGGTTTTGTCTGGATTTATCTTTTGGAGAGACCGAAAGAAGCCTTAGAAAGGTTTAAAGAGTTTTGTGACAAGGTTAAAAATATGCATGATGCTGACATAGATTGTCTTTGCACAGATGAGAAGCCAATTTTTCTCTTACAGGATTTCCAGAGGTTCCTGAAGAAGAAAGGGATAAGACACAAAATTGCAGCTTCCGAAGAAGCTTGGAAGAGATGTGTCTGTGTTAGGGTGAACAAAGAATTGCAAAAGGGAATGGAAGCGCAATTGCTTAGTTCACATCTGCCACATGAGTACTGGGCTGAGTCACTAATGTCATTTTGTTACACGTGGTTGAGAAAGGTTTCAAAAGACTTGGGATGTTCTCCTTTTGAGAAACTGTTCCACAGAAAACCTTCTGTTGCCCATTTCAAGGTTTTTGGGTCTCATGTGAGGACAGAAGCTCCGGGTGGAGTAAAGAATGCCAGAGGCATTTTTGTGGGTTATGAAAAGGGTCTCTACAGAGTAATTTTGTCTGAATCTGGTAAGGTGATTCTCACAAAATTTCTAGAGAGTGCTCCTGAACAGGAGCGAGTGATTGTTCACACATTTCCCACAGGTGATGATGATGATTCTGATGATGATGATGATGAGTTTGATCTTATTGAGTTCAGTAGTACTGATGATGACAGCGATAGCTCAGACAGCTCAGTTGTCACAGTCATTGAGAGGAAATCTCACGTAATGACTAGACCCTCAGAAGAGGAGGATGAACCACTGATTAAGCTTAGTACTGGTTCTCCAGAGAGTTCAGAGGCTGAACCAGAAAGCAAGGGAGAGCAGCACCTCTTACGTAGGTCTGAGAGAGCAACGAAGGGTGTACCACCCAAGAGGTATTCAAAGGAGTTTGCCAACCAAGCTATTGCATGTGTTGCTGTTGTAAACAACCAAGGTCAAATTGAAGCTGTGTCTGAGTCAGAGACAAAGGCACAACAGAGAGTTGCTAACCAAGGTAATGCAGAAGCACTCATTCCTTGGAAGTCACACAACCAGAGAGGTACATTGGTAAAACCAGTGGCGGGTAGTTCCAAGGGTGGAACTGAAACAACAGGGGAGTGTTATACATATAACAACTGTTTGTTTTCTTCTCTGGATGACGCTTTGCTCGCAGCACGCATTGATACTTTAGGGGGAGTATGTTATTCTAAAGCAGCAATGCTGCAGCAAGCAAAGGCTCCAGCTGCTCAGACAGCTGCTTGTGGCTGCAAAGCCAGACAGGATGTTTGTGACTGTTGCCATGGAAACAAAGGGGCAGTCCATTCTCCTTATTGAGCACAGGATGTGAGCTCTGTGTGTGTCATATGACCTGTACAGGATGTACATGGGTGGAGTTTCGAGTTTCTCTCTGTTTGTTGATGAGAGCAGACATGTTTTCTCTGTACTGAAGTGAAAGACAGGAATAAAAGACATGTAGATACATTTCTGTCTGAGTCTGATTCCCCTCCCTGGGGATATGCTGGAGAGCAGGGAGGAGGAGAAGCAATTGGTGTGTTTTTCTCACAGCCTGAGGAAAATCGCCGGAACGGACCTCGTGTGTATTTCCTGCCGGGAGTCGCCGGAGGGAGGTCAAAAGAATTCAGCCGGTGCCTGGAGAGATAGGCACATACCTCTAAACGACCCTGAATTCCAACAATCTTGTGTTCTGTTTTGCTGCTAGCCACACTGGGCCTCCAGGAAAGCATGGTATAAGTCATAAATGAAATGTACATTACAATGATGGAATAACCGCATATTCCCACTTTTAAGGAAGGGTAGTATATGAATGTGACAAATTGATTAAAAAATAATTATTAGCCATTAGGTACCTCTGTTTATTTTTGACCTCTGCTAGATGCATTTAGCAGGAAGCTTTCAAACATAATTTCAAACACACATAATTGATAGGCAAAATCAGTTAAGGGGAGACTATGTCCTAATATTGAACAGAACAAAGAAACTAACGACGGAGAATATTCTAACTTTGTGTTTTATTATCTCATCCCCGTTTGCTTACAGCTCACAAGACCTCAACAGCACATTTTGACTTTGAAATATTTATCCACTGAAATGTGCCTTTGAATCACTACCTCCACTCATTCCAGCCAACACATTATGGGGAGTTTAAAGTGCTGTTTATATAGAGTCTTGTATCACCCTCAAACATAGTTATCACCGAACAAGCCAGGCATATATATATACATATACACGTATTTATATTTGGAATTGAGCGCCACTCGAATAACATTCCTATCACGGCGATTATGACAGGACTTGTACAAGCCGCCCGTAGCCGATATGGAAAGATTAAAGAAAATAGCTATCTAATAATTTCAGGAGTATCAGAAATGTAAATACAAACTTGACACAACAGTTCCTTTTTAAAATCCTTGCTCACGTCTGCCACTCTGCTACTCTTGCTGGCATAAATCCGATTTTGCAATCGGCATTTCTCAATGAACACTCAATAGCTTTTAAGTCAACTTTTGTTCAGTGTTTCTTCTGCTTTGTTTTATGCCTGCACACCACATTTTGGGTGGGGTGTGTGTGATCAAGAAGAAAAGAATATTTTTGGAGAAGGGAGAATTCAAATGATTTCCATTGTAGGTTATATGAAAGATACTGCAGATTTAAGATGCATGCCTGTTTTTGTTCTTAAAAACCACATACCCTCCAATATTTCTCTGATGAAAATAGGGTTGTCCTATTCCATTATTATTTGTTTGTTTTGAGAGTAAATTAGGGGGAAGAGGGGCCAGGTAGGCTGCCTTGCATTTTCCTTGAAGAGAAATGTGGGAATGTTCAGGGAGGCAGGAGAGGATATATTGTTTATTAATATCCTTCCTAACTTGCACTAGCAAGTTCCTTTACTTAGAGTTTCACTTTCCCATTTTAAACACACAGCGGGTAGCTGGTTGCAGGCTTGTGTAAGCCTCTCACTATCAGGTTCCTGGTAAGTTCCCTTATATCCCTCTTAAAAGAATAAACACGCCACAATCTTGTGTAAAGTATATAAAAATAGCTTACTCACATTCAGTTCACAGATGGATCCCTGAAGGCAGACTTAGTTACAAAATATATACATGCAGAGCTATCCCAAATGGGGATAATCCCAGTGTCCTCTGCTAGCTGGAAGCCAACACAGCATCTCTAGCTAAAAGCTGCTCCAACGACAGAGGAAGTCAAAAAGGAGAGAGTGCTGTGTGCCTTATCCCTTTTGTTTCCTGGACAGGTAAGGGCACGCCCACCTCTAGTCACATGCAAAGGAAGTATGTCCCAGCCAGGAGGAAACAGGAAGTTGTCAACTGGCTGGACCAAACATTCCCCTGCATGTCCACTCTAGGAAAACAAGGAATGCTGTATTTGACTGCTACTTACTTATCACATCCCACAAGAAAAAGTAGGATATGAATGTAGTAAGTTCATGACTTTGTACCAGTACGCAAGTGGACTACTTACCACTGTTTATGCTAAATTTGCTAAACCAGTCATTGTTATACTAAGTGGTAATCTTTTCTCTTTCCTGCTTCCCTAGATTTCTGATCAGATGAAGAAGTAATATTCTCCTCACCATTTACCAATACAATATAATAATCTTTATTGTCTTTGTCCCATACACAGCAGATGACTGACCATCCTTCCAAGTGCACATTTATTGTAAATTACCTTAGTAAGCTACTATTCAACAACTGGCTATCTGTATTTATCAGTCATCATCCTGCCAATAATGAAAAGAATTTAGATATAAAGGATTTAAATTAAATGTGAAAAATCCTCTGGGATTTTTCTTTAAAGAAAAGTAGTCATATAAAAATGTTTTGTTTGTTTTTTTGAGAAAGAAACGAATAAATAAAATACAAGGCAAAGAAGTGTACCATTTATTTCTGTCACTACATTAGACTGTCCAGTAAGAATTAATATAAATGGTTTTTTAATTTAAAAAATATTATTTTAAATCATGGCTGTGTGTGTTCCTCCTGCCTCTCAACCTGACATAGTTGTTGCAGGGGTGAAATGAGATGATCCAGTTTATGCTGCCTCCAGTTCCAAGGAGAAGGGACAATATTTAAATGTGATTAGCAAATATGGAAGTATCCTTAATGAGTTTCAAGTGGGTAGGCTTTTCAGTGCTTCAGGATGACTCCCGAGCACTGCAAGCTTAAAAGAAAATGCAAGCAAGACTGATCGGAAGGCATTAAACCACTAAAATTAACTTCATTCTTTCATACTGCAGATGCCACAAGTTGACAAAACACCCTGATGTTCCATGACTTGCAGAAATCATTACTGTTGTAAGAAGGTGCCTGGTGACAGCAAGGCTAAATGTAACAATAGCTTCTGAAAAATGAGAGCTCTGTGTACTCATACAAAGAGCAAAATATCAAGGAATGTTCAATCTTCTGAAAACAGCAGTGGGCTATTGGGCTTATTTCATGATAATGAAAGGCTCATAATCTATGATTGCTGCAGGCAAAAGTGATTTATTGGAGTACTCTCACATATAGGAGATAAACCTATAACTTGCTGGCAGCCATTTTTTAAAGAGAGTGTTTTACTGGGGGGTTTTTGGGGAGGAGGGGTACATCGTTCTGACTTTGCAGCCCAAGAAACTGGTGATTTGTGTCTCTGAAATATCAGTTTTGACGAATAGTTGTTATGAAATTATAACTGTTGTTCTATCGTGAGATAAACCTCCATGAAGAAAATATAGATTAAAAAAAGGAAAGAGAAGAAAGAAAAAGATTACAAACTATCAAGATAGTATATTCTTCTTTGCAAGCTGAAAGATGTTGGAAGATTCTTCCTTTTCCAACAAATGCATTAATAACATTTAGCTACCAGGAATCTATGGAAAGAAACAGTAAGCTGTTTTTACAGTTGTTAATTCAGGCTACAATCTAAAATACACATTTGAGAGCGAAGAAAGTCTCGTTCAGCTCTGTCAGATTTACTTCCGAGAAAACACACCAGACTGTTCTGCTAGTAATGGATGCATCAGCTGAGTAAAGATTTTAAAAACTGGGTTAACAACGTACAGATTCTGTCTGAATATTTGTATACTGTATTTATGTACATTGTTTAATACAAGCACATAAAAATGTTAACAGGCACATAGATGTGTAGTTTTCTTGCCTGTGGAAGGTTCCCAAAAGAAGATTAACAATTGTAAATAGATCGGGATATGGAAAGATCAGGCAGTTCAGAAGAGATGGAGCCTTTAGTGAAATATTAAGCTTATTTAACAGTATAAATTTATGTGGAACAGAAGTAAGTCTACTGTATTCAATAGGGCTTACTCCCCAGTAAGTGCACATTGGAAGAAAGCCCATTTCTTTAAAAAATGCAAATATTATTGTGTTATATCCTGCCTTTCAGCCATAAAGTCGCAAGGCAAACAGTAATAATCCGAGGGAAATTACTCAGCTACACTGAAACAAGCCATTTAAACTATAAAACCAGTAAAACATCAGTAGAAACATTTGTCCTATTCAGATATGCTGTTTGTATGTAAGAGGGCGGCTGAATTCTGCCCACCCCTTTTACCAAATTGGATTGTTGCAATGTGCTGTATGCTGCAATGTGCCTCCCGCAGTTTGGTCAAACTCATGCTGGTAGCTTCGAGAACACTGTCCAGCCATCTCGTCCTCTGTCGTCCCCTTCTCCTTGTGCCCTCCATCTTTCCCAACATCAGGGTCCTTTCCAGGGAGTCTTCTCTTCTCATGAGGTGGCCAAAGTATTGGAGCCTCAGCTTCAGGATCTGTCCTTCCAGTCAGCACTCAGGGCTGATTTCCTTCAGAATGGATAGGTTTGATCTTCTTGCAGTCCATGGGACTCTCAAGAGTCTTCTCCAGCACCAGAAATCAAAAGCATCAATTCTTCGGCGATCAGCCTTCTTTATGATCCAGTTCTCACTTCCATACATCACTACTGGAAAAACCATAGCTTTAACTGGTTATAAATTCCACTGAACTCAATGGGACATTCTTCTGAGTAGACATGCATAGGACTGCATTGTAAATCAATGGGTCTTTTCATAGCAGCAAATGCACTTCCAAACCAGCTTTGCCATGCTTAAAGAGCCGCATCTCCTTTTTTGTTGTCGTTTAGTTGTGTCCGACTCTTCGTGACCCCATGGACCAGAGCATGCCAGGCACTCCTGTCTTCCACTGCCTCCCGCAATTTGGTCAGACTCATGTCTGTGGCTTCGAGAACACTGTCCAACCATCTCGTCCTCTGTCGTCCCCTTCTCCTTGTGCCCTCAATCTTTCCCAGCATCAGGGTCTTTTCCACGGAGTCTTCTCTCCTCATGAGGTGGCCAAAGTATTGGAGCCTCAGCTCCAGCATCTCCTTTTACCCAAACATTATTTACAAAGGAAAACAACATGGATTAATTGATTTCTTTTTAAGATGGTCTCACATTTTGTCACCTGGATGATAAGAATTTGATGTAAATAAAATAATGACAGTGGCGCTTCTATGTCTTACACAAGCCTTCCTTTTCAGCTTTTATTGGGTATAGAGCACACTTCATTTTTACCAAGCCTTAAAAACCACAACTCATATGCCCCTCTATGCCTTTTGCTACAGTGAAGCATGGCTACCGAGCACAATCGTTTATTTGTGATACAACAAAACCACAATAAATAATGCTGTTTTCCAAAGAGAGAGATTTCCAGTTGCGTTTTAAATGACATGTCTAAATAAAGGATTTAATTTAGAGTGTATGAGAGAGTTATTATATGTTAATTAAATACTCACTGATTGCTATGAATATCTGTTGAAGGGTAATGACAGTTTGTATGAAGACAAATATCACACAATTAAATCTCAGTAAATACATTCTCAATAATAATTTAACACACACTAACAGCCTGATCCACAATCCAGTTAAATTGAAGTACTCAGTTTTAAATCAATTTAGTCTCGTTGTCCTCAATAAGAATAAATCAACTTTAGTCCAAATATGTTAGCTTAACTGGGTCATAGGCTGGGTGGGGATTATGTATCTGGCTGTTTGGGGTTGGGGTTTTTTGGGGGGTTTTTTTTTTTACTTCTGGCTTGTGACCAGCCAGCCTGCCACTTGTATCTTGTCACCTCAAGGTATTTAGTACGAGGAGGAGTTTAATGAGTCCTTTATGGCTCACCATAAATGGTTGATGGGCCGTGTTTAACTTGGCAGGACTCAGTTGATAAAGGTCCGATTTCTCTAATACAGAGTCATCCTCTTTCAATTACAGCTCAGATTAGAGGTGCCAGATTACTAGCCAGAATCTCCCTTTGTATTTTTAAATGCGCAAGCGAATTGGAAGAGGAGGCAGTGACAACTTTCCCCTGTCCTTTCCTCATTCCTTCCAGTTGTGTGTGTTAAAAGGACTAGAGGAAAAGCAGGCAGAGAACCTACCAGGGCCCCCTAACATTCTGCGGTGAATGTCCATGTAGAAGAGGAATCGCCTCAGGGCAAGATGGTAACCCTAGCTCTCATCAGCTGGAGCTGTGCTGTACCACAGATAGGCAAATTAAGAACCATTAATCTCTGATTAGGAAAATGTGCCGAAACTGAAGTAACAGTGTGATTGTTGCATTTTTAAAACCATCCTTTTCAGCAAAGGTAGACCGTGAAGTAACTTGGTTAGTGGACAGCATGGTTGCTGGCAGAGGCTAACACATGATCCTGTCTTCTGAACAAACTCATGCCAAGGAAAGTGCAAATGTTTCCCATGCTACCCAGAGGCAGAGCTAGCTGCTTCGGCACCCAGAGCGGCACACATGCTGTGCACCCGGGGGGGGGGCAGCCGCCCGCAGCGAGTGTCCCAGTGGGATGACACCTGTGGCAAGTGTCTCAGGGGCAACGCCAGTGGTGAGCAGCCCGGGGGGTGGCGGACGATGTCACCCCCTTCAGGGATAACACCCAGGCCAGCCCACCCCCACTGCACCCTCCTTCCTCTACCAGTGACGCCACCCATACCAAAGATGGGGAGCCTGTGGTCCTCCAGATGTTGTTGCCCCAGCCAGCAAAGCCAATGATTGGGGATAATGTGAGGTGGAGTCCAAGAATCCGGGATGGTCACAGTTTTCCCTCCCTCAACCTACATATGCCCTGCTGTCTCTGTGCCACAGTCACTGGGGCACATGCACTGGGTTATGGTATCAAAATCCAAGACCCTCCATCTCTCCCCCCTACTAAGCATGGCTCTAGTAACTCAAGGCCAAATTACTCATGAGGCAAGGTGAAGATCCACAGGGACCTCCAATAATGTGCCGCCAGCTACTGCTGCAATGGTGGCAGCGATAGCTGTGGCGTGCTCCTTGGGGGCCAAATCTACCACCTCCTTGGCAGACCCCCGCGTGCCACCTCTACAGCAGCCTCCTGGTGAATAGGAGATGTTACTGGTCCTCTCTTACCATTGTTCCCGATGTAGATCTTTCCTGATGTAGAAGTTCAACCACCCTTTCCTGCCTGGAAGGGAGGCACTATTTTACCTCAGGTGCCAAAATGTCTTGGGACTTCCCTGATGCTAACTCATAGTGAGAGCTGATCCACACACAGGCCTTTCAGAGGTGGAGAGGAGCATAGCGAGCCATGGTTCAAGGGGATCTGTGGATGGCCACCACTTCTGAGCATTAAGGGAAGGAGGTGAGGGAAAGGACATTTTCGCTCTTATTTCTCAGTCACTGTGAGTACCCCATTTCAGCTCCTGCCAACCTAGCAGTTCGAAAGCACGTCAAAGTGCAAGTAGATAAATAGGTACCGCCCCGGTGGGAAGGTAAACGACGTTTCCGTGCACTGCTCTGGTTCACCAGAAGCGGTTTTGTCATGCTAGCCACATGACCTGGAAGCTGTATGCCGGCTTCCTCGGCCAATAAAGCAAGATGAGTGCCGCAACCCCAGAGTCGGCCACAACTGGACCTAATGGTCAGGGGTCCCTTTACCTTTTTTTACCCCATTTCAGGGAAAACTCTGATCCTAA
Organism: Podarcis cretensis; assembly: GCF_951804945.1. Taxonomy (NCBI): domain Eukaryota; kingdom Metazoa; phylum Chordata; class Lepidosauria; order Squamata; family Lacertidae; genus Podarcis; species Podarcis cretensis. Next base: position 70,591,012 of record NC_137178.1, on the reverse strand, counting down.
ACATCTGCTGCCTTGCAGGATATCTTCGGAAGAAGGAAAAGCTAAGGAGTAAACCCTACACAAATCCAGAGTGGAATCCCTAAGATGGCTGGATGGCGCCTTGTATGCCTCCTTCCAGCAACTCTTGCAGCCATGCTGGGGGCAACTGTATCACTCCTTTCCTTTGGACCACATCAGTGAGGCTGAGGGGGGGGGGGTCTTGTCATCTGGGCAGCCCAGGACCTCCATACACACTGTCCAGGCTTGCGTCCCAGAGAGGTCACTTTGGTACTGCAGTCGTTGGACTTCACCCCCGGAGGTGCACTCCATTGTCTCTCGAAACAGACGAATGCCGACAACAACAAAATGACAGCTTGATCATGTCCTAAAATTCCTAAAAAGTGAAGGAGCTCTTTCTTTCAATGTACCTTTCAATGTCCACATGTTTATTCTTCCCTGATATATATTTCTGAAGTTATTCAAGCCAGTTCCCTCACTCAGTAGCAGAATCCCCTTTACCAAAGGTGTTAAAGAACAGGGTGGATAAAACAGTCTTCTTCTTCTTCTTCTTCTTCTTCTTCTTCTTCTTCTTCTTCTTCTTCTTCTTCCTAGTATTATTATTATTAGCTGCAAATCTTTTCCAGTGCAGGGAATGACATTAAATAACTGTCAGGTCTCTTCCAGGTTTATAAATCCTATGCAAGAATCCTTTTTCTCCTCTTCTGAAAGTCTTCCTGCCCACTTGCTTACAAATCTCTTTGCCTTTTAGGTCCTTATTGATTTCTTCCTGTAAATATTTGCTCCATTCTTCATTAGCAACAGAAATTAGACTCATGAAACGGTACTTGTTTATTTCATGATTCTTTCATCTCAAAGGAAATCCACTCCCCTGTCTGTAGAATATATAAATGCATTCAGAAGTCAGAATCTATAAAGGGACATGGAAGGACCCTACCTCATTCCCTCCAGACCTTCTCCAGGCATACAGGAGGGGTGTGGGGAGCTGTGCATCCTGGTCCCACCCCTGTAGTTGGGTACCCTGCTCATCCTGCTCCAAACGTTCCTGCACAGAGCCAAAGTTCTATAAAGGGCTGCATAGATAGGTAGATGTTTCATGTAGCAGGCTCAATACAGGAAGGTCAGGGCATCCAGTAAGTGAGGCCATCATGTGCAGTCCCACACCCTTCTCCTTAATATCTCCAATCCCTATATCAAGAAGGTCCAAATGGGAATGGAATTCTGGAGTTTTGGCACCAGAACACAGAAGGCTCTGCTCCAGGTGTTTACATACCTAACCACTCAATTACCTGGAACATGGTTTTGACAGCAATTACCTGGAACATGGCTTTGACAGCAGGACCAACCCACACATGTCCTTTGGATGGCCATGGTTTCTAGGAAACCATAATAACATCCAGAAGATGGGCCCCAGCACCCCCTGCAACATTGTCACACCTTTCATATCACGCAAAATGTCCTTCTAAGGCCTGGTTCACCAGACAGATTTGATAGAACTAGACTTTAGCAATCTTTCGTAACAGAGTGCCCTGTGCAAGGCCAAACTTTGGCATGTCCAAACAGATCTTCTCAATTATAGATCTCAATTTTGTGCCTTCATCGGCTCGGCACCCTTTGCCCTCGCTGCCTGAAGTCTGGCACTGACTAGACTAATATATCATTTATTTTATTTTTATATATACATTTAAACCTGACCGTTCTGGTGCCCCCACAGGTGGCTTACAACAATTTAAAGTCGCTAAACAACCAAATGTATTAAAATACAAAGAACAAAATAATAAAACACACAATACTGTGAAGGGGCCAGCCCATCATTTCAAATCTACAGATTCACACCTGTACTTTTTGCCCATAGATCCTCACATTCTCTTTAAATACTTTCACAGATACTCATGAATTTATTTCTGAATGCTAAATGTTTGCACTCTAATCTAGCTGGAGCAGGATTTCAAAAGAAAAAGATAAAAAATTCAATGCCTCCCCCTCCTCTGCTTTAATCATTAACCTAATATAACCATCTGTTCCACAAGTTGGGACAGTCTTCACCAAACTGCTGTCCTCCAGTTGTCCTAGAACACAACTCCCATCAATCTGAGCCAGCAACGCCATGCTGATTGTAGTTCAAAACATCTGGAAGACAACAGGTTGGTGAACACAGTGTGAACATGTAGAGAGCACTGTGCATGCAGCTTGAGGCTAAAGGTATCTATATATCAAGGTCCTCATCGAACACTGGCATTAAAAGAGAAGTACCTCAGTCTCCTCATCTCTCACCCTCTCCAGAAACCATGCATACATTAGACTCAAATACCAGCTTTTATTTCCATAATTGGTTGAGATTATGGTCCAGGGAATGGAAGTGAGAGCTGGACCATAAAGAAGGCTGATCGCCGAAGAATTGATGCTTTTGAATTATGGTGCTGGAGGAGACTCTTGAGAGTCCCATGGACCGCAAGAAGATCACACGTATCCATTCTGAAGGAAATCATCCCTGAGTGCTCACTGGAAGGACAGATCGTGAAGCTGAAGCTCCAATACTTGGGCCACCTCATGAGAAGAGAAGACTCCCTGGAAAAGTCCCTGATGTTGGGAAAGATGGAGGGCACAAGGAGAAGGGGACGACAGAGGACAAGATGGTTGGACAGTGTTCTCGAAGCTACCAGCATGAGTTTGACCAAACTGCGGGAGGCAGTGGAAGACAGGAGTGCCTGGTGTGCTCTGGTCCATGGGGTCACGAAGAGTCGGACACAACTAAACGACTAAACAACAACATGGTCCAGGGAAGAAGAACTTGGTGGCAGTTGCCTACACTGATTTCAAGCGCATCATTGAGAATTCTCTGCCAGGAGACATTCAGTCAAGCTGAATGAGCAGCATTCCACCTTCCTTCACCTCCTTCCCCAGATTTTTGCACCCCCTTCACCTGTCCTGCACTCCACTGTTTAGAACCATGGGGAGATGAGGAAGAAGGGACACACATAGCTTCTGCTTGGATGAGGGAGTCCAGATCTAGCTAATGGAACTGCAGACAAACTGCCCTTTCAGAAGATCAGTGATAATGTTATCAGCTGTTCAGGAAGGAAGTTGGAATTGAAGGAATTAAATCTAATCCCTTAGTTCCACTTTCAACTAATTAGCACTCTCCCTGATCTTCTGAAAGGCCTTTGATACTGCCAATCAGCTGGCTGAGAGGTGAGGTAGTGGATTGGATTTAGTCCTTGAGAACCTGCCTGCGGAAGGGCGATGGGGGTGGAGAAATGAAGGCCTTAAGCTTCAGTCAAGAGAGCAGGGAACAAGATTTGTTATTTAGTTTGTTTTGGGGGTTTTCAGTGGCTACTAGACAGAACACTGAAATAAGATGCTCCTTTGTGACCATACCTGTCTTGTGAGTTTTTGTTTCACTCGGTCTACTGACTGCCAAGCTCTTACATGCCAATTTAAACAGTGTTACTATCAAAAGTGGCTGCTCAGGTGGATTGACAAGGATTGTTTGGGCGAAACAGAAGCTTTTGCCAACCCACAACCCCCCCCCCCAAAAAAAAAACACCTGTTAACAAGTGTAAAGTGCCATCCATATTAAATGGTCAGGATTTATCATTGACTTGCTAAGATTCCCTCAAATAAGATCTAGCTTCGGACCCACCTTTTTGTTAACCACCAAACTTAACATTGGTGAATTGGCCATCTGATATGCTCTGCACCAACTTGGGCACAGCTTTGTGGCACAGCAGCATGCAACTAAACACAGGATAATGGCAATTTGAGAAAGCTGTGGTGCGTTTCGAAAAGCAGGAAATTGAAAAGGGATGAGCAGAGAAAGTTTCCATGCTGGGGAAGGTATTTAAACTGAGGGAGGGGCAGTGGTCCCCTGTTGCTGCAACTACAGTGGTACCTCAGGTTAAGAACTTAATTCGTTCCAGAGGTCCTTTCTTAACCTGAAACTGTTCTTAACCTGAAGTGCCACTTTAGCTAATGGGGCCTCCTGCTGCCGTCGGAGCACGATTTCTGTTCTCATCCTGAAGCAAAGTTCTTAACCTGATTCACTATTTCTGGGTTAGCGGAGTCTGTAACCTGAAGTGTATGTAACCTGAAGCGTATGTAACCCGAGGTACCACTGTACTCCATAGTGCATGGACCTGAGGACAGCCAGCTAGACGTTAGGTTGGTGTGCATAGGACTCCAGAGCTGTAGAAGCAGCTGAAAGTGTTATCATTGACAATAAAAAATTGACTCTCTGCCGTGTGCATTCCTTTGGCTAGACCCTACCCAGTCTGAACCATCACGCTTTATTCTGTATACTTAAAACAGGAGGGGTTGGTGCGTTTCCGATCTTGATCAAATTTACCATTTGGTGCCTAACAGTGTAATACTAATATCCTCAAGTTCATAATTGCCCAATAGTGGGGCCACGTAGTTACTCAGTGAAGCAAAGTGACTATGGCATGGTGATATATCTATGCTTTCATCAGTTTAAGACAACACAAATACCACTCTGCCAGAACTACAGTTCATAGCCACAAATTCTCCCTTGCAGTATTTTTTAAAAAATGTGCTCTGGCTTAACAAGTAGGGACACAGGTGGCGCTGTGGGTTAAAGCCTCAGCGCCTAGGACTTGCCGATCGAAAGGTCGGCAGTTCGAATCCCTGCGGCGGGGTGCGCTCCCGCTGCTCGGTCCCAGCGCCTGCCAACCTAGCAGTTCGAAAGCACCTCCAGGTGCAAGTAGATAAATAGGGACCGCTTACCAGCGGGAAGGTAAACGGCGTTTCCGTGTGCGGCTCTGGCTCGCCAGAGCAGCGATGTCACACTGGCCACGTGACCCGGAAGTGTCTCCGGACAGCGCTGGCCCCTGGCCTCTTAAGTGAGATGGGCGCACAACCCCAGAGTCTGTCAAGACTGGCCCGTACGGGCAGGGGTACCTTTACCTTTACCTTTTACTGGCTTAACAAACTTCCTTAGTGAATAGATACTGGCAATGTTTTCCCACTGATATGGTGCAGGTGAACGCCTATCGGATGCTCAGAAAGTCAGTCAAGATATGGCAACCTTCATTTTTCTCTCCTCACGAAGAAGCAGGCTTTATAGCAGGCATGTCCAAAGTCCGTTTCAGGGGCCTAATCTTGCCTACCGGTCGGTTTAATCTGGCCCCTGTGGCAGTTTATTTTCTGGGGTAAAATCCTAAAAAAAACCTCAACAACTTCAATCCTTAAAAAAAAGGTTGGCCCTTTGGTCGGCCCTCACAGCCCTTCACTTCATCAAATCTGGCCCTCTTTGAAAAAAGTTTGGACACGACTGCTTTATTGTGAAGGAAGTGTGAATCTGTGGCTCCAGAATTTAAAATCCCATAATACCCGAGTTGATGGGGGTTCCACTCCAATAAGACCAAGAGGGCCGCAGGTTGGCCATCCATATTGTGGTGGCTGCTCTGGGAAATTTCTGCAGCCAACTTTCTACGGTCTTGCCTACCGTAGCAGCAAATACCCAAATAGCCAATACAAGGCATTTGGTGGTGGTGCTGGGAAGCTAAATAAAATGGTGTCTAGAATAATTGTCAACAGAAAGAAATGGCTGCATTTGACTGGTGAAAGAGCACAGGGCTCAAAAAAATGAAAGTCGCCAATGCTTTGTCTTCCTTCTGCAAAATTAGCTCAGTACCTGCTGAAAAATACCATTAATTGCAATGTAATTAAATATAATTAATAAGACACTCCGGGAGTGTATGTTGCAGAGAGATAATGTCAGCCCTTGGGTGTGACCTATGCTCTGATCTTATCACAGTGAAACCTGTGTGGTTTGCACTCCTGCTCAGCTACATAAATGGTGTGTGTTTGTTTCATTGAAAATGTACTTTGTTTACTTTTCAGTGCAGCTTTAATCCACCTATTATAATCAACCTCTCTTCTAAGGGACCCCCGCAAACTCTTAGAGGGGAATCCTAACAACACTTAGCTCCCTTGACAAACTAGGATTCTTCAGGAGAAGCTATGACTGTTTAAAGTTGTATCATAGTTTATAAATCTGTGTTTTGGTTTGGGAAGTATGGTAAGTCCTGTTTCTGTTGCATTTGTGTTGCATTTGATTCTATGGGGTTTTTTTGGTCTTATTTTGCATTTGTTTTCATATTGACATCTTTCTGCAGGGCCTGCAAGACGGAGCTGTTCCGCCAGGCCTTTGGCCAAGGCACAGTCTGACCGCCCTCTCTCCTTCTGTAATCCTCATAGAACTCTAACCCAATGGTTGCCATTAATTTGATTCTGAATTGATTCTAGAATGTATTTTAATTAATTGACTGTGTGATTTTATGTACACTGTGCTATTTTTACTTGTTAGCCGGTCTAAGCCCGGCTTTGGCCGGGGAGGGAGGGATACAAATAAATTTATTATTATTATAATTATAATTAGCCGCTGTGGCGTTTGCCCTCCTAGGTGTGTGACATCATACTGGGTTCATATGGAAAGGGTTAACTAGGGTGGTTGAGAAGTCAGTCTGGAGTTAGAAGAGACAGAGAGAATAAGTCTGTGGGTTGGGCTAGTCTGGTGTGAGGGAGTGAGAGAATTTGTTAAGAGGAGTCAGTCAAACAGTTGAGATAATCAGTCAGAAGGTATTAGGAAAGTATAGGCCAGTAAAGAAACTAAAGTTAAGATACTGATATATTATCTGAGAAACGATAAACTTGTTAATGTTTCTAAAATAAATTTGTTTATTTGTTTCAATTTTAACAACTGTCTGGACTCGGTGTTTTACCCGAGAGTAACGGGTTGGTGGCAGCAGGGAAGCAAGCACAGTGGTGGCACAGGGATCAATAGACCGTTAAACATCTGGGGACCCTGTGTGATCGCCACAGCCACCAATATAACTGTATGGGGTGACATACCAGTGCTATAGATCAATGAGAACTTATGTGACCCCCCTCTGTCTTTGGCACAACACAAATAAACCAACTGCCCAAAATGAGCAAGGTTTCCATTCAAAGCACACCTGTGTGAAGTTGTGTTCCACTGAAATTAGTTACTCCATGGCAGCGGCAGTGTTTGGTGCATTGAATTAAATCCAGGGTAAAACAAGGACCAAGCCCTGCATAATGTTTTAAGAACTGTGGGGCTGTTTTCAAAGGTTTTTTTCTGCATTTGTGCACAGGTTTCCCTTCATGTTTTTGCACAGAACCTTTCTCACCCTTCCTCCAGTACCAAATTATTTAGGGAAGGGGTTAAAAATGAGTTTGTCTCTTAGTGGCCAAAGCCAAAAACTTGAGAAAATCTGTGCAGCTGCCATCAGCCCTTATTTTGGGTTTCAACATACACACAAAACACAAAATAAATGTTTTTATTTTCTTTTTAAAGAGGCACATTTTTTAAAAAAAGAAAAAAAGACTCTCATATGGATTCCATTACTTTTACCCATTCAGCCTGCCTGCCAAAATGATTTTAATATAATATTTATTCATCCATATAAGCATAATAATTGATATTTGCAATTCAATAATGCTACTTAACTTTTTTTTATTTGTTTCTGATATTCCTTCCCTTCTTGCTTTCAGATCAACAATCCTCATGTCAGCATATCCACTGCGCTAATGACCCTTTCAAGCATCAAAAGGAAATATTAATCATGAATCTAATTTTTCAAGTTTTCTTTTTCTTCAATTAATTTTCTTTTTAAGAAGAAAGGTCAAATATTTAGTCGGGAGCATTAAACCAGTGTTAGAGTTATTTATGTGTTCTCATTATAGAGCTATGGGAATGATACTGTGTTGTGCCAAGTGGAGAGAGGGTTGTTTGCAGGTTCCTGTATGGCAAACAGCTGGAGATGTTTCTTGTGAGCATCAATAGTTGGGAAATGCTTGCTTAAATGAGCATTAATGCCTGCTAAGATCATGGCCACTGGTCCCATCACCTCCTGGCAAATGGAAGGGAAAGAAATGGAGGCAGTGAGAGATGATCACTGCAGATGGTGACAGCAGTCACGAAATTAAAAGACGGCTGCTTCTTGGGAGAAAAGTGATGGCAAACCTAGACAGCATCTTAAAAAGCAGAGACATCACCTTGCCGACAAAGGTCCATATAGTTAAAGCTATGGTTTTCCCAGTAGTGATGTATGGAAGTGAGAGCTGGACCATAAAGAAGGCTGATCGCCGAAGAATTGATGCTTTTGAATTATGGTGCTGGAGGAGACTCTTGAGAGTCCCATGGACTGCAAGAAGATCAAACCTATCCATTCTGAAGGAAATCAGCCCTGAGTGCTCACTGGAAGGACAGATCCTGAAGCTGAGGCTCCAATACTTTGGCCACCTCATGAGAAGAGAAGACTCCCTGGAAAAGACCCTGATGGAGGGCACAAGGAGAAGGGGACGACAGAGGATGAGATGGTTGGACAGTGTTCTCGAAGCTACTAACATGAGTTTGACCAAATTGCGGGAGGCAGTGGAAGACAGGAGTGCCTGGCATGCTCTGGTCCATGGGGCCATGAAGAGTCGGACACAACTAATCAACTAAACAACAACAAGCTACCTGCAAGCATGTGTTGTCAGTGCCTATGCAGTGTGGGGTGTAGAAGGAAGGGAAACATACAGATGGATGTGCATTCAACTGCCTAACAATGTCTGTGTCACCCTGGAGATCCAAACAACGGAACGACTCTTCTTATCTCTGCGGTTTCAATCTCCTGGGTGATGCAGATACCCTTAGACAGTTGAATGTACATGTGTACTCTGTCTATTTCCCGCCCATTCACTTACCCCTTTGTCTGGCCCCGGGGCACTGGCAACCCACGCTATGCCACTGCAGTCAGGCATCATAGATGTCTTCATTCAAACAAGACAATGTCATAAGGCTATGCAACCAATCAGATGTGCCTATATGGTGTTATTTTATGAGGACAAGTGATGCATTCCCTCACTCTCTACAATCAAGATATTTTGATCCCTTTTCAAAGCAATATTTGGGGGGGATGGGGACTGGCGGAGAGGTTGCTTTTCAGCACCGCTGAAAATGTTAATGAAAAATGCACCTCACAGACATAATGTAAAGGTTTCAAGACTTTATTAGTTGCTGTATAGAGGTCCTGGAACTCTTTCAACAGTTGCGTCCTAGGTGACTACCTGCACCCCTTCATCATCTAAAGCCGTCTCTGTTAAGCTGGTTTTGCTGTTTTTCCACATTTTTATTCTTCGGTTAGAAAAAGCTATAGCCTGGCAGCCATATAGAGGTGGGAGAATGGAGTTGTGCTTGGTAAGAAAGATTGTTCAGACCGCCGACACAGAAATGGCTATAATTTAGAACTTGGAAAATACCTTTATCAGTGAACTTCTAATGTGTCACTAACAAGTGTGAAAGCTCTGCAGAATTCATTACACAATAGAGTGCCCCCATGTGAAGGAGAAGTCAGTTTGCTAAAATAAATTCAATTGACAGATTACTGTAGCAGCTCTGGGGGCTCTCCTAGGTGATAAGTCAACCCTGTAAGTATTGTGAACAGTGGGTTTTCCCCTTTAAAGTTCTAGAAGATACCATGCATGGTATTCAGTTATGTTGCATCATTTAGCACAAAGACCTCTTTTCAGCTTCCTCCTTCAATGCAACATCTGTCTCTGACTCTAACCAGGCAGCAAAAATGACTAATTGCATTTTTATTGCCAGAAAAATTCAACTTTTTTCTCTCTTTCAGCTCATATTATTTGGCCATGCAAGCTTGGTTTGGAAATGGTGAAGTCAATGCTAAAACCAGAAATAGATACTGTCCCCACCGCTCTCTTCCACAGATTTCTAGTATACTTAGGCAGTGTTATAGTTATGGGGGCAGGGCTAGCTGGGGAGTTTGCCCCAGGTGAAGCCTCCAGAGCGGTGCCATTGAGGCTCCCAGTTTGTGTGTGTGTGTTTGTATATGCAAATGTTCGTGGGGCAGTTCCAAACTGGGTCTTTGACCTGGGTGAAATAAAGCCTAGTTTTGCCCCTGACTTAGGCATCCACGCCATCAAGTATTTACCAGCCCCACATCATTAGTTCACCACTGGCAGAGGGGAAGAAATGCAGAGGTGCATCATGGGTTATGTGCCTAAGCATTGTGGGGAGAGAAGAAGAAGAAGAAGAGGAGCAGTTTGGGTTTGATATCCCGCTTTATCACAATCCGAAGGAGTCTCAAAGCGGCTAACATTCTCCTTTCCCTTCCTCCCCCACAGCAAACACTCTGTGAGGTGAGTGGGGCTGAGAGACTTCAAAGAAGTGTGACTAGCCCAAGGTCACCCAGCAGCTGCATGTGGAGGAGTGGAGACACGAACCCAGTTCACCAGATTACGAGTCTACCGCTCTTAACCACTACACCAGACTGGCGTGGTGAGAGAATTAAATATGGGGCAGTTGTCATGTGGAACTTGCAGTTCCACCCCAGAAAACAAGTGAAATACGAGTTCTTTTAATATAACAGTGTAGAAATACAGTGTGTCATGCATCATGTCCACCACACTGGGTTATGTGTGGAAGTAAACCACACAGGGTGTTGTGCACAGTGAAACAAGGTCAATGATCACTAGGCTAGTTAGCATTGGGACAGGTTTTGAACTGTTGAGAACTGAACAAGTCCCCCTCAGCATAACCCCTGGTGTGATGTCGAAGTGCAGCAAAGCAAGAACATGGTGGGTTGCTTGGCTTCTATGACCCAAAAGGGCAAAAGGAAAGATGTGATTTCTAGAAAGTAGGTGCTGAAGAGAAATAGCTTCTTAACTCTTCCCTTGTAGACACTTTCCCTCTTCAATCCTGCACATCCCCGCATTAACCAGGATTGTGTATTGGCTGCCCCGGTCCGCCGAGTGGGGAACAGCGACACATAGTGGGCAGTGAGGCCCTGTTGCTCTCCCAGCTTCCAAACAAAGCAGGTCACTGGTGCTTACGGAGAAGAAGAGGCAGAGGCAGAGGGAGTGTGTTGTGGGGATGTTCAGGAAGGCAGGAGAGGATATATTGTTTATTAATATCCTTCCTAACTTGAGCTAGCAAGTTCTATAACTTAGCAGAGTTTTACATTCCCCCTTTTAAACGCACAGCAGATAGCTGGTTGCAGGCTTGCTTGAGCCTCTCAATATTGGATTCCTGGTAAGTTCCCTTATATCCCTCTTAAAAGAATAAACATGCCACAATCTTGTGTAAAGTATATATAAAATGTTTACTCACATCATCAGTTCACAGTTGGATCCCTGAAGGCAGACTTGGTTACAAAGTATATGCATGTAGATCTATCCCATATGGAGATAGTTCCACTGTCCTCTGTTGGCTGCTGCTCCAACGAGAGAGGGGGGGGGGGTTGCATGCCTTGTCCTTTTTGTTACCTGGACACGTAAGGTCACACCCATCTCTAGTCACATGCAAAGGAAGTATGTCCCAGCCAGGAGGAAACAGGAAGTTTTTGACTGGCTGAACCAAACATTCCCTCGCATGTCCACTCTAGGAAAACAAGGAATGTTGTACTTGACTGCCAGCGTGGTGTAGTGGTTCAGAGCAGTGGACTCGTAACCTGGGGAACCAGGTTTGCTTCCCTGCTCCTCCACATGCAGCTGCTGGGTGACCTTGGGCTAGTCACACTTCTCTGAAGTCTCTCAGCCTCACTCACCTCACAGTGTTTGTTGTGGGGGAGGAAGGGAAAGGAGATTGTTAGCCGCTTTGAGACTCCTTAGGGTAGTGATAAAGTGGGATATCAAATCCAAATTCTTCTGCTTCTACTTATGGATCACATCCCACACATGTCCCAGTGTGGGACATTAGAAGTGGCTTTGTTGCCACGTGATGCACCAGGCAGGTTCCTTGGATCTGGGCCTACCCTTCTCAGTCAGCACCAGCCACCTGTTCTGTTGGGAAATGGAAGAGCAATGGTGCCCTCACTGGCTGCTACTGACAGTGACTGAAGATGTGGGTGTGCTGGATTGGAAAACTGGTGAATGGGGGTGAGGAGTACATCAGGCCCCAGAAGCCACTGGTGTGGGAGGAGGGGATGGCAAGCGCGGTGGGAAGATTCAAGGTCAATCAATATTATATTTTGGGAATGATTCCTGTCCTTATGTAGCTGCATTATTTTATAGTTTATGGATGTCCCCTCATTATATCAAAGTAGTTGTGTTCTGTGTTATAAGTCAAGCTCTGCTAGTTGTTGTTTCTTTTTGTTTTCCGATGTATTTCTTCTCAATTAAAAATCTGGTGTAGACTTTGTGTTTATTTTCTCTTCATTCGCTCTTGCCCTTCTCTTTCCTCTTCTTTATTTTATTCCTTTGCTTATTCTTGCTTCTTTCCTATTTATCTTCTTAAATTAGTTTGGCTTTTATTGCATTTTATGTAGAAAACTCTTAATAAAAATTGATTTTAAAAAAACACCGGTGTGGTGCAAGCAAATTTTTATTCTGCAAGTGTGGCCCGGAGAAAAAAGTTTGAGTGACTGTGGAGAAAAGAGTAGGTTTTGGAGTGGGAAAAACAATGGCAAAGGGGGATGAATGTGAGCAAATGCGTTTTTACACATCATCCTAGCTGCAAAAATAATGTGATGGAGGGTTGAAACTAATCCTCACAAGCATATTATTAATGGAGAGGAAATCTAAACCTCACACACTTGTAATTATGCCTACAGTTTTGTGTCTGTACTTGCACTTAATGCAATCCCAAATGCCTCTCTGCACCTGTTAACATAGAGTGCTGGATTTGCTGGGTGAGCAATACTCAGGCGTGGGTGGAAATTTGAAGCCGGCGGTTTGCTGCTCTTTTCACAGCACATGTAAAAATAAATAGCTGCTGCTCAAAATAACTCACAGTCTAATTTTAGATCAAATATGAATGGGAGGCAAAGCAGAATAGAAGGGAATGGTGTTGGAAATGATTGGAGGTTGCAACAGTAATTCAGTTTCTAGTTGAGTCATATGCACATCGTATTGGCTGAATGGGATACCTATTTATATGTCTATACAGCTATAAATAGCAAACTATGGATAATTAGATAGATAGTGCCCCCGTAACCTTTCACATAATTAAATGTATTTACGGACAGATAATAAATCCAAGACATTCATCAGATTGTGAAAATTTGCTTGAAATGCACTCGAGAGAAGCTTTTAATGGGCTTGAGCAACACAATTTACCGTCAAAAACAGTCCACAAATGTCGAAATGACATTGCTTTAAAATTTACATAAAGAAATTGCTCAACAACAGTGAGGGCAGAGTAAACAGCCAATAAACAGTGTTCGGCTTGGAGGCAATCAGGCTACTGCATTTAAAGACCAATAGCCTCCCACAGAAAATGACAATTTTCTCAAGTAGACAACCGCCACCTACTGTAGAAGTTAACATTTGGGGAACATGGATGATTTTGAGATGTTCTCTAAAGGCTGAAAAAGATTAATCAGAGCTATGCTACACATGGGACGTGGGTGGCGCTGTGGGTTAAACCACAGAGCCTAGGACTTGCTGATCAGAAGGTCAGTGGCTCGAATCCCCGCGACAGGGTGAGCTCCCATTGTTCAGTCCCTGCTCCTGCCAACTTAGCAGTTTGAAAGCACATCAAAGTGCAAGTAGATAAATAGGTACCATTCCGGCGGGAAGGTAAACGGCGTTTCCGTGCGCTGCTTTGGTTGACCAGAAGCGGCTTAGTCATGCTGGCCACATGACCCGGAAGCTGTACGCCGGCTCCCTCGGCTAATAAAGCGAGATGAGCGCCGCAACCCCAGAGTTGGTCACAACTGGGCCTAATGGTCAGGGGTCCCTTTACCTTTTAAGCTACACATTACTCTCCCCACATCAAAAGAAGACGCATGTAAACGAGACTCTCATCGTTTTTGGGTGGTCTGCTCATATGAAAACCTGCTTATGCTGGGTTTAAAATTGCACAGGGAGCCTATATTTAAAAACAAAACAAAACAGGTGGCTCTCTGCTTCACACACTCACCCTACATGGATTGGAGGCCATAGGAGATTGCAGTGTGTGGAGTGAAGCTTAGCACACACTTCCACACCTGTGTAAGATTGACATGTGCCTTTCTCCTCTTGTTTATCTCATCTCTCTCATTTTTTTGCATCCCACCGTCGAGTCCCAAACAGATTCTCAAAACGGCTCACCAAAAAAAAGAGGGGGGGAGGAAAAAGAGAGATGAAAAATTCATATGGAAAACCAATTAAGTTAAAAACAAGAGCACAAGAGAATGCCAGCATGAAACAGACTTAAAGCTAACAGGTGCAGGGAAATATTTAAAAGGTCTTCACCTGACATGTAAAGATATGTCAGTCAGCACCAGGCAAGTCTCCCTGGGGAAAGAATTCTATAACCAGGATTTTGTCTCCAGTTAATTGTCCCTCCACCTCCATCCTGAACCCCTAACTAAAGCATTAAAGGAGAGGTTAAGCAGAGATAAACAACAATCGGGAGCCCTCTGCCTCCCTGTGTGTTTTCCTACTATCTTCTCCAACCTGCTTTGACTCTGGGTCTCTCTCTCCCCACACTCAGCTCCGGGGTTGCTTTAATATCTCATCCACTAGAGGGGGCTTATACATGGCTACATCCCACATATTTTTAAAATCAGTTGGACACTTATTGAAATTTTCCATTACCTTTAACGATAAAATAGAGAAAATAATGACATCCCTTGCACTTCAGAAACACAAGCACATGGGAAACGGTGCCAGGTTGTGAATACAGCAAACACTATTAGCTGGGCGATTCAGGCATTATACTTGCAAGAAAAGCAACACACCAAAGCAGCCAGCTGCTGTCATGAAACCAGTGATTCAGCAGCAGGCAAGACTCCTCAGAGTTTGAGGCTGCAGAGTCTGTTTCTAGAGAGCCAGGCTGAGGTTCAGGGTTCTGAGCCTGCTGCAGGATACCAGGAGACCACCAAGCCTGAGACTGAAAACCAGGGCCATCTTTACCGGGGGGTGCAAGGGGTGCAGGGCGCCTGGGTGCCGAATTCTGGAGGGCGCCTGGCGCCCTCCGCTGACGCCACCTAAGTGTATTGTATTGAGCTGCTATGCAGCAGCAGGGGCGGCAGCACCTTTGACACGGCTGATTTAGCGCCGCCTGCCTGCTATTGGTGTTGCAGAGAGAGCTCTCTGGAAAGTCTCACTGACCAAAGCCGGGAGATAATCACTTTCACATTGCGTAGTGCCTTGCGATGGGCACATATCAGCACACATACACACAGAGATAAGATGCACCCAATACTCTGATCTCTGTGGGTCTTAATGAGTTGTTTTCAGTTCTTCCCTCTGTGCTACATCTTTTGCTGGTCCTGGGGGCTAACTGAGAGACGAGGCCTGGAGGCGAGCACTCCTCTTGCGGGAACTTAGTTCCCTCCGCCTCTCTGCCCTGAGCCTCTGCAGCTCAGGAGAGGCTGGAGGGTTACCTGACTCAGAGGCAACCTCAACTTCCCCTGACGGGGCTGTGAGTGGAGCACCTGCAGGCAATGGGTCCTCCATCACCTCAGGGGCCAGAGCAGACTCAGCTGGTGTCTGCACCTGAGGATCCAGCACAGGTGAGGACCCTTCAGGCTCAGGCCCCAGGCCCGGCTCAGCTGGTTCTGGAGGAAGGGACGCCAGTGCAGGCTGGCATTCGTCAGGTTCAGCCTCTTAGTCCGAATCCCAGGCCATCACACATCTTTACCATTAGATTCTCTCGCTCCCATGATGAATAAAGTAAAAGAGAGAGACCCCTTTTAGCTTTCATTGCTTCTCCAGCCCTTCTTCTCAGCTCCATATTGGGATTAGTCCAAGAACATTGGTCAATGGTTTCAGTAATGCTTGACTTATCCTTCTATGCAGTACCCCACACATTGTTGGCATGCAATAAATCTATAATAGCTGCCCCACTTGCCGGTGTAATTGAAAGAAGCAAAACTCTATTTAGTTAACCCTTTAGCCTTACTAATCAATCAGGGGAGCAGGGTAGGACAGCTTCTGATTGGACAGAAAGTTTTTCCAGAAACGAGATCCCACGTGTTTTGTCAGGATCTCTCTGGAAAGTAGTTCTGCTAATGGCTGTGCTTCCAGGGGACAACATGGGAACTCTGCCTCTTGCACTTCCACTAACCAAGGCAGCTGATTCACCCTGCCACATGGGCAGGCTGGCTCTCCTCTCAGGGATGCTCCCTTGCTTACCTGGCCAATAGTCCTCATCATCTGATGTTACTCCCCACTGTGCACTAACTCTAAGGATCAGTGCAGGTACTCTGCATAGAAGCAAGAGAGCTTAGGGCCTCAATTCACACTTTTCTTCAATTTTCCAAAACTGGGAAGAAATATTTTGCTGATTGCGACCATGCCTGTCTGTATCACACATTATTTACCTGGTGGAGGATATATGGCAGAGGATCTTCAGCTGTGTAAGCATATGAAATGGTCCACTATGTTGGCATGTGGATACCAAAGTGTTAACATCTATGAAGACTGTGTCTCTGAAATTCCAGTGTCCAGAAGTCCTCCAAGCCTACATGAAGTTTTCAGGTTAGAGCTGGGATGAAGAAGAAGAAGAAGAGTTTGGATTTGATATCCCGCCTTTCACCCCCTTTAAGGAGTCTCAAAGCGGCTAACATTCTCCTTTCCCTTCCTCCCCCACAACAAACACTCTGTGAGGTGAGTGGGGCTGAGAGACTTCAAAGAAGTGTGACTGGCCTAAGGTCACCCAGCAGCTGCATGTGGAGGAGCGGAGACGCGAACCCGGTTCCCCAGATTACGAGACTACCACTCTTAACCACTACACCACACTGGCTGTGTCTTTCCATATGATGTTGAACTCCAGCTCCCATCAACCCAAGCCTGCATGGCCAATGGTCAGGGATATTGGGAGTTGTTATCTGAAATATACTCGGAGTCAAGTGTGAATTTCATGCTCTTTATTCAGCTCGTAGTAGCAATGAATGAAACTTTTCCCAAAACGTCTAGCTATATATACATTATTTACACAATGGGCCCCGTGTGATTGGCTAATTCTGGGCTGCTCCTGTAGGCTAATCAGGTTGCAGATTCACTTCATCCAGGAGCCTGATTGGCTGCTCCTGCAGGCCAATCAGGTTGCTGATTCACTTCCACCTGGAGCTGGATTGGGTGGCTCCTGTGGACCAATCAGACTGCTACATTCTGGCTACTATTGTTCTAGGATTCAGCTCAGTACATAACATTATGCAACAACATATGGAGGGCCGCAGGTTCCCCATCCCTGGGCTACAGCATTCCACAATACAACATTTGAAGAATTTGCATTTTTCATATGATTAGGTGTCATTTTTTGGTAGACCTAAAGACAGGCAAAAGTACAGCAGTGAAATTGCAGAAGCATATTTGCCAATCAGGCCCATAGCATGCATATTTAAGATTTTAGCACCAGTACATTAAAGAAAACCCATTAGAATAATTGAGGGTATACATTAAACACAGGCCACTACCAAATCCCTACAGCCAGCGCATTGAAACGGTGACATGATGAGTTAACAGTCTGTCAATCTGGCACAGTTTCAAGTGGCAGCAGCTGAGGTGTGCTTTAAAATAGGGATTTTTTAATTGGATTCGAAATCAATTAAAACCCCATTAGAAACATAATTGTAGTAATACAAATCATAAAATAATCTCTTTTACAATAAACTATAAAACCGAGGAAGCTTGCATAATTAATACTATGTATTACATGGGCAGAACGGTACCTTTCGACACTCAAAACGTAGCGAGGAACTGCACCTTCCCTCTTCAGTGTGGTCCAAGACAATCATCAAATTGGAAAGGCCCATATGCAGACATTACATTTCTAAGCAATTTGGGAGGTTCCTGCATGAGAAAAACACAACATTAATTTCAATGGAGGCCAAAAGTGTGGAAGGCCAGAGGGTTCTCTACAAGGAGGCTTGGGGATTAAAGAAAATATTAATTCAGGTTGTTGAGAGTAATTCCTGCTCAGCAGGAACATCTGAGGAGTTTTGAGGGAACCAAAAAGTGAAATTTCTCAAAGTGCTTCCATGTATCCCTGTGCAGCTGCTGCAAGATATCTTGTGGAACTGTTTAAAGAATTCTTTGTTCTTCTCTAACACTGCATACGGTGGGTATTACTCATGAGGAAATAAAAAGTTTTCAAATCATACAACAATTTACTGCGTGACTCATCCACCTGGTAAAGTAAGAGACAGTTTGTGCAACAAATATAGCCACCTGTGCCGGATCAGGACGTTTTTCTTAAGGTGAAATCTATAGGTTGATTCCTTCATAAACGAGAAATGCTTTTCAGCAGAGACAGTTCACATCTCTGTAGTGGTGACAAGAGCTTAATAATAATAATAATAATTTATTATTTGTACCCCACCCATCTGGCTGGGTCTTTATCACGCAACAGCATTTAATTTATTAAAATTGGGAAAACAAGGCAATAGTAAAATTTTCACCACTTGGCCAGGACAATGCAAACAAATATTTAAAGATTTGTAAAAGTGCATGCATGGTAAATAGTTGCATGCTATCACCAATAAGCAATTGCAAATCTTCATAAGACTTTTTCAAATATAAATGATACATTTTTCCAAGAAATGTTTTGTGCTCCTCAGTTAGAATCCTAAATTTTGGTTGGCATCCCCAAAACACCTTCTTTTGTGGGTGTTTTGAGAACAGGATTATGAGTATGATAGAAAACAGGCTTTGTTTCAATTAATTTGCACCAGGGTGCATCTGCCCTGGCCCATGCTCCAAAAGTATTATCAGAATTTGTTTTGGTCCGATGCTAAGAAATCTCTTTTAATGACCTCTGCCATTACTACTCCATAGAACAACAACTGCCAAGGTTGTCTTGTGATTTATTTGAATCAGTAAGTAAGTTTAGAGACATACCCCAAGAAGACAGAGGAGGAAGAAAAACAGAGGCGCTATTGCTATGTAACTGGGGTTGAATCCACACTAGTCCTTTAGAGCTCCTGAGGCATTGCTTCTCTATAATTAGCTAGAAGTGGAATTAAAATAGCGATTCAGAATGAGTGCAACTATAGCACTAAACTAATTAACAGTGCCTTTTAAAAGGTACCCCTGACCGTTAGGTCCAGTTGCGGGCGACTCTGGGGTTGCGCACTCATATCACTTTATAGGCCGAGGAAGCCGGCGTTTGTCCGCAGACAGCTTCCGGGTCATGTGGCCAGCACGACTAAGCTTCTGGTGAACCAGAGCAGCGCACAGAAACACCGTTTACCTTCCCGCCAGAGCGGTACCTATTTATCTACTTGCACTTTGACGTGCTTTCATTTTTTTTTTATAAAATTTTTTATTGAGTTTTCACATTCCATAAACACAGACACACACACAGAGACAAAGACAACACATATAAAGTTTCATATCCTTACTTTCCTAACCCCAGTTCTTGACCTCCCCCCACCCCCCCTCATACATCCTAATTCAATTAAATTAGCTCAGCAAGTTCATATCTCTCATCCTTTACATATTATTATTATTATATATATATATTTTTAAAGAAATACTTGATTCTTATTACTTGGCCAAATTTTGCTTATCCAATTTTCTTATAAATATTAAATCCTTTTCTAAGGTCGACTCAAATTCCTTCCACGAATTTCCCTTTTATCTTAAAAATAGGTCATAATAATCAAACACAAAGGTCATAAACATTTTTTAAAAATTCTTTCTCCCCCCCCCCCGCCCCGGTTTCTGTCCCTTCCCAATGTCCCCATGTCCACAAAAACAGTTTTTAGCCTGGATTCCTCACATCTGAGGCCTTTAAGTCTCTGTCAGTCTCTCTCTGCCGATTTTGTTGGTAGCCCTCTTTGTTAGTCATCGGGTCTCGAAGGAGTTCTAGCTCAGTCTCATCAGATTTTCTTCCATCCAAAGTACTTGATACCAGCTGCTGCGAAAGGTCAGCTAATCTTCCATACTCGAAGAGGAAGCCCCAATCATATTTCTTGTTTCTTTTAAATTCAAATATTCCAAGTGTTCCAGGGGCTTCCTCCCTCCTCTTTCGCATCTTTCGCAGATTTGTAATCCAAAGGTCTTCTTCTTTATGTTCTGACAATGTAGGCTTCTGGTTGGTACTCTCCATCTGTACTGGCACCACTCCTTGTTCCCTCTCCTCCTGTTCCGAAGTTATCTCTTCTAATTCAGCTGCAGATTTTTTCCCGGTCAAGTCCATTGTGCATTCAGCAGAGTCACTTATTTTAGAATTCAAGGTTATAAGTTGTTTATTCATAGCCGTAGTCTGCTCCTGCAACTTTCCCACGAGAAAAAACATTCTTTCTATCTCTGCCTGTAGTTTTCCATCTGCAGCCATTGTAGTGTTTCAATGTTTCCCCTAGGGGGATTCTGGTTACTTAATAGTCTTTTCCCAACAGTCCGTTACTTTGTTATTTCACTACTTTGTTCCCAACCACTTTAATTCAAATATAACAAATTTAGTCCAGAAAGGTGTTAAATAATAAGATTTTTAACTTTCACTGCCCGTTTGACAGCTCCTTCGACAGCTGTCAAACTCCTTGTTCCTTTTTCTCCAGCTCACATACAGGACACTCCCGGGTCTGGGGGGGGGGGGGTTTAGACAAAGGCTTCTAAAATTCCACTCTTACTCTCCAGCACAAATCTTCTTCTATCAAATTCATGAAAATATTATCTTTTAAAAAACACCAAAAAGAAAAAACTCTCCACCTTAGTTCTCCGATCCTTCCTTTAGATCTTCTGTAAATAGGGGGGGTGCGGACTTCCCTTTAGCACATCCCCCGATCGTACCGAATTCAAAGGTAGAAATTTTAAAGTCCAAATTCCATTCTACTCACGGATTAATTAAAGTCCGAATTTCAGGGAAGAAAGTCAGCGGTCTCCGGCCATGGCTTGCGGCTTCGGTCCACTGCAGTAGCCGTCCACTCACAGCACCACGCCGCTCCCCGTACCCTCTCCGCAGCCTTTAAAAAGGCTCTTCGTGGGTCGGGGGCGCTTTAGGTGCCCGCCGAGTCACCAAATCCGCAGGCTTCAGCGCCTGCGGTTTCTGAGGGTCCCCGCGTCGCCGTCGCGGTAGAACCCTTCTCCAGCGGAGCCGATTCCCTCCAGAGCTCGGAGGGAATCCGCCATTAACCAGATCGCGCTAACCCGGAAGTCTCTTTTGACGTGCTTTCAAACTGCTAGGTGGGCAGAAGCTGGGACCGAGCAACAGGAGCTCACCCCGTCATGGGGATTTGAACCGCCGACCTTCTGTGTGAGCCAGTGTGGTGTAGTGGTTAAGACCGGTAATCTCGTAGTGTGGTGAACCAGGTTTGCGTCTCCGCTCCTCCACATGCAGCTGCTGGGTGACCTTGGGCCAGTCACACTTCTCTGAAGTCTCTCAGCCTCACTCACCTCACAGAGTGTTTGTTGTAGGGGAGGAAGGGAAAGGAGAATGTTAGCCTCTTTGAGACTCCTTAGGGTAGTGATAAAGCAGGATATCAAATCCAAACCCTCCTCCTCCTCCTCCTCCTCCCCCTCCCCCTCCCCCTCCTCCTCCTCCTCCTCCTTCTTCTTCTTCTTTGGTTTAGACCACAGCGCCACCCATGTCCCCTAATAGTGCCCTTTACCATGGCCCAAACCACTCTGTAAAGTTTACTCACTTGTAACCAGCAAAGATGTTGAGCAATGTTATTTGAAAGTTTCCCCCTTTTAGGTTGAGCCCATTTTATTGATGAGTACAGCTGAGACTGTGGTGAACAGCCCATAGTGCAGAGCCCTCCACTAATTGTCCCAATGTCTGTTTCTGCAGGTGGATTACCTAAATTACTGGTTTCCTGTCCTTTGCTTTCTTTTTATAGCAAAATAGTGCTAGTTCACTCTTAAAATAAAAAAGAGGAAATCCCTAATTAGAGTCCTCCGCAGTGCCGGATATACATATAAGCTAAACAAGCTATAGCTTAGGGCCCCACTCTCTTGGGGCTCCCCAAAAAAATTAAAGGAAAAAACCTGGATGTACATTTCCAAAATATAAGATAAAAAACAAACTATTAATATACTTCTTCTTAACTGTATTTCAGTTCAACAATTACTTTGATAAAATACATATTTTGTTATTTGCAAATGGCTTTAGATACCTATTGGGTCCATAAGTTACCATAGAGCATACCGTATTTTTCGCCCTATAGGACGCACCTTTTCCCCTCCAAAAATGTAGGGGAAATGTGTGTGCGTCCTATGGGGCGAATGCAGGCTTTCGCTGAAGCCTGGAGAGCGAGAGGGGTCGGTGCGCACCGACCCCTCTCACTCTCCAGGCTTCGCACAGCTCTCCCGGCGCTGGGCTCCCACGGCTTGCGGAGAGTTGCCTGCATGCCAAAGCCTGGGCGCACTGAGCTCAGCTTGCCCAGGCTTCGAGCTTCCTGCAGCTCTCCGCAAGTCATGGGAGCCTGGCGCTGGGCTCCCACGGCTCGCGGAGAGCTGCCTGTTCTGGGGGCTGGGGTCGGGGGAAGCTCGGGCTTCCCCCGCCCCAGCCCTGCGCCTGGGGGGGGAAAATAATTTTTCCCCCTTTGTTTCCCCCCAAAAAAACTAGGTGCGCCTTATGGGCCGGTGTGTCCTATGAGGCAAAAAAAATTCTATATTCAACACAAAAAACAGCGACAATTTGTTTTTGACAAAGGACAGCTGGACATATAAAGGGCCCCATTTACCTGCAGTAGCTTAGGGCTCCATCAAACCTAAATCCGGCCCTGGTCCTCCGTCAAAGGAGTCAGAAACAAACAGTGGAGCATGAAAGATAGACTATTCTGGATGTTAATAGCTTCACTATTCTTGCTTCCCAAACCATGCCCATCAGGAAGCAATAGCAACGGGCCCAATTTGCCAATGGGAAGTGTTTGTTTAAAGGCACAGGTGTCCTTAGGTAAAGGTCAATGGCTCTTTGCATGTCTACACTAGACAGGCTGGTGCTACAAATGCATTTTACCAGCAAAAACCTAATGATCACTCATAAGACAACAATGTCATGGGAATGACTAGTAAAAGAAAGGGAGGAAGTGTGAACAAAGGATTGTAATTCCAGCCCAAAGGGCTACATTTGGAAGCAACTTGGATCTCAGCTTACAAACTGCAATCAAAAGGCAGGGCCTGGGTCTGAAATGGTTAGTGATTTCTGCTCAACGCTACTGTGGGGCGTTTGAGTGAATCTTAACTTGCTTTAGCTAGAATTCTAGTCTAATTTTCCTGATATTTCCACTACCACTCATGTTTAATGTCACATTTTTCTTTATGGCAATGTGTTGTTAGAAACATTCATTTCAAGCAAGGCATCCTTTTCCAATATATTCCTTTTTTTGCCAATGATACTTGAAATAAGTGTCCCTGTAAAGATTAAGTGCATAATTTAATTGTCCTTGTATCTGATGGAGAAAAAAATGATTCCCCACAGCAGCGTATTGACTCCTTCAACCTTGCCTCTTGAAACCTTCCTGAATGCAGGAGCTGATACTGCAGGTTTTGTATTTATAATGATTAATTAATTCTGTGCTAAGCAATGTTCCTGACTGCACGAACAAAATCCACTTTAGAAAACATAAATGACAGCCTGCCTAAAATAATTAACACCAGCGCTGATAGAATTGGGAATGTTTCCTCTCTCCGCTCTATGCTGGTGTGTTTTGAGAGACCGTAATTACAAAATATTTCTTACAAGCAAAAATGATGGCATTAAAGAAGAAGCATGATTCCTATAAAGAATATATGTTACAGGCGCAAAGGATCAAAGAGAAAAATGCTGGCTTAAAACGGAGATATAATACAAGGATGTCTAGTAATTGACTGAAAAGGTTTTCTTTTCTTAGCAAGACAAACATGCCTGTGCTATTCATCTCCTTGGAACCGGAGTTCTCATATTTGGTCTGCAAACAGAATCAAGTTCCAAGCTTCAAGCTGCACTTGAACCAGCCTTTGGATGAAGATACGGTGATACCTCAGGTTACGAACTAAATACATTCCGGAGGTCCATTCTGAACCCGAAACCGTTCTTAACCTGAGGCGTGCTTTCGCTAATGGGGCCTCCTGCTGCCTCTGTGTCGCCTGCACATGATTTCCATTCTCATCCTGGGGCAAAGTTATCAACCTGAGGTACTACATCTGGGTTAGCGGAGTTTGTAACCCAAAGTGTTTGTAACCTGAGGCGTTTGTAACCCGAGGTACCACTGTACATCAAAAGACTCATCCAACCAGCTTATTGGGGCTCAGTTGAGTACAGTGGTACCTCAGGTTAAGAACTTAATTCGTTCTGGAGGTCTGTTCTTAACCTGAAACTGTTCTTAACCTGAGGTACCAGTTTAGCTAATGGGGCCTCCCGCTGCCAGTGTGCCACTGGTGCACAATTTCTGTTCTCATCCTGGGGTAAAGTTCTTGACCCGAGGTACTATTTCTGGGTTAGCGGAGTTTTTAACCTGAAGCGTCTGTAACCTGAAGCGTCTGTAACCCGAGGTACCACTGTATTGTGGTTGGGACGCATAGGTGCATCGGCATTGGCCTCAAATGCAGGAGACCTGCTGCCACACATATATCACCCATGCTGGATCAGGGCCTTTCTCTTCGGGTGACCCATGTGTATCCATCTCTTGGTGACTCCAGTAATGCTTTTCAGCAGCACATACATTCAGTTGCAAATTTTTTGGCCTGCCTTCTGTGATTTTAAGTTGCTTATAGTTGTTTGTAATGTTGTTTGGGACATTAGACTTAAGGGCAAGTAAGTAACAACAACAACATTAACGAAGTAATAAGTTCTGTGAAGTGACACTGGGCCAGTTCACATGGGAGCTGTCTCCAGATAGCACAGGTCTGCTGTGTTTATGGCCAGGCTGAGCTTGCATTGAGATGTCATGGGTGTAAAACAATGCCTCTGTATGGGTAACGTCTACATCAGGGGTAGGCAACCTAAAGCCTGGGGGCCGGATGCGGCCCAATCGCCTTCTAAATCCAGTCCGGGAATCAGCGTGTTTTTACATGAGTAGAATATGTCCTTTTATTTAAAATGCATCTCTGGGTTATTTGTGGGGCCTGCCTGGTGTTTTTACATGAGTAGAATGTGTCCTTTTATTTAAAATGCATCTCTGGGTTATTTGTGGGACATGGGAATTTGTTCATTCCCCCCCCCCCAAAAAAAATAAATTATAGTCTGGCCAACCACATGGTCTGATGGACGGTGGACCGGCTCACAGCTGAAAAAGGTTGCTGACCCCTGGTCTACATGAATGTGCCAATCCCTACTGTAGTAGTAGTAACACTATATGAGCTCATACCATCATGGAACCCAATATATTTTGCATGTTAACGAAGAACATTAATGTTTCTGTGTTCACATACCTATTTTCACACAGGATTGTGTACCAAACACCTCCACTGATGGTTACAACAGAAACTCCCAATAGTAATTTCAAGTAGTTGTGGTGGTGTTTTGCTGTTTTTGTTGTTTTTGCTTTCTCTAGGATCCATCCTTCTGGGATCTACTCTGTGGTGATTCCACATAACGCTTTGCATGTTTTGAACTTGGCAGTAGCTCCATGCCTCCAGTATTTGTGTGTGGGCTATAACTGACATGGTCCACTAGCTGAAAGATATGTTTATGGAACAGTCCTTAGTTAATTCAAGAAATATTATCCTAGTCTGCAATCCTATACATGTTCACCTAAAAATAGACCCCACTGAACACAGTAGGACTTACTTCTGAGGAAATTTTCTGAGGAAAGTGTAAGATCAGGCTGCACATCTTCAATACTCTCCAACATTTCCCTGGTGAAAATAGGGATGTCCTAAGGAAAAGTGGGACATTCCGGGATCAAGTCTGCATCTTCCCAGAGACGGTGGATGTCATTATGTAGAGCATCTGATCTTAACTGTCTACACTCTACGGGAATACATGTAACTCCTGACCATTTACTCTAGTGATAAGTCCTGGTGAAAAGTTTTAGGACACAACTCATGCTGCTTCCTGTGCTGGAAATGGGTGCATGAATGTGTCGGGATCTGCATTCGACCGAGCTGATAAAGCTCATCTTCCTCCGGAATCACCCTCAATGTGATTGACGACCTGAGCCACTGATAAGGCTCCAGGCACATCCCATTAAGCAGAGAATCCAAAACAGCACGCGGAAGTGATGAGATTTATGGCTACATCGTTATGCTTTATTTCTTACTATGCAGACGGAAAAAATACATCCTCTCTCTGTGAGAGCAGAGAGCAACTGAAACAAAGGAAAAAGGAACAGGAAACCAGTACGTCACATCAGTCTCCCGTCTCCCGTGAGACTTCCAATAGCCTGGAATGTGTCTGGAATGTAAACAGAGTCCTGTGACTCCAAGCAGCTGCACAGTGGCACAAACAGGAACTAACAGAATGAGCCCTCAGTTCAGTTGAGGAAAGGAAAAGAATCTAGTCTAGAAGAAACTGATGCCTCCCTAACTTCTCGAGGAAAGAACGACTTCAGAGGAATGCAGCCCTTATTCAATTAGATCAGGCATGTCTAATAGGTAGATCGCGACCTACCGGTAGATCGTGGGATGTGCCAGGCAGATCGTGGTATGGAGTGACTGCCTTCGGCCAAGCCTCCCCTAAAAAAACCTCAACAACTCCAGGCAATGACAATGGGTAGATCAAAGCTGGTCTTTTTAAACGGTGAGTAGATCGCAGTCTCTTGGGAGTTGGACGTGTCTGAATTAGATCAATACTATCTAATCTCATTAGTCCTTGTAAATAAGGATGAAAAAATGCCATGTTTGCCCCACAACAATGGAATTGAAAAACACTACAGGTGTTCCAGCGACGCAGTCCATTAATGGATCATAGAATCACAGAATTGTAGATTCTGACCCCAAGGGGCATCTAGTTCAACTCCCTGAAATACCTGCTATGTTGAACTGAAGTGCGGAGGACTATTTTGTGTGGGTTTTTCTACCTCAAATAAAAAGGGCAGGGAGGGGATCTTGAGAATCAGGCCAGTGAACATAAATAGTACATGCGTTTTATTGCACATTATTTCATGTTCATGACGGTGTGTGTGTATACACCATCACTTCTGCTAGGGAAAGCACATCATAGACAGTGTGTTGGATACTGATCCTTGCAGTGTGATCCTATATTGCAGAAAGCTCTACTAAGAAATGTCCCGTTGAGTTCAATGGGACTTACTCTCAGGTAAGGGTATACAGCAGCATGCTTCTACTTTTCATGAATTCTCAAGTGTACCAGAATGCATCCTGTAATCAGAGACATAATACAAGAATTCAGTCTCACAGTTTGACAGGTCCACCCCCTATGTCTCCAGATCTCAGAAAACATCCTTCCAGTTTGTTTAGAAACATTATTATATATTCATTTTAAGGCCAGGCAGATGATCCTTTCCCTGCTTTCCAAATGGCAGTACCTGTCTGTGGATCAGTAAAAAAAGAAAAGAAAAGAATGCACTCATTTAGTGTTTAAATGCTCAGATGACCCAACTCATGCAATATAAATAAATGTGACAAGAGCATAGAATGTGAATGTTGAATTTTCCCATGAATATCTAAGCAGATTATACAAAATTACACTACAAGTAGATGCTGACAGCTGGAGAACACGCAACACAGAGAAGCTGTCAGACCATGTCTCTATAAAGCATTTCCTTTTGTGTATAAAATTATTTGATACTGTCACCACAGTTCCCTCAGTCGGAATAACCATGGTCTAGTTTACTATGATATTCAGCATTGTGC
Organism: Podarcis cretensis; assembly: GCF_951804945.1. Classification (NCBI taxonomy): domain Eukaryota; kingdom Metazoa; phylum Chordata; class Lepidosauria; order Squamata; family Lacertidae; genus Podarcis; species Podarcis cretensis. The sequence goes on along the minus strand of NC_137178.1, from coordinate 70,563,358 downwards.
AAACCAACACAGAGCGTGACTTATCCGAATTCCATGAATTCTTCATTAAATGTGACACATTCCCCAACTACAAAGAGCAAGTTCTGCAATTAAAGTACATTACAAGTGGGGCCACTAATAAAGTGTTGCAGATTTACACCCACCACCTAACAGGAGAGCTCCTGAACAACTTGAGACCAGGTTACCTGAAAGACCACCAGCCCCTGTATAGACCTGTAGGATATCTTAGAGCATCCAAATACTTCAAATGAAGCTGCATCATGAAGTAGCATCACTCTGGGCATTCTTGGAAAACAAACATGGAAGCTGCAAGCACAAGAGGTGTGTTGCGGAACACGGGCAAGTTTTGCTCCCATTCCTGAAATCTGTACCTATGCCCCAAAACGTGGAAGAGAACAAAGGCCATTTCTTGCATGCATGCAGACAATTCAACAACTCCTTCCAGCATTAGCTGAACATACTCCCACACTGATTGGGAGCCGCCCAGAGTGGCTGGGGAAACTCAGCCAGATGGGTGGGGTATAAATAATAAATTATTATTATTATTATTATTAACATTATTTTTTTTTAAGTTTTACTGCAGGAAAAGTTCTACCTAGCCTCCCTGACACAATAGTTTCCTATGTGTGTATAGTTTGTGGGGCAGCATTCTGACAATACCCCAAGTAGCCTGTAGTAGTATACCAGAAGAAGCAAAGATCACCAGTATTGAAGCAATGATTCTTCAACATCAACTTCATTGGACTGGTCATGTTGTGCGGATGCCTGATGATCGTCTTCCAAAGCAACTACACTATTCCGAACTTAAAAATGGAAAGCGTAATGCTGGTGGTCAACAAAAGAGGTTTATAGACTGTCTCAAGACAAATCTTTAAAAATGTAGTATAAACACCAACAATTGGGAAACACTGGCCTGCAAGCGCTCCAGTTGGAGAACAGCCTTTACCAGAGGTGTCATGGGCTTTGAAGATGCTCAAACTCAGGACGCAAGAGAGAAACGTGCTAAGAGGAAGGCACGCTTGGCAAATCCACACCATGATCAGCTCCTGCCTGGAAACCAATGTCCCCACTGTGGATCCAGAATTGGCCCCCACAGTCACTTACGGACTCGTTGTTAAAACCGTGTTTATGGAAGACAATCTTATTTGGCTATGAGTGATCACCAAAGAAAGAAAGAAGTAGTATAATCTAGGGAAAGCATTCCCTCAATAGTGCTGAAAAGTTCTGCTTCTTTCCCACATAAGGGTAAAAATATAAAGGTAAAGGACCCCTGGACAGTTGATTTTGACTATGGGGTGCAGTACTCATCTCTGCTTTTCAGGCTGAGGGAGCTGGCATTTGTCCACAGACCGCTTTTCCTCTCCAGGTCATGTGGCCAGCATGACTAAACCGCTTCTGGGGCATGGAAACACCATTTGCCTTCCTGTCACCACGGTACCTATTTATCTACTCACAGTGGAATGCTTTCAAAATGCTAGGTTGGCAGGGGCTGGGACAGAGCAACGGGAGCTCACTCCACTGCCAACCTTCCAATTGGCAAGCCCCAGAGGCTCGTGGTTTAGACCACAGCACCTTCCCACATCCAGCGACGTAGGCATGCTCAAGAAGTGTGAATAGTGTGAATAGCCTGTGCTTGTGAGGAACTGCTGATGAGGTTAGCAAGTTAGAGCTTCATAGTGTCTTCTGTTCTAATGAGACCAAAATTTGGGCCCCTCAATGAGAACGTTTTGGGAGTTTCATATGTGTCAGGAATTGGACTCAAGGGGACGAAAGGGAAGAGGAATGGTGGAGATCACACACACAACCACACACACACACACCGTTCTACTGACACTGCAGGAGAAGAGGAATGCAGCATTGATTTACAGCAGGGGTTTGAGGAGTTTGAGATTGGTCACAGCTCAGAGATAGACGAACAGTGGAGTTGGTAAGTGTTAGAAGAATGGGGAGAGGGAACAGAGGCAGGGCAACCAGCTGACACGTTGTCACTGGAGAGTATTTCTGACCCCCCCCCCTTCTCCCAGAACACGGCATTCGTTAAGAGTACAGGAACAAAGGAGTTAGAGACAATTGGCCACAAACGGCCACCGTAAGGGGAGATGCTGTTGCTAAGAAGGAGGGAGGAGGAGCTCAGCTGGAGCACGGCTTGCTGCGTTCTGTTGTCTCTCACTATTATGAATGAATAAACTCATTAAAAAGGACTCTACCTTGTTTTCTAGGCTCTTGCTGCAACTGGGGGAGGAATAGCTTTCCTGAAGCCTTGACAATATGTGTGCTGATTCTACCTCTCCCAAAGTTGCTTGTTGTGATGGCCTGGGATTTGGACTTGGAGACTGAACCTGAAGAATCTCAGCCTGCACAGGAGTCCCCGCCTCCAGAACCAGCTGAGCCGGGGCTGGGGCCTGAGCCTGAAGGGACCTCACCTGTGCTGGATCCTCAGGTGCAGGCATCAGCTGAGTCTGCTCTGGCTCCTGAGGTGATGGAGGACCCATTGCCTGCAGGTGCTCCACTCTCAGCCCCATCAGGGGAAGCTGAGGTTGCCTCTGGGTCCAGTAACCCTCCAGCCTCTCCTGAGCTGCAGAGGCTCAGGGCAGAGAGGCGGAGGGAACTAAGTTCCCGCAGGAGGAGTGCTCGCCTCCAGGCCAGGAGAGGCAAGGCACCTGTGGACCGGGGCTGCCCTATGCCTTGGGGCAGATAAAAGCCAGCCCGCCCCAGTCCCAGGTTGGGGGAGCAACATTGTTGGTAACCTATTCCTGCCACCACCCTGACCTGCTCTTCTGCCAGAGTTCCTGACCTCACCCAACTCCCTGCCTTGGACCCAGCTTCAGCTTTGACGGACAGCCTCCATACCGCACCCTCGACCTCGGACTGGACTCGGACCTTGCCGCACAGTTAACCCTCAGGACCAGCACACTTGTTTTCTTTCTGATGAGGATTATTATTATTATTATTATTATTATTATTATTATTATTATTATTTATTTTGGTTGAGTTTTAACTGGGGGGGCGGGGCTTAACTGTGTGTGCATATTTCCTGAGAGTTGATTTGTGCACAGAGAGCCATAGAACTTTTAGTATATGTATAACAAAGAAATGTATGCAAACTGAGACCATGTTGGCCTAATACACACCTAACCTATTCAGCACCAAACTCAGAATCAAGCTAAATGTGCAGCTGCTGCCACAAATGTGGACACCTGTGTAGTTCTCCCTTCTGTAATCTATAGTAGAATGCATCACAAATTCAATAGATCCTTTCTCCCTGCCAGTGGCAGCCACTGAGGGTGAATGAGAATCAGCAGAATGAATGGCATACGTAGGTTCTGCTAAATATTACAAAGACGTGGTTGCCATATTTGATGGTGTCACCTGTTTATTATAGTTTTTCTAACGCCTAGGGTGGCTCACAACTACAGCCTCTCACTATGGCCACAGTTCCACGCACAACCCCATCATTTAGTGGATCCTGAGCACGAATATTCTGCCTTCCTCGTGAGAAGTACTGTTGGAGTATGGCACAGCTATGTCATTAATGGATCCTGGTGAAGGTGGTCGTTTTGCATCCTCTTCATTCCATAATAAGGGAACAATTAAGATGAAATTGATCAGCTAACTTTTGTAGAGTCCCTAATGCCTGCAGATAACAAATAGCATCACTCACAGACCTTAAATGGGATGTTTAAGAGCAGCATAACTCAGCTGGATTGCAGCTGATTTTTTTTTTAAAGGTAATTAACTTTTGCATCCAAAATAAACTTGATTGTTTTCACATCTTGGAAATAAAGCACAATGGGAAGGATGTCCCTAATTCTCTAGCAATAATCGGGTTCCATTCAGCCATGTCACAGATACATGCAGGGACTATATTATCAGCTATTAAAGATAGAAAGAGAAAAAGAGAGTGCAAAGCCCTCTTGAAGCAGCAGTAAGTCTGGGAAGAAAATGGTTACAATGATCTATGGAGTTCAAGACAGATGCCAGCTAAATCACTTTTGGAGGAAGCCAGACAGGCAAAATGAAACTGTTTGAAAGCATCAATTGAAGTGAGTCTACAGCCAGTTATCAAATAACTGTTGTTATAATTTGGTCAGGTAATCTGCTCCCATTCAATCATATATTTTCATTTGTACAAGACGCGTAGACAAGGTACTGTTCAACGGAACGAAGAAAGTCGCAATCTCATTTGTCATTCTCTCCACGCCCTTGTTTTTGCCCATCCTCAGTCCATTTCCCTGCTGCTGACACTCAAACAGACTTCTAAGGCTCGTGGAAGGCTTTCAAGTTGCAGTTGAAGCAGGGATGCCCACTCTAGAGGGCCCAGGTGTCTTCAGTAACCCCCCCAAAAAATATCCTTTGGAAGGGCAGTAGCCCCTCTCAATGTGGGGGGATGGAAAAAGCTGACAGCAGAGCTGAGCATGGTGGAGTTTCAGTGGCCAGCTCCTCCTGAGCACAAGAGAGGAGGAGCAGCCAGTCATTGAAGCCATGCCATGGTGGGCTCCACGCTCAGCCTCCTCCTGATGATGCTACATTGCATGTGTGTAGTTCCATTATTATCATTGTCATCATTATTATTATTAGTAGTAGTAGTAGTAGTAATATAAGGTAAAGGGACCCCTGACCATTAGGTCCAGTCGTGACTGACTCTGGGATTGCGGTGTTCATCTCGCTTTATTGGACAAGGGAGCCGGCATACAGCACAACTAAGCCACTTCTGGCGAACCAGAACAGTGCACGGAAACGCCGTTTACCTTCCCACTGGAGAGGTACCTATTTATCTACTTGCGCTTTGATGTGCTTTCGAAATGCTAGGTTGGCAGGAGCTGGGACCGAACAACGGGAGCTCACCCCGTTGCGGGGATTCGAACTGCCGACCTTCTGATCGGCAAGTTCTAGGCTCTGTGGTTTAACCCACAACGCCACCCATATCCCAGTAATATACCAAGTGCTTTTTTTCTTAAAAAATAATAAGAATGTTTATTTTTAAAAAAGTTTTTTTAAAAATTATGAACATATAAAGCACATACATATACATTTACACAATACACATACACAACACACTACCTTATTTTCATAACATAAAACATACCTACATTACTCTATATAATACCTACCTATACTGTACATATCAACATAGCTACACACCTAGCCCACACGGACACCCACCAAGTGACTTGACTTCCAGCCGTTCTTGTTATGCTACTTTATTTTTCCAACTAGCTTAAAAGCATTTCATTATTTCTTTAATCTCTTCTTCTAGCTTGACTTTACTCTCCTTTCACTCTAATCATTTTCTGGATTCACTCAATATCTGTCAGAAATTCTACTTTTTCCACATAAATTTTGACGTATTCCTTAAAGATAGCCCACAAAAAATGGTACCAAAAAAAATGTTTAGGGGTACTCTCATTTTGACTCAAGAAAATCATCATTTTATAGTTCAAATTGGGGAAAATAAATACAGTGGTACCTCAGGTTAAGTCCTTAATTCGTTCCGGAGGTCCGTACTTAACCTGAAACTGTTCTTAACCTGATTAATTAGCTAATGGGGCCTCCAGCTGCTGCTGCGCCGCCGGAGCACGATTTCTGTTCTCATCCTGAAGCGAAGTTCTTAACCTGAAGCACTATTTCTGGGTTTGCAGAGTCTGTAACCTGAAGCATATGTACCTGAAGTGTATGTAACCGAGGTACCACTGTACAGTAAACGGACAAAAGTACAAAGGACATGCATTACCTCATATTACACAGTTGACAGCTCGCAGTAACTTCCACATTGGCATGAGGTTGTGTGCACTAACGTCTTCCCAACTTTCATCAGTAAAACACCACACATCCCCATTCTACACTGCTTCACACATTAAACGCTTGCTTCCACCTGAGACTCAGGAAACAGCATGACAGAAAATGAGGCCGCCGTCAGGGGTAGAAATGGAACTGATGCTTCACCATGCTAGAGAAGAAACTAAAATGTTTCTCTTTTTTTAGTTTCTTCTCCCGTTAGGTTCTCAAAATGTTTAGAGGGATGTATACCCCTGCGTCCCCCCCCCCCAAAAAGCCCAGAGTATACCGCCCTATACCCACAGGTCTCAGAGCGGTCCACAAGATAAAATCACAATATAAAAACACAAAATACATAATAAAAACCCCCACAACAACCCCACAACACACACACAACCCAGCAGCGGCGAAGCATATGCCCAAGCTGCCCAGGGCAGGTGCGGTCCCAAGGAGGGGCAGGTTGTGGAGGGTGCCCTCCCAGGTGTGGGATAGCGGCTTGGGTACATGGAGCAGCACGCGCCCTGCAGCCGGGGGTGAAGCAAGCCGCCAATGGTGGATATTTGGTGTCCCGCCCGCGACTCCCAAGCCTCCCCCAGCTGTCAGAATGAAGGGGGAAGGGGGGAATGCCGCTGGCAAAGTGGCACAGCTCCTCCCCTTTCCCCAACGGCTCGAGGTAGGCTTGGGAGTCGCAGGCGGGCGGTGTGCCAAATGTCACCCCCGTCAGCGAGACACCCGGGGCGGTCCGCCCCAACCACACACCCCTTCTTCTTCCCCTGAGGCCAGGCCCCTCAATCTTGGGCAAAAGTGGCACCTCTGAGTTGAAGTACTGTATTTTTCGCTCTATAAGACTCACTTTTTCCCTCCTAAAAAGTAAGGGGGCATGTGTGTGCGTCTTATGGAGCGAATGCAGGCTGCGCAGCTATCCCAGAAGCCAGAACAGCAAGAGGGATCGCTGCTCAGCACTCCCTCTCGCTGTTCTAGCTTCTGGCGAAGCCTCTTCAGAACAGGGGCCCTTCATCCCACCGCCCTGATAAGGCTTCGCGTGGCTATCCCAGAAGCCAGAACAGCAAGAGGGATTGCTGTGCAGCGCTCCCTCTTGCTGTTCTAGCTTCTGGCTTAGCCCCTCTGTCCCTTCCCCCACCTCCTGGAAAAGTTCCCAAGAGCCGCGCTCCCTTTACGCGGCCCGTGAAAGAGAGCGCTGAGCAGAGCCTGGGATGCATACAGGCTCTGTTCAGCGCTCCCTTTAAATTTTTTTTTTTTCTTGTATCCACCCTCTAAAAACTAGGTGTGTCTTATGATCAGGTGCTTCTTATGGAGCGAAAAATACGGTAGTTATTGCCATCTAAAGAGGAAATGGGGGTGTGACTAGCTGCCATTATTCCTCCGGCTGTTGGCAGAGTCCAGAGTGTGCTTCTCTGCTGCTAGGCTTCTCTATGCACACCTTCCCAGACCACTACCAAGGTACAAGGTGTCTGCTTATTTAAAAGAACCTAAAGTGCATGGTAGAATCCCTGCTTTAACACCTCCCTGCTTTAACAAGACTTGACAGCTTCAGGACCAAGAACATCAAAGCAATTTATTGCATTTTTTAAAAAAAGAAGAAGAAGAAGAAAAGAAGAAGAGCAATACAGAGATTTGGTTCGCCCTATACATGCCATCTTCTTTCTTCCGGATAATGGGGACTTCAAAGACAAATGGGGTAAAAGCAGTTGAATTCATTGATTGATCTTTGTCTGGAACATTTAAAAGAGAAACCATACCTTCCAGATATTGACCTGAAAAATAGTGTTCTGCTTATGTAAGCAGTAGTATGCAGACAAGAGTGATATTTCTCCAGCTGTGTCAAATGCTGCGGAACTGTTCATGCAACTTTCAAACAGACCTCAGTTGATAATCACCTGATCGTATTACCAAGTGTCAGGAGAAAATCTGACCCTACTGGTTGGTTTCCCCCCCCCCCCAAAGAAATATTGGGATATTTCATAAAATTAGCCAGCAGCTGGATCTGAATTATCACATTGATTTGATTCAAAATATAGAAACTAAGGCTATATCTGCAGTACAGATGTCACCTTTTCCCCTCACAGTTTAATTGTCACGGACCCCTAACCCCATTCCCTCTATTCTTCTTTTAATTTTAGAATTTTTAGTGCAAAGTAAATACATCAATACTGAGCTGTACATAAAGAATATAAAGAAAAAGAAAAAAGAAAGAAAAGAAAAATAAAGAAGAAAATAAAAAAATGCAAAGTAGACAGTAAAAGAATGAAGAAAAGTATAATATTTCAATACAATAAACACTATTTTACAAAATAATAGTAGTAATAGACTTCCATCTCTCTCACAACACTTCCTTTCACATTTCATATTTTTTCTGTATTTCAGTATTATTTTCATTTATATATATATGTTTCCCCTTTTCCATTCACAAGGTCATTCTAGACACAGCCCAAACCTTGTCTTTCTAAATAATCATTCAAGCACTTCCAGTCCTTCTTGACTGTATTCATTGGTTTAGTCTTATTATATCTGTCAATTTGGCCAGTTCCAAATATTCACATAATTTACATAACCATTCCTCTTTGGTCAGTACCTGGTTACCCTTCTAGTACCTAGCCACCAGGATTCTCACCGCAAGTGTTGCATACAGGAAGAATTTAGTACTTTCTCTAGAAATATCACTATTCAATATTCCCAAAAGGTATGTTTCTGGTGTTTTCCTATGTGAAGTTCTTAGTAACTTTTTTATTTCCTCATGGATCATGTCCCATAACTTTCTGATCTCTGGACATGTCCACCACATATGGTAGAAGGTTCCAATCTGCTTTGTGCATCTCCAACATTTATTACTAAGAGATTTGTTCATTCTAGTCAATCTCTCTGGTGTTAAATACCACCCATGGTGCATTTTCAGGTACTTTTCTCGTATTAAATAACATGCTATAAAATTAATATTTTTTCTCCACAGTTTTTTTCACTCTTTATATTCAATTACATGCCCTAACCCCATTCTCATGAGTACTTAGTAGGGAGTAAAAAAACTTGGCGCACTCAGAGAACTATACTTCCCAGGGCTCTTTTTAAAGATACATGGCACATAGCAATATGTGCATTCACCTCAAATGAGGCAACTACCTTTGCATTGGAGATTTAGTGTCTGAGGCCATGTCCAAGGCAGAGCTAAGCCCTTTTTAACACCATCTAAACTACTGGCGGGATGCGGGTGGCGCTGTGGGTTAAACCACAGAGCCTAGGACTTGCCGATCAGAAGGTTGGTGGTTCGAATCCCCGTGATGGGGTGAGCTCCCGTTGCTCGGTCCATGCTCCTGCCAACCTAGCAGTTCGAAAGCACATCAAAGTGCAAGTAGATAAATAGGGACCGCTCCAGCGGGAAGGTAAACGGTGATTCCGTGTGCTGCTCTGGTTCGCAAGAAGCGGCTTAGTCATGCTGGCCACATGACCCAGAAGCTGTATGCCAGCTCCCTCGGCCAGTAAAGTGAGATGAGCGCCGCAACCCCAGAGTCAGCCACGAATGAACCTAATGGTCAGGGGTCCCTTTACCCTTTACTTTAAACTACTAGCGGCAATGCCCAGCTTCTCCTTGGACTTGCAGCAGTTCACAGTTCTTTAGCTGATGTCTCCAGCAACAAGCAGCAACTCTTGTGTATGAATAACCTCCCCTCCCAATCAATACCACAGGCTGAATTTTATTACAAGTATATATAACAGTACAGTCAGCATAAATGTATGGTATATGGTACAGCTTACAAAATTTCTTAATCAAAGGAGTCCAGTATAAAGTTTCACCAGGATAATATGTGGAAGAAAAGAATATTAAAAGCACGAGGGCATTTGCGTCTGTTCTCCTGACTGAATTCACCAAATAAGCAATAGAAATGAGCCACTGAAGTGCCAAAAAAAGCATAAAGAAAGAAAGGAGTTGGTAGGTTCCAGTCCTGACCCCCTGTTTTCAAATTGCTCCCAGGCCAACATTCGACTTGACTGCATCTTGTACATTATCATTCAAATAATGAATGAATGGACTTCAATTCTGTATGAAAGGATCATATAGTTGCCTTCCTTCTTTTTATACGGTTCCCTCATTGCGAGAAACAAAGCTACAGGGAACCAGGCAGAGGGCCTTCTCGGTAGTGGTGCCCACCCTGTGGAACGCCCTCCCATCAGATGTCAAAGAGATAAACAACTACCTGACATTCAGAAGACATCTGAAGGCAGCCCTGTTCAGGGAAGTTTTTAATGTTTGACATTTTATTGTATATTTAATCTTTGTTGGAAGCTGCCCAGAGTGGCTGGGGAAACCCAGCGAGATGGGCGGGGTACAAATAGATTATTATTATTATTATTATTATTATTATTATTATTATTATTATTATAACACACACACACACACACACAGTGGTACCTCAGGTTACAGACGCTTCAGGTTACAGACGCTTCAGGTTACAGACTCCGCTAACCCAGAAATAGTACCTCGGGTTAAGAACTTTGCTTCAGGATGAGAACAGAAATCGTGCGGCGGTGGCATGGCAGCTGGAGGCCCCATTAGCTAAAGTGGTACCTCAGGTTAAGAACAGTTTCAGGCTAAGAACAGACCTCCAGAACAAATTAACTTCTTATCCTAAGGTACCAGTGTATAGTGAGTAAGTTTGTCCATATAGACCAGGCTTCGTCAACCTTAGCCCACTAGATGTTTTGAGACTACAGTTCCCATCATCCCTGACCACTGGTCCTGCTAGCTAGGGATCATGGGAGTTGTAGGCCAAAAACATCTGGAGGGCCGAGGTTGAGAAAGCCTGATATAGACCAAGCTCCAGACTTTTTGAGGGCAAGATAATCTTTCCTCACAGGCTGGATTTCCTGTCACCTGCCCTTACTTTAAAACACAATGCTCCTCAATGGAGTCAGTTCACACAATCAGCTGCAAGTTATGTAATGTTGAACGATCAACTTGACTAGGTGTAGATTCTGGGCAAAAGGTAATTAGAAATGGTAGCAAAAATGGCATGGTGCTAAATTTCTCCTAGGCAGAATTGACTGTATCCTACATGTGAGTGTGTGAGGGCTGTACCTTTTTGAAAGCCACTAGCCTACTTAGCAGCTGTGCTGACTTAACCAGTGTCACCCAGAGGCTGCACTCTTATTTTTGAACTAGTTCCTCCTGGACCAAACCCCAATGTGGTTCTTGTAAGGTGCTTGGCTGTGGGTTCTGGAAAATATGCTGTCTGCCTTTTCCACCTGGACTAAGAGGGCACAGACTGACTGCAGCTGCGAAAACAGAGGCTGTTGAACAGATTCTTGAGCTGGGGAATTGTTGGGGTGGGGTGGATAGCTGCTATTGATATTCATTTTTCCATATCTTTATTTTAGATCTTATTATGACTCGTGTGGAAATTTTTCAGTTAGGTTGTGTATCTTTTGATGTTTTATTCATTGTTTACAACTACTGTTGTGTTGTGATTATGTACTTTTTCCTGCTGTAAGCTGCCTTGAGCATGGTCTGAACTATGGAAGCAAACAAAATTATGTATGTTATGTATGTGTGCTAGACAGCCATATGCAAGTGCGGAAGCCAACAGAGATGTGCGCTGAAGACATGGGTGGTTTCCATATTCTGTACAAAACAAAGAGGAGAAATTTTCAGCTAAGTAGGGTAATGCTAAATATTCTCTAGTTTCCATATCTGCTTCAAATACAGAACACTTGGTGCTGCCAAACAAATTATCCACAACATACTTAGCACGTGAACATTCATGTTGTTTTGATGCTTGCTCTGTGCCTTTTTGCTCCTTGTTTGCTGGCCTCTTCTGTCAGTTATATTCTTATTTTCTGCTCTCAATTTCCTTGGCTTCATCTGCCCACATTGTCCTTTAATCCAACTGCGTGGGCCAGTTTCTGAGCACAATTCAAAGTGTTGGTGCTGACCTTTAAAGCCCGAAACGGCCTTGGTCCTGTATACCTGTATACCGTCTCCACCCCCATCGTTCAGCCCGGACACTGAGGTTCAGCTCCGAGGGCCTTCTGGTGGTTCCCTCACTGCGAGAAGCCAAGTTACAGGGAACCAGGCAGAGGGCCTTCTCGGTAGTGGCATCCTCCCTGTGGAACGCCCTCCCACCATATGTCAAAGAGAACAACAACTACCAGACTTTTAGAAGACATCTGAAGGCAGCCCTGTTTAGGGAAGCTTTTAATGTTTGATGTATTACAGTATTTTAATATTTTTTGGGAAGCCGCCCAGAGTGGCTGGGGAAGCCCAGCCAGATGGATGGGGTATAAATAAATAATAATAATAATAATAATAATTATAACCCACGTGATTTATGTCATCATGAGCTCATTGGCAAAATCACAAGGTCCATCACAGCCAACAGGATTACATGGCAGCAGAGGGAAAGGAAGAAGGAAATGGCAACGAGATGAACAGCTCTGAAATGATGCAAATATGTTGGAAAAGAGTGCAGAGAAATCACTGGAGATGGGGGGAGGGTGCTTTTAAACATTTCCCAAAAGTAGTAGTTTCCCATCTGCATGCTTAACTGGCAAGCAGGGAAGGTTCAAGCATCTACAAAAGTTGGCTAGTTAACAATCCAGCTGAATGTATTAATTTGCAAGTTTTAAATTATGATATGGAATTCATAATGCAGGAACCTAGCGTTAAATTATAGCAGGAAAAATCTGTACGAGTTCTTGTTTTCCATTTTTAGCGAGGGTGAATATTCTACATTATTAACATCATTAACTTCTTTCTCGCAAGTGGTCTACTAACTATTACCCTAAAATTGAAAAACACAGCAAGCTCCTAACACTGCGGAACAGCGAGAAATCCTTAAAGCTATTCTAGATAGTTGGAGGGATGCACACACACAAAAAAACTACCAATGGAAATTATTCCAATAAGTGTAAAATTATTATAAAACTGTCACATTTCTAATATTTCATATCACTCCCTGACCATAAGCTCCGCAGCTATAAAAGCAATATCTCTGTCTTTTCAATGTACGGAAATGATGGTTTGCATTCTACCAGGCTTATGGTGGTAAAATGCCTTTAATTATGTTCCAGACGGCTGTTGGTAAGGAATTCTTAAACTCCCATCAAGGTCAAAGCTTTACTTTCTTGCTGATCCCAAGATCATCAATCTGTGATTCCTGTTTCACTGACATAATATCTGTATTATTCTGGAGAAACACTATATTACTGTGCAGTCCTCGGATAGCATCAACGGTCCCTAAAGGTTCGGCTGCGACAAACTGATGTCTTTTTCTCCTTTACTAGTCTTTAAAGGTCAGCTAGACTGAAACCTAATGTATGTGCTTATTTCGTATGTGAACAGATAGTATATCACAGCATTATATTGGCTGGGGCGGGGGTGAGTGTTGGCTGGAGTTGTGAATCTCAAGCATATGGAAAACAGCAGCAACATCCTACAAACTTCTGTTTCCATTGACACATTGCAACACAAATGAGGGGGTGGAATGATTGGTTGCCAATCACGGCTGTAACTGGGCACCTTGAAAGCTCTGTGTAGTTTTTGTTGAATTTAAACGATTGCTAGCTATTCGGCACACAGTAATACACTCCTGCTCCCAAACCATTAATTTAAACTCCGAGACACCAAAACTCAAAGAAGAATCATCTTCATGGATCACTGACCTTGTTAACAAGTATGAAATAGAATAAATTGTCTTAAAGTGATGCCCACTAGCTGTGCAGTATTTAAGCGCTTGGTCATATATTCCTGGCATTGTTGTTGTTTAGTCGTTTAGTCGTGTCCAACTCTTCGTTACCTCATGGACCAGAGCACACCAGGCACTCCTGTCTTCCACTGCCTCCCGCAGTTTGGTCAAACTCATGTTTGTAGCTTCAAGAACACTGTCCAACCATCTCGTCCTCTGTCGTCCCCTTCTCCTTGTGCCCTCCATCTTTCCCAACATCAGGGTCTTTTCCAGGGAGTCTTCTCTTCTCATGAGGTGGCCAAAGTATTGGAGCCTCAGCTTCAGGATCTGTCCTTCCAGTGAGCACTCAGGGCTGATTTCCTTCAGAATGGATAGGTTTGATCTTCTTGCAGTCCATGGGACTCTCAAGAGTCTCCTCCAGCACCATAATTCAAAAGCATCAATTCTTCGGCGATCAGCCTTCTTTATGGTCCAGCTCTCACTTCCATGCATCACTACTGGGAAAACCATAGCTTTAACTATACAGACCTTTGTTAGCAAGGTGACCTTTGTTGGCAAGGTGATGTCTCTGCTTTGTAATTCCTGGCATTACAAAGTCCTAATTCCAAGATGGTGGCTATGGGATAACACCACCTTGGCTTTTGCCTGGATAGCAGTAGCCCCATTTTTGTTGCATTAAAAATGATCTAGCAGAGCAATCCTAAATTGGATTGGGGAGAATGCTTTATGTAGGACTTAGAATACTAACAATGGACTACACTGTGGCATGGGCTGGTTTGATGCAGAAGAGTGGTGGAAGGCACCAGCTGGGGAACCCCCAAGCGAACCCCAAAAGGAGGAAGGCTCAGAGCCAAGGGAGTGGTGGTGAGATGAGAATGAGTGGTCAGAGGGAGAAGAGGGAGCAGGCTGGGAAGAGGCGGTGTCAGAAGCTGAAGAGGGAATGCCACAACAGGGCTTAGTGAGCAGGAAGAGGCTGAGTCAGAGGGCAGTGCAGACTCAGTGGCAGCAGGTGGAGCAGGAGACAGACATGAGGCAAGCTGCTGAAGAATCCAGGGAGTCTCCCCCTCTGACTGAGACCAGCTCCCCCCCCCCCCCACTGGTCTGTGAGAACATGCAGAGCAATGAAGAGGACTATCTGGCTTCAGGGAAGAAGAAAAGCAGAACAAAGAGAAGGGAGTCTCCTTACCAGTTATAACCTTTAACCTAAACATTTATTAAGTTTGTTATGCATTACTCTCTGTTTCAGTAGAAAAATAATAATTTTAGACTGCACACCCTTGTATGCCTTAATATATTTTGTTGTTGTTGTTTAGTCGTTTAGTCGTGTCTGATACTTCATGACCCCATGGACCAGAGCACGCCAGGCACTTCTGTCTTCCACTGCCTCCCACAGTTTAGTCAAACTCATGCTGGTAGCTTCAAGAACACTTTGAGAACACGTTAAGATATTTAACGTGTGTTAAATTTCACACAGCCATTTTCACATTCTTCTCCATGGAGAATGGGGATGGAGATGTGGGAGTCAGGCTTGCACATTCCTCTGAACCTGTGTGCAGACCTAAAGTGCATTCAAACTGTTTTTGTGCATGTTATGATCTGCACCCTGAATTTTGTGAGCATACACAGGGATCCAGGTTGCGTGTGGTCTGTACATATAGTTTGAATGAAAGTCCAGGCGTGTCAGGCTTCAGGCAATCAGCTTCTTCAACCCCCTTTTGGTAGTAGATAAGCAGAACAAAGTGAAAGGAGTCTCTTACCAGTTAGAAATTTTAATGATCACAGAGAGGGAACAAAGAATCCATTTCCTAGGAATGACGGTGCTCCCAATTAAGGGCTCCACCTACTTCCTTCCACGTCACCCCCGTCACTACCACGTCTTGCAACCTGATCTCATAACCGCTGTGCTTTCTGTGCTGCCACCTTATCTGCTCTTCTTGACGTTGGACTGGGCGGATGGACGCATTCCAGAGACAGTGAGTCTGTTAACTCTCTCTCCCCTAGTGCTTCCTCTCCAAGCTGTTCCCCCTCCAGTACTTCCCAGCTTCTGCCTTCTGAACTATGTCCCTCTGCAAACCACGGTTCCAAATCTATACTGTCCTCCTGCTCCTGGGAAGGTTCAGGATCCTGATCAGGAGCAGGGGAAGGGGGAGGCTCTCACCATTCTTCCTCAGAGCAGCCCTCCTTAGCACGGTCCTTGACAAGGGTGGAGCTATGAGAGACAAGACGATGAAGCAAGAGGAGGGAAGACAAGGGAAGACAAGGGATGCTGAGCTACCCCACCAGTGCAGCTGAGACCAGTACTCTTCTCCTTGAGCTTTTCCACCCCAGCTGGTCACTGGAGGAGCCTAGGTTGGCTTATTTCCTCCTACTCCATTTCGCCAGTGACTATCTTTTAATAGATATTTGTAAGCCCCTCTGGGAAGCTTTGATGGGTGTAAAGAACTGGAAAAAAAACTGTATGTGCATTGGGATGGGTGGGCAAGACTACTTAATTCCAGGCTACTTCGTGGATCAGTTTTAATCATCTAGAAAAGTACAAACCTATATTATTTACCATATCATTATTTTTACCTCTGCATCCTGCACGATGCATTGGTTCCTTAATGGGTGATAACCATTTTAAACTGCAGAAATTAAATACAGATTCAAACAGGTAAGTGAAAACATCCAAGGCTCACAAACATAGAATTGATTTTGTTACCAGTAATTAATATTAATTAAGGCTGAAGTTTCAAGGTATGAAACAACTGAAGCAATCGGCAGGGTTCGGTCTCCTATTTGTCAACTTTTATTTGAAAACAGCAGGAGAAGCTTTGATCCGAACAATATTTAGCCTCAAACCATCGTGCAGATTGTTTTATCTGGTTGTAATTGTAAAAAGACAGCTTTGGTCGAAGCTTCCGAACACTTTTTATTGCTAATTTTGGCTGTAAACCTGTTAATTAGTTACTAGTAAAACGTTAGTGAATGGAGCAAAAAGGACCCATCTGTTTAAGATTACAATGATGTCTTCTGGGCATAACATTTTAAAACAATGGCGCTAATCACTGTATCATCTATTTATTGTACGAAACTCACACAAACACTCCTTTGCCTTCATATCCCAGCACTTTATAATGCCAAAACCAGTACCTCCAAAACTTCTTTTTTACTTAAAATAATGCATACACAATTTAACATGGCACATATTAATCCCCACTGCCCACCTCGCTGGAAGTAGATTTCTGGCTCAGCCAGGGTGGGGTGGGGGCCTTCTTCAGGCCTGAGGGTAGGGTTTTCCTCCCGCCCTTTGCAGCTGTGAGACTTCTGGAACTATTCAGCATCCAACTGCATTCTGGAGAGCTGAGGCTCCAGAGAGGACCTGCATGAAGACTTCACCCATCCAGGTCTTCTCCAGGGGAATGTAAGGAGAACAAATGTGGCATTCAGCACCACAGTCCTCACTTTCCTTTGGCATCCACCCCCTGTAGTTGGCAGTTGCAAAGCTATTCACATGGGTCAGAATGCTGCCCTTCTTGGACCTAGGTCTGTGGGTTTCGCCTACCTCATAGCAGTCACACAACTTTAGGGTGGAAGAGATATTGGGCTGGATCGGTGTGATCTCAAGGGGTGTGGCACACCAAACTGATGTGGCAGGAGAGGATGGCAGGCATGGCAGGAAGATTCAAGGACAATCCAAGAAACATTTAAACATTTCAGCATGGTATAGTATAGTATAGTATAGTATAGTATAGTATAGTATAGTATAGTATAGTATAGTATAGTACAGTGGTATCTCGGGTTACATACACTTCAGGTTACGGACGCTTCAGGTTACAGACTCTGCTAACCCAGAAATAGTACCTCGGGTTAAGAACTTTGCTTCAGGATGAGAACACAAATCGTGCTCCGGCGGCGCGACAGCAGCAGGAGGCCCCATTAGCTAAAGCGGTGCTTCAGGTTAAGAACAGTTTCAGGTTAAGAACGGACCTCCGGAACGAATTAAGTACTTAACCCGAGGTACCACTGTATAGTATAGTATAGTATAGTATAGTATAGTATAGTATAGTATAGTATAGTATAGTACAGTACTGAAATAATTTTGTTTATTTGCAGAATACTTGAAGATACCTTTTCAAAATGAGAACAAGAGCATCAAGTCATAGCGAGGGCAACCTTAGTTGTTGTTTGTAATTATATTTGAGGAATGATTCATGTTCTTATGTAGCTGCATTGATTTATACTTTCTGGATGTCCCGTGATCATAGTTGTGTTCTATCAAACACTGCTAGGAGTTGTTTCTTTTTGTTTTCCAGTGTATTTCTTAACAATTAAGTGCTCTCAGCCACTGCCATGGTGGACATCTAATAATGGGCAGCCCCAGCCATCAATCAACCAGCAGATAGGCTGGTTGGTCAATGGGCACACACCCAATGCCCATACCAAACCTATCTGAATGTAATCAATAAAGTTGTGGTCTAATTCAAACCAATGCATGTTTTCTGATCCGCCAGCTCCTGATACCTTCACTGTGCTTCACTGCAAACACACTTTGTGAATATGGTATAGTTTGAAGCTATCATCTACAGGGTGAGTCTTTTAAAAGAGGCCCCGTGGAACATGTGTACGCTGTATCCATGGAGCCTCTTTTAAAGGACTCACCCTGTATCTATCATCTATCGATCGATCGATCGATCTATCTATCTATTGATCTATCGATCGATCTCTATCATCTATCATCTATCTATATGTGTCTAATATTTTTGACTATGACCCCTCCTGCTAGATGTTCCATAAGCCACCATGGACTGATTGAATGCAGAGGAATGGTGGCGGGAACCAACCACCAAGGGAAGAAAGTTCAGAGCCCGGGAGGTGCTGGTGGAATGACGATGAGTGGTCAGAGAGAGAAGATGGATGAGGAGATGTCAGAAGCTGAAGAAGTGACAGGGCCTAGTGAGCTGGGAGACCCTGTAGCAGAGAGAAGTCCAGAATCGGAGGCATAAGCCAAAGTGGGTGAGTGGGAAGAGGGAGACCAAGAGGCAGGGATGGGTTAGGCTGGTGAAGAGTCATGGGTGTCTCCACCTTCTGTTGCAACAAGCTCCCCTCCCTACTGTCTCCCAGAACCAGAAGAGGGCTGAAACAGATGGAGCAGCATCAGGTGGCATGCAAGTACAGTCTCCAATTGCTTGGGGAGAGCCCTGAAAAGGAAGAGCTATAGATGGCTGTGGAGAGGCAGGGACTTTTAGTTTCAGCAGTTGATTCATGAGTTAAGACCAACTGGGGAGGCGCTCATTAGGCCTGACATTCAGTCAAGTCTGTGAAGATCGTGTTTTTCCTAACAAATACTTAGCTCCAACTTTGAACGGTGTGATTTTCTGCCTGCTCGTTCTGTGACGTGAGCTATCTGCAAGGAGTCTGTGTTCACAGCCAAGTCCTTGTGGGCAAAAAATCCTGCCACACTGAAAGGGGAAAAACCTAAAAGGATGCCCCAGCCATCACAAAGATGAAGAGGGTACAATGACCAGAAGACGCAGCCCTATTCCATTGCTCCACTCTGGGCTGGCATTGTGAGGGACTTACAAAGGCCCATCATGAGGTCTGAGCAATAAAGGTCTATACAAGAGCTTGTACCACACTGCTCAGTATGTTTTTCAGCCAGCAAAGCTGTGCAACCTGGGGACCAGGAAAAAATTTTGTTTATTGGCAATGGATGGGCACATTTGCCACTTGCCATGGGGTAAGCCGTCTTTTGATAGTTTAAGACTATCATTTCTTTAGACCATCAACTCTAGCAGCCATAACTGGTGAAGTTATGCTTCTGTCTTAACGGGAGCATTGTGTGGTGAGTTTTCTTGGTGTGGGGACCTGCCATTTGTAGACATGTGGAATGGTGGGGCAGAGATTGACCAGTTGACCTGGGTGGCTCTCAACCCACCAAAATGGCTAGATATGAGGCTTAACTACAGGTCAATAGGCTCAAGTGTGAGAGATCAGCTGGTAGAGCATGAGACTCTTAATCTCAAGGTCGTGGGTTCAAGCCCCACATTGGGCAAAAAGATTCCTGCATCGCAGGGGGTTGGAATAGATGACGCTTATGGCCCCTTCCAACTCTACCTTTCTATGACTCTATGATTTGCAGCAGGCTATAGCCAGGCTGGGATGCAGGTGGTGCTGTGGGTTAAACCACAGAGCCTAGGACTTGCCAATCAGAAGGTTGGAGGTTCGAATCCCTGCGACGGGGTGAGCTCCCGTTGCTCGGTCCCTGCTCCTGCCAACCTAGCAGTTCGAAAGCACGTCAAAGTGCAAGTAGATAAATAGGTACCGCTCTGGCGGGGAGGTAAACGGTGTTTCCGTGCGCTGCTCTGGTTTGCCAGAAGCGGCTTAGTCATGCTGGCCACATGACCCGGAAGCTGTACGCCGGCTCCCTCGGCCAGTAAAGCGAGATGAGCTCCACAACCCCAGAGTCGGTCATGACTGGACCTAATGGTCAGGGGTCCCTTTACCTTTATCTATAGCCAGGCTATATATGGTCCACCAAACACTGATCTCTCTCATGATGGGAGTCAGAATTCATATCTCAATTCATGTGACCTTGGTTGTTGTCAGCCTAGCATTGATGCCAGTAGCTTACTGATTACACCCACCTCATTCATTACTGACTCTCAGAGAGAGGGGGGGGGGAATCCTACCTTTCATTGTGATTGTATCAGAAAATTAATATGTTCTGTACTTCAGATACTGACTCATTCATAAATGTGCAACTTAATACAATGCAGTTTATACAACATTATTCATGAACAAACTAGCTTCAGAACAAACAAGCAAGTTCTTTTTTTTTTAATCAGTAAAAATGGTTAGACACTCAAGACATTGATGTGAACCGTATTTCAGCTGCCATAGCCCGGAATGATAAAACAGAAAGAAAAGGCTTTGACAATAACATTCAATGAAAAATATTTCAAAAGCACTTCGGTACAGAAAAAGCCCAAAAGATTAATGTCACAAGATTATTGGAGATAAAAACAAAATTCTCAAAATGATTATTGCAAACTAAAAATGTACAGGGAAATGTTGAGCTGCAGAAGCAGAGACACCAGTTGCAGTACTAGGCCAAGGCAGAGTAGGGTTTGAGTAATTGCAAGATCTGGGCCAGTGCCACTGCAAAGACTGAGACTGGCCCCAAACTGAGTTGTTTATAGGCTGGGGCTGAAACCAAGGGATCTGGGCCAAGCTATATAGAGCAATAGCAGCTACATTTATTGTTCATGTGTTTCCTTCATTCCCATGTAAAGCAGAGGGTGGGATTGCTTCTTTTCTGAGAGATCTAATTTTATCAGACATATAGATTTTTACATTAAAAGCTGGGTGGGGTGATATGTGCATAAAAAAGGTAAAGGACCCCTGACAGTTAAGTCCAGTCGTGAACGACTCTGGGGTTGCGGCGCTCATCTCGCTTTACTAGCTGAGGGAGCCGGCGTTTGTCCGCAGGCAGTTTTTCCAGGTCATGTGGCCAGCATGACTAAGCCGCTTCTGGCGAAACCAGAGCAGCATATGGAAATGCCGTTTACCTTCCTGCCGGAGCAGTACCTATTTATCTACTTGACTTTGACGTGCTTTTGAACTGCTAGGTTGGCAGGAGCAGGGACCAAAGTACGGGAGCTCACCCCGTCACTGGGATTAGAATCGCCAACCTTCCAATTGGCAAGCCCAAAGGCTCAGTGGTTTAGACCACAGCGCCACCCACATCCCTATATACATGGGCATTAATTCATATGGCAATTCCCCATCGGTGGGGAATTGTTGTGGTCTGCCTAGGATGACTTTTACTAAGTTGGCTGCTGTTTGTATAGACAAACTGCAGAGCAGAGCAAATTATTCTCCATTTTAGGGTCATACTGCACTGGTCTGGTCTTTTCCCAGAATTCCCATCAAGGGCTTGTCACCTCAAATTCACTTTGTATAGGGAGGGGTAAATTTCACTCACTGTGCATATCGCACAACCCTAATTATCCATTTCTTTATATTAATGATGAAATAATACAATCTTCTATTTTCTCTAATTAACTTTATTAGGAAGGCATTTTATGTGCCTATTTTTAAAAAATGAAATTCCATTAAAAGTCAGCATATCAGATCTTATTAATTCTATTACATTACAACATGAAACATTTCACTGGAGAAAGGGAGGGGAAGAGAACTGAATCAAAACCAAATGCTAAGCTTTGATAATATTGATTTATTTTTTTGAAAAACCCAGCACATTCACTTTTCTTTCTCTGTCATTTTAAAACAGTCTGTGAAGACTTTTCTAATGTGAAATGAGTTTTCCCTCCCCCTTCAACAGAGATCAGGTTATCATATCCTGCTTTTTATCTATTCCTTTTAATCCATTCCTTAGCAGCAGAGTGCTGAGCAAGCCAACAATTCCAGTTATTCAGTTCATGGCCCCTGGTTTTAGTTTAATTTTAGCTTACATAACATGTGTATCTTGCTTTTCCATTGAAAAAATAACCAAGGCCAGTTGCAATAAAAAAGGATACAATTTAACAGATCAAAGCAATTTTTAAAAATAATAATAATTAAGGGAGGAATCATAACCCTTAAGCTGAATGTTTGGAGTAGTTTAGGATCAGGTGGGATGGTCCTGCTGTTCAGCTCTGCTAGTGGGCTGGGGGAGACGGACTGTGGAGGTCCCCATTAAACCCATGAAAAACATGAGCTACTGACAGAAGCACTTCCACCAGCAGTAGCCAGAATAAGCCCCCAAAACGTTACGGGGCAGAGTAGGGCAAGCAACGGATCCAGTGTGAGATTTACTTATAAGCTAAACAAGCTATAGCTTAGGGCCCCACTCTCTTGGGGCCCCCCAAAAAAGTAAAGGGGAAAAAACCCGGATGTACATTTCCAAAATATAAGATAAAAAAAGAAATAAAATGAAACCTACATACAGCAACTGTGTTTTGTGTTGTGTAGGCTCCTATGATGTAAGTAATGGGCCCCGCCTGCTAACCTGCTCCCTAAAATATCACAGTTCAACGATTACTGTGATAAAATACATATTTTGTTATGTGCAAATGGCTTTAGATACCTATTAGGTCCATAAATTTCCATATAGCATATATTCAACACAAAAAACAGTGACAATTTGTTGTTGACAAAGGACATATAAAGGGCCCCATTACCTTCAGTAGCTTAGGGCCTCATCAAACCTAGATTCGGCCCTGAATGGATTTACTGCTCCTGAAGACACTACAGACTCCGCACCACCATGTTGGTGACTTGTGGAAGCCAGTTGGTAGCTCACCACACCTCAACCAGTGTGATGGGAACCTCTAGCAGAGTATCTGGAGCCCCAGCAGATGCTGCAGAGATTTCCTGCTCCCTGTAGGGCAGCTTCCTCCAGAGTCCTCGGTTAAGGGGAAAACTCCCATCCCACACAGTTCGAAGTAACAAAGTGTTTATTGTCTCCAGACACAACAAAGTGAAACACCACTTTTGTCAGGCAGCAGAGGAACCAACAACCAACGGCAGGTTGCCAGGAACGGACAAGGCATGGAAAAGTCCTTACCATCTGCTTTTATTCAAAAGAGACTTGGGAAAGTGGGTACACGGGTGGCGCTCTGGTCTAAACCACTGAGCCTCTTGGGCTTGCCGATCAGAAGGTCGGCGGTTCGAATCCCCATGATGGGGTGAGCTCCTGTTGTTTGGTCCCAGCTCCTGCCAACCTAGCAGTTCGAAAGCACGTCAAAGTGCAAGTAGATAAATAGGTACCACTCTGGTGGGAATGTAAACGGCGTTTCCGTTTGCTGCTCTGGTTTCGCCAGAAGCGGCTTAGTCACGCTGGCCACATGACCCAGAAAAACTGTCTGCGGACAAACGTCGGCTCCCTCGGCCAGTAAAGCAAGATGAGCGCCACAACCCGAGAGTTGTCTGCGACTGGACTTAACTGTGAGGGGTCCTTTACCTTTTTTCCTTTGTTGCATCCTTCCTTCTCCATCCCATGCACTATCACCAATATATGGATTTGCTTAGTGACACCATTCCAAGTGTACAAAGCAGCCTTCCTCAACCTGGTGCTCTCCAGATGTTTTGGACAACGTCTCCCATCTATCAGGAGGCAGCTGGCATGTAGCACACTTGGGTAGCAGATGGGAGAAACAAGGCACACAGCGAACTACGTTATCAGTTATTTTTATTAGTAGCAAGCAGGAATACACAGAGACCATGCAATGCACTCCCTCAAAGTTTGAGCTGCTGCCCAGAATGCCTGCTCCTCCCCCTGGCAGCTAGTTTCCTATGTGTCAGACCCTTCCTGCTGTCTACAGTGGCTGCCAAGGGATTCCTTCAGCTTCCGTTTGGTTTTTTGCTCTGTGATGTGGATGAAATGCCTGGTTCTAGGAGAAGGAGGACGATCTACCAGGCTCTCAAGGGACATAGTATCAACTGGCCCCTGTACTGCCTCTAACTCATCTGGCTCCTGTCTCTGTTCGTGACTAGTGCATCTCCCAGCTTGCTCCTGTTCCTCACCCTCCATTATTCCCCAGCTCTTCTCTCCTTCTTCTGGGCTGTGTCCTGTTTCCCACCACCAGGAACCTGGGTGTGATGGCCTGGGATTCAGACTCAGATGCTGAACCTGAGGGATCCCAGCCTGCACAGGATTCCCCGCCTCCAGAACCAGCTGAGCCAGGGCTGGGGCATGAGCCTGAAGGGTCACCTCACCTGTGCTGGATCCTCAGGTGCAGGCACCGGCTAAGTCTGCTCTGGCTCCTGAGGTGATGGAGGACCCATTGCCTGCAGGTGCTCCACTCTCAGCCCCGTCAGAAGAAGCTGAGGTTGCCTCTGGGTCCAGTAAGCCTCCAGCCTCTCCTGAGCTACAGAGGCTCAGGGCAGAGAGGTGGAGGGAACTAAGTTCCCGCAGGAGGAGTGCTTGCCTCCAGGCCAGGAGAGGCGAGTCACCAGAGGATCGGGGCCAACCTATGCCTCGGGGCAGATAAAAGCCGGCCGGCCCCAGTCCCAAGCGGCGGGAGCAACATTGTTGGTTGCTAGTTCCTGCCTGAGCTCTTGACCTACCCTGGATCCCTGCTTGCATGGCTGTTCCTGACTTCACCCGACTCCCTGCTTCAGCTACTACGGACTGCCCCCACGTTACACCTTGACCACGGACCGGATTTGGACCTTGCCTCTCAGATAACCCACAGGACCAGCACACTGGGTCCATGCTATCTGTATCTGCCCCCTCCTTGGAAGCTTCTTGAAGTGGCTGTCTTCCTCACACCTCATCTTCACATCTGACCAGCCCCCAACACCATCAGCCCAGCCAGAATCATCAATAGGTTGATGTGAGCTGCATTCTGAAACATCTGGCAAGCACCAGGTTGATATGCGTCTCTGTAGTTGGAGAATGGGCTGTGTCACCCATTTACTTTCAGCATAGTTTCAAACTGCTTTCCATCTCTGATTCTCGACAAATGCTTCCTTTTTGTTAGTTCCGTCCTATTCCAGCTGGAATTGTCTAGCGTTTCCCACTCTGTTGCTATTTTTATTTTAGCCACCCTTAAAACGCCATTAACCAGTTCTGAGCCCTCCTGAGCAACTAACCGCCTTTCCTAACGAAAAGCACTAACATCCCATAACTGCAAGAGAGCCAGTTTGCCTGCTGCTGGAGTTCCATGTCAATTCCCAGGCAATAATTGATATGCTGTGATGTTTTCTTTGTCATTACTGGACAGCAGAGACTTGCGTTTTTAATGATTTTCTGTCATCACCTGAAAGTGATAAGGCCCATGAGCAGTAATAGCAGAATAAAGGATTCTCTGATACCCCACTGAGGAGATATCATGTTCTGCTGTTTTTCCCAGCACATTCCACAGATGTGACTCTAGGGTGCATGCAACCTAAACATTTTGGGCTTAGGCTAAGAACCCTCTATTTCTTATGGAGCTATTGCACACCATGGGTGATGTACCGCAGGCAAAAAAAAAAAAAAAAAAATGGAGCTCTGTGTGTGATTGGCAGAGGTAAAAGCTTTATGCTTGCCAGGGACAGGGAAGTTCTTGTTTTGCTTGTTTTAAGAAGAAAAGTGTAGCAGCTCTTATCTGGAAAGAAAAGCCTACGGAAACATAGCCGGCGAAATATATAGGTCGTGTCGGGAAAGTGAAAATATCACAGAGCACCCAGTGGAATGACTCGTAGTACATACCTAATTGGCTTAAATTGCTTATTTGGGTTTTCTGTAAGCTGCAAATGTAGGCCATATAACTTGTCTAGCCACAGCTACTTTATTCAACATTTTATCACCCGGGAAGGAGGCATAGCGCCATAAATTATATACATAAGATGGAGGGATTTCTAGAGCTTTGTGGCAATTCCCTGCCTCCCTCCCCAAATTAGTACATCCCTTTGTGTAAGGAAGGGAAGGGAGTATATACATTCATTCTTCCATATGTGTTTTTTTCCTTTTATGCTCCAGACTGAGAAGAATGTATATGGCACAAGTCTAGAAAGAGAAGCCTAGAATCTGGCACATGCAATTTCTTTGAGATGTTTCTGCACAGGCCTGCCTTCTGTAATTTTGGAGTGCTGACTAGGCCAGAAAGGAAAGGAGGGTGAAATTATTTAGTCTATCGCATCAAAAGCACGTCAAAGTGCAAGTAGATAAATAGGTACCGCTCCTGCGGGAAGGTAAACAGCATTTCCGTGCACTGCTCTGGTTTGCCAGAAGCGGCTTAGTCATGCTGGCCACATGACCCGGAAGCTGTACGCCGGCTCGCTCGGCCAGTAAAGCGAGATGAGCGCCGCAACCCCAGAGTCAGTCACGACTGGACCTAATGGTCAGGGGTCCCTTTACCTTATGTATATGTTGGGCAAATTGGGATGTAGGAGTCATAGCTGGACTGCTGTGTGTGTGTGTGTGTGTGCGCGCGCGCGCACGCGCGCGCACGCAAGCATGTATGCTCATGTTGACAGAATAATTTCAGGAAAGACTAGGAAAACTATGTTAAGTATAGTGATTTAATTCACACAGAAATGAAAAATGTTTGTTTTTCCACTGAGCTCCTGGCAGAGTTAATGATTAACTGATTGTTGTTCTCTAGTAGCTAACATGTGAGGGTTGTAACCTGGGATCATGTGAGATGTAAGGGGTTGCAATCTCCATTTCGAAAGGAGTTGTCTCAGTGGAGTGAAGATGCAAATAGAGTCGTCTCTTTGAATACTACAGGGAGAAAAATGCAAGTAAATTGCTCTCCAGCCTGGAAGCTGGAAAGCAGGCAAGAGAGAGTGAAACACCTTTGTTTATAAGTCTGTTTGGATTATTTCATATCTTGTGAGGTGCTGAGCCTGTGCTGGACAGCACAAGATAATTGTGTTGATATTTTTGATGTTTTGATTCTGTTTGGAATAAAGTTCTGCTGGTAAAAGTTTGACTAATATTTCCATGGGCCTGGACAATGTCTCATTTCCAAAGGAGTCCGTTTTTCTGCTTCCCGTCACTTCAACCTGTGCAATACTTAATATCTGCAGCAAGCAAAGGACAGAGTGCAGGCAAAAGGCTGCAGGAACACTTGAAAAAATGGAGGTATAGACATTCAGCACAGCAAACCCTGGGCTAGACCAATAAGCAAAGGGATCGAGTAGGGAAGAATTCACTAGTTTCTCCATTGAATTGAAGGGCAACTGCCTACAACAGAGAGATTTCCTACTTGCATAGGCTTCCTCTATGGTTTGGAAACTTGATTTTCCAGGGTTGTGCATCAGATAGGAAGGGAAGTCTCCAAAAGTAGAGCAGGCTGTCTGCTTCAGGGACTCATCCTCCAGTTCATGAAGGGTAATGGGGCAACTCCAGATTTAGGGCAGTGCTATCAGTTTCCTCACACAGGGTACCGAGCTGAGGGGGTGCATCATCATCATCATCATCATCACCATCTGATTTACCAATAATAAGGTGAAATACTGAAAAAAGACAGAAAGTAAAAAAAAAGTGACTATAGAAATGCTAAGAATTTAGAATGATGTTTGGAAGTCAGAAAGAGGGAGGGAAGGAGGTCGACGCTCTGTTAGAGCAATGTATTAGGTTATAGAATTATGTATGAATATGACAAATATGGAAAACTCAATAAAAATCATTATGGGGGGGGGGAGAGAACGGTTCGAATTCAGCGGTTCGAATCCCCATGACAGGGTGAGCTCCCATTGCTCGGTCCCTGCTCCTGCCTACTTAGCAGTTCAAAAGTACATCAAAGTGCAAGTAGATAAAAAGGTACCACTACGGCAGGAAGGTAAACGGCGTTTCTGTGTGGTCATGCTGGCCACATGACCTGGAAAAACCGTCTGCAGATAAACTAGTAAAGCGAGATGAGCACCGCAACCCCAGAGTCGTTCGCGACTGGACTTAACTGTCAGGGGTCCTTTACCTTTTACCTTTACTGAGAAGACTGAGAAGATCCATAAAAAAGCAACTGTACCAAAAGAAATTATTGTGAAAATAAGAAATATATTTTAATTTTGTCCTCACCCAAGGCACCTTATTAACCAAAGTCTGCCTCTGAATGGGGGAAGGGCTAGTATGTTCATCCTCACTCTCCACATGGAAGTCATTCACTGGAAGGTACCCAGCACCACAAATGTAGAAATCAAATAAAACTATGTATCAATCATCAAACATGCTTAAGTAACTCAACTGAGTAATTAATTAATGTATGGATTCTGTAAGTTGCTTACTATTATCAGGTTGTTTTTTTGTCATAACAGCATTAATCGTTCTAGCATCTT
This sequence comes from Podarcis cretensis, assembly GCF_951804945.1. Taxonomy (NCBI): domain Eukaryota; kingdom Metazoa; phylum Chordata; class Lepidosauria; order Squamata; family Lacertidae; genus Podarcis; species Podarcis cretensis. The sequence continues at coordinate 70,535,138 of NC_137178.1, read as the reverse complement.
AACCCCTTTTCCCACAAGGAGATGCCAAGCACAGTGCTGTGGGTCTCCTTACACAAATAAATGGCCATACCTCACTCAATAGAGCCAACGTGGTATAGTGGTTAAGAGCGGTGGACTCATAATCTGGTGAACTGGGTTCATGTCTGCGCTCCTCCACATGCAGCTGCTGGGTGACCTTGGGCCAGTCACACTTCTCTGAAGTCTCTCAGCCTCACTCACCTCACAGAGTGTTTGTTGTAGGAGAGGAAGGGAAAGGAGATTATTAGCTGCTTTGAGACTCCTTAAAGGGAGTGAAATGTGGGATATCAAGTCCAAACTCCTCAATACACCATGCATTCTGCATGTAATAGGCAGAGGGAGAGTAAAAAGAGAGAAAAAGGGGGAAAGGTATAAGATATCTGAACTTCCTTGACAAACAGTCCTTTCATGTGCGGCTTCTAACCATGTTATCTGGTATTACACTGCTAATGAACATGTTGCTCTCACACTGTAACCCTAACACAGTCTATCAGAGCACATAACATGCTCTCTGTTTCATTACTGCTTAATTCCAGAATAAATGTTGCCGTCACTCTTTTATAGAGTTATGAACAGTGCCTTTATTTACTCGGAGAGTGCAATTTTCTCACATTTGACAGACCATTGCTCATGCTTTTCATTGTCATGGTGTTAGTGAAATGTAGCGTAAGCTTTAAATTTTCAACCAGTGTCCAATCAATAAGAAGATCCTACCATCCGAATAATGCCATGATATTTGACCAAAATCTATTCAACTGGTTCGTTCCTTGCGACTTACAAATGCCATCACCCTCAAAATGAACACAGCTTTGTGCTGTGACATGAGGTTTTCCCCCCACCGACCCGGTTTGATTCAACGCTTCTAATGAATATATTTCAAAATGAGGTAGCCGATTAAATAAATTTTATGTGCCGTATCAAAACAGTCATATTAACATTATTTGTGACAGCAGAGTTCTGAGTAAATTACAGGGAACTTACATATGCAGTACATTTAGCAAGAATAGGGGTTTTCAAAGAGCATAAATCTTGGGAGATGTCTACATGCCAGAGGAATGATATGTAGACTTTCTTCTCCATATTTCTATGACAGGAACAAAACGTGTGCCGTGGCATGGTTTTCAAATGCATCAAATTAGTATCCAAACCAGAATTTATTGCGAATGCAATAGCTTAGGAAAGCAAGGGACTGTAAACTGTCATAAAAGGCACCTATATCTCTGAGTTCCTAGATGCCCAATATGACAAGACGATGATTATGCATTCTGCTGTTCGTGGCTATTTTTCCTTCAGCCATATTGTTTAATTTGCGGACTGGCTTGAGCAATGAAATTCTCCCTCCTGCAAGATGTCTCCATTAATAAAATAGAAGCAGCTTCTGAGAAGAAAGCCGGCCTGTAGCTTGCTAGGCATGTCACACATTACCTGATAATAACAAAATGGTGGGGTGTTTGACCCTGCAGCATGGTCTAGCTCACTTTCCATATAACTCCTAAACCAATTAAGTGGGAGGACGTGGAAAGACCCACCCATGTGCTTACATGCTCACGAACATTTAGAACATCATTATCGAAATGCATTGTCACTCATTCATACAGTGGAACCTCTACTTACAACCATAATCCATTCCAAATGTGCAGTCATAACTAGAAATGTACATAAGTAGAGGAGCACTTTTCCATAGAAAGTAATGGAAAAGTGAATTGATCCATTCTAGACGATGAAAAACACCCCCTAAAACAGCAATTTAACACGGATTTTACTGTCTAATGAGACCATCGAGCCATAAAATGAAGGCAATAATCAATGTACAGTCATACCTCGGGTTGAATGTGCTTCAGGTTGAGGGTTTTCAAGTTACGCTCCACGGCAACCCAGAAGTAACGGAGCGCATTACCTCCGGGTTTTGCCACTCGCGCAGGCGCAGGCACTCAAAATGACATCAACTGCATGTGCGAAAGCGGCAAAATGCGACCTGTGCACGCGCAGACGAGCGATCGCGTCTTACGTTCTATTCAGGATGCGAACGGGGCTCCAGAATGGATCCCGTTCGCATCCCAAGGCACCACTGTACTGTACTATAAAATAAATAAGACAGTTCATTGGCGGGGTTTGGGGCTGCAATGCGCCCTGCTGTGCCTCTTGCAGGCAGCACCTCTTCCACAGCTTATGGTGGGATGGGGGCCCTCTCCCCAGCAGCAGAGGCCCCAGCACTGGCCTGCAGCCAGCCAGGTGAGCTCCGGGCTGCTGGCAAGGCCTCTGTTCATATCTAGAGGAAAGTTCCTAAGTCGAAGCACCTACTGAAAGTTGTAACTGGAATCGTACGTAAGTAGAGCCATACGTAAGTCAAGGTTCCACTGTACTTTCCATGCATTACTAATTTTTATTACAAATTCTTAAAGATTTGCAATACATATAGTCAGTAAGCACACCTCAAAGTATATGCCTTGTGAAATCCAGATTATGTGTTGTAATGATAAAGTTAGAGGGTTGCCATGGACTCCAATCACTTTATGCCATCTTATACGTTTGATCACTTTTGCCCTTTAAGCAGTTCTCCTGGTTTTAGCAAGACACTCTTCCAAAGCTAGAGGTTTGTGTGCATGCCTTTTGAGTTTTCCATCAATATTTCTGCATTACTCATATTTTGGAAGCAGTAGGAATTATAAGGGGAAAACTTAGTGCAGCTGGAATTTTTCCTTATTGTGAGTTATTGTGAGCTTTTTCCTATTTAAAACATATAATCCTGGTGAATTGCAGTATTTATTTGATTTCATGTATGAATCACTGTAAAACCTCTCACAAAAAAAACATGAATAAACACCATTACAAATTATTCAACATATAAAAAGAATTTTGAATCCTGTACATGATGTTATAGATTTTTGGGAGGGAGGGGCACCCACCCAAACTCTAGTAAAGGTAAAGGGACCCCTGACCATTAGGTCCAGTCGTGGACAACTCTGGGGTTGCAGCGTTCATCTCACTTTACTGGCTGAGGGAGCCAGCGTACAGCTTCCGGGTCATGTGGCCAGCATGACTAAGCTGCTTCTGGAGAAACCAGAGCAGCGCACGGGAACGCCGTTTACCTTCCCGGCGGAGCGGTACCTATTTATCTACTTGCACTGTGTGCTTTCGAACTGCTAGGTTGGCAGGAGCTGGGACCGAGCAATGGGAGCTCACTCCGTCACGGTGATTCAAACCGCCAACCTTCTGATCAGCAAGCCCTAGGCTCTGTGGTTTAGACCACAGTGCCACCCGCGTCCCTACCCAAACTCTAGAAATTAATAAATGGAAGGATTTTGATTAACTGGGATATGGATGAAAGTGCAAGCTGAAGAACTGTGCCACACAAGGAATCCCAGGGCTGACTTATGGAAACCAGCCTGGCTGGCCTAGCAAAGAGCAAATCTGTTAACACGACAAAAAGTGTTCATGGGCCATCGATGAGGAATCCTTTGGCCTGGGGAGACAGATGTTGCCATGGTGATGGGGTGTGTGTCTGATGCCTTGGACTCCATGGCTGAACTGCTGTAGGGGACAAGCCCCTCTTGAAATGACCATGCTGTAAGATCTGGAACCCCTCCATGCAGACTGATGGTGTAAGGAAAAAGGGTAAAGGACCCCTGGACGGTTAAGTCCAGTCAAAGGTGTCTATGGGGTGCGGCGCTCATCTCACTTTCTAGCTGAGGGAGCCAGCATTTTTCCCCATAAAGTTTTCCAAGTCATATAGCTAGCATGACTAAACCGCTTCTGGCACAACAGGACACCATGACAGAAACCAGACCACACAGAAACACTGTTTACCTTCCTGCTGAAGCAGTGCCTATTTATCTACTTGCACTGGTGTGCTTTCCAACTGCTAGGTTGGCAGGAGCTGGGACAGAGCAACGGGAGCTTGCTCCGTTGCAGGGATTCGAACCGCTGACCTTCCAATCGGCATGCCCAAGAGGTTTGGACCACAGCGCCACCCACATTACTGATGATGTGAATAGGTGGATAGACCATATTTCTTAAAGCGACAACAGTCATCACCGTGTCTCAGTTCTCCAAAGGAACACAGACCCTGGGTGAGTGCCTGGAACCCCATGGACTCTTGCTACCACTCGGCAGACAAAGGGGAAGGCACCTGACTTTTGTAACAATATACATACAAAGGTAAAAGTCTCCACTTAAAAGGCTTGTTGAAAAGGGAAGGTCTTCAATAAGTGCTGAAAAGATAATAGAGATGGTGCCCATCTAACATGCAACAGGAAAAAGTCAAAAAGGGTAGGTGCCACCAAAGACCCAATTCCGATATCATACAGACAAATTCCTGACAAGATGGTATCTGTAGGGGCCCTCTCCTACAGAGTGCACTAACCATTTGTGTATCTAATGCAATTAGATGCAATTGGGTATCTAATGACCTTTTATGTGTCTTGGTTCTTGGTAGCTAACTGACAGCCAATGTAATTGTTTTAGCACCGGTGTAACATGGCAATGAGAATCTGCCCCAGTTAAGTTGCTGCATTTTTCACCAGCTGCAGCTTCTGCAACAACCTCAAGGGTAAAGGTAATGGTAAAGGACCCCTGGATGGTTAAGTCCAGTCAAAGGCGACTATGGGATGTGGCGCTTATCTTGCTTTCAGGCCGAGGGAGCCGGCATTTGTCCACAGACAGCTTTCCGGGTCATGTGGCCTGTTAAGTTGTGGGTTGACATAGCAGACGACACAGCGATTTCTCCAAGTAGCTCTTTATTCTTGTAAGCTGGAATAGAACTGCCTGCAAACAGCTCAGCCGGCCTGCTTTTATAGGCAGCCGGCTGTCAACATTGTAACAACAACAGCCCAGAGTTCCCGCCTAAAATAACTGACGTGGACCTGAGGGAAAACTATCTACAGACCTGAGTGAAAACTATATACAGTATCCCCCTGCTGGCCCAGGGTGAAACTTCACTACATAACACCCCTCCCCACCGAGATAAGGCGTTAGTTACAATCGTAATGGTTTCCTTATATACAGCACTACGCGTAATGGTTCAATTAGGCACAAAAGCATATCGGTTACATTTCCCATACTTAGACCAACAGTGATACATGTCCAACAACATAGTCCTTTAAATAAGTTGGGCGCTTGGGAACTCTGCCAGACCGCCGGGGACTGGTAGCCAAGTCCGGAGGGCCACACAGTTCTTGCTGAGGCTGTGGTGCGACCCTAGGTGGCGTTGGAACCAACTCCCCTGGATCCGCTGCTGTGGGTGGAGCCTCCGCAAGTGGAGTGGTCTGAGTCTGTGGTAAGTCTGGCAGACCCTCTGCAGTGGCTGGGTTCGGCTCCAAGCTGGCAGTTTGCGAGGGAGGTGTAGGTGGGGCCTCGCCATCTGTACGTGTCTCTTCTGGAGCCGCAAGCGTAGTTGGGGGCACCTCGGTAGTGTCCAAGTCCCCAACCCTGCGCCTAAGCTGGTCTATGTGCCGTCGCCACAAGCGTCCGTCTTCGAGTGCCACCTGGTACGAGCGAGGTCCAGTGATTCCCACTACTGTGGCTGGCACCCAAGGAATGTCCCCCCACATAGTTCCGGGCAAAGACCTAGTTTCCTGGGACAAATGACCGTGGCGCGTTGGCACAGCCTGGGAGTTCAGCCACGGCAAAGTCCGGGTGTAGCCGGTCGAGCGGTGACCTGAGGCGGCGGCCCATAAGCAGTTCAGCAGGACTCCGCCCTGTGGCCGCATGAGGGGTGATGTGTTGCATGAACAAGTATTCGGTGACCCGCTCATGCCAGTCTCCCCGGTCCAGGCACGCCAGTGCCTCTTTTGCCGAGCGCACCATTCTTTCCGCTTGCCCGTTGCTGGATGGATGAAAGGGTGCCGTTAGGGCATGGCGGATGCCCAGTCCCAAAAGATACCGCTCAAACGTGCCTGACGTGAACTGCGGTCCGTTGTCAGAGACAAGGACATCAGGACACCCATGCGTTGCAAACAGGCCTCGCAGCACCCGGATGACAGCTTCGGTAGTGGTGGAGGGCATCAGGGCGACCTCCAGCCATTTGGAATAGGCGTCCACCACTACCATAAAGGTCCGGCCGTGAAAGGGGCCAGCCAGATCGATGTGCACCCTCGACCAGGGTGTCTTTGGCGTCTCCCAGGTGTGTCCCTTAGCTGCCGGTGGTGCAGGCCTCGACTCTTGGCACGCTTGACAGGCGGACACCGAGGCAGTGATGGCATCGTCCATATTAGGCCACCAGACGTAACACCGAGCCAACGCCTTCATTTTGACAATTCCCGGGTGGCCAACGTGCAGAGCCTCCAGGACGCGCTGACGGAGTCCCTGGGGAATCACGACGCGGTCTCCCCACAGCAGACAGCCGCGATGAGCTGAGAGTTCATGTTGTCTGGTTGCGAAGGGCTGGAACTCCAATGCAAAAGGCCCTTGTGGCCACCCCCTCCACACCCAGTTGAGCACCCGGCTGATGGTGCGATCCCGGGCAGACGCGGAGGCCACAGTGGCAGCCGATACAGGCGCTGCCGGAAGATCCTCAATCAGAAGGAGCGATGAAGCTGGAGCCGGGTCTTCCACAAATGCTGGAAGAGGGCAACGGCTGAGGGCGTCAGCATGGCCCATCGATTTCCCCGGGCGATGGATGAGCTGGTAGTGGTAGGCAGCCAGGAAGACAGTCCATCGCAGCATGCGTGGCGAGAGGACCGGTGGAGTTGGACGATCACCGGCGAGGAGGCCCAGGAGTGGCTTGTGGTCAGTGATGAGGTCAAAAGTCCTGCCATAGAGGTATTCATGGAACCTCTTCACTCCAGCCACAAGTGCCAGTGCCTCCTTGTCGAGCTGGCTGTAATTCCATTCCGTCGGAGATAGCGTCCTGGAAAAGTAGGCGAGCGGTGCTTCTCTTCCATCTGGAAAACGGTGACTAAGGACAGCACCGATGCCAAAAGGTGAGGCGTCGCAGGCAAGGACCAGCGGCCTGGATTCACTGTACTGAACCAGCACACTGTCTGATGAAAGGAGAGCCTTGACCGCGTTGAAGGCCACCGTCTCCCGATGACCCCAGGCCCAAGGCGTCTTAGTGCTAAGGAGTCGGTGAAGAGGCTCAGCCACTGTGGCTTTGTGGGGCAGGAACATGTTATAAAAGTTCAGCAGCCCCAGGAACGCCTGCAACTCCGTCTTGTTCTTTGGGGTGGGGGCCTGCTGGATAGCGCGGATCTTGGATGTGGTCGGGTGAAGGCCGGAGCCATCGATAAGATAGCCCAGGAACTCTACCTGTGGAACGGCGATCTGGCACTTCTCCCTCTTTACCTTGAGCCCGGCCTCTTGGAACCTGGTCAGCACGGCACGGAGGCGCTCAAACAGCTGCTGGTGTGAGTCTGCAGACACCAAGACGTCATCAAAATATGGTACCACGCCCGGAAGCCCTTGCAGGAGACGCTCCATAAGGCTTTGGAAGATGCCAGGAGCCACACTTACCCCGAACTGCAACCGGCGGCAACGGAATGCCCCCCGGTGGGTGACGATCGTCTGGGCTTCAGCAGTGGCATCATCGACTGGCAGTTGTTGATAGGCTTGGGCAAGGTCCAGCTTAGCGAAGACCTTACCTTCACCCAGGGAATGCAGCAGGTGTTGGACAACAGGAACCGGATAAGCGTGCTGCTGAAGTGCCTTGTTGATCGTGCACTTGTAGTCAGCGCAGATTCTCACCGACCCATCTGGCTTGACAGGCGTGACGATGGGGGTTTCCCACTTGGCGTGGTCAACCGGCTCCAAAACTCCTTGGGCGATCAGTTTGTCCAGTTGTTCGTCCACCTTAGCCTTGAGAGCAAAGGGAACCCGGCGTGGCTTTAGCTTGATGGGGGCGACTTGTGGATCAAGGCTAAAGGAGATGGGCGTACCTGTATATTGCCCCAAGGTGCCGTTAAAAACCTCGGCAAAGTCTTTGACCAGACCCTCAGTCTCTGCGTTAGAGATGCAGTTGATGCCGGTGACTTCCAGGCCGAGGGCATCAAACCAGTCTAGTCCTAGGAGGCTTGGCCGCTGACCTTCGACCACCACCAACCGGAGCAGGCCCGAAAAATCCTTGAAGGCGATCCGGAACCGGCCAACGCCTACCACGGGAATGTCGTTTCCCTGGTAGTCTCTCAGGTGTATGCGGTGAGAGTCGAGTTGCCTTTTGGACACTCTGGGTACCAGTCTTTTGATGGTGCTCCATGACACGATGGACAGGGCAGAACCGGTGTCGATCTCCATGTCACATGGAGCTCCTTCAATGAGCACCGTGACGTTCAGCTTGCGTCGCGTAAGCGAGTCGGTTTGGCCAATCGTGGTTCCAGACGGGCAGCGGCAGTTGGTGAGAGCGAAACAACTTTCCTTGGCAGACTGGAGTGAAGACTTGGACTTGCGAGTCGATGAAGGGGGGGTGTCAGACGGAGCCGATCGGCAGACCTAAGCGATGTGGCCCCTTCTGGAACACTTCCTACAGATGGCGTCTCTGAATCGACACTTGGCACGGGAATGGTTGCCTCCGCAGCCGGCACATTCCGGTTGGCCCTTGGACTTCTGTTGGAACTTCCTGCGCTCCCGCTTTGTCTGGTGCACGTCATCGTCTTCACTGGAGGATGCCTCTTCGTGATGCACTGGAACTGGCTTCCTAGCAAGACGCGGGCTGCTGGACTTGCGGATCTCCTGGGCAGAGTGTTCAGCAGCTTCTGAGGCCACAGCCTCCTCAATGGCTTTCTGTAGCGTGAGGTCTGGCTTGGCGAGGAGACGCCGTTGCAGATGGATGTCCCGGACCCCGCAGACGATTCGATCCATCAGGGCATCGTCTAAGTCTCGGAACTCGCAGTGCATTGCAGCCTGTCGCAGGGCGGTGGTGTAGTTGTTGATTGACTCCCCCTCTGCCTGGTTCCGGTGGTAGAACGCATGGCGGGCAGCAATCTTGGACGGCTTTGGTGCGTAGTGGTTGCGGAGCTTCTCTTGGATCGTGTCCCATGGTGTTGCCTGGACTGCTTCAGGCGCAACCAATGCTCGGGCCGTCTCAAACACCTCAGGCCCACAGAGGCTGAGGAATAGGCCCCGCTTCCGATCCATTGATACTGCTGTCAGCTCGTTGGCTTGGAGGTAGCAGTCGAACCGAGCGAGGTAGGAGTCCCATGATTCAGAGGCTGGCGCAAACGGCGGTAGAGGCACAAGTGAAGCCATGATTCCGATGCCGGCGTGAAGGGCGATGGATGGAACACAGTGCTCTTAGCCAGAACAGTCAGCTCTGAATTGGTTCTGTCCAGTGATTTCGCTCAGTGATTTCGCTCTGTGATTCAGCTCAGTGATTCAGCTCAGTTCAGAGGCTGGCCGCATCTGGCTGTGCTCTGATGTCCATCGATCCCATCCTCGTTGCCAGTGTTAAGTTGTGGGTTGACATAGCAGACGACACAGCGATTTCTCCAAGTAGCTCTTTATTCTTGTAAGCTGGAATAGAACTGCCTGCAAACAGTTCAGCCGGCCTGCTTTTATAGGCAGCCTGCTGTCAACATTGTAACAACAACAGCCCAGAGTTCCCGCCTAAAATAACTGACGTGGACCTGAGGGAAAACTATCTACAGACCTGAGTGAAAACTATATACAGTATCCCCCTGCTGGCCCAGGGTGAAACTTCACTACATAACATGGCCAGCAGGACTAAACCGCTTCTGGCACAACAGAACACTGTGACGGAAACCAGAGTGCACGGAAATGCCATTTACCTTCCTGCCGCAGCAGTGCCTATTTATCTACTTGCACTGGTGTGCTTTCAAACTGCTAGGTTGGCAGGAACTGGGACTGAGCAACGGGAGCTCACCTTGTTGCAGGGATTCGAACCATCAACCTTCTGATTGGCAAGTCCAAGAGGCTCAGTGGTTAGACCACAGCGCCACCCGCGTCCCACCTAGAGCACATTTCAGTAAACTTGGAGGTTACCAGTGCATGGTTGACAGTGGTCAGGCTGTCCCAGTCCAGAACTGGCCATGGCTGCCTTAACAGCTGAGGTTGGCGAAAGGTACTCCTAGCTACTGGGTGGTATTTGACACAGCTTTACTGAGAGCAGACCCACTCAAATATCTTCACATATCTCTACACTAAAGGCCCATAGTAAAGGTATTGCCACCACAATTCAGGGAAAGAGCTCATTTCCCTACCTGCCAGCTATCTTCTGCGCCTGATTCCTTCTAACATGATCTAAGGTGTCTTTTGTCTTTCAATAAAGGTGATCCTAACAGGATTAAATGCAATAGAGAGTCAATAAGGGAGAAGCTAATGGCAGGCTTTATTATAAGAGAATGGTTTATCAGAACATACAGGATTTGGAAGGCTTTCAGAGGCCCATTCTAGTGTTAAAAAGAAAAAAGAAATCGCGAGAAAAAATATTCTGTCAGAGCCACCCTCTCTGTACTTCTGACAGCACAAGCAAATCAGTTCATGGCCCATTAAAGTAATAAGAGCCCAATATTATATTTTATGAGTAAATATACATTTACACGAAAATCAAAGACACTCAGTTCTGCCAAGCACTCTGGCTTTAATACACAAAAGTATGCAAAATCATCTGCAGGGAGGAAAAAAAGCTTGAGGTTTGGTGCCCAGAAAGGCAGCTCCTAAATCAAAGTTCTTGCTAGCGATAACATCTAGCACAGGGGCTTTTACAGGGCTGTCTCCATATGTGCAAGGAGCCCATCCTGAAAAGGTCATCATTTATAAATAATAGTGAAAAAAGCTTCTTTCCCATCGGCGAGGAAAACAATCGAGTAGTATCAGCTTCTGGAGAGAGAAATTGCAGGCTGCTTGGACAGTGTTGGATATAGACATTAGAAAAATGCTGCAACGAGAAAAACGGGGCTCCCACTGCAGCTATGATAGACATATTGGTGCTGGTATGATTATAGCTGCAATTTTAAGAGACAGTGTCTGTGAGGGATTCCAGTGCCTCGAGAAGGAACTCCATGGTCTGAAGATCCTAATGAGAGACAGAGGGCTGCGTATGCACAGAGTTTTCCTCTGGTGTAGAAGAGTGTACAATGTCAGCATCTGGGATTGGAAGGAGGCGTGGGAGTGCAGAACAGGCCAGGGGTAGTCCTATGGGCATGCATTGAATTTGCAAAAAATAATAATTCTAAACCCGAGAGACAGATTTGGGGTTTGATACAAGTTGATGCAGGGTATCTCCAAAACACTCTGAATTAAAGTGGTTTTTCCAAAGCGATCGGGGTGGTTCAGACACTGAAAAAACTGTGAAGACAACGCAATGTCAGGGACTGGGCAGAGGAGGAATGGTGGAGAAGAGGAAGACAATACAGTGGTACCTTGGGTTAAGAACTTAATTCATTCTGGAGGTCTGTTCTTTTTTTATTTTATGTTTTTTAGAGCGTTTATTAATTTTCCAATAAAAAACATCCAATTAACATAACAAATCACAATCCAATAAAATAATAAAAAAATCAAATTGTCTTCCAAATTATAATCTTAATTTTGCGACTTCTCACAGTCTGAATTCCGAAGCATTTCCAAATCTCAGTCCTGCCTCTCATCAATGTTTTCATAATTCCATATCACAATTTTATCTGGAGGTCTGTTCTTAACCTGAAACTGTTCTTAACCTGAAGCACCACTTTAGCTAATGGGGCCTCCTGCTGCCACTGCGCCACTGCTGCATGATTTCTGTTCTCATCCTGTAGCAAAGTTCTTAACCCGAGGTACTATTTCTGGGTTAGCGGAGTCTGTAACCTGAAGCGTATGTAACCTGAAGCGTCTGTAACCCAAGGTACCACTGTATAGATTTACAACAGGGGTTTGCAGGAGATCACAGCTCAGAGGCAGATGAAAAGAAAAATTGGGAAGTAATGAGAGTTCATTGGCTGAGGGAGCCGGCGTACAGCTTCTGGGTCATGTGGCCAGCATGACTAAGCCGCTTCTGGCGAACCAGAGCAGCGCATGGAAACACCGTTCACCTTCCCGCCAGAGCTGTACCTATTTATGTACTTGCACTTTGACGTGCTTTCAAACTGCTAGGTGGGCAGGAGCAGAGACCGAGCAACAGGAGCTCACCCTGTTGTGGGGATTCAAACCGCCGACCTTCTGATCGGCAAGTCCTAGGCTCTGTGGTTTAACCCACAGCGCCACCCGTGGGAAACTATAGGGACTTATAAAATATTAATTGTTGTTTAGAGCATTATTTCATATATTCTTCTAAAGGAAAAATCTGAGGAGCGACATCCTTTTTATTAATATTAAAAATGAAGTTTTAAGTGCAAAAAAACTTCATGGGCATTCTCAGTGTGAAGAATTAACAAAAAAGGAACAAATTATTGAGTTGGGCTATCATCAGTGAAAGTTTAAAATTATATCTAAGACCATATACATTTTTATATTAAAGAGCTATGCATGTAAAAATGGGCATTAGCGTTTGGTTCTCAAAAGGCAGGCAATAATTGGAAAAGGTTCTTTTAGGTTCTTTTCTTTGACACTGGATTTAAGGCAGATGCAGTATATAATTATGCATATCTGGTATTTAATTCCACAGAGAATGGGATTTATAACACATCTCAGCTTAGATGCCGGGAATACCATATGAGCAATGCCAGCTTTGTGCATATGCAGCTGCATTGACCAATGGTGAAAAAACTGGAGAGGCTAAAGTGCTACAAATTTTTGCTGATACAACTGGCAATACTGAAATGCAATCTTGTCATATTACTGAATCTTTGAGAGAGAGAAATCTGATGTATATAAACATACGACTTAGGGAAAATCTGTTTGTGGCAGTGAAGATCATAGAAACTAAGAATTGGAAATCTAATGACCGATTCCATACTATAGACTGCCTCAGTAAATCTTTCTTTTATAGTGAGAGTTGAAAAATAAACTGGATTTACATCTATGAAATAGGCATGGGAATGAATTTTTGCAGAAATGTGTACATATTAAATACTATAGTATATACCGGACACCATAATAGGCAATCGGACTAATGTTTTGTTTCCTGTTTGGTAATGTATTCTCTTAAATGGGATTAGGATTAGACAAATTCATGGAAAAGAGACCATAATTGTGTATTCAGTGGCAACTGCAGCAAGTGTAGTCTATAATATCATGCTCTGCTGATGAACTTCCAGAAAAAGATTGAGAAAGAATGTAGTCTGATCCTTTGCTTGTTTATTTGAGGTGCATTCCACTGTACTAAGGGACGCGGGTGGCGCTGTGGGTTAAACCACAGAGTCTAGGACTTGCCGATCAGAAGGTCGGTGGTTCGAATCCTCGCGACGGGGTGAGTCCCTGTTCCTGCCAACCTAGTTTGAAAGCACGTCAAAGTGCAAGTAGATAAATAGGTACTGCTCCGGCGGGAAGGTGAACGGTGTTTCCATGCGCTGCTCTGGTTTGCCAGAAGCGACTTAGTCATGCTGGCCACATGACCCGGAAGCTGTACGCTGGCTCCCTCTGCCAATAAAGCGAGATGAGCGCCGCAACCCCAGAGTCGTCCGTGACTGGACCTAACAGTCAGGGGTCCCTTTACCCTTTACCTTAAAGGAAAATACCTAAACTTAGCCACGGAAACGTACAGTATTATAATCTGAATGTGACTTGTTTGCTTGACAAAAGACCGGCACCCCCTCCAGGACAGAGCTTGAGGACCCGTTTTTGGGTCGACTTTTTCTTCCCTTGAGGGTAAACCTGTCAGGGGCCAGATGTCGACGGTCGGCATAGGAGTTCAGCAGCAAGTGAGCAAAAAGTGAGGGAACACCACCACCCCAACTTGATTCTACATTCGTAGAGCTACCAGGCCAGGAAAGATTTCTTTGGGATTGTATTTGGTTCATTGGCAGCCAATTAGCCATTCCTGACCTCAGTGCAGTGGGTGGGCAGGGGGCGGCGACGTTTACAGTGTTTCTGTACTCTCATTTTAGACCGATCTCTCCACTTTTTGTATATTGGCTGGTTTGAGCCGTTGCTTTTCTAAGTTTTCGGGGGGGGGGGTTTCTTGACTATGATAATCTTCATATTTCTGCTTCAGTAACTGCTGTAACACTGTTTGTCAATGGAGTGTGGAGCAGGTGGAATGTGTAAAGCCATCACACCACTGTATATGAGAAAGGGCTTCTTTTCTAACCCCTTTTTTGTGTAAAATTCACATATATTTTGCCCTCGGTCTGACAAAACATAATTGCATGCTGGGAAAAAAAGTCTCGTGCAGCAGAAGATAGCAACAACTCCATTTTCCAAGGTACTCCCTAAGCTAATTTTGTGGAAATACCACATCTCATGTGGGAAATTCAAAATATTTCCCAGATTATTTCCCTCCATCTCTTTCGAAAGAACTTGTTTCATTTTCTTGTAGCATGTTAATAACCAGCATAAAGTACTAACACTTATTTACTCAAATTTCACTCAGAAGCTTCATTTGAACTCCTCCAAGATTATCAGACACATTAAGCTTTTGAAATAATTAAATTTCACCAACTTTATTATTTCCTCACACTCTCTTTTCCTAGGAAGTTTTTCACAGTTCGTGATATGAATTATAGCACTCTAAGGGCAATTACATGCTAACGTATTGGCAATTGTAACTGAATCTGGTACTCCAGGTGAAGTATATACCTGATAATTAGAGACTATTAATTCTGTTTTGTTAGATTTATCATCTGTGCCTCTGGTAATGAAGCACAGATTTCTGTTTGCCTTGTGCTTTTAACACATGACTTTAAGCAACAGCTTTTCGCAAACAGATTTTCATTATATTTACTGACCAATATGTCAAAAATTAGTTTGAAGAATGGGTTAATTATGCATACACAATGTTGTTACTCCTTTAGAGTTAGAAAAAAGTTAATGGGGAAAACTGCTAGCCTACTTTAGAAAAAAAGGAGCATTTTTGGATTGCCAACATTTTTCACATTTATAACCTCTGAAAATTGTACAGGCTCCTCTTAGGACAGCTTGTAAACCTTACAATTCTTTTATTGAAAAGCTTTGGCTCAGTCCATATGTTTCCACTTAGTTATGAATACTTTAAATTTTCTCTCTCTCTCTCCTCTCTCTCTCCTGTACAATTCATACAAACAGACTTCAGGACCTATGTGACCGCAAAGCCTATTCCAAAAGATGATAATGTTTTACCATTTATCTGCCAATTTTGACATCTGCCATAGGCCGATTCTCATATATATATCTTCTGTAAACTTGTCCATTTCTGACAGCTCAAGGGACTTTATCAACCATTCATGGAGAGTAAGAGGTTTAGGTTCCTTTCAAAGTCTGCCCGAAAAAAATGTTGCTGCGACCATAGTAAATTCCCCCAAATTGGGGGTGTAGTAATAACATTTTAAAAGGCTATTACAGGATCCAAAACAAATATACTATTATGAATTGGGGAGGGCAGTGGCGGAGCTTGGGGTCTCAGATTTCAGCAGCGCCCTGTGCTGTGCCAATATCTGGCACCTTAAATTCTGAATTTAGTAAATGATAGAATTTAGCTAATATTTGGCATATTAAGGGAAGATACCGGGTGCAGTATAAAAATATAGGCTGAGCCAGTTGTCCTGTTCAGGAGATCGGCTAACAGGTAAAAGGTAAAGGACCCCTGACAGTTAAGTCTAGTTGTGTATGACTCTGGGGTTGCAGCGTTCATCTCACTTTACTGGCCGAGGGAGCCGACGTTTTTCCGCAGACAGTTTTTCCGGGTGATGTGGCCAGCATGACTAAGCCGCTTCTGGCGAAACCAGAGCAGCGCACAGAAACGCCATTTACCTTCCCGCTGGAGCAGTACCTATTTATCTACTTGCACTCTGACATGCTTTCAAACTGAGCAATGGGAGCTCACCCCGTCACGGGGATTCGAACCGCCGACCTTTCAACCGGCAAGCCCAAGAGGGGTCCAGAGCAGAATGCAGCCATGATCCCCAGTCTCTCTGAGCAGCCTCTCGCAGACAGTGAGTTCTTCCCCTCCCTTCTTCTTCCCCCCAAACCCTTGCTCCAAACACAACTCAATCCTTGTGTTAAAAGGGCATCACACCCGCTGTAACCCTGGCAACTTCCCCCTTTCAGCTTTGCTATTGTCTTTTGCTAACTAACACACAGCCGGGGAAGGAACACCACCCATTTCCTGTCTGACACTGAATGTGCCACCTTTTGTCGGGGTAATGATCTTGCTATCACCTGTCTTTGTTCTTTGGTGGCGCTGTGGTCTAAACCACTGACCGAGCTTGGTGAAGCAATGGGGAGAACAACAATAGACACTCTTGGGGTCTAATGTTCTGCACTCCTTCCATAAAACTCAGGTGTAAATATGTGTAAATAAGCCATATTTCTTAAAGACACCAATCTCCGCCGTGCTTCATACCAAACGAACACAAATCCTAGTTAGGTGCCGAGACCCCTGGAATTTTGCTTCTGTTCAGGGTGGGGTGAACAATACAGTTCGCAGTTTGCGAGTGAGTTCCCAATATTTGTATCTATTGGATATTTGTATCCAATAGATATGTGCAAATTTACCATTCCACCAGATGTGGAAAACATCTGCCCTGGAGATCTTACTTTTCCACCATTTAAAAATTGTGACTGACATGTTGAGCAGTTGAACACGGAAGCATTCCTTTATATTGTATCTGTTGTAGGCTTAGGGAGAGCAACTTAACTGAACTGCACCAGTCCCTTTTGCAACTGAAATTCAAAGTCCCTTTTCCATTGAGTTTGGACTTTTTCCCTCTTGTGGCAATACATTGATGTAGAAAATTTTTATAATAAATATTTAGGCTTCTCACAAATGTTTTTGCTGCTCCTAAGTGAAGAAGTGAAACTTTGTTTGTTTGTGACATGGTGAATTTATGACAATGGTGATGATACTGCATTTTGTGTGTTTATGTGATTTATTTTTTGTTGAAAGTACCCTTTTATCTTTTCTCAAAATTCCTCAAATGCTTTACCAGAGCCGGAACTTCCACGTTCATCTCGAATTTCCATTGGAGTGAAATATTGCAGTGAAACTGAGTTAAATATAAGCTTGTTCAATTTATAATAGAACCAATTCACACTTTACTTTTTGAGGTGGTCAGTCTGTATACCATGGCTATTTTATTTGGTTATACTCATGTTCTGTTTATGTAGCCAAACCAGTAAACACCAGAGTTCGTCCTGACTGAGAAAATACATCTTGCTGGCCCAATCCAGATGTTTACCTGAACATTTACCACATCAGAAAGTAACCGGCACTTTGGCTCCTGAGCAAATGTAGATTACATTTGCTGCATATCTCTTCAGGTTCATTTGACTAGTTCATTTGTGAAGCTCACAACAGCTGACTGGACTTTCTGTCTAGGCTTAGACCTGTTAATAAGCTAAATTAGATTTCTGCACATTTCACTGCCGTGGAACTATTCTATTCTGTCATAATTGCCATCCAGTTTAACTGTAAGGGCAAATTCAAAATTGTCGAGTTTCTAACACCGTAATCCTATATTCACTTACCAGAGAATACGTTCCACTGAGCTCAGTGGTTCTTTCTTCTAACTGTACCAGCTGATTAGACATTCTCAAAAAAAAAAAAAAAAGTTGGAATATTATATGGTTTATAATTATAAAATTGTTTAGTAGAGTGATTTGAAACTTGGCAGAGTAGGAGTGGCAAGTTTGAGAGTGGTCCTTGCCAAATTTGGGGTGGAGACAAATCAGCGTATAGAGGGGAGGTCCAAAAAATATCTACATGGTGTCTAGGGAACAGCTTGTACCTTAATATCAGCAAGACAAAGGAGATGGTGTTGGACTTCAGGAGAAAGAGAGGAGAACTAGCCCCGCTGTACATTGGGGAGGGCTGTGTGGTATCAAAGGGTTAAAAGGTAGCAGAAACGCTCTAATCACTGAGCAGCTGGAAGTCATTAGGCTTCCAGGAACATGAGTTTGTATAAATAGTCTCCCGTGTGTTTGCTCCTCCCTTCTCCCCTTTTGGGCGTATTTGCTGATATGTGTGGTTCGTCGCCGGGTTTTTTGTTTTTGTAAATAAACCTTTCTTTGAGTTCCAAAACCGCTTGCTCCAAGACTCCTCTTTGAAAAAATACTGCCTCTCCTGCTCTTCCTAAACTGCTGCGCGAAATGCTCTGCTGTAATGGGACTTGAGACGATGGAAGCGCACCGGACATTTACTTTGCATTAAACTAATTAAAGTTTAATGGGACAGTCTCTTCCTTTAAATTCCTAGTGAAGACCTTACTTGGAAAATCAATACAACCCAGATAGTTAAGAAAGCCCAACAGAGACTCCATCTCCTCAGAGTATTGCGAAAGAACGATGCCAATCAAGATTTGATGATCTCCTTCTACCGATCCACAATAGAAAGTGTCCTTTCATCCTGCATCACGGTGTAGTACGCTGGTTTGACATCAGCTGATAGGAAGTGCCTACAGAGGGTTGTGAATACAGCACAATATATTATGGGCTGTCCCGTGAATCCACTGGATGACATCGCAGAAGAACATTGCCTCAGGAGAGTGAGGAAAATTCTCAGGGATGATTCACACCCTGGCCAGCACTTTCTTGATCTCCTGCCCTCGGGCAGAAGATATAGAAGCATGATTAGTCGCACCAACAGGGTAAAGAACAGCTTCTATCCATGGGCTGTTAGGCTGCTGAATGAAAAGATAACAACAGGGCCACTGACTTTCGAGTTTGGTGGGTGTGCGTCAGTAAACGAGGGGAATTAAGACTAAGAGGGCTAAATGGGGGGTGCTCGTGTAATCTCAATGTATACAAGTTAAACAAGTGACAATAAAGTATTTCAATTATTTTTAAAGGATAAGAAATTGTTTGTTTGGGTGTTCATGAAAGACACCAATATGTTGGAAAGTGGTCTGCACTGACTTTGTTGGGGTAGTTTTTCCTAAAATACTTGCCCACATGTACTGTGTCTTTAGAGAAACAGTTTGTTGTGTTAGGTCAACGGGAATGTCTAGTATGTGCTTTTGTCTAAGGGTAGTACAACATGTTTGTAGTTTTTATTAAAAATGCATTTTTGTGGCCAGCCAGCGTTTGCCAATTGGCTTGCTTATTCTGCAGTTGCTAGGAAACTTGTTTCCAGATAATCTCAGTTTCTGAAAGTATTAGAGGCCTGTTGCTGCTGGGCAAGACATTCACAAACCAGGCCTCAGCCCTGAAGAGCTTACAACCCAAGAGGTTCAAAGTCAGGTGCAAAAGGAAACAGGGAAAAGAAATCACAGAAATCAGTAAAAAAAAATTGAGTCAGGGAAAGGGCAAAACAGGCCATGGAACCACCATGGCAACCAATGAACTGGTTATTATAGGCAAAGAAGCAGAAGCAGTCAGTAAAATTTGGCAACCCTATTAAAAAGCATGGTTTTTTGGCGGATGAGGGGGGATGTTGGCAATCTTTATTTCAAACTTTATTTCACTTAATAAATTTGTCACTTAGTAGGCATAAGATAAGTTCCATGTGAATTCTTGCCCTTCTAAATGGTGTGTGATTTCTTATTAATGAGGATATTTCTTCCTTTATTTTTCCACCGAATTTCTCATTTTCAATTTCAATTTGCCTGAGGAGAGTTGTAGGCGCAGCCTCCTCAAAACATAATCAAATTCAATTAATAATAATAAACTTTTTGGCTTAACATGTGCTCACTCAAGCTCTAGATTCTGTGAAATTGCAGCTGTAGAAGGGATGAGCCCTACATTCTTTCAGAGATATAGATGCTGTATGGCCTCCTATTCTGGGGTTTGTTCTAGCTTCACCACTACTTTGGAACTGGGTGGCTTTCTGTAGTGGACCTAAACCTCAGCCTTGTCTGTTTGCTAGAATACAAATATGGATTATATGCAAATGCGTATGTCATTCCACATGGCAAGTAACCAACTGTCAACCATATAGAATAATAGAGTTGGAACCTCGGGTTAAGTACTTAATTCGTTCCGGAGGTCCGTACTTAACCTGAAACTGTTCTTAACCTGAAGCACCACTTTAGCTAATGGGGCCTCCCGCTGCCACCGCGCCGCCAGAGCACGCTTTCTGTTCTCATCCTGAAGCAAAGTTCTTAACCTGAAGCACTATTTCTGGGTTAGCAGAGTCTGTAACCTGAAGCGCATGTAACCCGAGGTACCACTGTACCACACAGAAGGAGCACAGAATGAGTTCCCCTTGCTTTTCCTCACATTGTAAAAACACGTAAACGTAATAGGCCGTATAGTAACAATTACAAAGCTATTTACTTGAAACTACTTTTCAAAAATTAGATACAGCTTCTTATAATGCCAGAATCAACATCGTGACATAATATATTAAAATGTAGCTTTCCAGTTGACCACCAAGTACAGTATGTACAAAACCCAAGTCCTATATTGTCAGTGCCGTAATACATTCTTTTCTAATTTCCAAAGAACCTGGCACTGATGACAAGGATTCCTAGATAGTCCCCTGTTTCACCCAAAGGGGCTTCATCAGCTGTGCATGGTTCTAAATCATATAAACATAGACACTTAGCTACACAAATTCCAAAGTAACATACAAAGATATAGTACCAGTATGTACATTTTTTATATCAGTTCCTCCCTTAAAGAGGGATTGCGGTGAGACCTGGAGAACCGACACCCTGTGTTGTGGGTGGGTACGACTGGTCAGACACAACACCCAACTGGTGGGTATAATCTGGCCAATGGGACACAGTTGAAATGGTTCGAGGGACCTATTTATGCCCATGCATGTGACCCAGAGCTTCCTCTTTTGGCGCGTGCATTCGGAACACCTGCCCATCTCTCCCTACTTTTAGGGCTTGTTGCGCTAGACCTTGCTATGCCGTCGTGTGTCGTCTGTCAGGGGCACAGCAGGAATTTTCCCCACTTGGCTGTTGCCATTTAGGTTTCACCTGCCACGTAGCAAATCGTCACAACTTGTAAGGTTGCAGATAGGCTCTGGTTCAGGTGATAGGGATGGGAGAACGCTCTCGCCACCCATATGTGAAGGGTATTCCGTTAAAGGAATCTGGGGACTTGATGGTTTGGTCAACCCCTGTGAGAGGGTTGTGCCCATGCCTGAGTCCAGGGGGGCATTTGGGTGGCAGAGTTAGCCCATTCCTGGCTTTCCGCTTATCCAGATGTTCACCCTTGGCTGACTTATGCTGGAACCCTGGGTCAGCGCTACCTGCATGGCAGGGAGCTAGTCGAACCAGAGCCTATGCAACCACTCACTTTCTGTAATCAATAAAGTTGTGGCCTAAATTCTGCCAAAAACCAAGCCTAAAATTTTAGTCAAGTGTGAATTTATTTAGGGGAGAGGTTTCTGGGTCTAAACATCCAAATAAAATAGCTACATGAAGCTTATTCATCAGTGCCAGGTTCTTTTGTTTGCCAACCCAATCATCTTCACTTAGAAGATTATTTCACGCCACTCTTCTAAGCAATATGACAGAAAAATACAAGAAAAGATGAAGAAATTGTTACTATACGGCCTATTACGTTTACATGTTTTTTCTATTGGATTTGCGTAATATAGGCATTCTGGTGGTTTTTGGTTTTCTCACATTGTGCCATCTGGTAAATTGAGGTAACCACCTAAGGTGAGAGGTACTGAGGAGCAGTAGCCCTCTGTCTGTTCTGCCTAACCTGCCCCAGGCAACCATCCCCCTCGGTGTATGCAACATGGTTATGTATGCAACATATGGTTATGTGTGCAACTGTTCTGTTCCCTCTAAGTTTGCCTGCTATCCTCGGTTGCAGTGGAGGACACTATCCTGTCTCCAGTGCCAGTGCAGTCAACTTCTGCACATGGAATGTAGAAAGGCCACAATCCTGTCCTTCAAGAAAGCAAAATACAGTGGTACCTCGGGTTACAGATGCCTCAAGTTACAGACGCTTCAGGTTACAGACTCCGCTGACCCAAAAATAGTACCTCAGGCGGAGAACTTTGCTTCAGGGTGAGAACAGAAATTGTGTGGCAGAGGCAGTGGGAGGCCCCATTAGCTAAAGCGGTACCTCAGGTTAAGAACAGTTTCAGGTTAAGAACGGACCTCCAGAACGAACTAAGTCCTTAACCCGAGGTACCACTGTATCTAGAGTTGGGTCTGGGAAAAGTTATATATTGCTGAAGGTAATATGATATTGTTGGGTAGATGATATCATTTGGCCCAGTTACCAGAAGACAATGAGGAAACATCATAGCCCAAGATCAGGGATGATGGAAGTTGTAGCCCTGCAAACATCTGGAGGGCACCATTTTAACTGTCGGGGTAATTGGCGGCAGGCAGGGCGGGCGACCAGGCCAACGGCGTTGTACGTGCCAACCCGTTCCTCTCATCTGCGTGCTGCTCTTGTGATCCATCAATCTTCTTCCCCAATGAGATTCTGTGACTCATGTCCAGAGACACTGAGCACACATTAGCAGAGAAACAACATCAGCAGAAGCCAGGCTCTGGGGTGTGAGTACTAAGCTACTTTATTTATATACAAAATCAGGACAAAGGAAAACGTGGCTCCTCTCCTACTTGCTCTCAGAGAGAAGAGAGAACACAAAAGTAATACAGAACGGAACTTCTGTTCACAAGACTCCAACAATCAGTGCTGGAATGTAAAACACAGACATGTGATTAAAACAATCTCACACGTCTGCACAACGGGGGAATGGAATATCAACCTCTGTCCTTGGCTATGGGTTAAACCAGTGATGGCCAAACTTGGCCCTCCAGCTGTTTTGGTACTACAACTCCCATCATCCCTAGCTAACAGGACCAGTGGTCAGGGATGATGGGAATTGTAGTCCCAAAACAGCTGGAGGACCAGGTTTGGCCATCACTGGGTTAAACCTTACCAAGGCACTCCTAAGCACCTGCTGATGAATGCATTATATTTTTATGGGGGGAAATCTCCATGACATTACTTTTCCCCTGAGTGTCTTTCTGTGGTTTAAATATGTCCTGGTAGTGAAATTCACAGGGACACGGGTGGCGCTGTGGTCTAAACCACTGAGCCTCGGGCTTGCTGATCAGAAGGTTGGCAGTTCAAATCCCCACAACGAGGTGAACTCCCATTGCTCGGTCCCAGCTCCTGCCCACCTAGCAGTTTGAAAGCATGTCAAAGTACAAGTAGGCGGGAAGGTAAACGGCGTTTCCGTGCTCTGCTCTGGTTTGCCAGAAGTAGCTTAGTCATGCTGGCCACATGACCCGGAAAAACTGTCTGCGGACAAACGTCGGCTCCCCTGGCCAGTAAAGCAAGATGAGCGCCACAACCCCAGAGTTGTCCGCAACTGGACCTAACAGTCAGGGGTACCTTTACCTTTACCTAGTGAAATTCACACTCAGTTCCTGTGTTGGGGAAGCACTGCTTTGTCTTCCCAAACACAGGAGCTTAATGTGGAGAAAGGACTCCTAGCTTCTGGACTAGAGATCCTTCTGAAGTTCGACTTTACACATGTCACCTCGCCAAGATAAATTAAATGGGTGTGGGTGTGGGTGTGTGCGTGTCATTTGAAATCGCATTTCAACTGATCTCAAATACACTGGTGGAGCTCCTAAGGTGCCTCCATTGTTCGAAAGTTGCATCACAGTGGACCCATCAGTAATCAAGGATGCAATTAAGCTTGTGCATTATGCTTACCTGAGGAAAGATTTGGATGCCCTTCAAAAGTTCAAATGCTGAGAGCCTTAGGCCCTACTCACTCAGCAGGCCTAAACAGACCCTACACATGGTCAGATGTCTCCATCTATTGGATTTAACACCTATCAGCTGGAGCGTCCAAAGCAATCCCTTTCTCAGTGTGCTGCCATCTGCCTCCTTGTTTACCCTCTGGAAGCTCCTGGAATCTTCTCCCAGCTGCAAAGAATCCCCCTGGTTGCAGAAATGTGCTTGTTCCCCTTTCTCTGTTGCAAAAATGATCTAAGTGCTGCCAGAAGTTAATCTTTTTTCTTGGCATCTATCGCTACCTGCTACTGTCACATGGAGGCTTCTGACCATAGAGAGAATCTACGCAGGCCTGCTTTGTGAACTAGTCTCTGGCTACAGTTTTGGTTACTTGCTGTGTTAAATGCAAATTGAACATGAACAGATTCCCTTAAACTTTTACTAAAAAGCAATTTAGTAAACAAGAACACTTTTGGATGTGAATTTCAGAGGTGCTAATTCCTATTATCAACTGAGATAGGAGAACAGATGTATGTGTTCCTGAGGTTTTTCTTTAACAAAAACAAGTTCAAAAGCACACCTACTCTGTTGTACTCTGATGACCTTCTAGACTGATATGTACAGTATCTATGGATTTTAAGTATAATTAACCACTTCCAATTCAGTATTTAACAGCTTCAAGTTCTGTTTCTTTGATGGTCAAAAGCTAATCAATCTTGTTCTCAAATGCTAATACAAGCAATTAAAAATAACATTAATTGAAATACTGCAGGGGCTGGGTGGATTTTTTTTCCAATTTAACCTCATGGCAACACTAATTTACAGTGCTAATTAGTGAATTGCCCTTTGTATTATAAAACTTTGGAAGAGAGAGTTGTCCTTTAAAGCCCAACAGAGAAGTACAGATGGTCACTGCACTTTCAATGGGTTTTTATGCCAGATTTGGAATATTTATTTCACCTGATAGACCAAATGTACTGGAGTATATTATTTACAGTGAGAATTAATACTGCTTTGCAGAGAAAATGTATAGCCCATTTGTACCATGGTAAAACATATAAATATGCCCACTAGGATAAATAATATTCTACCCAGTGTCCTAATTAAAGGACAGAAAACCTTTCGATCTTGGATGACAATTTAAGAGGATAAAGTGAATTATAAATATACACTCTAATGTCTCAGGCAGGAGGACTGTAAAAAATACAAATGAAATAAAACCGCAAACATAAATTAATTTAAAAGTTGTGCAATTAAAGGCTCTTTACAGTGCTATTAGTTACCAACAATTAATATACAAAAGAACCCCAAATAGATTTTACAATCCTACATATATGTTTGCATGTTTACTTTTTCTTCATTATCAGTTGGATGCAACTCGGCTGTTTAATGCTTCACTCCAGAGCAGCTGACAATATTTTCATTGCCAAAAATTACCTCCAAACAAACATGAAAGGCATCCAGAAATCAAGTTGCTTTCGATATAGGAAGAGAAGAGTGCATAATTATTATATTATGGTCTACACCAGGCATGTCCAAAATCTGTTTCGTGGGCCTAATCCGACCTGCCGGTCAGTTTAATCCGGCCCCTGTGGCAGTTTATTTCCTGGGGTAACAACAACTTTGGGGTAAAATCACAAAGAAAGCTCAACAACTTCAATCCTTAAAAAATGGCCAAAAACTTTGGTTGGCCCTTTGGTCGGCCCCCACAACCCTTCACTTCATCAAATCTGGCCCTCTTTGAAAAAAGCTTGGACACCACTGGTCTACACAGATAAGAAATCTGGATTTTTCTTTAACAGATATATGCCAGGGGTATACTCAGTTTACTGACCTAAATGCACCCCACAGTGGTGAGAGAGGAAGAGCAAGTGAGCCCAACAGCAGGCATGCCAATTCTCGGTGGCCGAGGTGTCTTCAGCCCCCTCAATATTTGTTGAAAGGGGGCCAGGCCCTCTTGACGTTAAGGGGGCAGAAGAAGCCGAGCATTGACTGAGCCAAGTGTGGCACAGCTTCAGTGTCTGGTTGCTTCAGAACACTTGGCCTCATCCAGATGACGCAATGACACGCACATTGCTGGGACACCTCAATCTTGGTGACAACCCATGAGATGTTTAAAGGTGGCTATCATACCTCCTCTTTATCTCTTCTTTTCCAGGCTAAACATCCCCAACTCCCTCAACCACTCCTCATAAGGCACTTGGGTTTCCAGACCTTTGGTCATCTTGGTTGCCCTCCTCTGCACATGTTCCAGCTTGTCATTATCCTTCTTAAATTGTGGTGCCCAGAACTGGGCACAAAATAGAATGGTGCTATTACTTCCCATAATCTGGACATTACACTTCTGCTGATGCAGCCTGGAATAGCATTCACATTTTTCGCTGCTGCATGAAGCCATGCATGAACACCGCTGGATGAAGTCTCTGCAAACCCAGACCTACACCTGACATGTCCAGATGACACAAGGCCTTCTACACAAGGCATGTCCACAGTTTCCGCCAGAAACTCAAATTCCCCCAGTCTAATATCCCTAGTGCTGCAAGATTGTCACAAGAGCACCTGGACAAAAATTGTCTATCAAAAACTTCACTCTTATGGTTTATCACCACAACAGCTTCTCACTTTGGGTTCTAGTAAAGCAAACAGTCTAATTTGTTAGTGCCTAAATGATACTGAGTGTCACTTGGCCACAATAAGGAAATTTTGCCCATGGTATGACTATTTTCCACCTTCCTGTTTCAACTCTCTGGCACCCTATCTGCCTAACCTAGCAATTCTAAAATATAGACACGCTTTTACTCTTGCAGTATTGAATGTATTGCCCTCGGCTGTACTTGAGGGACAATTGCAACAGATTCCACACAAAAAACGCTTATGTCCCTGCAGTACTGAATCAGTGGCGCATGCCCTTCTGGCTTGCACTCTTTATAAAGACTTGAGGAATGAGATTATCACCCCTCTTTTATTGTCCATTCCGGGTCGCCCAGCCACTGCCCCAGTGTCCTTTGTCTTGGCAGTTCAAGATGAGCAGGTGACAGCAAAGGTTGCAAGGTTTTTAGCTGGGGCAATCAGAATAAGATCCACTATTTGACTATTGATTCAAAACCCCAAAATGTATTTTATATAATTGACTTTTTATTTCTATTCTTTGTAGATCGTATTGTTGTTTTATTGCTATGGCTGATGGCTGACGCAAATAAAGATTCATTCATTCATTCCGCCACAAAATAACTGACCACCATGCGACTGATGTGCCTACTGTGTTTTCCTCTAATATTGCTCTAAAGCCTTCTTCTGTCTCCAAAACCCCATCCTGGGTTCTCTTTCTTGGTGACTCCAAAGTGTTTCAGAATACGGGAAGATTCTGACGGAAAGTTTGCAATTGGCGTGTTTCGTGTTGGGATAGTACGTAATCGATGAACATAAGATCCTTGCTCATTAAACAATACTCTCTTCTGTCAAATAAGAGTATTGTTCTTTGGAAAATAATGGAAATTATACATGAGCGTGCGCATAAACTCTCTTAGTACAAACCAGGAGCTGCCACGTTCTCTCTTAATTCTTCCGCCAATACAACATGTCAAAGGGAGTGAAAGGAAATCTTAATCCCAGCAGAGCACCTTGATGTACCATTTGCACAGGTAAAGGAGATGTGGAGTTTACACAAAACAGAGGAACAAAGCCAAGCAGTCTTATACACTTTAGACTTCTAGCCTTTTGTGAACAGCTGCAGAATGTAAGCAGTGAACATTTTTTTAAAAGCATTTTTTTAAAATAAAAAAAATCTAAGCAATCAGCAGTGTGTATTCCCCCCCCTTTTTTTTATCTCGGAAAGATTTAACACTTTTTAAGATTACTTTTCCTATTGTGAAAGCTCCCTTTGTATACTGAGCCTTTCAAACGCTTTTTCTCCCATTGTTGGCACGGGAAGGTGGGATGGTGCGAGAAATCTTTTGTTGCCACAGGACTTTTTTCTTTGACTTTGCCTCTGTGAGCAGCTGGGAGGGGTGGGGTAATGGAAGGTCCTTTCTCAGTGCACAAGGCTTTCCTCTGAGCTTTGGGCCCAGCCCTCAGCACCGTACCCACCCTATCCTAAAAAGCAAGTCTGTGGCCTTTACTGCACCAATCTCACCACTCTGCTCACAGACCCAATGCCTTCTTTTTCCAGGCTAACCGCTGACATGAGGACGTGGCGCTGCAGTTATTCTGCAATTGCTGTGAACCAAGTTCTGATCAAAATGACATTTGCTTGAGAGCAACTTAAATAGCTCCCAGGCAGTATATTCACGCTCTCCTTGTTGCTCCCTCGCAATGAGGCACTTAACAAAAGCATTAGCTCTGAACAGAACTCATTTGCTAGCAATTTGTACTAGCGAGGCCTCGGGAGGTACACCTCTGAGGCCCGGTTTGTTCCTTTTCTCTACCTTATTCCTTAGAGGCAAACATATGCTTCTCGCACCTTCCGATTCTTAACTATTTAATGTGGCATTGTCAGGGAGGTATGTATTCTGTCTTCCTGCGGGAGCGCAGGGAAAGCAGTGCAGAAGTCAGCTTCCTGCTTGCTTGCTGGCTTGCTTGCTTTTTTTAACTCCAGCATGTTTCCAGCCCTTGTGTCTGGCAAAAAATATGCTTGTAACCCAGTGCTGAAATCTCAGAAAACCGAATTTTTGCTAGCAGCAGTTCGGCTGAGGTTTCAGTAAGTTCCACATGCCTCCTTGCCCCTAGGCATGGTCAATGAAATCACAATAAGAATGCAAAATGTGTGTGTGTGTTTTAATCTGCAAAACAGATTATGTGAATTCAAGAAATTCGGCAAAATTGCATTTTATAGCTCACAGAATTCATTTTTGGGGGAGGCAGGCATTAAAACTGGATCATTTGGGGTTAGGAACGAGTTAATCTGTCCATTTTGGGTTTTCTCCGTTTCTCACTTTTCCAGTTCAGTTCAGTTCTCCACAATTCCATCGCAGTTTGCGATTTCTTTTTTTAAAATCCTCACAAAAACTCACCAGTATTTTAGTGCAAATTTCTCCTAATATACACATTTCTCTAAGTTATTTTCACTAATATATGCATTTTGGGGTACATAATTTGTTTAAACTGATTTATAAAACAGATTTTATATACGTATACAGTTTTAATTCTATCAATATTTGGTTGAATTTTAATCTGTAAGCTGCCTTTAGACTCGTCAGGGGAAAAGGTGGCATATGAATAAATTATTATTATTATTATTATTATTATTATTATTATTATTAGGCTGGAGAACTGCACCACAAAATTCAAAGCTGTGTGAATTTCAAAGGATGGTTGATTCGGTTCATGTACAGTTTCAGAAAATATTAATTAAGTAGGTTTGCCTTTAAATTTAAACTAAATCCAATTTCCCCCCAACCCCTAGCTTGAGCAAAGATTTGTTTTTTAAAGAGTTCTCTTCATATAGCACCCATTTAATTTACATGGACAAGTTGCTTGCTTTTGCCTGTTGAATTTCTGCCCAGTGCAATAGGCCAGGAAGCTCTCTCCATTCAGTAAAATGCAGACCACTTAATAGGTTGTTTCATTGGTAAAGCATTAGTTAGCTTATCTTAGTACCAGAACCTAAGACTGACAAATACATACAGTAATTCTGTAGTTCTGAAAAAGTGTGCTCTTCAGGAATCTGGCTGCGTATAAGTAGACAGATACGGAACAGTCCACCAAATCTGCTTCCTCTATGTCAGACAAGCAGATGGCCAAGAAAATGAATAAGCATCAAACTATCCCATTCATTGTGATAGGCGAGAGGAAAGAGTAGCTCATTTGTGTGTGTTTCTAATGCAGCTTCTTTGGCTGCGACTCCCAGACATGTGCCCACTTGATAGCAACCCAACATTTGGTGCTGTATAATATATGACAGAAGGCTGATCGGCGAAGAATTGAATTATGGTGCTGGAGGAGACTCTTGAGAGTCCCATGGACTGCAAGAAGATCAAACCTATCCATTCTGAAGGAAATCAGCCCTGAGTGCTCACTGGAAGGACAGATCGTGAAGCTGCGGCTCCAATACTTTGGCCACCTCACGAGAAGAGAAGACTCCCTGGAAAAGACCCTGAAGTTGGGAGAGACTGAGGGCACAAGGAGAAGGGGACGACAGAAGACAAGATGGTTGGACAGTGTTCTCAAATCTATCAGCATGAGTTTGACCAAGCTGCGGGAGGCAGTGGAAGACAGGAGTGCCTGGCATGCTCTGGTCCATGGGGTCACGAAGAGTCGGACACGACTAAACGACTAAACAACAACAAAATATATGACATCACTCTCTGAATCCCTTAAGTCAAAAGTATTTTAAACATTACAGAAAATATTAATACATTGTACTGTATTTATTTATTTTATTCATATTTATTTTGTATTTATTTATTTTAAATTCAAACTTTAAAACATTATAGGTTCCACTTCCCCTTTCTGCATAGTTATTGCTCTGATTTCTGCTTCTGCTTTTTGAGAAATAGTTATTGAAAATCAAAATTCAGCTTGGTTTATTTTTGACAATTTCATGGCATGTGCCTCTCTTGTAAGTGGCCAACGTTTGGTGTTAACAGACAGTCGTCAACCATGTAATTTCATCAGTCCATTGTTGGCAATAACTTTGGCGTATTCAATAGCCGATTTGTAAGGAGCTCGAGGGAGAGCCGGATTCTCGAAGTCCACATGGAAGAGTCCAAAGCGAGATCTGTATCCGCAAGTCCACTCAAAGTTGTCCAAAAGGGACCACACAAAGTAGCCTTTCAGTTGGACGCCATCAACGTAGATTGCTGATATGGGGAAAAAAGGGAAGAAACCATGTTTATAGATTTCATTCAAATCCACAGAACTCAAGGGACCCTGCATACACCCACAAATCCAGGTATTGACCAGACACCTCTGAAGCTTAGGGCTGGATCTATACAGCTATAAAAAACCCCGCTATGAAGCGCTATGAAAAGAAATGTTATAAAAGTTCACAATGGAAATTTGCATAACATATATGTAGGCCTGAACCATTTGCTAGTTTCCAAAACTTTACATATCCTGTTAACAGTATGAGTCAGGCCCCCAACCACTGCAGTTTTACGCACACAGAAACTATGCAAGTGTTATCTGGTAGAACATTATCCTGTTTCTTCCTACCACTGGTTTGCAACTGTTTGTCCAAACTGACTGTGTATGATGATTTTTTAAATAATAATAATAATAAATGACCTGATTTTCTATGTTCTTGGAAATATAATTGTGCATCTTGATAATTCCACACTAATAATAATAATAATAATTTTTATTTATACCCCGCTCTCCCCAGCCAAAGCTGGGCTCAGGGCGGCTAACAAGCAATAATAAAAACAAGTTGAATGAATACAACTTAAAAACAAAATTAAAATACAACATTAAAATATTGAAACATTAAAATATTAAAATGTAGCCTCATCGCAGGAGAAGAAAGGAAAAGAAAAAAGAAAGAGGGGGAGGGAATCAAATTGGCTCCAAGCCAAAGGCCAGGCTGGAGCCAGTGTTGAAATGGCCCTGGCTCTGGTTGAAGCTAATCTAACTTCCTTAGGGCCTGGACCACTAGGGTGTTGCTATTTATGGACCTTGAGGCTCTCTGTGGGGCATACCGGGAGAGGCGGTCCCGTAGGTACAAGGGTCCTAGGAATCGTTTAAGAAAGCATCGTCGCAACATGTTAAGATGGAGCAAGTCAATGTGTGGGAATCACTGTGTGTCCTGATACTCCTACAAAGGAAAGCCCCCCCCCCAAAAAAAAGTGATGGTTTTAAGCCTCCTCTGCTTTTGCAGCAAACTCAAAGGTGCAGAAATAAGCAGCAGAAATGTGTCTTTACTATTTGTCACCCATGCACACGCGAAATATTTAGTCAGAGAATTGCCTAGGTAGCGTCTAATATAGCATGTGAAGAACACAGCCCTCTGACATTATTAGACAATAAGCCATTGAGGACGCTACTGTATAATCTGTCTGCATACCATAGACAAAACAGAAGAGGAAACCTGGCCACGTGACTTGTCAGCTTGATTTATGAGGTACCTAAATCTTGGGGGAAACAATCTTTTGTGTATTAAACCTCTGCTCAAAACAGTGCTGCGTACAAAGATAACTGAGGACGACAGGCGTGGTTCTTGGTTCACTGAAGCTGGAACAAATGTGATAACGGACGCTGTTCACACACATCTACTGGTTTCTTTTTTTGGGGGGGAGACTTTAAACTATTATAAGAAGAGGTGCTAAGAAAGACACCTATAATGTAAAGGTGAGGCACAGAAAAATAATATCCACAGTGAACTTTTGATGTACTGCTTCCTTGGTGATAGGACGTTTGCTAAACATGGTGACTCCATGCCGATACTTTGATTAGAAAACACGTCAGGAGCTCATTATTTCCAAGCCGTGGGCAAGATTTCCCAACATCCTCAGTTAAATTGCGCACTGCTGCCATGCTGCACCAACTATTCAACTCATTTTCTCCCATTCTTTTTTTTTGGGGGGGGGGGTATAAGAGGAAGACTCTTAGCTAAGTTTTGCCCTGGAAACAGACTATTCTAATTTAAAAATACAGAGGTCTCTTATCTCTGGAGAATGGGGGCTAGTTCAAACTTCCCTCGGCTTGTAGAGCACAAAGCCAGAATAGTGTCGTGCTCCCCAAGTGATCTTCAGGCAGAGGAGATACATTCACACAGATGGCTTGTGGTACAGTGGTACCTCGGGATAAGAACTTAATTCATTCTGGAGGTCCATTCTTAACCTGAAACTGTTCTTAACCGGAAGCACCACTTTAGCTAATGGGACCTCCTGCTGCCACCGTGCCGCTGCTGCGCGATTTCTGTTCTCATCCTGAAGCAAAGTTCTTAACCCGAGGTACTATTTCTGGGTGCACACTCCTTTAGGGGATAGAAGACACACTCCTTCCTTCAATTTAGTGTGAACACCACAGACACCAAAGGGTGTTAAACTACTGTTAAATTGGATGCGCAGACAAGGTTTCTGAGGCTGGATTCCTAGGCTGAAGCTGCTCAAATAACCTTGTCACATTTCATTTCATTTTTTCTCTCCCTCATTGGCCCAAAATAATCTTCATGCATTTCCCAAACACATATGTTTCTTCCTTTCGGTATTTCATGCTTCGGGTTTTCTTTCTTTTTTTATGCCAAATGCTGAATTATTGCAATAGCACTTCCATATCCACACAGCACCTCAAAGAATATATGCAGTATGTTGTTGATGATGATGATGTTGAAGGAGGAGGAGGAGGAAAGAATTTCAAAGTGGCCTGATAACAAGTTTCTAGGATCATTCTCGAATGAAAGTTCATTTTTTGTGAGGAAAATTAGTCATATAATGGTGAGGAAATGGTAAATCACATGCATACATGCCATAGTTAGTGTGTGTGTTTGTGTGTGACTAAGAGGGGGCAGGGCAATGGTACTACGTAAAATTCAATCTGCACAACAAACTTGCACCTCTTTGATAAAGTTCGCGAAAACTAAGAAGCTGAGTGCAGACAGGGAAAAGTCACAGGACCATTAGGTCCAGTCACGGACGACTCTGGGGTTGCGGTGCTCATCTCGCTTTACTGGCCGAGGGAGCCGGCATACAGCTTCCGGGTCATGTGGCCAGCAGGACTAAGCTGCTTCTGGCGAACCAGAGCAGCTCACGGAAACACCGTTTACCTTCCTACCAGAGTGATACCTATTTATCTACTTGCACTTTGACATGCTTTCGAACTGCTAGGTTGGCAGGAGCAGGGACCGAGCAACGGGAGCTCACCCCATTGTGGGGATTCGAACCGCTGACCTTCTGATCAGCAAGTCCTAGGCTCTGTGGTTTAACCCACAGCGCCACCCGCGTCCCTTCTAGATGTGCATACAGAAGTCCTATTAGGTTCAATGCAAGTGTATACTGTACTGGATTCCAGCCTAAAACAGCTAAACTGAAAATATTTGAAAGGCCTGGGTAAATACAAAGTAATTTGCCTGGCAGCAAAAAAAAAGGTAGCATTGAAGGCATCACGTGAACTTCCTTGGGGAAAGTGTTCCACAAACAAGGAGCAACCGCTAAAAATGTCCTCCCTCTGGTCAGCCCCTGCCTCACCTCTGCTCAGAGAAGATAATCAGCAGATGGCCTCAGAATATGAGCAGGTCAGGTTGGGAGCAGATGTTCATTCAGATACTTGCAGCAGTACCTTGAAATGAGCTCAGAAGTAGAAAGGAAGCCAGCGAAACTCTTTCAACATCCGTGTGGCGGGTTCCCAACCACTAGTCCTATCTAAAATTCTGGCAGCTGCATTCTGTACTAACTGTGGTTTTCACGCTGTCTTTGAGGATAGCTCAATATACAGTGATTAAACCATGTTCTCCTCATGTATGTATGAAAAGCAGGTTGTATGGAAACTGCTGGTGCAAACCTAGCCCTAGATATATCATATATCTGAATTAGGAGGCAGGAACCCAAAAGCAACAACATGCGCTCCGGATAGGAGATAGTGTATCTACAAATGAGAACTGTCGCATATGAAGCAGACCTTATTCACAGTTCCTACGGTGCCCAAGTACTTTGGTGACAGCCACATTATTAATTAGCATAGATCTATTTACACCCATTATGCCATTAATCACTGTATCAGGAAGGTCGTCTAATTAATTAACCGCCATGGGTGGTCACAACAGCTGAAAGAACCATTTCAGGTATATGGCAGAGTACATCATTTGTCTTGTCTTCTACGGCACCCATCTCTTTCTTGCCGGTCTCCTCTGCATACTTTTCTTTCCTTGATCTCTGTGTTAGCTTTGATACCACAGGACACTCACTCCCCACAAGGTCTTTTCATTCTTGGAATGTTATGACATCAATTTACTGGGGCTTCACATCACACTGACAGCTCGTTCGGTTCTTTTATTGAAATATCTTCTTCTCTCCCACTGACCAGTGGCATTTTCTAAGGTTTGCCATTAATCCATTGCTTTCTGCTTATAATGCCACAAACTGTAGTCTCCAGGCTAGCTCATTAGACCATATATTTTCCATTTCTGCATATGTTTTACTTCTCAGTTCTGGCACCCTTTACCTCTTGTCTCTCTTCTGATGGACTGGAGTCTTGATAGACAACTCCATCAGTGGGTCACCACCCTACAGCTGGGAGCAGGTGGAGAGAGCAAAGACCTTGCCATTGGCCAGCAGAGACAAATTATATTTTATACTTCCTATATTAGCTGATGGGGCAGGAGGCTGTTCTGAAGAAGAACAGGATATATAACCAGTAGTACTTGTTGTTATCAGAGGAGGAAGAACTTATACATTTGGCTTGGCTATGGTTGCTAGAGGGACACGGGTGGCGCTGTGGGTTAAACCACAGAGCCAAGGACTTGCCGATCAGAAGGTCGGTGGTTTGAATCCCCATGATGCGGTGAGCTCCCGTTGCTTGGTCCCTGCTCCTGCCAACCTAGCAGTTCGAAAGCACGTCAAGGTGCAAATAGATAAATAGGTACTGCTCTGGCGGGAAGGTAAACGGCGTTTCCATGCGCTGCTCTGGTTTGCCAGAAATCATGCTGGCCACATGAGCTATACGTCGGCTCCCTCAGCCAATAAAGCGAGATGAGCGCCGCAACCCCAGAGTTGGCCACGACTGGACTTAATGGTCAGGGGTCCCTTTACCTTGACGTTATGGTTGCTAGGCATGCCCACTAGCTTAGATAACTTTTTAACAATTAAATTAATGGAAGTTAGATCTACCAATGGCTATTGGCCATAATAGAAAATGCTTTATTCATTTATATACCACCTTCCATGTACATGGTGCTTTACAAAAGAAGGAGAAGAGAGATTGCTGCTTCAAGAAGTTTACAGTCTAGAAGTCTACAGAGGAGACAACGGAAGAGAAATGGGGACAGGACTAAAGAGGAAAGGAATACGATCGCAATCATTGCAATTACGGTGCCTTCAACTTAGTTGCAGCAGGATACGTCAAGTAGACTTCTTCAGGGCAAATACACACTCCCAACCTACCGAAGTAGAATACCCTCAAAATAAAAAACACTGAAATAGCATCGAACAGTATCACAAAATTATCAAAAGCAAGAACAAGAGGAACACGGCATAAGCATAAAGCAGTAGAACCCTTAAAAAATATTAATATTGGAGGCATACAAATTAATCTAAGCTGAAGGCTCATCTAAACAAAATGCCCTTCACCAATCTTCTTTTGGAAGACTGGGGGAGAGGAAGATAAATTAGCCTCTCAAGATGTTTCAGGGTTTGGACACCATCACTGAGAATGCCATCTTCCACATAACGATAACTGCACCTCAGTGATCCACAGACTTGGTGGAGATCCTCCTTAGCTGATCTTAAGGGACAGACAAGATACAGTGGTGCCTCGCAAGCGATTCTCTTCGTCTAGCAGTTTTTTCGTCTTGCGAAGCAAGCCCATTGACGGCTTAGCGGATAAGCGCTATTAGCGGCTTAGCGGCTTTTAGCGGCTTAGCGGATAAGCAGATAAGCGGCTTAGCGGTTTAGAAAAAGGGGGGGAAGGGAAAAAAAGTTGGAAAAACTCGCAAGACATTTTCGTCTTGCGAAGCAAGCCCATAGGAAATTCGTTTTGCGAAGCACCTCCAAAACGGAAAACCCTTTCGTCTAGCGGGTTTTTCGTCTTGCGAGGCGTTCGTCTTGCGGGGCACCACTGTAACTAAATGCAGCCTACGTTTTTAGAGGCAACGTACGTCTGAATAGCAGTTGTTGGGGACAAATGAGAGGAAAGGACTGTGGCCTTCGTCCCCTCTGCTGAGCTTTCCGGAGCTTCTCTCTGTTCACGCTTGGAAACAAAATGAGGGACTAAGTGGATCTTTAAAGGTAAAGGGACCCCTGACCATTAGGTCCAGTCATGGCCGACTCTGGGGTTGCTGCGCTCATCTTGCTTTATTGGCCGAGGGAGCCGGCATACAGCTTCTGGGTCATGTGGCCAGCATGACTAAGTCACTTCTGGCAAACCAGAGCAGTGCACGGAAACACCGTTTACCTTCCCGCCGGAGCAGTAACTATTTATCTACTTGCACTCTGACGTGCTTTCAAACTGCTAGGTTGGCAGGAGCAGGGACCGAGCAACAGGAGCTCACCCCTTCACGGGATTCGAACTGCCGACCTTCTGATCGGCAAGTGCTAGGCTCTGCGGTTTAACCCACAGCGCCACCCGCGTCCCGCGGCACTTAAAATACTATTAAAACAAACTAACAACGTAGCACTCCGCAATATTCAACCTATGTCCCATATCTTTTACAATAAAACAACGCTCTGCTTATTTTCCTCCTCTTCCTATCATTGGCAGACTTTTCCTAATACAGTGGTACCTTGGTGCTGGAACGGCTTGGCTCTGGAACAAATCAGCTCCCAAACACCGCAAACCCTGAGGGAAGTATTCCAGTTTGTGAACGTTTCTTGGAAGCCTAACATCAGACACGGCTTCCGCTTGAGTGCAAGAAGCTCCTGCAGCCAATCAGAAGCTGCGCCTTGGTTTTTGAACAGTTTCGGGAGTCGAACGGACTCCCGGAATGGATTAAGTTCGAGAACCAAGGTACCACTTTAATTAAAAACTCATACAAGCAAATGAAATCTTGTTTCCTTCTTTTCTTTTGCACTTTTACAGTAACAACATGGAGGATCAATGTGGAATCCTGGTGGCCACTGGCCTAGTTTATACACTTGGAACCGCTCAGATGCTCCCTTGATGTGTGGCTTCTTCCATTTTGTGATAATAGCCGGGGGGGGGGAGGGAATCCTAAAGCAATCACACAAATCACAACAGCCCCACATACAGACCCCATGTGAAGACACTTGAGTCAGGCAATCTGCACCTCCCTGCGATTCCTACCATTTGTAAGCCATCCACAGGCAACAATATGAGCGTCGCTTGCAGACCATCTGAACTGGACCCATGACCATGTTGTTTGTCGCAGGGTTTGCTCTGCCATTTGGAGACTGCACCCTGGAACAAATTGTGAGCTGTCTGAAACTGCTGTAGGTTCAAAATGTCAAGACTGATTTACATTTTGAGTTTTCCGGTGGCTGGTAATCTCAGCTACAGTTGAAGACAGACAGACACTAAAACATATGAGTATCAATAAAGAGGATTAAGGGTAAATACTAGGGATTTCTTATGAGTGGCATTTTGCAAGCATTGTTCACGAACTGACACCTTTATAGTGCCCACTGTCGAGGAGGAAACAAACAGAAGATTTGTGAGCATGGAAACAGCAATTTCCAATGAAGAAGTCAGCATATTTAATAAGGAAACCGGGGAGGGGAAAAACATCAGTTGCAATTCAACACACATGTTTATTAGACTTCTCTTGCTTTCTTCTGCTCAGGGGTTTAACTAGCAATAAATTAAAGTGCTGCAGACATCCTTGCTTGCTGCTGCAGTTGTGGACATTTTGGGTTCACGTTTTTCCAAGGTTGATTGTCTTCTTTCAGTGGTGGAGAAGCAGGCATGTATTGCTTCCCCCAAAACCCA
Organism: Podarcis cretensis; assembly: GCF_951804945.1. NCBI lineage: Eukaryota > Metazoa > Chordata > Lepidosauria > Squamata > Lacertidae > Podarcis > Podarcis cretensis. Next base: position 70,496,981 of record NC_137178.1, on the reverse strand, counting down.
CATATCATTAACTGGGGACATGGAGACTTCACATGCGCTCAGATCACATGCTCTTTCTTCCCCGTGAGTGATGAGCTTGCATGTAGACAGCTACCTAAAGTGTTTTTTTCCCTAAGCAACCATGTGCTGTCTCAAGTGCACAACTGTGGAAACAAAATGTAGACTGAACCAACAGTCATAGCTGTTTCCATTGAATTTTTTTGTGTTACAAAACAACCATCATCTTCACTTTCAATTCATAAAGTCCTTTTCACAGTTCGTTTACATTTAGTGAAAAACACTTTTGTCATAGACATCTTACAGTTGCGGGAGAGAGGAGAGGATTGTTCTTTTGTTCTGTTGCTAATAATAATAATACTAATAATAAGTTATTATTTATTATTTATTATTATTATTTTTAACGTGTGATTTTACTGTATTTTTGGTTTTTATGGAAGCTGCCCAGAGTGGCTGGGAAGGCCCAGCCAGATGGGCAGGATATAAATAATAAATTATTATTATTATTATTATTATTATTATTATTATTATTATACCCCACCCATCTGGCTGGGCTTCCCCAGCCACTCTGGGTGGCTTCCAACAAAATATTAAAATACAGTAATGCATCAAACATTAAAAGCCTGGTGTTAGTGTAGTGGTTTGTGTCAGCATCATGTGGGTAGGTCCTTTATTTATATGCTTACTTACTTACTGATATTGTGAGAGATTGCAGGGTCCAGAGCTTGCTTGGGTGTGTTCATTTAATTGCAGTGCGGCTTGTTTGTACAGGTTGTTGTGTCAGGTTAGCCATATTGATCCTCCTTTGCTTGTCCCATTGCTAGTTTAAGTTCGTTGGTTAACTTTGAGAAACATCAGTCATAGAAAAGAGAGTCTGTCTAAACACCTGACTAAGGCTTTGCTAGGCCTTTGCACACTGAAGACATAAGCACGGCCTGTTTGTGTAAGGCATCTCTTGATATGGACTACAAAATATGGAAGCTTTGTATATGTAATGCAAGGGAGGATGTGATGAGTTTGCCAACTAAAACTATAGGCTTCCCCCCACCCCTGTCGTTTGCCATAGCTATGATAGTGACCCTATCCATACATTCTCCAAAATGTATGCTGCTCAAAGGACAGGCAGGACAACAGAATGATGCCTCCCCACACTATCTGAAGTTCTGCCTCACCTCTATTTAGAGGTGGAACGGTACGCAGCAATTCTTTGTGTCCTTCCCTCTCTTGTGACTCCAAGGAGCACAGATCATGCCTCTTTCAGTGTATGCATGTGGCAATCCATGCATCTTCCTGGAATGCAGATGTTGCATGGCTCATCAACATGGGCAAGTGAAGGGGCACACACTGCTCCTCCCCTACACGTTCAGTCTATTCACCTTGTGGAAGGTGTGAATACCACATGATCAAGGCTAACCACTCTTCCAGGATTCGAAACATTCATAACTTTCAGATGTGGCTGAGGCAGTCCTAGCCAACACAGTTAAAGCTACGTATCCACAATCAAGAGAATGGTGAGGTTGCTACATCAGAAATGTCTGGGAAATCAAGGCAGGGGCCGTCTGTTCTATGCCCCAAGGCACTCACAATGTTGAGAGTGTGGTGATGTCACTGCGCCATTGGCAAAGCTAATGAGCTGGGCATAACACAGCTGGAGAAATTGAGTCTGGGTCCATCTTGATTGGGATCGAGTTCTGTCTCATCATTGCTGACTACTAGGGCTGGGTGATATATCAATACAGTGTATCGTTCATATCATATCGGTTTCATTGTTTTTGACCTGGCAATATATCACGAATCATGATGTGTATTAGGGCTGAGTGATATATTGTCCAAAACCAGTTTCAAGTCCATATCATGATACTGGCTTCATAATTTTTGACCTGGTGATATACATTGGTACCTCTAGTTACAAACTTAATTCGTTCAGGAGGTCCATTCTTAACCTGAAACTGTTCTTAACTAGAGGTGTGCTTTCGCTAATGGGGTCTCTTGCTGCTGCTGCACCACTAGCACACGATTTCCATTCTCTCAAGGTAACTCTTCCAGGTTAGTGGAGTTTGTAACCTGAGGCGTTTATAACCTGAGGCATTTGTAACTTGAGGTACCACTGCATTGTGAATCATGATAGTGAGTGCGCTATGCAAAAACCACAATGTGGGGAAAACTGTGAAGTCAGCCAGTGCCTCTACATAACTGCATCCTTATTTCAGACATTGTGATATATCAGTATATTGTGATGTATATATCACGAAGTTGAACACCAGATATCACCTAGCCCTCCTATTCACCTCTACATACTTTCATCCTTATTTCAGACATTGTGATATATTGGTATATCACAATATTTAGCTGGTGATATATCATGATGTTCAAAAGCAGATACTGCCATCCCTACTGACTACAAAGATCTTGCTCCAGACCACATGGAGAAAACATATTCCCTGGTTAGCATCCCTTCTGTGGATGCCACTGTGTGAGGCAGTTTGTCATGCATATATCTCACATGAAAATTTGTCATTTGTCTAATTCCATTCTAGAGCAAATAAAAAGAGCTGTCAAACTGAAGGCACCAAAGCCACTCTTGCTGTCTACCAACAACCTCCAAGCCTATGCCTTTTAATTAAAAGAAATGCTCTCAGGCTTGGCATATTCTGCAAACTGCAGATCAATACTTATTCAGAAAACAAGACTCCTCGTATGCTGTGAATTGAAAATTATGAAATATGTCTTCTCTTTCAGAACTTTTGGGACTGAAGCGTTATTGTATACAGAATCTCTCTTGCTGCTAAGAGGGGAAAATAGACAAACTGCGTAAGACTAAAAAGATCGAGAATACAGGTAAATGATATCTATTGATTTAAATAGACGCTTGTTAATCAAGAGAATGAAACACATTCTCCTATAACGTTTTTCACTATAATGAAGCATAATAAGCTATAATAGCCAATTCCCAATGGATTCCATAGGAAGGCAGGAAACTGCCTTACACTGTGTTGGAACAGAGAGTGGCAGCAGATCATTTGCAGGAGTTCCTGGAGGAAATGGAATATCTGTATCTGCCTGGCTTCAGGTGGGGTTTGGGACTGAATCAGCTTCAGTCTCCCTGATGGAAGGCTTGTATTAAGAGTGGGACGGGGGGTGCACCTCCAGTTCTGCTTCTTGATCTGCTGGCAGCTTTTAATGCCATGGGCACAGCAGTCTTCTTGACTGGCTCTATGGGATGAGTATTGGAGGCACTGTTGGGTAGCAGCTTCATCCCTAACTACAGGAACATTTCCAGAGAGCAGGGGACGATGTATTCGGCCCTATTTCTATTTCTCTTTAACAGCTGTGTCAGGGGAGGCAGACCATGGTCTGGAACACTGTCTGTATTTAGATGTGGAATGGATGAGGACTAACAAACTGAACCCTGGGAAGATGGAGGCACTGTAGGTGAGTGGCTCCAGTGTCTAGGAGATTGGCCATCTGCCTGTCCTGGATTGCAGACCTTCCAATGTCCTTATTTTCCAGAGACAATCCCGGATTTACAAAAGCTGTCCTGGTTTCTGATTTGTTCCCGGAATGTCCCACTTTTCTTTAAAGGTAAAGGTAAAGGGACCCCTGACCATTTAGGTCCAGTCGTGACTGACTCTGGGGTTGCAGCGCTCATCTCGCTTTACTGGCCGAGGGAGCCAGCGTACAGCTTCCAGGTCATGTGGCCAGCATGACTAAGCGAACCAGAGCAGCACACGGAAATGCCATTTACCTTCCCGCCGGTGCGGTACCTATTTATCTACTTGCACTTTGACGTGCTTTTGAACTGCTAGGTTGGCAGGAGCAGGGACCGAGCAACGGGAGCTCACGTCACAGGGATTCGAACCGCCGACCTTCTGATCGGCAAGTCCTAGGCTCGGTGGTTTAACCCACAGCGCCACCTGCGCCGTCCACTTTTCTTTAGGACGTCCCTATTTTCATTGGAGAAATGTTGGAGGGTACGGAGTTATGTGACCCCCAAACCAAGGAGATAAGGAACTATACAACCTTTAGAAGACATATGAAGGCAGCCTTGGTATAGGGATTTTTAATGTTCAATGCAGGGCCGTCACAAGCATATCCGGTGCAGTGGTGCAAAGATCCCTCCGGCGCCCCCCCTTCCCAGAGTTGACCTTTTTTTTTAGGACTGGAGGAGGCGGACAGCAGCTGGGGGGTGGCTTCTCCGGCGGGGAAGAGGCGGAGGATGGACGCTTCGTGCTGCGTTGGCCATGGCCACCAAGCAAGCAGGCTTGTGCCGAGTGAGCGAGGGCACATGCGCCGCTCCCGCCAAGCATCAGCTCGGTTTTTCCCGCTTTTAGCCTTCTGGCACCCTGCAGAATTTGGTGCCTGCAAGCTAAGAGGGGAAAAACTGGGCCGATGCTCAGCAGGAGCAGCAGAAGCACTCTTGCTCACTAAGCGCACTTGTTCGGTGTTCACCGGATTCTTGCCTGGCGCCCTCTAGAACTTGGCGCCCCGGCAGGATAACAACAACTGAATAGGACCCTGAATAGGATGGGGTTACTTTTCATAAGGGATGCAGGTGGCACTGTGGGTTAAACCACAGAGCCTAGGACTTGCTGATCAGAAGGTCAGTGGTTCGAATCCCCGCGACAGGGTGAGCTCCCGTTGCTCGGTCCCTGCTCCTGCCAACCTAGCAGTTCGCCAGAAGCGGCTTAGTCATGCTGGCCACATGACGCAGAAGCTGTATGCTGGCTCCCTCGGCCAATAAAGCGAGATGAACGCTGCAACCCCAGAGTCGGTCACAACTGGACCTAATGGTTAGGGGTCCTTCACCTTTACCTTACTCTTCATAAAAAGGTCCTGATTCTCCCCACTACAGACCTTGCAACTTTCTAATAGAAAGGGCTCTAATTAAGCTGGGGAGGGTCTTACCAGGACTGCAGCACTGCAAGATTTGTGGCTCCCGGGCTGTGCATGGGATGTTAAAAGATCAACAAAAGAAAGGTTTCTATAACCTCTAAATTTCTCATTACAGGCATTCCCAGTGCATATAGCTGAAGACAAACACATGAGAAACGTAAGTAGGATTATCTTATTTGCAAAGCTGGAAAGAGGAAGGCATAAAACAGAATTCTCTGCCATTTGTCCTGAAGAGTTTAGAGGAGAAGCCTTTTTCCTTCCTGCTGAATTTTCAAATCAAGCCTGCTCTTCCAACTGATATACTAGTCACTGGGGATGACAAAGGAAAGTAGTGCTGTTGTGCTCAGGTCCTGCTCAAGGGCTTCCCATATGCATCTGGTTAGCCACTTATGAGTACAGGATTCCACACTAGATTGGCCTTAACGTTTGATTCCACACGTCTCTTTCCGTGTTCTTAAAAGTGCTGTCCTCCTCTCTTCAGAACATCAACGAGAAACCAATTTTTAGAACAGATGTATATATTCATCGCATCGGATTTGAATTCCCAACTGAGGAAATATTTGGCTCATACGAAACATTTTCATCCTCGGTAATCTAACGAAGTACAATGGAACTACGAGACAGATTTGTTCTTTGAACTCAGCTAGCACTGATCTTCTGCCGCTGCAAAAAAAATCTGGCGATTAACCAAATTCTGCAAGACTAGCAGTCTCTGTTCACTACCTAGTGTGGTAAATGACTTCCACACCCCAGGAGGGACAGATAGGGCATTTGGGGCCTGGGACTAAGGTTATTAGTGATATAGCAGCAGCAGCAGCCGCCACATCACAGCACTGTCTTTCTGAAAAGCACTTAGATTTGCAGATGCTCCAAAAATGCAGTGGCAAAAACAAACAGCCAACAACTGTGTATTATTCTATTCCTATATCTCTGCTATCTCCTGATAAAGAATTTCTTTTGAATTAGATCAAAGCCAGACTTTGCTGCATGCACAATTGTGATGTCATGCTAGGTTGTTTTTGGGGTGTGTGTTTTTTCTTTAGGGGAGCGGCATTAATAAACAACAATACATTTATAAATGCAGGACACATTAATAAAACTGAAGTTCTGGAAAAGCTTTTTGTTTAAATAAAAGACATTTTTCATATCATGTTAATCTTCCTTTTGTATTACAAGCTAGCAACAGGTGCACATCCAGAGCTTATTTAAGATCAATAGATTAGAGATGAAAGAATTAAAGTAGACTTTTCTCTGACTAAGAGAGAATATGAAATGGATACAGCAAAACACTGCCACCTCCAGTTACAGAGAATGCACCGTCTAAAGCCCATACAACATAGATACACTGCACACTCCTGAAAGATGAAGAATACATATAAAGCACAGTGAATTCTGGAGGCAAGCAAGGTGTCCAAGGGTAATTGAATGGCAGTGAGGTCCCAGGGAACTTCTTTGATCACAGGTTGATTATTTTCTCTGCTTCATGTAATTCTCACAACCAAAAAATTGTGGTTAATTCTAACTTAAGGTTGAGAATGTAAAGAGATCCCTTGGAAAACAGTGCGACTCATACCGCTGCACTGAAGCCAGGGAGGCAGGGTTCAAAATCCCTGCTCAGTCCTGAATATCACTGAATGGCCTTGGGCAGATCACTTTGGCTCCCAACCTGACCAACTTTACAGGGTTGTGGGGAGGATAAAATGGAAACGTCCTTATAGATCTGGGATCTTTAGAGAAAAGTGGGATACAAATGTGGCAAATGGATGCTGAGATGCTGAATTTTGCAAGGCTTCCCAGATAAGGTAAAGGTAAAGGACCCCTGGATGGTTAAGTTCAGTCAAAGGCAACTATGGGGTTGTGGCGCTCATCTCGCTTTTCAGGCTGAAGGAACTGGTGTTTGTCCACAGACAGCTTTCCTGGTCATGTGGCCAGCAAGACTAAACCACTTCTAGCGCAACAGGACACTGTGATGGAAACCAGAGCACACAGAAATGCCATTTATATTCCTGCTGCAGAGGTACCTATTTATCTACTTGCACTGGCGTGCTTTTGAACTGCTAGGTGGGCAGGAGCTGGGGCAGAGTAACGGGAACTCACTCAGTCACGGGGATTCAAACATTCAGCTTACTGATCGGCAAGCCCAAGAGGCTCAGTGGTTTAGACCACAGTGGCACCCGCGTCCCATATGCTTCTCAGGTAAGGTTGCCCAACTTGGCATCCGTGGGAATACTTTCAAATAGTATACTATATGCCAGGGGTCACCAACACATTGCCTGAGAGTGCAGGCCAGCTGGTGGAGGCCAGCTCTGGCACCCACAATGTCTCCTTCCTCTGCTGAAATTAGGATTGAGGGAAACATTCTTTCTAAGCCAACAGAATGGACTGTGGTGCATGTTAAGTGTCCACAACAGTTCCTCTGGTTTGCAAATATAATTATTATTATTATCATTTATTACTATTTATACCCCACCCATCTGGCTGAGCTTCCCCAGCCACTCTGGGCGGCTTCCAACAGACTATTAAAATACAATAGTCTATTAAACATTAAAAGCTTCCCTAAACAGGGCTGCCTTCAGATGTCTTCTAAAAGTCTGGTAGTTTTTTTCTCTTTGACATCTGGTGGGAGGGCGTTCCACAGGGCGGGTGCCACTATCGAGAAGGCCCTCTGCCTGGTTCCCTGTAACTTGGCTTCTCGCAGTGAGGGAAACCACAAGAAGGTCCTCAGCCCTGGACCTCAGTGTCCGGACAGAACAATGGAGGTGGAGACATTCCTTCAGGTATACTGGGCCGAGGCCGTTTAGGGCTTTAAAGGTCAGCACCAACACTTTGAATTGTGCTCGGAAATGCACTGGAAGCCAGGGTAGCACCTTTAGGACTGGTGTTTGTGGTCTCACCAGCCGCTCCCAGTCACCAGTCTAGCTGCCGCATTCTGGATTAGTTGTAGTTTCCGGGTCACCTTCAAAGGTAGCCCCACATAGAGCGCATTGCAGTAGTCCAAGCAAGAGATAACTAATATACTCACAGCCCTCCCCCCCCCCCAAGTTGGCAACCTCTTCTATATGCTAACTCCTAGAATGAACCTCAACATAAAATTAACTATTTTAAAACAATTGTCAGTGAATCAGTTTGATCTCTGGCACTCAGTTAAGCTACTCATGTCACTACTGGGTGTCTCTCAGATGAGAATGCTGCCTTGAGTGGGCCTGGGAAAACCTGAGAGAGAGAAGAGATCCCAGAAGACTTTAGGGGTGCCAAAAACATCAATCTTTTTTAAAAAGGTGATAGAATGGATTGTGGAAATTGTCACGGTATCTCTTTATTAGCTGCAGCTGGCAAAATTCTTGCCTGGATCTTAGCAAACCGTCTCCTAACTATATCCGAGGACATCCTTCCTGAATCCCAAAATGGTTTTCGACCTTCTAGGGGGACAATGGATATGATTTTCAGTGCTTGACAGCTTCAAGAAAAATGCAGAGAGCAAAATCAACCCCTGTATATGGTGTTTATTGACCTAACTAAGGCCTTCGACACTGTCAATCATAATGCCCTGTGGACTGTCCATATGTAAATCAGCTGCCCAGATAAGTATGTGAACATCCTTCATCTCCTTCACTATAACATGACGGCAACAATCATGGACAACAATGGCTCTTAAAGTGAACTATTCACAGTGGGATTGGGTGCTAAACAGGGATGTCCTATCTCCCCAATTCTCTTTATTATTTTCATCACCATGATCCTACACATTATCAAAAGGAAACTGCCCACCAAGGTAGCACTCATCTATCAAACAGATGGAAAGCTCTTTAATCTGAGTAGGCTGAAAGCACAGAGTAAGTTTCCGTAACTTCTGTCATTGAACTTCAGTATGCTGATGACAATGTAGTGTGTGCACACTCAGACCTCCAAACCATCCTAAATATCTTCTCAGAAGCTTACAGAAAACTTGGCCTATCACTCAATATCCAAAAAACGAAAGGGCTGCACCAACAAGCACAAAATAACCCCTCTGCAATGCCACAAATCCAACTCAATGGTGTAACGTTGGAAAATGTTGATCATTTTTCCTACCTGGGCAGTTATCTTTCCACAAGGGTCGACATCGATGCTGAAATCCAGCATCGCCTGAGCTCTGCCAGAGCAGCTTGCCCTCAATTGAAGCGCAGGGTATTTGAGGATCAGGACATTCACAGGGAAACCAAAATGCTTGTTTTCAAAGCCATTGTACTACCAACCATATTGTACGCAAGTGAAACATGGACCACTTATAAACACCATCTCCAACTCTTTGAAAGATTCCATCAACGGTCTCTCTCAAAAAATTGACACATTGCTTGGGAAGACAGGCAAACGGTCACCAGCATCAAAGCAATGATTCTTCAGCATCGACTTTATTCTACTGATCATGTTGTTCGGATGCCTGATGATCGTCTTCCAAAGCAACTACTCTATTCCCAACTCAAGAATGGGAAGCGAAATACTGGTGGACAGCAGAAAACGTAAAGGAGGAAAAATAAGCCCCCAAAAGCCCGAAGACTGAGCATGCTTAGTGACCTCTAACAGCCATGCAACATTGAGTGGCAGCTGGAGAAGAAAAAAGTCATCTCAAACTCTGAACACTACTGTTAGGGGTGAAAGGATATATTGTTTATGACCGTCTCAGAAGCTTGCCCTCAACACGACTTCTCCAACATTTCAGCTCCAGTTTTAAATTTCTCACTCATAATGTATTTTCCACTCAAAATAAAAAAAAAACAAAGCAAAAATGTGAAGGCTGTCATTAGCTCTTTGATGCTCACAGCTAATTTTATATTTTGCATATACAGGCTAACAACCAGGGATGCATAAATTGGGAGTCGACCATAAAATCACCATAAAAATGATCTTTAAACTCCTCACTTTTACAATATAAAATAGTGCAATGACAAAAAAAGTTTCTCCCAGCAGGGGATAATCAGAAGGAACCATATTTAATTGTAACATTGTTTTTGAGAAATTATATGAAGCAGTAAAGTCTCTTTTCATGCGCAGATACGAAAAATTAAATTACCCTTTGGGTTGAAAATCCACAGGCCTTTTTAATTTCTCTCTAAAAGATAAGTCCTTTGGAGAACTCACTGAAAACTCTGGGATTTCTTTGGTTACAAGTACCGACTCTAATCAGAATACAAACATGCCTGCTGTTCAGAATACATAGTTCTCTCCCAGAACCTTCACCAACCAGAACTCTGTACTATTTTAGGCCCAGGGACACATCACACAAGTTCCTTCACATTTTGCTGTAGGGGACAAATGTCTGCACTGCCAGCTCTCCCGCTCTCTAAAGAGTTTTATTTTTTAAGGCTTCAAATAGGTCAGTAGGTGAAGACTTTGAAAATGAGCAAGGAGTTGTTCCTTTTCTTTATACTGCTCTGTTCGACTAAAAATTCAATTAAATGCAACATTATTTATTTTTTTTAAAAAAATCACTTTATGGTTTAGTAGCCAGGATATTGCACTGTGTTGCAGGATGGTGTTAATGATAAGCCAAGACTATCAACAAGGCAAATAAAAGAACACCAACACACACAAACACTTCTGTCTTCTGTCCACACTCTTCTGCCCACCTGGCTTACTAACGGTAAAGCCAGAGTGTAGAGAAATGTTGATTGTGAACTAAACTGACTGGTGTTCCTGCAGAAATTGAATTGACTGGCAGGTAAATAAGTGTCTTTTAGCCTGTAACTGTAGTCTAGCATGTTAGTACAGTGGTACCTTGGTTCTCAAACTTAATCAGTTCCAGAAGTCCGTTCCAAAACCAAAGCGTTCCAAAACCAAGGCATGCTTTACCATAGAAAATAATGCAAAACGGATCAATCCATTCCAGACTTTTAAAAGCAACCCCTAAAACAGGAATTCAGCATGAATTTTACTATCCAACGAGACCATTGATCCATAAATTGAAAGCAATAAACAATGTACTGCAGTCACACAATCAATCAATCACTAGCTGAACTCAGTTCCACACAGTCACAAAAACAAAACAAAAAGAGCCGCAAAAACAAAAATGCAAAATAAATAGCAAAAACAGACAGACCTCAGCGTAACACTCAAAACGGAAGTGTGGCACTCAAATCGTCAGTGTGACACTCAAAACGGAAGCATGTTCGGCTTCCGAAAAAAGTTCACAAACCGAAACACTTCCGGGTTCGCAGCGTTCAGGTTCCAAGTTGTTCAAGTACCAAGGCATTTGAGAACCAAGGTATCACTGTACTAGCATTTAAAGCCCAGGTACCTAAAAGAGCATCTTCCCCAGTACCAACCATCTTGGACTCTACGACTGTCAGGTGAGGTCTTGTTGGTGGTGCTACCACTAGGGGCTGCCCAGTTGGCACTTACTTGTTACAGGGTCTTTTCAGTAGTGGCTCCCCAGTTGTCAAATGACCTCATAGTGAGGTGCACCCATCTCCACCCTTTGCCAAATGTCAGTGGGAATTTGGAAACATTTCTGTTTGGTGGTTGTTCCTGGCAAACCCATCCCTGGTGGATGTTTTTAACTGTAATTGCTTTTATAATGTTTTATCTGTTTGAGAATGTTTTTGCTTTGTTTTTGTTTTTCCTTTTAAATTGTGTATCTTGGAAGGGCAGGGTATAAACTCAGTAAACAAAATAAATAATCGTGTCAACAAGGAGAAGTCTGTGTTCAGGAAGGTTTCTGGTTTTATATTCAGAATCAAAAGAATAACCAAGTTTTAATTGGTCAGCTAGTACCTCATCTTATTGGCCACCATTATAGGTCAGTAAGAGCACAGAATCTCACCCAAATGGTTGTTGGTTATGTGGCGAGGCCTGCCTGGTGTAAATAAAAGCCCAGGGTCACTACTGGTTGGAGAGAGTCATGTAACAGAATGGCTAAGGACTTGGAAATAATCTTTAGGGAGATTTGGGGAAACCTGAAAGCAGCCAGGAGCAGCAACAGAGTTTATCATCCAAAGGGAAACTGAAGATCTACCCCATAAACTTTTGCTAAGAAGAAAGCAAGGCTCTGAGGCAGCCTTCAAGAAAGGGCTGTTACCAAGTAATGGCCGATCACTGTGGATGTGAAGAAACAGTTGTTGTTGGACCAGGCTGAAGACTGTGGGTGCAATCCTGAAAAGCCAGAAATGAAGACTGTACATAAAAGTCATTAGCATGTAAAGGTAAAGGTAAAGGGACCCCTGACCATTAGGTCCAGTCGTGGCCGACTCTGGGGTTGCGGCGCTCATCTTGCTTTATTGGCTGAGGGAGCCGGCGTACAGCTTCTGGGTCATGTGGCCAGCATGACTAAGCTGCTTCTGGAAAACCAGAGCAGCGCACGAAAACGCTGTTTACCTTCCCGCCAGAGTGGTACCTATTTATCTACTTGCACTTTGATGTGCTTTTGAACTGCTAGGTTGGCAGGAGCAGGGACCGAGCAACAGGAGCTCCCCCCTCACGGGGATTCGAACTGCCGACCTTCTGATCGGCAAGTCCTAGGCTCTGTGGTTTAACCCACAGCGCCACCCTCATCCTTATTGGCATGTAAGGAGTGTTAATTGGAGAAGGAAAGTCATTGGGGAACTGGTTAGGACATGGTTGGGGACTGAAACTGTAGCCTCACACAGCTATCGTCTAAAAAGGAACGGTAGGCTGATTGCTTATGCAGTACTGGTTAAAGCAGTGTTTCCCAAACTTGGGTCTCCAGCTGTTTTCGGACAACAACTGCCAACATCCCTAGCTAGCAGGATGAGTGGTCAGGTATGGTGGCCATTGCAGTTCAAAAACAGCTAGAGACTCAAGTTTGGGAAAGCCTGCACCGTAACTGAGTAAAGCTAAAATCCTTTAAACGAACATTACAGCATGTTAAGAATAAGCTTCAATAAATTGATAGATGCCTTGCTTCTAACTTTAAACCTAGTACTCTGGTCTGTTTTGTTCCACAGCATCCATACCTACTGAATGGTTAGTTGATACAGGAAAGGATGAAGGTTTTATTAAGCATGTTCTCACTAATAGAGAGCACGTGTTGTGGTGGGGTCTAGCAGGCCACCCCACGGTTGCTGGGCTGATCTGTTTGGATGGCCACAGGCTGTGATTGGGCTTCTAGGGAGATTTTGATGTTGCCAATTTGTGGGTTGGGCTCAAAGGTTTTAAATACTGGACATGCAGCTTTGAGATTCCTCTTTTGCTGCGTGCATTGGATCACACGCCCACCCTCCCTGAAATGGGGATTTTGTGCTTGACCTTGCTATGCCTGTCATGGGGTCGTCTGCTTCTGGGGCAGGGGCCTGGTAAGAATTTTGTCCATTTGGCTGATTGGCTGGGGCCATTTGGTTTTTGCCTACTGCGTAGCAAATCGTCACAACTTGTAAGGTTTGCGGTTAGGCATTGGTTAAAAAATTGGTTGGTGGAGGGGTAAGTGCCTACCCCTCCAATGTTGGTGTGGCAAGGGAATTCCATTAAAGGGATCCAGGAGTTTGCCATGCTTTCATCCAAGTTCCTGGCATTGGGCTTGGACCATGCAAGCCTCTGCGAGCATGCGGGGAGAGGTGAGGGTCTGGTGCCCAGCTTCATTTCTCCCTGATATTGTTTTCCCTGACTGGCTTCCGCTGGAATCCGGAAGTCAGTTCTGTCCCTGGGGCAAGGACAGATAGTTGCAACCAATGCCTAAGCAATCACTCACAGTTATGTATTTAAATAAAGTTGTGTCCAAAATTATGCCAAAAACCTTAAACAAAAAGTACGTGTGATGTGTGAGTTATTGGGGTGGCTTGGGGACCTCAACACGCAACATGGTGGCAATGGAGAGAAAGTGAGAGGGGGCATGCAATAGTGAAAAGGTTGTGGTTTTTTTAACAGCTCAGCAGAAAAAAAATTAATAAATACCAATCTTTACAGCATATTGGTAACTGATGGGGAAAACACATCTAGGCCATCAAGGCCAAGCAGTGGGTTCATAGGGTTCAGACCAGATTCTATTTGTGTTCTGTATCTTTTAAAACTTGTAATATATATTGGAGGTTTTTATTATAAGGGAGCCTATATATTTTTTTTTAAATCAGCATAATTCAAAACGGATTTTCTTTTTTCCCCTTTTTAAAAAAGAACACTAGGAGTCAGATCAAATTAATTTGGCCCACGAGCTACCACTTGACTACCTGTGCTCTGTATACCTGGCCAACACAATATATCTATGTGCAATAGCTGTGGCTTCACAACTGCATCATGTTTGCGAGCTCAAATCCTCCACCGTAACCCTGCAAAGTTATTTGCATTTAATATTAATAGGACTTCATAACACATAATGCATTGTGTGCATTTTATCCAGTCACTTCTAATGCTCTGTTCTATTGATCAATATTTTTGTTTCCATTTTACCCTGACATTGTAAAGGCAAATACACAGAAGTGCACCGCCAGTGCTTCATTTTGACATTGTAATATTCTTTCCGTACACTTGCATTTTCATTATCTGGAGACCATTGGAATGACAAGGCGTCCCCTTACAGGAACTGACAAAACTGCCTTAACTCAAAGCTGTAATGAAAAGGAATGACGGCAGGAGAAGGCTAGCAATTTATCAGCCAAAACAACCAATTCAGAACACAGATTTCTCCCCCAAAAAGTATGCTATTCACTTGCACTTCCATTCTCCCCATCCCTGCAGAAGAAAGTAATTAAAATTTCACTCATAGCCCAGACAAGCCCTGCTCAGGGAGAGCGGCTGGCTGTGCCATAGAGAGGTGCCATAGCTCAGTGGTAAATACATAAGAAAGAACAGCCTGGCTTGATCAGATCAAGGGCTCATCTAGTCTTGCTTCTGGGAGGGGGGGCAGTATCTGCAGGAGGCTTTGGGAAAATCCAGAGGTAGGATATGAAAAAAAAGCTCTTCCTCCCCTCCTGTTTCTATAGGAAGTAGCATCCAGGTCTACATGGTACCATTTTTCTAGAAAAAGAGGTGTTGGAACTCACCACTAACACCTCCCTTCTTCTCTTATCATGGCAACGGTGCCCACATGAGAGGTGCCAGAACTGAGTTTTGGTGAGTTCTGGCTAGGGGAAAAAAGCCCTGCCTCTGAACATGGAGGATAAACTTAATTGTTGTGCATAATTACTGTCAAAAAATCCTTCCCCCTTTTAAAGGAAGTAGTTCATTGAGACGTGTGGGATGCAGTTTTTCAATGTTAGCACTGAAAGAAATTAAATCTATCAGCTGATGGGCTCCTATAGATTACAAGGTAAATACTGTCAGGAGTTTGGCCTACACTTGAGTAGGACCCTGGCAGAGACATATGACCGACTGGCATGTTCTCTCCCTCTTGGTCTTCAAAAGCTTTCTTCTGCCTTAACATCACAGTGACCGATGCCAACAGACATCGGCACACTTAGGGATCCACAGAGTTGTCACAGCTCATGCGTGACAGACCTCAGCAACTCAGCATTTTGGCTAATCTACTTTATTTACATATAAACACACACGGGGCACTGCAACATAGCTCCCTCTCTCTCTAGCATCAGACAGTAAAGAGGAAAAAGAACAAAGGACAATAGTCCCACTTCACGGAACACAGTAACACAAACATCCTGTCTCTGTCACTTCCCACTCTGTGGAGTCAAAACATATACCGTCATGTAAATGACAAAAATCCCATGACTGCAATCATGGAGCAGGAATTCTAACAGATACAACCAACCTGATAGCACAGATTAGATTGTTCCTCTGAATTTGCCTCTACTATTTTCATTGAAGTCTTCAAATAACTACGATGGCACCTTGCCAGGGGTGAGTTGTCATTCAGAGCCTAGAGCTGCCCATTAGAAAGCTTTTCGGCAGTCGTGGACTGCTGTGCCAGCTGAGGCATGTTCCTGGGCTGGAAGGTAAGTTTTGTTAGGGGGGAAAATGACAAAAACAGATATTGAAACCTTGGAATGTACCTCTTACGGACTTGAGTCATGAAGAGGAGGAGGCATGTCATCTGTTCCCCTCTTAAATTGATTCTTCACCATTGGAGGGGAGGAAAATCAATGGCTCTGTCTTTATGCAGCTTGATTTTGATATTATCCCCACAGAAACCAATGCTGAGCATCTTAACTTCTAGACAGTAACAGAAAATCCTACAGTTGTTGAAACTTTTACACATCGAAAGCTAAACAAGAGGCTTTTGTTCCAGGGACAGTATTTCAGATTTCAATGAGCTGGGAGACCAGCCAAGTCTAAAGGGGCTACTAGTGGATGCTCAAGATTAATTTACAACGAAGAAGAAGAAGAAGAAGAAGAAGAAGAAGAAGAAGAAGAAGAAGAAGAAGAATTAAAAATACATTAAAAAAGATTAAAAATACATTAAAACATCAGTCATTAAAAACTTCTCTAAACAGGACTGTCTTCAGATGTCTTCTAAACATCAGATAGTTGTTTATTTCCTTAACATCTGATGGGAGGGTGTTCCACAGGGCGGGCGCCACTACCGAGAAGGCCCTCTGCCTGGTTCCTCATAACTTGGCTTCCCTCAGGAAGGGAACCACATAAGGCCCTCGGCGCAGGATCTCAGAAGAAGGAGGAGGAGGATTGCTATTTATGAACATTTGGCCATGGAGATTTTGAATAATGATAATAGTCATATCAGCACATATCAATGAGTTACAGTTGTGAGAGTTGTCCTTTTAAGGCAAAGGGATCTATGCATTTGGGATACATATCGAGCACACAGGTCTATACAGTGGTACCTCTGGTTGCGAACGGGATCCATTCCAGAGGCCCGTTCGCAACATGAAAAGAGCACAACCCGCAGCGGCGCACCTGCGCATGTGCGGGTTGCGATTTGACGCTTCTGCACATGTGCATGATGTCATTTTGCACTTCTGCGCATGCGCGAGCGGCGAAACCCGGAAGTAACCCTTTCTGGTACTTCCAGGTCGCCGCGGAATGAAACCTGAAAGAACATAACATGAAGCAAACATAACATGAGGTATGGCCGTACTTGTCTATTACAATTGTCACAAGACCAAACTAGATGATGTGTTCATTGTGGGAATGCAATTAATACACACTTTTTAATATATAAATAGTAGCTGTGGGAGAGCCTGAGAAGCATCAGGATCACGACAGGGGTGAGAAGGGCGATTTTAACCTTTTCTCTTTTGTGCCCCTCCCCACAAATTGCACTACATTCATCAGCATGGAAGCCTCAGTTGGAGCCAGGAGTAAGCAGAGGGAGACTTGGGGCAACTTTTCACATTATAATTTCAATCCAAAGAACTACTAGTTCTGCTAATGCCATAGGGATTTACCAGCCCCTCAAGAACTGCCTCTCCCAACTTGTTCGAAGTCCCCCCCCCCATCTAAATTTATATTTTGAATGTACACTTAAATTTTAAACCCTACCTAGAATGAATACAGTAATTTGCATATGGTTACACTTTCATAGTTTCTCCACTCGTAAACTGCAGTTTTCTTCTGAGCATAAACGCGGTGGGTCTTGTGCTGAAACAGCTCTCATATTTCAAAGAAAACATAATATCCCATAAGGCCTCTCTATTTTGCAATTCCTCAGTTTTGTTGTTAATCAAGGATCCAGGAAGACCTGCCTCTCCACTCCATGAACCATCAACCCACCCAATGTAGTTTGGAAGGATGTAGACAGCCATCTTCAAATATCTCAAGGGCTGTCACATGGAAGAGGGAACAAGCTTGTTTTCTCCTGCTCTCGGGGGTAGGACTCAAACCAATAATAATAATAATAATTTATTGTTTATACCCCACACATCTGGCTGAGTTTCCCCAGCCACTCTGGGCGGCTCCCAATCAAGTGCTAAAAACAGTACAGCGTCAAATATTAAAAACTTCCCTGAACAGGGCTGCATTCAGATGTCTTTTAAAGATAGGATAGCTGCTTATTTCCTTCACATCTGAAGGGAGGGTGTTCCACAGGGAGGGTGTACCACTACCGAGAAGGCCCTCTGTCTGGTTCCCTGTAACCTCACTTCTCACAATGAGGGAACCACCAGAAGGCCCTTGGCGCTGGATCTCAGTGTCCGGGCTGAACGATGGGGGTGGAGACGTTCCTTCAGGTATACAAGACCAAGGCCGTTTAGGGCTTTAAAGGTCAGCACCAACACTTTGAATTGTGCTCGGAAATGTACTGGGAGCCAATGCAGATCTCTCAGAACCGGTGTTATGTGGTCCCGGCGGCCACTCCCAGCCACCAGTCTAGCTGCCGCATTCTGGATTAATTGCAGCTTCCGGGTCACCTTCAAAGGTAGCCCCACGTAAAGCGCATTGCAGTAGTCCAAGCAGGAGATAACTAGAGCATACACCACTGGCGAGACAGTTCGTGGGCAGGTAGGGTCTTAGCCTGCATACCAGGTGGAGCTGGTAGACAGCTGCCCTGGACACAGAATTAACCTGCGCCTCCATGGACAGCTGTGAGTCCAAAATGACTCCTAGGCTGCGCACCTGGTCCTTCAGGGGCACAGTTACCCCATTCAGGACCAGGGAATCCCCCACACCCACCCACCCCCTGCCCCCAAAAAACAGTACTTCTGTCTTGTCAGGATTCAAATTCAATCTGTTAGCCACCATCCATCCTCCAACCACCTCCAGGTTTGAGAAAACATCAAACATCAAAAACTTCCCTAAACAGGGCTGCCTTCAGATGTCTTGTAAAAGTCAGATAGTTGTTTATTTCCTTGATATCTGATGGAGGGGTGTTCCACAGGGCAGGTGCCACTGCCAAGAAGGCCCTCTGCCTGGTTCTCTGTAACCTCACTTCTCGCAGTGAGGAAACTGCCAGAAGACCCTCAGAGCTAGACCTCAGTGTCCTGGCTGATCAATGAGGGTGGAGACGCTCCTTCAGGCATACTGGCCAAGGCCGTTTAGGGCAGGCATAGGCAAACTCGGCCCTCCATATGTTTTCAGACTATAACTCCCATCACCCCTAGCTAAAGGACTCCCATCACCTAAAGGACCAGTGATCAGGGATGATGGGAGTTGTAGTCCCAAAACATCTGAAGGGCCAAGTTTGCCTATGCCTGGTTTAGGGCTTTAAAGGTCAGCACCAACACTTTGAATTGTGCTTGGAATTGTACTGGTTTCAGTTACAAGAAAGGAGATTTCAACTAAACATAAATTTCCGATAGTATGAGCTGTTTGGCTGTGGAAGAGTCTCCCTTGGGAGGTTGTAGACTCTCATTTCTTGGAGATTTTTAAGCAGAGGTTGGATGGCCATTTCTCATGGATGCTTGAGTTGAGATTCCTGCACTGCAGGGGGTTAGACTGGATGATCCTTGGGGTCCCTTCTAACTCTACAATTCTATGATTCTATGACCAAGTATTATTTGTTTCTTTGATAAGCTCAAGACCAGCATATGGTTCCGACCCATGCATGGTGACATTCTTATTAATTATCTTTTTATCCAGCTCAAGAACATGGTACCCCATTTTATCCTCACAGCAAGCCTTTGAGGTAAGTTAGGGTGAAGAGATAGTAACCAGCCCATATTTTTCCCCGGAACCAGAAAATATGGTTCTAGAACTGGAATATTAATAGATAATGTGTAAAATGTGCAAGGGTAAGCAAGGAAATGGGATGCAGGTGGCGCTGTGGGTTAAAGCCTCAGCGCCTAGGACTTGCCGATCGAAAGGTCAGCGGTTCGAATCCCTGCGGCGGGGTGCGCTCCCGCTGCTCAGTCCCAGCGCCTGCCAACCTAGCAGTTCGAAAGCACCTCTGGGTGCAAGTAGATAAATAGGGACCGCTTACCAGCGGGAAGGTAAAC
Source organism: Podarcis cretensis (assembly GCF_951804945.1). Classification (NCBI taxonomy): domain Eukaryota; kingdom Metazoa; phylum Chordata; class Lepidosauria; order Squamata; family Lacertidae; genus Podarcis; species Podarcis cretensis. Next base: position 70,477,323 of record NC_137178.1, on the reverse strand, counting down.
GGCGTTTCCGTGTGCGACTCTGGCTCGCCAGAGCAGCGATGTCACGCTGGCCACGTGACCCGGAAGTGTCTCCGGACAGTGCTGGCCCCTGGCCTCTTAAGTGAGATGGGCGCACAACCCCCGAGTCTGTCAAGACTGGCCCGTACGGGCAGGGGTACCTTTACCTTTACCTTTAAGCAAGGAAATAATAAAAGAATCAATTGAATAATTGTTAAACTACAACAACACAACAAGATGGAAGAAGTTAAAAAAAATGGAGATCACACATGGGTGAAGGGTGAGTGGGGGATATAGGGGAATTTATAAAATTTTCTAATACAATATTTCTAATTGCATTGCATTTATATATAGCAAAGGGAAGTCTCTAGCAATTAGGTATATTTTAATCTAGTCAACTATGTAATAGGCTTACGTTACAAAATGAATATGGATTTTGAATTTGATGTTTGTAATTCTTTTTCGGTTTTGGAATAAAGTTTTTTTTAAAAAAGAAGAGAGAGATAGTAACTAGCCCAAGGCCACCCAGTTAACTTCATGGTTGAAGTGGAGATTCCCCAGTCCTTGTTTAAACACCATGTCAACCAATTCTTGTGTTTCTTCTTTGGACCTCTTTGTGAATGGAAGAGACACAGCTCTCAGGTGGGGCAGAATCAGCAGAAACTTCAATTCTTTGAATGACAGACATTGGGCGCATTTCCCCACTTATCCATGACAAGCCAGCACAGATCACTTTATAAAATCCTGTTGCAAGAACTGGAGTTGAAATGAAATCATCCATAGCGTTTTTTCAAAGTGGGTAGATTTGACATGGTGTGAATATTTGGACACTGTACAATCAACGGGGTATATGTGGAGAGTGTATTAACTTATGGTCTGTGTGTGTGAATCATAGAATCATAGAATCATAGAGTTGGAAGAGACCACAAGGGCCATCGAGTCCAACCCCCTGCCAAGCAGGAAACACCATCAGAGCACTCCTGACATATGGTTGTCAAGCCTCTGCTTAAAGACCTCCAAAGAAGGAGACTCCACCACACTCCTTGGCAGCAAATTCCACTGTCGAACAGCTCTGTGGTGTGGGAGCTGCACGGTCAGGGAAAAAGCAATGCTGCCCAGGGTTGTAAAGACTGCAGAGAGAATAATTGACTGCACTCTTCCCACCTTGGGTCAAATTTATGCTTCCGAGTGCCATAAGAAAGCTGCAGAGATAGCGCAGGATAGTGCGCACCCCAGAAATGATCTCTTTCAGCTTCTGCCTTCTGGAAGAAGGTACAGGGTTATAAAGACTCGGACTAGCTGCCTGAGAAACAGTTTCTACCAAAATGCAATTTTGGTTTTAAACACATTATAAGGAGTCTGTATGGGAGTATATTGTATTTAAAAATGCTGTGTCAGAGTTTTTAGGGGGCTAACCAGGTTGGGACAGCAGGACTGTTGGTTTTTGAATGTCATATGTAGATTTTTCAATTTCGTTGTTCTGTATGGGACAATGACAATAAAGATTATCGTATTGTATCGTATATTTTTGGACACATGCATCCCAAACTATCTTTTTTATATTTAAAAAACAAGCTATTTTCAGATGAACAAAACAAAATAGACAAACCCGAGCACTGTGCAGACTTTTTGAAAACGCAGCACAATTATTTTGTAACAGAATTGTCAACCAACCGGTATTTTACTTGTCTGACCAGTAAAACTATATTGTGTTAGGTAAGCATTTCTGGGATCTAAGAGCCAATGGACTCCAAATTTTGCCCTGGTTTTACTCCCGAACTTCCAAATTCTTTCAGATTCTGCCCCAACCCAATAGGACTTTTCCTGTCCTGGCTTTCACTCCTCGATCTTCCTAAGATGACAATATTTCTGAAATTAATCGTTCTCAGCTCTATTTTCCTCTGTCAGGTCATATATCAATTAGCATAGCCTACAATTTTAGCATTATGAACACCAGATTGGGGGGGAAAGTAATTTCCGTTAAATTTTCTCATTTCATTCCACTCTAAGATGGCACAGAAGGACTAAAGCTACTTTCTTTCCTATCTGCTAAACATTTTCTCCTCTAATCACAATGCTTTTGTCTGACGTACATTAGCCTCTAGAATCACTAGTCATTGCTAAATGCAAATAGGCACACAGGAAAATTATATTAAGTTTGCACAATTGATCTTTCATCATCCTTAAATTGTACCTTTTAAAATCTCCAATAAAGTCAGCCTGAAATACTCCCAGCGTTGAGTGTCATCGAGTGCAGCAGGGTCACTTTGGGAAAACCCATTCTCGGTGATGTAAATTATAGGGTGATTATATGTATCCTAGAACAAGGGAGCAGAAGTTTTATTCAGAACAGATGTTAAGAAAAGCCCATAAAATCAGGTGCATTACCCTCTATCTACTTTAAGCTACAACCCAAAACTAGTTTTCATCAAATTGCACTGACCCTATTAACTTAATTTTCCACAAGCTGACCTTTTATGACTAACAATGGAAAAGCAAAACTGTGCAAATACCCATGAAGACAGAGAAATTACTTATTTTAATGAGAATACTAAAATATCTTTTTCTGCATTAGCATCTGCTATATTGTCACTGCTTTTTAACCCCTCAGTCCTGGCAAGCGATAGCAAATCCCACTGGCATAAATGATCGGAAGGCGCCGCACACCCCATCTACCTACTGAATCAAAAAGGCTGTTCCTGTGATGCAGCAATTCAAAGCGAGAACAGTCCATATCCTTGCATATTGCATGGTGCACGCGCACATAAACAGAACTTGAATAAATTGTATGTGAGATGTAATCCACTGGGAGCAGTCAAATACAACATTCCTTGTCTTGCTACAGTGGTCATGCAGGGGGTGTTGGTCCAGCCAGTCGAACTTCCCTGTTACACCTGGCTGGAGCAACCTTCCTTTTTGCATGTGACTAGTAGGTGGTAGAGACATCACCTTGGCAACAAAGGTCCGTATAGTAAAAGCTATGGTTTTCCCAGTAGTGATGTATGGAAGTGAAAGCTGGACCATAAAGAAGGCTGATCGCCGAAGAATGGATGCTTTTGAATTATGGTGCTGGAGGAGACTCTTGAGAGTCCCATGGACTGCAAGAAGATCAAACCAATCCATTCTGAAGGAAATCAGCCCTGAGTGCTCACTGGAAGGACAGATCCTGAAGCTGAGGCTCCAAGACTTTGGCCACCTCATGAGAAGAGAAGACTCCCTGGAAAAGACCCTGATGTTGGGAAAGATGGAGGGCACAAGGAGAAGGGGACGACAGAGGACGAGATGGTTGGATTGTGTTCTCGAAGCTACCAGCATGAGTTATGGGGTAAACCTGTTTGTATATGTTTGCAACTTTAAGCTTAAAGCCTGCCTTCAGGGATCACACTGTGTTCTGTCATGAGTAAAACTACCTTTTGTTACTTATGAATAAGACTGTTGTGGCTTTATTCTTTTAGGAGGGATCAAAGGGGTCTTTACAAGGAATAAGAGAACATATTTCAATCTGGGCAAGCTCAGGTTAATACCAAAATATGGCTAATACATGGACCAGTTCTAAGGAATGAGATATTAAAAGTTTTTGTTGTCCACTTTGCATTGTCTATCTCTGGTCCAGAAGCATTCTGAGCACCTCGACAGTATCGAATGCTTTCTGAGAGGGTGCAGCATCAGAAGTGTGGGTGCTGTAGAAGTGTTCATTGTGGTTTGCCCAGGTGTACAACCTCTGATCAAAAACCGAGCTTAAAAAGAAGTTTGTATTCTTTCACAGCGGAAGCTAGCTGTGTTATAACACTAACTAGCTGGAACCCTCTGCAACACAAGCCCAGCTACTACAGTAATTTTTCCATTATTTTTTAACTTGATCATGGGTTGTTGTTGTTTTGTTTTGTTTTATGGCGAATATACATTTAAATGAAAAAAAGGTTTAAAAAATAGTGCTTAATAATAAATAAATACATTTAAAATTTGTATAGTACTTTCAAGTGTTCACAGTGTGCTCATTCTCTGGCTTGAATCCTTACAACAAAGCAGTGACAGCAGTGACAGCAGTCACGAAATTCTTGGGAGAAAAGCAATGACAAACCTATACGGCATCTTAAAAAACAGAGACATCACCTTGCCAACAAAGATCTGTATAGTTAAAGCTATGGTTTTCCCAGTGGTGATGTATGGAAGTGAGAGCTGGACCATAAAGAAGGCTGATCGCTGAAGAATTGATGTTTTTGAATTATGGTGCTGGAGGAGACTCTTGAGAGTCCCATGGGCTGCAAGAAGATCAAACCTATCCATTCTGAAGGAAATCAGGCCTGAGTGCTCACTGGAAGGACAGATCCTGAAGCTGAGGCTCCAATACTTTGGCCACCTCATGAGAAGACTCCCTGGGAAAGACCCTGATGTTGGGAAAGATGGAGGGCACAAGGAGAAGGGGACGACAGAGGATGAGATGGTTGGACAGTGTTCTCGAAGCTACTAACATCAGTTTGACCAAACAGCGGGAGGCAGTGGAAGACAGGAATGCCTGGCGTGCTCTGGTCCAGGGGGTCACGAAGAGTCGGACACAACTAAACGACTAAACAACAACAACAACAAGGTATCCTTGTTTTCAGGTTGAGAGAAAGTGCTGTGAGTTCATGCCAGAGATGAGCGCTGAGCTGAAGACTTGTCCAGATTTGTAACTCAGTCTCTTAACCCCTTTGCTGCATCAGCTCAGAATTCCTAAAGAATGATTGCAAGGCAAGTGAATCAGTGTTGCAAGTTCTGGTGAGCGTGTTGTCAAATGCATTGCAAAAGCAGGGGTAAATACGCTCATCTCTTGGGGGCGGGGAGGCGGCAGAAATGGCACGCCAAAGGCAGTTTTTAACGTTGTCTGTATGCAACCCAAGGAACTAATAGAATGTCAAGGTATAGATTTCTGCTATCTCTAAGTGGAAAGCAAACAGAAGAACTACCTCAAAGATTTAGATGCCTCTGGGTGGGAATAAGGGATTTTGAATAAAGTGCTTCCACTGTCTTAGGAGATGAACACTGTCTTGTGGAAATAGTCACTGAAAGAGGTGTCCTAGAATGCTGTCCAATATTGCCTTCTGATGACAAAATGAAACTCTGCACACAGAAAGGATTCCAGAATATGAAGTCAGTTTCGAATGGGGGCGGGGCCCCAAGTCTGATCCCATCTTCTCTGAACTATATTTAAGGCAGGCTGCTGCGACTAGAATTTTTAGTGGGGTTGCCTTTATTATGCATTCCTGTTTCAGCCTCCTGGTTTTGATTTAGCTCTGCACTTGTTTTGTATTAAGTCCCAATTATTTCATTATGATATAGAACTTATCCTATTGACTCGCAGATTTCATCTTAATGGAATTTATTGATGTGCTATGTAATGAATTGTTTCCAAATGTTATTTTGATCATCTTAATGTTTATTATGAACTGCTTTGCACACCATTAAAACTTAAAGCGGGAGGCAGGCAACAGCCAGACGGAACCTGAATATTGTCAAGATTAATAACTGTGGTGCGTGATTACAAGGTTGATTTGGGGGTTGTATTAACTTTTGCAGATAATGTCCACATGGTCCTTAATGGTTGATCTTTGAAAGCTGGGGTTTGGCGATTTGAGCCAGGTTGCCAGGTATTTCTGACTGCCAGTTCTCTTTCTTTGCCCTAAATTAGGTTGCTTGTGTTGAGATTCCTCCTCCGTGTTTGCAGTCATGAGATTGTTGACTATCACAAGACAGTGTATGTTTTCATTCCACAGTATGGGAAGTGACGGAGACAGGATGTTTTGTACTACTGTGTGCCAGAATGTAGGACTATTGTCGTTTGTTCCTTTCTCTTTGCTGTCTGATGAGGAAGAGGAAGGAGCTAAGTCAGAATGCTCCGAGGGTATTATATGTAAATATAGTAGATTAGCCAAAATGCTGTGCTACTGAGTTCTGTTACGCAAACTGTGAATACTCTGCAGGATCCTAAGTGTGCTGATGCTTCTTGGTATCAGTTGCTTTGATGTTCGGTTGGAGAAAGCTTTTGAAGCTCCCAACCGACCAGGAGGGAGAGAACATGCCAGTTGGGCATGTGTCTCTACCAGGGTCCTACACGAGAGTAGGACAATCCTAACAGCTTGGAGGTCAAGGAAGAGTGGACTTTTGCATGAAAAAGGACTTGTGAGTTTGGTTCTGGTATGGGCCACAAATTCTTGGGGAAAGCATATGCTCAGAAGCACCCTATTCCACCACGCTGAGTCACTGTTGCATCTAACTCTGGTTGGTGGACCTCAGAACTTATGACTGCTTAAACTCTGAAGTCTGCCCACACTCATATAGGGTTGTGTTTGGAAGTATCATCTCATCATATCATATCATATCATATCATATCATATCATATCATATGCCTATAAATGCAAGATCAGTGATAGCCAATGTGACGTTCTTCAGATATTGTGGAGTAAAACTTACATCATGCCTGGCCATTGGACATGCTAGCTGGGAATGATGGGAGTTGTAGTCCGAAGCATTATGGGGAAACTGGCCCTGACTCAAGTTACTTCGTGGGAGGGCATGAAGAGGATGAAAACCTACGCATCTTTATCACAGAGTGAGTGGTATCCAACTACGTTATACTTGGAGTAGGCCTACTGAATTAATGGACCATAGTTATACCCATCAATTTCAATGGATCAGCTCCAAAGAGGACCAATGTTGGATATGACCCTGTACCCTGACAGATGCAATGCTAGCCCTTCCCTGATGCCAGATGGAAAGCAGTCCTCATAATGTGGGTCTCTCTGCCATGGGAGCATATTCACCCAGTGCTTTTCCAGCTGCACTGGCTCCCGGTAGAGTACAGGGTCAGATTTAAGGTGCTGCTTTTGACCTTTAAAGCCCTTCACGGCCTAGGACCCTCGTACCTACGGGACCGCCTCTCCCGGTATGCCCCACGGAGAGCCTCAAGGTCCATAAATAGCAACACCCTAGTGGTCCCAGGCCCTAAGGAAGTTAGATTGGCTTCAACCAGAGCCAGGGCCTTTTCAACACTGGCTCCGATCTGGTGGAACGTTCTGCCTCATGAGACCAGGGCCCTGCAGGATCTGATTTCTTTCCGCAGGGCCTGTAAGACAGAGTTGTTCCGCCAGGCCTTTGGCTTGGAGCCAATTTGATTCCCTCCCCCTCCCCTCTTTCTTTTTTCTTTTTCCTCCTGTGATGAGGCTACATTTTAATATTTTAATGTTTCAATATGTTAATGTTGTATTTTAATCTTGTTTTTAAGTTGTATTCATTCAACTTGTTTTTATTATTGCTTGTTAGCCGCCCTGAGCCCGGCCTTGGCTGGAGAGGGCGGCTTATAAATAAAAATTATTATTATTATTATTATTATTATTATTATTATTATTACACAATGCACTGACAGCAACACAGGGTTGTTACCTGGATTTGCAGTGAAACAAAAAGTGTGCTTTTGTTCCAATCTCTACACTAAAACCCCTTTGAGCATGAGACATCCATCACAGTTGGTTCTTCAAGGAAATGGATAAACAGATAAGGGTGGAGGCAGGGGGAATCCCATACCTTGATGTATTTCAACAGGCGGCGTAAACCCCATGGAACAACAGCCAGCCAAGAACTGCCGGTTGCTACAGGCCAGGATGGCTCTGTTACTTGCTCCGCTTCCTTGTCCGCAGACATACTTGGTGGGCTATGTGTATTCTCTCGGTGCTTAATTTTGCGGGAAGTGTAATAATTTAGAGAGAAAAAGTCGGCGGTGCCCTTGATCATCATCTTTTCTTCCTCAGTAAATTCTGGAAGCCTTGATGATGGAGAACCTTGCCTTTTACACATAGCAGAAATCTGGGATTTCATGATGGCTGGATAGTCACCATTGAGGAAGATTGGGGCAGCGAACCAATCCAGGCAAAACGCCACGTGCCTCTTAGCAGCTTCCTGGTCAGCAACGGAATTCGGATCAAAGGGTTCTGCCCAATCCGAGTTGAGCGCTATAGACACAAGTCCGCCCTGTGTTTTCCGAAATAGCCTATCGTAAGTGTGCCAGGCTGCAGCGTGAGCTTTGATCATGTTGTGAGCGGCCAGGTATGCTCCGGTGCCAAGCTCCTTAATACCTGGGGCCATCGTACCTTCTTCATAGCCAAGCTCAGCCATAACATACGGCTCATTAATGGTGATCCACAGCTTCACTCTGTCCCCAAAGGTTCTGAAGCAAAACTGGGCATAACTATCAAAGGCTTCCACCATGGCCCCTGATCTCCAGCCCCCTTGATCTTCTAAACACTGCGGTAGGTCGAAATGATACAGGGTGACCACAGGAGTCACGTCATTTGCTAGCAGACTATCAATCATTTTGTCATAATATTCAACTCCTATAGAAAATGGGAGCAAGGCAACAAGGTTTACATTTGTACTCACAAAGTTCATTCTGAAAGCTTTCTCTTAAAGATTTAGCTTATGTAAACAGAGAGATATGAGAGGTAGAGACATATTAAATACTTAATAATTCAGTAAACACAATGAACTTGCAGGGTAAAGGTAAAGGTAAAGGGACCCCTGAACATTAGGTCCAGTCGTGGCCAACTCTGGGGATGCAGCGCTTTACTGGCCGAGGGAGCCGGCGTACAGCTTCCGGGTCATGTGGCCAGCATGACTAAGCCGCTTCTGGCGAATCAGAGCAGTGCACGGAAACGCCGTTTACCTTCCCGCTGGAAGGTATTTACCTATTTATCTCCTTGCACTTTGACGTGCTTTCGAACTGCTAGGTTGGCAGGAGCAGGGACCGAGCAATGGGAGCTCACCCCGTTGCGGGGATTTGAACCGCCGACCTTCTGATCGGCAAGTCCTAGGCTCTGTGGTTTAACCCACAGAGCCACCCGCGTCCCACTTGCAGGGTAGGCCAACATTATTATCTTCGTATTATAGTTGGGGCAGGCTGAAATTGAGAGGCAACAACTTGCCTAATGGCCTCAATGAGCTCATGGTTGAGGGAAGAAAATAACCTAAGTAGAGCCCTGGTGGAACAAGCTATCCTGTTTCCCACAATGGCCAACCAGCCTATGGAAAACCAGTAAGCAAGACATGAGCAATAGCCCACCCCTGCTGTAGTTCCACAGGAATTGGTGTTCAGAGGTAGCATATAGCCACCATGACTAGCTTTATCCTCTGTGAGTTTATCTAATCCCTTTTAAAGCCATCTGCATTGGTGGTCATCACTACATCTTGCGGTATCAAAGTCCAACTTTGCACCAAGGCAAGATCTACTTCCATCTGTCTGTTCTGAATATCTCATCATTTAGCTTCACTGAATGTCTGCTGGTCCTAGTATTGTGAGACTGGAAGGCAAACTCCCTATCCACTTCTCCACATCATGCTCCATTTTACGCAGATCTAAGCATGTGTCCCGCCCTTCTTTTTTCTAAACTAAAATTCCCAAATGTTGTAACCTTTCTTCATTAGAGATTTGCTCCTGATCCCAGGTAACTTTAACTGTCTTTCCTTATGCTGCATGTGCCTGCACCCACTAAATCTGCTGTGGAAAGTTGGGGAAACTTCCAGAACAGGAGGGGCAGAGGAGGAGGAAGTCCCGTTGCACAAGAAGACTTGGTTCCGCTTGTTCATATCCCACGAAATCTCTAACTTGGTTTTGCGGAATTTGTGAGAGGACCTCAGCAGCTATGGGGGAGTTGCGGTTAAGGAGATGTTGGTAATGTTCTTTCCAGCACAGTGCAATAGCTTCTTTATCTTTTAGAAGTATTGTACCGTCTGCTAAGCGTAGGGGGCATATGCCATGATTTATTGGCCCATAGAAGGTCTTTGTGGCTTTAAAGAAACTCTGTGCATCATGATGATTCTTCAACATCAACTTTGTTGGATTGATCATGTTGTGCAGATGCCTGATTAACGTCTTCCAAAGCAACTACTCTATTCCAAACTTAAAAATGGAAAGCGTAATGCTGGTGGCCAACAAAACAATTTTAAAGACTGTCTCAAGGCAAATTTTAAAAAATGTAGTATATACACACCAACAATTGGGAAACACTTGCCTGTGAGTGCTCCAACTGGAGAACAGCCTTTAGCAAAGGCTTTGAAGACACTTGAACTCAGGATGCAAGTGAGAAACGTGCTAAGAGGAAGGCACGCTTGGCAAATTCACACTGTGATCAACTCCCACCTGGAAACCAATGTCCCCACTGTGGAAGGACGTGTGGATCCAGAATTGGCCTCCACAATCACTTACAGACTCACAGTTAAGACCGTGTTCATGGAAGACAATCTTACTCGGCTACGAGCGATCGCCAAAGAGAAGAGATCTCACGAAATGCTATATTGAATTCCAGCCAGTAATTCTGGCATATTTTAAGGGTTGCTGTAATGATTGCTCTAAATAACCTATGTGGAATACATCAAAAGGTAAAGGTAAAGGTACCCCTGCCCGTACGGGCCAGTCTTGACAGACTCTGGGGTTGTGCGCCCATCTCACTCAAGAGGCCAGGGGCCAGCGCTGTCCGGAGACACTTCCGGGTCACGTGGCCAGCGTGACAAAGCTGCATCTGGCGAGCCAGAGCCACACACGGAAACGCCGTTTACCTTCCCGCTGGTAAGCGGTCCCTATTTATCTACTTGCACCTAGAGGTGCTTTCGAACTGCTAGGTTGGCAGGCGCTGGGACCGAGCAGCGGGAGCGCACCCCGCCGCAGGGATTCGAACCGCCGACCTTTCGATCGGCAAGTCCTAGGCGCTGAGGCTTTAACCCACAGCGCCACCTGCGTCCTGGAATACATCAAACAAGCACAATAAATTATTATTCTTTTAAATAACAAAACCAGCCCGAAGACAAAGGTATATTACACTCGGAATGTTATAAAAGGAGGGAAGCGCCTTTCCACAGATATGGGCCAAGGTATTGTGGCATCAATATTATGTATCTTACTTTAATAATACCATACACTATTAATATTGCATTATTGTACCCTACTGTATTAATGGGGGACATGGGTGGCGCTGTGGTCTAAACCACTGAGCCTTGGGCCTGCCAGTCGGAAGGTCGGCGGTTCGAATCCCTGCGACGGGGTGAACTCCCGTTGCTCGGTCCCAGCTCCTGCCAACCTAGCAGTTCGAAAGCACATCAAAGTGCAAGTAGATAAATAGGTACCACTCTGGCGGGAAGGTAAATGGCGTTTCTGTGTGCTGCTCTGGTGCTCCAGAAGCAGCTTAGTCATGCTGGCCACATGACCCGGAAAAACTGTCTGCGAATAAATGCTGGCTCCCTCGGCTAGTAAAGCAAGATGAGCACCGCAATTGCAGAGTCATTTGCAACTGGACTTAACTGTCAGGGGTCCTTTACCTTTACCTTTTACTGTATTAATAAGATATGTACACATTTTATTGCATATCTGAAGCAGAATAAACTAAACAAGCCCCCCTGTAGTGATAGAAATACTAGTAGGTTGTTGATGATGAACAATTGTCACCATTTAAAGGTATCTTAAAATTTTCTCAGTGAGGCAGACACCTTCATCCTGTCCAAATGGTTTGACAGCCTTGCCTGTCCTATTTTTACTTTTAAATAAAATAACGTATTTTTAAAATCTCCCAAAGCTGGAAAACAAATGGGGTGTTTTTTTTAAGGCTTTCCCAGATGTGCCATATTTTAGGTGTGAAATTGGCAGTGAATCAGTTCATTCGAATTTTTTTATTTTATTTTTTTAAAGGACACTGCTCTGAGGTTTCTAATTCTCTCCATGCTCTTTGGGAAAAAATGTTTATACAGAGGATGATGGCCTTTTCCATGCTATGCAGTTACAATTGCTTCAACAGATCACTGCTCAGGAGAAGCGAGATACTGCCTAATGAAAACCAACCGACTAGTGCCCTTTTGCTAAATTTAAAGTTCATAATATTAATCAGAAAAGCGTTTATAATAAGAACCAAGTAGGGAGGAATTTTTCTTTAAAATTACAGCTGAATTTGTAAGCGTGAGGATTCCTCTTAACAGCCGTCTCTCAAGTGTCTGTAAAACTTACCCTTCCGCTCCAACATCCAAATTACATAACCTATTCTAGACCTCAGAGCTGTTAACCAGCAAAGGCTTCCTATTCGAAAACAGCTGCCATTTAAATGAGGGGTGGGGGGCAAGGAGAAATACTCGGGGGGGGGGGAATGGGAAACTTCGCAATCTGTAAAGTGCTCTTCCCAGAGGGCAAATGCTTTCCGTTTTCAGATTCTCAGGGCAAAAGACACACTCGGATAAAAGGGATTCCACTCTCAACAGTTGGCAAAATACTTCCAACGGCAGCAAAATACAGAACAGTTGGTCCTGCGGAGTCCTGCAGAGGAAAGAGCTTGCTTTATCTCAAGCGAGGTCAGGCTAGAGAGGAGGGGCTGAGGGAAGGGTCTCTGTTTCAAGAGCTCCTGCTTCAATGGCACTGCTGGATCTCTCAAGCATTGCCCAGCAGAAGCAGAAAAGGGATGTTCACACTTCCCAATACGCAACGGTCAGCTTCCAACTTGGCTTTGGCCCAAGCTTTTATTGAGATGTCAAGCAAAGCGGGCACAATTGACACATGGCATGGAAGCAAGATTGCGCCACTTGGTGCCCAGGTTGACCTTGCCGTCATGTAACTGATGTGTAACTGAGACGCACGCTTGGTGCTGACAGACAAGGGTTGCTTTCTACCTGGCTTTTATGTGGCAGACGCTAAAACCACAGCAATTCCTGGAAGCAGACTAATTCAGAATGAGCTTTAGTGGCCATGTAAATGAGCCTTTGGGCTGCCCATAATGCCACTTTGCTCAACAGAGCAAACCAACTAGGATGGTCTTCCATTAGCTATTGTTTTCCATTTTGTTTGAATCGGGTAACTACAGTGCATGACTGTGGAACGAGGCAGGATATCAAGCCATGGCTTCCAGTTGGCTTAATATCCTGGGTTGTTCCTAAACCATAGTTTCATGGTTTGGATGACACAGGAAACTATAGCTAATGGAAGACTTCGTGCTTTGTCTACCAGCTCACAAAATGAAAGAAGCAAAGACCTGTACTTGTATATATAACAACTTATAAAGCCAATATACCACCATCTGAACATAGCCAGTGTTTGTTCATTCTTCCAACCCTAGTAACTTCAATTGCCCTAAGACCCTATTCTTAATACGTAGTTCCATCTATTCTCCGTTGCTGCTTCCTATGCCTTCAACTACCTCACATACAGGTACAGGTAAGCCAGCTTTTCTTTCCCTTAAAAGCCCTTTTCAAAACTCACTTCTACTTTTGCTCCCCTTTCTGTACCTATTTGTCCCCTTGTGACGTTTGCCTCCTAGGTGGGTCATAAGGAAAGGGTTAAAATGAGTGTGATGTGATTGGCCAGTGGAAACTGATAGGAGGAGTTAGAGTGAGAGTGGGTGATGTGGGTGGTGTGTGAAAGTTAGTTGAGAGTTTGGAGTTGGAGAAGGAAGAGGGAGGAATAGTCTGTGGGCTGGTCGAGTTGTGTGGTGAGAGAGTGAGAGGAATTGTTAGGTGGAGTTAGATAGTTAGTTGGGATAATCAGTTTGAAGTTGTTAGGAAAGAATAGGACAGTTAAGGAACTAAGATTAAGAAACTGACAAGAAAAATTAACTGAAACCATAAGCTTGTTCATGCCTATAAAATAAATTTGATTATTTGTTAATGTTAACAACTGTCTGGACTCCGTGTGTACCCGTGAGAAACGGGTTGGTGGCAGCGAAGAACGCAATTACAGTGGTGGCACAGGGGCAACAGACCGTCAAATGTCCGGGGGACCCTGTGTGATCGCCACACCCCTCAATGGGTTGGATCCAAATGTGCCCTTCTGCATAATGAGAAGGGCTGCTTTTCACTGCTATGAGAGCTAAAGACCATGAAGTTCTTCCTCTTGCGTAATAATAATAATAATAATAATAATAATATCAATAAAACATCAACCATTGAAAGTAGGCATACAGGAATCGCTACAGAATTTACCTGCAAACTTTCCCACTTCAACCTGCAGGAGTGTTCGTGGGACACCTTGTAGCTATTCTCATTCCACCCATGACTCTTTGGATATAACCCAAGAATCTCCCTTTCCACACTTGTCTTCTCCCTGCCGTGTCACAAATCGACTGTATTCTCCTTGAGGCAGAATCCTCTCTTTTTCCCTCCCTCTCCCTTTCTGCCAAAGAACCTTTGCAAAGTGCCATACCCATTCAAAACAATTAAGAATAATTGATATGCAATCTTAAAAATAGCAGCACACATACAAAGTAACATAGCCTAATACTTATCTCAAAAGATCACAATTTCAGGAGTATTCCAGAATATTAATTAGGACAAGGTTTTCAAACCTTTTAATTTTTTTTTATTTTTTTTAAATCAAGATCATCCCATAATTACTCTGAACAAAGTTGCAATTTCAAAACTGCACTGCAGAATAGCACACTGGATTAATTATGCCAGACTGCAGCAATAACCTTGAATTAAAGCGGCACAACTTTCTATTTTAAAGGAACAATTGCCTTTCTGGTTGATGAAACCTGTCTTCCCATCAGGTAACAGACGTGACCAGGAAAGAGAGAAGCGATAATGAGTCAATCCAAGCTGTTTGATACATTTCAAATCTTCCTCCCACAGAGCATAGCTGCCACAAGCTACATCACCAGTCTGGTTCTTGAAAACCCGATCTCCTCCCTGATGGGTGAACGTGTCCCAAACGCTGGGGCCTTTTCCATCTGCATCCCAGCCTCCTGATTAAAAACAAAACAATCGTTACACTTTTGACATGGAAAAGACACAAGTTGAATGTAAAAATAATGCAATCACACACATTGGACAAGTGCCTTGTGAGCAAATCATATGATACTCTGTGCACATCTTCAATTTTAACTGTAGCTCCTTGAACTATAGAATTATTGGTATTATGCTATGTATTTATTCATAGTGCTGTTCGCTGCTTGGAGATCTATTTCACTTTAAAAAAACCAAAAAAACTTTCACATAAAAGTGATTACATGCCTGGCGTACAATTCTAAAGGTAAAGGGACCCCTGACCAGTTGTGACTGACTCTGGGGTTGCGGCGCTCATCTCACTTTACTGGCCGAGGGAGCCGGCGTACAGCTTCTGGGTCATGTAGCCAGCATGACTAAACCGCTTCTGGCAAACCAGAGCAGTGCACGGAAACGCCATTTACCTTCCCGCCGGAGCGGTACCTATTTATCTACTTGCACTTTGACGCGCTTTCGAACTGCTAGGTGGGCAGGAGCAGGGACCGAGCAATGGGAGCTCACACCGTCATGGGGATTCAAACCGCCGACCTTCTGATTGGCAAGTCCTAGGCTCTGTGGTTTAACCCACAGCACCACCCGCGTCCAATTCTACCTGTCCCCAATTGTTTGTGAAGATACCATGATCTTTCAACAACCCTTTCTTCCATTTCTGAAGTTGCCACCCTTAACTCTTCTATGTATTAGGGGTCATAATCAACACAGAGTATAATAAATATGTAAAACCTGCCCTTCTACAGCAAAGAGGTTGATTGTTTTGTGACGTTTCAACTAATCTTGGGGATAAAGTTCAGAAAGGGTGTGTGTGAACTTTCCCAGCAGAGAATTTCCAAGTTCAGCACTAACCACGAAGGTCAGGTGTGACTTGAAAAGGGGGTCTGCACCAGCTTTCTTCGCCACCACAACCCACTCCTTGTCATGGAATTCTACTCAATATTGACCCAGAGTAGATTCCAATGTACAATTAGCAGAGTAAAAACACGTTGCAGGATTCCCCACAAAAATAGACCAGGGGCAATTGTATTTCATCCAGCAGAGCTTTACTGCTGCTGAAGGCAAATGAGCATAATAGTCACAAATCCAATACAGTAGTACCTCAGGTTACATACGCTTCAGGTTACAGAATCCGCTAACCCAGAAATAGTACCTCAGGTTAAGAACTTTGCTTCAGGATGAGAACAGAAATCGTGCTCTGGCGGCGTGGTGGCAGCAAGAAGCCCCATTAGCTAAAGTGGTGCTTCAGGTTAAGAACAGTTTCAGGTTAAGAACGGACCTCTGGAACAAATTAAGTACTTAACCCGAGGTACCACTGTACATTCAGGATTGGCACTGTCCATAAGAAATCCAGTTGCAGCAGGCTTAGCTTAAACTTAAAAAGGTAAAGGACCCCTGACAGTTGACTCCAGTCGCAGATGACTCTGGGGTTGTGGTGCTCATCTCGCTTTACTGGCTGAAGGAGCCGGCGTTTGTCCACAGACAGTTTTTCCAGGTCATGTGGCCAGCATGACTAAGCCGTTTCTGGCGAAACCAGAGCAGCACACGGAAACGCCATTTACCTTCCCACCGGAGCGGTACCTATTTATCTCCTTGCACTTTGATGTGCTTTCAAACTGCTAGGTTGGCAGGAGCAGGGACCAAGCAACGGGAGCTCACCCCGTTGCGGGGATTTGAATCGCCGACCTTCCGATCGGCAAGCCCAAGGCTTAGTGGTTTACACCACAGCGCCACCCACATTATTGTAAGCTTACAATAACTTATAACAGGACTAAACCTGAACACTAAGCATACTATGTACAGAACACCACACCAGAAGGAAAAGAGAGAGAAAGAGAAAGTGAAACCCAGGTTCCTTCTGGCCCTACTTTGATAGGCAGCATGACCTTTGCAGAAGAGATAAGGTAAAGGTAAAGGGACCTCTGACCATTAGGTCCAGTCGTGGCCGACTCTGGGGTTGCGGCGCTCATCTCGCTTTATTGGCCGAGGGAGCCGCTGTACAGCTTCCAGGTCATGTGGCCAGCATGACTAAGCCGCTTTTGGCGAACCAGAGCAGCACACGGAAATGCCGTTTACCTTCCCGCCGGAGCGGTACCTATTTATCTACTTACACTTTGATGTGCTTTTGAACTGCTAGGTTGGCAGGAGCAGGGACCGAAAAACAGGAGCTCACCCCGTTGTGGGGATTCGAACCACCAACCTTCTGATTGACCTTTGCAGAAGAGATAAGAGAACTAGTTTAAACCAGCTGTACTCAACTCAACTTCAACCCAAACATCAAGAACCTTCTGCTTGTTTCTTTCACTCAGAGAATCTTCCAGAACCCTCTTGGATTAAGCAGAATAGGAAAGATCTCTACATTGACCTGGCAATATATCGTGAATCATGGTGTTTGTGTGCTATGCAAAAATCACGATGCAGGAAAAACCGTGAAGCCAGTCAACGCCTCTACACAGCTCCATCCTTATTACAGATATATCAGTATATCACAACGTTTAGCTGGTGATACATAGCGATGTTGAAAACCAGCTATACCGCCCAGCTTCAGCGAGGACATGCAATAGAACGACCTCAGGCTATGGAGTAAGTTGTACTACAATTTACAGAAGAGCAAAGGGGAAAGAATTTGACACTGGGCTGAATTGTATGACAGCAGTTCCATATTTCTTATAGAGTTCTGCCCTAAGATAAGGAAGCAGTCATCATTAAATACGCTAAAAAAAAAAAAAACCAAAAATCCTGAAAAAAGTTGTTTTTAGTTGGAGGAAAAAGTGTACAAATAAAGTATCAGAGACCTAAGAGACCTTATGGGAATAGACATCGGGTATCATTCCAAATAGGGACACGGGTGGTGCTGTGGGTTAAACCACAGAGCCTAGGACTTGCTGATCAGAAGGTCAGCAGTTCGAATCCCCACGATGGGTGAGCTCCCATTGTTCAGTCCCTGCTCCTGCCAACCTAGCAGTTCGAAAGCATGTCAAAGTGCAAGTAGATAAATAGGTATCACTCTGGTGGGAAGGTAAACAGTGTTTCTGTGCACTGCTCCGGTTCACCAGAAGCGGCTTAGTCATGCTGGCCACATGACCCGGAAGCTGTATGCCGGCTCCCTCGGCCGATAAAGTGAGATGAGCGCCGCAACCCCAGAGTCGGCCACGACTGGACCTAATGGTCAGGGGTCCCTTTACCTTTACCTATCATTCCAAATCTTAGATATGATCCTTGTATAGCTGCACTCCTCCATTAGGAACAATAATATAATTTCCTTAAACTGAAATATTTGCCAGATGCCCCATATCCCTGTTCTGATTCATGAAAACTTGTGGCTTAATTTTGGGGTGGGGGTGTCTATGTGAGCCCGATATCAGATTAGTAAGTGCATGGGGGTGAAATGTAAGAGATCAGTCTGTATCAAAGAGAGCCTTTAGGACAAGACAGATCTATCCAGCAAACAGGCACTTATGGCTGTCTGGGATGTCCTTTGAAAGTCCTGACAGTCAGTTAGAAAGAAAGGAAATGACATTATAAGCCATGGCCCTAGGCATGCAGAAGATGAATTAATGTAACAGCGCCTCTGCGAAATGTCTGCCTTTCGCTTAGACAAGCGTCTGCAGGAGAGGAAAAAAAGCTGCAAAGGTTTTCACCAAATTAAATTTTACACTAGGTTTTTGCAACCTTTGCATAATTTTTTGTGTCCTGATAGTTTAAAAGATGTTTCATAGTGATTTCAAAGTCTTTGATAGAGGTCACTATTTAAAATGTCATCACGGGCTGCAATCATGCATACCTAAAAAATAATATTACTATTTTTTTATTTTAAAAAAACCCTCTGATTCTCCAAGCGAACAGCCAGTGTAGCATAAGAAACTGAGCTGTGAACCAAGAAGTCCTTAGATGAAATTCCATCTCAGCCATGAACTTGCAAGATGGACCTTAGGGAAGCGCTGTTTTCTCAGTCTCAGCTCTTCCTGAAACATGGGAATAAAAATAAGAATAATATTGCCTGACCTTTTATGGCTTCTGTGCAAATTACTTGACATAATGTAGGTGAACTGAAAATGCCAAAGGCCTTATTTATTTCTATAACACTCTCCTCATGCCTGACACTTTGCAGAGTCTCTGCTCTGAGGCGCTTACATTCTCTGATGCACCGCAGAAGCAACAACGGAGGTAGGAGGGAGAAATGGAGGCAAGGAGAAATGGGAGGACC
This sequence comes from Podarcis cretensis, assembly GCF_951804945.1. Classification (NCBI taxonomy): domain Eukaryota; kingdom Metazoa; phylum Chordata; class Lepidosauria; order Squamata; family Lacertidae; genus Podarcis; species Podarcis cretensis. The sequence goes on along the minus strand of NC_137178.1, from coordinate 70,458,350 downwards.
TGTGCTCATTTCAGTTATGGACTTGCTATGCTGTTTTAAGTCCCGAGACAGTATGCAGGAAGGTGTGACTGCATCAGCTCCAACCATCACCATCACCTTCCCATACCCTCCAACATTTCTCCAATGAAAATAGGGATGTCCTAAGGAGCTGTGTCTGTGAACACTTTCTTTATCCTGAGCAAACCATTTTGCATGATTGGCTTTCTGGACTGATGAAGTGTGTAGCGAAACTTGTAATATATCCGGAAAACAGGTCTCCTTTTGCCCGCTTGTGTTATTCTCACCAGTGTGGTGTAATGGTTAAGAGCAGTAGACTTGTAACGTGGTGAACTGGGTTCGCTTCCCCGCTCCTCCACATGCAGCTGCTGGGTGACCTTGGGCCAGTCACACTTCTTTGAAGTCTCTCAGCCTCACTCACCTCACAGAGTGTTTGTTGTGGGGGAGGAAGGGAAAGGAGATTGTTAGCCACTTTGAGATATCAAATCCAAACTCTTCTTCTCTTCTTCTTTGATGTGCCTTCCCATGATTGATCCATGCATATGGCTTTGTGTTTCCAACTCAAGACCCATTGAAGAACATCTCATCCAGTTCAATCTTTGAAAAACAGCTTTGAAAAACGTTTTCATACTCTCCAGTGTACTACCCTTGCCGTTGTTGTGGTTCTGTGATTGGACTTATGCTACTTGCTGAATGGCACGTGGGTGGCGCTGTGGGCTAAACCACAGAGCCTAAGACTTGCCGATCAGAAGGTTTGGCAGTTCGAATCCCCGCGACGGGGTGAGCTCCCGTTGCTCAGTCCCCGTTCCTGCCAACCTAGCAGTTCGAAATCACGTCAAAGTGCAAGTAGATAAATAGGTACTGCTCCGGTGGGAAGGTAAACTGCGTTTCCGTGCCCTGCTCTGATTCGCCAGAAGTGGCTTAGTCATACTGGCCACATGACCTGGAAGCCGTACGCCGGCAACCTCGGCCTATAAAGCAAGATGAACGCTGCAACCCCAGAGTCATTCACGACTGGACCTAATGGTCAGGGGTCCCTTTACCTTTTAAAGTACTAGATAGCCCCTCTTAATAGCTTTACACCTGCACATCTATTGTTCTTGGTTTGCGTTAGCTTACTTGAAAACTTAGGATTTGTTAGGCCACTGAGGTGAGGGGCAAAGTTGTTTGCCCTGACTGCCTTGCCCTGCTGCCAAACATGTCCGTCTACTTAACTTGCCTGCTACCTTGATGCATTGCAACTGTTCCTCAGTCTGACCCCCTCCTTCTCTGTGGCAGCAGTGGAGCTGTGCCCAGAATTAATGTCATCCCCACCCCAGAAGCTGCTCCTGTTTCAACGATCACAAGAGGTATCATTTTTGAAATACCAGTTTAACTATCAATTCCTCCCGAGCAATTCCAGAAGCAGTATACAAATTCCCCCTCAGAAATCCCTCGTCCCTCTCACAAACTACAGCTCCCATGGTCCCCAGGGAGAGGAAATTAAATTGATTAAGTCTGTTGCCTAGATATGTCCTGAGAGAACTGCCTTCAGTGAGGTTTAAATTACCTCCGAGCCTCCTTCTCACTAGTTGTGTGGATATTTGATTGTTAAAAATGCAGAAGAGAAAGTAGAAGGGAGGCATTTGTAATGCAAATGAACATTGCCGGCTTTACATTTGCAGTACAAAGTAAAATTGCACTGGGGGTGGAAATATGTCAGTTTTGGTTCTTTCCGTTTCTCATTTTTCCATCCATAAGTTCTGTTCGCCACATTTTGCATTAATCTGAAGGTCTTTAAAAAATAAACAAACGTCATGAAAACACATCAGCAAATTTCTCCTTTTTATATGTAGTTTTGACTACCGTTTCACCCTGACATAATGCATTTCTATATTCTATTTTCACTAATATCTCCATGTTTATGCACATTTGACTGTACTTGAACGGGCAGCCTTTGGCAAGCCACAGAAGCCAAACAGAAGTGCATGCAGAACTGCATGCACAAAATGCTCACAGTAAACCCCCCAGATGCAGAAAGTATGAAATCAGATGGATAGCCAGACATCCCAACCTCTCTTTTCCTTCCTCTATTGTGCCTCATGGGTGTATGGCTAATGTATGGGTGTATGGCTAATGGTGGCGCTGTGGGTTAAACCACAGAGCCTAGGACTTGCCAATTGGAAGGTCGGTGGTTCGAATCCCCATGATGGGGTGAGCTCCCGTTGCTCGGTCCCTGCTCCAGCCAACCTAGCAGTTCGAAAGCACGTCAAAGTGCAAGTAGATAAATAGGTACTGCTTCAACGGGGAGGTAAACGGCGTTTCCCTGCGCTGCTCTGGTTCGCCAGAAGTGGCTCAGTCATGCTGGCCACATGACCCGGAAGCTGTATGCCAGCTCCCTCGGCCAATAAAGCGAGATGAGTGCCGCAACCCCAGAGTCGGTCACGACTGGACCTAATGGTCAGGGGTCCCTTTACCTTTACCTATAATATGTGGATGGTATTGTCAGGCTTCAGGGAATTGGCTTCCTTCCCCCCTTGTCAGTAGATAAGCAGAACAAAGGAAAAGGAGTCTTCTTAATGATCACAGTGAGAGAACAAAGAATCCATTTCCTAGCAATGGCGGTGCTCCCAATTAAGGGTTCCACCCACATCCTCCCTGGTCACCCACGTCACTTCTGTGTCTTGTAACCTGAGCTCATAACCATTGTGCTTTCTGTGCTGCTGCCTTATCTGCTCTTCTTGACCTTGGACTGAGAAGATGAACGCTCTCCAGAGAAATTGAGTCTGTTAACTCTTTCTCTCCCAGTGCTTCTCCTCCTAGCTGTTCCCCATCCAGTATTTCCCAGCTTCTGCCTTCTGAACGATGTCCCTCTGCAAACCAGTGTTCCAAATCTATACTGTCCTCCTGCTCCTGGGAAGATATATATTTGCTTTTTAAAAGAACATAATCATAGAGAGTGGGGGGCAGGGAAATAGAACACAAACTCCCCGGGGCAGAGAATAGCTAACAAGACAGGTCTCTGCCTCAAGGAGCTTACAAGTTTGATTTTGACTGCTGGTGAGATGACAAAAGTGACAACATTTTATTACTAAATAATGGTAAGCAGCAGTCCTGAAACAACTTTGCAGGTAATGTCAATAACCCCAACAAAAATGCTTCAGGGTAAGCAGGTGGAAGAAAGCAAGTTGCAGCCTTCAGTTTGGCTGTTCAAGTTGGCATGTTGTTGTTTTTAAACTTGAGCGCATGCATATTTAAACTCTGCTAGAGCGCTTTGATCGCAGAAATGAAAATGGGTGAAAAATCCTCATCCTTATAACGAGGAACATTTTTCAGACTTTCCTGTCCCCAAAATTAAAGGGACATTATGGCTTGGAAGCCTATAAATTAAATATCAGCTAGTCTGCAAGATTAATATCGATGTAATAGTTATACACCAGCCCTCAATAAAAAGAGTTTTAATAATCAATTAGTATAATAGAAATTAAAGATGGAAAAGACCTATTAGGAGGTCATCCAGTCCATCCCTTGCCGGTGCCAAATTGCTCCCTGAAGTATATTCAGTACTTTAATACACATCTGTCTTATTAAATCTAAGTTTAATGCAAGGTTAAGCATATTGCAGACACTTAAAGCATTCCTAGAATATGTAATATCCCTTCCGCAACTAGGCTCCTCATAGACTTTTGGTCACGTCTCACGTTCTTTACAGAATTTTATCATAGCTCGAGTGCACCAATATATCTACGCAGGGTTATTCGGCAAATTGAACTTTAATGTGGGACAACCTTCAAAGTAGGTCAATTATTAGATCAAAGTGCTTTGAGTGTCTCTCAAGGTTCACGTTTTCCCGTGGTTCGGTGACTCAAGGCAATCGTATTTTCGTCAGTTCCTCAGAGCGCTGAAAGTTTTCTAACACATCAACTTTGACATCAATTAAAGATTCAATTTCTTTCCATAGAAAGATTTAACTCTTCAAACTTTCTCTGTTCTGTGGAACTACATCTCCTCCCCCCCCCCCCCCCGCCCTCCACCGCCCATTATAATAGGCAAGCATGAATTACTTTAAAAACACTAGGCCCAGATTCCGAATGTGCGATGAATCACACACATACCTGTCAAGCTCTATACTGTAATGTTGGAACGGCTATGGCTCACTGGGGGAACACACAAAAAGTTCCATATTCAACCCAGGTATTACTTTGCATAGCTGGAGGAAGTGTATAGACCAGGGGTCAGCAAACTTTTTCAGCAGTCGGCCGGTCCACTGTCCCTCAGACCTTGTGGGGGGGCAGACTATATTTTTGGGAAGAAAAAAAAAGAACGAATTCCTATGCCCCACAAGTAAACCAGAGATGCATTTAAAATAAAAGGACACATTCTACTCATGTAAAAACATGCTGATTGCTGGACTGTCCGCGGGCCGGATTGCTTCCAAAGTACAACTGTATACTGATATATCACAAAGTCTGAAATAAGGGTGAAGCTGGTTTTCAACTTTGTGATATATCGCCAGCTATGCATCGCGACATACTGATATATCACAATGTCTGAAATAAGGATGGAGCTATGTGGAGGCACTGGCTCGCTTTCGCCACATTTCCCCACGGTTTTCCCCACATTGTGATTTTTGCACAGTAGATGTCAGAGGAAAGGGCTGCCTCAGTGACAGTGGACACACCGACTGCTGCAATATAGACTCCTGACTTGCCTCTGGCACCACCTCCTCCTAGTGAAGCCCTCCGTGCCTGTCAGGGACTGGACTGAGGAGGAATGGTGGCGACTGCTTCCCCCTTCTCTTGAATCTTGCAGAGGAAGATAGTATATATTTACAACAGTCGTTTGCAGAAGGTCACGGCTCAGAGATGGAAGAGGGGCAAAGCTGGGAGATTCTGGGAGAAGCAGCTGGTTGAGACGTTATCACTAGAAAGAATTTCAGACTCCTTACTCCCAGAACCCAGTGAGCAGTGAAAGTAGGAGAGCAGAAAGCGAAGAGGCAATTGTCCTTAAGCAGCCACCGTAAGGGGGGCAGTGCTGTTGGCGATTGAGAAAGGAAGTGGCAACGCCATTACTCCAAGATACAGTATTTCTAGGCCTCTCTCTGTGAATATTGAATAAAAGACTTGGTAAGAGCTTCTTGTCTATCTATTACTGGCAGCCTGTTGTGGAGGAGGATCAGATTCCCTGAAGCCTGACAGACGCTGAGGCTTCATCAGCTCATGTTGCCTTGTGCGCAGTGCTGCTCAATGAAGAAAGCCAGTCATTGGAAAGGAAATTATATTCCAAGAAAGGGGGAATGGTTAAGTAAACTTTGTGAGTACCTGGAGTTAGCAAAACTCACAGATTTAATAAGGCGTAAGTCAAAAAATTTAATTCAGAAACAATGGAAATGTTTAAATGATTATTTATACAAGCAGGGCTCAAATACGAAAGTTTGGTTGTGTCTAGATTAACCTTGTGAAGAATACAGAGAACATAAAGATTTGATTCATTATGAAAGAATCTAAAGAAGGGAAATAATTGAAGAACAGATGTAAATGTGAGTAAGACAACTAAGAGACATGTGGTGAATGCGGTGGAAGTTTTTTTATAATATTTTAACTAAGATTTATATATTGCAGATTTGAAGCAAGAATTTGGTAATATTCCAGGTTATGAAAAGTGTTTTTTCTTTTCTTTTGTCTTTTTTCTTTATATCTTTCATTTTTCCTTTCCTTTTTTATTTTTATTAGTTTTCATTTTGGAAAATATGTATATAGGTGTGTTTACAGTGTTATGTATTGTTCTTTGTTTTTCTTTAATTTCTATTTTTTGAAAAATTTAATAAAAAATATTTTTTAAAAAAGAAGAAGAAAGCTCAAGGCACTTGACCCGAGACAGCTCATTCAGAGGTGCAAGTTGCCACTTGATGGCACCTGAGTCAATGAGTGATGGGCATACTGATGTGAACTAGGCATATAACTCCATTGCCTCTTCTGGGCAAAGGCACAGCCAACTTCCCTCACTGCAGGGGATGTGCTGGAAACATCTGATGAGGCTCAGACACTGCAAGCATCCTCCCAGTTTAATGTTATTTAAAGGACGGTCTCAAATGTTCTTCCACATGCAGCATGAAGGCCTCAAATAGTCATTGCTTCGACACATCTTGGCATTTCTTCAGAACCATCGGTATTTGCAGCGAAAAGGAAACAGCCAAATTGCTTTCAGATAAGTGTTAGCATTTGACTTAATGGTGCCTAGGCACATAGGTTCAGTGCATGGAGTAGTGGTTAGCGTGTTGGACTGGGAGATGGAAGACCAAGGTACAAATCTCCACTAACCCATGAAGCTCATGGACCATGTGCAAGAATCACTGTTTTTCAGCCTATATAATGGGGAGAGGTGTATGGGGTGCTAGTGAACGAGGAGTATCTCTGGTGGCGGACATGTTGTGCTCCTTCTGGGGTAGTCTGTCCACCTTTGGTCCCCACCCTGAACTCAGCTCTAACCAGGGGCTCCTAGAAGCTGTCAGCATGTGACAGCAGCCACACCCTGGGAAACAGCTTTGACTGGCCAGCTAAACCAGGTGAGGGTAGCCGATAGGTTTCAAAACCTCAGGATTTAAGGTCTTCCCCTGCATGCAAAAACAGGCTCTGGTGGATTGAGCAGAGGAGACCAATAGTGGGTCCAACAGTCTAGAAGGAGATTCCTGCATGTGATGTAGAGGGAAGTGAGAGGCAGATGGGGCTTTAAAGCCTTAAATAGACTCAGCCCTGTATACCTTAAGGAGTGTCTCCACCCCCATCATTCAGCCTGGACACTGAGGTCCAGCACCAAGGGCCTTCTGGTAGTTCCCTCACTACAAGAAGCAAAGCTACAGGGAACCAGGCAGAGGGCCTTCTCAGTAGTGGCGCCCTCCCTGTGGAACACCCTCCCATCAGATGTCAAGGAAATAAACAACTATCTGACTTTTAGAAGACGTCTGAAGGCAGCCCTGTTTAGGGAAGTTTTTAATGTTTGATATTTTACCGCTTTTATTGTTGTCGGTATTCTGTTGGGAGCCTCCCGGGGGGACCCAGCCAAATGGGTGCGGTATAAATAATCAATGATCATTATTGTGCAACTGGGAAGGTAGCCCGTCTAGGAGAAGAAAACTCTTATCTTAAACCTCTGTTACCTTGTGGGATAACTTTGGGAGAAGAAAAGGCTATGGAGTAAAACCTACACAAATACATAGTGGAGTCCCTAAGGTGGTTGGATAGTGTCTTGTCGTCCTCCTGGCAGCTTCTGCAGCCAAGCTGGTGCCAAACATATTGCTCTGCTTTCCTGTGGACCACATAAGCAAGGCCAAGAGGGGATGTATTGTGATCTGGGCAGTCCAGGACCTCTGCCCAGGCTAGCCATTTCGGTGCTGCTAATGCAGGGATTTGACTTCACCCCAGAGGTGCACTCCACTGTCTCTTGAAGCAGACAGGTGCCAGCATCAATGGGAAGGGGGAGAATAATGTATGCCGTGTTGAGCTCTTTGGAGAATAAGGCATGATAAAAAATGCAACAGTGAAATAAATGATGTTGTTGTTGTTGTTTAGTCGTTTAGTCGTGTCCGACTCTTTGTGACCCCATGGACCAGAGCACGCCAGGCACTCCTGTCCCCCACTGCCTCCCGCAGTATGGTCAAACTCATGCTGATAGCTTCGAGAACACTGCCCAACCATCTCGTCCTCTGCTGTCCCCTTCTCCTTGTGCCCTCCGTCTTTCCCAACATCAGGGTCTTTTCCAGGGAGTCTTCTCTTCTCATGAGGTGGCCAAAGTATTGGCATCTCAGCTTCAGGATCTTTCCTTCCAGTGAGCACTCAGGGCTGATTTCCTTAAGAATGGATTGGTTTGATCTTCTTGCAGTCCACGGGATTCTCACGAGTCTCCTCCAGCACCATAATTCAAAAGCATCAGTTCTTCGGCAATCAGCCTTCTTTATGGTCCAGCTCTCACTTCCATACATTACTACTGGGAAAACCATAGCTTTAACTATACGGACCTTTGTTGGCAAGGTGGTGTCTCTGCTTTTTAAGATGCTGTCTAGGTTTGTCGTTGCTTTTCTCCCAAGAAGCAGGCGTCTTTTAATTTCGTGGCTGCTGTCACCATCTGCAGTGATCATGGAGCCCAAGAAAGTAAAATCTCTCACTGCCTCCATTTCTTCCCCTTCTATTTGCCAGGAGATGATGGGACCAGTGGCCATGATCATAGTTTGCTGTGGTAATGATCATCAATTATTATTAGCTAGCTAGAACTGACCTCAATTTTTGTATTACTGTTCTTATTTATCTCTTAAATTTGTCAGTCGCTTTATCTCGCCTAGGGTAACCGAAAGCCACTTACAAATAGACATGAATCCCCACATTTCTGTATTCTAATGTCAGGAATTGTCTATCATACAGGGGAATAGATGAGCACCTACATATTTACCACTAACATAGAAGTTCCAGTTTATCAAAGCCATGCATTGAGTCCAGTTGTTTGCAAGTTAACTGGTTTTCCTCATGCACAAACCAGCCTGTAAGAATGCATCACAACTACTGCTATTTATTCATTATTTATTCTGCTTCTTCCTCCAGAGGAGAAAACCAAGTGTAAAACAACCAAAAAAAATCTGGTACGTATCTGGTTTAAAAGAGTTTTATCACAGAAAACTGAAATTTATCAGAGGGATGGCCTTTGGTAAGAAGAAACACCTTTGAGTGCTCTGTTGAAAATTCACCTTGTTATTCCTGGGTCACAAGGCACTTTGAGCTGCCCTTTGAGCTCACCTGGCACAATCAGAATGATACTTCAACCCTTTTAAAAGTTAACAAACTCTGCTAAACTTGCAAAAATGTCATCCAGTGTGGGACTTTCAGAGCTACAGGGGGAAAACGTGACTAGACACAGGCCTTCTTTCATTGCAGTCCTGAACCCCTCAGTTATGGGATGTGTTTACTCATAATCTGAAGAAACAAACAAGACTTTGTCTCTTCCAAACCCAGAATATATTCTTATCTTCAGGGAAGGATCTTCCGGCAAACAATTCCCATTTGCTCTGTAAGGGTTTACACAACAACCTCACCTGAGGCATGAACTAAAATAAAGGAGCATTCATCCCTTCTGGAGGGTCTTATTTGGGAATAAGTATATTGTATAAGGGATTCAGGTGGCGCTGTGGATTAAACCACAGAGCCTAGGACTTGCCGATCAGAAGGTCGGTGGTTCGAATCCCCGCAACGGGGTGAGCTCTCGTTGCTTGGTCCCTGCTCCTGCCAACCTAGCAGTTCAAAGGCACATCAATTTGCAAGTAGATAAATAGGTACTGCTCTAGCGGGAAGGTAAACGGCGTCTCTGTGTGCTGCTCTGGTTCGCCAGAAGCGGCTTAGTCATGCTGGCCACATGACCCGGAAGCTGTAGGCCGGCTCCCTCGGCCAATAAAGCGAGATGAGCGCCGCAACCCCAGAGTCGGCCACGACTGGACCTAATGGTCCCTTTACCTTATATTGTTATCAACGGTGAGGATATTATATTATTTTATTTATTCGATTTCTGAGTCATTTGCTTCAAAGAAGTTTCTAAGTGACTTACAAAAGGTTAAAAGCTGAAAATGTACAACATGTAAAACATATCAGTAAAAGCGTTCTAATAATGCTTGAACGAACCCAGCAGAAGAACAATCAAAAACAGCATCAAACAGCTCATCATACTCTGTCAGATGCCTGGGAGAAGAGTTAAGTTTTAACCTGGTGCCAAAAGAGTACAGTCGTACCTTGGAAGTTGAACGGAATCCGTTCCGGAAGTCCGTTTGACTTCCAAAACTTTTGGAAACCAAAGCACGGCTTCCGATTGGCTGCAGGAAGCTCCTGCAGCCAATCGGAAGCCCTGTCGAACGTTCAGGCTCCAAAGAACATTCACAAACCCGAACACTCACTTCTGGGTTTGCGGCGTTCAGGAGCCAAAATGTCCAAGTACCAAGGCATTCGGGATCCAAGGTACAACTGTACGGGGAATTTTAAGTTTGTGAACGGAAAGCTAATGCTCCCAGGTTTCTTTGGCAGAAGTCATGTGCTTTAAATGTGCACTGGATCCATATTTTATGTATGTGGATCTACCCACAGCGTACCAGGCCCAGGAGATCCTGTCGGCATCCCTGCATGATGGATCTAGAAGCCAACTTGAACCTCAGGTGCTGTTGTTTTTAAATTCTCTTCCAGCTACAGTGGTGCCCCGCAAGACGAATGCCTCGCAAGACGGAAAACCCGCTAGACGAAAGGGTTTTCCGTTTTGGAGGCGCTTCGCAAAACAAATTTCCCTATGGGCTTGCTTCGCAAGACGAAAATGTCTTGCGAGTTCCTGCGGGGTTTTTTCCCTTTTCCCCCCCTTTTCCTAAGCCCTAAGCCGCTTATCAGCTGATCCGCTAAAAGCCGCTAAACCGCTAATAGCGCTAATCCGCTAAGCTGTCAATGGGCTTGCTTCGCAAGACAAAAAAACCGCTATACGAAGAGCCTCACGGAAAGGATTAATTTCGTCTTGTGAGGCACCACTGTACATATTCTCCTACACAATGTGTCAGAGGTTTGTTCCATGGCTCAGGTCTTGGCACCTGCCCTGTAGAGCACTCTCCCCATGGAGATCAGGCAGATCATCACTTTCTGTCATCTATTAAAGACTTCGTAAAGTTTCTGAAGGCTTATCTTCTGCAGAGACAGTATTGGTTGGTAGCCTTTTATCATAACTTTATCTTATAAGCTTTATACTATCTTGTTTTCCCTTTGTTAAATATTGAGCAATCTACAAATGTTCCAGATAAAAAAATGAATTAAATAAATGTAGCACATGGGGCAAGAAAGCACTCGCGAACATACCCTTTTGTTCATTTCACTTCTCCCTCAGAGGAAATCTTGTGAGGACATGCTTTTTTTGTGTGGAAATTTATACTATTAAGTAGTGGGTTGACAAAGCAGACGACACAGAGATTTCTCCAAGTGGTTCTTTATAGTAAGCTGGAACTGAACTGAACTGAACAGCTCAGCCGGCCTGCTTTTATAGGCAGCCGGCTGACAACATTATAACAACAAAACCCCAGGGTTTCCCACCTAAATTAACTGACGTGGACCTGAGTGAAAACTATATACACAATACCCCTGGTGGCCAGGGTGAGCACTTCTATACATAACATATACTTTTATCTGGAATCTTCTACCCAAATTTATTATTATTATTATTATTATTATTATTATTATTATAGAATGACAAGAGTATCAATGTCTGAATAAATGAAAGCATTTTTATAAACTCAGCCCTAAAAGTATAATCTGTGTTGTGATTTTTCAACTACAAAAAGATTACAAACTGCTCAAATTTCGTACTATCTTCCATCTGCATTTGGGATCTAGAGGAATCCATTCCCATTATTAGAGACATCACCTTGCCAACAAAGGTCCGTATAGTTAAAGCTATGGTTTTCCCAGTAGTGATGTATGGAAGTGAGAGCTGGACCATAAAGAAGGCTGATCGCCGAAGAATTGATGCTTTTGAATTATGGTGCTGGAGGAGACTCTTGAGAGTCCCATGGACTGCAAGAAGATCAAACCTCTCCATTCTGAAGGAAATCAGCCCTGAGTGCTCACTGGAAGGACAGATTGTGAAGCTGAGGCTCCAGTACTTTGGCCACCTCATGAGAAGAGAAGACTCCCTGGAGAAGACCCTGATGTTGGGAAAGATGGAGGGCACAAGGAGAAGGGGGCGACAGAGGACGAGATGGTTGGATAGTGTTTTCGAGGTTACCAGCATGAGTCTGACCAAGCTGCGGGGGGCAGTGGAGGACAGGAGTGCCTGGCGTTCTCTGGTCCATGGGGTCACGAAGAGTCGGACACGACTAAACGACTAAACAACAACAACAATTCCCATTATTTCCCTCCCATCAAGTGTTTCTTTGAAGGAGGTTATTGAGTTCTGCTATGCCGGAAGAGAGCAATGTAATGGAGGAAATCTCTTCCCAAACTTCATGAGACTCCTTCTTCTCCTTATTTACGAAGGATAAATCATTATGACAGTCAATCCATTTTCAGAAACCCGATTTCATCCATTTGCCACAAAATACTGCAAATAAGTTTATTTAAAGAAAAATCAGATACCTTCAACCTGGTATGCGGCTGTGGATGCGCCCCAAGCAAACGGTTTTGGGAAAGAAACGCCTTCCGGATTCCAGCTGGAGTCTGCAGAAGAGTCAAGGGTGCTGGATGCACCAGAAAGAGCTGAGGCCATGTTCCTAGGATGGTCTGTCTCTTTCTCAGTCAGCGAATGCTTGCTGTTTCCTGCCTGCTTTTGCCCCAAGCAGATTTCTGTCAGTCAGAGAGGACAGAAGAAGTGACGTGTCCGCTCCAGGTCTCTAGAATAAATCTTGCTTCGTTTATAATAGCTTGGATACCCGGGGTTCAGAGGGCAGCATTTTATCTCCCGTGCTACTGTTAAGAGAGAGAGAGAGAGCAGTGATTGAACAAGGACTTTGTCTCACAGAGTGTTTCTGAGGAATTTTCTCTTGCAGAAAAAGGGGAGACCAGCATGCTTTAAGAAAACAACTTTCTGCCTCCTCCAAAAATAAATACAAGAGAATGTTAAGTACAGTGGTACCTCAGGTTACAGACGCTTCAGATTACAGATGCTTCAGGTTACAGACTCCGCTAACCCAGAAATAGTACCTCGGGTTAAGAACTTTGCTTCAGGATGAGAACACAAATCACGCGGCATCGGCGTGGCAGCAGATGGAGGCCCCATTAGCTAAAGTGGTACCTCGGGTTAAGAACAGTTTCAGGTTAAGAACGGACCTCCAGAACGAATTAAGTACTTAACCCGAGATACCACTGTATTCAAAACACTCCAAACTTTAACAAAAGAACCACCACGCCAGCAGCTCTAAGGAATCACAGAACTTCATCGCAGTTTGGTTATACTATAGTTTGGAGCCTCACATATGAACCAAGTCCCTGCCTTAACTATGGTTTATTTGGCCACCCGCAGAGGTGAGGAACTTGTCCTGTCAGCCCTCCCGATTTGTCTCATGAGGTGGGAAAGTCACAACTAACATGCCTGTTCCTTCCTTGACCTCCTGTTAGAAGTACGTTGGGCCAATCCAAGTCCAGATGGTTAAAAAGGCAGCTTAGTGCAGGCAGCCACAGAAAAATGAAGATGATACACCTGGCGGCATCAGTGCCATCAACAGGAGGAGGAGCTAATGAGGCCGATTTGCTTGTGTTCCTTCCTTCTCACAGCCCATGCAATGCCACCCAGAAAGATACTGGCTAGTACAACAACAGTTCTCTCGGCACATACACTGGTGAGCCATTGTAGTCAACCTAACCTCGACTGCCCACAAGTCTAGGAGTATTGTACAGGAAAGGAGGCCAGTTTTCTTGCCTCCATTCTGGCACATTAAGATTTCGACCGTGTTACGCTTCTTGCTGCTTCTTTCCTCAGTTCTCAAGTACTAAAGCAGTCGGAAGGAAACGCGAAAGCATTGTTGGTCCCCATTCTGCCCTCCAACCCAAGAATGCAGAGACGTTTGTCGCATAAGACAAAACTCAAAGGTCTCCAGTAGCTCAGATATATTTTTAAAAACAACACACTAGATGGCACTATTGCAACTTTATTGTTCAGACATGGAAAGAAACTATTTCCCCTCTTGACAGTAGTAAAAACACACCCCTATTGATTTATGCTAAGGTCGTTATTCATGTTTATTGGGCCGCGGGCAACATGTCGCTTTGAGGGGTGGGAAAAGAAAAAGGTCAGACTCTGTTAAGTGAATTCCAGACTTGTGTCGTGTTGCTTTCCTTTACATGGAAACCTTTGACTCAGGAAACATTCGCCCAGCAGCTTCGATCTACTGCTGCAAATCAGTAGTATGTATTATGTATATAACTGGGAACGGCACCGGATTTGGCCAAACCCCACGGTGCAAGATTGTGTGTCTTATTTTAGCAACACTATTTCTTAAAGGCTTAAAAAGTACCGTAAGCAACTGGCAAAACTTCACAAACCTTTGTAGACATTGCACAGTAACTGGATCTGCATTATATAAATCTTGCTCAGCCCTGCAGGCCCTGTGGAATGAATTTCTATCCCTCCTTTCTTCCAAACTCAGGTTGTCATAAATACTTTCTCCACAATTTACCCTCACAACGTCCCAGTGAAGTAAGTTAGAGAACAAGGAGCTCAAGGTCACCCTGTAAGCTAAGCACAGATTTGAACATAGGTCTCCCTGGCAGAAATCCAGGTCACAAGACATTATAACATATTGGCCTATCTGAGAAGACATCTTGAAAACTTAATTTAAGTTTGCAAATCAGCTAGCTTTCAAGTCCAGTGGTAGAAGTATATTTTTCCGGTTTCCCTTACTGCTTTAGCAATGGTAGGTTGTTGAACAATACAACTGCACATGACATTGTCAGCGCTCACTGATAATTTACGTGGACATAAAAAGTGAGTCAAAGCTTATTTGTTGTTGTGACCATCCTGGTCATTTCAACCAAAAAGGAAATAAAAGTATTCTATGCATACTGTGCAGAATATTCAGAGATACACCACTATAATACAGTGATAACCAATTTGTACACACGTATCTTGAAATTTAGTGAGTCTCAAACTACACAAACCACTGGGACTGGTTTGTTACATTTTCTTACACAAATTCTAAATGGAAAGCATTAAGCAATTGCTGTGATACAGCCAGGTTTTAGGAGAACACTGACTAGCATACTTTACAGAAATCTGCTTAAATTGGACATAAACACTCCTGTTGATTGAAATGAAGGGTGATGATACACAACAACTTTGGGGTGGGTGGGGAAAGCCATTAATGCATTACAGAGAAATTGTATTGCTTCTGATTCTATTTAGCTTGCTTCATTAATGTTCTGGAAGAGGGAGGAAATGGCAGATTAATTAAATTTGCAGATATTAAGAGTGGGAGGAGCGGAGACATTAGAAACATGGGCAGAATTTAACAATGCTATTCACCTTGGAAAGTGACAAACTACTGCATCTGACAGGAATCTGGGGGCAGGGGAGGAGGCAGAAGACACAAAAGACTTCGTGGCAAGAGAAAAACTTGATAGGAGCCGGCCATTCCAGTCTATGGAAAATGGTGCCACTGGATGACTCAAGATGAAGATGAATAATAATAATAATAATAATAATAATAATAATAATAATAATAATACCTTTATTGTCATTGTACAACCTGTGTACAATGAAATTAAATGAGCCTCCCCCCAAAAAAACATCCAATCTCTTATCGAAAAACACACCACCTCGCAAGTCAATTTCGCTATGTTATTTTCCGTTCAACAGCCTAACAGTCCACGGATAGAAGCTATTTTTTAGCCTGTTGGTAAGGCTGATTATACTTCTATATCTCCTGCCCGAGGGTAGAAGGTTAAAGAGGTGCTGGCCGGGGTGTGAGTCATTCCTGAGAATTTTTCTTGCTCTCCTAAGGCAACAATCCCTTGCAATGTCATCTAGCGGATTCAAGGGACAGCCCATGATATCATGTGCTGTATTCACCACCCTCTGTAGAGACTTTCTGTCCGTGGCTGTCAGACCAGCATACCACACTGTGATACAATACGAAAGGACACTTTCTATTGTAAAAGGAGTTCATCAGTTGTTGTTTAACATTATTCTTTCGCAAGACCCGGAGGAAATGGAGTCTCTGTTGGGCCTTTCTGACCAACTGAGTTATGTTGATTTTCCAAGTGAGGTCTTCACTAAGGTAAACTCCCATGAATTTAAAGGAGGAGACTCTCTCCACACAGCCCCACCTCCCCACAGTTTGAGAGGCAGCAAGGAAGAGGGCCAGCTTCAAGGGTTGGCTTCTGTCAAGGGACCACAGTGACAGAAGGAATAGGAAATCAGTGGCTGAACTTCACTCCTGGTTGATCCCCACAATACCCAACAGCAAAGGGCAATGAAAGCCAGGCAAGAGGCCAAGCCAAGTTGGAAGCAGGTTCAAAAGAAGAAGTCATTGGTCAGTGTCCGCATTTGAAATTCAATACGCGTCAGGCATATTTTGCACCTGGCTATTGACCATTTGCGACCAAGAAGAAGAATTTGGATTTGATATCCCACTTTATCACTACCCTAAGGAGTCTCAGGGACGCGGGTGGCGCTGTGGGTTAAACCATTGATCCTAGGGCTTGCTGAGCAGAAGGTCGGTGGTTCGAATCCCCGCAACGGAGTGAGCTCCCGTTGCTCGGTCCCTGCTCCTGCCAACCTAGCAGTTCGAAAGCACAAAGTGCAAGTAGATAAATAGGTACCGCTCCGGCGGGAAGGTAAACAGCATTTCTGTGTGCTGCTCTGGTTCGCCAGAAGCAGCTTAGTCATGCTGGCCACATGACCCGGAAGCTGTACGCCGGGCTCCCTCAGCCAGTAAAGCGAGATGAGCGCCGCAACCCCACAGTCGTCTGCGACTGGACCTAATGGTCAGGGGTCCCTTTACCTTTTAAGGAGTCTCAAAGCGGCTAACCATCTCCTTTTCCTTCCTCCCCCCACAACAAACACTCTGTGAGGTGAGTGAGACTGAGAGACTTCAGAGAAGTGTGACTAGCCCAAGGTCACCCAGCAGCTGCATGTGGAGGAGCGAGGAATCAAATCCAGTTCACCAGATTACGAGTCCACCGCTCTTAACCACTACACCACACTGGCTCTGACCAAGGATGGCACTGGACATCTCCACCATATGGAGGTACATGCCTGGGGATCTGGATTGTTTTTTCACACACTAGCAACACATCCTGTATAATTCTATCTGTTTTACTTTGTCTGTACAATCAGAACGAATTTCAGGAACCCAAAAGTGGCAACTAGGCATTCCATTTTGGTGACTGTAACCCTGGTTTAAGGAGTCATTTGGCACCTAAGTTTCTAACACTGGTCAGTGTGCCTGGTGGTTAACCAACCATCCCCTACAGGGATGGTTGTGGCCAGCATTCCTGTGTTGCAGGGGGACGAAACAGATGGTCTTTGGGGTCCCTTCCAACTCTATGATTCTATTTGCTGTTATTGAATCTCCACAAAAGCCAACTTAGCAGCCAGAAGGGAGGTGTGTGTGGCAGCATGCCTGACTAAGTAGCATTCAGAAACAAGCTCTTGCTGAGGTCACATGCAGAGAGAAGCTGGTTCCCATCTTCAGTTCTGGCTCCAGTTCTGAGGAAGGACCAGGTTTCTGAACACTTGAATGAACAGGAGAAGTTTTGGGGCAGGGGGCATGGCTGGCTGCCCTTTCACGCTGTGCACCAAAGAGAGGGAAAAGAAGCAACAGGAGCTGCTGCTGTCGCCCCACACCACCTCAGCTCTTCTGGTATGCCTCGCGGAGGACCTTAAGGTCCACAAATGACAACATTTTGGAGGTCCCAAGTCATAAGGTGGTTAGATTGATCTCAATTAGGGCAGGGCCTTTTCAGTACTGGCCCCAACTTGGTGGAACGCTCTGTCACAAGAGACTAGGGCCCTGCGGGACTTGACATCTTTCCGCAGGGCCTGCAAGACAGAGCTGTTCCACCTGACCTTTGGTTTGGACTCAGTCTGACCCTTATGTTTCCCTCCCCTTATGGTTTTGACTTTTAAAATGAGGCTGCATTTTAAATTGTATTTTAACCTGTATTTTAAATTGTGTTTTTTCTTTTTTCTTTTTCTTATTTTGTTTTTACTAAAATTTTATTGGTTAGCCGTCCCTCTGTGATGTTAGAGCAGCTTAGCCACTCATTCCTATAGCTTTCATGCTTGCACTACAAATTGCCTCTTACTTTTATATACGTGGAATACGCATAGCTGTCAACTTACAGATTTGAAAATAAGGGACCAGCAGCCTCGAAAAGAAGGGATCAGCAGCCAAAATAAGAGATTTTCCAAACACAGGTATGTTCAACTTCTGAGCCCCTCCGAGCCAAAGGCAGAAAGCCCAGCCAGCAGCCAAACGAAGCCTCAAGCAGTGGTTCCCACAGCGCAGCAACCCGGCAAAGGGGATGCAGCAAGGAAAACCACCCTCACCTCTCCGCTGGGAAGCGCTGAGCAAAGGCGAGTCCCCAGGCAACGCGGCCGATTTGATCGGCACAAGGCATGCAATCTCCAACCCCCAGGCATTCTTAGACTCCTTATTGGGTGAGCAACACAGCCAAGCAACACAGTTGGAGCCTCCCTCCTCCCTGGCCGGCAGGGAGGGAGGGAGAGGAGCTGCTTCCTTTGAAACCTGGGAAATTTAAGGGACAGGAACATCATCAATAAGGGACAGCAGCGGGACACGGCGCTGGGATATGGGACTTTCCCACCAAATAAGGGATGGTTGACAGCTATGGGAATACAGCCCTCCAGTGAGTCAGCTGCACCAGTCTGCAAGAGAGTAGGTAACACAGATTTCCAAAAGATTTGTGCAATACCGTAATACGGCAAGTCTTTTTATTCCATCCACCCCCTTCTTTCCTAAGAGACACTTGTTTATTGTGCATGCTGTTGGTTTTTTTTAGCCTGCAAAACATTAATGGACGCTTTTTCCAAGCACCTGTGAAGAAAGATAAGTAGCACAGCGGTAGTTTAATGTGACAAAGTAATCTAAACGCCTATTTGAAATCTAGTAAATACAGGTTATTCTCTTTTTTAATGACTTAATGCTTTTATACTATTTGGTGTTCCAGGCATTATTAAAGATGTGCAGCGATGCTTGGAGATGATTATCTCGTTCTGAGAATATCACAAAACACATACCTGCCCCAAAGCTGAACTAATGGAATGAGAAAGAGAGAGAAAAGATCAATGTGGCTTCTCTTCGGCGTGGCTGTCCATTGCTTGATTTGGACACATAAATGAAAGCGAGATTAAAGGATGCAGTACTTAGAATGGTGCAGTGAAGCCTTTTTAATATGATTATCTTAGAGGTTGCCCGTTCAACAAAAAACAAAAAAGTCACTGGGATATATCCAGTATCTCATTCAATTTCAGCTTTTTTGATCTCATCCTTTTTTAGTTTCAGTTCAGAGCAATTTGAACAGATGCACAGGAAAGATTAAGCCACACATATATCCTCTTTCTCCCTGATGAAGATAATTGAAAACACCGTGGAAAAAGTGGAGTTTAGGGTGAAACAGGTGGCTTTCCTAAACTTTCCCAGAAAAGCAGACCCTTCTCCCATTTTCAGGCAAAAAAAATTGCCTAAGTATTTCCCACCAGTCGCAGAAAAGGTAGCAAAGTTCGCGAAATCCTCTTAATACATTCTTGCCAAATACTCAACAAGCAAGGAAAATTATCTTCGTGCTGGAATACTCACCATTATTCCCTCTCAGTTTGTTTTTCTGAGTCACTTTGCACATTCAGATTAAAATAATCAATTGTATGTGGACCGGATATAGAGATGGCTGCAACGCCCAGTTTTCCATATTGCCTATGGATATTGTCCAAGCAATGTAGGATTATCTTGTCAACCTAAGCACATTTCCCATATTTTCCTGTGAATCTTCTCAATTCTGCTCACAATAAACCTAACCTAGATATGCACACATTGATCTGCGCAACGTGCATGTAATGTCCATGGCGCTTTTTTGAAGCCATTCCTTTCGTGGCGCAGCACCTGCACTGTGGAACTCCCTGCTTTTTGACATTAGGCAGGTGCCTTCGTTATGCTGTACTAGACACCTGCCAAAAAAAAATTTCACCTTATGATTTAGTTATATTTGTTTTGAATGTTTTCTTCGCTTTTATCTTAGCTTTTAATGATGGTCTTGTTTTCAATTGCATGGTGGACTTAAGTTGTTTTATAAATAATTGTCAGCTGTTTGGAGATATTTTCTATTGAGCAGGCAGTTTATAAATTTCCTAAGTAAATAATGCCTACGTGGTTAATATACAGAGAAAGAGAGCTTTTTTCACCATCACCAGTGGCAAACAGATACAACCGACCTTCTCCAGTGACATTTACTCAAGTTTTTCATAGGCCAAACCCTGATTTTTTCCCCAATTCCTTTGGTCATCCAAGTATGAAGAGATCTATCCCAGCATTTGGAAGTATCCTAGCCAGCATAAAAATAGCACAGTAACTATTGGAAGGAGGCTAGAAAATATTAAATTGATATAAAAGTCATGGTTTTCCATGGGTGTCTCCCCACAAACAGGGTTTTGTTTTTGCAAATGCAGAGAAGTGACTATGAGCTCTTTATTGCTTTACTTGTCATGGTTCCACTTTTATTTCAAATGTCATACAGAGCATTCAACATGTGCTCTTTGCCACAGTCTTCAGCTCCTTAATATCGACGTCAGTTTATTGCTAGGACTATTTTCCATGGTAAACCATGCTCCTTGGCCACATTCTCAAGTAATAATAATAATAATAATAATAATAATAATAATAATAATAATAATAATTTATTTGTACCCCGCCCTTCTGGCTGGGTTTCCCCAGCCACTCTGGGCAGCTTCCAACAAAGTTTTAAAATACATTAAAATGTCACACATTAAAAACTTCCCTGAACAGGGCTGCCTTCAGATGTCTTCTAAATGTCAGGTAGTTGTTTATCTCTTTGACATCTGGTGGGAGGGCGTTCCACAGGGCGGGCGCCACTACCGAGAAGGCCCTCTGCCTGGTTCCCTGTAGCTTGGCTTTTTGCAGTGAGGGAACCACCAGAAGGCCCTTGGTGCTGGACCTCAGCTTCTGGGCAGAATGATGGGGGTGAAGACGCTTCAGGTATACTGGGCTTCAGGTATACTGAAGGTATACTGGGCTGAGGCCATTTAGGGCTTTAAAGGTAAACACCAACTCTTTGAATTGTGCTCGGAAACGTACTGGGAGCCAATTTAGGTCTTTCAAGACAGGTGTTATGTGGTCTCGGTGGCCGCTCCCAGTCACCAGTCTAGCTGTCACATTCTGGATTAGTTGTAGTTTCCAGGTCACCTTCAAAGGTAGCCCCACATAGAGCGCATTGCAGTAGTCCAAGCGGGAGATAACTAGAGCATGCACCACTCTGGCAAGACAGTCTGTGGGCAGGTAGGGTCTCAGCCTGCGTACCAGATGGAGCTGGTAGACAGCTGCCCTGGACACAGAATTGACCTGCGCCTCCCTCATTTGCCCACTCTCTGTCCCCCAGAAACAGTATTTCTGTCTTGTCAGGATTCAACCTCAAGTTACAAACTATGGTTTAAATGTGTGAATGGGTGTTTCTTTCTTGCTCCCCCTGGTGCTGAGATCCTCCTTTGTCCTCAGCCAACCTGAAGCAATTTCTGACCTTCTGCCTGTCTGCAACTGTGTCCTATTGCTTTTCTGTTTCTCTCCTGCTGGCCTTCAAAATGAACCCTCGGTTTACGTCCTTCTCTCAGCCGTAGGCTAAGGCTTGACACATTTTACCAGAGGGTTGTGTGCACCTTCTTCGAACCACTACCACCCTGAGAAACAGTCTCACAAAGTTGCTTTTGGTTTCAGTCAAAAGCCCTGAGGGGGTGTCTGCCTTGAGAAGAGACCACAAATCCCACTTCAAATTTCACTTTAAGTGACAATCTGGTAGCCCATCAAGAAGTGACCGGGAGCCATTGTGACCATTTCAGTCCATCATACTCTGCAGCTCATACAGACGAGTGAGCCTTGAAGCACATTCATTGCAAGGTCTCGGTGAGCTTTGATTCCTGTCCCCTTGTCAATGTTTGTTCAAGGAGCTTTCCACAGAAAGCTGTGTTTGTTCAAGAAACTTTCCGCAGAAGATGTGAGGAACAAGGTCACAAAGCAGTGGGAAACTCCACTTTGCAAGGTCCACTGAAAAGAATGTGTCTTAGGTCACCTTCATATGATCCACAAGGCTTTCTTTTTTAAAAAATATCTGAGAATACTTAAGGGAGATGTCTGAATACTGAGCTATACATTCTCCCCCACCCACCCCAATAGCTATGGCAATCAAGTGTTGGCCAAATGCCCAGAACAGGCCCAAGACAGGTTTGTTCTGTAATAAAGCCTGCAATTGTTAAAAAGCTGGATTAAAAGCTCCTGACATACCTTTGGAAACTGGCACAAGAGGATTTAAAGCAAGAAAACAACTATTGTTCTAGTCAGAGATGAAGACAGATTGAAGATAAGCTCAGAGCATTGTCTTCAGGTGCACTCCAGGTTTGCCTTCTAACCTGAACTGGCAGACATGGTGGCAACCTGAATCCTGGCCAAAACCCTGCAAACTTGCCTTAACCCACTAACTCTTTGGCAATTGGTTCATTTTGTTAGGCAGGGGACAAAATAGAGGTGGAACAAGGCCGCAGGCTTCAACTCAACATTTGTGTTAGCAGTAGAGCTTGCATTTCTGGTTGTAGACTTGGAGCACTCCAAACAGACTGAGTTCTTTTTTCAAAAAAAAAAAAAAAAATGACTCTGTCTCCGGCCTTTATTAGGCAGAAAGCAATAAAATAATGCACACGGCTTAGAATTCTCTCAACAAATGGCCATGCTGAAAGTCAGTGTTTTCTTCTTCTGTCCCCACAAAATATACACATTTGAAGTCCTAAATAATAGGGCACAATAACGTCTGTATAAATTTCTTCCATGAGTCTGACCAAAAACTCAGGTGCAGACAACTGACTTTAGGTCACTTCATCACCCGATGTACAGAATGGCCTCCCAACATGTCTGTTTTTAGAAGGACAGAAAGGGCAATATTATTTCAATACTCTTTTCCAAATCTGGTTAGAAACCAGCATTTACTACTGTGGCAGCTGTTTCTGGCCTGTTACAAGATTAGTTTTTAAATTTATGGTTAATTCCTTCATTGTTGCAGGGTGCCATAAACACAGCAGCAGAATCATAGAATTGCAGTGCTTTTGCCCCATGTGGGGCTCAAACCCACAACCGTGAGATTAAGAATCTCATGCTCTACTGACAGAACTATCTGTAGAAGGGAAATCATATCACCAATGCTGTTGTCCTAAGCATACTTAGAAAGAGGCAAGTCCATCTGAAAGCGAAGGGACTTATCTCAGTCTCAACGCTGCTCAGACTAGCCGCTCTGCCACATTTCTAAAAATAAATAAATGCTTCTCTCCCACGGTAGTACATGTTTATTATACCCACAGGCCTGTTAAATATTTCCTACATCCAAATTGGCCCTCAGCAATTTCCTACTGAATGTCACAACTTGAAATTATTATCTTTGCTTTCGGCAACTCAGATACTGACAACTTTAAACTGCCAGATCATTCCGTTAGCACTCAGAATTGCTTCTCATATTACTTTTCCAACCTTTCCTGAGATACACGGAGCAAAGTGCCAAGAATATGTCTATATTTGAAACATGGGAATAGTCTGTGACACATCCAGAAAACTTCCCAGAAGCTACTTAGACAGATGTGAGGTTGTAGGGGGGGAGGGGGTTGGCAGGGGCAGGAGAGGAATAAAATTGTTCCTAAAAGAGCCTAGTCATATGAAACTCCTTGCCCCCCAATGCAAGCCGTTCCAATTGTTTCTGGATAGGTTGTTGTTTAGTCATTTAGTCGTGTCCGACTCTTTGTGACCCCATGGACCAGAGCACACCAGGCCCTCCTGTCTTCCACTGCCTCCCGCAGTTCGGTCAAACTCATGTTAGTAGCTTCAAGAACACTGTCCAAACATCTCGTCCTCTGTCGTCCCCTTCTCCTTGTGCCCTCCATCTTTCCCAACATCAGGGTGTTTTCCAGGGAGTCTTCTCTTCTCATGAGGCGGCCAAAGTATTGGCATCTCAGCTTCAGGATCTGTCCTTCCAATGAGCACTCAGGGCTGATTTCCTTCAGAATGGAGAGGTTTGATCTTCTTGCAGTCCATGGGACTCTCAAGTCTCCTCCAGCACACAAATGACTATTTTCTGAACAGGTTGTCCATACATATGGCTAGCAGAGATTCATCTGATCACGATAGCTGGGGAAATGTTAGTTGCAATCACTGGGATTTTGCTAGTCAAACGCACAACTAGCTTGTTCATGCAGTATGCTCCTCTATGCAAGCGCACACCCACAAGCAGTGTTAGAAACTCAGATGTATAAGTTAGGTGCCAAATGGCTCCTTAAACCAAGATTGCAGTAGCCAAAACGGAATGTCTAGTTGTCATTTTGGGGTAAGACAGCTCTAAAGTCTTATTTTCAAATGATGGACTGACTGTGCTTGATTCTCAGTTAAACATCTGGCTAGTTCAGATGACAACCTTGAGCTACATTAAGAACTTGACGAACTTGAAGAAAAGTCACTTGATCCAGGTTCAGTCCACATATATATCAGCCGATTCCTACCTCTTTTTCTTAATGGTGACATAGACCATTCATAACATAGGGATATTCTTCACAACTGTGAGCAGGGCAATGGGGTGGGAGAAGTGAAGACAAGCTACAACAATTAACTATAACATCGTTCACTACTCCTGCTCAGGCTGCACAGAAAAAGCATTTTGGTTCCTGAAATTCATTCTGTTTGTGCAAATAAAAGATAACTGATAGAATTTCATGAGGTGCAGGATTAGTGTGTGAAAACAGTCAGGATCCAATGAGCCCCAGGCATGCACCTCTAGATGGTGCCCATGTTCTTTCATGTAAAAACTCACTACAGACAATTTGCATGTCAAAAGAAGAAGGGGAACTAGGTCTAGCCTAGTCTTCTCCTCAACAGGACAGAATTTTTCTCTCTGACATCTATTTTTTTAAGTGCAGGGAGATTTATATGGAGAAACAGTCATGGGATTCCCCACTGAAAGACATAGGCGCAGTCTGAAGTGGTGTATTTCAGGAAGTGTGAATTAGACCTTAAAAGGTAAAGGTAAAGGGACCCCTGACCATTAGGTCCAGTCATGACCGACTCTGGGGTTGCGGCGCTCATCTCACTTTATTGGCCGAGGGAGCCGGCATACAGCTTCCGGGTCATGTGGCCAGCGTGACTAAGCCGCTTCTGGCGAACCAGAGCAGCGCACGGAAACGCCGTTTACCTTTCCGCCGGAGCGGTACCTATTTATCTACTTGCACTTTGACGTGCTTTCGAACTGCTAGGTTGGCAGGAGCAGGGACCGAGCAATTGGAGCTCACCCCGTCGTGGGGATTTGAACCGCTGACCTTCTGATCGGCAAGTCCTAGGCTCTGTGGTTTACCCCACAGCACCACCCGCGTCCCTGAATTAGACCTTAGAACCCTCCAAAAGGGAGAAGACTTCCTGTCACCAGCAATTATCCCCAGATATCTAGGGAGATGTCTGTCACCCATGTCTTGCCTTTGGAAACAATGAAAGAAGAAAACAGGTTTTGTTATTGGCAAAATTCCAAGATTCCAACCGCCATTTTAAACTACACTCAATTCTTAATTTTAGTCATGGTGCTCTCTGCCAAATTAATGTTCTTCTGGTTCAATATGAAGAACAGAGGTTAACAAAAGGGCAAGGATTTAACAGTCCTCATCTTCAGCTGGGCCTTGCAATATCTTCTTCCCCTTTATTAACTTTCTCCTTTTATACATGCCAAATCATCAGGCAGATTATATCCAATTTCTCAACTGAAAGGGTAAAACTAACTGGGCTAGAGCTGTTTCAGAAATGTGTGGTATAGAGAGATGTTTTCTGGCAGTCCACATCACCTTCTGTTTGATAGCAAAGTTCAATTCCTGATAAATTTTTGATAGCAACAACAACACTGAGCACTTTTATATAGCACATTTAAAGCATTCAGTGTGCTGCACATTCATGTTTCAGTGTCCCTGCAAAGGAAACGGGGGTTATTGTCCCTTTATTGGGATGGAAGGGGGAAGCAGAGGCAGAGAAGAGTGACTTTCAGACTCTTCTTGCTAGCCTTCCCCATATACTGCCATTCCGTACCGGGTAGCATCTGACCTTGCTACGCCACTGCCTCTGGCGTATTTTCTCTTCCAACCCTCCTTGCCTACTCTACCCTATTTCATTCCACTTGCTGCCTCCTCAGGTTCTTGCTTCTCATCTCCTCGGCCCTTTCTGCTTACTTGTTTGACCCTCTCGAGGATTTAAAGTGAGTTACCAATGGCAGGCGAGACTTTTCTGCCTGACCTGCATTTTTTCTCACAATAGGGCAGGTCAGCCAACCACTGTGAGAAGCTTCGACATGACAATACATTTTTATGCAATACAATATAAAATTGCCTGACTGGACCATCTGCATTCTAGAATCAGTAAAGGTAAAGGTAAAGGTACCCCTGCCCGTACGGGCCAGTCTTGCCAGACTCTGGGGTTGTGCGCCCATCTCACTTAAGAGGCCAGGGGCCAGCGCTGTCCGGAGACACTTCCGGGTCACGTGGCCAGCGTGACATCGCTGCTCTGGCGAGCCAGAGCCGCACACGGAAACGCCGTTTACCTTCCCGCTGGTAAGCGGTCCCTATTTATCTACTTGCACCCGGAGGTGCTTTCGAACTGCTAGGTTGGCAGGCGCTGGGACCGAGCAGCGGGAGCGCACCCCGCCGCAGGGATTCGAACCGCCGACCTTTCGATCGGCAAGTCCTAGGCGCTGAGGCTTTAACCCACAGCGCCACCTGCGTCCCTTTCGTAGAATCAGTACTACGGTCTTAACATTTCAGCAGTGAATATGATGCTTTAAATACTAGATACTATACCAATGTTGTGCAATGGAAAAATATGGCGTTCAGAAATGTGACATCCTCAAGGCTACCATTTGAAACGACAGTGGAAAAATTAAGAAAATCCTCTGTTCCAACCAAGTTCAATTTCTTACTGAATTGACCCATGAACTACTGAATCATTAGCTTCTAAAAACCCAATTTTACCAGCCAATTATTCAGCAGAACATGACATGATCAATGATGCTGAAGGATTCAAGCGAGTTGTATTGATCAGATTTCTGTGTGTATATATTTGTGTGTGTGCGTGTGTGTGAACAAAACACAACTGTCAGCTCATTTGGGTTCATTGCTGATAAAGTGATGTTTAAAACAATTAATGAAGTAACGCTTTGAACATGGAGGGCAAAAGCACTAATTGATATAAAAAAGTCAGAACACTAAGTGCTCAATTAATTAATAATTTTCCTACTAATTGATTTCTTCAAGTATTCTGGAGGGCAAAACTGAAGTGGTAGAGATCTATAATAATTGTCTCTCCATAATAGCTTAGCTTTTGACACTCTTCTAAAATGAACCTAAGGGAAGGAGCTGAAAGACCAGTTAATCCCTCAAATCCATTTGCAATTATTCCAGAGATTTGGAGGGTGGGAGAGATCAGCAATAAGTAAATTCTCCATTGGTGCATGTTTTGGACTCTCAGCTTTGAGATGTATCCCGAAACACCGGCATGTGGCGCATTCATCGCAAAATAAAAACAAAACAAAATAAAATAAGACCTCTGCAGCTGGGAAACCACAAGAACAGGGAAAGGAGATGCTGTTAAGAAGTTCAAAATATGCAGCTATCACAAACAGATACCTCTGATTAATTCTGGTAGAGATAACCAACTGAACTCACCAACCTGAAACAAGCAAGGCAAACTACGGTCACTAATATTGCATGCCTCCCACCTCCCCACCTACCCCTTTCTCCATTTCCCTTTGTCTTGAAGTTGCGAGCCCAGTAGCAGTATCACCGCCTGCCCTGCAGGTCAGTGTCTACATGTAAGATATGACTAATGACCCAGGCAAACAACAATCTGGATTAAAAATGGCCACAACTTTATTGATTACAGATCTAGGTGGAATTTTGGCTCAGGCATCAAGTGTATAGGCATCCATTTCAGCCTCCTGCTGGGGGGTTGTGCCAGGATTATGGCCTCTCCAAGACGTCGATTACTGAGTTGGCCGTCCTAAGGCCACCGCTGAGAGCCCTATGGCCCATCTGCCAGACTCTTGGCTTCAGGACAGGGACATCCACCGAGACCCTTTTAACAAGGTACCCTGAAAATTCCACTGGTTCAGGGCATCACTTCACCCCACGCTTGAAGACTAGGATTTGACCCAATACCTTAAGCACCCAAAGAGGCAAAACCTCTAGACCAGTCAATTTGTCTTCAGGGAACTTCCTTCCTGGCTCTTTTCTCCATTTCCCTTTGTCTTGGAGTTCTTGCTCTATATTGCCTTTGCTTTGGTCCTGACATCCTTGGCTTCTGTTAGCAATGCGTCCCTCACTCTCCACCACCAAGTTCTCCTTATATTTGATTAAAATACAGTGGTACCTCGGGTTAACAACTTAATTCGTTCCGGAGGTCCGTTCTTAACCTGAAGTACCACTTTAGCTAATGGGGCCTCCCGCTGCTGCCGCGCCGCCACCACGCGATTTCTGTTCTCATCCTGAAGCAAAGTTCTTAACCCGAGGTACTACAGTCATACCTTGGGTTGAAGTCGCTTCAGGTTGAGCGTTTTCAGGTTACGCTCCACAGCGACCTGGAAGTAATGGAACGTGTTACTTCTGGGTTCCGCCGCTCGCGCATGCGCAGATGCTCAAAATGATGCCACGCGCATGCGCAGAAGCAACAAATAGCGACCCGCGCACATGCAGACACAGGTTGCATTCTGCTGTGGATGCGAACGGGGCTCCGGAATGGATCCTGTTCGCATCCTGAGGTATCACTGTATTTCTGGGTTAGCGGAGTCTGTAACCTGAAGCGTCTGTAACCTGAAACGTCCGTAACCCGAGGTACCACTGTAAACTGAGCTCTCTCTCTCTCTCTTTATTTCTCTCTCACTCTCACACACACTAGGAAATAACCTACTGTATTCAAAGTCAATTCATGTTAAATTGGATACAGTATCATGTCCACTTGGAGGCCTCATGGACTCATTCCCAAAGCCTTCCAAGACACTGGCATCGGGGCCTAGACATTTCGGAAACTGCAACCGCAAAAAATAAACGCAGTCCTTTAAAAAAATCAGAAACAGGGGGCCACTAGGTGGCGCATCGGAAGATGGCTGACAATAACATCTCTCCGACCCACACGAGGTAATTTGGAGGCTATGATGGGGGTAATTAGCCTCCTTAACCCCCCCAGGATTATGGGGGGGGGACGGCCCTTGCCTGCTGTGCCCTATACCACCCCCGAATTTGTGGGGGTGGGAGCACTAGGCACAAAGCCCTCCTGTGGGATTTTCGGCACTCCTCGACGCCGTCCCCGATTCGCGCCGCTGGTTGCAATGATCTTTAAAAGAAATAATTTGGACATGATTAATTGCACATACATCAAGGAAAAAGGGGAGTAAATACTGCTGACAGAAGAGATCTCTGATAACAAGACAACAATAAAATACGAGAAGAACGTCAAGATACGGTAATGACTGAGGGGGGAGGGGGGGAAAAACCTGCCTCTACCTTTTTATGTGATTTAACAAGAATCCCCCTCCCCTAATGAGTCAGAAATTAAGGACTTAAGCTGTGGATTTAAGGCTGTGTGGAGATAAACTTTCGATCCAAAGCAATGTTTCAAGATGAAGCTGGAAAGCTAAGAGTTTTGGAGTGACGCAGTCAGGAAAAAATGCCGTTCGCCATTTTGTGAGGCATTGTGGGAGCTCTTGGGTCTGGGAGGAGAAAGAGAAAAATAGAGTTGTTTACATATCGTGAATCAACTCCTCGGTGGGACTTAAGAGCGACAAATGCCAAAATTTACGATGGATAATAATAATAATAATAATAATAATAATAATAATAATAATAATAATTTATTATTTATACCCCGCCCATCTGGCTGGGTTTCCCCAGCCACTCTGGGCGGCTTCCAACAGAGATGAAAAATACACTAAAATATCACATATTAAAAACTTCCCTGAACAGGGCTGCCTTCAGATGTTTTCTGAATGTCAGGTAGTTGTCCATCGCCTTGACATCCGATGGGAGGGCATTCCACAGGGCGGGCGCCACCACCGAGAAGGCCCTCTGCCTGGTTCCCTGCAACTTGGCCTCTCGCAGTGAGGGAACCGCCAGAAGGCCCTCGGAGCTGGACCTCAGTGTCCGGGCAGACCGATGGGGGAGGAGACGCTCCTTCAGATATACTGGACCGAGGCCATTTAGGGCTTTAAAGGTCAGCACCAACACTTTGAATTGTGCTCGGAAACGTACTGGGAGCCAATGTAGGTCTTTCAAGACCGGTGTTATATGGTCTCGGCGGCCGCTCCCAGTCACCAGTCTAGCTGCCGCATTCTGGATTAGTTGTAGTTTCCGGGTCACCTTCAAAGGTAGCCCCACGTAGAGCGCATTGCAGTAGTCCAAGCGGGAGATAACCAGATCATGTACCACTCTGGCGAGATAGTCTGCAGGCAGATAGGGTCTCAGCCTACGTACCAGATGGAGCTGGTAAACAGCTGCCCTGGATACAGATTTGACCTGTGCCTCCATGGACAGCTGTGAGTCCAAAATGACTCCCAGGCTGCGCACCTGGTCCTTCAGGGGCACAGTTACCCCCTTCAGGACCAGGGAATCCTCCACACCTGCCCGCCTCCTGTCCCCCAAAAACAGTACTTCTGTCTTGTCAGGATTCAACCTCAATCTGTTAGCCGCCATCCATCCTCCAACCGCTTCCAGACACTCACACAGGACCTTTACCGCCTTCACTGGTTCTGATTTAAAAGAGAGGTAGAGCTGGGTATCATCTGCATACTGATGAACACCCAGCCCAAACCTCCTGATGATCCCTCCCAGCGGCTGCATGTAGATGTTGAAAAGCATGGGGGAGAGGACAGAACCCTGAGGCACCCCACAAGTGAGAGCCCAGGGGTCTGAACACTCATCCCCCACCACCACTTTCTGAACACGGCCCAGGAGGAAGGAGCGGAACCACTGTATGACAGTGCCCCCAGCTCCCAGCCCCTCAAGACGGTCCAGAAGGATATCATGGTCGATGGTATCAAACGCCGCTGAGAGATCCAGCAGAACTAGGAAACAGCTCTCACCTTTGTCCCTAGCCCGCCGGAGATCATCAACCAGTGCGACCAAGGCAGTTTCAGTCCCATGATGAGGCCTGAATCCCGACTGAAAGGGATCCAAATGGTCCGCTTCTTCCAGGCGTGCCTGGAGTTGTTCAGCAACCACTAAATAAACCACTAAATAAAGTGATGTTATCTACGAAGGAGATATATGGAAACCATCTGGACTTAGTGAAGGAACGGGAAATCCACACAGGATTATTACACTTGCTATCGGCTTAAGGAGACTATCAGAAGAGATCGTAAAGGAAAAAGAGAAATTATACGAACAAGATATGATGTGGCAACACCAAGATAAGACTGGATAGAATTATGAACTTTGTTTGGACTGATTGGGACTGATTTGGACATTAACGCAGTAATAAGAAGATGATCTGAATTCCCCTTTGGATCTTGAAGTATGGGTTCCCCCAACAAAATTTAAAAATTTGGCTTTGTAATTCGGAATTTATATGATGTGATTTAATTTGATGTGATTGGCCAGTTAATAAAAATTATTTAAAAAAAAAAAAACAGAAACAGCGTCCTTTTAACAAATGGTCTAAATTGTATCTGCTTCACATACAACAAAGAGTTTTGTTTGGCCCAAAGCATTATCAGAAAGCAGTTTACCTTGCTGTTGTCGGAAGGGTGGTGTCAATATTTAACGGCCGTACAGAATGCAGCAGTTTTATTCTTACCAAAATAGCACTGCAAAGTGACTTGCTAAGCCACCTTGTGTTATTGGTGCTATAGGATTTTCAAAGCAAAAAACCAATACAAGGGATTAATGGTTAAGGTTATGCAAAATCCATTTAATCAGCATGGCTAATTTTAGCTTTAACTAAAGCTGCTGGCAATGGCATATGCATTTCGCTCTGGGGCTTTCCTTTTAAATAATGATGGAATACACTTTTAAAAGGTAAATTTATCTTAACTGAGGGCCTGCCTAATGCTCTTTAATTGCTGAAGGAGTGATTTGAATAGCATTTGCATGAAGAAAAAGGAGGGATTCTTCAGAGGTGCCATTTCAAAACTGTCAAGTAAGCATTTCAGTTCTTTGCAGTTAACTCATTCTCTTATTGAATACTCAGTAGGTAAGTAAAGAATCAACCCAGAACTTTACTTCTGGGGCCAATTATACAAATTATAACCCTTCACCTTTCAGGAAGAGACTGGGGAAATCCAAAACCTGGAAAGAAAAGTCCTAAACAACGGGTATGTTCCTCTTAGAAAAATGCCCTTTTCTCAGCTCAAGACAGGGAGGTCAAGTATCCAAAATTATTTTACAATGCAAGTTTTCTGTCTAATTGAAGAGTTACCACACAGGAGAGGATTTAGTTCTACATTAAGGCTTTAAATCAAGCGTGAAGCGGATTAAGCCAAATGTTAAAAGCGTTATTATAAACAGAGTTCTTTCAAACCAAGAAAGCCCAACAGGAAATGAAAGTTGTGTTCATTCCTTGCCGTTTCCATGTTGCCTGTTGTGCTAGCACACTCTCGAGAGCGGGGGCAGAACTACATATTACACACGGCTCTGGACTGCGACCAAATATGGCAATCTTATATTGAGTTTCCCACCTCCTTCCCCACACTGCTGACATGGTGTGCTGATTTTTTATATTTTTATCACAACATTCGCTCAAACAGACGTTCAGAAACACTGATGGAAGCAAAAAACACAATGCAATCTCATAGTGTCCTCCACCTGTTATTTAACCAGGAGAGCAGTGGCAGGGAAACACACAACACAAGGACTTCAAACTGGGGGCAAAAGGAAGTAGGAAATGTTGCAGCCGAGTAGGGCCAGCCCCAAGACATTTTGGCACTGGAGGCAAACTACAAAATGGCATCCTCCTCACCGGAGAAGAAGTGGGGAATGACAATCAGGAAGGAACAACGCAGGAGCGGGTAATAAAGATATCAACACTGGGAACAAGGGGGAGCAAAGATTCATGTCAGAAAGAAGGAAGGTGTGGCGTCTGGCCTCCTAGGTGTGTGACATCATACTGGGTTCATAAGAAAAGGGTTAACTAATTGTAAAATGACTAACCAATGGGAAACCAAGGGGAAGAGTTAACTGTGTACAGTGGTACCTCTAGATGTGAACAGGATCCGTTCCGGAGCCCCGTTCGCATCTAGAAGCAAACGTAACCCGTGTCCGCGCATCTGGCGTGCGCAGGTCATGTTTTGGCACTTCTGCGCATGCGCGTGACATCATTTTGAGCATCTGCGCATGCGCAAGCGGCGAAACCCGAAAGTAACGCACTCCGTTACTTCCGGGTTGCCGCGGAGCGCAACTCGAACGCACTCATCCCGAAGCACATTCAACCCGAGATATGACTGTATAAGGTTTAAGCACAGAGGTTTTTTGGGAGAGTTAGAATGGTTAAGAAGACAGTCTGGAGTTAGAAGAGACAGAGGAGATAAATCTGTGGGTTGGGCTAGTCTGGTGTGAGAGAGGGAGAGAATCTGTTAAGAGGAGTCAGTCAAACAGTTGAGATAATCAGTCAGAAGGTATTTAGGAAGGTATGGTGGCGCTGTGGGTTAAACCACAGAGCCTAGGACTTGCCGATCAGAAGGTCGGCAGTTCAAATCCCCGCGACGGGGTGAGCTCCCGTTGCTCAGTCCCAGCTCCTGTCCACCTAGCAGTTCAAAAGCACATCAAAGTGCAAGTAGATAAATAGGTACCACTCCAGCGGGAAGGTAAACGGCGTTTCCGTGCGCTGCTCTGGTTCTCCAGAAGCAGCTTAGTCATGCTGGCCACATGACCTGGAAGCTGTACGCTGGGTCCCTTGGCCAATAAAGCGAGATGAGCACTGCAACCCCAGAGTCGGCTACGACTGGACCTAATAGTCAGGGGTCCCTTTACCTTTAGGCCAGTAAAGAAATTAAAGTTAAGGTACTGACAGGAGTATTATCGGAGAAACCATAAACTTGTCAATTTTGTAAAATAAACTTGGTTTTTTTGGTTCACTTTTAACAACTGACTGGATTCAGTATTTTACCAGAGAGTAACTGGTTGGTGGCAGCAGGGAAGCGAGCACAGTGGTGGCACAGGGATCAATAGACCGTTAAATGTCCGGGGACCCTGTGTGATCGCCACAGAAGGGAATCAAATCAACCTTATCTGAAGGTTGAACTGGTAATCAAAGGCAGGGGTCTGCAAACCAAGGCTCCCGGGCCAGATCAGGCCCACCTCGCT
This sequence comes from Podarcis cretensis, assembly GCF_951804945.1. Taxonomy (NCBI): domain Eukaryota; kingdom Metazoa; phylum Chordata; class Lepidosauria; order Squamata; family Lacertidae; genus Podarcis; species Podarcis cretensis. Next base: position 70,424,291 of record NC_137178.1, on the reverse strand, counting down.
CCTAGATCCGGTCCGCGCCGCGAAGCCGGAACCCGCCACGAAGCCAAGACTCCTGGCATTGGCGATGGGAAGAAGAGGCTGAACGGTGGCGGCTCTGCCAATCAAATGCCTCGCCTGGTTTACCTCAGCAGCGTTTGGCAGAGCTGCCGCCGCTCGGCCTCTTCCTCCCTCTGCCGCCGCCACCCTAGTGCTCCTGTGGGCCAGAGAGCGGAGTGGACAAGCTCGCTCTGCCTACCCACTTCACAAGAAGCAGCGGCGGTGGCGGTGGTGGGAAGGTAAGCCTTCTTTCTCTAGGTGGGGAGGAAGCCCATTTCACGGATCCCACGCTGGATCACACCAGGTGGAGGCAGAGCCCAGGAGACCCCAGGGGACAGCTGTGGCGATCACACAGGGTCCCCGGGCGTTTCACCATCTATTGATCCCTGTGCCACCACTTTATTTCTCGCTGCCACCACCCAGGCCCTACCTGGTACAATACTGAGTCCAGTCAGGGTTAAATTGGGACATAAACTTCTGTTTATTTATTGCAGTTTAACAAGCGTGTGGTTTCATAAACAGTATCGGTCCATTACAATCATGGGGTGCCTATCCAGACCTATAACTTCCGCTACCTGCTCTCACTCATTAAACCACCTCTCAGATATTTACTTGTATTCCTAGTTCCTAACTGTTCCTGACTCAGCTTATTTCTCTACACTAACTCAACATACCCACAGACTCTATCCCAATTCACTCCCACTCCAACCAACCACCCAAGGAACTCCTCCTTCATCCCTCCCAGAGCTGGTTTTATAGTCCCTCTGACTCCACCCCCCTGGGTTCTGATTGGGTAACTTGTTTAACTATTTCACCTCCAGCACTCTCATATGTTAATGTCACAACAGCTCCTGCTATTTCCTCCCCAGGGGTCAGAGACCAGTAGTGTCTCCCATTTGCCGTGAGATGCCACTGTGGAAGCAGCATGGGGCACTGGCAGGTACAGCGTCCAAGGAGTCTGCCACAGCCGCTACTGCCACCGTGGCAGCAGTGGCAGGTAATCCGTTTTTTGGAGATCAGATCGGCTGCTCTTGTAGATCCTGTGGCCCCAGGCTGATGCCTCACCTTGCCCAGGAACTGAGGCAAGATCAGTATTACCCAGGGCGGATAAAAATCAATGATTTAAAAAAAAAAAATCAAAATTTTTAAATTTAAATCTTTTTTAAAAAAAATTTAAATTGGATTTTTAAAATAAAATGCTTTCAGAGGAAAAATCTTTCCACAGATAGTTTTCTATTTAAGTTACATTATAGTCCAAAGGCTATTCATCAGGAAATAAAGATTTGTTTTTAGTTTTTCATGTGTGCTAAAACTCAGTCTAAGCTGTCGTTTTTTAAAACCGTTTATCCACATCAGTTAACAAACATGGATACATATGCTATAATGTTATTGTTTTAGTTAAATAGATTGTTTAAATTGTTATCAAGGATATGCTTATTTTTCTCCTTCCAATAAAGTACAGTGGTACCTTGGGTTAAGAACTTAATTCGTTCCGGAAGTCCGTTCTTAACCTGAACCGGTTCTTAACCTGAGGTACCACTTTAGCTAATGGGGCCTCCCGCTGCTGCTGCGCCGCCGGAGCACGATTTCTGTTCTCATCCTGAAGCAAAGTTCTTAACCCGAGGTACTATTTCTGAGTTAGCGGAGTCTTTAACCTGAAGCGTATGTAACCCAAGGTACCACTGTACAGCAGAAATGTTGTCCAAATATAAGCAGTTAACTTATTAAACCTCTCAATAATTTCATAATTATCTGTCTATGTATTTCAAATCAGTTATTATTGATATAACTGTAAAAACTACTCTGAAAATTTATTATTCCAAAAATGAAATAATATTATACCAGCAAGAATGAGTCTTTCTGTAAAAAGAATGATTTAAATCAAGTCTTACTGACTAGAGATTTACCGTAAATTGTGATATAAATCGATTTGAATTAAATCCACCCTGGTGTTACCTGCTTCCTCCAGCAGACTTCTTAGAATCCTTACCATCAACTGAATATCAAAATTATTTACAACTATACATCGTTCATTTATCTGAGAACACAGTATGTGCCTTAAAGGCCAATCCAGATGGGGTACAGCAGATTTAAAAGACTGCCATTCAGAAATGAACGAAGTGGTGTTTTTTTTAATATACAGTGGACGATTCTTTTTGGAATACTTCCCCCACGAAATTGTTAAGTGGAATCTTAACAAGCAACAGGCAACATAGCATTCATTGTGCTCTTTAGCTTATCTTGTTCTTTGTAGACTGCGCCTCTTGCCTAAAAGGAGGACTGCGCAGATTTCTTTTTGAGCCAAAGCATTGTCTAAATGAAAAATGTGACTCCAAATCCAATTTAACATTCAGGGTGACAAATGCATAAATCAAGGCATTAGAGCATGGGAGGCAAACTAAGGCCCGGGGGCCAGATCCGGCCCAATCGCCTTCTCAATCCGGCCTGCAGATGGTCTGGGAATCAGTGTGTTTTTACATGAGTAGAATGTCCTTTTATTTAAAATGCACCTCTGGGTTATTTGTGAAGCATAGGAATTTGTTCATTTTATTTTTTTTAACCAAAATATAGTCCGGCCCCCCACAAGGTCTGAGGGACAGTGGACCGGCCCCCTGCTGAAAAAGTTTGCTGACCCCTGCATTAGAGGGACTGTCCCCCCACCCCAGAGAGCCAGATATCTTCAAGGTAATTTGCATAAATATACACAGGTTGTATATGCGCATGTGTGTGTGTATTTCTTATTGAAATGGTAAGCATGGCACTAGGCTGAACCACTGCAGGTGTGGAATCGTATAACTGACTGTCCTCCATTTTTTTTTAACTTTCTGTATAACAAAAAAGCGGGTGGCTCTGTGGTCTAAACCACAGAGCCTAGGACTTGCCAATCAGAATGTTGGCGGTTCGAATCCCCGCGATGGGCTGAGCTCCCGTTGCTCGGTCCCAGCTCCTGCCAACCTAGCAGTTCGAAAGCACATCAAAGTGCAAGTAGATAAATGGGTACCACTCTGACGGGAAGGCAAACAGCATTTCAGTGCGCTGCTCTGGTTTTGCCACATGACCCAGAAAAACTGTCCACGGACGAATGCTGGCTCTCTCAGCCTGTAAAGCGAGATGAGCGCTGCAACCCCAGAGTTGTCTGCGACTGAACTTAACAGTCAGGGGTCCTTTACCTTTATAACAAAAACCAGCATGTCAGGAAGAATTCTAGTTAAGTCCCTTTCCTCACTTGCTAGTTTTCTATTTTAAAGGACATATTTTTTTAAAAGCAGTGGAGTGTTTTATCATGTGAGCCTCTATCTGCGGTAAACGTCAGCCTCAGATTTACCACCTTTGTTTAGCCCCCTTCAGGTGTTCCATATAGTGGGAAATACAAACATGGGAGGAGGTTGGTGGAGAATGTGTGTGCTAGTTTTTCAGCTGTTTTGGACTACAGTTCCCATCATCCCTGAACACTGGTTCTGCTAGCTAGGGATGATGGGAGTTGTAGTCCAACAAACATTTGAAAAACCCAAGTTTGGGAAACCCTGATTTAAATGGATGGGATTTAATACATACTGCCCTAGGAAATGCCTTCCCAAACCTTTTCTCCAACCTAACAAGAATAAATGCGCTCTTCTTTCTTGACCACTGACCCAAAGTTCTGATTAATGTTGTTTTAAGTAATTTCCAATGTCTTTCTTAATTAATAGATAGCTATTGACCTATTGAGCGGAGCTCTCTTGACACCTCTTCTTCATTTATTTATTGGGGTGGAGGGAGAGTACAGGCTTTAATTCACTGAAACTTGCTTGCACAAAAGCAAGCAAATCACTAACTTGCCATGGGTAGCAATGTGGGAAATAAAATGTTTAAATCAATGTGGGAAATCACATGTTTCTAGACTTAAAATCAATTAGAAACAGAATTTTAAAGGCCTGAAGTGGAACCCAAGTGTTAACCATAGTTTAGCTATCACAGTAAACCTTGGTTTAGACAACGAAGCTGTGGTGTGTATATGAATGCACAAGCCTGTGGCCTCTTTAGGAGCATCTAAGCCCGGGTTGCAAAACTTGTGGCCTGTTATGTATTGAAGTTCTCACTCAGGCCACCAGGAGTATTGTGTATGTAGTTTTCACTCAGGTCCACGTCAGTTATTTTAGGCGGGAAACCCTGGGTTGTTCTTGCTACAATGTTTGACAGCCAGCTGCCTATAAAAGCAGGCCGGCTGAGCTGTTTGCTGTTCAGTTCTATTCCAGCTTACAAAATAAAGAGCTACTTGGAGAAATCGCTGTGCCGTCTGCTATGTCAACCCACAACTTAACATGGCCCTCCAAAAATAATCGTATTTACAACTCCCAACATCAGTGCTGACAACATTCTGACTGGGGCCGATCGGAATTGAAGCTGACAGCATTTGGAGGGCCAGAGGATACCCCATGCCAAAGATTCTCTCTCACACACACAAACACAAACACTCCAACCTTGTGGTTTGGAGGGTGATCTGAAGAGAGCCACTGTGTTTCTTAGATAGTCCGAAAGAAAAGGATGATGGTCTAGTAACTGGGTGGAAACAATAATATAGTGAGGGCTTTAAGAGGAATGGCTTTGTCAACCAGAACTGCCAAAGATTGCAGTCTTGCCTGGAGTTAGTCTAAGTATCCTACAGTGGTACCTCGGGTTAAGTACTTAATTCGTTCCGGAGGTCCGTTCTTAACCTGAAATTGTTCTTAACCTGAAGTACCACTTTAGCTAATGGGGCCTCCTGCTGCCGCCACGCCACCGGAGCACGATTTCTGTTCTCATCCTGAAGCAAAGTTCTTAACCTAAATCACTATTTCTGGGTTAACGGAGTCTGTAACCTGAAGCATATGTAACCCGAGGTACCACTATATTTTACAAAGGGTGATCAGTCCAGTCAAAGACTAGTTTAAAGAACCATAAGAAGGGAAAGCAGAGACCACCACATTGCAGCTGTCCGTCAACAGCAACATCTCTAGTCGGTACAAATGCTGCCTGGTGTTTTTCCCACTATGGTGAAATGTATTGTATTTCAAAGGAACTCGGGTGGCGCTGTGGTCTAAACCACAGAGCCTAGGACTTGCCGATCAGAAGGTCGGCGGTTCAAATCCCCTCGACGGGGTGAGCTCCCGTTGCTCGGTCCCTGCTCCTGCCAACCTAACAGTTCAAAAGCAGGTCAAAGTGCAAGTAGATGAATAGGTATCGCTCCAGCGGGAAGGTAAACCACGTTTCTGTGCGCTGCTCTGGTTCACCAGAAGTGGCTTAGTCATGCTAGTCACATGACCCGGAAGCTGTACGCCGGCTCCCTCGGCCAGTAAAGCAAGATGAACGCCGCAACCCCAGAGTCGTCCACGACTGGGCCTTACGGTCAGGGGTACCTTTACCTTTTATTGTATTTCTAGTTAAGTTAAAACAATTATTTCCAAATTTGCACATACATATTTAAGTTGCCATGTGCACCTTTTGTGCAGATTTGTCTGCTCTTTTGTCATAGCTGTCAACTTTCAGATTTCAAAATAAGGGATCAGCAGCCTCACCTGTCCCAGGGAGAGTCTACAGGATATCTAACAATCCGGGATAGCAGCGGGAAGCAGCGGGAAACGGCGCTGGAATAAGGGAATTTCCCGCAAAAAAAGGGAAGGTTGACAGCTATGCTCTTTTGTCCTCTCTTTTGGCAATATCATTTTGGACAACGCACAACTCACCACCCTATGCCACATTCATTGAACTTACATCTGAGAAGACATACATAGGATTGCACATTGCAGTTGGACTCCTGATAGCCCCCCCACCCCTAACCAAAACCATTCCAACAACAACAAAAATGCATAGCCTACGCATTCGCAACGAAGTAAATATGTACAGGGCAAAAGCTGATTGCATTCATGCATCTCCACAAGGTCTAGGTCATACTATTTTTATATTTACTATATCAAGTGCTATAAACAAATCTCAGCAGAACCGCAATAGACTGCAGGTGCTGCAAGCTATTCTGCCCATGGCTTTGCGCCAAGAGAAGAGGTTTGTTTTGCTGACACATGGACCTTCTTTATTTAGGTCCACCCCCTCCCCCCCATTAACTGCTGCTAAAATAAAGTTCTCTAACCTAGACCATGTTCTGTTTATTGCACATTCATCTGATCCCTTTTGACTTTCTTCCAACTAGCATACACGAGTTAGTTTGTTTTCAATATTTGATCTATTTCACCCATGGATGCAGTATTTTTAATAGTACCAGCAAATTTGTGCTTGACTGGTATTTGTCCAAGCAAATGGTATTGCGTTTGCCACTTCTGCAAGTGCTGAGAAGTCCCAGGACTCAGCTACACAGCTGCAAAGAAAATGTTGTAAAGTGCAATATACAAATGTGACACTAGATGGCGAGAGTGAGCTATGCAAAATTCAATGTATTTTTAAAATAAAAAATAAAAAAGCATTTTCACAGCATTCTTTATGTCTGCATATTCCACCCCAATGATGCATATAGAGTTTGCTTTCTGCTGGATGAGAGCTCTCTAGAGACTGAATATGGCAGTTCCCATGTGTCAGGGAACTGACATCGGAGCCAGAGGTGGAGGCAAGGCTCTCGAGCGATGCAGGAGAGGGGCCCAGCAGAGGGAGAGGAAGCCCATCGGCTGGGGAAGGAAATCAGCGCAACACCAGTAGAGAAGGGAGGGAGATGGAGGATCCGGAGAGGGGTCTCCAAGACTCTTCGCCCGAAACTAGTGGGGAGAGCACGGGCACACCTCTGCCCACTCCTTCCCTGCACAGAAGATTTCCGCGCAGGGAGAGTAGGCGGAGACTTGGCGTCAAACAACTTCTTTGCTGGAAGAGGCTCAAGAAACGCCCACTGACGGATTCTGCAAGCGACTGAACGGCCACGGAGTGAAGGACTGTCAGCTGAGAGAAGGTTAACCAAGCAATCTAGCCAGCAGTGATGGTAACCTACGCACAAGCAACCCCTTATAACCATTACACCATGGAATCCAAAAAAAAGCTACAAACTATGGTTTCTAAACCCAGTTTGGAAAGAAGTACAAACCATGATTTGCCAATTTGAATGTGAGTGGGGGTTCCGCATGAGTCGCACATATAAGTGGACCCCACTCTGTTACACCCCATTACACCATGCCCCCTTCTACCCCCGTTGCGGCCCATGTGTCAGCGATCACGCATCAATTAGACATGCCTAAAATGGTTGCCACCTATACAGTGGTACCTCGGGTTACATGAGCTTCAGGTTACAGACGCTTCAGGTTACAGACTCCGCTAACCCAGAAATAGTACCTCGGGTTAAGAACTTTGCTTCAGGATGAGAGCAGAAATCGTGCTCCGGTGGCACGGCGGCAGCAGGAGGCCACATTAGCTAAAGTGGTATCTCAGGTTAAGTACAGTTTCAGGTTAAGAACGGACCTCCAGAATGAATTAAGTTCTTAACCTGAGGTACCACTGTAATGGCAAATATTTTGCCTGAACCAGAAACTGAGCACACAACGGTAGGAGAGAGAACTGTTGGAGGGGATGGAATAGGAAGTCCCTATTTTCATCGGAGAAATGTTTTGCCGCTTGGCCATGTGCAAGAACCGGCCTTGAAACTTTCCTGAGAATGAAATATCCATCTATTCTAGACGAATCTGAAACGGCACCGCTGGCACACAGCTGCATCTTGCTTACATGGTCTGAGCCTCTCCCTCCGCTTACGCCTGTTTTACAAATGTGTTTGGTTATTTATCACCACATTTTCTTCACCCGGTTTACAAATTGCCTACTGCTGGTCTGCTAATTGTTCGAGTAATTTAGTGAGTACTGACATTAAATTTAGTGCCTTGTAATTCTTCCCTCTCCTGACAAGTTCTCCACGATTTTATGCTTTGAAATTATTTCCGCGCTTTCATTTCCCTGTATTAGTACTACACAGTGTGGTTCTATGTGTGTGTGCTCAGATGTAGGTCCCTATATAGAGGGAGGGGAAGAATTCAAGGCTGCAAGGTCTACTTTGTTTTTCCTAGGACCCTCGAGATGCATCAATCAGAGTCTGAGGTAAAAGGCATACACTTGGAAGAATTGTGAGCTCAGGAACTTGTTTCAAGTACCAGAAATAAAGGTAGTTCACACACACACACAACCTCCCCTCATTTTTCTTCATTTCAGCAATATAAAGGGAGGAGGATTTTGTTGGTATTATTAAGCAATTGGGAGGCAAAGATCATTGGCAACGTACTAAAAATCCCCTAGAGGCCTACCAGCAGATACCAATCTATCTTCTGCCCACCTCCAATTTACAGAATTGCAACTTTAATGTGTTCCAACGCTACACCTCTCTTTAAGAAAATATTGCAAGGCTTAAGTGATGTCTTCTTCAGAGATTCAGAAAGAAAGCACAAGAAATTTAGGAGGCAGAAAGTAAGAGTACAGTGGTACCTTGGTTCCCCAACGCCTTGGTTCCCCAACGCCTTGGTTCCCAAACACAGAAAACCCAGAAGTAAGTGTTCCAGTTTTCAAACATTTTTCCAAAGCTGAATGTCCGATGCAGCTGTCGGCTACTGTTTACACTTGCACCAATCAGAACCTGTGCCTTGGTTTTCAAACATTCCGGAAGTCAAACTGACTTCCTGAACTGATTAAGTTTGGCGCTTTTGTTTTCGCTATTTATTTTGTGTTTTTGTTTTTGAGTTAATTTTTGTTTTCAGTTAATTTGTTCTTGTGACTGTGGAACCCAGTTCAGCTACTGACTGATTGATTGTGTGACTGCGGAAATGGATAAAAGCCCCCCGTCCAAACAATCACTATCATCAGTGCAGGTAGGTAAGGAAAAAAATTAATTTTAATCATCTACAATATTGTCTTATTTATGTTATAGTACAGTGCATTGATTATTGCTTTAATTTTATGGATCAATGGTCGCATTAGATAGTAAAAATCATGTTAAATTGCTGTTTTAAAAAAGTTGTTTTTAAAAGTCTGGAATGGATTTATCCGTTTTGCATTACTTTCTGTGGGAAAGCGCGCCTTGGTTTTGGAATAGACTTCCAGAACGGATTAAGTTTGAGAACCAAGGTACCACTGTACTTCAGATACCCTGCTCTGCCCTGCTACACCAACCACTATTGCTTATACAAAGTAAAGACCAATTGTCTATATCAGGGGTCAGCAAACTTACCGCGCCTCGGGCCGGTGTCTCCAGCGCCGATCGTGCAGCAGGCCGAAGGGCAGGGGAGCGCGTGCCCATAAGCGTGCACACACGCTAGTTCCAGTGCACTTCCGGGTCGGAGGAGCATTGGAAATACAGTGGTACCTCTAGATGCGAACGGGATCCGTTCCGGAGCCCCGTTCGCATCTAGAAGCAAACGTAACCTGTGTCCGCGCATCTGTGGGTCACCTTTCGGCGCTTCTGCGCATGTGCGTGACATCACTTTGAGCATCTGCGCATGCACAAACGGCGAAACCCGGAAGTAACATGCTCCGTTACTTCCGGGTTGCCGCAGAGCACAACTTGAACGAGCTCATCCCAAAGCACATTCAACGCAAGGTATGACTGTAGCTTGTGTGCATGTGCACGGGTCTCCTCTGACCCAGATGTGCACTGGAAATAACGCTTGCGCATGCGCAAATAATGCTTGCGCATGCGCACAAGCTATTTCCAGGGCTCTTCCGACCTGGAAGTGGGCAGCCGTGCAGCGCAGCACTGGTAAGAGCAGGTGGCAGCAGTGGGCAGCAGGCAGCAGGGGTCACCGCGAGCTGGATAAACGAGTCCCTCGGGCCTTATCTGGACCACAGGCCTTAGTTTGGGGCATAGCTATCAACTTACAGATTTGAAAATAAGGGACCAGCAGCCTCAAAAATAAGGGATCAGCAGCCAAAATAAGGGATTTTGGCTTAGCTTATACAGAAATCAGGCACTAATGAAGCCATGCTGCTTTGGCTGCGACTGTGTTTTGCAGGGGGTTGGACTAGATGATCCTAAGGGTCTACAACTCCGACCAAAGAAGAGGGGCAGACAAAACTGATGGACGACGTCGAGATGGCAAAGCTTACAGGCAGAATTAGAAACCAGGAAGAGGACCTCTTTAATAAAGAATGGGGAAAGTTTATAATTTAGTTGAAAAGCTATTGAAAAGAGTTACATACATTGGTAGGATTGACAGAAAACTGGTAGTAAAAATTTGAACTAAGGATGGACAAATGATTTATAAAAATAGAGTTATGAAAGGGATGCAGAGGGGGAAATCACTACATTAAGATGCTGCACTGGTTGGAGGGGATGCTAAGCAGCACGTAGGGGCTGCCTTCGTCCTGGTACCAGGAGTTCCATCGGCCCTTCCCCGCCCAAGAGAGAGGGAGGGAGGGAGGGAGGCTCTCGCCCACGCAGCCACTGAAGCGCCGCCCTTCTGCATCCCTCCCCATCCCCTCCTCTTCCTCCTCCCTCAGGCCGCCTCCTCAGCCGCCGCTCCCACCTCTGGCTTTCCCTGGCAGCGCGGCGGAAGCCTCACAAGAGAGGGGCTGCCTGCCCGCCCGCCAACACCCGTCTCCTCACAACGCACACCTGAGGGGGAAAAGGGAGAGACGAAGACGCGGCAGCTTGTGTGCGCACTCTCACTCGCCCTGAGCCGCTGCTTCCCTCCTGAGCCGGGCGAGCATGAAACCCAGGAAATTTAAGGGACATCATCAATAAGGGACAGCAGCAGGACATGGCACTGGGATAAGGGAGTTTCCCGCCAAATAAGGGACGGTTGACAGCTATGGTTTGGGGACCCCTGGTCTATATCTTATAACAGAGAATCTGTTGTTTTGAGGGCAGGATTATTGCATTGCGGGGGTGGTGGACTAGATGACCCTCGGGTCCCTTCAACTACAGTTCTATGATTTTTTGATTACCAGCAGTTCTCTAGGGTTTCAATCAAGAATTATTTCCATCTGCAGATGCCAGAGACTGAACTGGGAATTCTCTGCATGCCCGTCTACTACTGAGCTATGGCCTTGCTCAGAAGAAGACTTTCGCTCACAGATCCAAATGAACAACTTAATGTCAGCGCTCCAGCAACCTTTTCAAAGAACCATGTGATATGTTCATTACCAAAGATAACATTGCATAATATTAGATGACTATAGGCAAGACTCTCACCATTGGGGAGATACGGGATTGTTTTTTTCTCAGGTATTCAGAATGTGTTCTTAACTACATCCGAAATTACACATGAAACAAATTTATAGAGTCTTTAACACCAATTTTAATGAAAAAGGGTGTTATGGAAAGATCAGATCTGCAGGGAAAATAGGTAACCTTTCAAATTAGTATTCCCCACAGCACAATCAATCTCGATTTAATAGGATTGTTAATGTATGTTATTTGAATACTGATTATTAAACATCCTCCAATGATTAAAAACTATAATAGAGCTGTTACTAGAAAATGGATATGAACCTGTGTTGTGGCTTTGAATACTCTACAAATATGTATTAATGTGCAGCTGGTATTTATTTAATTTGTAGTGGTATTTAATTAACATGCAATAACTTTTTATGAAGTCTAAATTAAATACTGTACTTGCAAAAGCCTAAAGATAAGTCTACAGAAAATGCAAAGCAGAGCAGACATTGATTCAATACTACCATATTGCGAAAGAAGTTGTTCACGGATGCAAAAATCTAGACTTGTCTAAAACAGCAATAGAATTTTGCATTGTGAATAATATCCAACTAAGTCAGAGTCAGAGTAGGCCCATTCAAATCAGCAGGTCTACTCAGGGCTGTATCCAACTAAGCTGTACTCAGAATATGGTTTAGTTGGACATAATCCTATTTAAAATTCATACGTTGCAAATGAGGAAGAAAAGTTGTAATGAAAATCTGAATACAACTCAATACAACATCACCATGTTTTAAAACAACTACACTGTTTTCTTTCCATCAGAGATAAGAATACAATGAGAAATTAATTCTATTCCATCAAAAATCTGGATTAATTTTGGGGGTTGCAGGTGGCTAGATGAAAACAGCTCTAGGTTTCAGCTGATGAAAAAGGAATATAGACTCCTCTGGCCATGTGTACAGTGATAGCATGTAACTAGTAAATAAACAAAAAACATAGATAGCTAGTGTTGTGTATTGAGTCAAAGGATTTTATATCTGTATTATTATTGTCTGTATTTGCATTAGGGTAAAGTAACTGCCTTTTGGTTCCAGAGGGTACAGCTACTATTGGTTCATTTAAGCTGCTGTATTTGGATCCTCTGTCTTATTGGTTTCCTCCAAAAGGCAGGACTGTGATTGCCTGATATTGTTCCCTCCAAAATTGTATCCTTTCTAGCTGGTTCCCTGTCCCTATAAATGTAGCTCTCCCCTCCATCAGGCGCCAGTCTTGTTGCTATAATAAAGAAGTGTTACTAGAGAACTGTCTCCAGCATATTATGTCAAGAGAGCTGAAATCACAAACCCCACGTCACAACAACTGGCGACGAGGATGGGATCCGGAATGCTGAGGAGCGGTTAAACGCAGCCCTGCCCCAGAGTCCGGATTGTAGCTAAGAACAAGACTCACTGGCCAGCTGAGAAGACGACCCTGCCACAGGACAATGGAGAGTCCAAGGGTATTGGAGCCCTTCCAGCCATCAGAGCCCCACACGTGGGAAGACTACGTCTTCGCAGAGGCTCAAGGAATCACCGATGCCAGCAAAAGAAGGGCCACATTCCTGAGCTACTGTGGGCCTGAGATCTTCCAGCTGGCCAAGGCATTGCTTGCCCCAGTGAAGCTAAGTGAGACATCTCTCAAAGATATTCTTGCCTGCCTAACAAGTCATTTAGCGCCTACTGAGACCAAGATGGCCCAGCGGATGGAGTTTCATAAGAGGCAGCAGCGTGCTGGGGAGTCTGTATCTGCATTTCTAGCTGAACTGCGGAAGCTCACTCAGCACTGCGACTTCAAAGATCTGGAAGAGACTCTCCTGGATCGGTTTATCGGTGGTCTGAGCAGCAAGAAAGCCAGAAGACGCATCGTGGCTAAAGAAGAGGTTACCCTTGCTTCAGCCTTGAAGGAGGCCACCGCCACGGAGAATTATGAAAGAGAGGAGCTTGATGCCAGTCGCAGGGTCCCTAAGCCACAGATAGAAGTTGCGCATGCCATGGACGAGCTAGAGGCTACTCCGAGCCAGAGCCCAGTCCGTGGGGTCGAGTCAGTGCGTCAGGCCTGCACAGTGCACAAAGATCACCAAGGCAGGTGCCCTGGTTGTGGCGGAAACCATGAGCGGAAGAGTTGTCGTTTCCGGGATGCTATGTGCCGGACGTGCGGAATGACAGGTCACATCGCCAGGGTCTGTAGATCGGCGGCGTTGGGAGCGACAGGAGACCTAGACTGGAGCATCGCAGATCGGCCACAGCAAACCATGTTCTAAAGGACTGCCACTACGTAACGGAGATCAACGGGAGGGTCGTGCAGTTTCCAGCGCAAGGCAAGGCACACGTCAAGGTGAAGATTGAGGGTCAGCTGTGCGACATGGAGGTGGACTTCGGATCTGGATTCACTATCGTGTCGGACCAGACCGTGAGGACATTCTTCCCCAGGGGTAAGTTGCCCCCTCTGGAACCCTTCCCGGCAACTTTGCAGTCATACTCAGCGGGCCGCATCCATGTCATGGGAATGTGTGCCGTGAGAGTACAGTTCCGGGACAAACAGGCGGTACTCAAACTGGTGATTGCGAAGGGCAGTTGCCCCAGTCTCCTGGGCACTGACTGGTTCCCCGCCCTGGGACTGAGTATATCAGGGCTTAATTCAATCCAAACCTGCCCTGAGATGAGCGAGGTATTATGCAAAGAATTTGCTGGTCTCTTTAATGGAAAACTGGGTTGTTATAAAGGACCCCCAGTTGACTTCGAATTGGACCCTGGGGTGGCCCCAATCCGACTCAAACCAAGGCGAGTGCCATTTGCACTGCAACCCAAGATCGAAGCAGAGCTGGATAAATTGGTCAAGCAGGGAGTTCTCTCATCCGTGGACTCCGCTAAGTGGGAGACTCCAGTTGTCACGCCCCTTAAAGCAAATGGGGAAGTCAGGATCTGTGCTGATTACAAATGTACTATCAATAAGGCACTCAGGGGAAACTCATACCCCATTCCAGTCGTATCACATCTGTTGGCTAAACTGGGTGGGGGCAAGGTGTTCACCAAACTTGACCTGGCACAAGCTTACCAACAGCTGCCAGTAACCCCACAATCAGCGGAAGCACAGACTATTGTCACACATAAAGGGGCGTTCAGAGTTAACAGATTACAATTTGGAGTTTGTGTGGCCCCAGGGATTTTTCAAGGGCTCATGGAACACCTGTTAAGAGGTCTGCCGGGGGTCTTGCCATTTTTTGATGACATTTTGATTGCTGGAAAAGACCCACAGGAACTGGTTGCGCGTGTCCGTGCAGTATTGCTCAAGTTCAAGGAGGTAGGGTTGCAACTAAAAAAAGAGAAATGCAGTTTTGGGGTGCCAACTGTGGAATTCTTGGGGTTTAAAATTGATGCATCAGGCATCCACCCCACAGATGCTAAGGTTAAGGCCATCATCGAGGCACCACGACCACAGAACAAGACGGAGTTGCAGTCATTCCTGGGACTTATTAACTTTTATCATTCGTTCTTACCCCAGAAAGCTTCGGTAGCTGAACCATTACATAGACTGTTGCAGAAAAAGAATGTGTGGCGATGGGGGCAGGAGCAGCAGAAGGCTTTTGACTCCTTGCGAGGAATGCTGAGTAGCAAGAGCGCCCTTGCTCATTATGATGAATCGAAGCCGCTGGTCCTGGCATGTGATGCCTCTCAATACGGCCTGGGGGCGGTGCTGAGTCATAGGGAAACGGATGGGTCGGAAAAGCCCATCTCTTTCTATTCCCGTACGTTGTCGCCCACGGAGCGCAACTATGCTCAAATTGACAAAGAGGCGCTTGCAATTGTGGCAGGAATCAAAAAGTTCCATGATTATGTGTATGGTCGTCATTTCTCCATTGAAACGGACCACAAACCTCTGTTGGGGTTGTTCAACCCGAACAAACAAACGCCACAAATTCTCTCCCCCAGAATGTTGTGTTGGTCTATATTCCTGAACGGGTTCCAGTACACCTTGACCCATGTGCCGGGGAAACGGTTGTGCCACGCTGATGCGCTGAGTCGATTGCCCCTGCCTGGCGGGAGCAATGAGGATCCTGCTCCAGCGGAGCACATAATGATGCTGGAAACACTTCCGGGGGCTCCTGTAACGGCTACTGATATTGCTGAGAAAACGAGGAAAGATGCTGTTCTCTCCCGTGTGCTCACTTGGGTGGGGAGGGGGTGGCCAGGTGGTCCGCATGAAGACAAATTCAGGCCTTATGCGACAAGGCAGCACAAGTTATCCATGCATAAGGGTTGTCTCCTGTGGGGAGATAGGGTGATCATCCCAGCACCACTGAGAAACAGGGTTCTTGAGACACTTCACATGGGACACCCGGGAATGGTCAGGATGAAGTCGCTAGCCCGATGTTATGTGTGGTGGCCTGGAATGGACCAGAACATAGAACAATGGGTACGAACATGCAAGGCATGCCAAGAGGTGCGGCCAGAAGTGGCCAGAGCACCAGTTCACTGGTGGGAGCAGTCCAGAGCTCCCTGGAGCCGGCTGCACTTAGATTTTGCTGGGCCATTCCAGGGGAAGGTCTTTTTGGTTATCGTCGATGCATATTCCAAATGGTTAGAAGTGGCGATGGTCCCTAGCATGGCATCAGCTGCCGTAATCAAGGTGTTGAGGCAGCTGTTTGCAACCCACGGGTTACCTGAGACCATTGTATCAGATAATGGGGCAGCTTTTGTATCCCAAGAATTCAGGGCATTCTTGGCTGATAACTTCATAAGAGGTGTCACATCCGCGCCCTTTCACCCATCCTCCAATGGGCAGGCGGAGCGCATGGTAAGAACAGCCAAAGAATCCATTGCGCGCTTAATGGAGGGTAACTGGTCAGCTCGCATCGCGCGAATGTTATTTTTGCAGCATGCGACACCGTGTACTGCGACGGGCAAGTCGCCAGCTGAGCTGCTCTTGGGTAGAAGATTGGTAACGGTGCTGGATTATGTCCACCCGGATAAAATGCCAAACCGTAATTCAAGAGCAAACCCCCAGGCTGAGACTGACACAACAAGGTATTTCGCCCCTGAAGATCTGGTCTGGGTGAGGAACTATTCACGAGGTTCGCGGTGGGTGGCTGGTGTGGTCACCCGGACTAGTGGACCTGTGTCCTATTATGTGACCTTGGAAAATGGGCAAGTTTGGAAGAGACATATAGATCAGCTGAGGCGCCGGGTGCTCAGCAGGGAGGAGTCTGATAATTCATCCCTGGCTAACGACGCAGAGCTGCAAGACCAGAGTGAAAATGGCCCAGAGGTGCAATCACCAGGGGCTTCAGCAAATGAACCAGGGTCTGATAGTCCTCAGGATGATGAGGTACAGGTAGGGGACCCTGAGATGTCTGGGACTCCATCTGTTCCTGACGAAACCCCTATAGCAGCCCCCCTACCATAGGTGACACCCAATCCAGAACCGGCAACACCTGTTGTCAGGAGATCAAATAGAAGTTGTAGGACCCCACAGTACCTGAGAGATTACGTCTGCTGTGCTCACTATTGGGGGAGGGGTGTTGTGTATTGAGTCAAAGGATTTTATATCTGTATTATTATTGTCTGTATTTGCATTAGGGTAAAGTAACTGCCTTTTGGTTCCAGAGGGTACAGCTACTATTGGTTCATTTAAGCTGCTGTATTTGGATCCTCTGTCTTATTGGTTGCCTCCAAAAGGCAGGACTGTGATTGCCTGATATTGTTCCCTCCAAAATGTATCCTTTCTAGCTAGTTCCCTGTTAGGGACGCAGGTGGCGCTGTGGGTTAAAGCCTCAGCGCCTAGGGCTTGCCAATCGAAAGGTCGGCGGTTCGAATCCCTGCGGCGGGGTGCGCTCCCGCTGCTCGGTCTCAGCGCCTGCCAACCTAGCAGTTTGAAAGCACCTCCGGGTGCAAGTAGATAAATAGGGACCGCTTACCAGCGGGAAGGTAAACGGCGTTTCCGTGTGCGGCTCTGGCTCGCCAGATGCAGCTTTGTCACGCTGGCCACGTGACCCGGAAGTGTCTCCGG
The DNA here is from genome assembly GCF_951804945.1 of Podarcis cretensis. Taxonomy (NCBI): domain Eukaryota; kingdom Metazoa; phylum Chordata; class Lepidosauria; order Squamata; family Lacertidae; genus Podarcis; species Podarcis cretensis. The sequence continues at coordinate 70,407,124 of NC_137178.1, read as the reverse complement.
ACAGCGCTGGCCCCTGGCCTCTTAAGTGAAATGGGCGCACAACCCCAGAGTCTGTCAAGACTGGCCCGTACGGGCAGGGGTACCTTTACCTTTACCTTTTATTTGCATCCTCTGTCTTATTGGTTGCCTCCAAAAGGCAGGACTGTGATTGCCTGATATTGTTCCCTCCAAAATGTATCCTTTCTAGCTAGTTCCCTGTCCCTATAAATGTAGCTCTCCCCTCCTCAAGTCTCAGTCTTGTTGCTTTAATAAAGAAGTGTTACTAGAGAACTGTCTCCAGCATATTATGTCAAGAGAGCTGAAATCACAAACCCCACGTCACAACAGCTAGTAAAGAAAAAGCATTGCTCATGTCCTCTCCCTTTCAAAATAAACTCCTGCTGGGTGGGCAAAACAACAGTTGCAAAGTCTGTGTAGTATGAAATGGGGAAATATGTTAATTGCAAACAAGAATTAAGGCATTACAATGAAGCACTCTTCAAAATCCCCTCTGCATCAGCCCCATGCTGCTAATTTAGAATGAAGACCGCTTTACAAGGTGGAACTAAATTTAACAAGCAATGCCTGGCTGTTGCTAAAAACTGCCACCCTGCATGTCTTCCTCCTCTGTAATTTCTAGCAGGCGCATGTGATGTGATAACTGCTGAAACTGGCGCACATGTGAACAGTGGCCAATGAAGTGGAGTGAGGAATAACCAAACATGGTGATGTCCTGCCACACATTTTGCTTATCCAATTCCAGATCGTAGATGCTGTAGATCGTAGAAGCTGAAAAACATCTTCATGTATGCGACAACGGCCGCGAGAGTTTTAATAGCACAAGGATGGAAGACTGAAGAAACCCCAACTAAAGAATCATGGCAAGAAAAATTGATGGACTATGCAGAACTGGCAAAACTGACATACAAGCTACGGGACAAGGATAACTGTGACTTTAAAGATGAATGGGAACCCTTTACAAAGTATTTGAAGACGCAACAAAGCGAACTGGACTCCTTGGCTGGTTTTGAATAAAGATTCACAAACTTTTTATTGATAATAATCAGCTAAATAGTTTGAGGATCTATACAAATGTGTAACATGCAGAAAATAGCATTTGTAGAGAAATCAAAGAGTGGAACTGAAGGAAGTCGGGGGGTGGGGGGGTTCTGTGGGGGAGGGAGGAAAAATGGGGGGAAATAAGGATGATATGTTTCTGGATAAAATGTTTTGTTTTAATTTTGAATAAAAAAGTAATTTAAAAAAAAAAACAGATTGTAGATGCTGAACCTGTGTTCCTCCAGAACACCATTGTTTCGTTTGTTTGCGTGTTGCCTTTGCATTTATATCCCACCCTTACCTCCAAGAAACAAAGTGGCGTACATGGTTCTCCCCTCCCTCCTCATTTAATCCTCACAACAACCCTGTGAGGTAGGCTAGGCTGAGAGGCAGTGACTGGCCCCGGGACACCCAGTGAGCTTCATGGCCTCGGTCCAGTATACCTGAAGGAGCCTCTCCACCCCTATCGCTCTGCCTAGACACTGAGGTCCAGCACCGAGGGCCTTCTGGCAGTTTCCTCACTGCGAAAAGCCAAGTTACAGGGCACCAGGCAGAGGGCCTTCTCAGTAGTGGCACCCGCCCTGTGGAACGTCCTTCCACCAGATGTTAAAGAAAAAAACAACTACCAAACTTTTAGAAGACATCTGAAGGCAGCCCTGTTTAGGGAAGCTTTTAATGTTTAATAGGTTATTGTATTTTAGTGTTCTGTTGGAAGCCGCCCAGAGTGGCTGGGGAAACCCAGCCAGATGGGCAGGGTATAAATAATAAATTATTATTATTATTATTATTATTATTATTATTATTATTATTATTATGGCTGGATGGGGATTTGATCACAGGAGTGGTGGTAGGTGCCTTTGCCGTCCCACTGATGTCACTTGGTGTAATCTGAGTGCACGGTTGTATAGCTACACCCACATCATACATTTGTAACACTATGTCAGGAATGAGCCAGCTCCAAACGAAGGTTTGCAGCCAACTGCAGAAAACAGCCAGGAACAAAGAGGCTGCTTAGAGGCTGCAGACTTTGGCTCTTCCTGACCTTGAACAGCAGGCTGTGAATGCAGTAGCTGAGAGCAGGCTGCTAGACTGGAAGCAAAACAAGAGACGGAAGGGTCATAAGTTCAATATCTTCTGCCAACATCGGAAGAAGTCTTCAGAAGGGTCATCTTGAGTGATGATGCCGGAGGCTTTGTTAGAGCCGTCCGGAGCTAGCTGTTTGTTTTTGCAATAAATCCTCTTTTTTGATTACCTACGCTTGCTGTTTTATCAAGCTGGAAACCTGGACTCCTGACACTATTATACCACTTTAACAGTCATGGCTTGTCCCAAAGGATCCTGGGAGCTGTAGCTTGCTAAGGGTGCTGGGAGTCGTTAGGTGGTCCCTATCCCTGTCAGAGAGCTACAATTTCTAGAGTTCCTTGGGAAGAGCCCACTAGTTAGCTCACCTGGTTAAAGGGTGGTGCTGATAATACCAAGGCTGCAGGTTCGATCCCTGTATGGGACACCTGCATATTCTTGCAGTGCAGGGAAGTTGGACTTAGATGACCCTCAGTGTCCAGTTCAACTCTACCATTCTATAATTCCAGGTTCTAAGAGGGCATATAGAGGGAAGTGTAGCTCAGCGAGGGGGGTAAGGATCTCCTAACAAATCCTAGCACCCTCGAAAAATCTAGAATTCTTTGGGGTGAAGCCATGACTGTTAAAAAGGCAAAGGGACCCCTGACCATTAGGTCCAGTCATGACCCACTCTGGGGTTGCAGCGCTCATCTCACTTTATTGGCTGAGGGAACCGGTGTACAGCTTCCAGGTCACGTGACCAGCATGACTAAGCCGCTTCTGGCAAACCAGAACACCGCATGGAAACACCATTTACGTTCCCGCTGGAGCGGTACCTATTTATCTACTTGCACTTTGACGTGCTTTCGAACTGCTAGGTTGGCAGGAGCAGGGACCGAGCAACGGGAGCTCACCCTGTCGCGGGGATTCGAACCACCGACCTTCTGATCGGTAAGTCCTAGGTTCTGTGGTTTAATCCACAGTACCACCCGCTTCCCTTATAAAGTGGTAAAATGCAGAATGTGGCCTTAGTCGGATATTACCCCCTTTTTTTAAAAAAGGTAAAGGGGCTCATCTCGCTTTACTGGCCGAGGGAGCCGGCGTTTGTCTGCAGACAGTTTTTCCGGGTCATGTGGCCAGCATGACTAAGCCACTTCTGGCGAAACCAGAGCAGCGCACGGAAACGCCGTTTACCTTCCCGCCGGAGCGGTACCTATTTATCTACTTGCACTGGTGTGCTTTCAAACTACTAGGTTGGCAGGAGCAGGGGCCGAGCAACGGGAGCTCACCCCATCGTGGGGATTCGAACCGCCAACCTTCTGATCGGCAAGCCCAAGAGGCTCAGTGGTTTAGACCACAGCGCCACCTGCATCCTCCCCGGAGACAGAGATAGTCCTGAGGAACAGCCTGGAAGTTGAGGGACCTTCCTAGTCCTCACGCAGAACAGACCCCATGTAACATGCAAGGTTAGCAAAGCACATAGCGGGCCTTCCTCGACCTTAATAAAGGTATTATTACTTTCCCTGTGAATTTAGTTCTAATGTATCAATGTGCCTGCCTCTCTTCAGCCAAATTATGATACGATTCATAGACTATTTCATATTGGGGATATAGAGTGTATTAGCCATTAGGTTCCTTAGAAATGCTCTCTTTCAAATGCCTTTTTCACTCCACAATGCAAATGTTCCTCTACCTAGCAAAACCTAATCAACAAGCACAGTGAATACAATTTTCTTATTCTTCAGTGATAAGCAAAAACTCTGATGTATTAGTAGCTGTTGGCTCCCCCCCCCCTTCCTTCATAAAACTGACTGTAAGAAAATAGCATTTATTGTGGCTACTGTTTGCGTTAAGACTAATAAAGAAAATGCACTTTGTTTCCATTTTATTTAACAGTTATGTTTATTACTTTCCTCACACCGGGAGATAAGTACACAGACATCATGCTACTTCACCCCACTGATAAATGGACCAATTTGCATTTTCCAGGAGGGGGGAGGCTCAAAATGGCAGTTGCAGTGTATAAAACATATACATTTACTATAATTGCCACACATTTTATCTGAGCAAATGTAAATTCAGAGATTCTATAAAAGGCATCTCTTTTCATGCTGAATGTATTGTTCTGTAGTTTGTACAGATAGGCAGGCATTTAAGCAATTGCAATAAAATTTAAAATTGTGGTTCCCTAAAGTGCAATCTTTCTAAATAACTTTCCTTTTAAAAGAAAACAGAGATAAGGCACAATTCTCCTCATTTCCCTGTCATTTTTCAGAATAGTTACAGACTAATTATGATTTAGGATTAGAGACGGCATCGTTCCTGCGTAGTCAATTTATATATATTTAGTTCACATTTTTCTCACCAACTGCTCTTGAGAGTCCTCTGTGGTTTTTTTAGCTTGCCAAGGCAAAAGACGTCTGCAGTATGGGACTAGCACAGTTTCTCAAACTTGCTGGAATCCCTCCTTTACCTTCTCTGGTACCACCACCTACAGCACTACAGTGGTAGCTCGCAAGGCCAACGCCTCGTAAGACGAAAAACTCGCAAAACGAAAGAGTTTTTCGTTTTTTGAGTTGCTTCGCAAGACGGATTTCCCTATGGGCTTGCTTTGCAAGACGAAAACGTCTTGCAAGTTTGTTTCCTTTGTCTTGCAAGTTTGTTTCCTTTGTCTTGCAAGTTTGTTTCCTTTTTCTTAAAACCGTGCATTCACTTGGAGGAGCAACTCATAGCACGCGGTGTGGTAGCCTTTTTTGAGGTTTTTGAAGACTTCGGTGATTTTTGAAGCTTTTCCAAAGTCCGTGCTTCACAAGACGAAAAAACTCGCGGAACGAATTAGTTTCGTCTTGCGAGGCACCACTGTACTTTTGTTTGGGAGGGGGATATGAATATTGGTGCACTCAGTATAACCCATGATATAGAGGGAATCATTAGGGAATGAGCCCTGTGTTCAAATGCTTCTCCTTCCCTTCTCACACGCATCCTAATCCGTTCCTTCCCTCTTTGAACAAACCAGGCTTTGCATTGCACCGGTAGTGTTCATCCAGTTACCGTGCAAGACAATTGATGGAGATAGCAATCTGTGTACAGTGGTACCTCAGGTTAAGTACTTAATTCGTTCCAGAAGTCCGTACTTAACCTGAAACTGTTCTTAACCTGAAGCACCACTTTAGCCGCACCGCCGGAGCCCAATTTCTGTTCTCACCCTGAAGCAAAGTTCTTAACCTGAAGCACTATTTCTGGGTTAGCGGAGTCTTCAACGTGAAGCGTATGTAACCTGAGGTACCACTGTATCTGGGTAAATGGACATGAGATTATTTTGACATGAAAAAGTCTTCCCTTCCCTAACACGCAATCCCTGTCAGGAGTTCAGCCTACACTAGAGTAGGACCCTGGCAGAGACACATGCTTGACTGGCATGTTCTCTCCCTCCTGGTCGATCGTTCGGGAGTTTCATAAGCTTTCTTCAGCCCAAACATCACAGCGACCGATGCCAACCGACACTGGCACACTTAGGGATCCACAGAGTTTGCGCAGTTGCATAACAGACCTCAGCAACTCAGCATTTTGGCTAATTACTTTATTTACATATAAACACACATGGAGCACTGCAACATGGCTCCCTCTCTCTCCAGCATCAGACAGCAAAGGGGGGGGGGAGACAATAGTCCCACTTCAAGGAACACAGTAACACAAACATCCTATCTCCGTCACTTCCCACTCTGTGGAGTCAAAACATATACCGTCATGTGAAAGACAACAATCCTATGACTGCAATCATGGAGCAGGAATTCTAACAATCACATCTCTACTTGGATGCTCGGGGACATGCACTAAATGGACAAGAATACAACTTCCTCCTACTGGGTCAGAGAGGAGAAAAATGAAAGAATTCACGGCTGCGGCTGATTTTCCAGCAGTATCAACACAGGCATCTTTCAATTCCACATCCTACCCTAGGTGGGGATCTTTGATTCTGCACACTAACCTCTGGGGGTAAGCCAGAGGCTGCAGAATGATATGGAAAGAGGTAGTAGTCCCTAGTGGGACGCGGGTGGCACTGTGGGTTAAACCACAGAGCCTAGGACTTGCTGTTCAGAAGGTCGGCGATTCGAATCCCCATGACGGGGTGAGCTCCTGTTGCTCGGTCCCTGCTCCTGCCAACCTAGCAGTTTGAAAGCACACCAGTGCAAGTAGATAAATAGGTACCGCTCTGACGGGAAGGTAGTGAAGCTAGACTGGTGACTGGGGGCAGCCGCCGAGACCACATAACACTGGTCTTGAAAGACCTACATTGGCTCCCAGCACGTTTCCGAGCACAAATGAAAGTGTTGGTGCTGACCTTTAAAGCCCTAAACGGCCTCGGCCCAGTATACCTGAAGGAGCGTCTCCACCCCCATCATTCAGCTCGGACACTGAGGTCCAGCTCCGATGGCCTTCTGGCGGTTCCCTCACTGTGAGAAGTGAGGTTACAGGGAACCAGGCAGAGGGCCTTCTCAGTAGTGGCACCAGCCCTGTGGAATGCTCTCCTATCAGATGTCAAGGAAATAAACAATTGACTTTTAGAAGACATCTGAAGGCACCCGTGTTTAGGGAAGTTAGTTTAATGTTTGATGTTCTATTCAGTTTTTCATTTTCTGTTGGGAGCCGCCCAGAATGGCTGAGGAAAGCCAGCCAGATGGGCAGGGTATAAATAACATACAGTGGTACCTCAGGTTACATACGCTTCAGGTTACATACGCTTCAGGTTACAGACTCCGCTAACCCAGAAATAGTACCTCGGGTTAAGAACTTTGCTTCAGGATGAGAACAGAAATCGTGCTTCAGCGGCGTGGCGGCAGCGGGAGGCCCCATTAGCTAAAGTGGTGCTTCAGGTTAAGAACAGTTTCAGGTTAAGTATGGACCTCCGGAACGAATTAAGTACTTAACCCAAGGTACCACTGTGTTGTTGTTGTTGTTGTTGTTGTTGTTGTTGTTGTTGTTGTCTGAAAGATGACACCCTCCAGAAAAGGGAGGAAAGAAAGAGCTTGAAACAGCTTGAATTTTCGTGGCAGAGAGAGCTGTAAGTTGGTTGGAGCTGAAGCGTCCTCACAGCACAGTTCCTCTCTCTGGAGAGCTGAAGGCAAAACTATCAGCTGTAGTGCCTGCTTAAATAAGAGTATCTGAAAGGCGAGAGGGGGGATGTGCTTGGCGCCATCATTATCAACTTAAGGTGCAAACAAAGACCTTCCTGTTTACCCTGCCATTGGGCTCTAAATTGGGGTCATGCGATCCACGGATACCCTAGCCAGTATTGGAAATTCATCTTTTGGCAGGGTGCAGTAGAAGTTGTCCTTTTAATGTTATTATCATAAGGCCTCTACTGCTCTGTTCTCCAAAGGAAACCAAATCTGGTTTCCCTGGAACTTCCCACAGCTCAGCAAAGTGGGGAATGCAAAACCATGTATTGTTTATTTATTAAATGCCTCAACAACGTAGGAGAGCCAGCCGCTGGATAACAGTAAAATAAAATGAGGCTCGTTGCTGACTTAACTTGAGATCCCACCTACAGGCATCGGTGAAGTCCTTTTAATTACACACATAACTTATAACTTGAAGAGCAGGCTGAAATCCAAGCAATCGTCCCCTAATTGTGTCTTCTAGCCTGCAGTAAAATAAGCAAAGACAAACTCTGCAATATTGTGCAATAATGTTCCCAGGCTATAGCTAATTTCACATATAGGAATCTCTTCCACAAGGCTTGCACATGGGTGCGGAGCATTTGTTAAAACATTCCAAAGCGCAGAACTGCCACTTATAGTGGGAGGAGTGCTGGGAATTTCCCTGCTCCTTGGCTTTCTGCCTTTGGTGCTGGTGCTTCCCTCCTTTGCTCTCGCCACCGTCTATCAAAAACTTCACTCTTGGGGCCCATCCCCACAACACCTACTCACTATGGGCCCGACTAAAGCAAACAGTCAAATTGGTCGACGTCTAAAAGATATCGAGCATCAGAATAAACTGGCCACTGTAAGGAAATTCTGCCCTTGGTATGTTCATTTTCCACCTCTCCATTTTGATTCTCTGGCCCCATATCTGCAGAAACTTATTATCCCAAAATAGAGTGGTACCTCGGGTTACATATGCTTCAGGTTACATACACTTCAGGTTACAGACTCCGCTAAGCCAGAAATAGTGCTTCAGGTTAAGAACAGATGAGAACAGAAATTGTGCTCTGGCGGCACGGCAGCAGCAGGAGGCCCCATTAGCTAAAGTGGTGCTTCAGGTTAAGAACAGTTTCAGGTTAAGAACGGACCTCCGGAATGAATCAAGTACTTAACCTGAGGTACCACTGTACAGACATGCTTTTACACTTGCAAGACTGGATGTTTTGCCATCTGCGGTACTTGAGGGTCGATTCCGAAAGATCCCGCCTGAGAAACGTCTTTGCCCCTGTGGAGATGGTAGCACCGAAACAGCGGCACACGTCCTCCTGTTTTGTACTCTCTACAAAGACCTGAGGAACGAGATCATCACCCCACCTGTACTAACCATCCCAGGGCGCTCAACCACTGCCACTGAAATATACTCAGAGTCGCAAAGTGATTTCATGCTCTTTATTCAGCTCATAGTGGTGAGGAGGAATGAATGAAAGTCCCCTCAAAGTATCTGCTTTATATACATTATTTACACAATGGGCTGCACATGATTGGCTAATTCCTGAATTCTACTGTAAGCTAATCAGGTTGTGGATTCACTTCTATCTGGAGCATGATTGGGTGGTTCCTGCCAACCAAATCATACTGCTGCATTGTTCTAGGACCAATCAGACTGCTGCATTCTGAATCCTATTGTTCTAGGACCAATCAAACTGCTGCATTTTGGATCCTATTGTTCTAGGACCAATCAGACTGCTGCATTTTGGATCCTATTCAACTCAGTACATAACAGCCTTTCTTCTATCCGATCAAAATGTCCTTTCTTCCATCCGATCAAAATGAGCAGGTTGCTAGGTTCATAGCTGGGGCAATCAGAATAAGGGCTACTATCTGACTGCTGATTCAGGACTTTAAATTGTGCTCTAATATTAAATTTCCTTTTCTGCGTATACTGTAATGTTTTACTGTTGCTACGGCCATTGGCTAATGCGAATAAAGTTTTATCTATCTATCTCTCTCTCTCTCTCTCTCGCCACCCAAAATCTCATGAAAACACGTCTCTCCCCATCTCAGCCTGAAATAGCCAGTTTAGACAGTCCCAGTCGGTCAAACCACTCGCACTGAGGGAAAATGCCGCTACAATGGGCCAGAGTCCTGGTCCCAGGGACCGCAGCTGAACTATGCCATGAGGCCAACCCAACCAGTGCTTTTGTGCTTTGTGTGCGCATGCATGTACAAACACACATCCAAGTGTGGCCAAGCAAAGCAATGTGACGCATGCCATCCACCTCTGGCTTGAAAAAATTCAGAGGGTTGTGTGCCTCAGAATGATCAAGCTAACCATTTCTCAAAATCCACAATGGAGAACGAGTCCACTCCTCCTCTCTTTTAGTGCCACAGTTAAGATGGAAATGGGGGGTAACTGCATTCTCTGCACTAGGGACCCCTCTTCCCCCACCAATCTATATTTACACCACAACAGAAACGCTAAAAATTCAGTGGTTCCATTAAAACAGAGCAGAACAAAACAAAACAGTATGTTGTAACGGCGCACCAATCACCACGCGAAAAAACAGAGGCAGATTCGCACCTGGACCTTGCCATGTAAACTGGTACCTCAGGTTACATACGCATCAGGTTACAGACTCCGCTAACCCAGAAATAGTGCTTCAGGTTAAGAACTTTGCTTCAGGATGAGAACAGAAATTGTGCTCCGGCGGTGCAGCGGCAGCGGGAGGCCCCATTAGCTAAAGTGGTGCTTCAGGTTAAGAACAGTTTCAGGTTAAGAACGGACCTCCAGAACGAATTAAGTACTTAACCCAAGGTACCACTGTATAGTTAGAAGGTGAAAGACGCCCAATTACATCTTCATAGCCCTATGGTTGGAGGATGGATGATGGCTAACAGATTGACGTTGAATCCTGATTAAGACAAGAATACTGTTTCTGGGGGACAGAGGGCACACAGGTATGGGAGATTCCCTGGTCCTGAATGGGGCAACTGTGTCCCTGAAGGACCAGGTGATCAGCCTGGGAGTCATTTTGGACTCACAGCTGTCCATGGAGGCACAGGTCAATTCTGCGTCCATGGCTGCTGTCTACCAGCTCCATCTGGTACGCAGGCTGAGACCCTACCTGCCTGCACACTGTCTCATCAGAGTGGTACATGCTCTGGTTATCCCCTGCTTGGACTACTACAATGCACTCTACGTGGGGCTACTTTTGAAGGTGACTCAGAAACTACAACTAATCCAGGATGTGGCGGCTACACTGGTGACTGGGAGTGGCCACCGGGACCATATAACACCGGTCTTAAAGGAGCTACACTGGCTCCCAGTACATTTCCAAGCACGATTCAAAATGTTGGTGCTGACCTTTACAGCCCTAAACGGACTCGGCCCTGTATACCTGAAGCAGCGTCTCCACCCCTATTGTTCAGCCTGGACACTGAGATCCAGCATCATTCGTATTAGCCTCATCTTCCCACTACTCCATAAGCACCCAGGGTGAACAGGACAATTCTATACCTCCCTGCTGCTTTCAGATACCAACACTGCTACAACATACAATATTCTGCATAGCAGCGTTCAAAATTTGTCTGATGATGACCTGTGCCACAAACTAGATTAAATGAACACTGATATCAGAGTGCTTTGTAAATTGATAGTCATATATACTAACCTTTTATGTTCTTCCACATCCGTTTAATGCTCCTAACCCTTCTTTTAGATCATTTTAGATTCTTATAGTTTTTTACATATACCTTCTGTTTTAATCATTTTAGTTTTCCAAAGCATATTACAGATTTTAAATTATAGTACCCCACCCTACTTACGCTGGTCTATGACTCTAATAAAGATTTGATTGATGAAGATCCAGCATCGAAGGCCTTCTGGCGGTTCCCTCACTGAGAGAAGTGAAGCTGCAGGGAACCAGGTAGAGGGCCTTCTCGGTAGTGGCGCCTGCCCTGTGGAACACCCTCCCGTCAGATGTCAAGGAGATGAGTAACTATACAACTTTTAGAAGACAACTGAAGGCAGCCCTGTATGGGAAGTTTTTTTTTATGTTTGGCGTTTTATTATGCTTTTATGTTTGCTGGAAGCCACCCAGAGAGGCTGGGACAACCCAGTCAGATAGGCGAGGTACAAAAATTTATGATGATAATGATGATGATCCCATGATTCATTTGCCAATAAATAGGACCTGTCTGTAATTTTAGTACATCCCTATGAAGGAAAGAATGTTTTGCCTTTGTCTAGGATTATGATTAGGTGTTCTGGAATTCTGCATTAAATAAAAACAACTTCTGCGTTTTTGGAGGGGGGCAAAGGACTGCAACAAGGAGAATGAACCCTTTGGAACAGATTGCAGCTCAGTCACAGAGCCCATGTTTTGCATGTGAAAGGTCTCAAGTTCAATACCTAACACTGGCTCACATTTAGCCCTCTTAATCTTTTTACTATATATTTGTAATTTGGCTGTTCTGCTGTCTCTCTTTCTCTCTCTCTTTGGCGATCACTCGTAGCCGAGTAAGATTGTCTTCCATAAACACGGTTTTAACAATGAGCCCGTAAGTGACTGTGGAGGCCAATTCTAGATCCACACGTCCTTCCACAGTGGAGATATTGGTTTCCGGGCGGGAGTTGATCACGGTGTCGATTTGCCAAGCATGCCTTCTCCCTTGCGTCCTGAGTTTGTCTTCAAAGCCCATGACACCTTTGGTAAAGGCTGTTCTTCAACTGGAGCGCTCGCAAGCCAGTGTTTCCCAGTCATTGATGTTTATACTACATTTTTTTAGATTGGCCTTGAGACAGTCTTTAAACCTCTTTTGTTGACCACCAGCATTACACTTTCCATTTTTAAGTTCGGAATAGAGTAGTTGCTTTGGAAGACGATCATCAGGCATCCGCACATGATCATGTTCTTCTGTGACCCCCACCTTGGTTTAGGCTGTGACCTAGTAACAGCGAGTCCCAACCCACCAATTGAAAACCACTGGTGTAGACAATACACTGAGACTCAGCTTCCTAGGTTTCTATGCAGCTAGCGTTGTGGGATCATAGAATTGCAGAGTTGGAAGAGACCCCAGGGGTCACCTGGTCCAACCCCTTGAAATGCAGGAATCTCAACTAGATCATCCTGTTGCTGTTTAGTCATTTAGTCGTGTCCGACTCTTCGTGACCCCATGGACCAGAGCATGCCAGGCACTCCTGTCTTCCACTGCCTCCCGCAGTTTGGTCAAACTCATGCTGGTAGCTTCGAGAACACTGTCCAACCATCTTGTCCTCTGACGTCCCCTTCTCCTTGTGCCTTCCATCTTTTCAGGGTCTTTTCCAGGGAGTCTTCTCTTCTCATGAGGTAGCCAAAGTATTGGAGCCTCAGCTTCAGGATCTGTCCTTCCAGTCCTACTCAGGCCTGATTTCCTTCAGAATGGATAGGTTTGATCTTCTTGCAATCCATGGGACTCTCAAGAGTCTCCTCCAGCACCATAATTCAAAAGCATCAATTATTCAGTGATCAGCCTTCTTTATGGTCCAGCTCTCACTTCCATACATCACTACAGTGGTACCCTGGATTACATATGCTTCAGGTTACAGACTCCGCTAACCCAGAAATAGTGCTTCAGGTTAAGAACTTTGCTTCAGGATGAGAACAGAAATCGTGCTCCAGCGGCGCGGCAGCAGCAGGAGGCCCCATTAGCTAAAGTGGTGCTTCAGGTTAAGAACAGTTTCAGGCTAAGTACAGACCTCCGGAACGAATTAAGTACCACTGTACTGGGATGATCCACGTGGAGCATGAACCGGCAAGCCACTCCAGTATCCCTGCCAAGAAAACTCCATGGACAAAGACAACAGGCATAAAAAAGATCACCCTAGCTCTGCTTAAAAACCTCCAAGGAAAGAGAGTCCACCTCATCCCTAGGGAGACCTTTCCATTGTCAAACAGCTCTTACTGTCCGAAAGTTCTTCCTGGCGTTTAGTCAGAATCTTGTATTTTGTCATTTGAAACCACTGGTTTGAGTCCTACACTCCAGACAGAGGCATAGCTAAGGGGGCCCGGGGGCGCCACACTGCTGGGGGCAGCACTGGGAGTGACGTGGTGGCTCGGGTGCCTGCAAAATGGCAGGTGGTGGCAAGACTCCACACAGCGAGCCCTGCTCCGGCTTGCCCCACCCAATGGACGGCTTGCCCGGCCCCCACGGGCTGTTCACCCCACCCCTGGGTGCTGGGCACACGAGCCGCCCAAGGCGCCAAGCGGCTTGCAATGCCGCTGCCTCCAGATAAGGAGAAAACAGGCTTGCTCCATGATCCATGTGACAGCCCTTTGGACCTTTGAAGGCATTTGAAGGGGCGCGGGTGGCACTGTGGTCTAAACCACTGAGCCTAGGGCTTGCAGATCAGAAGCGCCGCAACCCCAGAGTCGCCACGACTGGACCTAATGGTCAGGGGGCCCTTTACGTTTTTACCCAATCTCCTCTGTAGTCTCTTTTCCAGGCAAAACATACCCAACTCCCTCAACCGTTCCTCATCAGGCTTGGTTTCCAGACCATTTCCTGCAAACGGAAAAAGTTTTTGCAAGGCGTTCCCACTTCCCACCCCATTCCCAAAGAGAGCTTTGAGCTGCATCGAGGATCCTTGGGTAAGAGCAGTGGCGTAGCGTGGGTTGTCAGCACCCGGGGCAAGGCAAGTAATTTGCACTCCCAGGTGGCGCTGTGGGTTAAAAAGCCTCAGCGCCTAGGACTTGCCGATCGAAAGGTCGGCGGTTCGAATCCCTGCGGCGGGGTGCGCTCCCGCTGCTCGGTCCCAGCGCCTGCCAACCTAGCAGTTCGAAAGCACCTCCGGGTGCAAGTAGATAAATAGGGGCCGCTTACCAGCGGGAAGGTAAACGGCGTTTCCGTGTGTGGCTCTGGCTCTGGCCAGAGCAGCGATGTCACGCTGGCCACGTGACCCGGAAGTGTCTCCGGACAGCGCTGGCCCCTGGCCTCTTAAGTGAGATGGGCGCACAACCCCAGAGTCTGTCAAGACTGGCCCGTACGGGCAGGGGTACCTTTACCTTTACCTTTAACCCTGGATTTGCGCCCCCTAACCCTATCCCTAACCCTAACCCCCAGATGTTGCGCCCGGTGCGGCTGGCCCCCCCTGTACCCCCCACGCTACGCCACTGGGTAAGAGGGAGTTTCAAGGGGAGGAAATGAGTTCTAGCGGGGGAAGGATAAACAACAAAAGCTCCGCAGAGGCTCTGGCAACTCATTGCTGCTACAATCTCATGGCATGCAGTCTGAGAGGGTTGCAAAGTGTGTGGATAGCAATTCAAGGGCTGCATCGTTTCAGCCATCGCACGTTGCAACCGGCTTCCGGACAATGCTGCTTTTTAAGCCTGCTTGCCACAGACTGCCAGCACAGACCGTCTCTGCTTACCCTGCAAGCCTGTAAACCCGACACGAGCTCCTTTCAAGTCCCGCCTCTCTCTCTCTCTCTTCCCCGCACTTCCCACCGTGGAAGGGAACCGATCCATGCACGGCGACAGATCTGCTGCTGCAAAACGCAAAGCAAACGTGGCGCAAACGGCAGTTCTTTCACTCTCCGCTGATCCACAAATGAGATAGGAAGGGGCAGTAGGTAAAACTACAACTCCCAGAATGCCGTGGCTTCTTTTCTTTTTCTTTGAAATTCACTTTGACGCTTCAGATTCTCTATGTTCCGGATTTGTTTGGTTAACTCCCTGCCAAGTCGTGGGCAGAATTCGGCGTTTCTAAACCCATCGCAAACCACAGATGCGAGACCTCGATTCTGCTTGCAGTCGATCCGGCCAGTGTTTCCCAGTTGTTGGTGTTTATACTACATTTTTTTAGATCTGCCTAGAGACAGTCTTTAAACTTCTTTTGTTTTTGTTTTTTTAAATGATATTTATTCAAATTTTAAAGGTTACAAAGAGAAACAATACATAAAAACAAGTCACATCAAAGAAAAAATAAAAAAGAAAAACAGATAAAAAGGGGGGGGAAATACATACAATCAAAAAAAGAACAAATCAAACCTTTACATAACTTTCTTTCTTTAGCTTATTTCCTTGACCCCCTCACACCTCCCCTCTATGTATTCTAGTTCAGTTAAATATTTCAGCAAATCCTTCATCCTTGTTTTTATCCTAATAATTTATCTTAATATACTGTAATTTTACATTCTCTTCTTTCACCAATTAACCATCCATTTTTACTTTATTTAATCTTATTTCTCATTAAAACTAATATATTTGAACTTGATCTCTTAAGACATTTCCCCTATGGTCATAAAAATTTCATTCCACGATTTTTCCATCTCTCATTAAATTTTTATTTTTTTTTAATCTCCATATATACACTTCAAATTCTCAATTTTCTTCCACCGTCTCCCCTCCCCAATCTCGGCCCCTGCCACCAGTTCCATCAACCTCCAACAGTTCACCAACCTGGAGATCTTATATCTGAGGCTCTTAACTCTTCTTGACGTCCCTTCTGCCGATCTTATTGATAATCTTTGATGCTAATAAGCAGATCTCGGGGGAGCTCCAACCCAACAATGCTTAGATTCCTTCTTAACACTTCTTAAACTTCTTTTGTTGACCACCAACATTACGCTTTCCATTTTTAAGTTCGAAATAGAGTACAGTGGTACCTCAGGTTACATACGCTTCAGGTTACATAGAGTTCAGGTTACAGACTCCGCTAACCCAGAAATAGTGCTTCAGGTTAAGAACTTTGCTTCAGGATAAGAACAGAAATTGGGCTCCAGCAGTGTGGCAGCAGCGGGAGGCCCCATTAGATAAGTGGTGCTTCAGGTTAAGAACAGTTTCAGGTTAAGTACGGACCTCCGGAACGAATTAAGTACTTAACCCCGTTCGCATCCCGAAAGGAAAATAAGATGTAATGGCGCGTCTGCGCATTTTGCCGCTTCCGCACATGCGTGTGAAGTCATTTTGAGCGTCTGCGCATGCACGAGCGGCGAAACCCGGAAATTTCCGGGTTGCCGCAGAGCGCAACTCGAATGCGCTCAACCCGAAGCACATTCAACTCAAGGTATGACTAATTGCTTGGAAGACGATAATCAGGCATCTGCACAACATGATCAGTCCACAGAAGTTACCATAGCTGTCAACGTTTTCCCTTTTTTAAGGGAAATTCCCTTATTCCAAACAGGATTCCTCGCAAGAAAAAGGAAAAGTTGACAGCTATGGAAGTTACTCTTACCTAGTAACAGCAAAAATAAATAAATGGAATTGTCTCTTATTAGGACAATACTCGGAGGCTCATGTAATCAATCACCTTCCCACTCGTTATCCCTCAACAAAAAATGTACCTCCATACAGGGTTCTTCAGAAGGTCCTTTTCTAAAAAGTCATACAATCAGTCTGTTCCCAACAGTTAACCAACCTGACCCCTCTGGGAAACCCACAAGCAAAATTGTAGGTAGGGTGGTTTCAGAAACCTAGCTTTAATAATTTAAAGAGTTGTATTGTTTTAGATTATAAACTGCCCTGGGACTTTTTTGTTATTCAATTTATTTATTTTTATGAAGGGTGGTTCGCAATTGCCTAAAGGTGATCTCTAACTCATTGCCATCTGCAGAGCACACCCATTTAAATTAATGGTCTTAAATCCATTGACTTCTATGCAACTCAGTCAGTCCTGTTCTGCTTGTGCAATGAAACTTCCCCAAACTCTTGTCTTCCTTCACACCACTGTTTGCTCCAGGTTTGCTCCAGACAGTGGAGACCCTCTCCCCCCCAAAAGGACAGATTTGAGGGTGCATGAATGGAGGAAGAGGGGAAATTAATAATAATAATAATAATAATTTATTATCTATACCCCGCCCATCTGGCTGGGCTTCCCCAGCCACTCTGGGCGGCTTCCAAAAAAATATTAAAATACTGTAATACATCAAATATTAAAAGCTTCCCTAAACAGGGCTGCCTTCAGATGTCTTCTAAAAGTCTGGTAGTTGTTGTTCTCTTTGACATCTGGTGGGAGGGCGCTCCGCAGGGAGGGCGCCACTACCGAGAAGGCCCTCTGCCTGCTTCCCTGTAACTTGGCTTCTCGCAGTGAGGGAACCGCCAGAAGGCCCTCGGTGCTGGACCTCTGTGTCCGGGTAGAACGATGAGGATGGAGGCGCTCCTTCAGATATACTGGACCGAGGCAGTTTAGGGCCTCCAATTGGAAATGGAATATGGAATTGCATATGGAAATCCTTGCACAAACAGAATAACTGTTAGATGCAACTGTTAGATTTCAATGGGTCTGCTGTGATTATCTTTACAAAGTCATACAAAGTGGCCACCTCTTTGCTCCTATTTAGAAAGCTAACTAACACTGTTCTTCCATAGGTTTAGAATATGTATTAAATGGATATATTTTACTGAGATGGATTTTACAGCACATTCCTATGACAGTCTACTCAGAAATAGTCAATGGAACTTACTCCAGCTGCCTATAGGTTTACACAGCCTCAGTAGTATACTTTTGACATTTGTCTATGGAGTTCAACAGATACAGGGTATCCTATTTTATCTCACAACAGCTCTGTGATTTATTTAATTAAATTACTTTTTTAAAAAAAAAAAAAATCTGCCTTCCTTCAGAACATCGATCAGCTAAAATGAACTACCATTAAAATGACCAAAAACCTAAAAGCAGCAGAAATTAAAACAGCCAAATTAAAGACTTAGAAACAGAATCAAAGGTATTTAAAACAATTAAGCGAGGGCTTCCCATTGTGGCAAAAAAAGATTAGGGAGGGAGCAAATCTGCATTCCCTTGGGAGGGTGCTTTAAAGTTTGTTCAGTAGAGAAAAGGCCCTCTTCCCTGATCAAGTCAGGTCACCCAGTGAGTGTCATACCTGAGCAGAGATTGAATTCCACGGTTACCAGACTGAATGTGCCGGATTGCCTTCTATGGGTCTTGGCTTGCAGAAAGCAATAAACGGGCAAGGGCTGAAAGAGCAGGAAAATGTAATCATTCGGGAGAAAGTGGGACTAGAACCAATTCTCTAACTCTCAGGGTGGGCGACATGCATCTCTGACTTCATTTCACACGGTCCCTGCAGCCTTGCAGCTTTCGGAAGCTGTCCCATTTCCCCATCCTACCAGAATTCCTTTCTTCTTGTTTGTTCTTTCCACTGGATCACTAAAGTGAGAAAGGAATTACTTTCACTTGCTTTTCAGAATAATAGCAGTGTCCGTCGGTTGCGCTAAGCAACTAACTAAAATCTCATGTCTACTTATCTGCGAATAACCCTCTCAAACCCTTGCATAGAATGGACTTGCATAGAATGGGGAATTCTGTTGTTGTTTTTTAGTCGTTTAGTCATGTCCGACTCTTCGTGACCCCATGGACCAGAGCACGTCAGGCACTCCTGTCCTCCGCTGCCTCCTGCAGTTTGGTCAAACTCATGTTGGTAGCTTCGAGAACACTGTCCAACCATCTCGTCCTCTGTCGTCCCCTTCTCCTTGTGCCCTCCATCTTTCCCAACATCAGGGTCTTTTCCAGGGAGTCTTCTCTTCTCATGAGGTAGCCAAAGTACTGGAGCCTCAGCTTCAGGATCTGTCCTTCCAGTGAGCACTCAGGGCTGATTTCCTTCAGAATGCATAGGTTTGATCTTCTTGCAGTCCATGGGACTCTCAAGAGTCTCCTCCAGCACCATAATTCAAAAGCATCAATTCTTCGGCGATCAGCCTTCTTTATGGTCCAGCTCTCACTTCCATACATCACTACTGGGAAAACTATAGCTTTAACAATACGGACCTTTGTTGGCAAGGTGATGTCTCTGCTTTTTAAGATGCTGTCTAGGTTTGTCATTGGGAATTCTAGATAGAGGTTTTTCAGTTGAGTTGGCATCCACCTCTCTCAGGAGACAATGGAAGAGTCCGCCTTCGCGGGTAAAGTAAAACTGTCAGAGAGTTACAGCGCCTGCTGTGGCTGTAGAGACTGATACAGGAGAGAATGCTTTATTACAGATGGGGCAGATGAAGGTGTCCACAGAGGCAGTTTTAGGGTTGCTCAACCAGTGCAGTAGCACTGGGCCCCAAAACAATGCTGTAGAATGAAGCAAGAGAGGCCAGGGACACCAAATTTTAGCTGAAATTTGAGAGCCTCAAGTCTGCCAATGGTGTCATGTTGTGCTGATGCAGATGCGCCATGGTGTTTACAGTGGTACCTCGGGTTACATACGCTTCAGGTTATAGACTCTACTAATCCAGAAATAGTACCTCGGGTTAAGAAATTGTGCGGTGGCGGCACGGCAGCAGCAGGAGGCCCTATTAGCTAAAGTGGTGCTTCAGGTTAAGAACAGTTTCAGGTTAAGAACGGACCTCCGGAACGAATTAAGTACTTAACCCGAGGTACCATTGTATTCTCTTTGTGCTCTTCCCAGCAGACATCCCTCCTCTGGTCACTGCTATGGATGCAGACCCTCCAAGTGTCCCTATTTTCCAGGGACAGTCCCAGATTTACAGAAGCTGTCCCAGTTTCTGATTTGATCCCAGAATGTCCCACTTTTCCTTAGGATGTCCCTATTTTTCATCTGAGAAAAGTTGGAGGGTATGGAGTTATGCAACCCCCAAGCCAGGTAAGGTAAAGGTAAAGGGACCCCTGACCGTTAAGTCCAGTCATGGACAACTCCGGTTTGCGGCACTCATCTCGCTTTACTGGCTGAGGGAGCCGGCGTACAGCTTCCAGGTCATGTGGCCAGCATGACTAAGCTGCTTCTGGCAAACCAGAGCAGCTCACAGAAACGCCGTTTACCTTCCCGCCAGAGCAGTACCTATTTGTCTACTTGCACTTTGACGTGCTTTCAAACTGCTAGGTTGGCAGGAGCAGGGACTAAACAACAGGAGCTCACCCCATCACGGGGATTCGAACCGCCGACCTTCTGATCGGCAAGCCCTAGGCTCGGTGGTTTAGACCACAGCATTTATAGATTCTTAAGTAACTATAAACCTTTAGGAGATCCCTGAAGGCAGCCCCGTATAGGGAAGTTTTTTTAAATGTTTGATGTTTTATTATGTTTTTATATATGTTGGAAGCTGCGCAGAATGGCTGTGGCAACCCAGTAAGATGTGTGGGGTATAAATAATTAAATTATTATTACAGTGGTACCTCAGGTTACAGATGCTTCAGGTTGCAGACTTGCTAACCCAGAAATAGTACCTTGGGTTAAGAACTTTGCTTCAGGGTGAGAACAGAAATCACACGATGGCAGCACAGCGGCAGCGGGAGGCCCCATTAGCTAAAGTGGTACCTCAGGTTAAGAACAGTTTCAGGTTAAGAATGGACCTCCGGAACGAATTAAGTTCTTAACCCGAGGTACCATAGTCTCCATCCTGACTCTTTCTGGGAGGAGGAAGACAGTAAAGATTTCCAACAGCCGTTTGAGGGAGGTCGCAGCTCAGAGGCAGATGAGGGGGAAAGCTGGAATATCATGGGAGAGCCAGAACAGCAGCTGGCTTACACGTTGTCATTAGAAAGCATTCCAGAACCTCCATCTCCCAGAACCCGGCGAGCCTTAAAAGTAGGAGAGCAAAGAGCTCAAAGACAGAGGGCACATAGCAGCACCCATAGAAGTGACAAATGAGGAAGTGGGAGAGACTGGCGGAGGTGGAGATTCACTCGGGACAACGCCATTATCCAAGAGGCTGGGACCTATAGCCTCTCTCTGTAAAGACTGAAATAAAAAAGGGCGGTAAGAAACTTTCCTTGTCTGTATACTTTCCTGGGCAACCAGCCTGGAGCCGCTGACAGCATCTTGACACCCTATTTCCATCGGAGAAATTTTGGAGGCTATGTGGACGCACAACTTGATTGTCTGTCTCCAGGCTCTGCGGTCGTCTGCAAGGGATTCCCACAGAAGAGGGGTTAAATGTCGCCAACCTTCATGTCATGTTTACAAACATCTTTGTAGCCCAGAGCAGATTTGCGGGGAAGCCAGCTCCCCGCAGAGGTAGCCGTGATAAAAATTGAAACATGGCAGTCTGTATTCCAGAGTCGTTAATCCAGAAAGTGTTTGTTGCCATCTCCTGCTTATCACTGGTTCTGGTTCCGCCCACCGCTGGCGTTTGGTCCCTGTCAGATTATCTCCAAGGGAATGCTCCCTTCAATATGGAAACAGTTGCCCACTGCAATCTTTCTGTGTATGCTATCTTTCCTCCAAGAAAAAAGGTGGCATGTTTCAAGTTTATCCCATTTTATCTTGACAACAGTCCTGCAAGGTAGATTTGGTTGAGAGCAATTCATCTGAGGCCACCCAGTGGCATGGCATTTGACTTTGAATGCACTACGTCTCTTTCAAATCTCTACCTCTCTTTCAAATCAGAACCAGTGAAGGCGGTGAAGGTCCTGTGTGAGTGCCTGGAGGCAGTTGGAGGATGGATGGTGGCTAATGGATTGAGGTTGAATCCTGACAAGACAGAAGTACTGTTTTGGGGGGACAGGGGGCAGGCTGGTGTGGAGGACTCCCCGGTCCTGAATGGGGTAACTGTGCCCCTGAAGGACCAGGTGCGCAGCCTGGGAGTCATTTTGGACTCACAGCTGTCCATGGAGGCGCAGGTCAATTCTGTGTCCAGGGCAGCTATCTACCAGCTCCACCTGGTACGCAGGCTGAGACCCTACCTGCCTGCACACTGTCTCATCAGAGTGGTGCATGCTCTGGTTATCTCCTGCTTGGACTACTGCAATGCACTCTACGTGGGGCTACCTTTGAAGGTGACCTGGAAACTACAACTAATCCGGAATGCGGCAGCTAGACTGGTGACTGGGGGCGGCCGCCAAGACCACATAACACCAGTCTTGAAAGACCTACATTGGCTCCCAGCACGTTTCCGAGCACAATTCAAAGTGTTGGTGTTGACCTTTAAAGCCCTAAACGGCCTCGGTCCAGTATACCTGAAGGAGCATCTCCACCCCCATCGTTCCGCCCGGACACTGAGGTCCAGCACCGAGGGCCTTCTGGCGGTTCCCTCATTGCGAGAAGCAAAGCTACAAGGAACCAGGCAGAGGGCCTTCTCGGTAGTGGTGCCCGCCCTGTGGAACGCCCTCCCACCAGATGTCAAAGAGATAAACAACTACCTAACATTCAGAAGACATCTTAAGGCAGCCCTGTTCAGGGAAGTTTTTAATGTATGACGTATTAGTGTATTTTTGGTCTTTGTGGAAGCCGCCCAGAGTGGCTGGGGAAACCCAGCCAGATGGGCAGGGGTACAAATAATAAATTATTATTATTATTACTATTGTTGTTGTTGTTATTATTATTATTATTATTATTATTACTGTTTGCTGTGGGTTCGAGTCTAACATGGCAGACACCAATACCACACTGGCTCATATCCTGTTTAATGGTAACAACTGAAGATCGGTTTTATCCTTTCCTTGCTGGAATGACAACTTCAAATTCCCTTCAAGGGGGAAAACAAAACAAGAAAGAGTCTTTGAAGTGAGCCGTTGTTGATGCCTGGATATCATGCACACAGGCAAGGAAACCAGACTTGATGAAAGAAAGTTAGAAGTGCTAAAATAAGGGGAAAACAGGTTGAAATTTCCCGAGAAGATAAGTGAGCTTCTGTTTATCTCTCCTTGCCCTAAAGATGTCTGAGGGTTTGAAGTGCTGCCAGGGTTTTTTTCCTGCTCAAATATAAACAGACAACTGAAAGCCATCTATCTTTTTTGTCTTTAAACTGATGTTTGATGGAGTGTAGGGTGGAAGAAAAAAACAAAACCCCACCTCTTCCTGCAAAAACACACACATATTTTTCGTAGAATTGTAGAGTTGGAAGGTACCCCGAGGGTCATCTAGTCCAACCCCCTGTATCTGGAACTGGAAGACCAGTTACAGATTAGCCCAGCTTACAGTGCAATTCCGCATATGTCAATGGGACTTGCTTCCAGAAAAGTGAGTATCAGACTGCAAATTAAATCACCATAATACGCATTGGCAGTAAATTTAATCGGAAGCAGATCTTACTCCCTAGTAAATGTCTCTAGGATTGAAGCCTGATATAATTTTCTCCTACAAATGCTCAGTTTCAGCAAGCAATTGGATTGTCTGCAAGAAAAATATAACCTCTCCCGAGGCGGGAAAGACAATGCACCTTAAAAGAAAAATGCTAGCGCAAAAATCCAACAGGTCAAGGCTTTCCCCATCCCTCTTCCATACCAAAAGGAAGTTTTATCTGTTGAATTTCTGTATGCCAGAAAGGTTACTGTCAGAAGGGCACTCCGTTTGTTATTCATTTTTAACTTTGTAGCTTTTATAAGACATTAGTATACATAAAATGAAAGAGACGCGGGTGGTGCTGTGGGTTAAACCACAGAGACTAGGACTTGCCGATCAGAAGGTCGGCGGTTCGAATCCCTGCGACGGGGTGAGCTCCTGTTGCTCGGTCCCTGCTCCTGCCAACCTAGCAGTTTGAAAGCACATCAAAGTGCAAGTAGATAGATAGGTACCGCTCCAGCGGGAAGGTAAACGGCGTTTCCGTGCGCTGCTCTGGTTCGCCAGAAGCAGCTTAGTCACGCTGGCCACATGACCCGGAAGCTGTATGCCGGCTCCCTCGGCCAATAAAGCAAGATGAGCTCCGCAACCCCAGAGTAGGTCACGACTGGACCTAATGGTCAGGGGTCCCTTTACCTTTACCTATACATAAAATATGTATACTTTTTTCTAAAGGGACAGGGGCAGAGGAAATAAAAAGATAGAAACCTTAAGCCTGAGGAAAACTTCAGTGAAACTTGAAAGCTCACATACTGCATTGTGGACATTGTTGGTTTTGATTAACTTTATGAAGAAGAAGAAGAAGAAGAAGAAGAAGAAGAAGATGTTGTTATTATTTGTACCCCGCCCATCTGACTGGATTTCCCCAGCCACTCTGGGCAGCTCCCAGCAGAACATTAAAAACACAATAAAAGATCAAACATTAAAAACTTCCCATAACATTTAACTTTTAGATTGTTTTATTGTAATTTAATTTTTCTCTAATAGACCAAACAGGGGCCTACTTTTGATGTGCTTGTTAAAACTTTGAAATAGAATTAAACAAAAACATTACTTTGGGATTTGTCTCCCATTTATAAAGGTCCCTTGCCTTTATACTGCAATAATTGCAGTGAGTGAAACATTCACTTCATTCAGTGCATAACCAAACATTACAGATGACTACAGAATCTATTCAATTTCTAACAAGGCATGGGGCGGCCGGTCTCTTATGCATACTAATTATATTGAATTTTCTGTGGTCCCCACATGGCTATAAAAACCTGGCAAATGATCTCACGCAGATGCGCTACAAACATACCTAGTCCTATTGCATAAGGGTCAGTTATTGCATGTTAAATCTCATATATGTTAAGTAGAACCCACAGTTAATGAACAGGTATGAATAGCGGACAGAAATCTTCTAGGAACGGCAAATGCACTCTCCTCTGTACAGTACTTCTCATTTGATCTGTCATGAAGTGTTGGGACTCTTCCAAACACTGCCCAGCAACTAATGGGGATTTGTATACGTTCATCAGGAAGCCTCACACAATTTAATAGTTCTGGGATGAGTGTACTTCCATGACACCCATTTCCCCCAGACGCTCTTTCTCATACCAATAGTTTATAGTTTTATCATAATGATTTTATTATTTGTACCTCACCCATCTGACTGGGTTGCCCCAGAAACTCTGGGAAGCTTCCAACATCTATAAGAAGAAGAAGAAGAAGAAGAAGAAGAAGAAGAAGAGGAAGAGTTTGGATTTGATATCCTGCCTTTCACTCCCCTTCAGGAGTCTCAAAGCGGCTAACATTCTCCTTTCCCTTCCTCCCCCACAACAAACACTCTGTGAGGTGAGTGGGGCTGAGAGACTTCAGAGAAGTGTGACTGGCCCAAGGTCACCCAGCAGCTGCATGTGGAGGAGCGGGGACGCGAACCCGGTTCCCCAGATTACGTGACTACCGCTCTTAACCACTACACCACACTGGCTCTCCAGTTATTATGCTTATAAAAGCATAATAAAACATTACACATTAAAAAGCTTGACAAAACCCCAAGTGTACCGTGCACAGGAACAATGAAATGAATGAAAAGGCCAGCACAGGCCAATCCTATACATGTTCACCCAAAAGCACAGATAAGCATGCATAAGATTTCAGTCATGTAGTATAACCCTTAAATATTTTTTTTTACTTTTATATGCCTGTTGTCTTTGTCCATGGAGTTTTCTTGGCAGGGATACTGAAGTGGCTTGCCGGTTCCTCCTCCAGGTGGATCACGTTTGGTCAAAACTCTCCACTATGACCTGTTCATCTTGGGTGCCCTGCTCTGCATAGTTCATAGCTTCGCTGAGTTATTCAAGCCCCTTCGCCACGGCAAGGCACTCTATGAAGGAGTGCTTACTGGAAGGACAGATCCTGAAGCTGAGGCTCCAATACTTTGGCCATCTCATGAGAAGAGAAGACTCCCTGGAAAAGACCCTGATGTTGGGAAAGATGGAGGGCACGAGGAGAAGGGGACGACAGAGGACCAGATGGTTGGACAGTGTTCTCGAAGCTACCAGCATGAGTTTGACCAAACTGCGGGGGGCAGTGGAAGACAGGAGTGCCTGGCGTGCTCTGGTCCATGGGGTCATGAAGAGTTGGACACGACTAAACGACTAAACAACAACAATTTTTTTACTCAGGATTAAGTCCCACTGAGCAGGATTTTGGCCTATTCTTTACCCACTGAACTTCTGAACAAACTCTGCTAAATAAAGTGGGATTTACTTCTAAGTAAACTTGCACAGTTTGGACCATCCAAGAGTTAAATGATAACTAATCAGAGACAGCTACAGGAGAGCTATGAGATTCAGGTGAGGGTCAGATGCCTTGTCAATCCCAGCAGGTATATAAGAGGACAACCCGGCCTCCCCAGGATTTCACACTGAGCCTGACGAGTTCTGTTAAACTCATATGCTACCTCGATTCTTTGTGATTTTTAATTGACTGTAATAAAGGTATTGTGTTACTATTCCAGCTTGGATTCTTATTATGTCTTTTTATTTTTTTATTTTAACAAGCCAACATCAGTGCCTGCTACAACATGCCTCCGTTTCGGGGAACTGGAACATCAAAGCCAGGGCAGGCACCACAACTATTTACAATTTTATTGAAGGCTTATAGACATTCTTTACAGAGTTATCATGCATAAAGCAACCATTCACGCCTCCTGAGCGCAAGGATAATTAATAGGTTTCTCTACCCAAGTACTCTATAACGCCTGTATTGTGAAAAATAATAATCATAATATAGTAAAATATTTTTTTTCATATTCATTTGCTAGATACATAGTGTCTTATCTTTCATTTTAATTGACTTTATTAGATTTTTATATCTTGCAGGTTGTACATAAAAACAATGCAATGACACAGCAATAAAAACAACACAAACTTTAATCGAGGATATATAATTCAACAGTATGTATGTATGTACGTAGTACAGTGGTACCTTGGGTTAAGTATTTAATTCATTCCGGAGGTTAGTACTTAACCTGAAACTGTTCTTAACCTGAAGCACCACTTTAGCTAATGGGGCCTCCTGCTGCTGCCGCGCCGCCGGAGCACGATTTCTGTTCTCATCCTGAAGCAAAGTTCTTAACCTGAAGCACTATTTCTGGGTTAGCGGAGTCTGTAACCTGAAGCGTATGTAACCTGAAGCATATGTAACCCGAGATACCACTGTATTACTGAACGCCTTGCAAATCGAACGATTTG
Organism: Podarcis cretensis; assembly: GCF_951804945.1. NCBI lineage: Eukaryota > Metazoa > Chordata > Lepidosauria > Squamata > Lacertidae > Podarcis > Podarcis cretensis. Next base: position 70,380,140 of record NC_137178.1, on the reverse strand, counting down.
GCTCCTGAACGCCGCAGACTTGGAAGTGTGTGTTCTGGTTTCCGAATGATCTTTGGAACCTGAATGTCCCTGACTTCCGCAGCTTCTGATTGGCTGCAGGAGCTTCCTGCAACCAATTGGAAGCCGTGCATTTGTTTCTGAACGTTTTGGAAGTTGAACAGACCTCCAGGATGGATTCCATTCGACTTCTGAGGTACCACTGTATTATTATTATTATTATTATTATTAAAATATAATTACTATTATGTTGTAACAATGTGCAGCAAAAACCATAATACATCAAGCATCCTTAAGCAGCTGCAATGGTTGCAGAGGAGGGTGACCGAGATGATAAAGGGTCTTGAAACCAAGCCTTATGAGGAACAGTTGAGAGAAATTGGGTATGTTTAGCCTGGACGGGAAGGGATGCAGGTCGCGCTGTGGGTTAAACCACAGAGCCTAGGACTTGCCAATCAGAAGGTCGGTGGTTCGAATCCCCACGACGGAGTGAGCTCCCGTTGCTCGGTCTCTGCTTCTGCCAACCTAGCAGTTCGAAAGCACGTCAAAGTGCAAGTAGATAAATAGGTACCACTCTGGCGGGAAGGTAAACAGTGTTTCTGTGCGCTGCTCTGGTTCGCCAGAAGTGGCTTAGTCATGCTGGCCACATGACCCGGAAGCTGCACACCGGCTTCCTTGGCCAATAAAGCGAGATGGGCGCCCCAACCCCAGAGTTGGCCACGACTGGACCTAATGGTCAGGGGTCCCTTTACCTTTACCTAGCCTGGACAGGAGAAGAATGAGAGGCAATATTATCATATCCAAGGAGGATGGAGCAAGCTTGTTCTCTCCTGCTCTAGAGGGTATGATGGGAAGCAAGGGATTCAAATTACAAGAAAGGAGATTCCAGCTAAACATCAGGAAGAACTTTCTGACAGTAAGAGTCATCTAGCAGTGGAACAGACTCCCTTGCAAGGTGGTGGGCTGTGAGATTGGAAGAAATTTAAAGACTACCTGCAGAAACATTGTAAAATTAATGAATGTTAAAATGATGTTGGATTGAAAATAAGTGGTATTAGCAACAAAGTTAAAAGGAGTATGCAAAAGTGAACTGATAATGGGTGAAAACACAGGGTTTTAACATGTTAAGATATAGAGTTAAGATAAACGAAAGAGGGTAAGGATTTGCTGATTTGATTATTTTAATGGGAATACAAAAACGGGAGGTGTGAGGAGGTCAAAGAAACAAGCTTATGAGTTTAAAGTTACAAAAAAAAAATGGATTTGTTTTAACTTCTTTTTTTGTTCATTTTTTCGTGTTGTTTTTTGTACTTTGTATTCTTTCCTTTTTTCTTTTTTTGTTTTATTATGTATTTTTGGTATTTATGATTTTGTAAAACCTTAATAAATATATATATATATATATATATATATATATATATATATATATTTTAAAGGAAGGTGGTGGGCTGTGCTTCCTTGGAGGTTTTCAAGCAGAGGTTGAATGCCATGTATGATCCAGTTGAGATATTGGGGGTTGCCCCAGATGTCTCTTGGGGTCCCTTCTAACTCAACAATTCTATGATTCTCATGGAAAAGAAAGAAGTGAAATAAAAAAAGGGGAGGGAAAGAGAGGAAATGACACATCAAGAGGGGAGAGGGACAACATAACAAAACACTATACAGTGGTACCTTGGGTTACAAACGCTTCAGGTTACAGACTCCGCTAACCCAGAAATAGTACCTCAGGTTAAGAACTTTGCTTCAGGATGAGAACAGAAATCGGGCTCCGGCGGCGCGGTGGCAGCAGGAGGCCCCATTAGCTAAAGTGGTGCTTCAGGTTAAGAACAGTTTCAGGTTAAGTAGGGACTTCTGGAATGAATTAAGTACTTAACCCAAGGTACCACTGTACAGTCATATCTTGGGATGAATATGCTTCAGCTTAAATATTTTCGAGTTGCGCTTCGCGTCGACCCGGAAGAAACAGAGCGTGTTACTTCTGGGTTTCACCGCTCGCGGATGCGCAGACGCTCAAAATGACGTCACGCACATGCGCGGAAGAAGCAAAACACGACCCGCGCATGCGCAGACACGCAGTTGCGTCTTACGTTCGCTTCAGAATGCAAACGGGGCTCCGGAACGGATCCCATTCGCATCCAGAGGTACCACTGTGGTGCCTCGGGTTAAGAACTTAATTCATTCTGGAGGTCTGTTCTTAACCTGAAACTGTTCTTAACCTGAAGCACCACTTTAGCTAATGGGGCCTCCCGCTGCGCGATTTCTATTCTCATCCTGAAGCAAAGTTCTTAACCTGAGGTACCATTTCTGGGTTAGCGCAGTCTGTAACCTGAAGCGTCTGCAACCCGAGGTACCACTGTAATTTTATTTATTAGATTTCTATACCTGCCATTCACCTGAGGTTCATGGTGCAGTTTACAATATAAAAACATAAAAATATACAGAATCATAGAATTGTAGAGTTGGAAGCACCCCAAGGGTCATCTAGTCCAAGCCTTGCAATGCAGGAATCTCAACATATCTGACCCTGCCTGCCTTTGCAAATATGCTAGCAATTTTGTTGCTGCGCCAATATAGTAAGGAACAAAGAGAGTTATTTGTGTGCATACACACACAAACACACAAACACACACACAAAAAACGGGAGTTTAAAAGGCCATATAACACCACCTATGGACAAGCTGCAAAACTTAGAATCATAGAATCATAGAGTTGGAAGAGACCACAAGGGCCATCTAGTCCAACCCCCTGCCAAGCAGGAAACACCATCAGAGCACTCCTGACATATGGTTGTCAAGCCTCTGCTTAAAGACCTCCAAAGAAGGAGACTCCACCACACTCCTTGGCAGCAAATTCCACTGTCAAACAGCTCTTACTGTCAGGAAGTTCTTCCTAATGTTTAGGTGGAATCTTTTTTCTTGTAGTTTGGATCCATTGCTCCGTGTCCGCTTCTCTGGAGCAGCAGAAAACAACCTTTCTCCCTCCTCTATGTGACATCCTTTTATATATCTGAACATGGCTATCATATCACCCCTTATCCTCCTCTTCTCCAGGCTAAACATGCCCAGCTCCCTTAGCCGTTCCTCATAAGGCATCGTTTCCAGGCCTTTGACCATTTTGGTTGCCCTCCTCTGGACACGTTCCAGTTTGTCAGTGTCCTTCTTGAACTGTGGTGCCCAGAACTGGACACAGTACTCCAGGTGAGGTCTGACCAGAGCAGAATACAGTGGCACTAGTACTTCCCTTGATCTAGATGCTATACTCCTATTGATGCAGCCCAGAATTGCATTGGCTTTTTTAGCTGCCGCGTCACACTGTTGGCTCATGTCAAGTTTGTGGTCAACCAAGACTCCTAGATCCTTTTCACATGTACTGCTCTCAAGCCAGGTGTCACCCATCTTGTATTTGTGCCTCTCATTTTTTTTTGCCCAAGTGCAATACTTTACATTTCTCCCTGTTAAAATTCATCTTGTTTGTTACTTATTTGCGGGAAATGAGGGTTATGGGTTTGTTCTTGTTCTTATTATGTATTTTGTGTTTTTATTTTCGATTTTTACGCTGTGACCTGCTCTGAGATCTTCAGGTGAAGGGAGGTATACAAATTTAACAAACAAACAAGCAGAGTTTCGAAAACCCTTAAAAAAATTCCCATGGGCGAAAACCAACCCGCACAAACTCTACTAAGAACAGCATAGAAACTCCAAACTGCAACAATACAAATTTAATATGAAAAAAGCAAGCAGTTTTCAAAACCCTTATTAAAAAAATCCCACCAGCCAAAACCAACCCGCACCCTTCGCTAAGAGCAGCCCAGAACTGGAATTGCAAAACTGGAACGAAAATACACACCGCCCCTCCGCCCATCATCCCATACAGGCAAAACTCCTGGTTTCTACTTGCCCTTCCTTCCTCAGAGCCAGGGCACCCGCAGCGGCGGCTTCAGGGCGCCTCACCGCGCGTGCTCGGCCTCCTCCCCGGCCGCGCATGCGCGCGGGGCTAGGCGAAATCACAACCCAGTGAAACTTATGTCTCTGCTTGCCCTTCCTTCCACAGAGCCGGGGCACCCGCAGCGGCGGCTTCAGGGCGCCTCACCGCGCGTGCTCGGCCTCCTCCCCGGCCGCGCATGCGCCCTGCTGCCCGCGCGCGGGGCGAGGCGTCGTGCGTGAGGTGTGTGTGTGTGTGTGTGTGGATTCGGTTCGGCCGTTGGCGCCGACTCCTCGGTTAAATCCCTTCATGGCGGCCCCGGCCGGGTTGCCGCGCCGCTAGGCCTCGCTGGCTCCCTCGCCGGGGCGGTCCCCCCCTCGAGGGAGGCGGCCATGGCGAGCCGGGGAGCTCCGCTGGTGCTGCTGGCGGCGGCGGCGGCGCTGGCGCTGGTCCGAGGCGGAGGCTCCTCAGGGCTGCCCGAAGGCTGCAAACAGGACGGCGGAGGAGGAGGCGGCGGCGGCGGCGGCGGTCGCCTCAGGAGCGGCAAGGCTTCTCCGCCGGCCGAAGCGGGAGTGGGAGGGAAGGTGGTCTGCAGCAGCCTGGCTCTGGCCCGCGTCCCGGACCCCGGCGGGCTCCCCAACAGGACGGTCACCCTGTGAGTAAGCGAGGCCGAGGAAAGGGCTTGGGGGGTCCGCTGGGAGTGGGATTGGCTCCCTGCGATGGAGACTGCTTTTTAAAATCTTTATTATTATTATTATTATTATTATTATTATTATTATTACTATTATTCGTTGTGGTTTTCTCCTCCCCTCGGTAGTATAAGGGGAGGGCGGGGTATAAATAAAAATTTATTATTATTATTATTACAGTGGTACCTCGGATTAAGTACTTAATTCGTTCCAGAGGTCCGTTCTTAACCTGAAACTGTTCTTAACCTAAAACACCACTTTAGCTAATGGGACCTCCTGCTGCCGCCGCGCCGCCGGAGCACAATTTTTGTTCTTATCCTGAAGCAAAGTTCTCAACCTGAAGCACTGTTTCTGGGTTAGCGGAGTTTGTAACCTGAAGTGTATGTAACCTGAGGTACCACTGTATTATTATTATTATTATTATTATTATTATTATTATTTTAAAATTCTTTTTATTAATTTTCACATTAGATCACCAATGAGAAAAACAAATCAACGGTTACAACAGTTGTAAAAAACCCCAACACACACAAAAAAGAAAACTAAATAAATATCAATACATAACGTATAAACAATGTCGATTTCCATTACGCTTCTTTGTCTTCTCATTTATATCTTTATATCTTTAAGTATTTTAATTATTCTTCTACACACCTATTGACTTCCATCCCTCCCGGTTTCAGGCTTCTTAGTATGAATAGTTTGTTTCTCCTGCAGTTGATAGTTATAATGATTTGCACATCGTAAGATCTATATCAGTCCTGCTATAGTTTTTAGGTTCTTGTAATTCCCTTCAATATAAATCATAAATTTATTCCATTTAAAAATAAAAATAAATAAATAAAATAAATTATTATTATTATTAGTAGTAGTAGTAGTAGTGATCGATTCGGCCCTGCTCTTTACCCCGTGTGTTTGGCTCATTGTTTATTATTCCTTCCCACTCCCCTTCATGCCGCCTTTTCAGCGTGGTTTCGGGCTGTGCCAAAGGCAGTGTGCAGATAAAAAGGTGGTGGGGTGTTTTGGGATGGGTGGGTGTGGAAGATGCCCCGTCTCCCTCTCGTGATTGTTTTTTTTTTCCCTTCTCCCCCTACTCGGCTAATAACGCACAACCCCTATAACAGGGGTCAGCAAACTTTTTCAGCAAGGGGCCGGTCCACTGGGACTGGGCTATATTTTGGGGAAAAAATAAATGAACGAATTCCTGTGCCCCACAAATAACCCAGAGATGCATTTTAAATAAAAAGGCACATTCTACTCATGTAGAATGGCCCCACAAATAACCCAGAGATGCATTTCTAATAAAAGGGCACATTCTACTCACGTAAAAACACACTGATTTCCAGAACGTCTGTGGGCCGGATTTAGAAGGCGATTGGGCTGGATCCGGCACCCGGACCTTAGTTTGCCTACCCATGCCCTATAACAACACCTTTCTTTTAATATATATATATATATATATATATATATATGGGATGTGGGTGGCGCTGTGGCCTGAGCCTTGGGCTTGCAGATCAGAAGGTCAGTGATTCAAATCCTTGCAATGGAGGGGAGCTCTGTCCCAGCTCCTGCCAACCTAGCAGTTCGAAAGCATTCCAGTGCAAATAGATAAATAGGCAGCACTGTGGTGGGAAGGTAAACGGCGTTTCCGTGTGCTCTGGTTTCTGTCACGGTGTCCCGTTGCGCCAGAAGCGGTTTAGTCACCTGAAAGCAATATGAGCGCCGCAACCCCATAGTTGCCTTTGACTGGACTTAACTGTCCAGGGATCCTTTTCCTTTCACATACACACACACACACACACACACACACACAGTCATACCTCAGGTTGCAGACGCTTCAGGTTGTGTTTTTTCGGGTTACGGACTGCTGAAACCTGGAAATACCGGAATGGGTTACTTCCAGGTTTTGGCGGTCGTGCATGCGCCGAATCGCAACCCGTGCAGACGCGGGTTGCGAACGCTGCCGGTTGCGAACATGCATCCTGCATGGATCACGTTTGCAAACCGAGCATCCACTGTATGTATATAGATTTATTTGATTTTTCAGCTTAAAATGTTACAGAGATACATTAAACATCAATCATGAAAGCAAGATTCCAGGAATCTCCTGCACTTCCACCCCGCCCCCATGTGGGTCCTGTTATTAACCAGTTCTTCCCGTGTCTTTTTTGATAATCCAAACTCTTTACTTCCATTATGTCCATAATTCAGCTTTAAACTACAAGTGCTATCCCAATCCTACTAATGATTTTAACTGTTTACAGTGGCCTTTAAGATAAGTTATAAACTTTACACATTCCTTATTAAAAATTTGGTCTTCCTGACTATAACAACACCTCCTGCTTCGTGCTGGAGTCTGCTTTCTGACTATGGAAAGGCGGCATGCAGATAATGTGAAGTATATGGATGTTAGGGGTTGTCCTATGTACTTTTTTTTTTACAGGGTGCATCCTCCTTTTCATGGGTATGTAAAATGAGAGCCATCATTGTGATCCATAGGTAAAAGTATAAGTTGGCAAATGTGTCTTATCTCTCTCTTCGAAATATGGCAACCCTAGGATGTGTGGAAGATGTCCTGTCTCCCTCTCGTAATTGGTTTTTGTCACTCTGTGTAACAGCGCTCCTTCTCACAACCCCACAACCCCATCTTTTGCACAACCCCATAACACCATCTTTCCTTCCCTCCATCTGCCTCACACCATAGCGTGGCGTTTTAGCTATGGAAAGGTGGCATACAGACAAAGCAATGTGTGCATGGCATGGAAGATTCCTGGTCTCCCCCTCATAATTGTTTTTTTGTCACACAGTGTAACAATGCTTGTTCATGCAAGCACTTTGTAAAGAAAGTAAATAACAACTTCTTCCTTCCCACTTCCCACTTGAGCATATGCACTATGGAAAGGCAATATACAGGAAAAGGGATGTATGGAAGATGCCTGGTCTCCCTGTAGTAAATGATTCAGTAACACTCTTTTGCACTTTGAAAATAAAGTAAATGGCAACATCTTCTTTCTTTCCTTCCTCCCAATTCACACCTCACTCACAGTGCTTTTTAGGAAATACTGTAATGGCTTTCCTGCAGGTACATGAGCTGCATGAGCATTCCAAGAACGCCTTTGCCTATGCTGGATTGGACCAAATGTACCATCCAGCAGCCTTTTGTTCATTTTTTTTAAAAAATATTTCTTTTAGTTAGTTTGTAAAATTTATATAGCGCTTGATCGTGTTGGTGGTGGGAGCCTCTCAAAGCTGTTTACAAAAAGAGGAAAACAATAAAAAGCATTAACCAAAAATATTTTTCAAATGTAATTTGAAACATTCAAATAGTTAAAAATGCAATAGAAATGGACTAAAACAAATTAAAACTTGTACAGTTTTTCTAAATATCTGGGTAGACTTGTCTAAATAAGAATGTCTTCAGCAGGCACCAAAAAGAATACAATGACGACACCTGCCTGATATCAATATATTGCCATATACGTTTGTCTTGTTTCTGTTTTCCCATTTTCTCCTTCTTTCACTATCTTTTCAGTTAAAAAAGAAAAGCAAATAAACAGAGATGCCACTGGTATGACTCACTTAATGTTAAAGCACAAGCCCCCTCTTCGTCCCAATCTTTTGGTAGCTTACCGAAAGGGTATGAGGGTGATCACCAGTCGTCTTTGGTTTGCCACCAACATCCAGAACTCAAATGCATACTCTGAACATTTAAGTATCACAGCAAAATGGATATAATATGTAACTACCTCACAGCATTCTTGTGAGGCTAGAAGAAAGGAGACAGCCACAATGCTTAGAATAATGAGAAGAATTCCAATATATCATAAATTTATGAGGTTCAAAAATGTTTGGTTGCTTAGGAATATATTGACTATCTTAAGGACAACAAATGCTATGGTTATGCATTTTTAAAAAACTTGTATTTTTAACAGTTTTTTAAAGTTTCAGGATAGGAAAGATAAATGAGAAAATATGCATGCTAAGGTTTTGTCAAATTTATAAACATTGTTTATGCCACTGGTCTTCAACTGGTGGATCAGGACCCAACAGTGGGTAACAGCCTGTTCCAAGGTGGGTCACAACAGGCACACTACCAGTGGTGAATATATGGTAAAAGATTAAGAATTGGGTCCTCAAATGCACATTTGGGTTAAAAGTGGGTCCTAGGTCTGTAAAAGCTAAAGAGATCTTGTCTATGCTATATACCTGTTACATCACAGTGAAGCTTATTTTTAAACATGTTGATTAGACCATCTGTTTTAATATTCAAGTTACTATTTTTTAAGTGCAAGATCCATTTCAAAGAGGCAGTATGGGATATTATTCCATAACCAAAGAAAAGTCAGGAGCTATTGGAAATGTTTGAAGTTCTAGGTAATAACATATAAGCAACATCTTAACACACTGGTAACCTTTACAGATCTATTCATTACAGTGACTGCCAGAATATCAACTTGGAGTTTACATCTTATATATTTGTGTTGAGGGGACTTGGCAGGCATAGGGAGGTGGCATATGAAGTAAAATAATAGTGATGTAGCTCTTGGCAGCTAATTTTTATGTTCTATGCAGAACGATATAAGTTCTGTACCAAAGAATCTCCATAAATCACACAGAAAGAGATTTCTGTGTCCATTACATCTGAAATTACATTTCATGCCAATTTGAAATTTGGCCAAATTTAACATTGTAGTAATGGCAACATTTGGTGTCTCTTGCTAGATATTTGTGGCAGAAAAATACAAAGCTCACCTTGTTTGCCTGACTGCAATAGGACACCCAATAATTGATACAGGCATTGTATTGGTCATTTATGTTGAGGGGTTAATTGGGTTAAGTTTAACTCTTCTTTATGGCAGGAGGAGAATGGCACTGTAATAAAAATGGTTTTGGAGTGAATGCCATGAACTACTAGGCCTTTAAGTTTTAAGATAATGTCTATATTTGTTCACGCTACTAATAAAATAAGCTCCTGAGCAAGAGGTACATTTGGAATATATATGGTGTGTATAACTTGTTTAGAATTGGGAAAGACTGCCACTTGTTTATAGGATTGTCTAGAGGATGGATTTCATTGTTGGTTCTGGCAACTGTTCCTACTACTTTGCTTTATAGGACACAACTTTTAGGTGATCACATGACTGCTAAGGCTTGTAAGATTCTGGGAAAGAAGGAATGGTACAGAGTGTGAACGAGTTTCCCTCTGAATAATAGAATGTGAGACATCAAATGGAATTGTTTGACAGTAGGTACAGGAAAGACAGAAGGAAGTACTTCATATAACATATAATTAACTCAGGGAGTTCATTGCCACAAGATATAGTGAAAGCCGCAAGCTTAAATGGCTCTTAAAAAGGGGATTCGACAAATTCAGAGAGAATAGATCTGTCAGTGGCTAGATTAGAATCTGTATTCCCGGAGTACTGTATGGTGGAGACAAACAACTGGATACTTCCCACCATCGTACTGTGTAAGCTTCTAAAAAGTATTTGGTTAGCTGTTGCAGGAAATTGAAGGACTCTTGGGATTGATCTAACAAAGCAGCTATTGTGAAAGAACCATCTCCAGCCACTCCAAAAGATCAAATTTCAGAGGTGCCAAACAGTTTTTTTGTAGTCATCAAGTTGAGTACCAGTCCTAATTAGGGCTGTGAGAGTTTTTTATTTATTTTTAATTAATTAATTTATACATCACTAGCATGACAGAATGGCTACTAAGCAGTTTACAAGAATAAAATCAATTATAAAAGCCATATGTATTTAAAACGCACAATTAAAAAATGCATCAAAACACTTAAACATGTGCATCAGAAAGCATAACAGTTAAAAGAGCAGGTATAACAGTTGGATCAGGAAGATCAAGGGAAAGGGAACACTCACCTAAATAGATGCACCTTTAAGAGCCTGCAGATTGCCAGTACAGGCGAGGTCTTCTCTATGCCAGCAGGGAGGTATTCAAAAACACTAGTACCACTAGTGAAAAATATAAAGCCTCAAATGTATAGTTGGTTACTTGCTCTAACCTTGGATATGTGGTTCTCATAAAGACTGATAAATATCTAGTTGGAACAATACCATGAACTACAGATTTTAATTTGATTGTCGTTTTGCAGTATTTTCCAACTTAAAATTCAGACATTATTCCCCCCCCCCCCAAAAAAAAATGGAATGTAGTTTCTTAAACCTTATGAACTCTAGCCCATAGAACAAAAAAAAAATTGCATTAAAAGAATAATGAAAACTAAAATTTTATATATACAAATGAACAGTTTTATTACAGAACAGCCACCGCTTTACTACTTTCTTATTGAATTTGAAAATGACCAGGAAACTGTTCTGTGAAACAACAAATGAAGATACTCACCCTTCAGTTCCTTATTTTCTATTTAGCTGACTTGATTATATTTTATTTATTAAATTTCTATATCACCCTTCATCCAAGGATCACAGGGTGGTTTACAATATAAAAACACAAAAATATATAGCATAATTATGATACGATACGATAATCTTTATTGTCATTGTCCCATACAGAACAACGAAATTGAAAAATATACGTAAAATATTCAAAACCCAACAAGCGTGCTATCCCAACCTGGTTAGCCCCCTAAAAACTCTGATACCCCATTTTTTAATACAATATACTCCCATAGAGACCCCTTACACTGCGTTTAAGACCAAAATCGCATTTGGGTAGAAACTGTTTCTCAGGTGGCTAGTCCTAGTTTTTATAACCCTGAACCTTCTTCCAGAAGGCAGAAGCTGAAAGAGATCATTTCCGGGGTGCGCACTATCCTGCGCTATCTCTGCAGCTTTCTTATGGCACCCGGAAGCATCGATTTGATCCAAGGTGGGAAGAGTGCAGCCAATTATTCTCTCCGCAGTCTTTACAACCCTCGACAGCATTGTTTTTTCCCTGACCGTGCAGCTCCCAAACCACACACACAGACCATACGTTAATACACTCTCCATGGTAAAAGGCCATCAACAGGTCCTTTGAGAGATGGTTTTCTGGAGGATTTACAAACAACACAGCATGTTTTGTAAAGACATTTGATACTCTTGCCATCCACTTCCCCATCAAGTGTTATCATTACTAGATATTAAGTGGCCTGCTAGGATATTGAGTTGCTTGGAATCTCAAAGACTACCAGAGGTTTGGGATGGAGTAGAAGCTATGCCCAAAAGCAGACATAAATTCCACATCACTGGCTGGATTCAGCTAACTGTTCCCACTAGTGGAAGCCTGTTCAAGAACTTCTGCTAGCACAGTGGGGTGGCACCCCTGCTCTCCCCAAATTGAACCGAAACAGTGTGAGGGGAGCGGAGGGGAGATTGTTCTACCAGGCAAGTAGAAATACTTGCATTGACAGAACATTTGTAACGGCATGGTGTTAAATTCCTCTTCATGCCTTGAATTTTCTTCATAACAAATCTGTTCACAAAACAACTCAAAATATATGGATAGAAGTAGGTTCGCAGCATGATGCCACATCCCACTGCAGCTACTCCAATGGCTAAAGCAACATTCCAGAAAAGGGAAGTAATGCAGTTGCTGGTATGGGAAAGGCAAGATGAATCTGGTGTCCCTTGGGAGGTGACCTGAAGCTTTGCCACAAATGGGCTTTCCTCAAGTCCTGATGCAACTTTTCTTCAGGCTTTAGCAAGAGGGCAAGGTGCCTTTTTGTGCCAGCACTCAAGCTCTCAGTCCTGCAGACATGTATGTTCCCTGTAGGATGGCAGATAGCAGGAGGGAGGGCAGTTTAGTTTGGGGAAGCATCATAGAAGGAAAGTGTGTGCGTGTGCGCGCGTGCACACACCCACCCCCCCACCCACCCACCCCTTGCTGTTTCAACTTAATTTTGGGGATCTCAAGGCTACTTCTAAATAATCATACAATCATCAAGTCCTTTATGTGATCTATCTTGGCTCCGAGCTTTGTGAATGAACGAGGATTTTAACTTGTACAGTCATACCTCAGGTTGCGATGGCTGCGGGTTGGGCGTTTTCAGGTTATGGACGCGCCGAAACCCGGAAGTACCGGAACAGGTTACTTCCGGGTTTCGGCGCATGTGCAGAAGCACTAAATCACGCTATGCACAGAAGCGCCGAATCGCGTCACGCGCGTTCGCAGACGTGGTGCTGTGGGTTGTGAATATGCCTCCCGCTTGGATCACGTTCGCAACCTGAGGTTCCACTGTATCTGTTATGTGCAACATAGTTTGTTTTGCCTGGAACCAAATGCTCTGGGTGACCTGCAGAAGCCTTGTTTGTACAGCTTTTTACAGCTTTGTGTCCTACCCTACTTTTAAAGTGCCAGAGTTGAACCAGTCTTCCTGTTTACCTTCCAGAGTAAGACAATCTCTCCACCTTTTAAGGGTGGAAATATCTGTCAGAGATCCTTACGTATACTGTATAGTGAAAAGTTCCTTTGTTTTTCCAGCATCTCATGGTGTTAACAGTCCTGTCTTTTCCTAACTACTGCTTAAGAGGCAGTCCACTATAAAAACTGAGAAATACAAGACTTTTCTTTCCAGAGCTGTATTATGTGTATGCTAGCCATTCATATAATTCAATTATGGTTAGTATTTTTTTCCATTATAGAATCTTTATATCAGTAGTAATTGTAGTAATAAAACCATATTTGCATATCTGTTCTCCAAAATTACTTTGAGCACATCTTTTTTTTTTAGTTTGCTATACGGCTGTAAAATGTTCAAACTTGTAAAAATAAAGCCATTTTATTTGCCTTACCAAAAGAAAGAAGCCAACTGGAAAAGGTGGGGGGGGGGGTATGAGGAAACAGAAACAGGATTCTGCTATCTAGACTTGATGTTTGTGGTTTGATCATTTTGAGGTAACACACTACCAGTTAATTTAAATGAACTTTCTGCCTTTGTAATTGAGCAGACTGTCAGGATTTGTCAGGTCTTGGCCTAGGTTCTAGACAGGATGCAACTGGTGTTAAGTTCACATTGGATCAGGTGAACTAGGAACAAAAGGCAGGAGACAATAGACAGATAAGAATCAAAAGGCCAGAGGCAAGTGCAGAGTCAGAGCCAGGCAGAAAGCTGACTGACTTGGGCTAGTCACTGTGTCTCAGCCCATCTCTAGTAAGCTTTGTAGTTAGGCAGTTTTGAGGCTAAAAGTGCAGAACAAGGGAATTGTACACTCCATCTTAAGCTGCTTGGTGGAAAGGCAATATTCAAGTGTAATAAATAGGCCCCACATTTTAAAATTATATCTAATTATGCTCTGTCAATATTTGTTTGCATTAATGCTATTAATCATACTGCTGCAAAGCCTCAGCATAAAGTTGCTACTTAGTTGGCTCATGAAATGCAGATAATAAAAAGTGAATCTTGTACGTTTTCAAAGGTCTCATTAAAAAGTAATAGTCTTCTACTTTGTACTTTATTTTCTCAGTGTGTGGTGTATAATCCCCCCTCCCCCGGGTTGGAGGCTTCAATGCTGTACAAGGTGAAATGTTCAGCAACAATCTGTTGAAAATATATTATATATAGAAGTACCTTGACAGAGGACGGAGCTTAGAACAGTTTATACTGTCAAAACATCTGCAGATGGTGCTTAAAGCAATACTGTGCAACTCTTTGAGGGTTTTTCTTTGTCAAGTGTTTCTTTCACAGTGTTCCCTGGAACTTTCCCCAGAAAAATATTTACTTACACTTCAGAAAGCTTTCAGTGTGGCCACTGTTTTCTGTAGGAAAGATATTTCATGATTGTACAGATGGCAGCATATCCTCTTAGGATAACCTTTCATATTATGATAGGAAGTATTTACTGTTATTAATAATGGCTGGCATCCAAAAAGCTTGTTTGATTCACACAGGGGACTCTTATCAGTCATACAGAATTCTTTTCCCTGATTAAGCAGCTGATTCCTATGTCGCATCACAAATAGTGAACATAGGCAGACTATTAAACAAGTTTCAATGTTTGTATGTATCATAAGAGGGTACTTCCTGAGTGACCAATATCATATTTGCAAGTGTCTATATACTGTTTTGTGTTAGCTAATATTATTTGAACTCCAGTTAACATTAAACTGTTTGCATGTTAACTGGATAGATCTTGCCTACAAAAATAGTCAAGATGTTTTCCCAGATAGTTTAAATGCTTTCTTTTTATTGTGTTTATAAGAAGCAGCAATTAGTACAGAATGCTGCAGCACAGTGAGACCCTGTCAGCCTCTTGACACCTCTGCTCACTGGTTGCCTCTTTGCTACTGGGCCAAATTCAAGGTGTTGATATAAAGAGCCCTTAACAGCTTGGGACCAGTTTACTTGTGGTATTGGTTTGCTATCTGCAAAACTGGCACTGTTACAGGTACCGTATATGACTCATTCTGCACTTGTAAGAAATTTATCTTTTAGTGTGGCAGCACCTACACTTTGAAACTCCCCCTCCTATTGAAAACAGAAAGGCTGTATTCTTTGGGGCACTTGCTTAACACTTTCGTCCAGGCATGGCCAAACTTGGCCCTCCAGCTGTTTTGTAACTACGACTCCATTATCCCTAGCTAACAGGACCAGTGGTCAGGGATGATGGGATTTGCAGTCCCAAAACAGCTGGAGGGCCAAGCTTGGCCATGCCTGGTAGGCAAACCTATCCAGACATGTAGAAGTTACATCTGTTTTATCTCTTTTAAGCTATTGTTAGCTTTTATTTCATATATTGAATGCTTTATATACTTGTTTTTTATTGATACTTTTATTGTTTTGTTACTTTTGTAACTGTTTAGAAGTTTGTGTTTTCTTAAAAACAATAAATCACTATATAGATTTAAAGAAAAAAGTGAGGGAGAGAGGACATTAATGGTAAGTCAAAGTACAGTTTACCATTAATGTGTGGGCTCCTGAAGATTGCAGCTTCTTTGCTCCTCCAGGGATTCTGTGAGCTGAGCTGTGGTTTGACTTAGCATGTCTTCGAAATCCAGGCTTAGTTGTCACCAAGGTTTGCCACTTGTGGTTTGTCTGGAGGAGACAAACCACAAGTCCAGGTTCGGATGACACATTAAGGCAAATCACTCCAGAGAACTGTCACTCTCATGCCCTCGTACTAAAGGTAAAGGACCCCTGGACAGTTAAGTCCAGTCGAGTTCAGCTATGGGCTGTGGCACTCATTTCCACTTTCAGGCCAAGGGAGCTGGCATTTGTCCGCAGACAGCTTTACTGAGTCATCTGGCCAGCATAACTAAACTGCTTCTGGTGCATGAGACACTGTGACGAGTACCAGAGTGCATGGAAACACCATTTATCTTCCTGCTGCAGCAGTACCTAGTTATCTACAGTGGTACCTCGGGTTAAGTACTTAATTCGTTCCGGAGTTCCGTTCTTAACCTGAAACTGTTCTTAACATGAAGCACCACTTTAGCTATGGGGCTTCCCGCTGCTGAAACACCGCCAGAGCACGATTTCTGTTCTCATCCTGAAGCAAAGTTCTTAACCCGAGGTAATATTTCTGGGTTAGCGGAGTCTGTAACCTGAAGCATATGCAACCTGAAGCGTATGTAACCCGAGGTACCACTGTACTCAAGCTGGTATGCTTTTGAACTGCTAGGTTGGCAGGAGCTTGGACAAAGCAATGGGAGCTCATTCTGTTATGCAGATTCAAACTGCCGACCTTACAACTGGCAAGCTTGGTGGTTTTAACCACAGTGCCACCCATGTCCATGTTGGCACTATATATGAACGAGCTCAGTGAGACCCAATGCTCACAGTCTTACTTCATTTTCTCCTTATTTCTTGCACACTTGAAAAAGGGCTTACTTGGAATTCTAATTTTGATCCAAGGAACTATATCTAATGCATGCATATCTAATATAACAGACTAGGGTGTGCATGAGTTTTTGCAGCTTAGCTTCAGGACCAATAACTTAGGGGACCAATTCTGTAAAGCAGAACTTTCCAAACTGTGTGTCATGACAAAATAGTGTCACTGCAGTGTATAGGTGTGTCACGCATACACGCCCCGCACTCCTCCTGGGGCTGGGAAGGCGTTAGTTTAACCTCTGGTTTGCTAGTAAAACTGAATTACTGAGTCGTGAAATGATGCATGTCCAAAATATGTGTCACCAATATGAAAAGTTTGGAAAGCTCTGCTGTAAAGCATAATTTTAAGCAGCATAAGATGGAAAACCTCAAACATTTACTCTAATGCTACTGCAATTGTTTAAAAAGTGAAATATTGTAATGTTTTTACATTATTTTGTTTTATAGAATTCTGAGCAACAATAAGATAACAGAATTGAAGAATGGTTCCTTTGCTGGATTAAGCCTTCTTGAAAGATTGTAAGTCCTGCCCCCCCCTTTTATGTTTTAAGTATTATAATGCGGAAGGAGATGTAATGGAAGGGAGGGGGAATTTACCTCTCTAACTATATTTGAATTTTTTTTAAACTACTACAACAACAACATTAAGATTCTCCAGAAGTTAATATACTTGGATGAATAGTTTTCCTAGTGTACGTATAATAAATACAAAACTAATTGCTTCAAATGTAATAAGAAATAAGGAAGATATTTCCATATAACTTTAGCATATTATTCTATCAATGCTTACTTACAAATAAGTTGCCATGATGATGATGATGATGCCACCCATCTGACTGCGTTGCCCCCACGATTCTGGGCTGCTCCCAACAAAAATAGTTAAAACACAGTACAACATCACACATTAAATTTACTTTCTCTCGTGGAAATAAACTTACGATTACAATTCCAGTCGTGTTTGCTGTAAAGCTCTTAGGTGCAATATAAATAATAGCAAGGATTTAAAGATTTAAAGAACTTTCATTAGGTGCATCCAAGGGCTTAGGTACACCCAGCTAAATTTTTGTCTTTTGAATGGCAGTGCCGCATGGCAAATCACAGCCTACTTATAAAATTCCCTAGAGTTTCAAAAGAAGTGTGCAGTGTTAATGCAGTGAGGGATAGCCTTTTTATTATTTTTTATAATAATAATAATATTTACACTTTTTTTAGGCACCTAGAATAGTCACACAATGAAACTATGCTGTTGATGATGATGCCTTCATTACAATAGTAATGTATACATATATGTTTCCATAATCACATTTTGAGCGGGTTAACTTTTTGAGAGATGGGAACAGTTTTTCTTGCAGTGCAAAAAAATCTAGAATTTTCTTTTACTGCGTTTAATTAAGGTTGTAACTTAAAAACTTTAAATATTCCAGTAATATTTCTAAATGGTAAAGAATTTGTCTAAAGTGATTGAGGACTGAGTGAGCATTGAGAAGACAGGTTGCAGACAGATAGGAAGACAGGTTGCAGAAGACAGGTTGCAGACAGATAGGCCTTTTAGCAGTACAGAAATGCTGCTTTTGTGCAGTGAGGCTGCAAGTGGAATTCTAACTTTGGATTCACACTGCACCCAAAAGTCGTATTTGCTGCAAGTTTGTAAACCATCATCTCCACAGCAAAGCAAAAGTAAATGGGCATTATTGAGCTGGGATTGGAAATGCAAAGAGATCATAAATACATTTACTCAAAAGTAAGTCCTATTCTGAATTATACCCTTTGATTAGCAATGTCTTCTTGTTTAATGTTGTTTAAAATGGCTCCTGATCTTCTGCAGCATTGCTGAAATTGCTTTTTAATCACTTCCTAAAACAATTTTCGGTTCAGGATGCTCCTATTTAAAGCTTTATTCAGTACACATTTACTTGGAAGCAAATCCCACTGGATTCATTGATGCTTATCCCCAAGCTGCAATTGAGGGGCAAGGCAACCTGCTGTTGCTTTCCTGAAGCCAAAGTTAAGTCAGGTGTGCAGATGGAGAAATGGTCTATCGCACAGGACGTTTAAGTACTTAATTAGCTGTTACACAGAATGAGTTTGGATTTGGATTTGATATCCCGCCTTTCACTCCCTTTAAGGAGTCTCAAAGCAGCTAACATTCTCCTTTCCCTTCCTCCCCCACAACAAACACTCTGTGAGGTGAGAGTTTGTATGCACCTCCATGTGCTCTCTTCAAGATCCCGCCTCCATGTTCCTTGAGCTTCTTATACACACAATAGCCCTACTTCTTTCTATTCATTAGAACACAGAAAGCTGCTTTATATTGAGTCAGATGACTGGTCTTTCTGGTTCAGCATTGTCCACACTCACTAGATGCAGCAGCTTTCCATGGTTTCAGATAGAAGCCATTCCCAGCCCTAACTGGGATTGCCAAGGGGTGAATCCAATACCTTTTGCATGCAACACAGCCCTGTAGTCTCTTTATGCAGTTCAGCAGGAGCTGAAAGGTATTTGAGGAAAGAAAAGATTTAACATTTCCTTCATTTTGTGTGCATCCCAAATACCACATTTTCCTTAGAACCAGAAAGTAATGTAGAACATAAATAAATATGCTGTCGTTTTGTGGCTCAAACATGATGAGCATAATCAAGCACAGAGCTATGCACTTAAGTCCCTTCTAATCATTGAGCTTAGGCATGCCTAATGTTGTGTTGAATTGCAGCCAATGGGTATAAATGTGGCATTTTACAAACTTTGGCAGTTCTAATGATCTCTTTAGGAGCTTATAACCATATATCCAGGAGCTTTCATTAATTGATTGTCTGAATACATGTTGCTTCGCTTAGTAGCTTGTTCAAGTGGGAAGTGACTGCTATCTATTTTAGGAACTGCAGCAGTTGCTGAGAGAGACTGTAAACCTGCAAAGTGCATCTTGGTAGCATGTCAACAGAAGTTTTTGATGCAGAATACAGTACTAACCTTAAAATGTGTTATTTGCTATGGTGTTTGGAAATTTGTATGTTGTTCCAGGCTTGATTCTCTGTGGCCCAGGTCAGCATCTAGATTCACATTTCGGGAAGCTGTGTCCTAAGGGCACAGCTTCACAGAGCCCTTTTGACTCTTAGTTGGCAAGTTTGGGGTCAAACAGCATCCCCAAAAAGGCTGTATGTATTTGTGTAGCCCTGCCAGTTATTCATCCCAGTCTACTTTAACTCTTCCCAGTTGAGTTTTTATTGAAGAGCGTTTGCTGTTGTCATGCTTTACCATCATTTCCCCAAAGCTTCTATTTACTAGTTTGCTTTTTCTGATAAACTTTACTCAATATTTTGTCTTGGAGGTGAAACCATTTTGTCTTGGAGTTGAAAACACAGTATAATGTTAAAGATCACTGTTAGAAGATCATCATCATCATCATCCTTTATTAAATTTGAATACTGCCCTTCATCCAAAGATCCCAGGGTGGTTCACAACAGAAAAATACAAAATAAGAATACAAAATACATAATTAAGCAAACACAAACAAATAACCTCCTTCCCACAAACACATTTAAAAAGCCATAGAATATTAATCGGCCAAAAGCCTGGCTGAAGAGAAACCTTTTTGTCTGGAGCCTAAAGATACGTAACCAGCCTTTCTGGCATTCCACATGTGGGGAGCCACCACAGAACAAGGCCCATTCTTGTGCTGACACCCTCCAGACCTCTTGTGGAGGAGGCGCACACAAAGAAGAGCTCAGATGATGATTGCAGGGTCCGGGTAGGTTCATATGGGGAGAATCGGTCCTTGAAGTATTGTGGTCCTGAACCATTTAACACTTAATAGGTCAGCACCAGCACTTTGAATTGGGCCTGGAAACTGATTGGCAGTCAGTGCAGTTGGGCCAGGATTGGTGTAATATGCTCAAACCATCTTGCCCCAGTGAGCAAGCTGGTCACCAAATTCTGCACCAGCTGAAGTTTCCAAACTGTCTTCTGAGGCAGCCCTATGTATAATGTGCTCCAGTAATCTAACCTACAGATTAGATTACCTATGTGGAACAAAGGTGCATGAATAAAGTTTGCTGGTGTCATAAAGGAACCCTCACCCCAGTCCTAAAGCATTTGTCCAATATCTTATATAGAATTATTAATCTGACAGTTATAACTTTCTTATTGTTGTGCAGTTTGGCACCAGTGAGAGCACTGAGATTTGGGGAGAAAGTGAATACCTTGTGTTGTTTAGTGATGAGTTAGATGACCAAGGTAATGAAAACCCAGTGTTAATCTCTTGAATAAGATTTCTGGAGTAATCAGACATAATATACTTTTTATTCTGTGTATATTATAGATCTCAAGGTAAGAGCAAAAAAAGAATTCTGGTTTTCACTTGTTTTATTTATCATTACTTCATTGTTACTTTTTAATTTACTGTGTTATTAAGAGAGAGCTTTTGTTTCAAATCAGATGTAAACTCTTTGGGCACAATTTTTCTCAACGTGGGTGTAAGAATCCCAGTAGGGAAGAACAGATTTGCTTTCCCACTCTTGCCTTTGTACCTGCACAAGTGTGGATGCACACCAGGGATTTATGGGAGGTAATGAGATGTTGACAGTCTCTCTCTCTCTCTCTCTCTCTCTCTCTCTCTCTCTCTCACACACACACACACACACACCTGTCCAAGATTTAGTCGAGGAAGCCTGGTGTAAAACTGCATGTGTTCCAAAGATGTGCTGTTGGGAGAAGATGGCAAGGCTTTGTTAAGCCTCTTGGAGACCCCTTTGTATGCAGGCATTTTGCTCACGTGGGGGAAAGATTAAATCCTTTGGCTTTTTTTTTTAAAAGAGTTTTCTGCTTCTAACTCAGCTCAGGTTCAGGTTCTTTAACACTGAGTCAGGATAATGGAAGAAATGTCCCCATAAAAAACAGTGATTAAGGCTGGTATCAACATTTGTAACTTAGGCTGAAAATCAGTGGAAGGATTTCATGCTAACCCATTTCTCTGAAGAAAATATTTAAATCAAGAAGTGGGTATTTAAACCCCCCCCCCCCCATGTTATATTATAAAGTGGTTCTCCACCTTGTAAATTTAGTCATACTACTACAGTACTTTTCTATCGTAATCCACACACTTTGGAAATTTTCTTTTTCTTTTTTTAAACAGGGACCTTAAGAACAATCTCATTAGCACTATAGATCCCGGAGCTTTTGTAGGACTTTCATCTCTAAAAAGACTGTAAGTATTTACATTTGTTAACCTGGAATTAAATGGAATGTCAGAAAGTAGCAATTTAAATGTAGTCTGAACTAAAGCTTTTCTGATCTTTTAAAAAAGCCCTTAAGCCATAGGCACCAGACCTCTTACTTTGCAATGTTATATTACTGTTGTTTAAATCTATACTGTTCACTGCTCTAGAGTACTGTATGCAGTTCTTTTTGCCCCATCTTTTTTTTAAAAAAAGTTGATCTGGAGAAGGTATAGAAATCACAAGGTGCTTGGGCATTTTATTTTATTTTTTTAAAAGAAAACAATGCAGTGCTCTTCTCTCCCGCCATTATTATATTCAGAAAAATTGTGTGTTTTAAGACATACACACTTACCTAGGAACTGGCCTGAGTGAACTCAGTGGGACTTCTGAGTAGATATTAGTCTTCCCTGCAAATCTGACATACTGAATGACCAGCACTTTTTTATCTCTGTCATTTTAGCTAGGATTCAAATGGACACCCCTAAATTTGGTGCCTTACAGATCAGTCCAACTATGTCTATGCAGAAGTAACTCATATTGAATTCCAAGGGGCTTGCTTGATCACAGTCTAAATTCTGGTTTCGATTGTTGATTTTTTTTGAGTGAATTAAAATTACTTGAATTAAATTTTGAGTTACATGTTACATGGTAAAATGAAGTATTTTGGGGGTCTTTTTTCGTTTTGAACAGAGACCTAACAAACAACCAAATAGGATGCCTGAATGCAGATATATTTAAAGAACTTGCAAATCTTGTTCGGTTGTAAGTATCATTCTGTTAAATATTATTTTTAGCAATAATTTGAATTAAGCTTTTAGTAAACTCCTTTGCTAGCTAAATTGGTAGTCTATTGTTCATATAAGGATTTCAAAATCCTTATCTGGAATTCTGTTTTACAAAACATGTATTCCTAACTCAAAATGTATACATGGTTTGTAAAACAGACTTATATTCCACATTATTCACCCAAAGATTCAACTTCTGCTGCTGCGATTGTTTTGCCAATTACACTGTAATACTTTTCCTCTGTGGTGGCCTAGCTAGACAGAGAACTAGACATGGGTGAGATACATGCAAAGCAGTACTTGCTTAAGGGGCAGCCCCCACCATAATGATGGTTTGTGTAATGAGTTACAAGTGGAATTGAGAATAATCTACATTTTTGATCCAAAATAGTCCAGAATAGCACAAGACTTTCTCTGAAGCTGACCGAACACTTGCTGTGTACTAATAGCAATCTCAGTCTTCCAAGTTCTGATCCAAAAAAGCACCATAAGAGGAAGATGCCAGGTGGCTTGGGAGTGCCAAGGTTTGCAGAAATACAAAATACCTTTAGGTAAAATATACTGGGGGGGGGGGAATATATAAAATATATATAAAAATAAAAGAGACCAGTAGCACCTTAGAGACCAACTAAGTTTGTTCTTGGTATAAGCTTTCGTGTGCATCAGATACACTGAAGAATACCACACACACACACACACAGAGAGAGAGAGAGAGAGAGAGAGAGAGAGAGAGAGAAGAGAATAATATATTTTATATGTTTTTATATATTTCGACTGCGTCAGACCAACACAGCTACCTACCTGAATCTATACTGGGGGGAGGGAGAGATAAACTCCCAAAAGTAAGGTTTGAGTTTGGTCTGTGGACATGGAATGCTCACAGTTGGAGAGGTGGAATGGAAAACTGGGGGGGGGGGGGGGGGAGAATTAAACCCTGAATAACCACACCCTACACTGCAACAAGTTTGTTGTCAGTCCCACTTGTACGTATCTAATGTCAGTGTTTTAAACTTTCCTAGAAATCTTTCGGGAAACCTGTTTTCCTCACTTGCGCAAGGAACATTTGATCATCTTACATCACTGAAATCTCTGTAAGTGTGAATCTGGGTGAGGGGTTTTTTGGTGTAATTTTGAAAATTAAGTACTGAACATAACCAAATTAGATTTCATTTTATTTTACTGAAAAGCCAGTTTTGCCTCGGGCATTATGATTTTTTTGTTGTTGTTTCTTAAAACTACAAGTGTTGTACTGAGCAAGTATGAACTTAGGAATATTAACAGCAGCTCCCAGGTGTCCTGTGGCGTATAAGAATTCCTTCCAGATAACCAAGTATGAAAGGATAACCAAGTGTAAAAGTTTAGGCAAATGGAAGAGTTGTTGGCTGTTCTTTAGGCCACTGTAATGTTACAAGTGACTTAAGAAGGTATGCATGGACAAATGAGCTACTGAATTTTTATGACCAAAATACCTAGTTGAGTATTTTCAGTAATGCAGAGTTGGGCTGTTGATTGATTACAAATATTTGGAAATAGCTCAGTTATATACACCAAATTTATACCGGTTTCAGTGGGATTTTGCCTCTTTAAAAAACAAAAATCTGTCTTTTGTTTGTTCCAGTGAATTTCAGACTGATTATCTACTTTGTGACTGTAATATTTTGTGGATGCAGCAGTGGTTGCAAGAAAGAAATATAACTGTTCGTGAGACCAGATGTGCTTACCCCAAGTCACTGCAGGCTCAACCAGTTTTGAGTGTTAAGCAAGGTCTTCTCACTTGTGGTAAGAACATTATAACAAAGCAATGCTGACTCTTAATAACTATTCCCAAAGTGCATCTTTCCATTCTCCTCACGCAATTTGGTACTTTTGCACTAACACCAGGGCCTAAGTGTTATTTCTTTAAAAAAGGAAAAAATAAGTTTAGTGTCTTTGTGGACAGCGATAGAAGGCCCTAGGAACAATAAACATAATACATGAAGTTGAGCTTTAGACAACCAGTGTGACATACCACTTTAGGTGTTATTCTTGTATTTAAATATTAGACCAGGTTTGCTGGTAGTTTGAGAATCTTTAACTTGCAGTAAGTGCTGTCTAATATTTTGTAATTATCATTCCTTTTAGGCTGATGCTGCTTCTGGTTATATGACATGGCAGTTCTCCAAAAGAATTTTTTATTTTACATTCAGTAAATACATTATATTTATCTAAAACATGGTGTTTTGTTTCAATGGAATACAGACCCCCCTCTGGAATTACCATCTTTCTACATGACTCCCTCTCATCGTCAGGTTGTATTTGAAGGAGACAGCCTGCCTTTCCAATGTATGGCTTCGTATATTGATCAGGACATGCAGGTTCTGTGGTACCAGGATGGGAAGATAGTTGAAACTGATGAATCCCAAGGCATTTTTGTTGAAAAAAACATGATCCATAACTGCTCACTCATTGCAAGGTGAGGATTTGGGCTGTAGTTTCTTCTAGAACAGGTGGCCAACTTGTGGCCCTTCAGATGTTACTGGGCTCCAACTCCCATCATCCCTGACCATTGGCTGTGTTTCCTGGAACTGATCGAGGTTTAGTCAAATGACATCTAGCGGGCCTTATGTTTGCAAGCTCTATTCTAGTAGATATCTTTGGCAAAGCAGGCATTTATTCACCTTTTAAAAAAACTGTTTACTTGCTCTTGAATGTTGGTTTTGCCTTTTACCTTAGTGCTCTGACCATCTCAAACATTCAAGCTGGATCTACTGGAAACTGGGGCTGTCATGTGCACACCAGACGTGGGAATAATTCAAGGACTGTTGACATAGTGGTATTGAACAGCTCTGCGCAGTACTGCCCGCCGGAAAGAGTTGTCAACAACAAAGGCGACTTCAGGTTGGTGATGACAGCTTTGAAGGAGAATGTGTCTGCTGCTCTTACAGATTGCTTTTGAGTTCAAATGTTACCTGATTCTGTTCTCCTTTATGATAAAGGGTGAGTTATCATGACTCTCAGTTGCATTAGATAAGGAAATGAAGAGCCAGTGTCTTATTTATTGGGCCTCCTTGTTGGGAGAAAGCCATCACAACTCCTTCAGATTAAAAATAATCAGTTAAAAGTACAAAGCTGGTATTAATGTAGAATAAGTAGCCTTGATCTAACTTAAAAAAAGTAAAAAGTTGCTGAGGTGGACTGAAATATAAAACTTTATCTAGAAACACCACTTAGATTATTTAAGGGGTAGAAACCTCACAAGAAGAGGCCAAATCCAGCCCTCCCGGCCTCTGTGTGGCTCTTCAGATACTTCCTATGACACATCCCTTACTTTATACCAGTGGCGGACCTTGGGATCTCAGATTTCAACAGTGCCCCGTGCAGTGACAAAATTTGGTGCCTCTTGTGCTCCATTCTAAATAATAGTTGCTGCAGCACCCCCAAGTCTCTGCGCCCAGTGTGACCGAACCAGTCACACTTTCCTAAATCTGCCTCAATTCATACCATCCTTATGTGCTTTTGCCTGGCTAGAATGTGATCACTCTTCCTGGTTGCCTTCATGGAAGATCGAAAGGAGTGTTCTGTACAAAGGTAAAATGTACATTTGCCTCTTTGCTCAGCTTTGCCCCTGGCCTTGCCCCTGGGAGGTTGCCCAGATGAGAATGTGGCCCCTTGACTGAAGAAGGTTCCCTGCTCTTGGTTTATTTGTTCAGTCATTTAAAACCAGTTTGCATATTACTGTGAAACAACTGTGTTCAAGCAGTAAGTGTAATAGATGTAACAACCACTATCTGCATCTAGGCGATGTTAATTACTGTTGGACATTGCACCCACTCACCTTCATTTTGCACTTGTTTCTTTCTTCACCTTTTCCATTCTGACCTCTTTGCTGCTGGTTAAACTAACAGCACATTGCCTCTGGAGGTGCCAGCCATAACAGTTAGAGTCTCTCTGTGTAAGGTAACGCCTTTTCTAACTTACGTCTGTTGCACTTTCTAGCAGTAGTGCGTACTGTGAAGTGAAGTAAGTCAGTGTAGAGGCCATTTGTCTTTTGATTTTTGTTAGCCTGTCCCTGTCATTCCCTCTCCCCACCTCCAAATCAGGATCACTTTGCATAGGATGATTTTGTACGTGGATATCACTTCCATGTGGCGGAAATATACATATACCATGAACTGCAGGATATAAGACTGCACCACTTAGAAGGTTTTTGTCAAGCGGTATATAAACCTTGTCAAGTAAATGAATAAAATGCCTTGATTTCAAGTTAAGGCTTAATACCTTGCATGTATAGCCCACAAATGGTTTATTAGCTTGTTTGCTTGCTTATCCCTATGAAAATCATTTGTGAGACACTGACTTGGCTTGCCTGTCATATTAAAACATAGGTGAAGTAAACTATGGTTTAAGCTGAATGAGTAGCATGCTGCTCAAATACTGTTGCTTCAATCTTCTCCCCTGCTCACGCTGCACTGTGAAGGAAATGGTTGTTGTATGTGAACCTGGGCTTGTGGTTTGTTTCTTGAGGGAAACCAAGATTTGTTCTTGGCTTAGCACTCAGGGTTTGTTTGAGGGAAACAAACCCCAATTGTATGTTGTTCACACAAACCAGGCTCTGACTTGTTTCCTTCCTAGCTCAGTCCTCTCAAGGCTTTGGTGCTTATATCCTGGTCCATTTGACATACAAACTGGGATTGATTGTTCAAAAGAGGGAATGAAAGACCCCCTTTTGCCTGTTTTACTTTCAAGCATTTCTTGCTTGTCAGAGGTGACCAGGTGAGTTTTACAGGAAGATACGCCCTTAGGAAATGGTGGCCTTTATATGCTCAAAATATATGTTAGGTTTGCATTGGTCACCTTTTCAATAAGACATGGATCAAAACTACTCTAATTCTGTGTACCTAGGGGAGATTGGTACTTTTGGTTCTCCAACCTTCAATTACTGCATCACAGATCTCTGTTGAAATTGAGAGGTGCTTTAAAAGCAATTTGTGATACAACATTTGGAGGAAGTGGCCTGTGTGTGTGGTATTTCAACAGTTCAAAGATGAAAGGTGTAAAATTTCATTAGCCATCTCCAGGCCCTTAAATGCCTCAAGTAGTTCTTTGGAGCCAAGCCATGTCTGCCTTTCTCCTGTTACTTTAGTCCTTTCCCTGGTGCAACCTTTTCCATTTATAGGAAATGCTGTGTTGAGTTGAGAGGATAAAAAATATAAGAAAGTTTCTGGCAGTGTTTATGAAAAAAAAATGCAGAGGAATTTAAATAACTTTTAAAATACAATTGTGAATTGTTCGTTTTGGACTTACAATTAGAGGCAAAAACAGATGGTAAGGATTGTTTTTTGAGCATTCTCTATTAAATTAACCTGTGCTTAGCAGTGATTGTTCAGTTTAATAGGATTTTGCCTCTCTGGAATTCATTGGAAGGAAACACAATTTCTGGAAACATTCACTTTATCAGGAGGTTCACTAGAGTTGGGTTTACTGCAAAAACCTTCTATCTGTGGTATAGAAAAAGCAATAACAAAGAGCTATATTTCACCTTTTGAGGCCATACAGAAAGCAGGCTCTGACTTGTAAAGGAAATTATTCTGAGCAGATGGCTGTAAATGCACCTAGGAACATTTACCTTTATTGTTCTTGGTTTGGACGGCTACAGCATAGCTGGAAGTGTCTATTTTGATTCTGCTTAGAAGCTATTTCATACTGAAGTAGAAGAACTTAAATGCATCTCTTCTCCAGGGAGAAAATAGTATATTCAAGCAAAGAAAGAAGTACATATGTATTAGCTATACTTCATTCATTTCAGTTTGATTGTCCTTTTCAAATTGAAAAAAGACTAGCTCAGTATTTACGCAGCAATATGCTTTTCTACAACTGCATTTATTTTGTGCATCATGCACAAACAGAATCCTGTTAGTTCTCACCATGGCAAAATGTAAAATAGCAAACCAATTTTGAACAACCATTCACGTTTATTTTAGCACATCTTTCTTTCAGGATTTTACTGAAAATAGTTAAGAACATAGCAGCTCTGGTGAATCAAACCAAAGGTTCATCTAGTCTAGCATTCTTTTTTCAGCAATGGCCTACTGAATGTTTCTGGGATGCCTATAGAAAGGGCATGAAGGCAAGAGCTGTCTCCTGTTTGTTTTCCCGAAACTGTTTTTCAGTTCACAAGCTCTTAATATAAAAGGCTAATAGCCACTGCTCTGTTCTCTATGAATTTAACTGATTCTTTTCTAAAACCCATCTTAACCTTTGGCACTCATTCAGTTGCTAGGAATGTGGGATAGGGTTTCCGCATGAGATGCCTTCTTGCCCTGGGAGATTTTTGTGGCCTCTCTAAGGCTTTTCTGTACAAAACTGAAAACTTTGGTGTCCTGGCAGACCTCTGGCTTGTAGGTGTTTGGTATAGAACTGTTCCTTTGCTTGTTTTAGCTTAGCTTGAGTCTCTACTGCTGTTTGTTTCTTTAATTTTGTTTACTGTTATGTGCTGTGTGTTTAATATTTTCACAAAAAATATTGATTGTGTGGTGTAAGCCATATTAAGTGCCTCAATTCAGGATACATATGCTTTAAATAACGTCCTTGTGGTAGTGAATTTTGCAAGTTTTGAATTTTCTGTTCTGAATTAACTACCCCTGAATTTCACCCCAAGTTCTATCATTATATGCAAGGAGGAAAATTTATATTATAATCTCCACCCTGATCATAATTTTGGAAACCTCTCTTGTGTCTTTTCCTTAGTCCTTTGTCTACACCTAAAAAGCTCCAGATGCTTTTTATCTTTTCCTTGTAGAGAATAGAGAAAATATTCTACTGTTCCCTTGATCATTTTCGTTGCTCTCTTCAAAATTTTAAAGCTGTCAAAACTGGTGCAATTTACAGTTTTGGAAACAGTTTTGTAGGTAAAGGATTGTTTTGGTGCTTGTCTAAAAATCCAATAAACACATGAGTGTTTTCCATTGTTACTGTTTATCGTCATCAAAGATAAATGGTATCTGTTTTGAGGTCTTAAAATCTTCCCGAAAGACAGTTACTATTTATACCTAAGGAATAGTTAAACTGCCAGTTTAACTCATTCACAGGTAAACTCTCAATAAACCAAGTATCAGTAGTTGTAAGAACAGTGTCTCAAGAAAAAAAATGGCAGACCTATGTTAGTTCTTTAACTTTGTGGAAATAATAGGTTTCACTTTCTTACTCTACACATTTCTGTAGAGTATCTTGAAGAATATCATTGAATACTTTAGCTAAACTTGTATGTTAATACATAGAAATAATAATTTTCTCAACATGCTTAGATCCAAAAGGGGAAAATAAAAGCATTTCCCCCCCAAAAAAAGATATATTTTGGGATTTGAGAGGTTTCTGTGTATAACTTTTTTGGGGGTTGTGAACCGTCTGGTACTTCAACATTATGTGAATTTCGTATAAGGTAAAGGTAAAGGTACCCCTGCCCGTACGGGCCAGTCTTGACAGACTCTGGGGTTGTGCGCCCATCTCACTCAAGAGGCCGGGGGCCAGCGCTGTCCGGAGACACTTCCGGGTCGCGTGGCCAGCGTGACAAAACTGCATCTGGTGAGCCAGCGCAGCACACGGAAACGCCGTTTACCTTCCTGCTGGTAAGCGGTCCCTATTTATCTACTTGCACCCGGGGGTGCTTTCGAACTGCTAGGTTGGCAGGCGCTGGGACCGAGCAGCGGGAGCGCACCCCGCCGCGGGGATTCGAACCGCCGACCTTTCGATCGGCAAGCCCTAGGTGCTGAGGCTTTTACCCACAGCGCCACCCGCGTCCCCTAGAATTTCGTATAAACATGTGTAAATTAGATACTTTCCACAAGAGCCAAATTAATAATGTAGTTAATTGGTTGATCATTTTCATTGGTTTATCAGTCCTCTAAAACAATCCTGAGCACGTTTATTCAAGAGTGAAATTTCAGTGGAAGTTATTCCCAAACAAGAAAGTGTGCAAAAGATTGTAGCCTTTATGTTTAAAATACAGCAGTGTTTAATATCCTTCATCTTTATCTCTGGTTACCTTTATTGGCCCACTTTACTCAATACTCTTTTATTAAACAAAAAAGACAGTAGGGGTAAGATGGAGTACTCATTGCATCTCCAAGTAATTTAATTAAGTTTCTCTGTTATGGCATTGAGAGATTAAAAATATTTTCCATAGAGTTTTTAAGCTCTTTAACATAATCCCTTGAATAATATTACTTGTTCTAGTTTTGTCAAAAGTCAAAGTGTTTGATACTTTAATTGACAATTGCAATTATTATTCTGAGTTGAATTGCAGGGCTGCCTCATTTCACTTTTAAATTATAGCCAAAATTAGAGAACAGTAAGATAGAATAATTCTGTTGCTTCCCAAGAATTGTTGTCTTAAACATAAACTTCTACTTAATTACAGGACACAGTACAAACTTCATTTATAAATGTAGCCTGTTGCTCTTCTGTTTTAGTTGCAATGCCAAAGTACTATAAACTTTGGATAATTACTTTTAAATTAAAATGAAGAGTTCATTTTCACTTTGGGTGGAAAATTGTATATAACTTCTCTAGTGATTTGGTGTAACCCCCCCTCCCCTTGCCAAATTGTGGAAAAAGCTAAACGGTAGGATATGGAAATTAAAAGGCTTGTCATGTTAATATATGAAGAGCATGGCAATGATGAAGGCTAGCCAAGTTGAAATTTTACGTGGTTTGCATATATGTAGATTTGAAGTGTGTCTCATTTTGTGATCCAGTCCTTATTTCTTCTGTTTACTTTTTTTCCAGAGCGGCCCTGAAAATTTGTCTTAATCTTTGCCTTCAACTCTTTAGGTGGCCTCGTACGTTGGCAGGTATTACTTCATACCTGGTGTGCACTCGTTACTCAGGTGGCAGTGGAATATATACAGGAAACTCCCAGGCTGAGAAGAGAGCTTGGCGCAGATGCGATAGGGGAGGATTTTGGGCCGAAGAGGATTACTCTCGCTGCCAGTATACAAATGATGCCACTCAAATCCTGTATATGTTTAATCAGGTTATTCATTCTTTCTCCCAGTCTTAACGTAAAATGTTTTGCACATAAATTCTTGTAAGATTTTTCCATGCTGTCTTTATTCTTCCATCAAGAAGAGGGTTTCCTCTTCAGTGAAGAACACATGTTTAAAGTGTAATGTGTTATGCCATGATCCAAATTGCCCTTTTTGTGCCCCTAAGTAAATTCTGTCTGTGCTTGGATGGGTTGCTCATTTCTTCATCCAGATGTAGTTCCTCATCCTTTAACAATTTCTGCCCAATAAGTGTGTTTGATCTTCAGGTGCAGCTTTTCAGGAGTAGGTAGCTTGAAAAGTCTATGTTTTCATGTAGCTTTTTTTTTTTAAAAAAAGATTGCTTGTTTATAACTATGCCTAGGATACCTGAGGCCCAGTATTAGATCATAAGCAGGTGGAAAACACGTGTTCTCATTATATTTTCTTTTTGAATGTTAATGATTTTACTAGCACACAACTGAATGATGTAGCTGCTTAGAGAGAAGCTCAGTTTTAACATATAAGCTTGCATCTTTGTGCAGTGAACTATTAGAAGTTGGTTTTTAAAAGTAAGCATGTTTGCTTGTTGCAGCTTACTCTGCAGGATCAGTTTCGTATTTATTAGGTCTTCTATCTCACATTTTGCCTGTAGTCCTAAAGCGACTCACAATATAAATATGCAATATGTGCAGCAAGATCCTCATAAAGGTAAAGGTAAAGGTACCCCTGCCCGTACGGGCCAGTCTTGACAGACTCTGGGGTTGTGCGCCCATCTCACTTAAGAGGCCAGGGGCCAGCGCTGTCCGGAGACACTTCCGGGTCACATGGCCAGCGTGACATCGCTGCTCTGGCGAGCCAGAGCCGCACACGGAAACGCCGTTTACCTTCCCGCCAGTAAGCGGTCCCTATTTATCTACTTGCACCCGGAGGTGCTTTCCAACTGCTAGGTTGGCAGGCGCTGGGACCGAGCAGCGGGAGCGCACCCCGCTGCAGGGATTCGAACCGCCGACCTTTCGATCGGCAAGTCCTAGGCGCTGAGGCTTTAACCCACAGCGCCACCTGCGTCCCCATACTTGGAAGCTATTAGCAGCTAACATCTGATTATCTTTCTCTCAGGGGAATTGGTGCTAGATAGCCCTGCGACAAGGTCGATTACTGATCATTGCTTCCAAGTTTTTAGGAAATCAGAATTTGCTGCTTCTTCTTTCACTTTGCTGTGCTTACTGATATTTTTGCTATGGTAGACTAAGGCTGCAATCCTTAAATTGGCCCAAAGCTAGCTGTTGGAAAATTCTGTGGGCATATACGTCCTGCTGGCAGCATTTCACCATGGGCTTAAATGGGGCCTATTGGGAAAGCCATGAAGTTGCATTTTCCTGACCTACTTTATTTCCACAAAGTGTTTCCAAACAGACCGTGAAACAATGCCAGTCCTGACTGAGGCTGTCAATTTCTTCCCATTGCAGTTGTAAAAACATAGGAAGCTGTTTAAACTTTGTCTGGCTATTGTTTCATGTCAGTCACATTCAGCTACTTTTGTTGACTGCATCTTCCCAGAGCCCCAGCTTGGAGATGTTGGGTTGAACCTGGGTACTTTTGCATGCCTTTTACCAGAAATTGAGGGGGTGGGGTTGCGGAAGTAAAACTGCCTTCCCACCCTGGATGCAACTACAGTGGTGCCTCGCAAGACGAAATTAATTCGTTCCGCAAGTTTTTTCTTCTTGCGAGGTTTTCGTCTTGCGAAGCACGGTTTCCCATAGGAATGCATTGAAAATCAGTTAATGCGTTCCTATGGAGACCGCTTGCCAGGCTGGCGGTGCGGAGAAGGGCTTTTCTCCCCACCGCAAGCCTTCAGGACAGGTACGGAAACAGAGGGGAAGGCGCGCAGCGCTTCTCCTCTGTTCCCGGGGCTTGCGGTGGGAGGAGGGTTTTTCCTCCCCACGCCAACATTCAGAACAGCATTCTGAAAGTTGGCGGTGGGAAGGAAAACCCTCCTCCCACCGCAAGTCTTCAGGACAGCCATTCCAAAGGCTGGCGCGGGGAGAAGGTCTCTCCGCCCCACCGGCAGCCTTCGGAGCAGCCATCCGAAGGCTGGCGGCGGGAGGAGGTCTCTCCGCCCCACCGCCAGCCTTCGGAGGAGGTCCGAGGACAGTGGGGAAGACGCGCTGCGCTTCCCCGCTGTCCCGGAGATTTCCCTATGGGCTTTCGTCTTGCGATGGAAGCCCATAGGGAAATTCGTTTTGTGAAGCGCCTCCAAAACAGAAAACCCTTTCGTCTAGCGGGTTTTCCGTCTTGCGAGGCGTTCGTCTTGCGGGGCACCACTGTATCTGGCAATTATTTGGACAGGGCCATTTGGTTTGCCCCAGATTCTCCCTCACTACGGCTGCACACAAACAATAGAGTTGCTCTGTTTTGTAAACTGATTACATTTTAAACTTCATAAACACATACTTTTTCACATACACAGCCCAACAAGACAATGACAATAATCCACCAACAGCATACAAATCAATATGGCTAACCTGATCCAAAACACCCACCCACCCCACTCACACACGAAAACAAAGATCACCACAGCCAATCACAAACAAACAACCACACCCTAGGCCAACCCCAACCTCTCTCACCACCAAAGAAACACAAGTGAACAGCAGAGAACCTGCACGGGCAACGCTGACACCAAACCCTACATACATTAAGCAAAATAGATACATCGCCTCCCACCCCCACCCCCACCCATCCTCCCCCCCTTCCCCCCCTAATGTCTCAACAAATGAAACTGATTTGTAAAAATGTTACATGGAAAAAATACGAGAGACACTACACATACTTCTGTAAAACAAGAAAATCTTTAATAATAATAAGCACATACCTTTATGACAGATGCTAATGTGAATTGACCCTATTGTTTTGTCTTGGTTATGTAATTTATACAATTATTGTGCTCCATGCAGATGCCGCTGAACCTTACCAATGCTGTAGCAACAGCTCGACAACTGTTAGCCTACACTGTCGAAGCTGCAAACTTTTCTGACAAAATGGATGTTATTTTTGTGGCTGAAATGATAGAAAAATTTGGAAGATTTGCTGAGAAGTACAAAGAGGTAAGTATGTTTTTCTCAATATCTCTTTTTTAAAATGCCCTTGCTAAAGCTAAACTGCGCTGTCGGTTAATATCCAAGCTTCTTAAAAGCCGTAACTATTTATAGAGACCAGCTAAATTAGAGTATTCCTCAAATAGCTTTTAAGGGTAAATATGTGCCTGTGGTTAGAGGCTTTCCATTTCACTGTTGAACTTTATTGATCTTTATGTTTAGGCACATTTGAATGTTGGAGACCACAATGTACTAAATATCTGCAGTGCACTCAATATCTGCAGTCAAATCAAAAATAACCTGGGAACAAATGTTTAAAATTATTCTGGCAAGAGCTGTAGTATTACAGTGTCATGGACTGTGGCTGTGGAGCAATCCAAGTTGTTCATTAAGTGATTGATTTAATGTGACCTAAAATATGTGTAGGCCATGGATTACAG
Source organism: Podarcis cretensis (assembly GCF_951804945.1). Lineage (NCBI taxonomy): Eukaryota > Metazoa > Chordata > Lepidosauria > Squamata > Lacertidae > Podarcis > Podarcis cretensis. Next base: position 70,345,207 of record NC_137178.1, on the reverse strand, counting down.
GTTGATTTATTGCATTATAAGGATGTTGTTTTTCCTTCGGTGATGTATGAGGTCCAGATTGACACAATCTGACACTGTTCTGCCACTGCTTGAAGGCAATAAAAGCTATAAAAATGCCAGACAGAAATTCATGAGCAGTGTTTGTCATAGTAGAGTAAATGTGGCAATAGACAATGCATTCTTAACATTACTTAGTGAAACCCAGTTTAGTCTTGCTTTGCTCAGCCATAAAAATCAAGTATGCTAGCTTTCTATTTAAGTATAAATGTTCAGTATATTACATAGTTTAAAGGTAAAGGTACAGGTACCCCTGACCGTTAGGTCCAGTCGCCGATGAATCTGGGGTTGCGTGCTCTCTATAGGCCGAGGGAGCCGACGTTTGTCCGCAGACAGTTTCTGGGTCATGTGGCCAGCATGGCTAAGCCACTTCTGGCGAACAAGAGCAGTGCACGGAAACACTGTTTACCTTTCCGCCGGAGCGGTACCTATTTATCTACTTGCACTTTGACATGCTTTCAAACTGCTAGGTGGGTAGGAGCTGGGACCGAGCAACGGGAGCTCATCCCGTTGCGGGGATTTGAACCGCCAACCTTCCGATCGGCAAGCCCTAGGCTCTGTGGTTTAGACCAGAGCGCCACCCGCGTCCCTTATATAGTTTACATGGAAGTAAAAATAAGGATTAATGAATTGCACTTGCAGCATCCATTTGTTGTAACACAGCACTTCTAGGTAAAATTGCGACCTAAAAGCTATATGGCAACATTATCCATAGTTCAGAGCTGCTTCCCACTTCCCACTATTGGGATTTGTCACAACTGTTTTGGCTATGCAGGTGTTTATTGTAACAAATATTGTGAAGGGCAAATGGCAGGTGCTAAATCCTCAGCACATCCCAGTATGTGTGTCCCTCAGCGTCTTAGGAAGCACATGTGTTATTTATTCATTACAGTTTTTAGCCTCCAAGGAAGTTCTTGCTGACATACATAAGGGCTTGAATCTTGAGTACCATGAGCAGAAGGAAGTCAAATAGGGGCCTTTTTCATCCCCTGTCCCTACACCACCTGTGCCCTCCAAAAATCTTCTCTAGAGGCCTCTGCTTGGGCGAGGTCCCTTTTCCAGTTTTGGCCAATGCAAGCAATCTCCCAAGCCCCATCGTATACTATTCAGGAGGGGGTCCCCAACCCTCTAGAGAGGCTTTGGGGGTACAGGTAGCTGCAGAAAGGGGTGGGGTGTAGGTGATGAACTCCCCTTCCGCGAACGGCCTGCTATTCTTAATATTCAGAATGAATGGTAGGGTTCTCATTCTGATTTTCCAGCCTGAGCAAGCCTTTCTAGCTTCAGCAAATTTCCTGCGTTGTATGCCTTCTGACTGTCCTGAGTTTATTTTCTTCCTCCCTTAATCTCTCTAGAAAGCATTTCTGTAAATAATGAAGGCACTGGACACTGGGAAAACTTGATTTTAGGGGCAGGAATACACACACACACACACACACACACACACACACAGTGGTACCTTGGAAGTTGAACGGAATTTGCTCCGGGAGTCCATTCGACTTCCAAAAGGTTCGGAAGCTGCGTCGGACGTTCAGGTTCCAAAGAACGTTCACAAACCGGAACACTCACTTCCGGCTTTGCTGCGTTTGGGAGCCAAAATGTTCACAACCAAGGTACGACTGTATACATATTAAAGCTTGGCAGGCAGATTTTTAGAAAAAACCCCAACTAGTCTAAATTTTATTTTTGATGATTTACCCATTAGCCCATGGCGAGGGTATCAAAAAGCTATATGGATCATTGAAACCCCATCACTTAATGCCTTAGTATCCTGCTCACCCCAGCCTAGGTTTCCAAATTTCACTAGGCTCTGGCCACTTTTAGGTTTATTTCAACAGCAATATAAGAAGGAAATTGCTTTTTAAATTTTCCTTTCTCACTTTTTGCTTATTTAATAGAAAAACTAAAACAAAATAAGCATATACATCAGGCTGTCTTAAATTCCTAGTTCTACTTCTAAAAACACAAATTTCTTTCGTGTCTTTATTATGAGGCCAGGCAGGCACGTTTTATGTATTGTTGTACTAGGAGCACTGTAGAATTTGCTTTCTTAAGATTAAATTATAAAGAGAGATCAACTACTATTAGTAGGAAGGCATACATGTGCGCAGCAGCCTCTTCTTTAATCTGAGCTAGTGAACTGCAATTGAAGAACTAGCTCTGCACATGGGAACTTAAATATATATATGTTTGACTGGGGAAAGCAAGAGTACTATGAAAATGTCCACGATCAAAGAAGAAAAAACTCTAAAACACGTTCATGAAAAATAGGAAATGATGTAGCATGGAAATAGGTGTGTGTGTGTGTGTGTGTGTGTGTGTCCGTGTCCCCATCTCTCTATAATAGACCTCAAACAGAATGATGGATATTACAGAGTCAAGTTGCAAACTCAAAAGGGTTTAGTCCTCTGCTAGTTATGATTTTAAGAAATAAATTTAAATAGGTATGTCTGTTACTTGAAAATACTTTCTAAATTAGTGTGCTTGTGGTCAATTAAAAAGTGGATGAGGAGAGAACCGTGTAATGAGCTCCTTCAGTGGAAATGGTGGAATAAAAATGTAATAAAATGCTGCAGGACAGGGAGAATAAATATTTTTAAAAACTGTATGAAAAATGTTACACAAACATATATGTCAACCTTTCTGATCTCTTTCCTCTGTTAGCTTGGTGACGTGATGGTTGATATTGCAAGTAACATAATGCTAGCTGATGAACGCATTCTGTGGATGGCACAGAGGGAAGCTAAAGCTTGTACCCGAATTGTACAGTGCTTGCAGAAGATTGCTACATACCGGCTAGCTAATGGAGCTCAGGTTTACTCAACGGTAGGAAATGACACTTTTTATTCGTTGATAAGCACCGCTTTATTTAAATAGTAGATTATTTTTAATGGAAGCTATTCAACTAAGTAAGAGCAGAATATTTGGAATATTGAAAGGAAATTGTGTACTTGAACTGGTTTAAATTCCCAAATATAACAGGTTTCAGACATATCTCTCTCTGTGTGTATGTGTCCATCTATCTATTTATATCTTTGTTTTCTACAGTATTCTCCAAATATTGCCGTAGAAGCTTATGTAATAAAAGGAACTAGCTTCACTGGAATGACCTGCACTGTGTTCCAGAAAGTAGCGGCAGCAGACCGCACAGGACTTCCTGAATATGGACGAAGAGATCTGGATGGAAGCCTTGATAAGCAACTGGGCTTTAAGTGCAATGTCTCAAATACGTTGTCAAGCCTGGCACTTAAGGTTAGATTAAGAGTGTGTGTGTGTGTGTGTGTGTGAGAGAGAGAGAGAGAGAGAGAGAGAATGTGTGTTTGAGGCAATTTATATATTCAGCAGGAAAGCTTTGTTTAAAATATTCTACTTCATGTACACACACATGAAGGCCAAACCCATTCCCCTTGGTAGGCTAATTTTCTTTGAGGGAGCCCCCCCCCCCATCCCTTTTGCAGACTGAAATGTACAGCTCAGGAGTAGCTTGATCACTTGATTCTGTTAAATATACAGAGTTTGTGTTAGATGCTTGCTAAGCTAACCCTAAAGAAATTTGAGTTACAGATAGGTAGCCGTGTTGGTCTGCCATAGTCAAAACAAAAAAAATTCCTTCCAGTAGCACCTTAAAGACCAACTAAGTTAGTTCTTGGTATGAGCTTTCGTGTGCATGCACACTTCTTCAGATACACTGAAACAGAAGTTTCAATAGTCCCCATCTCGGGACTATTTAATTGCTCATCGTCTAACATTGTGTATGCAATCAAATGCCAACAGTGTCCTTCAGCTCTCTATATTGGACAAACAGGCCAGACCTTACGCCAAAGAATAAACGGACATAAATCAGACATCAGGAATCACAAGACAGAGAAACCAGTAGGAGAACACTTCAATCTCCCAGGACATTCTATACAAGATCTCAAAGTAGCTGTTTTACTACAAAGGAATTTCAGAAATAGACTGGAAAGAGAAGCTGCTGAATTGCAACTTATCACCAAACTTAAAACCATGGAGAGTCCTGGTCTGAACAAAGACCTTGGATTCTTATCTCATTATACATGACAAAGCCATTTTTCACCTTCTCACCCCTTGCTTTTTCCTGTAAGACCTATTGCAGTCGTTAAGAGTCGTCAACAGGCTCATCACAGCTATCTGCCAATCACCCATTCCCACCACCCTTCTGAGTAATACCCCTCCCCACCTCCTCACTATATAGAAGGGTCTGGAAACTTCTGTTTCAGTGTATCTGAAGAAGTGTGCATGCACACGAAAGCTCATACCAAGAACTAACTTAGTTGGTCTTTAAGGTGCTACTGGAAGGAATTTTTTTTGTTTTGCCTAAAGAAATTATTTTGTATAGATGAAGGTATAAAACAGCTTCCTGTGTCCCTAAGCTATTGGTCCATTTAGCTCAGTATTGTCTCTTCATGGTCATGCAGTCATGCAGAGTGACTCTCCATGGTTTCAGGTAGGAGTTTTTCCCAGCCCTGCTTTGAGATTACGTAAAAAGGGTATTTTGAGATACAGAGAGAAAGTCCAGCTTAACTGGCAAATGGAATTCTTAAAAAGTTTTAACAGACAACACAAGGATTTTCTTCCACACTGTCTATGGAAATTTCTTCTTTTATCCTTTATCATTCCTTTAGAATTATCTTCTCTTCCATGAGCTGGAAGTGAGGGGAGCTATAACTGGCAACTACTATTTTCAATTTTATTTTCACATCTACAATTGCTTCTCCTAATATAATATGTGGATAATTTATTTGAATTTGGTTAACCCTTCCATGTGCTCAGGAGGCTTCAGACATTACTTAGTCAGGTCATGGCAAACTAACCTCATGGAAGCAATTCCTCACAAAAGAAATGATGTTTTGACAAGCTCACCCTTGAGCACACATTAAGGAAAGGAAACTCAGTGCTGAGGGATGGAGGGAGCAACATATCAAAGCAGAGATAGGAAGCGTTGTCTTTTGTTTCAGCATTAACACCACATGTCTGTTTTGCAGAACACAATTGTGGAGGCCTCAATACAACTTCCACCTGCCCTTTTTTCACACAAGCACAAAAGAGAAATCAGGCCAGCAGATGACACTGTCTACAAGCTTCAACTTATTGCATTTCGCAATGGGAAACTTTTCCCAACAACAGGGAATTCAACAACTTTAGCTGTGGATAGAAAACGCCTTACAGTGGTCACACCGGTTATCCTCACCAAATTAGGTGTGTTTCTAGCAAATTATCTGTTCCGAGAACTTTCGCCTCTGTCTTTGTCTTTAATTGTAAAATGTCAGTGCTTTAGTTTGCGTGTAATAAGATAAAATCCCATTTTCTTTCTTTATAACCAAACAAGATGGCTTGAGTCTGCCCCATCAACACACTCCTATCAATGTGACATTGCGCCGCATTGCGCATGGAGCAGATGCTGTTGCAGTGCAGTGGGACTTTGATTTGCTGAATGGGCAAGGAGGATGGAAATCTGATGGATGTCACATTCTTTCTTCAGATGAAAACGTCACTACTATACAGTGCTACTCACTCAGTAACTATGCAGTACTGATGGTATGTGAGCTGTTCATTTTATCCAAATTTATGTGGTTAATATGTTTTTCTATCAAAGGTGAAAAGTTTTCATTTATTTAAAGAAATTCTGTGCCTCCTTTGGAGACTGTGCCTTCCTAAGGCAACTTAGAAAACGTTAGTTTCATATACATGGCAGAAATATTGAGGTGATCATGGGCAAAACACAGCCCAGCCTTTGCAAATTGGAAGGGGGGTTATCTTTTTCTTCTGTGGGGCAATCTGTGCTACAATTCACTGACATAGGTATGTGTGGACAAGTGAGTCCCCAAAATACAGTGGTACCTGTGGTTATGAACGCTTCAGGTTATGAACTCCGCTAACCTGGAAGTAGCTGCTCCTGGTTGTGAACTTTGCCCATGATGCAAACGGAAATTGCTCATCAGAGGTGCGTGTGCAGCGGGAGGCCCCATTAGCGAAAGAACGGATAAGAACGGTTTCAGCTTAAGAACGGACATCCGGAACGAATTAAGTTTGTAACCAGAGGTACCACTGTATTTGACAGCCACTAGCTCGCAAACTATTTGCAAGGCTGCCCTCAGTCTTAATGTACCTTAACAAGCTTCATGATAATTAAGAATAGAATTGTAAAGCAGTTTGGACACTGACACCACTATTGTAACAACAGATAACGAAAAATGACCGGAAGAATCAGAAATCGGCAAGACCAAAATTTTAATAAGGAATGGGGGAGATGCATAATTTATCTTAAAAACCATTGTAATCATTAGTAGGATTGGAATAGCACTTATAATTTAATGTTGAATTTTGGATATAATGAAGATGTAAAATATTTGGATTATTATAAAAGATGCAGGAGGAAATGATTAGCAATAGGACCCACAAAGAAGAGGAGGGGAGGCCAGGAGATTCTTTGGAATCTTGTTGGCTGTTGGATAATTGATTGTAAAATTTTAAACTTAAATACTAAATAAAAATTTAAAAAAAATAAGGAAAAGGAAGCAATAAGTTTCAAGTGGTTTATAAGTATCCAAGTTCTTTATTAAGATCGTGACTATGGGGGATCGCTAGCAGCAGGGAGCGCGGAAAAAGCCGCTGAGAGCTTTTCCGAGCTTCACGGGGGCTTGGGGGCGACGCAAAGGCACTGCGACCCCCAAAACCTCATGGGGGGCCCCCCTGAGGGATTAGCCATCCAGCAGCGTTGGAGCGGTTCCGAAGCTTTTTCGGGTTTTTTTTTCAAGGATCCGAGAGCGACAGGACTGAGAAACGCGAAATGGTAAGCTCTGCAGACCCCGTGCAGCAATGCCTCTAGCTCCCACTGAAAAAGCGACAAATCTCCGTAACTTTAAGAACAGAATCCTTAGTGCTTTTGGAGTAATCTTGAACGGAAAATTTGGATTAAGCACTAAGTGAGAACTGGATGAAAAGGGATTTAAAGTGAGGAACCCGACCTATTGTTTCAGAGCAAATATGGTGCAGGGCATATAATCGTAAAAGAGAAGAAAGGAAGTGACTAAGCGCCCGCTGTGGAGAACAGAAGAGTGAAAGTCCTCAGCAACTTATTTAGCGAGGCAAAGGAAACAAAGTATTATAAAAGTAAATGAACAGACCTCTAGAGACTTTGTATTTCTTTTGGGGGAGAAGATACTAAAATAAGGGAAAAAACGGAATACAGTGGTTATAAAGGAGAAACATTCTGAAGTTACAAACGAGATACAGAAACGCAAGGGGGAAAGAAGAGACAGGAGAAAGGACGGAATAAATAAACAGCTTAAATCTTTACCTGCCCCCTCTGTTTTTGAAGTTAATTATGGAAGTTATAGGATTAAACAAGAGGGCAAATCTTTCTTTCCCTCCTCTTCTCCTTTAATTTTTTTTTATTTTTTTTTTAAATCTGGAAGCAACCTCCCCCTTCCTCCTTTAAAGAAGCTGCAGTTTTGTCTCCTCTCTTCCTGCTTCGTTCCTATGAGCTACAGAGAACTATTTGGATTTACTTATGGACTTCAGTTTAAAGAGTAGCTTCCTCCTTCCTCCTTTCTGAACAATTTGGACTGAAAACACGAGTCCCTCAAAGGCTCTGATATGTGGATTTCGGTGGAGCTGAAATATATTTGAGAGAGGAATATACCCAGAGTATTGGAGGATATAGTTATACATTTGATATTTGGTTCCTCTCTTCTCTCCTTTTTTTGGACCCTTGGTTTGCGGGACCTTTGGCGATTTTCTCAGGACTTCAGGACATTGGGCTGCTTTTTGTTTTTTGGGGGGGTTGTTGTTTTTCTTATTTTTTTTTCTTTTCCCCCCCAATTTGTATAACCTGATATTGGATTAAGCCAGCAAGTGGCTGAAGAACACAGACCTGAGGAGGTAGAAGCTAAGTAAAAATCTAGCCCTCCCTCTTTTCCACCTGTGGAACCCCAAATGTGTGGACATCATTGAATTGTGCAGCAGAGACTGGGCTCACCTCTTATCTACCTATTTAGTGATAAATTTTCTCTTTGAGAACTACTTTGATATCTTCACTCCTCTCTTAGCTGGAGAGACCTTTTGGGGGGGCTTAACTCTTAAATAATAATTAAGGTATCCTAGTAAAAATTTAGAACTGGACTAACCTGGCTAAACTGGCTGAAGTTTAAATAGAAAGAAGGAAAAAGAGCCCCCACATAAGACAAAATTAGATAAAAGCTAAATTTCTGCTGCTGTTCTTATCATCGGTTGGTTGCTTTGTTGATCTTGTTTGGTTTTGATATTGTATATTCTGTTTTTTTTTTATTTCTCTTATTATAAAAGCCTTATAGCAAGTTCGATAGGACATTGAAACTATCTAAGTTAATTTATCAATATAAATGAATTTATTGGAATTTAAAGTGTCTAAAGACGAGCCTGATCTATTATAAGTATAGAGTTGACTTTCATACATTCCTTCTGAATGATTAAAGGAGTGTTCGTGAATCCGCTGCTCGATAATTAATTAGACAGAATTCAGAGTGTGCGCCCCCTAGGGGAGAGTGTCTAAGAGTGTTTTTGAACTCATTGCTCGATAATTAATTAGATAGAGCTTAGAGTGTGTGCCCTTTAGGGGAGAGAATAAGTATTGTAGGAGATTTAATTTAAAACCAGTGAAAGAGAAAATGGCAGGGAAAGAAGGAAAAAAGGCAGGAGGAACACCATTGGAAAGGAAAACATCCTCACAAGAAGAGATAAAGGACTTAGACATCTTATGGTTAAAAATAAAAGAGGAGTTCAAACAGAGTGAAAGACATATGGAAAAAAAACTAGGAGAGATGCATGAGTTAATAGATAAGAGAATAGAGGGTGCAGTTGGAGAACTGTCAAGCAAAATCAAAGACTTGGCAAGTCGGTCAAAGGCTATGGAGGAAACAAATAAAAAAATACAGAAAGAAATGAAAGAACAAAGAAAGGAGACAGATAGGATAAGGGATGAGATAGGAGAACTAAATAAAAACCAGGACCAAATCTTAGACAATCTGGCGATGATCGATATGAAACAAAAACAATTAAATTTGAAATTTAGGGGAGTAGGTGAAGAGATAAATGAAAATATTAAGGAAAAAATGATCAAAGAGCTAGCGAAATGGTTAGAATTGAAAGAAGAAGAGGTTGCATATACGATGGAAAACGCTTTCAGAATTAAAGACAAAACAAGTGAAATTAAGGAAAATTGCAGGAGACTGCTTGGTTATCTTTAATTCGATAGAGATGAAAAATTTGATATTAAAAAGAAGCTATCAGAAAAAATTAGTCATTGACGGCAGACCAATCATCATCTTTAAAGAGATACCAACCAGACTCCTGCGCAAAAGGGAAGGTTATAAACAATTGGCAAATGTCCTAAAAAAGAACAATATACAATATAGGTGGGAGTTCCCTGAAGGAATCTCCTTTTTTTACAAAGACAAAAGATTCAGGATCACCGAGATGCAAGAAGTGAAGAAATTTCTGCGTAGATATGAGAAAGAGCTAGGAAGAATAGAAGAGAGATATGAAGGAAGAAACGAGGATACAGAGGAGAGAAGAAGGAAAAAAGAAAGAGGAAAGGACCAAGAAGAGAGAGGTAGAGGAGAGGAAGCAGACGAAGAAGAAGAAGAAGAGGTAGTAGCAGAAGAGGTAGAAGAAGAAGAGGAGGAGAACAGAGAAAACAAAACCACTCGAATTTAAAACACTAATTATTTGTAGACCGAAAAGTAGTCATTATAATGAACTTAAAATTTCTGTCGTGGAATGTGAATGGTCTGAATGAAAAAACCAAAAGGAATAAAATTGTAAATGTGTTGAAAAGAAAGAAATTAGACGTAATCTGTTTACAGGAGACACACGTGTGTAAAAAACATAAACATATCCTGGTACATAAAAAGTTGGGAGTTGGGTTTATAAATTGCACAACGGAAAAGAAAAGAGGGGTGGCGATATATGTGAAAGAAAAATGGGACCCCAAAGTGATCTGTAGAGATAATGAAGGAAGGATCTTGCGAGTACAAATTAACTTCCAAGGTGAAAAGCTTAATGTGATAAACATATACGCCCCAAATTCGAACAAGCCAGAATTCTTTAAGAAACTGGAACAAATGCTATTGGAGTTGGAATCTAATAAGACGATTCTAATGGGAGACTTTAATGGAGTGCCGGAACCGGAATTAGATAAACAATTAGGAAAGGGGAAAAATAAACAAGGGAAGCTGCCAAAATCCTTTAAGAACTTGGAAGAAAACTTAGATTTAATAGACATTTGGAGACACAAACATGCAATAGAGAAGCAATTCACCTTCTTCTCAGAACCGCATAAGAGTTGGAGTAGAATTGATCAAATCTGGGTCTCTAGAGAGCTTGCATTAAGAACTACAAATTGCGAAATTCAACCGAGAACTCTCTCGGACCATAACTCGGTTATATTGGAAATAAAAGGTAAATCACAGGGCGGTTTCAGATGGAGAATAAATGAATACCTATTAGAAAACGAGGAGGTTGTGGATAAAGCCAAAACCACCTTAAAAGAATACTTTACCCTGAATCTCAATACTGGGACAAGTCTGGACATAGTCTGGGACACTAGTAAAGCGGTTTTAAGAGGGGTTTTTATACAGCAAAACAGCTACAGGAGGAAAGTAAGAGAACAAAAGAAGGAGGAAATTCTCAATCAGATAAGAGAGTGTGAGAAAAAATTAATAACAAACCCCAACGATGATCAAAACAGGCAAACAACAAAAATGTTACAATCTCAATATTCAATGTTAACAAGTCAAGAAATAGAATGGAAAATCAAAGTAATGAAACAAAAATATTTCGAAACAGCAAACAAAACGGGCAAATTATTAGCATGGCAATGGAGAAGAAGGCAAGAACAAAGTGTAATAAATAAGATAAAAGTAAAAGAGCACTTGATTGAAGATCCAAAAGAAATAAAAGAGAATTTCCTCAAATTCTATGAGAAGCTGTATAAAAAAGAAGAGAAAGGAATAGCCCAAATAGAAAAATATTTAGAAGACTATAGTGGGAAGACCATAACAGATGAAGAAAGATACCAATTAAATAATCCCATAAAAATAGAAGAGATCCAGGAGGCAATAAAGAAGATGAAACCAGGAAAAGCCCCAGGACCGGACGGATTATCAGCCAAATACTATAAAGTATTAGAACACCAATTAACACCAGTGCTATGTGACACCATGAATAAGATATTGAAAGGAGGAAAGATTCCAGAGTCCTGGAAAGAGGCTTATATAACGATGATCCCTAAACCAGATATGGACAAACTGAATATTAAGAACTATAGACCGATATCACTATTAAATAATGATTATAAAATCTTCGCAGAGGTGTTGGCAAGCAGACTTAAGAAATGTCTAGTAAATTTAACACATAAAGATCAGGCAGGATTTCTTCCAAATAGGCAACTTAGAGATAACGTAAGGCACGCTATAAACATTATTGAGTACTTGGAATGTAAGAATGAGATACCCGCGGCGCTGATTTTTATCGATGCTGAAAAGGCATTTGATAACGTCTCTTGGCAGTTCCTATTGAAGAGCATGGAAAAAGCGGGGCTAGAGGGCGAGTTCATGAACGGAATAAAAGCAGTATACTCGAAACAATCTGCAAAACTGATTATAAATAATAACTTAACAAACTCATTTAAAATTGAAAAAGGAACAAGACAGGGTTGGCCTCTATCCCCGCTTCCATTTATTATGGCACTAGAGGTAATCACAAATAAAATAAGAGTAACATCAGAGATCCGTGGGATCAAAATAGGAACAAAGGAGTATAAGTTAAAAGCGTATGCCGACGACTTGATGCTATCCCTGGAAAACCCACAAGAAAGTGTTGGTAAGGCCTTGGAGATGTTAGAAGAATTTGGTAAGGTATCTGGTTTCAAATTGAATAAAGACCAAAATTTTAACGAAGAATTTGCAAAAGGATGAAAATGAAAAGCTAGAATTACAGTACGGAATTAAAGTGGCAAAAAAAATAAAGTATCTGGGAATTTGGTTAACTACTAAAAATATGAACTTGATTCAAGACAACTACCTTACGACATGGAAGCAGATTAAGAAAGACCTGGACACCTGGAGCAGAGTGAAACTCTCGTGGATGGGAAGGATGGCGGCAATAAAAATGAACTTACTTCCAAGAATGCTGTTTTTGTTTCAAAACATCCCCGTGATCAGAGGCTCTAAAATGTTTACAGATTGGCAAAAAACTCTTTCGAAATTCATATGGCAAGGAAAAAGGCCAAGAATTAGATTCAAACTTCTTACAGACCGGAAAGAAAGAGGGGGATTCTCGGTACCCAACCTAAAATTATATTTTGAGGCAGCCTGCCTTTGCTGGATCAAAGATTGGATCAATTTGGAAAATACTGACTTATTGGACCTCGAGGGGTTCGACAATAGGTTCGGCTGGCATGCCTACCTATGGCAAAACAAAGAAAAAGTACATAGAGGGTTTTCTAGTCATATTATTAGGGGGCCTCTATATGAAGTGTGGGAGAAGAATAAAAAACTCCTTGAATGGAAAACACCCTGGTGGCTATCACCAATCGATATTTCAGTGATCAAAAAAACCAATATGGCAGGAAAAAGGTTTACTTATGAGGACCTACTAATAAGATCAGAAAGTGGATGGAGGATGAGAACATATGAGGAGCTGAAAGAGAAATGAACAAGCTGGTTACAATTCCACCAAATAAACGCAATATGGACGGAACAAAAAAAAGTAGGGATGAATGAGAAGAAATCCAAATTTCAGATAGAAATAATAGAGGGTAAATCCAAATTATTATCTAAAATGTATGATATACTATTAGAATGGGACACCAAAGATGAGGAAATAAAGGAGGTCATGACAAGATGGGCAATGGATCTGGGATATAATATAGAGTATGATAAGTGGCTGAATTTATGGACTAGCGGAATGAAATTCACGGCATGTGTAACACTGAGGGAAAATTTAGAAAAGATGATGTACAGGTGGTACATTACCCCAGCAAAGCTAGGGAAAATGTATAAGACAGGGAATAAGTTTTGCTGGAAGTGTAAAACTAAAGAAGGTAATTTTTTCCACATGTGGTGGACATGCGACGAAATGAAGAAATACTGGGAATATATTTACAATGAGTTAAAAAAAATATTTAAATATACATTTCCCAAAAGACCAGAGGCTTTTCTTCTGGGAATAATTGGGGACGAAATTAAAAAAGAAGATAAGACATTATTCCAGTATGCTACAGCTGCCGCTAGATTATTAATTGCCCAAAATTGGAAAAGCCAAAGTATCCCACCAATTAGTGATTGGCAAACAAAGTTATTCAAATTTGTAGAACTTGCAAAAATGACACAAAAAATTAGAAACCAAAAGAATACAAAGTTTATTAATGACTGGAATAAATTTATGATTTATATTGAAGGGAATTACAAGAACCTAAAAACTATAGCAGGACTGATATAGATCTTACGATGTGCAAATCATTATAACTATCAACTGCAGGAGAAACAAACTATTCATACTAAGAAGCCTGAAACCGGGAGGGATGGAAGTCAATAGATGTGTAGAAGAATGATTAAAATACTTAAAGATATAAAGATATAAATGAGAAGACAAAGAAGCGTAATGGAAATCGACATTGTTTATACGTTATGTATTGATATTTATTTAGTTTTCTTTTGTGTGTGTGTTGGGGTTTTTTACAACTGTTGTAACCGTTGATTTGTTTTTCTTTTTGGTGATCTAATGTGAAAATTAATAAAAAGAATTTAAAAAAAAAGAAAAAAGATCGTGACTATGGAGTATATCTTCTATTTTGTCTTTGGATACTCATTATCAGTGTGTCTCATAGTTTGTGTATAATAGTTTTCTCTTTGAAGCCCTTACATAAGTAAAGATAAAAGAAATCTATTTTTGAACTGGTGGTATTGACAGGTATTTTTTAAAAAAGTTAAATCAATATAATCCCACAACTGAACATTCTTACTCTTTGATTCTTGCAATTACATCTAATCCTTCTATGTAAAGGAACAGCCTGCTTGCAAAAAGAAGAAGAAAAAGAAAAAGAAAGGAAACATTTCTTACTGTTTGGTTTATATGTAAAGAGGGAATCAGTTTCAAGTAAAATATAACTGTGCCACCTGGAGGAGCAAAAATAAATATTATGTTACCTTCTTTGACAAAGATCCATTCATATGAATAAAATTTGGCAAGAGTGTTAACCTGGTTAATTTTAGGAGAGTGTAAGCTACCCCTCAGTTGTTAGCATTACTTCATAAATTTGGCCGTTATATTGTGCTGAGCGACTCATGCAGCCTCAGTAATTTCCCCCTTTATCTGCACTATGAATCAGTCTTCTCTTTAAGGACTCCTGATCAAGGACTAGAACTGAGAACTCCCAAAGGAGCTCTAGTGGGAAGAGCTCTTTTCTGACTGTGCTCAGATGTTCTGCTGTTCTTTTAACGGTTTCATGGGGCTGTTGGGGCAGTCGTGATTATAACAATCCTTACACCAAATACAGATATAAATATGATTAATCCTTTGCATTGTCTTGTCTTTCAGGATTTGACAGGGTATGCCCAGGCAGTGGACCTCTTACATCCAGTTATCTATGCCTCAGCTGTGATTCTCTTGATGTGCCTCCTGATGATCAAAGTTAGCTACCTATACCATCACAGGTATCAAGATTTTTGAATTCATGCTGTCCTATCTAGACAAAACGCAAGTAATTAGTCTCGGGTTGCTATATTTACACAGCAGTCCAGCACCAGAAATATAGGCACATGTTAAATTAGTAGGTGATGTCATGTCGGTTAGTTTGCTTCAAAGTATCAGGTAGCTGGATAATGGAATGGCATGCCTATCAACCACCTTTTCATAAATCCATACCAGTAAGAGTAGAATCTAGTCCAGATTCATTCACAATCTGTGTTATATATTTCAACTTGCAAGGCTGTTTCAAACATAGCTTTGGT
Source organism: Podarcis cretensis (assembly GCF_951804945.1). Lineage (NCBI taxonomy): Eukaryota > Metazoa > Chordata > Lepidosauria > Squamata > Lacertidae > Podarcis > Podarcis cretensis. Next base: position 70,330,142 of record NC_137178.1, on the reverse strand, counting down.
AATCTCTGGGGGCACCACTCTTTCTGCGTTTACATGCATTGCCTGCTACAATCTACACTTAAAGGAGTTGTTTTCTTTAAGAGGTTCAAATCCCCCCCCCCCAACCAAAACAAAATGAGTAATCTGTTACTTAAACAACTTCCTTACAGGAAGCTACTGCATTCTGGCCCGCCGTTCGATGATGTATAAATTAGTGGGACAGCTTTTTCATATGGCTCAACAGAACTACAGTGGCACCTCGGGTTACATACGCTTCAGGTTACAGACTCTGCTAACCCAGAAATAGTGCTTCTGGTTAAGAACTTTGCTTCAGGATAAGAACAGAAATCGTGCGCGGCGGCAGCAGGAGGCCCCATTAGCTAAAGTGGTGCTTCAGGTTAAGAACGGACCTCTGGAACGAATTAAGTACTTAACCCGAGGTACCACTGTAAAACCAAATAGCTTACCAAATAGGCAAATTATAGAACATAGATTAACATCGGAATGGTAAATTTTCTGATTTATGCTACAGTTCTAATAATTTAGCCCAGTGTACTTAAATAAACCTGGGGTTTCTTGGAAAATTCAGAGAGATCTCAGTAAGAGAGTAGTAACGACAAGCAAGCTTTCCTGAAAGTGCAGCTGTTAGCTGCATTTAGGGAGCACCCTGTTCACATAGGTTGATAAGGGTGAATAGCCATGACGGCTGTGGAAAGCATTCCATGAAGGTGCAAAGTATTTAAATACTGATTTAGCTGTTAATGCTATATCCAGATACATTTCCTTCCTCCAGATGCATTTCCTAGGGAGGGCATTCTGGGATTTGGCATTGCTGAATTCAGTTTTCATCATAAAAGTCCACATAGATTCAGGTTGATGCAACTACCATGATTCTGGTTAAAAATATATGCTTGTATAATTGAACATTTGAGCATTTGTATGAAGAATTGCTTTGCTTCTGTTGTTTAACAGTGTCATCAGGATCAGCCTTAAAAGTTGGCACATGTTAGTTAACCTCAGCTTTCATATTTTCCTGACATGTGTGATGTTTGTTGGAGGCATTACCCAGAGCAAGAATGCTAGCATCTGCCAAGCAGTAAGTTAAACTGTGTGTTGAGAAATCTAAGAAAAGAAATAGGAATAAAGAGCTCAGGGGTGGGGGCAATGATTTTGTCAAGAGCTGCTGGGCTTTTTCCCATGGAGAAATACTAAAATTTGGCAGTTGCTTATTGCAGAAACAAAATCACAAATGTACTATTCTGGAATTTTGTTTCAAAGTATAATTTATAGAGAAATGCTGTTACCTAGACTAGTGGTTTTCAAATTTTCTCCCCTCAGAGAACTTTTCCCATATAAATTTATCTCCAAATAATTCCTGATCCCTACAGAGGATTTGGGAATGTGTTCAAGAATGCACACCCAGTCAAGCATACAGAAGAATATATACATTGCAGGGAAAGCTGCTTTCAAGGTTTTTCATTTGCCGTTTCTGAGATTATTGAGGGCCTCTCAAGACACCATCCCAGTGATAATATAATCCAAAACAAAAATCTGGAATTTAATCCAGTCAGGAACCATGCCCATTAACATTCCAGTAAGTGGCTTCAGGAACTCTTCATGAAGCAATTTGTACTTTAGTGCTGATATACAAACACAATGTTGTAAATGCACTTTCCCATGTATACCAGTATAAAGTAATGCACATACCAACTTCGGCAAAGCAAGGCATAGTTTAAAGCAAACCCATCAAATGGTTCATTAAAGTTAAATGAGTAGGCGGCCTCTCAGAAACTGCAGCCTTTCAGCCAATTTGTATGTTTCCTGGGAATTATATAACAAGTTGTCCAACCAAGAGTTAAAAATTAACTTGCCATAATTAAGCAAGTAGGTATTGGCTTAAGTTGGTACGTAGGTTGTGGAAGAAGTGCTTGAGTGCCTGTGTATGTTAAACATACAAATAGACCGTATCTCTCTTAAGCGAATGCCTTAATTGTCTTATTGTATATTTTTCAGGTTGGGATAATTCTGCACTATTCTACACTTGCCACCTTACTGTGGACAGGAGTCACTTCTAGAAACATCTATAAGCAAGTCACTAGGAAGGCAAAGAGGTGTCAAGATCCTGACGAACCGCCCCCACCTCCTAGGCCAATGCTTAGGTAAGAAATATTATTGTTCCGCTTCTGCTTAAATTAGTGTGTTGTTCTTGGGATTTCCCTACTTTGAATGGAATTCAGCAAGTTCTAGGTGAATATTAGTGAAAGACTGAGGAACATAAAAATGACCAGCATGCTTAGAGCGTCTCCATGGGTGCCAAGTTTGGGGTAAAACGGGGGGAGAGTAGCTTGTTGTTCTAGTGGTGGTCAAGGTGAGATCAGAAAGCATATGTAAATATTTTAGGTTGACTTACTCCCTTCATTGTTTATGATTTACAAGCTAATGAAGATTATTTTTATTTATTTTAGAAGATTTCAGTTCCAGCATAGCGTACATTAAATATATAAATAACAGTAAATAAGCGAAACGCTACAGGAATAAGACAGTAAAAGGAGCAGTTAAAGTCATGAAATTAAGCAGAATGGAAAAAAATGTATTCAAGCCAACTTCCATTATATGCTAAAACAGGTTGCAAACTGGATAAACTCTTGGTGTGCACTTCACCAGAAATTAGGTGGGAGTTTTTTTTGCGGGGGGGGGGGGGAGCATATTCATTTTTTCTTCAAGCTTTGATTGGGGAGGTCACCCAATTGGCTTCAAACCCTATTGGCTTCAGTAGAAGACTTTGCAGTCTGTTTGCAGCTGAAGGGGCTTTGAAGGTGCCACAAAGGGCCTTGCTTTCTTTTCTCATTCAAAATGCCTTCTGTCAAGGGTTCAGAATGTGTGTTTAATATTTCATACAGATGTTTCAGCCATTGTCCATTAAACTAGTTTAATCTGGCTTTGTCCACAAGGTGGCAGAAACTGATCAGGTTTTTTTTTCCAAAATTGAATGGAACTTTATAGCCTCGTTGTGTTAATTTGTCATACAAAATATTTTTTCTCTTGCATGCCTAAGAGAGCACAAGAAGTAAAATCTGTTTGGAATATTCCTTGTATAGCCCTGCTTTTGAAGGAGCTGGGGCAGACACCTTAGCTCAGTAGCAAACCACATGCTTTCTGGGCAGGATCAGGAAGCAGGTGATGGGAAAGACTCTCACTTGACATCCAGCAGAACCACTGCTACTCAGAGTGGGCCAGTACCTGACATTGGGTGGAGAATGTTCTTGCACCAGAAGGCAAAATTCCCTAATGGGAAACCCTCTGGGGGCTTCAAGCTTCTGGTGTGCAGGGCCAGAGCAGTAAATGAACAGGTTACCTTTACACACACTTGCACATCCCTCTCTATCCTGAATCTAGGCAAGCAAGACGCATTATCAGAGTTCAATGCATGCCAGCCAGCCAGGAAAAAACCCAGGGAAGGTGAAAATCAGTCAGAGAGCAGTGGGGGTGGAGAAAGGGAGGCCAGCTTTTGACCAGCAAGTCTGAGGTTCCCCAACCCTGGTCTGAGAAAGCCAAACCCCTTCTCCCAACCCCATCCTCTCTCATCCATTCCTTGAGACTACACTGATGCATCTATCTAGCTGGTCCCACACGTGGCTCTGGTAGTATTTCAGAAACAGCTACCTTAAAGTCCCTGCCGTTCAGCTTTCTACTGAGCAACCAACATTTAAACTTTTTTTTTGGGGGGGGGAGGGGATACTGCTTTCCATGTGCTATCCCAGCCTAAGATCTGGGGCTAGATTTCTGGTCATACTTCAGAATTGGAGTGTGCCTTTAATTGTTGTAACCGCTAACTGGCATCTTCTTTGTTTTTTAGGTTCTACCTAATTGGTGGTGGCATCCCTGTGATAGTCTGTGGGATAACAGCTGCTGCAAATATAAGGAATTATGGAAGCAGGCCTCATGCAGCATAGTGAGTCTTGCCTCCTTGCTAAGTATTTGGGTGGATATATTTAACTGAAATTATTATTAAGAATAACATGAAAGCAGATGCCTTTCTCACATTTTGCTTTTTTTGTCTCATTGCAGTTGTTGGATGGCATGGGAACCAAGCTTGGGAGCATTTTATGGACCTTCCAGTTTCATTATTTTCGTTAACTGCATGTATTTTCTCAGCATATTTATACAACTGAAGAGGCACCCTGAGCGTAAATTTGAACTTAAAGAGCCAGCCGAGGAGCAGCAGCGTTTAGCTACCAATGAACATAGCGACCTCAACCACCAGGATTCAATGTCTGTGTCGCTGGTTTCCACTTCAGCTTTGGAGAATGAGCACAGTTTCCATGCTCAGCTTCTGGGCGTGAGCCTCACTTTATTTCTGTACGTGGCCCTGTGGATTGTCGGGGCCTTTGCTGTTTCTTTATATTATCCCTTGGATTTGGTATTTAGCTGCTTTTTTGGAGTTGTGTGTTTAACTCTTAGTGGTTTCCTAATAACACACCATTGCATCAACCGGGAAGATGTCAGACATGCTTGGATCACAACCTGCTGCCCTGGAAGGAGCACATATTCGGTACAAGTTAACATTCAGCCCTCTTCCAGCGCGAGCGGGGCAAACGGGGAACCAGCCAAGTGCACCAATAGCAGTGCAGAGTCGTCATGCACTAATAAAAGTGCGCCAAGCTTAAAAAATTCTTCTCCGGGCTGTAAGCTGACCAATATACAGGCTGCAGCAGCTCAGTGTCCTGCAGGCCCCTTGGCGCTGAACACAGGCCCTCCACTCGATAACAGCCTTACTGAGCACTCAGTAGACAATGAGATCAAAATGCATGTGGCCCCTTTAGAGGTACCTTTACGGACAAATGGGCACCCAGGTCGCCATCACAAAAACAGGAGTAAAGGGCATCGTGCCAGCAGGCTAACCGTCTTGCGGGAGTATGCTTACGATGTCCCCACCAGCGTGGAAGGAAGCATCCAAAATGGCATGCCCAAACCTCGTCAAAGTATCAGTGAAGGGCATTCAAGGAGCCGAAGAGCTTATTTGGCCTACAGGGAGCGGCAGTATAACCAGTCTCAGCAAGACAGCAGTGGTGATGCTTGCAGCACTCTTCAGAAAGGACACAGGAATACCGAAAAGACAGTGCCAACAAACTTCAAAAAGGATTTACTTAGGAAGCCCATAGTGGCCGAGCTGGAAGGGCAGCAGAAGTCCTATGGCTTAAATTTGGCTGTCCAGAATGGGCCACTAAAAAGCAGTGCCCAGGATGCGACATTACTGACTGCTGACAGCACTGGCAATATCAGGACTGGGTTATGGAAACATGAAACTACTGTGTAGTGCCACTGGACATTATCCTTGAAAGGATTTAAATGGAACTTTTCTTCCGTGCTATGAATAATTTTCCACAGTTTACAGACATGGGTACGTTGAGCGGGGAGAGTATTGGGTAGGAGAGAGCTGCCATTTTAAAATATTTTATACTTTTTAAAAGTATACCTGTGACATTTTTGCAGGAGATCTTTTACTCCTCTGTGAATCTTTCATTATAAGATTCTGTTTTGAGATGCAGAATTGGACAGTATTTTTTTACATGTTAACGTTCTCTCTCTTAGGTATGTCCATCACATTTCACTTTTATATTTAAATGTGTAAAATAAATAACTTTCTCTAAAATCCATATGGACAGTATTGGTTCAGACCGTCAGGTGGTGGGGTGTTGTGCCTAAAACCTGATATTTCAGTTGCCAAGAAAAGACACACTGCCAAAATGGTAAGTTCTAGGCTGGTGCTTCTATCCAGGACCTCCTTGCACAAGGGGAAAAAATCTATTTAAATGTTTCCAATTCAAAAGTTTAAGGGCCCTGCACATAACACATCCTGATCTATTAGGGTTCTTTATAGAAAGTTGTGTGTGTTCTGTTAAGTTTGTACTGTCTCTCCCTCAATTGCAGAAGACAGCCAGAATTCATGTCATTCAGCACTTCTACTTGACAAAGTGAGTTTTCATTCAGGCTTCTTGTGTTACAGGGGTGCACAGGGTATTATTTAATTATTTTCACACCACACTTCCATAGGAAATACAGCAAAGCTGTGTACAACCTTACACAACATAAAAATAGTGCAACAACATTAAAAATAACACGAGTGACATGTCAGTAAAAACATCAGTAACATATTAATAAAAACTGGCTGGCAAATGTTTAACATTCAGATTTCCCGTTAGCAATAACTTCAGAGTTATTGGTGAGTGATGTTTTGAAACTTGAAGTCTGAAACTTGAGATGTTAGCATGATCTACCTGAAGTTGGGATCCAGAGAGCTGTTTTATGCATACCAAAAGACTTGGACATGCCTAGAGGGGTTTTGACATTTTTCCTTTCCATGACAGTTCGAAAACCACCCCTCGATTAAAAAAGTTATTTACTAAAGTGCAAGGGGACTGCTGTTCAAGAAGCATAAGCCCCAAATGTTGGACCTTATTATTTTAATTCTTAAGTGCACCCCTTCCTGTCATGAGAGTCTAGAGTAGCTAAACAATAAAAATCTAGCATGAAAAACAAAGGTAGAATCACAAAATGAAATACAACACAATAATGACACTATATCATGTTCCCTCATTCTTCAGCTCCAAAGCCAGTTAGATTCTAGTTTTGCTTCATTTTCTTTAAAGTTCAGTTCCAGAGGGACATCTGTTGACAATTTTGAAAGCAGTAAAACAATTTTAGTAAGCAGGAGGCTTTGCCATACAACGTCTTCATTCCGTCAGTAATTTTGTAATGCATGTTGGTGATATTTCCATTTTACAGAGTGAAAACAGGTTAAACACAAGAATGTTCAGTGGCTGAGGCTTTCTTTGATGAACCTAGACATAAAAGCGTACATTCTAGGCCACACTGATGCTCTCCTAATGGATGTAATCCATTTCTATTGGAGTCACTTCTTCACTTAATTGAAGATAATGCATTATCTCTTTGTCTACCACCCAATCATCCATCAAAACTTCATTTTTAATGACACTCTTTTACCTGGCTAAAGTGTGTATGTCTTTTGGTTTGAAAATGGAAGACGTTTCATACAGGAAAAAATTCTGTTAACTGCAGGAAAAAATTCTGTTAACTGGGTCTTTTTTCTTTTTTCTTTTAGTCAGTTAAATCCCCCATGCTTTTCAACATTTACATGCAGCCACTGGGAGAGATCATCAGGAGGTTTGGGCTGGGTGTTCATCAGTATGCGGATGATACCCAGCTCTACCTCTCTTTTAAATCAGAACCAGTGAAGGCGGTGAAGGTCCTGTGTGAGTGTCTGGAGGCAGTTGGAGGATGGATAGCGGCTAACAGATTGAGGTTGAATCCTGACAAGACAGAAGTACTGTTTTTGGGGGACAGGAGGCGGGCAGGTGTGGAGGATTCCCTGGTCCTGAATGGGGTAACTGTGCCCCTGAAGGACCAGGTGCGCAGCCTGGGAGTCATTTTGGACTCAGCTGTCCATGGAGGCACAGGTCAAATCTGTATCCAGGGCAGCTGTTTACCAGCTCCATCTGGTACGTAGGCTGAGACCCTATCTGCCTGCAGACTGTCTTGCCAGAGTGGTGCATGCTCTGGTTATCTCCCGCTTGGACTACTGCAATGCGCTCTACGTGGGGCTACCTTTGAAGGTGACCTGGAAACTACAACTAATCCAGAACGCGGCAGCTAGACTGGTGACTGGGAGCGGCCGCCGAGACCATATAACACCAGTCTTGATGGCCTTCTCGGTAGTGGCGCCCGCCCTGTGGAACGCCCTCCCATCAGATGTCAAAGCGATAAACAACTACCTGACATTCAGAAGACATCTGAAGGCAGCCCTGTTCAGGGAAGTTTTTAATATGTAACATTTTAGTGTACTTTTCATCTTTGTTGGAAGCCACCCAGAGTGGCTGGGGAAACCCAGCCAGATGGGCGGGGTACAAATAATAAATTATTATTATTATTAAATCAATTTTGTAAGTGACCTGCCTCCCGCCTTTGCAAGGACAAGTTAGTAATGAATTCCCTAAATTCATATCCCTTCCCTCTGTCCTTTTATGTGATCTCAGCTGAATTCAGAGTGCCTTTTTGTGTCTGTTCAGGGGAGCCTCCTGCTTTCATGGTCCTATCACATTGGAAGTCTTGGTTAGTTAGGAAGTCGTACAGCATGCTTCATTTTAGCTCACCTGCATTTCTTGTTGAAATGTGTTCCTTTGCCTCTAATTATAGCAGGTACCTAGGACTACCAATATTTTATGGCGTAAGGGTTCACAGATTACAGTCCACTTCATTAGAAGCATGAAGCATTTTCCTGAGTTACACATGGAGATGGGGTGAGACTGTAAGCCAGGAGTGGAAAAATAGATCTGAACAGATCCTTATCTTCCCCCACCCTTGCAGGCCAACTTTGACAAGTGGGCAGGGCCACCAGCCAAGGTTTGAAGGACCACAGATCAGCGGGCATCATATATGATGTCAGAGGTACAGCAGGTGGGAATTTACAAGGTAAACTATGAGGACGGGGAAATGAAATGCATCAAGTACAGTGGGACCTTGGTTTACAACCATAATGTGTTCTGGAGGTCCAGTTGTAAACCAAAACAGGTTGTAACCCAAGGTGCGCTTTCGCCAATGGGGCCTCCCCCCAAAAAGGGGAGGTTGTAATAAAAAAAAAGGGACACACACTTCCGGGTATGACGTGGTTGTAATCCAAAATGGTTGTAATCCAAAACAGTTGCAAACCAAGGTACTACTGTACTGAGCATGCTAATTATATTATTAACTGACTATTCAGAGAAGAAGAGGAGGAGTTTGGATTTGATATCCCACTTTATCACTACCCTAAGGAGTCTCAAAGCAGCTAACAATCTCCTTTCCCTTCCTCCCCCACAACAAACACTCTGTGAGCTAAGTGGGGCTGAGAGACTTCAAAGAAGTGTGACTAGCCCAAAGTCACCCAGCAGCTGCATGTGGAGGAGCGGAGATGCGAACCCGGTTCACCAGATTACGAATCTACCGCTTTTAACCACTACAAAACACTGGCTCTTGACAGAGAACAGTTGGTGGTAGCCCAGGCACGATTTGTGTATAATTAACTTCTAGTGGCGCTGTGGTCTAAACCACAAAGCCTAGGGCTTGCCGATAAGAAGGTCGGCAGTTTGAAACCCTGCAATGGGGTGATCTCCCATTGCTTGGTCCCTGCTCCTGCAACCTAGCAATTCGAAAGCACATCAAGTGCAAGTTGATAAATAGGTACCGCTCCAGTGGGAAGGTAAACAGTGTTTCCGTGCACTGCTCTGGTTCACCAGAAGCGGCTTAGTCATGCTGGCCACATGACCTGGAAGCTGTATGCCGGCTCCCTTGGCCAGTAAAGCGAGATGAGCGCTGCAACCCCAGAGTTGTCCACAACTGGACCTAACGGTCAGGGGTCCCTTTACCTTTACCTAACTTCTAGTTCTAGTTACAGATAGGTAGCCGTGTTGGTCTGCCATAGTCTAAACAAAATAAAAAAAATCCTTCCAGTAGTTGGTCTTTAAGGTGCTACTGGAAGGAATTTTTTTATTTTGTTCTAACTTCTAGTTGGCATACTAATATAGCTTGACCAAAATTGTAAGTTCTTTTAAATAAGCAAACTGCCACGAACGAAAGTATAAAATAGTAAACATATTTTTACATATTGAAGAAACAGTGGTTTTGATCCTGACATGTGGCTTCCCTCTGCAGCTATCTCCATCCTTCCCTGATGATCTGCTCACATGATATGGGATGCTGCAGTAGAAAGGGAGTGATGGCAAGAACTGGTTATGGGGGAGGCTCATCCTAAACACATGTAACTAAAGGAATTCTTTCTTGCTCCACTTATCCCTGCCTCTGTTCTGTTCTTCCCTTGATTCTCCTATGGTGAAATAGAGATAGTAAGCCTCTCAGCCCAGAGATATGTTCTCTTGTGTGTACTTCATGAAACACCACGGCACATGGCACTCTTTCAAAGCATGCTTAAAATGTAGTAACCACAGTTCATAACTATTTAGAACAAAATGGGACAACCAAAACCTAATGTAGACACACCGGTTTGGAGTCCAGAGTTTCGAGGTCTTTGATCCCCTTTGAGTATGGTCAAAAGCCCTGCTCCCTTGTTCTTCCCTTTTGCTTGAGCAAGACAAGTGCATCAATCCTGAATCCACAAACCCCAAATAGTTTATATCTGGCAGGAAAGACTGAGAAATCCAGTAGCAATTTCCACCAGGGATAACCATCTTTGCCCCCAGAAGATGCTGGCCAGCATCCCAAGTCTGGGCAAGGCGTCACACTCGTTACCTCTCAGGTGTGACATGTGATTGGATTGGTCAAAAGGTGTCAGCCGCCACTCAATCCAATGCAGGTAGCTCTCAATCCAATGCACTCGATCCAAACCCTCCAAATTGGGCTGTTGTCCTTCACATGAGGTCCCTCACCTCAGGGTCCATCAACCATAGGAAAACAATGCAATCGACCACCTATGGTGTGTTAAGACCATAAGCCTGTTTGTAAGCAGTTAGGTCAGCCCAGGTAGATAGGAGCCAAAGAGTTCCTGTTACTTTCCAGTCTACTTTGTCCTCCTCTTCACCTCACTTTTTAAACTCTTAATAAAACTTTATATAATTTGGTGTCGTGGGCCAGGAGTCAGCTTTGCCTTCTGAACAGCAGCCTGAAGGAGGAAGTGACTCCACCTGCAGCTGATCAGCTTTCAAGGACACACAGGAGAAGTTGCTGATGAGAACCAGCTGGCTTCAGCCAAGCTTCCAGCAGTACTCAGATGCTGGAAACAACACTTGTAGTTTCTGGTCCTACTTTGCTGCTTCCTGCTTGCCTTGGCCCCTGACCCCATGATCTTTGGATTCTCTGACCACGTGGATTGCTGTTTGCCCGATACTAGGACTGGACCTGGCTTTGGATACTGACTCTGCCTCCAGGCAAGTACACCTCAGATACTCTTCTGGTAGGCTGGCTCCCACTCTACTGAGCTCTGCATGTTGTTCAACACGAGGCTATGATAATTGACTGCTGGGATCTGAAGTTGTTCCTGCCTAACTAGGGTTCAGGTCATCTGCCATGTGTGTATCTGCTGGGTGTATGGTATCAGAGTAGGGAAGGCAGTTAGATGCTAGCGCTGGACAACGTATTGATACATCACCCAAAACCGATTTGAAGGCCAGACCGCAATAACAAGTTTCATAAAGGCAGATTTAAGAATCTCTTCAAAACCTCTCTAATATCTTGCTCATCTGGCATGTATTTTATTTTCAGCAATGCCAATATTTTTCTTTGAAGTAAATTCTGTAGGACGTAGCCAATGAAGTTTTACACAGGCCATTGAAATTTACAGGCCTAAATTAATCGAATCCATGAATTTCAGTGGGTCTACTCTGTAATGTTGGATGCAGCCCTATGTTCTTGTTTAGGCTTAGTGATTCGCTGCCTTGAGAGCCTCTTAAGTACAAATAACTGTGCTGGTCTGGGGCCAGTCATTGTGAAAATGCTGGCAGACTGTACCATAAAAAGCATGATCAGGGATTGAATAATGCAGAGAGTTTGAGATATGGGCTCCACCTGTAACTATAGTTGCCAAAGACTGTCTTTTTTTTTTTATTTGCTCAACACATAACAACAGCAAGACAAAGTGCAAAGTATTATTAATTTTCAAATATATTTTAAATGCTTCCCATTTTGAAATAAATTCAAAGGTTGTCATTTAAAGATGCACACTGAAGTTGTAATTCAATGTTTAAATAGTATTAGTTTTCCCAAGCCAAGGCAATCATTCAGGTGTGCAGAGGTTAAAGTCATGTATGACATCAGGTATAGGGCAAGTGGGTGCAGCTTGGCCAGAATGGCATCATGGGCAAAAATATGGCTCCAAAGTTTGAGGTTCTCCACCTCTTGCTGAAATTCACATTCAAGAAACTTCACAGGCCACCCACTCACTGCAGGTCAGTGTGGGCAGCAATGCCTTTGTGCTTGCCTGTTTTGTGGCCTGAAGACGTAACAATTCCTAGAAAAGCAGTTTGATGTGTATAATACAATAATAATAGAGCCACTAGATGGAGCCATCAGGAAGCACTTAGAACATGCAAACTAACATTTGACAAACATTTTGGTGACTTCCTTCCTAACAAGATGAGCATGATCCCACCAATCTTAAGCATTACTCACTCTCACTGGTTTCAATGGGAAATGCCGAATTCTCCCATTAACTGAAGTTGTTAAACATGCTTTGAGTGGTCACGGGTCACAGAAAACTGCCTTTAACTGATCCTGACCAATGGGTCCGTCCAGGGCAGTATTGTCTAGACCAGGAGTCAGCAAACTTTTTCAGCAGGGGGCTGGTCCACTGTCCCTCAGACCTTGTGGGGAGGCCGGACTATATTTTGAAAAAAAACAAAAACGAACAAATTCCTATGCTCCACAAATAACCCAGAGATGCACTTTAAATAAAAGCACACATTCTACTCATGTAAAAACACGCTGATTCCCAGACAGTCCATGGGCCGGATTTATAAGGTGATTGGGCCGGATCTGGCCCTTGGGCCTTAGTTTGCCTACCCATGATCTAGATGGAAGTGTTACCCCATTCCCCCTTAGGGCAGCTGTTTACCAGCTCCATCTGGTATGCAGGCTGAGATCCTACCTGCCTGCAGACTGTCTCGCCAGAGTGGTGCATGCTCTGGTTATCTCCCGCTTGGACTACTGCAATGCGCTCTATGTGGGGCTACTTTGAAGGTGACCCGGAAACTACAACTAATCCAGAATGCGGCAGCTAGACTGGTGACTGGGAGTGGCCACCAGGACCATATAACACTGGTCTTGAAAACCTACACTGGCTCCCAGTCCATTTCCGAGTGTTGGTGCTGACCCTTAAAGCCCTAAACGGCTTTGGTCCAGTATATCTGAAGGAGCGTCTCCACCCTCATTGTTCTGTCCGGACACTGAGGTCCAGCGCCAAGGGCCTTCTGGCGGTTCCCTCGCTATGAGAAGCCAAGTTACAGGGAACCAGGCAGAGGGCCTTCTCAGTAGTGGCACCCGCCCTGTGGAGCGCCCTCCCACCAGATGTCAAAGAGAAAAATAACTACCAAATTTTTAGAAGACATCTGAAGGCAACCCTGTTTAGGGAAGCTTTTAATGTTTAATAGGTTATTGTAGTGTTCTGTTGGAAGCCGCCCAGAGTGGCGGTTGTTGTTGTTGTTGTTGTTGTTGTTGTTGTTGTTGTTGTTGTTGTTATATTTGGGGCCATAGATGAGTGACAGAGCATGTGCTTCGAATGCACAGTATCTCAGGGTCAACTGGGCATCTCTGCCTGAAATGCTAGAGAATAGCTGCCATTTGGTGTCAGTTATACTTGGCTAGACGAACCCTGTGATCTGAGTTGGTATAAGTCAGCTTCCTTTGCTCCTAAAGGTAAAGGTAAAGGTACCCCTGCCCGTACGGGCCAGTCTTGACAGACTCTGGGGTTGTGCGCCCATCTCACTTAAGAGGCCAGGGGCCAGCGCTGTCCGGAGACACTTCCGGGTCACGTGGCCAGCGTGACATCGCTGCTCTGGCGAGCCAGAGCTGCACACGGAAACACCGTTTACCTTCCCGCTAGAAAGCGGTCCCTATTTATCTACTTGCACCCGGAGGTGCTTTTGAACTGCTAGGTTGGCAGGCGCTGGGACCGAGCAGCAGGAGCGCACCCCGCTGCGGGGATTCGAACCGCCGACCTTTTGATCGGCAAGCCCTAGGCGCTGAGGCTTTTACCCACAGCGCCACCTGCGTCCCCTCCTTTGCTCCTAGTGCAGAGCAAATAGCCACAACTGCTGAGATCCCCAAGTACAGAGACTTACTGCCTCTAACACTGGAGTTATTATGCAGACATCCTGACTGGTAGCCATTTACAGTGGTACCTCGGGTTAAGTACTTAATTCATTCCGGAGGTCCGTTCTTAACCTGAAACTGTTCTTAACCTGAAGCACCACTTTAGCTAATGGGGCCTCCCGCTGCTGCTGCTGCTGCTGCGCCGCCACTGAGCGATTTCTGTTCTCATCCTAAAGCAAAGTTCTTAACCCGAGGTAATATTTCTGGGTTAGCGGAGTCTGTAACCTGAAGCGTATGTAACCTAAAGCGTCTGTAACCCGAGGTACCACTGTACAGCCTTTTCAATGAGGCAGGCAAGTGTATTGAGAGTTGTGGAAGTGGTTTGAGCACACATGGGTTACTGGTCTGAATATTGAGCTGTAAAACACTGATAAGACCACAGTTCAGAAAAGGTCAGCGACAAGGGAAAGGCCACTGAAAATCAGGCCTGCTTTCATTCTTAGCTTCTTTCTCCTTAGTTATCTCTTAATAGCTTGTTCTCCAATATGGATTTTATGATCTGCAATAAGGCTTTCTTTGCCCACGCCTTCTATGCCTCTCTCGTCCATTGTACCTAAATATCCATGAGCATATGAATTGCAGAGAGATGGTGGGAAGTTAAACATGGTTTGATTTGACTGCGTGCAGCTGCAGCTGTTATTTCAGAAGTGCAACAAAATTGATTCGTTAAACCATTTGCTTTAACACATTTGAGTCAGCCGTGGAGTACATAGTTTCTCAAATGGACACAGTCGGTGGTTGTAAAGATCAGGGAAGGAAGTCATTGTAATTACCCAATTTTGATTGTGTAGATGACTCAGGCAATGAGATAGTTTCCTGGAGTTTATTTAAGTGTCCTTGAAATAGCGTGCACATTTGAAAAAACAAAATTTGAGGTGTTTGTTTGTGCTGCTCCCTTCATCGATTCAAAGGTGGACAGAAGGTGGCTGAGAAATGCAAAGGTAAGAAGTTGGGACCCTGCAAGAAATGCAAAAAAAGATTGTCCACAGTGAGAGAGCCTCCCAGCTGGGGAGGTAAAGATAAAGGGACCCCTGACCATTAGGTCCAGTCGTGACCGACTCTGGGGTTGCAGCGCTCATCTAGTTTTAGTGGCTGAGGGAGCCGGCGTACAGCTTCCGGGTCATGTGGCCAGCATGACTAAGCCGCTTCTGGTGAACCAGAGCAGCACACGGAAATGCTGTTTACCTTCCTGTCAGAGCAGTACCTATTTATCTACTTGCACTTTGACGTGCTTTCGAACTGCTAGGTTGGCAGGAGCAGGGACCGAGCAACGGGAGCTCACCCCATCGCGGGGATTCGAACCGCTGACCTTCTGATCAGCAAGTCCTAGGCTCTGTGGTTTAACCCACAGTGCCACCCTCGTTCCCCCAGCTGGGGAAGGGGGGGGGGCAATTGCACCCGTTTTCTCTCTGTCCCTTTGCTGGCTTTACACAAGCACAATTGCACACATTTTTCTTTTTGTTGTTAGGAGAAGGGTTACCCCCTTTATATAATTTACTTCTGCAAACCACTGGGTTTCCTAGAGCATTTCGAGACTTCCCTCTTGTGTGTGAAAAGCATGGTGGCATTTTGACTACATAAAAAAACATCAGCGCTGCATAAACACCAACCATTGTATATCTTGAAAGCTGAACGTTTCCCCTACAGATTAGAAATATTTTTAAAAGCTGTGCCACCGAGACATACTCCTGTCTGACTGTATTGCTATTCTTCAAATGCATAGAAGGATTGGAGACAGCTGCTTGCTTAGATTGTTAGGTACTTTGGGTAGCAAGCGCAGGAAAAGCAGCGCACAACTGGAAAGACTGTTGGCATAGTTTTGAAACGAAGCTTTCTTGTTAAGAGAGGAGGATTGGGAAATAACCATTATTTGAAGAAACTAATCATTGCCAGTGGGACGCGGGTGGCGCTGTGGGTTAAACCACAGAGTCTAGGACTTGCCGATCAGAAGGTCGGCGGTTCGAATCCCCACGATGCGGTGATCTCCCGTTGCTCGGTCCCTGCTCCTGCCAACCGTCAAAGTGCAAGTAGATAAATAGGTACCGCTCCAGCGGGAAGGTAAACGGCGTTTCCATGCGCTGCTCTGGTTCACCAGAAGCGACTTAGTCATGCTGGCCACGACGCCGGCTCCCTCGGCCAATAAAGCGAGATGAGCGCCGCAACCCCAGAGTCGGCCACGACTGGACCTAATGGTCAGGGGTCCCTTTACCTTTACCTTTAATCTTTCCTGTAGCAGCTGCAGCCGTTTGTTTATATGTATCTATACTGTCCTCTCAAGTGGAATGTTTATGTCCTTAGGAACATATGTAACAAACTGGAAGAGCCATACCTCAGTGGCAGAACATCTGTTTGGAATGTAGAAATTTCAATCCTTGGCAACCCAAGATAGGTCTGGGCGAGACTCCTGCCTGAAACCCTGGAGAGATAATGATGATCCAATGGTCTGACTCTATATAAGGCAGCGTCCTGTGTTCCTAATTTAAAAATTAAATGGGGTGTCTTTTAAGTCCTGGTGTGGGGGTGCCACCACCTCACCTCCTGCCGAGGTGGGGAAGAGGTCACCTGAGTAGAATAATTTATTGTGCCTCTCAAAAAGCAGGGATTTCTCTCACTCTTTTTTAAACATAATTTTATTGAGTTTTCCAAGATTACATTTTGCATAAATTACATAAACTTCCTAGCTATCAGAGTGAGCATCGACCTTCTCTCCCTCTTTCTGACTTCCACATTTTTTATCAAATCGTTGGCATTTCTATAGCCACTTCTTTACTAAATATTAACTTTGCCATTCACCCTCTTGTATGTAAATTAGCTCCTTAATTCCGCATCACAAAACATTTCATGTTAAAGCTGCAAACGTTTTCAAATATTTACAATTTTCTTTCAAATAAGTTATAAATTTGCTCCAGTCCTTAAGAAACAATTCATGGTGCCGGTTTCGTATCTTTCCCGTTAACTTTGCCAATTCAATATATTCCACCATCTTTATTTGCCAGTCTTCAAGGGTGGGGAGTTCTTGGTCCTTCCATCTTTGGGCCATAAGAATTCTTGCAGCCGTTGTGATACATAAACAAGTTTACATCCTTTTTTTGAATTTCCTCGTCAATTAATTCCAGTAAAAAGGCCTCTGGTTTTTTTACCGAAATAATAATAATAATAATAATAATAATAATAATAATAATAATAATATTTATCCCCCGGTCATCTGGCTGAGTTTCCCCAGCCACTCTGGGCAGCTCCCAATCAAGTGTTAAAAACAGTACAGCATTAAATTATATTTAAATACCTCAAAAAGCAGGGATTTCTCTCATGCACACTCTAAAACCAGTTTCCCATCGACGTACCATGCTGGCATTGTAAGAGGTGAAAGAGAGGTTGGCTGTGCCTGCCATCTACTCTCACCCTTGGACTTTTCCCCTGGGCCAGCAGCTTCCCATGGTCATAAGGTCTCAAAGACTCATGTCACGCTTTATTTTTTAGTCCCCACATGAGGAAAGAACACATTTAAGACTCGTGCACACCAAACCTTGCCCTTCCTGCCTTAGCCCTCCTCCAGACAATCTGTTGTGCATTCGTCCTCATTTGTTGACAAGGAGGTTAGACTGATTCCAGCCTTTACTGAGCAGTTTTGATTTGTTTCCAGGGAGGTTATACGCATAGCAATGGGCATTCCTCCTGGTTTGCCTGTGTGGTGTTTATGTCTTCCTGTTAATCATTCCACATTTTTTCAGAGCATCTACCTGTCAATTTCCTTACTGCAATAAATCCCCCCCCCCCGCCTTTTCAAACGAAGAAAATTTGGCATTGAATAATACATTGGTTGGGCATTTGGGTGAAGTTTAATTAGATGCAGTATAATGTTGTTGTTCTTGTTTCTACCCAATATTGTATATGGTAGCAGACCAAAATAGGGCAGGGAGGAGAGAGGGAGAGGGAGAGATGAAAGTGTGCCTGTCATTTTGAGCCTTTTTATATTTTGGAAAATGAACATCAGCTCCTCACACCCAACCCTCTGTGATTTTTACCTGAGCAATTTCATATCAGGCCTGATTGATGATTTGGCTTAGTGAATTGATATGCATACAGTTCCCATTGTACATTTTTCTGTGGAAAGTCCTGCCATGCCCCGGCTTCAATAATTCTGTTGCAAAACAACAATATCCTTAGACTTGTTACGTAATGTTTGGTAACCTTTTTGGGGGCGAAAGGAAGGGAAGTACTGGGCTCTTCTCTCTCAGATGCTAGCTAATTGGCTCCCTTAACAGATAACTTTTGCTATCCGCAGCCTCCTTCCTTTTTCCTCAGGGTCTCCTGGGCATTGTGCTTTCCTGAAGAAAGATGGGGAAAAATCCATCTCAAATGAGACTCTTCAAAATTCGTAGCATTTTCAGCTCACGCAATTCCTCCCATCTGCCATTCACTAATGTAAATCTGCACTTGGGGTGGGAGAGGCAGGAGATTTCAGCATACAATGATGGTGACATTTATTGCTTATGGCACTGTGCTTTTGGTTTATGCGCCACATATGGATAAAAAAGAGAAAAACATTTTCTGCTGCTGTGAATCTCCCCAACTGATACAAGCAGTGCAAGTACCATATTGGCCCAAATATAAGCCACACTTCTCTCCCCCCCCCAAAAAAAAAAAATTCCCACCATAAAAAGTTAAAGGGCAGCTTAAATTTGTGACCTTACCAAAATTGGCTTTTACGATATCGCTGCTGAAACATTTGCCATTTACAGGTGTGAGTGCCTGCGGAATTTTAAGGGAGCGGCTTATATTCCAGTATTGTCATTTCCCCCCCTGTTTTTCCCTTGAATTTTTAAGGTGTGGCTTATTTGCGGATGTGGCTTATATTCAGGCCAATATGGTGATAGCCTCCTGTGGACCACTTGTGAAGATGCTGATGTCACAGGGTGCAAACTGTCTTATTCACACCGAACAAGCTTTCTCTGAGTGATACCAGAGAAGCCCCATCTCTGTTCTCCCTTAAAGAGGCATTCTCAAACTCCTCCTTACTAGATATAAATAGCAGAGAAGTAAGGCAAAGGCCCTATCCTTTGGTCTGTCCCTTGCCACTACCAGGACACTCCTTCACTGTTCTTTGTTGCTCACTATTGTACTGGCAAAAAAAAAAAAAGAATCCATAGGTTTGCATCTAAGGCTCATACATGTCACAGACCCACTGGTCTTCAAGGACATGGCTAACTTAGGTTCATAACTTTCAGTGGACCTACTGTGTACTGTGGGACGCGGGTGGCGCTGTGGGTTAAACCACAGAGCCTAGGACTTGCCGATCAGAAGGTCGGCGGTTTGAATCCTTGTGACGGGGTGAGCTCCCGTTACTCAGTCCCTGCTCCTGCCAGTCTAGCAGTTCGAAAGCACGTCAAAGTGCAAATAGATAAATAGGTACCTCTCAAGCGGGACGGTAAACGGTGTTTCCGTGCGCTGCTCTGGTTCGCCAGAAGCGGCTTAATCATGCTGGCCACATGACCCGCTCCCTCTGCCAGATGTTGTCTGTCCTCTGCTATAACTCCTCTACCAGAGGAGAAGAGAAGTCTGAGGGAAGGGAATACAGATTTCTGCATGCATACTTTTCTTCAAGTATACATGCAAACACAGCAGGTGCATCTGAAGGGCTTGCCTTCTGCCCCAGTCTTGTTTGCCATCTCTCCCCACCACCATGCCTTGTCTGATTTGCTGATGTATAGAAATCTATCAGGTGAAGCTTCTCCTGCCATGCCCACGAGCAAAGCTAGGGGTTCTTTACCTTTTACCTTTAAAACATGCCATGAAATGCATAGCGGACCTTACTAATGTGTAAAAGGTAAAGGTAAAGGGACCCAGCGATGGAAGCTCACCCTGTCACGGGGATTCAAACCACCGACCTTCTGATTGGCAAGTCCTAGGCTCTGTGGTTTAACCCACAGCGCCACCCCACGTCCCTCACTAATGTGTAAAGGTAAAGGGACCCCTGACCATTAGGTCCAGTCGTGGCCGACTCTGGGGTTGCAGCGCTCATCTTGCTTTATTGGCCGAGGGAGCTGGCGTACATGTGGCCAGCATGACTAAGCCGTTTCTGGCAAACCAGAGCAGCGCACAGAAATGCCGTTTACCTTCCCGCCCGAGAGGTACCTATTTATCTACTTGCACTTTGACATGCTTTCAAACTGCTAGGTTGGCAGGAGCAGGGACCGAGCAACGGGAGCTCACCCCGCCATGGCGATTCGAATCACCGATCTTCTGATCGGCAAGTCCTAGTCTCTGTGGGGCTGCCGGTTGACTTGTGTGCAGAAATTTAGCTGGGGGAGCTTTTGGGGCCAACTGAAATACTGACGGGAAAAGTTTTAGATGCTTAAAATGTCGGCTGCCATCAAAGGTAAATGTATCAAAGGGGGATAAAACAATATTGTCAATTATTTTTAATAGGGAAGGCGTTATTAAAAATGTATGCTCACCATCTGAGCACACTGCCATTTTGGAGGAGTCTTCGACTGAGCGTAGAATCTTATGACACTTGAACCACTTTGATATTGAACTCTCATCCTCTTTGGGTGGTTAAAAAGAAAGTCTGATGGTTCAAGCCAGGGGTGAGGTGGGGTGGAGGGCACACACCACCCCGATCTCAATGTTTCTCCCTGGGTGTACCTTGTTTCCCCGTCCCCATCCTTTCCTGCATTACCGTATTTTTTGCACCATAGGGCGCACCGGACCATAGGGCGCACCTAGTTTTTAGACGGGGAAATCAATAAAAAAAATCTTCCCCCCCAGCCCCAAAGAGCAGTGTACAGGCTGTGCACAACCTCTCCCTGCCAGAGGGGTTGCGTGCGGCTATGGCACAAGCCAAGGCAGTGAGCGGGATGGATCCCGCTCACTGCTTTGGCTTCCTCTTTAGCCCCGTGCAATCTCTCCCTGCCGGGAGACGCTGCACAGGGCTAAAGAAGCCATAGCCCCGTGCAGCCTCTCCCTGCCGGAGGGGTTGCGCGCGGCTATGGCACAAGCCTGCATTCACTCCATAGGACACACACACATTTCCCCTCAATTTTTGGAGGGGAAAAACTGCGTCCAATAGAGCAAAAAATACGGTAATTGGGGAGGTTTGGAAAGGTTGTCCAGCATGCTCCTCTGGATGTGCTTAGAAATCTCCCCAGGATTAGGAAGGCTGAATCATGAGGAAGCTTCTCAGTAAAAGTAAAGGTAAAGGGACCCCTGACCATTAGGTCCAGTTGTGACCAACTCTGGGGTTGCGGCGCTCATCTCGCTTTATTGGCCGAGGGAGCCGGCATACAGCTTCCAGGTCATGTGGCCAGCATGACTAAGCCGCTTCTGGCGAACCAGAGCAGCACACGGAAATGCCGTTTACCTTCCCGCCAGAGCGGTACCTATTTACCATATTTTTCGCTCCATAGGATGCACTTTTTCCCTCTTAAAAACTAAGGGGGAAAGTCTGTGCATCCTATGGAGCAAATGCAGGGGGGAGGCAGGCAGGAAAAGCCCCCAAGAGCCGTACACAAGCTTCGCGTGGCTCTTGCAGGCTTTTCCCTTAAAGGGTGTGCGGCTCCTATGGGCTTTTGTGGGAGGTGGGGGAATTGCAATAGCCGTGTGCAGCCTCTCCAGCCAGGAGAGGCTACGCAAGGCTAAAGAAGCCAAGGCAGTGAGCGGGATGGATTGCGCTCGCTGCCTTGGCTTCTATAGCCACACTCCTTTAGCTGCGCTGGAGAGGTTTAGCTCCCAGCTGGAGAGGTTGCGCGGCTATGGCAGAAGCTACGACAGCCAGCGGGATGGATCCTGCTCGCTGTCTTGGCTTCTTTGCTCTTTGGAGCTGGGGGGGGGGACCCGGGCTTCCCCCACAGCCTCTCCACTGCTCTTTGGGGCTGGGGGGGATAGAAATAATATTTTTTCCCCTTGATTTCCCCCTCTAAAAACTAGGTGCGTCTTGTGGTCCGGTGTGTCCTATAGAGCGAAAAATACGGTATCTACTTGCACTTTGACGTGCTTTTGAACTGCTAGGTTGGCAGGAGCAGGACCCGAGCAATGGGAGCTCACCCCGTTGCGGGGATTCGAACCGCTGACCTTCTGATCGGCAAGTCCTAGGCTCAGTGGTTTAACCCACAGCACCACCCGCGTCCCAGCTTCTCAGTATGTTCAGCCAAATGCCCCCACATTCTCTTTCTGCATACTGAAAAAGTGTGGGGTTTGTTTTTCTTTTTAATGTAGCAAAGTACATTGTGTATTGAATTATCTCAACAAGGTGGTTCCAAGCAACCTGCAGTCCTTTCTAGGGGTTTCACTGTAATCCCTCTCAAGAGAGGCAATTTGTTACAGATTTGCCAATATAGACTGGATTTGCCAAAGAAAACGTGGAAATACCCGTGGCTGCTGGAGTCAATAGTTTGCAAGACTCGGTTTTAAGCTTTGAGTTTTCGTTGCGGTTGTAATTATTCATTGCAATTATACAAAGTCCAATTTTGCATTTCTAAATATGTAATTCTAGTGCCTGGTTCTGCAGAACAAATAAAGTAGCTGGGAAATCATTAATTCTGATCCTGTGGGCAATAAGCAAAACATGAGTAGGCTGTAGCAACACATTCCAACGTATATGCAACTAGGTTAATGTTTGTTATTAAGTTGCTAATAACGCCCTCCATCCACTACCGGAAAACAGACTGCATCAAGGAATGTTAAACAACTTTGTGGAATCCATCAAGGGAGACAGTTGAAATATTTATTTTTCTAATGCAATCTGTTTATTTATTAATTTTTGCTTGTACTGTGCAAAACTGTTTCTAAATACTAATTGGAGATTTCACTAATTGGTGAAATGTTTCAGAGTAGCATGCTGCTATAATAATGCAGAATTAGACAAGGGATGAAAGGATTGTCCTCCTTCGTTAGCAATTTATAATGGATAAGCACTAAATCAATGTTTCTTGGAGCTCATCCTCATTCCAGAAAACGGAAAGCGAGAAATGAATGCATTGCACACACTAGGCTAGCCAGATCACGTGTTCCCTTGGCAGGTTACATTAAAGGAAGACATTCAGCTCGGACAGCTGTTCTGTTCAGTATATCTTCAAGTTACCATCTTCATTTGTTACAATGGTATGTAACAATAGTATTGGTGCTGACCTTTAAAGCCCTAAATGGCCTCAGCCCAGTATACCTGAAGGAGCATCTCCACCCCCATCACTCAGCCCAGACACTGAGGTCCAGCTCTGAGGGCCTTCTGGCGGTTCCCTCCCTGTGAGAAGCGAGGTTACAGGGAACCAGGCAGAGGGCCTTCTCGGTAGTGGCGCCCGCCCTGTGGAATGCCCTCCCATCAGATGTCAAAGAAATAAACAACTATCTGACTTTTAGAAGGCATCTGAAGGCAGCACCGTTTAGGGAAGTTTTTAATGTTTGGTGTTTTATCATGTTTTTTATATTCTGTTGGGAGCCGCTCAGAGTGGCTGGGGAAACTGGGGTATAAATAATAAATTTATTATTAGTAGTAGTAGTGGTAGTAGTATTTTTATATCTTAAACCGCCCTGTGATCCTCTGATGAAGGGTGGTAATTTAATAAACAATAATTGTACTCCAATTTGAGAAGTTTTATCTGCCTCTGTTAAAGGCACAGACTTCTGCCTGTGGAGGATGGCAAACGAACTACAGTGGTACTTTGGTTCTCAAATGCCTTGGTACTCAAACAACTTGGAACCCAAACATTGCAAACCGGAAGTAGGTGTTCAGGTTTGTGAGCTTTTTTCGGAAGCCTATCCATTTTGAGTGCCACACTTGCATTTTGAGTGTTACGCTGAGGTCTGTCTGTTTCTGCTATTTATTTTGTGTTTTTGTTTTTGCAGCTCTTTTTGTGTGTGGGTGTATGGAACCCAATTCAGCTGCTAATTGATTGATTGATTTGATTGATTGTATGATTGCAGTATACTGTTTATTGCTTTCATTTTATGGATCAGTGGTCTCGTTAGATAGTAAAATTCATGTTAAATTGCTGTTTTAAGGGTTGTTTTTAAAAGTTTGGGGCAGATTAATTTATTTTGCATTACTTTCTATGGGAAAGCACGCCTGGTTTTTGAACAGACTTCCGGAATGGATTAAGTTTGAGAACCAAGTTACCACCGTATAAACAAGCACACTGTGGATGAGGTTTAATGTACATGTATTTCAAGTGACTGGGATTCGCTGCCACAAAGAACTCTGGCATCCTACAGCCTGTTGAAACATCACAGGCACAGTCCAACATAAGTAAGGACTAAGTCCCACCGCATGCAAAGAAATCCAGGACTCACGGACTTATCCTATGCGCACTCACTAAGTGTGCTTATGATTCCAGCCTCAAATAGTTCAACTTTGCGGCTGCTGGTTTTAATAGGACATGGCTGTGAGTAACCATTCTGGAACTGTGCCCCAGGTGTGGGATGTGTGAAGGAAGTGAGGCAGCCCAGGGTAGGGACAAACAGGAGCTCTAGCAAAAGAGGGACACAACTGCTTGGTGATTTGATTGCTGTAATCATATTATTATAGATTTGGAAGGGATTTCAGGGATCTCCACTAAAGCATCCATGACAGATGGCCACCCAAGCTCTTCTTAAAACCCCCCAAGGAAGAAAAGTCCACCACTTTTCATGGGAGTCTGTTCCACTGTCGAACAGCAATTACTGTCAGAAAGTTCCTCCTGATGTTCAGCTGGAATATCCTTTCTTGTAACTTGAAGCCATTGGTTCAATTGGGCCCTACCTTCCGGAGCAGGAGAAAATGGCACACTTGTTCCAAACTGGGCAGAAGCTTTGTATAATGATTCTGTAAAGGTAAAGGACCCCTGACAGGTCCAGTTGCGAACGACTCTGGGGTTGCGGTGCTCATCTTGCTTTTCAGGCTGAGGGAGCCGACGTTTGTCCGCAGACAGCTTCGGGGTCATGTGGCCAGCATGACTAAGCCGCTTCTGGTGAACCAGAGCAGTGCACAGAAACATATATAAATATATATATATATAAATGTGTATATATATATATATATATAAATGTGTATATATATATATATATATATATATATATATATATATATATAGCATATATTCAACACAAAAAACAGCGACAATTTGTTGTTGACAAAGGACAGCTGGACGTATAAAGTGACCCATTACCTTCAGTAGCTTAGGGCCTCATCAAACCTAAATCCAGCCCTGATAAAGAAGGGCTGTCATCCATTTGTTGTTGTTGTTTAGTCGTGTCCGATTCTTCCTGACCCCATGGACCAGAGCACGCCAGACACTCCTGTCTTCCACTGCCTCCCGCAGTTTGGTCAAACTCATGCTGGTAGCTTTGAGAACACTGTCCAACCATCTTGTCCTCTGTCGTCCCCTTCTCCTTGTGCCCTCCGTCTTTCCCAGCATCAGGGTCTTTTCCAGGGAGTCTTCTCTTCTCATGAGGTGGCCAAAGTATTGGAGCCTCAGCTTCAGGATCTGTCCTTCCAGTCAGCACTCAGGGCTGATTTCCTTCAGAATGGATAGGTTTGATCTTCTTGCAGTCCATGGGACTCTCAAGAGTCTCCTCCAGCACCATAATTCAAAAGCATCAATTCTTTGGCGATCAGCCTTCTTTATGGTCCAGCTCTCACTTCCATACATCAATGCTGGGAAAACCATAGCTTTAACTATACGGACCTTTGTTGGCAAGGTGATGTCTCTGCTTTTTAAGATGCTTTCTAGGTTTGTCATTGCTTTTCTCCCAAGAAGCAGGCTTCTTTTAATTTCGTGACTGCTGTCACCATCTGCGGTAATCATGGAGCCCAAGAAAGTAAAATCTCTTACTGCCTCCATTTCTTCCCCTTCCCCCTGTCCTCCATACATTGCTTGAAGTGGCCTGCACATTCAGAATAAGCCCAAACTGCCCTTTTAAGGGCTTGTCCACATTTCCATTTCCCCCCATGCTTTCTCAGACCCGCAAGCAGAAGAGAAAGGACATCAGAGGACCAATAAATTAAGCTGTGAATAAACATTTCCTTTTCCAGCTAGCAGTCAGTGAATATTTCAATCTTTTGTGTTATCCTCAACTTTGATCTCATTTTTAATCCTGCCTGCTGTAACTAAGGCTTTGGTTTCATTATACAGAGAGCCCTTTCAATTTTTATTTGCATAATAATTTTAGAGGTTTCTTTGGCCACCCTTAATCTGCTTTGTTTTGCCTTTCTATTTGACCCAAGCTGGAGAGAAGTGTCATTATCTCTCTTCTTGTGTCCTATTTAAATTATCGCTGTGTCTGTTTGAAAACAGAACATGCACTTTGTTTTAATTTATATCTAGTTCCGATCAGCTTACATAAATGTTTAAAACTCTGCATTATTTTTCAAAAACCAGGCTGGGAAGAAGTAGCAGAATGCCCTAAATATCACAGGAGTTTAACGTTCTTCCCAACACCAACTGACCAGGGCCCTGTGATAATTTTTATGCATATTCTCGCGAGGAGGAAATCAACTAGAGCCAGGGCTTTTTCGGCTGTGGCTCCGATATGGTGAAATGCTCTGTCACAAGAGACTAGGGCCCTGCGGGACATGACATCTTTCCACAGGGCCTGCAAGACAGAGCTGTTCCACCAGGCCTTTGGTCAGGGCACAGCCTGACTCCCTCCTTCACAGAACTCTAGCCCAATGGTTGCCATCAATTTGATTTGAATTAATTTTACAATGAATGATTTTAGAATGTTGTACTATTTTATTGTTGTTAGCCGCCCTGAGCCCGGCTTTGGCTGGGGAGGGCGGGATATAAATAAAATTTATTATTATTATTATTATTATTATTATTATTATTATTATTATTATTATTATCTTCCCAGCAATTTTTTTGTCAATTTGCCAGTGGTAACGGGAGTCAGATTACCTTCCTTCTTACCTTCATCAACCCAAGATGAACTGCAAGTATGACAAATCTCTCTGAGGCTGCATATACACTATACCTTTAAAGCACTTAAAAGGTAAAGGTAAAGGTACCCCTGCCCATACGGGCCAGTCTTGACAGACTCTGGGGTTGTGCGCCCATCTCACTTAAGAGGCCAAGGGCCAGCGCTGTCTGGAGACACTTCCGGGTCACGTGGCCAGCGTGACATCACTGCTCTGGCGAGCCAGAGTCGCACACGGAAACGCCGTTTACCTTCCCGCTGGTAAGCGGTCCCTATTTATCTACTTGCACCCGGAGGTGCTTTCGAACTGCTAGGTTGGCAGGCGCTGGGACCGAGCAGCGGGAGCGCACCCCGCCGCAGGGATTCGAACCGCCGACCTTTCGATCGGCAAGTCCTAGGCGCTGCGGCTTTAACCCACAGCGCCACCTGCGTCCCTTAAAGCACTTATCTCCCCTCAAATAATTCTGGGCACTGTATATTGTTTAGGGTTGCTGTGAATTTTAGCTCTGTGAAGGGTAAAATAGTGTTGCGTTTAACACTTGATTGGAAGCCGCCCAGAGTGGCTGGGGAAACTCAGCCAGATGGGCAGGGTATAAATAATAAATTATTATTATATTGTTATTTCTGTTCTGTTCCGGGAGAAACTCCTTTGGCTGATTCTGCAATTCAGTCTGATATTCTCCTTATTAGACCTCCTCCAATGAGACTGAGAGAGTGCACATGCCAGGGATAGACTTTGGTAATCTTTCAACATATGGTGCCCCATGTGAGGCCAAAAATTGGCACTCCCATGTGGATCTTCTCTGTTATTTTGCACCCCTCTTGGCTCAGCACCCTGTGCAGGGAAGCTGCCTACAGCATCCTAAATCTGGTGCATGCACCCCCAAACTCGGCCCTCCAGATGTTTTGGGACTACAATTCCCATCATCCTTGACCACTGGTCCTGTTAGCTAGGGATGATGGGAGATGTAGTCCCAAAACATATGGAGGGCCGAGTTTGGGGTTGCCTGTCCACGAGAGTACCGTACAGTGGTACCTCGCAAGACGAATGCCTCGCAAGACGAAAAACGCGCAAGACGAAAGAGTTTTCCGTTTTTTGAGTCGTTCCGCAAGACGACTTTCCCTATGGGCTTGCGAGTTCTTGCAAGTTTGTTTCCTTTTTCTTAAGACAAAGAGACTCGCGGAATGGATTAATTTCGTCTTGCAAGGCACCACTGTACATTATAAACCAGGTCTGTGTAACCTGAGACCCATCAAGCTGAACTTAAGCAATCAGTCTTCACAGACTTGGGTTTACTGCAAATTATAGCATAGAGAGTATAGATGGTCTTGCTTCCTCCCCTCAACTCCCATCTCTCAATTAATCTCTTTCTCTAGGGCCCACCCCATGACATCACTGGGGGCCACCCCTTGGTCACCCGTTTGGGTCCTTAAATCTCAGGGTCTGGGATGCTCCTGACCTGGCAACCCTATATCTAAACCATTCACATCAGGCTTTGACTCCTGTTGACAGATATCTCAGTTGTTTTCTGTCAGCACAGCCTATCCTCATTCTTGTCTCTCCCACCCAATATTTACTTTCTCTTTGAAACGGATTGATCCGAAAAAACAAATCGCACCTTTATAAGTTGTAAGTTTTCCCTTGCCAAGTAAATCAATTTAAATTAAACTTTATACAGTGGGGCATTGAGCCTTTCATTTTTGGAGTCTAGCTGCAACACCTTTGCCAATACCGAAGAAGAAGAGAAGAAGAGGAGGAGTTTGGATTTGATATCCCGCTTTATCACTACCAGAAGGAGTCTCAAAGCAGCTAACAATCTCCTTTCCCTTCCTCCCCCACAACAAACACTCTGTGAGGTGAATGAGGCTGAGAGATTTCAGAGAAAGCCACTCCCGACCTAAGGGGGGGGGGTTTGTGGGCTCACGCCCCACCTACATCCTCGCGGGACTTGGGAATCCCGGGATTCATGGCGGCAAGCCTGGCTCGAGTGGCGGTTAGGCATTGGCAGGGGTATTATTATGCAAATGAGTTGGGGGGGAGGAGCGCCATCACCTCCCCCACATGTTGAAGGGTAGTCCGATAAAGGACTCCGGGGGGCGTCGCCTTGTACGAAACCTATGGAGGCTAGGGCCTAAAGTGCGCTCCCCAGCGGTAACCTCTCGGGGAGAGCCTAGGGATGTGCATCTCGGGGGCTCCCCCTGTTGGTGCTTAACCCTTCCCGGTTCTATGCCGGATAGTCTGATAGGGCCAATGCCTAAAGCCAATACCGCTCTTACCTGTAATCAATAAAGTTGTGGCCATTTTTCGCCCATTAACCTAAATTTCTGGTGTCCAGTGTCTTTATTTATTCCATCTGTGGGAGGGGACGGGAATCGCCACGCAAGTGTGACTAGCCCAAGGTCACCCAGCAGTTGCATGTGGAGGAGCGGGGAATCGAACCCGGTTCCCCAGATTACAAGTCTACTGCTCTTAACCACTACACCACACTGGCTGTGTGCTGGCATTTCTCATCACTGTTCATTATAATTTCCATTGCTGCATCTTCTGTCTTGCCAAGTGTGCCTGGAACTCAGAGCTTATATGATGAGATAAAGAAAAGCAAGATCACCAACCCCTTGTCCTCAGCTCTAATATACCAAAGGCTGCAACTGATCTTGGAGGTAAGGCTCATTGAATCCAGTGGGCCCTACTTCTATGCAAACATGCATAGGATTACAGTGGTACCTCGGGTTAAGTACTTAATTCGTTCCGGAGGTCTGTTCTTAACCTAAAACTGTTCTTAACCTGAAGCACCACTTTAGCTAATGGGGCCTCCTGCTGCCGCTGCGCCACCGGAGCACAATTTCTGTTCTCATCCTGAAGCAAAGTTCTTAACCTGAGGCACTATTTCTGGGTTAGCGGAGTCTGTAACCTGAAGCATATGTAACCTGAAGCGTATGCAGCCAGAGGTACCACTGTATTAAAATGAAAACATTCAGGAAAGACAGAGGTACGTAAAGGAAATTACTTATTCCAGGTTTTATTTTGAGCATGGCAACTGAGAGATTTGAACACAAGAGCATGAAATATTTTTTTATTTTATTTATATCCCATATTTCCTCCAAGGAGCTCAAGATAATGTACATGCCTCCCCCTTGGCCCTCCAGATGTTTTTGGCCTACAACTCCCATGATCCCTAGCTAGCAGTACCAGTGGTCAGGGATGATGGGAATTGTAGTCTCAAAACATCAGGAGGGCCGAGGTGAGGAAGCCTGCCCTAGCCCAACATTCTAACCACTAAACTCAAATTTATTTTAACAACTATGAGCAGTCCGGGGTGTGTAAATCTTTAAGGTTACTAGCCTGTTATTATTTACTGAATTTGTAGACCACCTGTAGACCTTGGGGTATTACCAAATACATAATAAAAACAAGAACAAAAACCAGACCAATAACCCCCCTTGCCTTTACCCCCTCCCACAACTACATTGTAAAGGGTTATGGGATGTTAATCAGCCAAACGGTTGTTTAGGCACCAGGCAAAAATGTCCCTGTTAAAGGTGTACAGTGAAGGCACCAGGTGGGCCCCCCTGGGGAGAGCATTCCACAAATGCGGAGCCACTACAGAAAAAGCCCTGTTCTCATGTTGCCATCTGGACGTCACGTGGAGGAGGCAAATGAAGAAGAGCCTCAGATGTTGAAAGCAGAGTTTGAGTCAGTTCAAATGGGGAGAAGCAGTCCTTCGGGTATTGCGGTTCTGAGCTGTTTAAGGCTTTAGAGGTCAAGACCAGCACTTTGAATTGGGCCTGGGAAATAATTGGCAGCCGGTGCAGTCGGGTTGCGCAAGTGAGCAACCTGACTGTCAAATTTTGCCCCAGTGGACTTTTCCGAACTGTTTTCAGAGGCAGCCCTACATAAAACTAACTAACCAGCGGCGTAGCGTGGGTTGTCAGCACCCGGGGCAAGGCAAGTAATTTGCGCCCCCTAACCCGGGGCAAGGCAAGTAATTTGCGGGCCTAACCCCTAACCTGCCGCCGCTGCCAGCTTCTTCTTGCTGCTGCCTGGTTTGGGGTATTTACGGTAAGGTAGCCACGGTGGCTGCGGCGAGTCCGTGCCAGGTGATCTGAGGCGAGTTGCCGCTGGCGCTGCCGCCCAAACGACGCCACTTGCCCGGAGGAGGAGGAGGGCAGAGAGGTGAGGAAAATGCAACATGGCCCAGCAGCTGCAGCAGCGGCGGGGGCGGGGGCTGTGAGGAGGGGCTGCCTGGTGCGCCCTCCACGAGCCTGACGCGTGGGGACCGCGGCGAGCGCTGAGAGCGCAGCTGCTGCCTGCCGGACGCCTTCAGCCCAGATGCGCGCACAGCTCGTCGGTTCCGCGAGACATGGGGCTCTGCTACAGCCTGTGCCCGAGGCTCTTCGGCGACTCCGGAGGCAGCGAGCCGCCCCCCCAGGTGTTGCGCCCGGTGCGCCCGGCCCCCCCTGCACCCCCCACGCTACGCCACTGTAACTAACTAACTAACTAACTAACTGTGTTGCAGGATCACTCAGGTGAATTTGCTGAATCCCAGCAGTGAAAGCTTGAACATGCATCAATTTTTTTGAACATTTGTATTCCACCTTTCCTCCAAGCAATCGTGGGTGATGTAGAAAGGTCTCTACCCCTGCCTGCACTGTTTCAAATGCATGGGAACAGCTCTTAAAAATAAACTACCGAATTTTTCCGTGTATAAGACGTCCCCATGTATAAGACGGCCCCTATTTTTTCTAATCCAAAATTAAGAAAATGCACTATGCACTATTAGTGTATAAGACGACCCCTTATTTTAAACTTCAAAAATTTAGGGAAAAATATAGTCTTATACACGGAAGAATATGGTACATGTAGATAGTGATTAAGAACAGCAGTACAGTACAGACTTACCTGCTGCTTACAGTTAAGCCACTCAGTTCCACAGTGAAAATTGGAATGTGTTTGATTAACATTTATACAAAGAAAGATGTTGAACAAATGTTTCAGCGATAGCTTGACAATCTCTAAACT
This sequence comes from Podarcis cretensis, assembly GCF_951804945.1. Taxonomy (NCBI): domain Eukaryota; kingdom Metazoa; phylum Chordata; class Lepidosauria; order Squamata; family Lacertidae; genus Podarcis; species Podarcis cretensis. Next base: position 70,298,377 of record NC_137178.1, on the reverse strand, counting down.
GATGATCACTTGATTGCTTTAAATCTGTATGCCTGTTCAATGTTGTCTGTTGCCAAGGAATTTCAATTCTGTTCTACAATGAGTTTATAATTCATTGCAAAGTATCTTTAATATCTGGCTGGGGACCTAATTAATCTGCTAGTGAATCCTATTATTCTACAGTTGGATGAACTGTTGTCTCAGTTTTTAAAGGCCAAATTCCTATGTATGCACACTTACCAAGAACTATGCTGCATGGAAGCAGCCAACAGCAGGTAGGTAAGGCAGATGGAAGGTTTCACTGAAACAATCCCAATTCCCCAAGTGAAAGAACACATTTAAACTAATGTGATTGCCTATCTCATGTCTTGTTAAGCCTGTGCAGTAATTTCTCAGATACTACAGAAATGGGAATATGTTGTACATTCATACGTTATCTAATGTCTGTTTCTGGAACAAGTTGTACACACTGTGTCAAAGGGGAGACCATGCCCTCCAACATTTCTCCAATGAAAATAGAGATGTCCTATTTAATAATAATTAATAATAATAATAAATTTTATATCCTACCCATCTGATTGGGTTGCCCCAGTCACTTTGGGTTGCTACACACACACACACACACACACACACACACACACACACACACTAAACATTTAAAAACTTCCCTATACAGGGCTGTCTTCAGGTTTCTTCTAAAGGTTAAAAGTAAAGCTACCCCTGACCATTAGGTCCAGTCGTGGCCGACTCTGGGGTTGCGACACTCATCTCGCTTTATTGGCCGAGGGAGCTGGCGTACAGCTTCCAGGTCATGTGGCCAGCATGACTAAGCCGTTTCTGGCGAACCAGAGCAGCGCACGGAAACGCCGTTTACCTTTCCGCCGGAGCAGTGCCTATTTATCTACTTGCACTTTGACATGCTTTCGAACTGCTAGGTTGGCAGGAGCAGGGACCGAGCAATGGGAGCTCACCCCGTCGCAGGGATTCGAACCACTGATCTTCTGATCAGCAAGTCCTAGGCTCTGTGGTTTAACCCTCAGCGCCACCCGCATCCCTCCAGAGTTGATAAAACCTGTCAAATTGAAGGCAAATAGGCCAAGGGGGTTTGTGCTAGGCGCCTTTCAGTTTGATTTGGGGTGGGGAAAGCACTAAACGGGAGTTACTTTCCAGGTAAAATCATTCCAGCCACAGGCTTGAGCTGTCAGTCACAACAAAGCTTTCCCTCCACCCTCTCCACTCTGATGTTTGCGTTCCCTTCCTACATCACTCCACCAACTGTGCTGTTACCCCTCATAAGGTAAGCTTGGAACCATTACTTCAGTTTTAGCAGATGCTTGTCTATAGTATTATTATGGGCATCTGTATCACCAAGGCACAACAAGGACCCCACTTGGACTTGTGCTGCCTCATGCAGAAACCATTTAATTTCTGACAAGCGATGTTTACAGAAGATTGGAAGAAGTATATGAGTTATTTGAAGAGCAACTGTAATCAATTACGCTAGTAGGACTACAAGAAGTTTTGTAAGGAGAAATATACGAAGTGTTACAAAGTGGGGAAAGATAGAGATATTGGTTATGAGTTTGAAATGTAATAGGGAAAATAAGAAATGCATACTAAGAGATTAGACTGGAAAAGTTTCAGACAGGATTGATGGAAGTCAAAAAAATTGAATAAGATGTAAAAGTATGTTTAATTACTGCTGAAAATGATACGTTAAAAAACTAATAAAAATTTATATTAAAAAAATAATAATCTCCGACAAGCCACAAATCCCTTTGAGGCACCCACGACCTGTGATTTGGGGTTTGGTCTGAACACAATGCTCATCTCTAGTCTGGGTGGCATATTTGGGGCCAATAGGAACCCCCAGTGCTTTTTTTTCGGGGGGGGGGATGCAGGGGTTCCCATATCCTAAACATTTTGTGTTGCCCAGACAGACGGATCAACATGCCAGCTGTCTACACAGTAGCAGCATGGACTGGAGCTCCATCATTCTCCCTGCCGGTGCCCAGGGAGGGGAGTCTGGGGCGGCCACAGTGGAGGCGACGGCGCTCCTCCTCCTCCTCTTGCTGGGCTACAGCCAGCCGGCGAGCACTCGCCCCTCCTCGTTCAAGGTGACCCTGCTGTCACCGGGGGCCTTCCCATCCTCTCAGTGCTGCCACCACCTCAAGTCCCTCATCTGGGGGTTGGGGGGAGGGGGAGGGGGAGCAGCCAAAATGAGAGTACCCCTAAACATTTTTAAAGAAAAAAAGCACTGGGAATGAAATATACTCTGAGTCGGGAGTAGATTTCATGCTCTTTATTCAGCTCATAGTGGTGAGGAGGAATGGAAGTTCCCTCAGAATGTCTGCTTTATATACATTATTTACACAATGGGCCCCACATGATTGGCTAATTCCAATTCCAGGATTCTCCTGTAGGCCATTCAGGTTGTGGATTCACTTCCTCCTGGAGCTGGATTGGGTGGCTCCTGTGGACCAGTCAGACTGCTGCATTCTGAATCCTATTGCTCTAGGACCAATCAGACTGCTGCATTCTGAATCCTGTTGTCCTAGGACCAATCAGACTGCTGCATTTTGGATCCTATTCAACTCAGTACATAACAGGGAGCCTTCATTCTAGGGTAATAGTGTTGGGGTGGTTTCATCTGGACGGCAGCCATTTCAGCAAAAAAGAAAAACCACACCTGTCATTGTTTTTAAAAAGCACTGATGTGATTCCCAGTGACACACTTGGCTGTGTACACATTAGTGACTTAAAATGCAGTGAGATCATTCCTGCCCCCCCTGACATGTTCCAAGTTGGATGGCCATCTGTAATGGATGCTTTTAGCTGAGATTCCTGCGTTGCAGGGAGTTGAATTACCGTATTGTTCACTCTATAAGACGCACCAGACCACAAGACGCACCTAGTTTTTGGAGGAGGAAAACAAGAAAAAAAATATTCTGAATCTCAGAAGCCAGAACACCAGAGGGATCGCTGCACAGTGAAAGCAGCAATCCCTCTTGCTGTTCTGGCTTCTGGGATAGCTGCGCAGCCTGCATTCGCTCCGTAAGATGCACACACATTTCCCCTTACTTTTTAGGAGGGAAAAAGTGAGTCTTATAGAGGGAAAAATACGGTAGGTGACCTACTCTACAAGTCTTTTATTCCAAGTCACATTTTCACATTCTTCTACACACTGGGCAGTGGGAAGGAGGAGAAAGGTCTTCACCCAGTGCTCATTACCTGATTTGTCCCGCCACAACTCCCCCCAACTCAATAAAGTTGACATTTACGCAGGTACACCAGCTGCCCAAACAGCTTAACCGCAGCTTATGTTTCCAAACTGGAGGGAAGCTGATTTGAGGGAGAATGCATCGAACAGCAGTCTTTCTCAAGAAGCTACAGGATACATACGGAATGTGGCTAATACCATGTGTTCTTGTTTTCAGGCACCAGCTGTGGGCCTATACTGGAGCCAGACCAAATTAAGAGTCACGTCTCATTTGGGCCCCAGTTGTAATTAAGGAGATAAAGACCAGGTCTTTCTATATAATCTTCTGATTTTTTTTTGGAGCGACAATGATTATGTTGTAAGAGAAGAAAACGAAGAAAAGATATCAAACGTTAAATGCTGCAAGAATTGAAATGGCTTCTGAACGGAAAACTGAAATCCCGTTTTATTGGAGAGTAGTCAAAGTGAAAATAGAACATATCATTCATCCCAAAGCTCACTCATCTGAAAAGGTTTAAGGAAGGGAAAGGATGAGTGCTACAATTCCCTTAGTGTTTTAACAGTCAATTCTTCTCAAGGAGCTCTGGGAGCTGTAGTTCTGTGCAGGGAACAGGTGTTTCCTGACAAACCGCCGCTCACAGGAAGCCATGCCAGTTTAAAACATATATGATCATATAAATGTTGTTTTTTTAAAAATGAAGTGTTTTATCAAGGCACTTTCATGTGCATTGGTTCTTCTAAGGTGGAAGACACATGAAGGAAGTGAAAGCTACGACCTTCAGAGCAAATATAGCTGTCAATATAAAATTCACAAATTCACATTATAATCCTGCACCTAATCCTAAGAGATCAATGGAGAATTCCATTTTTAAATAATAATTTTTATTGGTTTTTACAATTTTTTCAGTCATAGTGACATTTTTGTAAAGCATAATAACATGTGGCTAAGTAAGCCTGTGGACCTCCCCCCCCCCCGATAATGGTTTTCAAACTTATTCTCTAATCTTGCATTTACTTGTATTTTATTATTATTAAATCCAACCCCCTTTTCCCTTTTAAATCATTCTTAATAATACAAAACTTCTTGTAACCATACTAACGATGTCAATTGTTGGCAGTTGTCTTTCAAATACATGATCAATGGAGAATTCCTAATGCATTGGTTCCACCCCAAAAATCAGTCCCAGTCACTCCAGTTTCCAATTTCTGAGGGGAGATTTGGCCAAAGAAAATCTAATAAACATCCCTAGGAAAGAAGATAAAATTCACACAAGTTTGAATTCTTTTACCTTCTCTTTGGTTATGGAGTGGGGGAGGGTTGAGTTCTTATTTGACTAACTGTGGTTCAAATGGGGGGGGGGAATTGCGATAATCAATAACCGATAAAAAGAACTGGGAGCTGTACCAGTAATAGCATCAACATTATCATGTCCAAAATATATTCTGTCTTCAAATATGTTACCTGTGTTCAGATATCTATTTTCAGCAAACTCCAGTGCTTTAGTCTACCCACAGGTCTTTAACAAAGGCTTGGTATAACTTTGTCTGGTTTTTCGAAATCCTGGGGCAGATTTTGAATTTTAACAATTGTGTAAAAGGACAGCTAATATCAGCGTCTAGTCATGAACTAAAAGATATTGATTAACACATCACACACTTTCAAAATGAGCTCTGGCCGCAACAGAGTCTTCTTCAAAAGGCGGAGAATTCAAAATTAATTTTAGTGCATATTCTCTTTCATACAGTCATTATATTCACTGATTTATCTCTACTAGCTGGCAGCTAAAAGTCAGGGAACTCTGCCAACTTATTAGATTGTGATCAATGAACCTGAAGAACTAACCCAATTACACAATGGCCCTGGAAGATTTGTAGCTTAGGACAAAGTGGATCATACCTCATAGCTTGGCTAGAGAATGATAAAATAGTAACATTAACCTTGTTAAACAAACAGGCCTATAATATGAAATGCAGATGAATGGGGAATGCTATATAAATGAGAGCTCATCTGAGCCTGGAGTCTTTAAATATATAGCAGGGTAAATCTTAAGGGATGGCTCTGGGGATACATCTTTTCCTGTTATAAATGTGGATTGATTTAACATGGTTTATTGTTCCACAGGGAACTGCCTTTTACAGAATCAGAACATTAGCTCATCTGGAGTACTCTCCAACATTTCTCAGATGAAAATAGGGACGTCAATGGGATTGAATCAGAAACCGGGATGGCTTCTGTAAATCCAGGGCTGTCCTTGGAAAAGAGGGGCACTTGGAGAGTCTGCAAACATTCCCAGTCCTACCTGGGGGTTGAACCTCAGAGATTTTGCATGCCCTGAGATATTGCCACTCCTCTGGCTCCCAACAAATAGTGATGATGGGTCACGGTGATAACCAACCATTTTGTTGTTGTTGTTTAGTTGTTTAGTCGTGACCAACTCTTCGTGACCTCATGGACCAGAGCACGCCAGGCACTTCTGTCTTCCACTGCCTCCCGCAGTTTGGTCAAACTCATGCTGGTAGCTTTGAGAACACTGTCCAACCATCTCATCCTCTGTCATCCCCTTCTCCTTGTGCCCTCCATCTTTCCCAACATCAGGGTCTTTTCCAGGGAGTCTTCTCTTCTCATGAGGTGGCCAAAGTATTGGAGCCTCAGCTTCACGATCTGTCCTTGCAGTGAGCACTCAGGGATGATTTCCTTCAGAATGGATAGGTTTGATCTTCTTGCAGTCCATGGGGCTCTCAAGAGTCTCCTCCAGCACCAGAATTCAAAAGCATCAATTCTTCAGTGATCAGCCTTCTTTATGGTCCAGCTCTGACTTCCATACATCACTAAACCAACCATTAGGGGAAACAATTACTGAGCACACAAACCTTCTCACCCTCTTCTCCCTCCTATTTGCCTTGCTTCCCCAGAGTGGTGGACAGCATATATTCTGGGGGGCCCCTTCGCTGTTTTACCCTTTGCACGCTTACGCCGACAAACAGTAACTGGGTCCATGCGAAGGGAATTCACACTGGCAATGCAAGTCAAAGGTATACTAATAAAAAACTCTATAGTCATAAAAAGGTGTGCCTAAATAGCATAAAAGAAGGAAACAAAATTAGTTAAGATGAAAACAGAGGCCAAAGACAGGCTATTAATTTTCAAATGTATTATTATTTCGATAGTATTTCCTTTTAATTTTGCTCTGCCAAGAATCTCAACAACCCCTCCCCCCCAAAAAAAAATACCCCGTGTCAAGTAGTCATGCTAATTTTAGTTCATAATTTTGCAAGTCTGAGCATCTTGAAACGGAGAAAGTTCCAGGACTGTAAATCTCTCAGTGTTAAAATTTGAAAAGTGCTGAGGGACAAATTAAGTGGCTGAGAGCACTTTAATTCTTCATTAGCAACCAGAGAAGCACCTAGGGATTGGCGAAAAAGCTAACATGACTCCATTATAAAGGGACAATCCAGGAAAGGGTAGGCTGGTGTGTATAATCTTCACACTGGGAAAGATTCCAGTTTCAGGACGTTGGTTATGCAAAGAGTTCTGCAAGTTCAAAGAGTCAGAGTATAGATTTTATAAAGAACAAAGTTATACATGACAAAAACCCGCTTTGTCTGAGTGAGAGTATACTACTTTGAGGAGTCAAAGGGAGTCACAAACAGTTGCTTTATTCCCTAATAGTTCACTGTCTGTGGATATTGGGGAAAGAAACGGCATGTTTACCTTCCTTTCCATTTCCTTTTTTTTGGGGTGGGGGTGGGGGTGGGATAGTTGCTTTGTTCGTAGTGCTGTACTCCTGATAATATGGTGTGTATACAAATTTGCAATGCCAGAATGAAAGGGCCGGGCCCAAGAACTGGGCTGGGTGGCCTTCAGTACAATGCTTGCCACTAAATCCCCTCCTATATAATAGGATAACAGACTTTGTTGTTGTTTAGTCGTTTAGTCGTGTCCGACTCTTCGTGACCCCATGGACCAGAGCACGCCAGGCCCTCCTGTCTTCCACTGCCTCCCGCAGTTTGGTCAGACTCATGTTTGTAGCTTCGAAGACACTATCCAACCATCTCGTCCTCTGTCGTCCCCTTCTCCTTGTGCCCTCCATCTTTCCCAACATCAGGGTCTTTTCCAGGGAGTCTTCTCTTCTCATGAGGTGGCCAAAGTATTGGAGCCTCAGTTTCACGATAACAGACTACTTGATCTCTAATAGTTGCTGCATTTCTGTTATTGTTCCTCAGTGCTGGCCCTGATTCTGCCTATTTGCTTGCTTGCCCTCTGATCTCTTTGGTCCTGGCTACTGCGGTTTGCTCCAGATTTCCAGCTGTAGCACAGCCCTGATATACTCTGATGTGCAGGACCTGATTTTGGCTCTGGGTCCAAAATCTCATTGAAGTGTAGGTGGGTGCCCACGAGGCAAGACCCAGTGATAACAGCAAGAACCTTTATTGAACTAATAGAACTGGACAACAGGGGCAAAGCAACTGCTTATATACATTTCTGGGCCACTCCCACTCCCAATGTGATTGGCTGCCTAAACTTCCAAGCTGCGAATCATGACTCAGAGTTTAAGGGCCAATGGCAGAGGCCCAAATTCTGAAATGTTCTGTGATTGGATAGCATGTATCAAATCAGAACACAGGGGCTCAGAATCCTTAATCCAGACTCAAACTCAGGCAAACCCAGACCACTGAATACATAACATTCATGTAATTTTTATGGGGGGGGGGCGGGCTCCATTTGTGCCCCCAGATCTTTCATCACTTTCTTGTTGCTATTTTGTACTGAAGTGCCATGCCTATGGACAGGATGGCACACAACGTACATTTTCAGTTTACACATCATGCGCTACTGAAGTGGCTACAAATGATTTTTAAAGCAGGGTTGTGGCGGTGAAATCAAGAGCACCCCATTCCAATTTAGCAGGAGTGCTGACACAAGTGTTTCTTTAAAGGGGCAACTCTTCTGGGCTGAGTGCAGGAGAACTCAGAGTTTTATTTGAACCTAGAACACTACATGTTGAGGAGAAATGGAAAACATTGATGGAATGGAATATCCTGGAAAGGGGCATGGCTGGATGGAACCCTGAACAGAAGCCCTCCACTACAACGTTTCATTTCGGGTCCCACTTTTAATGTTCAGGGATATCCAGTTCCTATGATATACAGTGGTACCTCGGGTTACATACGCTTTAGGTTACAGATGCTTCAGGTTACAGACTCTGCTAACCCAGAAATAGTACTTCGGGTTAAGAACTTTGCTTCAGGATGAGAGCAGAAATCGTGCTCCAGTGGCGTGGCAGCAGCAGGAGGCCCCATTAGCTAAAGTGGTGCTTCAGGTTAAGAACAGTTTCAGGTTAAGAATGGACCTCCAGAACAAATTAAGTTCTTAACCCGAGGTACCACTGTATTTGGTAATCTGAAAGGGTTTGACAGATAAGCAGCTGTTTTGTAACCATTTGTAACTTGATACTCATATCTCTTGGAGTGTTGGTTTAATAGAAAAGCAATTAAATGCTTTCAACGATGTGATATGAGAACATATGACAATGCTGCTTAAATTGAAATTAGCAGAGGAAAACGGGTCTGTGTGAGAATGAAGTGAAGTGGTCTGGAAAGGTAGGTAATAGAATATCATGAACTGGGAAGGCTCAGGTGGGCTTTATATTGAATCTGATGTTCTTAATAAAGAAAACTAGAAGGCTAATAAAGATTCCCAAAAGCTTCACAAGTATTTGACAGTTGAACAAATAAAAATAGCACAGTGATTCAGTTCTGTTATTTTTAAAAGGGAAATGTAGGGAGTCTAGTGCACTCTGTGGCTTCCAACATATTTCACTGTTTGTTCCAATAGCTTGTACCTTTCTATGTGGTTTTTCAAAAAAATACATGTTTTGGGACAGATACTGTTTCTAGTTTTGGAGTTCAAGAAAGAGTCAGGACTGCTTACAGTTCAAGGAATAGTTGACATTGCTTTGTAAAAGGTAAAGGGACCCCTGACCGTTAGGGCCAGTTGCGGATGACTCTGGGGTTGCAGCCCTCATCTCGCTTTACTGGCCGAGGGAGCCGATGTTTGTCCGCAGACAGTTTTTCCAGGACATGTGGCCAGCAGGACTAAGCCGCTTCTGGAGAACCAGAGCAGCGCCCAGAAACGCCATTCACTTTCCCGCCAGAGTGGTACCTATTTATCTACTTGCACTTTGATGTGCTTTCGAACTGCTAGGTTGGCAGGAGCTGGGACTGAGCAACGGGAGCTCACCTCATTGCGGGGATTCGAACTGCCGACCTTCTGATCGGCAAGCCCTAGGCTCAATGGTTTAGACCACAGTACCACCCGCAACCCTCAACATCGCTTTGTAGTGAAAGCTGAATCTAAGTCCCCATCTGCACTATAGATTCAATGCGGTATCGTACCACATTAAACAGCCATGGCTTCCCCCAAGAATCTTGTTGTTAGGAGCCCCCTATTCATCTTAACAGAGTTACAATTCCCAGAGTTCCATGGAAAAAGGGACTGATTGCTAAACCACCCTTTCTTAATTTCCAGTTTGTGATCAACAGGGATATATAACACATCCCCACCTCAAATAATTGTACCAGTTTTCCTGCAACTCCTATGGTTTTCCTGGAAATTAAACTGGGAGGAAACCTGCAAATTTTGAATTCCATTTTAGGTGAAATCTTGGGGTGTAAGAAATGCCACTGAAAAATACCGCTAGTCTTTTTGAAACTGTTTGATTTCCCAGGAGAAGATCTGTCTCTCGACAGACAGCTCAGATATCTCTAGGTAAGGCTGGAAAAGACTTTGGTCTGGAAGCTCCACAGAGGCAGCACAGAAAATTATAGTATAAGGCAGCTTCCTATGTTTCAATGTTATCCCTCAAATATTTCACCAAGGGAACCATGGGATTAACTTCAGGCTGAATTCCTCTACTACTGACTGTACCGAAATGGGGGAAATACAACAATTTTGGAAGATTTAAGAGCTGAGTCCCTTCTACTTTCTGAACTTGGGTTGCAAAAATGAGTGTATGGAATTTTATCAATTTCCCCAGAATGCTCTTACTTTTTTTGGCAACTTCTGCTTTAAGCATTTAATGCATTTATTTAGTGACCCGTTTTTCTCTTAGTTTGCCAAAGGTCTCCTGCTAGTCCCAAGTTACCAGGCCTGAGCCAGGACATTTTGCTACCCAGAAAGGATTATGCAAGGTGTGTATCCCCCCCCAAAAAAAAGCCTACGAGAGGGTGTGTGTGCAGTTGTGGTCCCATCTGCCTGGTCTGTATGGTGTCGTTGCATCTCTCCATCCATTTAATCAAAGTGGTAGCTGACCGTTTTCTCAGCATGCTTTTCTTTGCAATGAAAGTTGTATTTCCAATCTGGATGGACATCAAATAGTAAGAAGATTAATTATTCTTTTTCCCCCAATGTGTGGTGATAAGTGAAATGTGAGGTTTCTAGTCTATGTCAGCAACAGAAATAGTAAAAAGGTAAAGGGACCCCTGACCATTAGGTCCAGTCGTGGCCGACTCTGGGGTTGCAGCGCTCATCTCGCTTTATTGGCCGAGGGAGCCGGCGTACAGCTTCCGGGTCATGTGGCCAGCATGACAAAGTTGCTTCTGGCGAACCAGAGCAGCGCACGGAAACGCCGTTTACCTTCCCACTGGAGTGGTACCTATTTATCTACTAGCACTTTGACATGCTTTCGAACTTCTAGGTTGGCAGGAGCAGGGACCGAGCAACAGGAGCTCACCCTATTAAGGGGATTCGAACCGCCAACCTTCTTATCGGCAAGTCCTAGGCTCTGTGGTTTAACCCACAGCACCACCCACATCCCTAACAGAAGCAGTATTACCCCATTAATGTATGTTCACAATAGAGTGAGTTTTCCAGCAGTTCTGCAGCAAAGGTTTGGCTGGGGAAGCTCTGTTGCCTATATCAACCTTCTGTTTTAGGCAACTGCTTAATCTTCTCAGTGGGTGGCAGAATTACAGGCCCATTTAAGTGCTTTGGTGCATCAGAACAGCATCTCCTGAGCACTTGATAGCAGCATAATGCCACTGATGCTATTGTGTTCCAGCATATGTGAAACCCTGAACCTAGAAGCATGATTAGCCTTCCTGCCAGGATGTGCTGTTTTTAGAGTAGCCGAGTGTGTTTCATCTGACAGTTCCTTTTATCACTACATTCCCCCCCCCCATAAGGAAGAGTTGTATCATTTCCTGCAAAAACAATCATTATCATTTTTCACCTGTGTAGTTTTCATCCACTCCCTGGGTCTAAGAAGAGCTTATTTCTTTTGTCTTGCATTTATCTGTCAGTCAAAGCAGGCTCTCTCTCGCTCTCTTTTTAACTGTCTAAAGCTGGCAGAATGCACAGGTTTCTAATCTCTGCATAAAAGATGAAGCCCTTTATTCTTCTGTATGCTTTTTTCAATGTGTGTATTAGCTCAAGATCACTTCATATATAGACTGCTGGGTGTAGAGGATGAGCAAGACCTTCTTTGTCCTCAAATTAGCTTTGGTTTGTGGCACTGTTTTGTTTCAAACAAAAATGAAGCCTCATGTACACAAAATTTTCACCCCAACGGCCATACTGTGGAAAGCCTGCAAAACTCAAGACCCTCCAAAGTCAAGGCGGCCCATTTGTCTATGTGTCAGTTGGGCCTGCAAGGAGCTTGCATGCTGTCCCAGGCAAACAGCGCCAGTGTGGGTTGCTCTACATATCCCATGTGTTGTGTTTAATTGACTTGGTGCATCACAAGCTGTGCAAGCCTGTATGAAGAGGAAGGTTTACTTTTAGTGTTTCACATGTTCTGAAAGTACCGTATTTTTCGCTCTATAAGATGTACCAGACCACAAGACGCACCTAGTTTTTGGAGGAGGAAAACAAGAAAAAAAAAAATCTGAATCTCAGAAGCCAGAACAGCAAGAGGGATCGCTGCGCAGTGAAAGCAGCAGTCCCTCTTGCTATTCTGGCTTCTGGGATAGTTGCGCAGCCTGCATTTGCTCCATAAGATGCACACGCATTTCCCCTTACTTTTTAGGAGGGGAAAAGTGAGTCTTATAGAGCAAAAAATACAGTAGTTAGGAGACCCTATTCCTCTAATAGAGCTACAATTCCCAGAGTTCCCTGGAAAAAGGGATTGATTGCTAAATCACCCTTTCTTAATTTCCATTCTCCATGACAGTCCAATTGGATCAAAGCCTGCAGACCCTCCAAGTGACCCTATTTTCCAGGGACAGTCCTGGAATTACAGAAGTCATCCCGGTTTCTGATTTGGTCCCGGAATGTCCCACTTTCCCTTAGGACGTCCCTATTTTCATCGGAGAAATGTTGGAGGATATGGAGTTATGAGACCGCTGGGCCAAGGAGATGAGTAACTATACAACCTTTAGAAGACATCTGAAGGCAGCCCTGTATAGGGAAGCTTTTAAATGTTTTATTATGTTTTTATGTATGTTGGAAGCTGCCCAGAGTAGCTGGGGCAACCCAGTCAGATGGGCGGGGCATAAAAAGAAGAAGAAGAAGAAGAAGAGGAAGAGGAAGAGGAGGAGGAGGAGGAAGACATCCCTATTTTCATTAGAGAAGTGTTGGAGGATATGAGGCTGTGTCTGCTGCTCTAGGCCATTGCTGCATATGTGAGTTGATCTTTTTATGCATGCCTTTGTTCACACAGGGGAACTTTCAGTTCCATGCCTCCGAAATCTATCTTGAAGTATCCCATCCACACTAGTAAGTGGTGCTTGATGGGTTGTGCCCATGCTGTGTGTCCCCATCCCTCAATTAATACCACCCCACTCACCATGAATGCCAGAAATCTGAGGTCCATTGTGGGCATATGTGAAGGTATTTGAACAGGTATCATTTAATTATTTCCTTTATCTTTTTGAAATGCAAGTTTTTCAATCGAACAGATTTGCACAAAGAGCCGTAAAAATAATAATTTTTAAAATGTGTTTGCCACTCCTAGATGATATGTTAGCAGTCTCCAAGCTACCAGAAAAAAACACAGGGGAGTGGCAATAGTGACAGCTGCTTCCTTACAAAATCAACTGTATTCAAGAACAGTCAAGAAAACTCTCCATGAACTACGGCATGGAGAAAAATCCAACAGTGGTAATATTTGGCTGCAAGGTATCTACATATGTTTGTTAGACCATATGAACATGTCATTGAATTAGTGCAGGCATAGGCAACCTTCGGCCCTCCAGATGTTTTGGGACTACAATTCCCATCATCCCTGACCACTGGTCCTGTTAGCTAGGGATCATGGGAGTTGTAGGCCAAAACATCTGGAGGGCCGAAGGTTGCCTATGCCTGGATTAGTGTGTGACTGAGAGCCACTTCGCAGTGCAAAAGTATTAGTGTGTTGAGCATGGGAGCTTTCACCCAACAAACAGTGAAAAGTTTGGTTAATTGCGGTCCCAGGAGTATGATAATTCAGATTCTGTTAGTTCTCAGCATGGTGCCTGTTATGTACTGAAGTTCTCACCCTGGGCCAGCCGGGGGATATTGTAGATAGTTTTCACTCAGGTCCACATAGGCAAATAAGGGATTGAAAGTGAAGTTCAGTGATTGGATAGTTACAGAAAATGGTTACTGTTGCGTTCTAGTGGAGCTCTATATAAGCAGGCTGACTGAACCCTTCAGTTCAGTTCTGTTCTGGCCTGTGAATAAACAAGAGCTGTTTGAAGAATCGCTGTGTCATCTGATATGTTCACCCACAACTTAACAGTGCCTCCCACTGTTTGTGGGTTCTGAGGAAACTTGGGCAATGATACACTCTTAAATGACTTTGAAGGGCAATGTCAATGTTGTCAATATAGGTGGAAAGGTGCAGGAGAAGTACTAGGAGTGGGGAAGAATTTCTGTTCAGAGAGCCTTCTCGGTGGTGGCGCCCACCCTGTGGAACACCCTCCCTTCAGATGTCAAGGAAATAAGCAGCTATCCTATCTTTAAAAGACATCTGAAGGCAGCCCTGTTCAGGGAAGTTTTTCATATTTAATGCTGTACTGTTTTTAACATCTGATTGGGAGCCGCCCAGAGTGGCTGGGGAAACTCAGCCAGATGGGTGGGGTACAAATTATTATTATTATTATTATTATTATTATTATTATTATTATTATTCAGTTCACATCTATAATTAGGTTTTTTAAAATTAGTAATTAGGTTTTTTTAAATTAGTTTGCTTTAAAATATGCTATATACCATAGGCATCGTATTGTTTCTGTGCATAAGGCATTGAATATATTTAGTTCTTTATCACAGCTATGTATACCCACACATAAAACCACCCAGGGCACTTACAAAATATAAGCTTTTTGGAGCAGCAAGCTCTTTTAAGGACCAGCCCCAGAACATCACCACAAACTCATTTGAGCTGTCATATCAAAGAAATACCACCTGCATTAAATTATTACGGGACGTATTTGGACCCAGCACAACAAAGCTCATGAAATCATTCACAGCCTGAAATCGAATGTCAGGCTTCAGAGGCACAGATTGCAAACTACACCCTCCCTCCTTTTTGAATTATAAGTACGAATAACCTAATGCAGATATTAAACATAACTCTGTTATCTGATGATATCCTTAGTAATGGCATTCATTATTAATTTCCTTTAGAAAGACCAAAGCTCACCCACCCTTTCCTCCTTTTGCCATTCCAAGCATTTTCTCGCCTTTTATTTGCACATCTTTATAAGCCATTTTTAAGGGAACGAAATTTAATTTTCTTCTCTTTTAGAATATGTCACCCAGGGTTAGAGAATGAGCAGTTGTGGCTAATTTCTCAAAGGAGCCCCCTATAAATCTTGAAACCCTTCACTAAAAAGAAGAAAAAGCCAGTAGGATGGCCATTCCTCCAAATACCCATCTTTTATGGACATTATATACAGACTTCATGGCCATAGCCAAGGTGGGCAGCTGCTCCTAAATCAATCAAAATTAATCAAAATTAATACAAATATGAGGTTCTGCACACCCCCCAACAAAAGCCTGTCCCCCCCAAAAAAAAATTCCTGGCTACATCCACAACAGACTTATGTGGACATTAAAGGTAAAGGTAAAGGGACCCCTGACCATTAGGTCCAGTCATGACCGACTCTGGGATTGCAGCGCTCATCTCGCTTTATTGGCTGAGGGAGCCGGCGTACAGCTTCTGGGTCATGTGGCCAGCATGACTAAGCCGCTTCTGGAGAACCAGAGCAGCGCACTGAAACACCGTTTACCTTCCCACCAGAGTGGTACCTATTTATCTACTTGCACTTGGACGTGCTTTTTTTTTTTAAAAAAAATATATTTTATTAAGGGTTTTCTTGTTTTACAGTGTAAGTGTAATGCCTCGTATTTTTTTTTTCTTTCCCGTGTAACATTTTTACAAATCCATTTCATTTTTTGAGGCATTAGGGGGAGAAGAAAAAAGAAAAGAAAAAAAAAAAGAAGAAAGGAGGGTGGAAGGAGGGGAGATGGATGGGGGTGGGGTGGGGTAGCGGTGTTTCTATTATGCTTAATGTATGTAGTTTTGAACTGCCAGTTGGCAGGAGCAGGGACTGAGCAACAGGAGCTCACCCCGTCGCAGGGATTCAAACCGCCGACCTTCTGATCGGCAAGTCCTAGGCTCTGTGGTTTAACCCTCAGTGCCACCCACATCCATATGGACATTACATATGTGTTATTTATATCTTATGCTATCACCAGGTTCAAAGTAGCTTAAAATCACACCCTACAATTTTAGACTTTGAAAAACAACCAAGGAAGGTGCAAGCACTCAAACTCGGGCAGGGGATGTATAAAAGTAAAATTACCGCCAGATGCTTGCAACTTATACTGGGTCTCCAAATCTGGATTTTCCAAATAGGCTGCAATTTTAGGCAACCCTCTTCTGCCAGTTCTCATCTTCGCAAGCAGAACAAACTCTTCCCATTCCTGGGAACATGCAGGGAGCCTTGACTTCCAGACTGGCTCCTTCCTCAGTCAGATGCAGAAGATGTAATGAGTTTTTTTAAAAGCTGCAGGTAGAGGTTTTCAGATTGTTCTCAATGACTTTCAGCTCATTGAGGGCTCATCCATACCGTGTGTTTGCAGCTGTTTGTTTTCCTGTTTAACGTACATCATCCAGTTCCAAATCAGGTTCCAAATCACTACACTCTGGATCTCAAATGATTTGTTTTGGTGTTCCAGGGTTTCTGGATTGATCATCATTTTCAGCTACTCTTTCAGCTTCTGCAGTGCTTTTATTTATTTTTCAGCACATACTGCAAAAGGGTGTGTTGATAATTTATAGTTGAGTGTCTTCTTTTGCGCACTTCCTGGGTGATTTTTTTTAAAGGTGCGTGCACAGCTACAACATGTGTGCACATAACTTGTCTACACTTAATTGGCATAACAGATCCACTCAATTAGAAGTGGGGAGAAACTCAAAATGGAACACCTGCTGGAATGAACAGGAAAAACTGAAGTTGCTCCTCATATGCAAATTTGAATGGATGTGGGTGCGGACTTCCCTGGTCTAATTCTGAATGGGAGAAAGTGGATTAACAGCTAAATAATGCTCACATTAAGAAAGCCCTGAGACTTTCTTAAAACATGATGTGCTTTTCAGCTTTGAGATCCCAACCAGGAAGAAGCCATAGGCCTCTTTCAAACCTTCCAACAACACTGATCTGTATACAGTGGTACCTTGGGTTACAAACACCTCGGGTTACAAACTCCGCTAATCCGGAAGTAGTACCTTGGGTTAAGAACTTTACCTCAGGATGAGAACAGAAATCGCGTGGCAGCCGTGTGGCAGCAGCAGGAGGCCCCATTAGCTAAAGTGGTACCTCAGGTTAAGAATGGTTTCAGGTTAAGAACAGACCTCTGGAATGAATTAAGTTCGTAACCAGAGGTACCACTGTTTGTGGTTGAGTCATTTTGGCCTTCCTCAAGCAGACCCCTCCTAGGAAACTGAGCAGCATTAAAAACATGCCAAGATTATTTTCCATAACAAAGATTATAACTAGCTCATGAAGTGGTAGCTTTCAGTTCTCCAACCCAACCCCAAATATAGCTTTCTGGAGGAGCCTTGTGTGCAATAATGTATCCTTAACGTACCCAAAACTTTGTTAAATATTTATGCAGTAATCTACCTTTAATGTATCCCAAACTTTTGAAATGGCATCCTTGACCAAAAACAGAGTTGACTGAAAGCTAAGTTGCAGTGGTCAAATTTTCAAATGGTAAAAGATGTCTGAGAGCTGTCCATCGCCTCAATTAAATTCAAGAAGCAAGACCTACATTTCAGATATGCATAACTTGTGACTAACTAGCAGTATGTTGTGGCCTGCCAGAAAAAACTGATGCGCAGAATCCTTTCCCTGTTTTTTGTTGCTGCTAAAGTTCAAGAGTTTTCCTGCTCCTTGTTTGCTTCTTTGCAAACAGTGCCTGGAGGCGGTTGGAGGTTGGATGGCAGCTAACAGATTGAGGTTGAATCCTGACAAGACAGAAGTGCTGTTTTTTTGGGGGGGGCAGGGGGTGGACGGGGGTGGAGGACTCCCTGGTCCTGAATGGGGTAACTGTGCCCCTGAAGGACCAGGTGTGCTCACAGCTGTCCATGGAGGCGCAGGTCAATTCTGCATCCAGGGCAGCTGTCAACCAGCTCCATCTGGTATGCAGGTTGAGACTGAGGCATCTAATCATAAGCCTGCATTTTTATCAAAGCTTAAAAATGTTCTGTTTTATGCCAGGCAAAAGACCAGTTGCCTAAAAACCTTGGCAAGATGTTTTTCTCCTAGACAAGGGGCCCCCCTGATTTATAGCAGAAAACAATTCTCAAAGTCGTAAAAAGGGAATTACAGGCTGACAGCCAAGGTTACACTGACCCTACAAATTAAGGGTGGATAAATAGTAAAATGAGCCATATCTTCTTCCTAAGGTTAAGAAGGTCAAGAGCAGTGAAAAAGCATCTAGCTGGCAGAAAGAGAACATTTTGGGAAATCTTTTCTAAAGCTGTTTCTTTCTTAAACTAAGATCCTTTTAAGATTTCTTTTCCTTTTAAAAGGTTATTTATGTATTAAATATATTAGCTTAAATATAATTATGCAAAGGATTTAAGAAATGCTAGATTCTTATTTCATATAGTTGGAAGAGATCACAGGGGCCATCAGCCACCAGACCCCCCTTGCCAGACAGAAGACGCCAATCGAGCACTCCTGATATATGGTTGTCAGGCCTTTTGTTTAGAAACCTTCAAATGAAGGAGATCTCAATGTTGATGTGAACTCAAAATCCTTGACATATGCATAAGATAAAAATTCAAGATTAACTATCTGTTTTGGAAGGCAATAGGGCAAGGAGGGCAAGAGGTGAGCTGGTAATTAAGATTCCTTGTTGAGACACATGTAAGATATATTACTACTTATTTGTCATTTATAGATAGAAGAATATATAGCTTTTTGATTTCCATAATAGGGCAAGAGGAAATGGGTGTATCTTTTGTGATTGGTTCTAGCAAACAGCCAATAGGAATTTTAACCAGGCTGATTGGACAGAGGCAGCCACAGGAGGAGCAAGGGGGCTGGATTAAGGAAATATAAGTGCTGGCCAGAATGGCAAGAGGCCAGGCCAGAGCTTGGTAACCATATACCACTGTGCCTCATATTTATTTGTCTGACAAATAAATTACTATTTTAATTTCTCTATTGCTGCGTTGAATATTTCATTCCAGCTAAGCGTTAACCACAAGCAGGGTGCTACATTTTATGGTGCCGTGACTCGGATAAGTGGTCTGCTGGAACGCAGCCCCTTCGCCCTACTGGGCAGGGTACAAGAGAGAGGACCTCTAAACTGCTTACCCAGCGCGCACTGGAAAATTTTTCCAGGGGAACGCAGAAGACTCGTCTGTCTGATACCCTGCTCACTGGCGGCGACGGACCGGGGGGAACCAGAGAAATAAACAGGGAACCAGCCAAGGGTAAGTGCACAAAGGGGTTTTGGCCCTCCAATTAATTGGGAGGAAGAGAAGTCTTGATCAAACTTCTGCGTCTCAGTAAAGGGGAACTGAGTACGCTAGGTGGCTGGGTACATCAGATGGTGATCTGGTGTAGGGAAAGGTTGGGAGGTAGAGTGTGGTGAAGTATCCAGCGCATTGTATGTGTGAGAAAGTACAGAACAATCTGTAGCTGACCTGAGTGTGGAGTGAGTAGTACTCCGGTTCCTAGTAAGGCAACTTCACTAGGCGAGAAACCTCACAAAGCGCGTGTGTGTGTGACTGAGTGGATACTTCACAGGGCCATACAATGGGAGTTGGGGGTTCAAAGGGGGGAAATACACCTCTTGAATGTATGTTAAATAATTTTAAGAAAGCTTTCTCAGGGGCATATGTAGTCAAAATGACGCCAGAACGCTTGAGAACGTTATGTGAATTAGAATGGCCGAAACAATATTGGATGGCCATCTCAGGGAACCTTTGATATAAATTTAGTAAGCAAACTTTGGTCTAATATCACCAAAGAAACTGGAGGGTGCCCAGAACAATTTTCATATATAGATTCTTGGCTGAGCACATTAAATAAAAATCCTCCATGGATAAGGGAATGCAAAGTCAAACGATGCAAATTATTGGCTGTAAAAGCCGAAGCTAGGAAAGGAATCTTGCCAAATAAACTCAAACCCATTTTTGAGGGACCAGAGGAAGAGGTGCTTCCACCTCCACCCTATGCTCCACATCGAAGGGAGCCTAATCCAAACACTCCACCAGTTGTAACCCCAAGGCAAGAAACTGGAATGAATAATGGGGGTGGAGTCACAGAGCTTGATTCCTTGACAGATTATGATAAATATCTTCAGGAGGCATTGGAGTCCTATAATAAAGCCCAAGCAGAAGTGGTTATTCCACCTGTGACTCCTAATAGACCTCCATCTACAGTCTCCTTTAGTGGAACAACTGATTGCCCACCCCAAACCCCTGTACATCCAAGTCCCAGAGAAATATTACAGAAGTTACAGGGAGACCTTGATCGGTCAGCAAGCAATACAGCCAGGCGTATAAAGCTGCTAAAAGAACGCCTTGGGACAGATACTATCCCCTATGATTTGAGGCCCCTAGAGCAAAGTGAAGAGAAAGGTCACGTAGTAGCCCCTCTTAGAAGAGTATTTGATGCACTTGAGGAGCCTGTGCTGGTTAACGGGCAACCCGGACCACGGCCACCTCGAACTTCGACCCTGCAATATATTCCATTCACGACTACGGATCTGATGAATTGGAAAACACACACCCCATCTTTTGCAGAAAAACCTCAGGCTATGATGGACTTGGTGACTTCAATAGTAAATACTCATAGTCCTACTTGGACAGATTGTCGCCAGCTCCTAAATACTCTTTTCACCACTGAGGAAAGGAGAGACATAATTGAAAAAGCACAGATATATTTGCGTGAGCAGGCCAGAGTGGGAAATATTTTTAATATTGATCGTCATCTTCAGGACAACTTTCCCTTGGAAGATCCTAATTGGGATCCAAACAATGCAATTCACCTGGCCAGACTTACCACCTACCGCCAGACACTTGTGCAAGATGTGAAGGAAATAAACAACTGTCTGACTTTTAGAAGACATCTGAAGAGGTTCTAGTAAAAAAGGTAAAATAAGAATATGAGAGAAGGGATAGATATCAGATAAAAATCAGGAACAAATAATGAAGGAATTTGCTAATTAATTATAAACTGGAATACAAGAAAGGGGTGTGTGAGGAAGTCAAAGAAATAAGTTTATGGACGGTAAGAAATTAAAGAGAGGGGTTTTTATTTTTAACTTTTTAAATCTTTTTAGTGTTTTACTCTTTTTCTTTTTTCTTGTTTTTTCTCTGTTTTTCATACATGTTAATTGTTTGGTTCTTGTATTATGCTTGAATGTTTATTTGCTTGAGTGTTTATTTGTTCTGTGTTTTTCCCCCCATGTAATTTCTTTCTTGGATAAAACTTAATAAAATATTATATATAAAAAAAAAAATAGAAGACATCTGAAGGCAGCCCTGTTTAGGAAAGTTTTTAATGTTTGTTCTTTTATTTTGTTTTTAATATTCTGTTGGGAGCCTCCCAGAGTGTGGGGTATAAATATTATTATTATTATTATTATTAACAACTGGAGTGGGTTGAATTCAGGCTCAGTTGGTACAGGCCTGTTTATAGCATTTAGTTCCTCAATTCCAGCACTATCATCTTAAATCCAATCTGTTGCAATCAATGTAACGTATGAAGAGTTCCTACTTCTTTGACAGCTGTTATTAACACTGACTGATACGACTGGTTTTATATTTTGGAGTTGCTATGTATGTACTGTACTGTGGAAGGCATTGCAGAAATTAATAGCACTGTGTGCATGTCTGCAATTATCTATAATTATGATTTCTATTTTCATGTTTTAAAATTAAAGCACCCTCTTCTCCATCTCTTTCATATATTTGAAATTCTGCCTATACCAACTGTCCCAAATTTACGCTATTCGGAGGAGGAAGTGAGGTGGGCAGAAGACGCTCTGAATCAATATTATTGATAGTTCATATTGAAACTGTAGCCAAAGATTTTAATGGGACTAAAAATAGGTTTGGAAAAGTTCCTGTAGAAAGGATAGCTTGGATGTCTGTTAGCCCAGGAGAGTCCTTTCATCTGCAGAGGTCAATGAAAGGAGGACAGCTGCATAAGAGCCACATTGTGGAGAGGGAGAAAGGGGTCCTTGTGAACGAGCTATTAAAATAAAATACAGCTGGCATAAAAAGAAAGTATTGATTTGCACATCGCCTTTTCTGCAATGCAAGTTCCATGTACAGAATCGGGGTCAAAAGGTGAAATTACCATTTTAGATGAAGCTCTGAGCAAGGCAAGCAAGCCTAATACTACTACAGTGGTACCTTGGTTCTCAAACGCCTTGGTTCCCAAACACCAAAAACCCGGAAGTAAGTGTTCCGGTTTTCAAACATTTTTCGGGAGCTGAACGTCCGATGCGGCTGTCAGCTATTGTTTCCAGGGTGCCTGCACCAATCAGAAGCTACGCCTTGGTTTTCAAACATTTCGGAAGTCAAACGGACTTTCGGAATGGATTAAGTTTGGCGCTTTAGTTTTTGCGATTTATTTTGCGTTTTTGTTCTTGAGGCTTTTTCACTTCATTTGTTTTTTTTATAGATTTTTTTATTAAGAGTTTTGTTAATACAATAAAGAAAAAAAGACAGAATAAACAGAGAACAAACAAAGAATAAAACAAACATAAAATTTTACATCTTGTAATAACCATCTTTTCTTCATTTTTTCCTTTCGGACTTCCTCACGTCTCTTGCTCCTACATTCCAAGTTAATAACACTTTAGCCAGCAACTTATCACCTTATTTTCATTCTTATTGTACACAATTCCAATATTTTATCCCTAACTTTGAATATTTTTATCAAAATCCTAAATACCTAGTTTTAACATGATATTCATTCAAAATTTATCTTTCTCATGAAGTTCACTCATTCTCATAATCTTTTCAGCTAACTTTATGGTGCCCTGTTGTTTTCAAATCTCTCATCCTTCTTAACACTCATATAATTTACAATGTTTTTGAAGATCTTAAATTTCTTCCAATCCTCCTCCACCGCTTCTTCTCCCAGGTCTCGGATTCTGCCGGTCATTTCTGCTAACTCCATGTAGTCCATCAGTTGCATCTGCCATTCTTCCAGCGTGGGCAAATCTTGAGTTTTCCAGTGTTTGGCGACAAGTATCCTTGCTGCTGTTGTTGCATACATAAATAATGTTTGGTCCTTCTTTAACACCCTCTGGCCAACAATGCCCAAAAGGAAGGCCTCTGGTTTCTTAGGAAAGGTATACTTAAATACCTTTTTCAGCTCATTATATATCATTTTTCAGTTCATTTGTTTTTTGTGACTACAACTCCCATCATCCCTGAGCTCTAGCCTTGCTAGCTAGGGGTGATGGGAGTTGTAGTTCAACAACATCTGGGGACCCACAGGTTGAGAAAGGTTGACCTGAGAGATGTTGCTGCCATTGCTGTTGCTGCTTCATAACACCCTAATGCTGCCTCACAGTGGTGGCTGCTTTTTTCACAGTGAGCTCTTCAACTCCTTGTAATTTTTCAGAAACTTTTAAATCTGACCTCCACAACAGTTTCTTCTCTTATCACCTCATCATAAAGTGTGCCAGATCCACAATGTTCAGCTATAAAGATGTAATAAATCATTGGCAGGTCCATCATCTTCTTCTTTTTTCATAAGTGAATTAAACTTTGCTCTTTCATAAATTATGTTGCACCTCACAATGAAATGCTTTTCAAAAGTTTTCACCACATTATTAGATTTATTTCAGGCTGAAAGGAAGCAGGATATCCTCTTCCCAGTCTCCAGGCAGATGGATTGGTAGCCTGGTTCACATACAGTGCTAAAATACGGCCTAGGACCCTCGTACCTACGGGACCGCCTCTCCTAGTATGCCCCTCAAGGAGCCTCAAGGTCCATAAATAACAACACCCTAGTGGTCCCGGGCCCTAAGGAAGTTAGATTAGCTTCAACTAGAGCCAGGGCCTTTTCAACACTGGCTCCGGCCTGGTGGAACGCTCTATCTCATGAGACCAGGGCCCTGCAGGATCTGATTTCTTTCCGCAGGGCCTGTAAGACAGAGTTGTTCTGCCTGGCCTTTGGCTTGGAGCCAATTTGATTCCCTCCCCCTCTTTCTTTTTCCTTTCTCCTCCTGTGATGAGGCTGCATTTTAATATTTTAATGTTTCAATATTTTAATTGTTGTATTTTAATCTTGTTTTTAAGTTGTATTCATTCAACTTGTTTTTATTATTGCTTGTTAGCTGCCCTGAGCCCGGCCTTGGCTGGGGAGGGCGGGGTATAAATAAAAAATATTATTATTATTATTATTAAATCATGATTTATACAACCATGGCTTAATGTTACATGTGCACCCTGCCCAGCAGCTTAACTTTGGTTAAGCAACAAACAACAATATGAAGCCAGTGCACAATGTAAGCCATGCTTGGCTTATGAATCTTTTTTAAAACTATGATTTGGCATCATGTGTGAACGTAGCACTATTTGTTAACCATGGTTGCTTTGACCATCCTGCCTCAGACACCGCCCAAACTAGAAAGGCATGAGGTCCTGGAAAATAAAATAAACTTTGTAGACCTAAGCAACGATTTTATTGATCACCTTTTGACAGCTTGGGGCTAGTTTGTGGTTTGTTCAGCAAACCATGGCTTAGCATTATGTGCAAACCAGGCCAGTATGTTAGCTGCAGCTTATTCTTACACACCTGGGGTCAAAGAAAAGGGATTCCAGGGCAGATGGCATCTATCTTTTTAGGAAGTAAAAAAGAAAGACACAATTTAAGCAATGTCCCAAGTTGTTCTCTTTTGATGCCCTGCCCCAACTCAGAGTCCTTAACACATTATTATTATTATTATTATTATTATTATTATTAAATTTATACCCAGCACATCTGGCTGGGTTTCCCCAGCCACTCTGGGCAGCTCCCAACAGATTATAAAAAACACAATAAAACACCAGACATTAAAAACTTCCCTAAAGAGGGCTGCCTTCAGATGTCTTCTAAAAGTCAAATAGTTGTTTATTTCCTTGACATCTGATGGGAGAGTGTTCCACAGAGCAGGCGCCACTACTGAGAAGGCCCTCTGCCTGGTTCCCTGTAACCTCGCTTCTCACAGGGAGGGAACTGCCAGAAGGCCATCGGAGCTGGACCTCAGTGTCTGGGCTGAACGATGGGGGTGGAGACGCTCCTTCAGGTATACTGGGCCAAGGCCGTTTAGGGCTTCAAAGGTCAGCACCAACACTTTGAATTGTGCTCGGAAACGTACTGGGAGCCAATGTTTCAGGACCGGTGTTATATGGTCTCAGCAGCCGCTCCTAGTCACCAGTCTAGCTGCTGCATATCGGATTAACTGTAGTTTCTGGGTCACCTTCAAAGGTAGCCCCACATAGAGCGCATTGCAGTAGTCCAAGTGGGAGATGACTCCATTCACTCAGAGCCAGCAAACTCCTCACTTGGATGCTGTCACTGCATTTTACTCTCTGCATATGGCAGAGATCTAGGTGTTTTGGTTGGACTCAAGCTGACCACGAGCCTGCAGTGTGATGTGGCTGCTACACAAGCTAATGCAATCCTAGGTCTCATTAACAGTAGTTTAGTGTCCAGATCACGAGAAGTAGAACAAGGCTTAAGCAAATTGAACAGAAGGTTATGCGGAAATGGCATCCTTGTTAAATTAATTCCAATTAATGGGTAGTTTTCTAGATCAGAATATGCTGGCTTTCCTTTGTTAAAGGGAAGAAATGTATAGTCTTGAGAGAAGAGGGTATTTTGGCAAGGAAAGCTGCAAGGAAGGATGAAGCAATGGAAGTCACCTTGGGAGCAGATGGAATACAGTCAAAGATTAATGGCAAATTTATGATCCTTTTGCAGGGTAGGAGCCAAATCAAGTCAAACAGAATAATAAATTCACCGACTACAGAGGACTTAGACATGTTAAAGTAGACTTTATTAACAAAATCAATCTGGTACAAACCTGAGAGGACTGTTATTAAGCAGAGAACATATTGGACTCTTCTGGGTTTAGCATTTTTAATGTGCCCACAGGCTGAGGATTTTTATATTTTTTTTTAGAAAAAGAAGAAAAGGAAAAATTCATTGAGTATCTAAACAGGAAAACAAAACCCAGAGGGATTTGCCACTTAAAACACAGACTGCTCAAATCCCTGAGTTGTAGCCTAATCCTGGCAGCTGAAAGCCAGTCAAAATTAAGAGGAATTGCAGCAACACCTATGAAGAAGACCATTCCAAAGTTAGGGTGGAATAGCTACTGTACTGTAATGGATATCCCTCGGTGTACCTTTCGTTTATGATGGGACTGTCACATTGAGAGGTCAAGTCAGGAGTGGGGTGATTTTGGTAGAGGCAGATTTGGTAAGGACCGATTTCGTCAACCTGGTACTCCCCAGATGTTTTGGGTCACACCTTCCATCATCCTTGGCCATGCTGGCTGCATCTTATGGGAATTATAACTCAAAGGATCTGGAAGGCACTGTGTTGGGGAAGGCTGCAGTAGCATGTAAGGAAAGAAGTAAAAGGTAAAGGTACCCCTGCCCATACGGGCCAGTCGTGTCCGACTCTAGGGTTGTGTGCCCATCTCACTTAAGAGGCCGAGGGCCAGCGCTGTCTGGAGACACTTCCGGGTCACGTGGCCAGCGTGACAAAGCTGCTCTGGCGAGCCGGCACCAGCGCAGCACACGGAAACGCTGTTTACCTTCCCACTATAAAGCGGTACCTATTTATCTACTTGCACTTAGGGGTGCTTTCAAACTGCTAGGTGGGCAGGAGCTGGGACCGAAAGACGGGAGCTCACCCCGCCGCGGGGATTTGAACTGCCGACCATGCGATCGGCAAGCCCTAGGCGCTGAGGTTTTACCCACAGCGCCACTTGCGTCCCCAAAGGAAAGAAGTACTACCTAACAAATGTGGTGTTGTTTTTGTTGCTGCTGCTGCTGGCCTTAGAAAGAAAATGTCTCCTAGTTACAATATGATATTTATTACCAATAAATCCTCAAATTGCTCAGGACCTAAATTTGTTAAGGAAAGAAGTACTACCTAACAAATTTAGGTCCTGAGCATTTTGAGGATTTGTTGGTAATAAATATCATATTGTAACTAGGAGACATTTTCTTTCTAAGGCCAGCAGCAGCAGCAGCAACAACAACACCACCACCACATAGCTGTCAACTTTTCCCTTTTCTTGCGAGGAATCCTATTCGAAATAAGGGAATTTCCTTTTAAAAAAGGGAAACGTTAACAGCTATGCAACAACAACAACAACTTATATGCCACCCATCTGACTGCATTGCCACAGGCACAGCAAAACATCAAACATTAAAAACTTCCTAGTACAGGGCTGCCTCTAGATTTTTTCTAGATTTTGGATAGTTATTTATCTCTTTGACATCTGATGGGAGGATGTTCCACAGGATGGGTGCCACTATCAAGAAGGACCTCTGCCCTGTTCCCTGTAACTTCAGTTCTCATAAGGAGGGAACTGCCAGAAGGCCCTCGGAGCTGGACCTCAGCGTCCAGGCTGAATGATGGGGGTGGAGATGCTCCTTCAGGTATACTAGGCAGAGGCAATTTAGGGCTTTAAAGGTCAGTGCCAGAACTTTGAACTGTGCTCTGAAACATACTGGGAGCCAGTGTAGGTCTGTCAGGACCAGTCTCCCAGTTATCTCTGTTGTCCTTGTTAACCCTTGGGGTGCCAAATTCCAGAGTGCATTCAGGTCTCAATGTCAAAAGATGGTAAAAATGGTGTCATCAAGAATGGAGAACTGCAAACTTTGTGAAAGCTGAGAACTGCAAACTGAGTGAAAGCTGCATACTTCATAAGGAATCTTCATGAATCATATTAGTGTAGCCTTCCCCAAGTAAAGTAAATCAGCAATACATGGCATTGCTCAAGTCTCTTTTTGCCAGGTGAGACAGTGTGCTCTAATTCAAAGTACATTTATTGAGGAAGAAGGAGACAAGGGCTCAAATCCCATTCAGCCATGAAATACACTAGGCTACCTTAGACGCAGGTGACGCTGTGGGTTAAAGCCTCAGCGCCTAGGACTTGCCGATCGAAAGGTCAGCGGTTCGAATCCCTGCGGCGGGGTGCGCTCCCGCTGCTCGGTCCCAGCGCCTGCCAACCTAGCAGTTCGAAAGCACCTCCGGGTGCAAGTAGATAAATAGGGACCGCTTACCAGCGGGAAGGTAAACGGCGTTTCCGTGTGCGGCTCTGGCTCTGGCCAGAGCAGCAATGTCACGCTGGCCACGTGACCCGGAAGTGTCTCCGGACAGCGCTGGCCCCTGGCCTCTTAAGTGAGATGGGCGCACAACCCCAGAGTCTGTCAAGACTGGCCCGTACGGGCAGGGGTACCTTTACCTTTACCTTTACCTTAGACTTGTTGCTGTCTCTCAGCCTAATCCATGCCTGTTTATTGAATATATACAAAGTAGGGAGCAATCCTGTACTCATGGGGAAGGTAGCTGCACACACCTTCCTTTCTGCCACCAGAGGCCTCCCTAGAACACCCACCATTGGTGGTTTCTGACAGAAATGGGACCAGGGATTTGTTTGGGAAGGCCAGGGATTGGCCTTCTCTAGGCTCCTGTGCCCCTTATTCCCCTGCCCCAGGCTCCAAAATTATACCAGTCCAGGATCTGGAAACCAAAAGAAAAAACTAGCCACTCCTTCCCCTTTCCCATCCTGACCGCTGTAAGCCAGCAGGGCTCTGGATGCAATGGAAGTTTCATTGCAGATGTTCTCTCCCCAGTTCGGTAGGTATGCTCTGCTAACAAGCGGAACAGAACACAGGAGCAATTAAAAACAATTAAAGACCTTGGTTAGGAGTTTAAACTTCACCCAGAAAAAAAACATCTGTCACTCTGCAGAGAAGCAAAGCCATCAAGTGGAGATTCTGACTAAACATCACAAAAAGCTTTACGGCAGTAAGAGCTGTTTGACAGTGGAACAGTCTCCTTTGGGAGGTTGTGGACCCTCCTTCCTGGAAGGTTCTCAAGCAGAGGCTGGATGGCCATCTGTCATGGATGTGTTAGCTGAGATCCCTGCATTTCAGGGGGTTGGGCTAGGTGATTGTGGCGTTTGCCTCCTAGGTGGGTCATAAGGAAAGGGTTAAATGAGTGTGGTGTGATTGGCCAGAGAGAAACTGATAGGAGGGGTTAGAGTCGGTGTTGTGTGGAAGTCAGTCAGTTTGGAGTTGGGAGTTGGAGAAGGAAGAGGGAGGATAAGTCTGTGGGTTGGTTGTGTTGTGTGGTGAGAGAGTGAAAGTGAGAGAAACTGATAGAAGGAGTCAGATAGACAGTTGGAATAATCAGTTAGCAGTTATTAGGAAATGTATAGGACAGTAAAGGAACTAAGATTAAGTAAAATTAACTGAAATCTTAAACTTGTTCGTGCTTATAAAAATAAACTTGATTATTTGTTAATGTTAACAACTGTCTGGACTCCGTGTGTACCCATGAGAAACGGGTTGGTGGCAGCGAAGAACGCAATTACAGTGGTGGCACAGGGATCAATAGACCGTCAAACGTCCGGGGACCCTGTGTGATCGCCACAGTGATCATTGGGGTACCTTCCAAATCTACAATTTTATGATCATTGTGGGGAAATGATTCATCCACCCACAAACCAGTCTTTCTAACTCCTGCTTGCCATGTGTCCACCAAGAAACAATAGGCTAACTCCAAGCACATTGTCCTCAGCTCCTTGGAACGGTTAGGAAGCAAATGCAATAAGTAAGATAAAACGGCGCCAGCTTTATCTTTCCAAAGCAAAGAAAGTAATTAGGAAGAAGCGACATAGCCAGAGATCTATTACACACTTCTTAAAGTTACAGGGAACCAGGCAGAGGGCTTTCTCGGTAGTGGCACCCGCCCTGTGGAACACCCTCCCACCAGATGTCAAAGAGAAAAATAACTACCAAACTTTTAGAAGACATCTAAAGGCAGCCCTGTTTAGGGAAGCTTTTAATATTTAATAGGTTATTGTATTTTAGTGTTTTGTTGGAAGCTGCCCAAAGTGGCTGGGGGGACCCAGCCAGATGGGCAGGGCATAAATAATTTTTTTATTATTATTATTATTATTATTATTATTATTATTATTATTATTATTATTATTATTATTATTATTTCCAGAAGAAGGAAAATAAATGGCAAGGGAGGAAAGGAAGCTGCATGCATCATGAACAGTAACACTGATGTTTGCCATAACACTCAATTTGTAGAATTTAGCACCATGGACAGCAACAGCCCTTCATTCCGGATTCTTGACAAAAGGAACATTGGAGTATTTCTTACTTGGTTTGGGATATACACAGTTGTAGCTGGAGCAAGATGAGATAAGTTGCCAGCATCGTGACGGTATATAAAAAACCAGAATTTTGAGTCGCTTTGTTATACAGAGAGTACATTTGTCAAAATGTTCTTTTGAAATGGGGAGAAGGTGACAGCTAAACTCACTACAGATATTTCCCCCAGGAGTGAACATGTGGGTGAATGTTCTCAGCTATAGGATGACAGATTTTTTTATTTAAAAGTTCAAGGATTATCTGCATAATAGCAAGAATTAAAAGTAAATGGAGATACTTCAGTTGACGGGAGGCTGAAGCCCACCATTATTCCAATGCTTTCCGACATGGCAGTATTTCTTATAAGGCATTTGTAAAAATTGTGGCTTTATTCAATTTTATTTATGAATTTATTTAATAATTTTGGTTTTAAACCTGCAATGCAAAGAACAATAACTTCACACCTGACTGGAGTTTCAAATCTGAGGGTATAGCTTTCTCCAGTGAGGAGCCAGAATCCACAGCTTCAGTCCCCCTACCCCACCCTCTTAGGAAGACTCTTCAGTCATTTTAAAGCTCCCATGACTATGGGCAGGCTTCCTCAACCTCGGCCCTCCAGATATTTTGAGACTACAATTCCCATCATCCCTGACCACTGGTCCTACTAGTTAGGGATCATGAGTGTTGTAGGCCAAAAATATCTGGAGGGCCCAGTTTGAGGAAGCCTGACTTCTTCAGTTGTTTTCAGTTCCTCCTAGCTTTCAGCGAAGGCTCCTGTACTTTTTTCTTTCTTTCTTTCCTATTTAGGTGCACCATTGTGGTAACCCCCCCTGCTGAAGTATCATCCTTTTATCGTGGGAGTTTGCACTGAGGCCCTCTCTGGTCCTGCACATACTGGGCCAGTTTAGGCTACCCAGAACATCTTACACCAGCTACTCATTGCTAGTCTCTTGTCACAATCTTTTCCAGGCTGTGTTTGGCATCCTGCAAACTCATAGCATGACTGGAACAAGGCAAAGAGGAGTTGCTTAACATGATGAAAATCATTATGTGGTGCTTAGCAGGGCAACTAAAGGATTAGAAACAACTGTCTTGTCTTATCCAGCATGTATTTACATATTTATTTAAAGCTTTCTTCTTCTTCTTCTTCTTCTTCTTCTTCTTCTTCTTCTTCTTCTTCTTCTTCCATTCACCTCCCAATTACCGTTTATTGTTGTTGTCTTCATTGTTGCCTAAGAGATGGAGTTGTCATTTCCACTCGGTTGCATCCTTTGAATTTCCAAGAGGATGCTCATTAGCTCGTAATTGTAAAAATGACACCTCCCTGACATTTTCTCTCAGAGGATTTCTTCTCGGAGGAGTTGTCAAGCTGAATCGTCATCTTCTGAATCCCTGCACCCACTCACAGCAGACTGTGTCAGCCTGTGCTCAAAGGGATCTTTTTGATGTAAACTCTGCACTACCGATTATGTCCTTCTGCGTATGACTGTCGTCCAAAGGCCTTAGCTCAGTTGGTAGAGCATGAGACTCTTAATCTCAGGGTCCTGGGTTTCAGCAAAAGATTCCTGCATTGCAATGGGTTGTAGTAGATTACCCTTCCAATTCCACAATTCTATGCTTCTATGAGCTGCATGGTTTATATAATAATGCCAATCCATACAATTATCTCTAAAAACTGAACTGTATTAGAGGGTACTTCACATATACTGTAATGCCATGATGGTCTCTGACCTGCACACCAGCCTAAAGGTAAAGGTACAGGGACCCCTGACCATTAGGTCCAGTCGTGACCGACTCTGGGGTTGCGGCGCTCATCTCGCTTTATTGGTCAAGGGAGCCGGCGTACAGCTTCCGGGTCATGTGGCCAACATGATTAAGCCGCTTCTGGCGAACCAGAGCAGTGCACGGAAACACCATTTACCTTCCCGCTGGAGC
The DNA here is from genome assembly GCF_951804945.1 of Podarcis cretensis. Taxonomy (NCBI): domain Eukaryota; kingdom Metazoa; phylum Chordata; class Lepidosauria; order Squamata; family Lacertidae; genus Podarcis; species Podarcis cretensis. The sequence goes on along the minus strand of NC_137178.1, from coordinate 70,266,379 downwards.
GGTACCTATTTATCTACTTGCACTTTGACGTGCTTCCGAACAGCTAGGTTGGCAGGAGCAGGGACCGAGCAACGGGAGCTCACCCCGCCGTGGGGATTCGAACCACCGACCTTCTGATCAGCAAGTCCTAGGCTCTGTGGTTTAACCCACAGTGCCACACCAGCCTAGGGTGTTTTAAAAGCACTTGCCAGTCCCTTAATTTTCAAAAGCCGGTTTCCATGTAGAGAGCTACTGGTTTTTTTTCCTGGAAGAACAGTTTTCTACAAGTTCCACAGGGCTCACAGAATTACGGTGCTCCTGTCACTGTTTGGATTCTGACCAGTGGATGTTTCGAAAATCATCTGCAAACAACTCATTTTCTCATACAGTGGTACCTCGAGTTAAGTACTTAATTCATTCCAGAGGTCCATTCTTAACCTGAAACTGTTCTTAACCTGAAGCACCACTTTAGCTAATGGGGCCTCCTGCTGCCGCCACGCTGCCGGAGCACAATTTCTGTTCTCATCCTGAAGCAAAGTTCTTAACCCGAGGTATTATTTCTGGGTTAGCGGAGTCTGTAACCTGAAGCATATGTAACCCGAGGTACTACTGTACTTCAGTTAAATGACCAACACAGAAAATTTTGAAAGCAAAATTTTGAAAGCAAATGGATTTGTGCCTTTGGAGTTTAGTCTTAGCATGTAGAGCCATTTGGTTATCTCTCACAATCGTGCACAAGAGAACTACTGAATTGGCCAAAGACAGAGAGGTGGTCTCAAGAATAAGCATTTGCTATCTAGTTGTCCATTAAACACAAGAATCTCAAACAGCATCCAATATCTGAGTTTATCTATCAGCGGCAGCTAGATTGGGAGTGGCTGCTGAGATAACACCGGTCCTGAAAGAACTGCATTGGCTCCCAGTACATTTTGGGGGGACAGGGGGCGGGCAGATGTGGAGGACTCTCTGGTCCTGGATGGAGTAATTGTGCCCCTAAAGAACCAGGTATGCAGCCTCGGGGGTCATTTTGGACTCACAGTTGTCCATGCAGGCACAGGTCAATTCTGTGTCCAGGGCAGCTGTCTACCAGCTCCATCTGGTACGCAGGTTGAGACCCTATCTGCCCGCAGACTATCTCGCCAGAGTGGGGGATGTTCTAGTTGTCTCCCACTTGGACTACTGCAATGTGCTCTACGTGGGGCTACTTTTGAAGGTGACCCACAAACTACAACTAATCCAGAATGCGGCAGCTAGACTGGTGACTGGGAGTGGCCGCCAAGACCATATAACACCGGTCCTGAAAGACTTACATTGGCTCCCAGTATGTTTCCAAGCACAATTCAAAGTGTTGCTGCTGATCTTTAAAGCCCTAAACGGCCTCGGCCCAGTATACCTGAAGAAGCATCTCCACCCCCATCGTTCAGCCTGGACACTGAGGTCCAGCTCCGAGGGCCTTCTGGCGGTTCCCTCACTGTGAGAAGTGAGGTTACAGGGAATCAGGCAGAGGGCCTTCTTGGTAGTAGCGCACGCCCTGTGGAACATCCTCCTGTCCGATGTCAAGGAAATAAACAACTATTTGACTTTTAGAAGCCATCTGAAGGCAGCCCTGTTTAGGGCAGTTTTTAATGTTTGCTGTTTTATTGTGTTTTTAATATACTTTTCGGAGCCACCCAGAGTGGCTGGGGAAACCCAGCCAGATGGGCGGGGTATAAATAATAAATTATTATTATTAAGGAAAGGTCTGAGGAAGCCTTTAATACACCACAGCTGGCCTTATACCAGGAATTAACAGGATGTGTGCTTAAACAAGTGGAAGCTGCAATAAAATATTGCAGGGTATTCTCACAGCCTAACAGGCCTGCTCCTCTTCATGGTTCCAGACAGCCAATGAACCATACCTTCTTCCAGGGTACTGTAATAAGTTACACGCCCTGGCAGGACATTTCACTATCCCTACCCCTTTTCTGATCCTGCCCCCCCCCCAGCAGACACACAACTTTCTATGGTTCCTAGAGAATGCTCAATTTTTATCAGGTTTCTGTGGGCGGAAGTAGTTTTCCCCTTTGGGCCATTCTTTAAAAATGTACTGTGTGGTGAGCCAGTGTGGTGTAGTGGTTAACAGCAGTAGTCTTGTAATCTGGTGAGCCAGGTTCGATTCCCCGCTCCTCCACATGCAGCTGCTGGGTGACCTTGGGCCAGTCACACTTCTCGGAAGTCTCTCAGCCCCACTCACCTCACAGAGTGTTTGTTGTGGGGGAGGAAGGGAAAGGAGATTGCTAGTCGCTTTGAGACTGCTTAGGGTAGTGATAAAGCGGGATATCAAATCCAAACTCTTCTTCTTCTACTACTACTTTAGCTCTACAAACCACAGATTTTCACCTGACCATACTGATATCACTCTGTCTCAATTAAAACCCCATTTAGGTTTTCCTCCTGGGAACACTCAAGCACCTTAGTTTGCTATTAAAGCTGGTATTTCACCCTCCCCTCCTGCTCCCCTCTTTCTTTCCCTTGCAGAAATAAAATTTAATTCTAACTTTGGGTGGGACTTCCCCATAGCAAAATAGCCAAATAAAAGTAAAATTAGGTCATATTATTTTTTCTTATATCTTCTGAATCGGAGTATAAATCTTTCTGCAGCACTTTATCAAGCTTTCCCCCTGAATATTTACTAAAGTGCACAGTTAAATAATAAACATTTATGATAAAAAAGGAATAATGCTGGGGGATGCATATTCTGCCTTTAAGACACTAATTTAAATATATGTATATATATTAAAAGGGTTTTTTTTCCATCTTGGGGTTGTTTCTGAATCACTATTCATGTAGAGTGGAACTAACAGGAAAAGAAATATGTTTTTAAATCTGCTCTAACTCTTTTAAAGTTTGTGTGGCTAAAGAGGCAGTAATGTGTTGAATTTAGCTGCATTCGTAAACCAGCCACGCAGCCGCTATGACAGATTTCTTTTTCCTTTATGAATATATATATATAATAAATGCAGCAGAACAGTTTTGCAAACATCTTGCTGATCACTGTGCCCATTATATTCTCTTTCTTGTCGCTAAGGCTAGCTGGGAAACAATGCTCTGTCATAGGAATCGCAAGATGACACCTTTTAAAGGAACGCCACAGTAATTCAAGGTACATGAAGGTACATAAGGTGGTTCTTTGCCAAGCCTTCAGAATATAATTGGCTTTGGCACCAGCCCTACATATTATGACAGTATGACTATGGCAATTTAAATAACGCTATGGCACGCACAATTCTCATGTTGCAGATGCATGATTTATTGCCTTTTGCGATGAGTGCTAAGCAATTAAAGAGGGGAGTCCTCTCAATGAGTAGTCTTTTGTTTGCTTGCTTATCATAACAATATAAGAACATAAAGGGACGCGGGTGGAGCTGTGGTCTAAACCACAGAGCTTGCTGATTGGAAGGTCGTCAGTTTGAATCCCTGCGATGGGGTGAGCTCCCATTGCTCAGTCCCAGCTTCTGCCAACATAGCAGTTTGAAAGCACGCCAGTGCAAGTAGATAAAGAGGTACCACTCCAACGGGAAGGTAAACAGCATTTCTGTGCGCTCTGGCTTCTATTACAATGTTTTGTTGTGCCAGAAGCGTTTTAGTCATGCTGGCCACATGACCCGGAAAGCTGTCTGTGGACAAACACTGGCTCGCTCAGCCTGAAAGCGAGGTGAACGCCACACCCCATAGTCAACTTTGACTGGACCTAACCGTCCAGGGGTCCTTTACCTTTACCTGAGCCAGTGTGGTGTAGTGGTTCAGAGCGGTGCACTTGTAATCTGGTGAACTGGGTTTGATTCCCTGCTCTTCCACATGCAGCTGCTGGGTGACCTTGGGCTAGTCACACTTCTTTGAAGTCTCTCAGCCCTACTCAGCTCACAGAGTGTTTGTTGTGGGGGAGGAAGGGAAAGGAGATTGTTAGCCGCTTGGAGACTCCTTAGGGTAGTGATAAAGTGGGATAGCAAATCCAAACTCTTCTTATTCTTCTTTTTATAAGATCATAGGAAGAGCCTCCTGGATCAGGCCAGTGTCTACCTAATCCAGCATCCAGTTATCACAGTGGCCAACCAGATACTTATGGGAAAGCCGGAAGCAAGATCTCTTGTTAGGGTTGCCATATTTCAGTGAAATATCTCGTGACCCTTTTTTTTCTTTGACCAAAGTTGTTGAGCTTCTTTTAGTTTTGCCATTCGTCCGGATTTTCCTGGACATTTTAGCGATTTCCACTCGGATATGTGTGTTGCATGGCAAGTTCCCACCTCCCCCAATGGAAATAAAGACACACAACACAATTATTAAGGTTAATAGGCTAAATAAGGCCACAACATTATTTGTTACAGGTGATGAGTGGTATTGGCTTAGGCATTGGTCCTAACCAACTATATCCGGCTTCAGTCCGTCCGCTTGAAGTCCAGGAAGGGTTAACCACCAGTAGGGGGAGTCCTGCTGATGCACATCAACTAGGAACTCCCCCGGGGTCACCGCTCGGGGGCGTGCCTTAGGCCCTCACATCCATAGGCTTCGGACAGGGCTACGGCCCCCGGAATCCTTTACCGGACTACCCTTCAATATGCAGGGCAGGTGATGGCGCTTCCTCCCCTCTTCCATCTACAAAACAATACCAATACTAATGCCTAACCACCAATACCCAGAAAGTTGTGATGATTTGCTACGAGGTAGGCAAAAACAAAGTTGCTGGTGCCAATTTGCCAAGGTGGAAAAATTCCTACAGGCCCCTTAATGGCGACCAACCAAGGTCCATAGCAAGGTTAAGGAACGAAAACCTTAAAGTGCAGGAGGGTGGGAAACAGGAACAGCTGGTATGTGGGAAAAGAGGGAGATCCCCAGACGCGCCTGCATTTAAATTGGGCAGGCCATGCTCCCAAAGCCAGCTGATTGGCCAGGGATTCCCCCAATCGCACAGGGGCTGGGATCCAGATATTTTTGGCCTACAACTCCCATGATCCCTAGCTAGCTGGACCAGTGGTCAGGGATGATGGGAATTGTGGTCTCAAACTATCTGGAAGGCCGAGGTTGAGGAAGCCTAACATACATCATATGAATTAAACATCAACAAAATATCGCAATGTGGGATTTTTCCATCCTGTAACTTCCCTCTACTCTCTCTATGGTTCCATTATTTTGGGTTATTTCGAGCATGTCCAAATATTAGTTTCCATCTGTATATATCTAATTCTTATCTATCATCATAATACTACAAATGTTTTAGAATCCTGCTGACGTATCAACTTGTATACAATGCTTTGACATATATGCAATAAAAAAAATCCCATTCATATTTAAATTTGTTATTATCCTGATTCCTGAGTCTTCCTGTTAATTTTGCCAACTCTGCATATTCCATATGAGGAGCCCAGCCAGCTGATGCAGCCCTTGGCAGGCAACCACACACACATTGACGCTGGTGAGGTGGCCATTCAGCAAGGAGGCCAGGGACGCAGTGGTGAGGCCAGGCCAGGGTCCGGGGCCCAGCCCCCCTGGAAGCAGGTAGGGCAGCACTGGGGGGTCCCTGCATGGAGGGGCCTGACTCACCCCCCCTAAAAATTGTGAGCTGAGGCTACACCCCTGGCTACAGTCTTCCCTCCTGAATTTAGTAGGCAGTAAGAAATGGAGGCAGTGAGAGATTTCACTTTCTTGGGTTCCATGATCACTGCAGATAGTGACAGCAGTCACAAAATTAAAAGACGCCTGCTTCTTGGGAGAAAAGCAATGACAAAGCTAGACAGCATCTTAAAAAGTAGAGACATCACCTTGCCAACAAAGGTCCGTATAGTAAAAGCTATGGTTTTCCCAGTAGTGATGTATGGAAGTGAGAGCTGGACCATAAAGAAGGCTGATCGCAGAAGAATTGATGCTTTTGAATTATGGTGCTGGATGAGACTCTTGAGAGTCCCATGGACTGCACGAAGATCAAACCTATCCATTCTGAAGGAAATCAGCCCTGAGTGCTCACTGGAAGGACAGATCCTGAAGCTGAGGCTCCAATACTTTGGCCACCTCATGAGAAGAGAAGACTCCCTGGAAAAGACCCTGATGTTGGGAAAGATTGAGGGCACAAGGAGAAGAGGACGAGATGGTTGGACAGTGTTCTTGAAGCTACCAGCATGAGTTTGACCAAACTGCGGGAGGCAGTGGAAGACAGGAGTGCCTGGCGTGCTCTGGTCCATGGGGTCACGAAGAGTCAGACAAGACTAAACGACTAAACAACAACAACAAAAATGTACATGCTTCATCCACCCACCCTTGTGAAGCCGGAAGAGGCTTTAACACTTGATATTTCTGGATGTATAAATTGGACCTTTACCACGTGCCAGTACTCAGCCACGACATTTCTTAAAATCCTGGCTCACATCAGGAAAAAAAGTCTTCTTCCAATTATTCAAACAATGTGATAAATACATAGCATCCCTTTCAAGGCTTGCTCTTCCATGGTCTCTTTTCTCGTTCTCTTCCTTTCATTTAAAAAGTGTGAGCTAGTCAAAGACTGACAAGAAGATTATAGCTGTGATCTGCCAAATGATTCCAATGCTACCAGTACCACCACAACCACCAGTAGATTATACCATGTGATCAGTTACAATTCAATTGTTATTTTTAATTTTTTAAAAAGCTTTAGTAGTCAAACTACATCAAAATGGGGGGTGGGATGATGTAGCTTCTACAAATTTTTATGGTTTCAAATAGTCTATTTGTGAAATATCCCCCCCCCCCCAGCAAGTGCTGTCTGAGTGCATCTCTAAAATTGTTAAAGGCTGAGGAAATATTGTGTTTTTCTTCAGAGAACATTAAAATGCACATATTTTAGCCACTTGGCATTTAAATTGTGAGTAGGCAATAACTCATTTTTACATATTGTTTTTTTTAAAGAAAAAAACAAAAATAACCTTCCATACCACCTCCTCTTCTTTAATATAGTAAAGGTAAAGGTACCCCTGCCTGTACGGGCCAGTCGTGTCCGACTCTAGGGTTGCGAATTCATCTCGCTCAAGAGGCTGGGAGCCGGCGCCGTCCGAAGACACTTCCGGGTCACGTGGCCAGCGTGACGAAGCTGCTCTGGCAAGCCAGCACCAGCGCCGCACACGGAAACGCCATTTACCTTCCCGCTATAAAGCGGTACCTATTTATCTACTCGCTCTTAGGGATGCTTTCGAACTGCTAGGTGGGCAGGAGCTGGGACCGAACAACGGGAGCTCACCCCGTTGCGGGGATTCAAACCACCGACCTTACAATCAGCAAGTCCTAGGCACTGAGGTTTTACCCACAGTGCCACTTCTTTAATATATTGTAGCATTATTCCAACTATGTCTACTCAAAAGTCAGGCCTATTAAATCCAATGGGATTTTCTCCCAGGTAAATGGGGACTAGGATTGCAGCCTCAGTTAGGTTATAGAATATGTATGTATTCATACAGATTCTAAATTTATACCAAGAAGTACTTGCCCAAAACTTGGATCTTGGCATCCAGGAATTCTCCCTTTTATATCTATTTCTTTCTGAACCAACAGAGAAAACCCATCCATTAAGGGCATTCCACATGTGAAAGCAGGTTTTTACATTTCTTTTCCTTCCATGACCAAGTCTCTGCAATCTTCCCCCCACAGCATCTTTTGAGCAGAACCAGTGCAGTGAAAACAGCAGCAGCAACCATTATGGTCCACAGCCATTCTTAAATTCACCCCTAAGCCAATTCCTAGAGAAGGGAGCAAGGCTTGCCCCTGGATTAGCAGTGGTTGATAGAAAATATGTACAAATTGGCTTCTTTTAGTTAGACCATCCCTTAGACCTGCCTTTCACACAAAGGCTAATCCTCTGGTAAGTGCAAGCAGAACTTTGCTTCAGCAGGAACTCACTGGAACTCAGTTCCAGCAACTCTTGGGTGAGTTCTGGCACCTCTCAGGTGTGCGCCATCTGTCACGGTTTGGTTCACGGGTGATCGAAGTCATGGCAGGGGACGTCAGGACCAGGGGCAAGATGGCGGGGTGGGAGCAGAACAGGGGTACCTATTTAGTCAGGAAGCCAAGAGTCAGAGGGTCAGAAAGCAAGGAGTCACTAAGTCAAGGGTCCGAGGATCAAGAAGTAAGAAGTCATGAAGTCGGGGGTCCGAGGATCAAGAAGCAAGGAGACAAGAAGTCAAGGGTCTGAGGATCAAGAAGCAGGGAGTCAAGAAACTGAGGTTCAAGGATCAGGAGTCAAGAAGCCAAACACAGCAAGGCAGGAAGCATGTTGCTGTGGCAAAGAGCCAAAGAGAAATGCTGACCTTATATCCCTTCCCAGCTCTTGCCACCAGGTGCTGTGAGTTACCAATTGGCCTCACCTGTGAGGCCGTGCCTTGCCTCTTCAGAACAAACTTAGGAAGGCCCCAGTCCTGCAAAGTCCTATTGGTCCTGCACACACACCTGACACCATTGCCATTCTAAGAGAATGAAGGAGGCATTTGTGGTGAGTTCCAACACCTCTTTTCTAGAAAAATAGTGCAAGCATACATTTGAGATGTCGCTACCAAATGGCTAAAAGCAAGTCAAAAATAGATGCTAACTGTAGTGGGACTTGTATTACAGTGAAACTTCTTTTTTCAAAAGGCTCTCTGTTTTCACTGAAGACATTGATTGCGCGTTAAGAGGTTTTCTCTAGGTTCCAGAGTTATGTGAGAAGCTTCTGGACTCATGAAGACTTGTTGCGAAAGTTACACAGATATTAAGTAAGACACAGAATGGGGAGCTATGATATGGAAGACTACATTAGGAATGGAGCGAGGAATACATGTTTTTATCCTGTGCTAAAAATAATACTGCTTCTTGGGAGAAAAGCAGTGACAAAGCTAGACAGCATCTTAAAAAGCAGAGACATCACCTTGCCAACAAAGGTCCGTATAGTAAAAGCTATGGTTTTCCCAGTAGTGATGTATGGAAGGGAGAGCTGGACCATAAAGAAGGCTGATCGCCAAAGAATTGATGCTTTTGAATTCTGGTGCTGGAGGAGACTCTTGAGAGTCCCATGGACTGCAAGAAGAACAAACCTCTCCATTCTTAAGGAAATCAGCCTTGAGTGCTCACTGGAAGGACAGATCCTGAAGCTGAGGCTCCAATACTTTGGCCACCACATGAGAAGAGAAGACTCCCTGGAAAAGACCCTGATGTTGGGAAAGACTGAGGGCACAAGGATAAGGGGACGGCAGAGGACGAGATGGTTGGACAGTGTTCTCGAAGCTACCAGCATGAGTCTGACCAAACTGCGGGAGGCAGTGGAAGACAGGAGTGCCTGGCGTGCTCTGGTCCATGGGGTCATGAAGAGTCGGACACGACTAAACGACTAAACAACAACAACAACAAAAATAATACTGGTTATTCAGAGTAATTATGGAAGCAGAAAAGCCACACTGGAACTGTATTATTTTTTTGCCAAGCTCACTTCCTCCACAGGGCCAGACACAGTGAGGCCAGTGAGTCAAGAACCAAGCGCAAGCCACACTGTGTGACTGGCCTCCTTCTGATGTGACAGTCACACGTATGTTCACGTCATCACATGTGCTTGTTGTGCACGTGACGGCTCACCCAATATTGGGCACAACTCGGTGACTCTGGTGCCAATATTTGTTGAAACTGTAATCAGAAGTTCATCGTTCACCGCTTCATTCCCATTTAAGTACAGTTTGGAGTAGCCTCGATATGTAGGAGTTTCTAAGACTCCATGACAAAGCAATCGCTATCTTTAGAAAGTTTCCTTTTCAAAAACTAGGTTGATGAAAGGAAAAGTCTTCTTCTGCCTTATCAATCAAACCCAGAAGTATCTGTATTCCAAGGGAGTTTTCTATGAAAATTAAAATCACAGCCTGAGGGAGGGTGTAAATTATTTCTAAACACTGTGCAGATAATGGAATCCCACTGTTAATTGATTATGTCTAGCACGGGAGGGAAAGTCTGTGTTAAATCAAATAAAAGTGTTGCAGTTATATAACCTGAGAGTGCAGTTCTTACCTGGGCAAAATTCCAGATGTAACACAGCATTTTGTACCTGACTCGAGATTGCAAAAATAGCAACACGTAAAATGGGGAATGAGTAACGGATGATCTTACAGCCGCCATCGCTGCCATATCCAATCAACAGTTTATATGCTTTGGGGGTTGTGTTTCACTGACAGTCTTAAGGTAGCATTTTTAGAGTGCTGATGGTATTTTAAGTTGGGAGGGGGTAGGTGACAGATCAAGCCAAGGCAATCTTGTTCTCTGTTTCCCCTCTTTTGAGAGGAAAAGGTTAGGGAATGGGTTTTATTCCTGCTTAGCTTACACACCAGACTTGGGGAGTCAGGGCTGGTGGCCCTGATGGTACCTCCTCAATTTCTCTGTGAATATCTTGGTAGCAATTTTCAGAGGAGTTAGGGTATAGGTTTGCTGCAGCTTGAATGATGAAGTCTTACGGAGCCCTAAAATCTATATGCCATAAGCTTACACGTGATCCCATCTTGACAGGTATATACATTATATGGATGCAGAGAGAAAAGGCCATAAATAGAAGGAGTAAAATGGCACCAAATGCAAAAAGTATGGTCTGACATTTCAATTAATAAGTGACCACATGTAACAGCAGTAACGGTTGATAAGGCTATCACTGCTGAAATGCTAAATGAATTAGCTCCTCTAGTGGGATATATGTGTTCTCTTCTATCTAATCCTTTTCTATTATAATCTCTTTGAATTGTTTTGCAGGATTTCTATCTAGTTTCTATGATGCATGAATGGCCTAAGTGCTGCAACAAGAATATTACTATTAGGCTGTAATTCTATGCACACTTACCCGGGAGTAAGCCACACTGAATTTACTTCTGAGTAAGCTTACTTCTGAGCAAGCATGTACAGTGGTACCTCGGTTTAAGAGCAGTCTGGTTTAAGAATGATTGGGTTTACAAACTCCGCAAAACCAGAAACAGTGTCCCGGTTTGAGAACTTTACCTCAGTCTAAGAACGGAATCTGAATGGTGGAAAGGCACTGGTGGCGGGAGGCCTCATTAGGAAAAGTGCGCCTCGGTTTATAACGGTTTTGGTTTAAGAACGGACTTCCAGAATGGATTAAGTTTGTAAACCAAGGTACCACTGTATAGGCTTTCATTGTTGTATTATTATATTCCCACTTATCACACTTACATTCACCCTATGCCAATTCCTCTTCCATCGAAGCAGCTGAACCAATAGGGACTGCACTCAACGTTTTCATTTTCATTTGAAATTTTTGAGCCATGCACTCACCTGAAAAGTCTTTCAGGTGGCAAAAAACCTAAGGAGATTTCTCCCCCTCCCACAACACCCCCTTTCATAGGCCAGTTATAGGCCCAATTCACATAAAATGATTGGGGAGTGGTAGGTAGCTAATTATTGACCTAATCCCACTTTCAGGGTAAAATCAGTTAACTACCCGTATTTTTCGCTCTATAAGACGCACCAGACCACAAGACACACCTAGTTTTTGGAGGAGGAAAACAAGAAAAAAATATTCTGAATCTCAGAAGCCAGAACAGCAAGAGGGAACGCTGCGCAGTGAGAGCAGCAATCCCTCTTGCTCTTCTGGCTTCTGGGATAGCTGTGCAGCCTGCATTTGCTCCATAAGACGCACACACATTTCCCCTTACTTTTTAGGAGCGAAAAAGTGAGTCTTATAGAGCAAAAAATACGGTAGGTCGAGCTACATGCTGAAACAATGGTCTCCCTTCCAACACGGGAACTTTGATTGACTTGTTGAGGTGCTTACATTTGGTGATTTGTGCGTATGTGTGTGCCAATCTGCTACACTTCCTTTTTTTCTGCCCATAGTTTCTTTCTTTCCATATTTGTCAAGAATTTGAGCCCCAAAGAGCTGTCATCACTTGCAGACTTATTGACACAACGAAGGATGCATTTCTAGATGCACTTACCTGGAAGTAAGCTCCCACTGAACTCAAGGAGGCTTAGGTCTGAGTAGACAGGCATATGACTGCCCCATATACAATGTGCAGTGAAATCCTCTGTAAGTCTATTCAGAATCAGATTCTCCCTATGTTTGATGGGGCTTACTCTCAGGTAAATCTGCATAGGAGCGCAGTTTAAACTGATAAGCTGAGCTGTGAGTTGACTCCGTGCTGCAATGCTCACTTTGCTGAGGCAGCCCACCCAAGTTTATTGCAATGAGTTCACAGAAAAATTGGATTGTGCTTTTTTTTAATCTGGCACACTCACAACTACAGTTCCAATAAGGCTCCATTCAATCACATCCTGGTATACAATGGCTAAAGTCACTGATGTCGCTTGATTTAAAACAGAGAAGGTTTTTATTCAGTATGTGTGTGTATATATATGTGGTACCTCAGGTTAAGAACTTAATTCGTTCTGGAGGTCCATTCTTAACCTGAAACTGTTCTTAACCTGAAGCACCACTTTAGCTAATGGGGCCTCCCGCTGCCTCACAATTTCTGTTCTCATCCTGAAGCAAAGTTCTTAACCCGAGGTACTATTTCTGGGTTAGCAGAGTCTGTAACCTGAAGCGTCTGTAACCCAAGGTACCACTGTCTCTCTCTGTGTGTGTGTGTGTGTGTGTGTGTGTATAATCAGTATAAATACACATTCCCTGGTCATTATTACACAGCTGGTTTTGGATGCTTGGTTTGCAGAATGGCGACAAGTCACACTTATCCATAACGTGGAGATGCTCTTGAGGGAAATTATGCTTGATTTATAATATTGCTGAGCATTACAAGCTGAACACCATTTTTTTTTCTGAATCTGGTAATTGCAAATTGCAACATTGGATCCACAGCTTTAGGTCTCTAGCTTATCCTTGATACATGGAACTGAAATTTGCTTCCTTTCATTGGCTTCGCCAATGCCCTTCTCAAAGTCCATTAAACAACATATATGAGGGACATGAAGTTTATGTTTATGTGCTTGCCTTGGATTTGGTTCTCTTCCTGTCTTATCATGGTAAAAGCCCCATAAAACATAAGCCTCCAATCCTAGTTTTCTGTTTTAAAACTGAGGAATGAGCCATGCTCATAGCAGTGTTTTTTTAAAAGAACAATATATTGGGTTTTAACACTGAACCAACGCCTTAAATTGTACGTTTTTGGAAGAAACAAGTGAAGCACATTAAGGTGGTTTTATGTTAAGGTAAAGGTAAAGGGACCCCTGACCATTAGGTCCAGTCGTGACTGACTCTGAGGTTGCGGTGCTCATCTCGCTCTATAGGCCGAGGGAGCCGGCGTACAGCTTCCGGGTCATGTAGCCAGCATGACTAAGCAGCTTCTGGCGAACCAGAGCAGCGCACGGAAACGCCGTTTACCTTCCTGCCAGAGTGATACCTATTTATCTACTTGCACTTTGATGTGCTTTCGAACTGCTAGGTTGGCAGGAGCAGGGACCGAGCAACGGGAGCTCACCCCATCACGGGGATTTGAACCGCAGACCTTCTGATCGGCAAGTCCTAGGCTCTGTGGTTTAACCCACAGCACCACCAGCATCCTGGTTTTATGTTAGTTCAGGACTAATGTGCAACAGTTTTTTCATCACACACTTGCTGCTCTCTCACACACGTACAAGGCAGATGAACTTTTTCAAGCTGCACTCAGCAGAAGTCCTAGAGTCGGCCATTCAATGAAATAATTGCTGCTGTCTTGAGACTGGATGTTACTTCAGCATTGGGTCTGAGGTAACAGATGTGACAGGCCAATGTGGTGATTAACTATGTGCCCTCAGGCTCACAAAGGAAGAGGGATTGCATACATGCCAGAGGCATATATATATATATATATATATATATATATATATATATATATATGGGACGCAGGTGGCGCTGTGGGTTAAAGCCTCAGCGCCTAGGGCTTGCCGATCGAAAGGTCGGCGGTTCGAATCCCTGCGGCGGGGTGCGCTCCCGCTGCTCGGTCCCAGCGCCTGCCAACCTAGCAGTTCGAAAGCACCTCCGGGTGCAAGTAGATAAATAGGGACCGCTTACCAGCGGGAAGGTAAACGGCGTTTCCGTGTGCGGCTCTGGCTCGCCAGAGCAGCGATGTCACGCTGGCCACGTGACCCGGAAGTGTCTCCGGACAGCGCTGGCCCCTGGCCTCTTAAGTGAGATGGGCGCACAACCCCAGAGTCTGTCAAGACTGGCCCGTACGGGCAGGGGTACCTTTACCTTTACCTTTATATATATATGCACCCACACACTTAAAAACAAATGCTTTATTCTATCAAACTGTGGCAGTGGACCATTGCGAGTAACTGTATAGGTCACAGAACCTTTGGGACTGTCATGGAAAGTTCAAGAGGAGAAGGACCCAAAAACCTTCTCTCCCGCCTCTTGGAGCAGGGTGTTCAAAATAACCTGGCTGTTTGAGGTAGCCAAGGATATAAAATGGAACTAAAGGGGTTAGCTTTTGCCAGCTGCCAGTGAGTTTCCACGGAGCTGCCCGTAGGCTACCAAATTTGAGAAGATTGAGAAGCCGCTAAGGACTGAGAGGCTTAGTTGGGCTTTGCAAGAAGTACTTCTTTTGAGCATCAGGTAAGGAAACTGGCTATATTTAGACCAGAAATTAAAGTGGAATATGCTGATGCCTTCCAAATACTTTAAATAATTATTTTTTTAAAAGTTGGGTAAGGGATGAGTGAAGAGAAGCTCTATCTTCAGTTAGGGCCAACAAGGTATGTGTATATGTGTGCTCTGCTCAATCATTTCATGGGATTTGTCTCCTTTGAGGCCACGTTGAGGACATTTGCCTTCTTTCTATCATTCTCCCCAAGCCTATTAGTTTGGGGCCAAACTATACATTACAACATGGGTAGGCAAACTAAGGCCTGGGTGCCGGATCCGGCCCAATCACCTTCTAAATCCGGCCTGCGAACGGTCCGGAAATCAGCGTGTTTTTACATGAATAGAATGTGTCCTTTTATTTAAAATGCATCTCTGGGTTATTTGTGGGGCATAGGAATTCGTTTTTTTTTCTTTTTCTTTTTTCCAAAATATAGTCCGGCCTCCCCACAAGGTCTGAGGGACAGTGGACCGGCCCCCTGGTGAAAAAGTTTGCTGACCCCTGCATTACAATAATCAAAAGCATGCTTAATTTACATTTTGAAAGGAGGAATAAGACAGCTGTGGGACCTTGGCTGTACTCTCAATGCAGATCAGGGACCCAAAAAGGTTTCTTGCTCAATCCTCTCTTCAAGCCCAGTTAATTCAATGGAGACAGCATTGATTGCCCTAGTGATGAATGTATGACCTGTGCTGGGCATTGGACAGACATCTGTGCTGGTTCTACTGGACCTCACAGCAGTTGTAGATACTACCAGCCATGGTATCTTTCTGGTATCTTTGGCTGGGATGGGACTGGGGGCTGGGCAAGGCTTTGTGTTGGTACTGGTTCTTTCTGGAGGGAAGGGGAGGGTCCAGCTGGTGGTGCTGAGCAACTCCTACTCAACGCCTTGGCCACTGCCTCCCATCTTGTCACCCATGTTTCATATTTACAGGTGAAACTCGGAAAATTAGACTATCGTGGAAAAGTTCATTGATTTCAGTAATTCAACTGAAAAGGTGATAGTAATATATGAGATAGACTCATGACATGCAAAGCGAGATATGTCAAGCCTTTATTTGTTATAATTGTGATGATTATGGCGTACAGCTGATGAAAACCCCAAATTAATGATAACATCCATGCCACGCCGCATTGAGGCAGTAATTGATGCAAAAGGGGCCCAAACCAAGTACTAAGTACATATGCATGCTTCTACTTCTCAGAAGTCCAATATTGCTCTATTTGCAATCCTTGTTTTGCTGATTTCATTTAATATTCTAATTTTCTGAGATTGTTAATTTGGGGTTTTCATCAGCTATGCGCCATATCATCACAATTATAACAAATAAAGGCTTGACATATCTCGCTTTCCATGTCACAAGTCTATCTCATATATTAGTTTCACCTTTTCAGTTGAATTACTGAAATAAATGAACTTTTCCATGATATTCTAATTTTCCAAGTTTCACCTGTAGTTAGACAACAAAATGTACATACCACTTGATTTTGATAAAATCTCTAGCAGTACGTTAGAAATATTAAAATTATCAATAAAACAGAAGCAAATAATCAAAACACTTAAAAGACAATAAAATTAACAGTATACTAAAAGGAGATTAACAAAGAATGTCAACATCTTTGTGTGTGAATAGGCTTGCCTAAAAAAAAAAGGTTTAAAGAGGTGCCAAAAGCAGTAGGGTGAAGGTGCCGCTGGATGCCAGTAGGCAAGGAGTTACATTTTTTTGGTCTCTACATATATAAAAGGCAGGGAGTTTCAAAGTATAGGTGCTGCCACACTAAAAGGCCCATTTCTTACACGTGCAGAATGAGTATTGTGTGGCTCCTGTATGAATGCCAGTTCTGTAGATCAAGGTGATCGAGTGACCACATCATGGGTGAATTAAGAGAGAAATGACGTCGTTAAAAATAATAATAACCCACAGGCCACATGGATTCAGTGATGCAGGAAGAACAAAAAGAGGATTTGGAATGGACAGTAATGGCATCCGCTCTTGTCCTCGTACTGGTAATACACTATTTTCACTGAGACTGCACGTCTTTTACCAAAGCAAGCTCATCTAACTGCTGTATCATTCTTTATCTAGAGAATCTTTAGAGGCTCTGCAGCTCATCAGAAATAGCACGAAATAAATGTGACAAAAACAATACAGGCTAGAAATAGATAGATTTTAGTGCTGTAAAACAAATGGAATTTAATTTGTGCCTGGGCTCAGTCCTGTAATTTGTCTTAAATACTGGGTAATACTATATATGCTATAGTATATATATATATATATATATATATACTATGGGGACGCGGGTGGCGCTGTGGGTTAAAGAACTGAGCCTAGGACTTGCCGATCAGAAGGTCGCGACTGGACCTAATGGTCAGGGGTCCCTTTACCTTTATATATACTATATATATGTACATATACTATATACTATAGTGTATATATCCTATAATTACCTTCCTGCCACAGCAGTACCTATTTAGGTAAAGGTAAAGGGACCCCTGACCATTAGGTCCAGTCATGACCGACTCTGGGGTTGCAGTGCTCATCTTGCTTTATTGGCCAAGGGAGCCGGCGTACAGCTTCTGGGCATAGCTGTCAAGTGTCCCTTATTTGAAGGGACAGTCCCTTATTCCAGCGCCATGTCCCGCTGCTGTCCCTTATTGATGGATGTCCCTTAAATGTCCCTTAAATGATGTCCCTTAAATTTCAAATGAAGCAGCTCCTCTCCCTCCCTCCCTGCCAGCCAGGGAGGAGGGAAGCTCCAACTGTGTTGCTTGGCTGTGTTGCTCACCCAATAAGAAGTCTAAGAACGACTGGGGGGGTGGAGCTTGAATGCCTTGTGTGTGGCTAGTTAATGCAAGCTGAGAGGTTTTCGAATGCTGGACGCCATTTTGTTGCACGTGCTGCTGCAAACTTTGCAGTGCAAAGCCAGGCCGGGGAGCCATCTTAAGTTGAGGTTGCATAGGCCTTGTGGTGCATGTGATTCAGATTCTATTCAGTTGAACCTCTGGTTACAAAGATGGTTGGACAGTGTTCTCGAAGCTACCAGCATGAGTTTGACCAGACTGCAAGAGGACAGGAAGACTGGAGTGCCTGGAACAGGTGAGGCTGCAGGTCCCTTATTTTGGCTGCTGGTCCCTTATTTTCAAGGCTGCTGGTCCCTTATTTTCAAATCTGTAAGTTGACAGCTATGCTTCTGGGTCATGTGGCCAGCATGACTAAGCCGCTTCTGGCGAACCAGAGCAGCGCATGGAAACGCTGTTTAGCTTCCCGCTGGAGCAGTACCTATTTATCTACTTGCACTTTGACATGCTTTCGAACTGCTAGGTTGGCAGGAGCAGGGACCAAGCAACGGGAGCTCACCCCGTCGCAGGGATTCGAATCGCCAACCTTATGATCGGCAAGTCCTATATATAGTAGATAAATAGTTACTGCTCCGGCGGGAAGGTAAAAAACATTTCTGTGCACTCTGGCACTTGTCATGGTGTCCTGTTTCACCAGAAGCGGCTTAGTCCTGCTGGCCACAGGACACAGAAATCTGTCTGTGGACAAAGCACTGAGCCTCTTGAGCTTGCCAATCAGGAGGTCAGTGGTTCAAATCTCCATGATGGGGTGAGCTCCTGTTGCTCTGTTCCAGCTCCTCCCAACCTAGCTGTCTGAAAGCACAACAGTGCAAGTTGGTAAATAGATATTGCTGCGGCGAGAAGGAAAATGGCATTTCTGTGCACTCTGGTTTCCATCACAGTGTTCCATTGCGCCAGAAGCAGTTTAATCATGCTGGCCACATGACCTGGAAAGTTGTCTGTGGACAAACGCTGGCTCCCTTGGCCTGAAAGCGAGATAAGTGCTGCAACTCCTTAGTCATCTTTGACTGGACTTAACCATCCAGGGGTCATTTACCTTTTACCTTTTACTATATATACTTTTGAATGCTTTTGAATTATGTTGCTGGAGGAGACTCTTGAGAGTCCCATGGACTGCAAGAAGATCAAACCTCTCCATTCTGAAGGAAATCAGCCCTGAGTGCTCACTGGAAGGACAGATCCTGAAGCTGAGGCTCCAATACTTTGGCCACCTCATGAGAAGAGAAGACTCCCTGGAAAAGACCCTGATGTTGGGAAAGATGGAGGGCACAAGGAGAAGAGGACGAGATGGTTGGACAGTGTTCTCGAAGCTACCAGCATGAGTTTGACCAAACTGTGGGAGGCAGTGGAAGACAGGAGTGCCTGGCATGCTCTGGTCCATGGGGTCAGGAAGAGTCGGACACGACTAAACGACTAAACAACAACAACAACAACAAATATATACTTTCTTGGTATGACATCTTATTGGGTCCTCCCCCCCCCCAACGTTTGGTACAGTTACACAATTCCCCCCCCTCCAATAATCTGGACAAATTTGAATATGGATTTCTTTAATGTAAAGCTTCTGGAAGTACTGTTTATATTAAATGATCCTGTCCTTTCTCCAAGGAGTTCAAAATGAAATATATGGTTCTTGCCTCACAATTTGTCCCCCTAACTACCCTGTGAGGTAGATTAGACTGAGAGATGACCCAGTCTAAGGTCTAAGGCCATCCACTGAGCTTCATGGCTGAGTGGGGATTTAAACTTGGCCTTCTGTAAATCACTGCTCAGATCACTAGACCACACCAACTCGCAAATGTAGTAGCTCCCTCAGGATAAATGGGAGCCTGGACTGAACCCATTTTGTTTGATATGCATTATGTTACGCAGTATTTTGTATTAGTTCTTTACAGACTTGCGATCCTCTCCTATGCCTCTTAGCTGGTATGGAACAGTCTGTAGGAATTGGGCTCTTTATCTGCGCATAAATAGAGGGTGATTTCCCTGTAGTCCTTTGTTTCCTTAGTAATTGGGTAGTCTGTTCTCTGAAACCGACTTGCAAAATGTGTTCTTTTTTCTGTGCTTCCTCAAAAAGACAACATGAAAAAAAGAAAGAAAAGGAAAACATTAAATGCATACATTTTTTGTAAACAGATGCAACGTTCCATTTTTTATTATTATAATGGAGCAACTTAAGGAAGAACCTAATCACTACAATAAATAGCTTAATAACCATTAATGTTTGATTTCAGAGTTCCAAAACCATTTCTGAATACTTCGGCATAATGAATGCCTCTAGCAGCAATAAGGAAGTGTTGCATTGCCATCCATCCACTTCCTTCAAATTTATTAGCAATGTGCTCTGCCATTTTCTGTTACAAAACAATGAGCATATTTAAAAGCAATTATCTAAAGCAGGAGTGTCAGACAGAGGACCAAACCTCTGGCCCAGAAGCTGTGCTGAGAATTCTGCCCATCACAAACATCACCGGTTTTGTTAAGGAAGGGGTCAGCTGCAGAAGCTATAAGTTAGCTTCGAAAAACGCTCCTGCATCTTGGCTGCCAAAACCCCTTTTCTAGCCTCCCCCCCTCAATGTCTCAAATTAATCTTCTGAGTACTGAGATATTGATTCTCTGAATCAAGTTTAATTTTATTTTGGAGAATGGTTACAAAAGAAGCAACCTGTTTCATGTTCAGAAAATAATAAGGAATAGTGCAAAGCTGCAAGACAAAGCATTAAAAAGACCTTAAACAATAAGTAGTCATGAGAACCAGTGAATACAGATTTTTGTAGATCTAACGCCATGGCTGTAAAGACAGATAGCACTGGGATTTGATCAAGCAAGTACGGTTTCTATCAGCGTACATTTCTCCTTTCTTTTGTATGCTTAAAAAAAAATCCACTGGCAAAAGCAGAAAGAATAGCTGTAAGAATGGGGGAGATTAAAAGAGAAAGATTAGAGTTGTTGATGTGTAGCACTGTTTTGCTCACTCAGGATATTAGGGAGGGCAATGGAGGTTGGCTGGCATTCACAAAACGAGCAAAGAAGTTGGCTTTTTGAGGGGATTCAGATATTCAGTACTGTGTTGCTCCTGTTGGGCAGACCTTATTCTGAGGCGTTAGGCCTGTGTCTGGCTTGCACCACTTGAAAAGGGTTTCAAATTGGCCATTGCAGAACTATTCTGATTGCCATGCTATCATGCCTAACAGTGGCAATAACCTGAAGCAGTATGTAGCACACGTTCCAGAAAGAGGAACAGGATCCAATCCCTGAGAAGGCGGCTGTACTTTTGGAGTGCCATAAACATTATGCTTTGGTAGCAAAATTCTAGCAAGCCCCACTTTAAGTATAAAATTGCAGTGTGCTGTTGTTGTTGTTAAAAACCCACTATCTTCACTGATCATTAGTGTGAAAATTGAGGAAGTGTTCAGAATGGAAACTTAGGGAATACAGTGGTACCTCGGGTTAAGTACTTAATTTGTTCCAGAGGTCCGTACTTAACCTGAAACTGTTCTTAACCTAAAGCACCACTTTAGCTAATGGGGCCTCCTGCTGCCGCCATGCCGCTGGAGAACGATTTCTATTCTCATCCTGAAGCAAAGTTCTTAACCTGAAGCACTATTTCTGGGTTAGCAGAGCAGTGGCGTAGCGTGGGTTGTCAGCACCTGGGGCAAGGCAAGTAATTTGCGCCCCCTAACCCTGAGTGAGCCAGGTAGGGGCAGAGAGCTGCGAGTGCGAGCGCGCGCCCCCATGTTGTGCCCGGTGCGGCCGGCCCCCCCTGAACCCCCCACGCTACGTCACTGTAGCAGAGTCTGTAACCTGAAGCGTATGTAACCTGAAGCATATGTAACCCGAGTGTAATGGTTCTAGGGGTTGCTCGTGTGTAAGTCATCGCCACACCTGGCTGAGTTACCTGGGTGAACCCTTTCTGTCCAGACAACCACTCACCCGTGGCTGTCTCAGTCGCTGGCAGAATCCATCAGTGGGCGTTTCTTGAACTTCTTCCAGCAAAGAAGCTCTTTGACGCCTAGTCTCCGCCTACTCTCCCTGCGCGGAAGTCTTCTGCGCAGGGAGGGTGTGGGCAGCGGAGGACCCGTGCTCTCCCCGCTGGTCTCCGGTGAGGAGTCATGGAGCCTCCTCACCGATTCCCCTATCTGCCCCCCTTCTCCACTGGTGCTACACTGATTTCCCTCCCCAATAGCTGGGCTGCTTCTCTCCCTCCTGGGATGCTCTCCGTAATCCCTCTGGAGCCCTCCCTCTCCCTCTGGCTCCGATGGCAGTTCCCTGACACCGAGGTACCACTGTACATGTTTGAAACAATTTCAGTGTGACTTCTTAACACTCAAGGAAGATATTCATTATATTGTATACTTTTCAAGGCACCCATATGAGTGTGTCTGAAAGTTCAACACTTTGTCTTTCAACCTGACCTCTCAGCCTCATGTTGTTGCATCCTTCTCACTCCTCCCTTTAAGAATGGATCAAGACAGCAATTCCGGGGACAAAATGGTGTCTTGAATGTGCATGCTGATTTTTATTCTGAGTTCAAGGGTTGGTGTTGTGAACAGGATAGACAGGCCAAAGGTCTCTTAGGTCTCTGACTAATTACTAACCATTATCTGCACCCCTGTAGGGAATGAAAGTCATTCAGAATGGGCTGCCAATCTTTAATGTGGGCCAGTTGTAATAGTGTATTACTGAGGTATTTTATTCAGCCATGTGTGTCTTCTTGCCGACATTCTTCTTGCTGTCAGAAGAATTGCTTGTTATAGGAAATAGTGTGGTACCACTGTAACTTTGCATGTTTTGCTAACTTAGGATATGAAGGGGTTAAGACACACAAAGTTCCTGATTGCTAGAGAGGGCACTGTGATTGCTAGAGAGGGCACTGTGTGACATCATTTCCCCTTGAGTTCTCTGGTGGGAGAAAAAGCGTTTAATCCTTTCTACTTCACTCGCCTTGGAACTCATGTCTCTTTTCCACCAAGCTTCTGATGCAGACAAACTGGTCTCTGCTCAAAGCATTTTGAACTCAACTATGCATTTTGTAATCTAGAAGTAGAACTTGCCTGCCTTGTTTTAAATACTGTTACTGCTGGAATCAAGTGCAATATTTTATGTAAGTAAAATATATATTTTATGCTTAAGCTACAGTTTTCAGCATTATTATCTTAATTAATAGGAGAAATAGCGAAATCCAGTCTGTTACCACAGCCTGGATAAGGCTACACAGCCAAGTCCCAAAGTTTCCATTTTAAAACTGCAAGGGATGGTGTTTTAAACTCTGATAACTAATTGGTTTAAGTTTTAACGTTCTGCTCACACACATGAGTAATACGGAGGATCAATTGTAAAGTATATCCCCTCTTGCCTATAAAATCCATCTAAGAAATGGTTCATGCTCTCAACTGTCTCTATATTGTATCTCAGACTATGGCAGCATGGATCAATCACTCTCAGGATACGTATAACATCACCCAAAAATGCAGGGAGAATTGGTATAAATTTATTGGGTTGGATTCAGACGGTGGCTGCAATCCTATACACTCTTAGCTGTGGGCAAGTTGAATTCAACGGAGAAGTCACTTTTTAGGTGGGATTTAATCACAAAAGTCAGTTTGTGCAGTTATGGCTTATTGAAAGGTCTTGTGCAGCAAACACACTTCTTTCCCAGACCAGCCTTTAACAACAAAGGAAATGCGCTGGACCTTGTAGGATAACACCTGGTTTCATGCAAGGCGGGGGGGGGGGGCACATTTGCTTGTGGGGAATTGAAGGGCACAGCCAGAGGCAAAAGTAGGTGGAGAAGTACATTTGATTCCCACCTTTGTGAAATACAGTGGTACCTCGGGTTACATACGCTTCAGGTTACAGACTCCGCTAACCCAGAAATATTACCTCGGGTTAAGAATTTTGCTTCAGGATGAGAACAGAAATCGTGTTCTGGTGGCGCAGCGGCAGTGGGAGGCACCATTAGCTAAAGTGGTGCTTCAGGTTAAGAACAGTTTCAGGTTACGGACAGACCTCCAGAATGAATTAAGTTCTTAACCTGAGGTACCACTGTATGCTACATTCCAGCTACACAAAGTGCAGGTTTCTGTTAACAAACCTGTCTCCATCAGATGAGTAACAGGCATCATCATCACAGGCCAATGACAGATGTGTCCCAACCATGCAAAAATCCTTGAGAAGATGCAGAACAAGACCAGTGAAAGGTTGCCATAGTTAGGGAGACTTAGAGGGGCTGCAATAAGCCCCTGAGCCAATGCATTCTCACTGCTGCCTGAACTGAGCAAAAAAACCCCACACAACAACAAATGTCTGTATGACTTTCTAACTCCTACATTTAATGTCACCATTAAAGGGAAAGCTCAGTCATTAAAGCGTGAGACTCTTAATCTCAGGATACTGAGTTCCAGCCCCACATCAGGCAAAAGATTCCTACATTGCAAGGGGTTGACTTGGTGATCCTTGTGCTCCCTTCCAACTCTGATTCTAACTTCTAACTTAAATTGATTGCGTCTCTGGGTTAAACCACAGAGCCTAGGACTTGCCGATCAGAAGGTCGGCAGTTCGAATCCCCGCAATGGGGTAAGCTCCCGTTGCTCGGTCCCTGCTCCTGCCAACCTAGCAGTTCGAAAGCATGTCAAAGTGCAAGTAGATAAATAGGTACCGCTCTGGAGGGAAGGTAAACGGCGTTTCCGTGCACTGCTCTGGTTCGTCAGAAGTGGCTTAGTCATGCTGGCCACATGACCCGGAAGCTGTACGCCGACTCCCTCGGGCAATAAAGTGAGATGAGCGCCGCAACCCCAGAGTCAGTCACAACTGGACCTAATGGTCAGGGGTCCCTTTACCTTTACCTTTACGCCTTTAATTTAAACCTTGGATGAATCCCAAGCCGGAATTAAGATTGTCAGAAGAAATATCAACAACCTCAGATATGCAGATGACACAACCTTGATGGCACAAACTGAGGAGGAATTAAAGAACCTTTTAATGAGGGTGAAAGAAGAGAGTGCAAAATATGGTCTGAAGCTCAGCATTTTAAAAAAACAACTAAGATCATGGCCACTGGTCCCATCACCTCCTGGCAAATAGAAGAGGAAGAAATGGAGGCAGTGAGAGATTTTACTTTCTTGGGCTCCATGATTACTGCAGATGGTGACAGCAGCCACGAAATTAAAAGACGCCTGCTTCTTGGGAAGAAAGTGATGACAAACCTAGACAGCATCTTAAAAAGCAGAGACATCACCTTGCCTACAAAGGTCCGTATAGTTAAAGCTATGGTTTTCCCAGTAGTGATGTATGGAAGTGAGAGCTGGACCATAAAGAAGGCTGATTGCTGAAGAATTGGTGCTTTTTAATCATTGTGCTAGAGGAGACTCTTGAGAGTCCCATGGACTGCGAGAAGATCAAACCTATCCATTCTGAAGGAAATCAGCCCTGAGTGCTCACTGGAAGGACAGATCCTGAAGCTGAGGCTCCAATACATTGACCACCTCATGAGAAGAGAAGACTCCCTGGAAAAGACCCTGATGTTGGGATGGAGGGCACAAGGAGAAGGGGACGACAGAGGACGAGATGGTTGGACAGTGTTCTTGAAGCTACCAGCATGAGTTTGACCAAACTGCGGGAGGCAGTGGAAGACAGGAGTGCCTGGCGTGCTCTGGCCCATGGGGTCATGAAGAGTCGGACACGACTAAACAACTGAACAACAACATGATTTTCTAATGCCTACATTTAATGTTAAAGGGATAGCTCAGTCATTAAAGTGTGAGACTCTTAATCTCAGGGTCCTGTGTTCCAGCCCCACTCTGGGCAAAATATTCCTACATTGCAGGGGATTGACTTGGTATCCTTATGCTCCCTTCCAATGCTATGATTCTAGCTTCAAACTTAAATTGATTGCATCTAAGCCTTTAAAGCAGCTCCCCTACAAAATGTCCATCAGCCGAGGCACACTTTTTGTCAGATTTAAATTTGAGACACGGCCCACCCCACAAAACATGTTTCCTTCTAACATGTATAAGAGTGAAAACTTCCAGACATCAGAGAAGCCCATCTGGCTTTTCTCTATGCTGAATTTTCCTCCTTTAAGGGCAAGTAATTCTGCTTCTTTGGAATGGATTGTAGCTTCCTCCCAGTCTTTTCTGATCCTCTGAGCTTGGACAGCAGAAGTGAACTCAGGCAGCAAAAAAGCAGGGAGGATTTGGCTTCCTCCACAGGTGTGGTCCTTTTGCTCTAAAACGTGGACATCTCGCCTTCTCAGTACTTAATAGGTTTAACAGGTGTGTCTGATGCTGTCCTGTAACATTTGACCAACAGCTGGAAGTCATCAAAAGTTAAAGAATCAGTGTTATGGCAGCCACCCTGCTTCTAAGCTAGATTTAAGCAAGCATGAATAAATGGGAAATACCATTGCCAGATCAAAACCTCAAAGAAAATGATCATATAACGGTGAACAGTCTACCTAAGAAGGCAGTCAGTCCTTTGGTAGATGGGCTATTTATGGCAGGAACTGGAAGTATATTTCCTGCATTTCAATCTGCACAAAGCAAATATCCAGCAGGTGCAACTATTCCATTACTGTATCTCTGGTTTGTGAAAAAAATCGAGACCAGTTGAATTTTTGCCTGTTGTGCCATTGTTACAAACAACTTGATTTCTCCAATAGAAAGTCAACAGGTGCAACCTGCCACCCTGCAATTTTGGAAGCGGGAAAGGTGCACCAGTGGGATGTCTACCTGTCACACAGCTGTTAAAACCACAGTAGCCAGCAGAAGAAGGTGGATCTGATGCGCGACAGACAAGGAAGGAGGGAGGGAGGAATGAATGGGGGTCTTGATTTTTCTGGCTGAGGTGTTAGCTCGATGATCCCACAGCTCCGCTAAAATCACCGGGCTTCCTTTCAGGAAAGGGGATTCAGGCTTGCCACCACTCGCTCCTTCAAGCGCTCCTGCTTCCGAGTAAGCGTCGCAGCCTTGGGGCCCACTCCTCTGCGCGCACCAACTCCGGACGCCGTTCTGGAGGATTGCGAAGTTAAGTCCTGCGGGGCTTTACTTCCGAGTAAAAACCCACACACTCCTCGGCTGGTTAGGATCCTCCTAGCCTCTCTGCCTAGCCACTTCCCCCGTGTTTCCTTTCCCCTTCCACGGATCTCGCCCCTTGCGCAAGTGAATCAGCAGCTGGGGGTGGGCAGGAGGTTTTTGCGCGCGGCGAGGTGAACGGAGGAAGCTCCCTTGTGAGTGCTCCCGCCGCATGCCCTCCCCATCCCCCCCCCAAAAAAAGGTGGGGGTTGCCGAGATAGAGACGCTGCCCTGGAATCTTCTCACACAGAGGCTCCAGCCGACGCGGGACCCGCCTGCTCGCTGCTCCTCCGTCTGCCCGTTGCGCGCCGGGCGCTTCCAACGCCGCCGCCAGCCATGAACGCCCGGAGAGTGGCCAGCATCTCTGCTCAGCTGGAGGAAGCGAGCTCCGCAGGCGGTAGGGCTGCAAAGCGCAGCACGGGGCTTTTCCCAGTCCGGTTTGGGGCTATTACGACAGGCTTTTTGCCTGCCTTTTGCATGCGCTTTTTGCAAATATTTGTGCGTTTGGTTTGCAAGCAGATGCAGTGCTCGAGGGTCGCATGGCAGCAGTGCCAAATCCTGCTGGCGTGTGTGTGTGTGTGTGTGTGTGTGTGTGAACGTATGTTTTTCCTCCTCCAACCTTGCTGGTACTGACTTTTTTCCTTGAAATGAAGGAAAGAGGACCTAATATATTGGAATGCCAACATGCTCTACATCTGTTTCCCTTTATAGCCCTGTTGCTATCTCACGTTTGAAGAACTTGATCAGTCACCCCTCGGGATGAGTCATAAGCAAGTTGGGTTTCTCGTTTATTAGGGGATATAACATCTGAATGGAAAGCAGCGGGGTTTACTTCGGAGTAAACACTCAAGGGATGGTAGGAGGGCGAAAGAAAGATGTTGGGGTGTCTCTAGCGCTGGTCGTAGACCCATTGACGTTAATGGAGCTGACTTAGGTTCCTTAATTTCATTGGGTTTACTCTGAGTAAAACTTATTTGGATACTTTCCCCTGCTTGCAATCCTGCAACCTGCCCTTTCAGAATGATGCCATTTAGAATAATGCCAAATCTCCCTTCTCCTTGGCTTGCCCCTGTCATGATCAACTTCTTCTACTTCATTTAAAATGAAAGTTGTTGGCTGGCGTGCAGAAATTCAATAGGTGTTATTTTTCTGGAACGAAGTTCAGGAAGAGCTTCTCCTGCTAAATTTCTGCAGGATAGGCTCCTGAACCTGAGTGGGAGTGGGCTGTTTAGAAACTGGTAACTCTTAATTTACAACCTGATTCTAAGCATGTTTACTTGGCAGTTAGATCAAATAAAAATGGCTGTTTACCTAGTGGCAACTGTCTGCATTGAACCACCTAGTCTGCAATCTTAAACTAACTAACTTTGAGCTGGGTGTGGGCTTTGTTTTTGTAACTGAGTTTTGCAGTCTTAAAGGAAGCATTTTTGTTTTGGATCTTGGTAAGGAAGCAGTTGGAGCGTTATGTCTTACTGTGGCTCTTAGGGTGTCATGGGTCCAGACCTCAGATGGCTATTAAAAGTTGCACAAAAGGCAGAATTTCTTCCAGAGTTGTGTTTTCAATAGCAGTGTCTTGCAACAGGAGAAGACACAACAGCGGAAATGTTCCCTTTTCACCTAATTAGAGTCTGGGTCCTTGTTGCCACGGACAGAATGTTGTAGTTGAGGGTATCCCATGACGGATGCTGAGTTTAGAGATGAAACGAGGATATCAAGCTCACCCAGACATGTCAATGTTGACATGTTTAAATATATTTTACTGTTAAAAAACAACTAATTTTAATTATTTTTAAACGTTTTAACTATTTCTTGTTGATAATTTTAAGACCTCTTGCAAACCCGCTTAGCGGTTTTATTACAAACAAGTGTTATATAAATTTTGTTAAGTCAAGGAGTTTGTTGCAGTCACAGTATAACCATAGGTATATATATGTATTTATATGAATCAAAACAGGTTGCTAATGCCTCGTGGGCATTGAACTCCTTATTAAACACCACAACCACTAAAGTTTTCATACTGGTATGACAAACTGAAGAACACCATGCATTTTATTTTTCCAAAAATCATGATTAAGATATTGAAAAACACACCAGTTGCTGCCCTCATAGCCCGCAAACCAATTTTTTGTTTTGAAATGGCAAGGCATCTTGAAAGTTGTTCAGACCACTGGGGGATTGCGACCTGATCTAAGGTGGGTATAGGAGCACACCGCCATGCAAATGTAGAGTAAAAGATTAAGAAATGGAGCCCCAAATGCATGTTTGGGTTAAAAGTGCCCGAGTGTGAAGATAACATGGTCTAGACCAGGGTTTCCCAAACTTGGGTCTCCACCTTTTTTGGGTCTACAATTCCCATCATCCCTGAGCACTGGTCCTGCTAGCTAAGGATGATGGATGTTGTAGTCTAAAAACAGTTGGAGACCCAAGTTTGGGAAACCCTGGTCTAGACTTAGTTGTCAGCTCTCCCTGGCTCTGCTTCTGGAGGTCCCAGAAATCTAGCAATGGCTGGGTATCCCATTTGTAGCAGAAAAAAAATGTAATTTATCCCCAAGCCAGAATCATTCATGCTCAATCCACAACATGCTGCTTTCATGCTAGATTGATGCTAGGTGTCTGTCTTCCACAAGGGTGAGTGTGATCAGTGGATGCACATTTGAAAACTTTCTCTTTAGTAGGTTATCCATGCCTTTTCCTATGCCCCAGCTGAATGAGGAAGGAAGTGGCCTTTGAGATATTGGTATATCCCCACCTGCAATGCCATTGGGCAGGTGCAGATACAGGCCCCAATGGCCAGGACTGCTTCATCTGTTTTAATTTGCTTTCAAATTGATTCTGTGTTACCCCACAGTGTGTCCATCTAGGACAACATAGGAAAAAACACACCAAGAACCTAGTCTTTTTTGTTTTGAGAATAAAATGTCTTGTGTACGTAGCCTATATTTCTATGCCAGAAGAAGTTCCCCCTGCTAAAACTCTGCAAGGCAAAGAGGAAGTTCTGCTAAAAAAAATAATAATTAAAAAACTGCTGCTGTAACAAATTGGTTTGGGTGGAAATCCTCAAATGTGAGCTGTTCATTAAAATACAAGCGGGTGATGGCATGACAACTACGTGAGTGTGTGTCTTAAATAAAGGAGGGAGACAGTTAGAAGGAGCCTCCTGATGGAGGGTGGATCAGCGATCAGAAAATGCTTCCCACTCACATAAGCAGGGGTTTGGATGCCACCAATATAAAATATAGCTTGCAGAAACAGGTTGTTATTTCTCTGCCCTTGGAACTG
Organism: Podarcis cretensis; assembly: GCF_951804945.1. Classification (NCBI taxonomy): domain Eukaryota; kingdom Metazoa; phylum Chordata; class Lepidosauria; order Squamata; family Lacertidae; genus Podarcis; species Podarcis cretensis. Next base: position 70,236,599 of record NC_137178.1, on the reverse strand, counting down.
TAAAACTGTTAGGTTCTGCCAGTGTAGCGAGGTGCATTGGCCTTGAATGCAGATTCATAAACAACAGAGGAGCTGCGGACTCTGCCTGCTCTTTAAACAGCAATGGATGTCTTGAAGTGGTCAGTTTTAACTCATTTAGTGTTGCTGGGATGATGCGCATTCGTGGCACTGCTGAAGGTGTCCCATGACAGAGTCTCACCTCAAAGTGTCATAGGTAGGGTTGTCAGCTTCTATTCCTACCAGGGCTCTGGAATTTTTCGCAGCAGCTTGAAATGCAGGAAAGGAGTTGATGTAGCTTTTCTTGTTGGTTTATCAACGTGCCAGGAACAGCTTCACCTGCTATATGTGCCAGGCTGCTGTGAAGGCCTGTCATGAAAGAAAGCTGGCAACTATAAAGGTGAACCTGTCTGTGAATTGTGTAGTTCCACTTTAATTAATTATTTCACTTTAATTAATGATTTAGAAATGTTTTAAGACCCATAACATGATCCCTATTAAAATGGATGTACATTTCTGTATGGGGATGTGGGTGGCGCTGTGGTCTAAACCACTGAGCCTCTTGGGCTTGCTGATCAGAAGGTCAGCGGTTCGAATCCCCGTAATGGGGCGAGTTCCCATTGCTCTGTCCCAGCTCCTCCCAACCTAGCAGTTTGAAAGCACACCAAAAATGCGGGTAGATGCATACCATATTTTTTGCTCCATAAGACGCACCTTTTCCCTCTTAAAATCTAAGGGGAAATGTCTGTGCGTCTTATGGAGTGAATGTGTGGTCCCTGGGGCTGGGGGGGGGGACCTGAGCTTCCCTTGCCAGCCCTGACAAGCTCTGGGAGCAGCAGGAAGGCTGCGCGCAGCCTTTCCACTGCTCCCCGACCCTGCTATTTGGGGCTGGCGGTGGCTTTCCCCAAAGAGCAGGTAGGGGAGCAGCAGAAAGGCTGCTCCCCGAGCTTGTGGGGCTGGCGGTGGAGGAAAGCCGTGCTTCCCCCACTGCCAGCCCCGGGGAGCAGTGGGAAGGCTGCGCACAGACTTTCCGCTGCTCCCCGACCTGCTCTTTGGGTCGAGCATCTCTGGGGTAGCCTGCGAAGCCTCTGCAGGGCAGCGGGGAGCCTTCATCTGCTGCCCTGGGGAGGCTTCGCGCGGCTATCCCTGGCTTTTGCGGGAGGTGGAGGAAGGGACAGAGCGAGGCTCTCTCACTTCCCCCACCTCCCACAAAAGCCACATTTTTTTTTTCTTGAATGCCCCCCACCTTATGGAGTGAAAAAGATGGTAGGTACAGCTCTGGCAGGAAGGTAAACTGCGTTTCCATGCACTCTGGTTTCTGTCACAGTGTTCCATTGCTCCAGAAGCAGTTTAGTCCTGCTGGCCACATGACCCGGAAAGCTGTCTGTGGACAAATGTTTGCTCCCTTGGCCTGAAAGTGAGATGAGTGCCACAACCCCATAGTTGCCAGAGGTCCTTCACTTTTTTTTACATTTCTGTATGTTCTGTATAGGGACGCAGGTGGCGCTGTGGGTTAAAGCCTCAGCGCCTAGGGCTTGCCGATCGAAAGGTCGGCGGTTCGAATCCCTGCGGCGGGGTGCGCTCCCGCTGCTCGGTCCCAGCGCCTGCCAACCTAGCAGTTCGAAAGCACCTCCGGGTGCAAGTAGATAAATAGGGACCGCTTACCAGCGGGAAGGTAAACGGCGTTTCCGTGTGCGGCTCTGGCTCTGGCCAGAGCAGCGATGTCACGCTGGCCACGTGACCCGGAAGTGTCTCCGGTCAGCGCTGGCCCCTGGCCTCTTAAGTGAGATGGGCGCACAACCCCAGAGTCTGTCAAGACTGGCCCGTACGGGCAGGGGTACCTTTACCTTTACCTTTATGTTCTGTATGTTGAAAGAGTAAGGAGTAGGGCTCATCTGAATTTTAAGAAGTAGCTATTTGAGTGTGTGATCTTACTTCTTTGGCAACTGTTGTTTTAAGCATTTTTGTGCATGCCTTTGTTTAGTGACCCCTGTTTTTCTCTTAGTTTGCCAAAGGTCTTCTGCTGGCCCCAAGTCACCAGGCCTGAGCAGAGAGCACCAGTAGCTCTCTACATGGAAACCGTCTTTTGAAAATTAAGGGACTGGCAAGTGCTTTTAAAACACCCTAGGCGTGTGAGACGCGGGTGGCACTGTGGGTTAAATCACAGAGCCTAGGACTTGCCGATCAGAAGGCCGGTGGTTCGAATCCCCACAATGGGGTGAGCTCCTGTTGCTCAGTCCCTGCTCCTGCCAACCTAGCAGTTCAAAAGCACATCAAAGTGCAAGTAGATAAATAGGTACCGCTCCAGCGGGAAGGTAAACGGCATTTCCGTGCGCTGCTCTGGTTCGCCAGAAGTGGCTTAGTCATGCTAGCCACATGACCCAGAAGCTGTCTGTGGACAAATGCTGGCTCCCTTGGCCAATAAAGCTAGATGAGCGCCGCAGCCCCAGAGTCGGTCACGACTGGACCTAATGGTCAGGGGTCCCTTTACCTTTACCTTTTCCTTTACCAATGCCTCTCCTTTGGAGCAAAGATATAACAATGACTTAAACATCCAGCAATTTCCTGTCCTTTCATGACAGCAGATTCCTCTGCCCAATGGCAGGGACAGCGTTGTGAGTCACCTTCGCTACAACTGATCTCCACTGCAAATTTCTTTTGAAAATTCCCTCCATTTCAAAGGCCATTCACCATACAGCACGAGAGGTGAGGGCTGCTCTTCTGCACTAGATAAAACAGTTTAAAGATCTGCTTGGTCTTGTAGAGCTAGATGTTTAGTTCCATGGTATCTGATTGTTTCATTCTCTCCTTCACCCCTGGAAATCACAGATCCGCTGGTCATCTAATGATAAATTAATAGACCTTTAATGTGGAATGGTCAGTGGGATGTTTCTGGTAAGGTAAAAGGTAAAGGTACCCCTGTCCGTACGGGCCAGTCTTGACAGACTCTGGGGTTGTGCGCCCATCTCACTTAAGAGGCCAGGGGCCAGCGCTGTCCGGAGACACTTCCGGGTCACGTGGCCAGCGTGACATCGCTGCTCTGGCCAGAGCCAGAGCCACACACGGAAACGCCGTTTACCTTCCCGCTGGTAAGCGGTCCCTATTTATCTACTTGCACCCGGAGGTGCTTTCGAACTGCTAGGTTGGCAGGCGCTGGGACCGAGCAGCGGGAGCGCACCCCGCCGCAGGGATTCGAACCGCCGACCTTTCGATCGGCAAGCCCTAGGCGCTGAGGCTTTAACCCACAGCGCCACCTGCGTCCCATGTTTCTGGTATAGAGAGACAAATGCCAGCAGTGGTGTTTTATTATGAACGAACCTTTTAGTCTCCCTAAGCTGAAAGACAGCAATTATTACCTGCAATTCTTATGTTCATAATTATTCATCCCACTATGCTGTCTTTCACTTAAGTCTCTGAAAGCTTATTATCTGCTTTCCATGAACATCTCACTGAGATCTAGGAACTCAGCACCTCACTGTTGCATGATAGGTTTCATGTATTGGCACATCTTTACGCAGCTGTATTTTACTAGAAACCGGAACTATTCCTGTTATATGTTAGAAAGTGGCCCAAATTCAGAGCTGATGTTATTAGCTTCTGGCTCATGTATGGGTAAGTGTTGGGGTTCTTAAACTGCGATCCAGTAGTCCTGGGACAGGGGACTTTAAGATGTTCCTAAAACAAAAACAAGGGACACAGGTGGCACTGTGGGTTAAACCACAGAGCCTAGGACTTGCCGATCAGAAGGTTGGCGGTTCGAATCCCCGCGAGGGGTGAGTTCCCGTTGCTCAGTCCCCAGTGGCATAGCGTGGGGGGTGCAGGTGGGGCCGGCCGCACCGGGCGCAACATCTGGAGGTTAGGGTTAGGGGTAGGGTTAGGGGGCGCAAATCCAGGGTTAGGGGGCACAAATTACTTGCCTTGCCCCGGGTGCTGACAACCCACGCTACGCCACTGTCAGTCCCTGCTCCTGCCCACCTAGCAGTTCGAAAGCACATCAAAAGTGCAAGTAGATAAATAGGTACCACTCTGGCAGGAAGGTAAACGGCATTTCCGTGCGCTGCTCTGGTTTGCCAGAAGCGGCTTAGTCATGCTGGCCACATGACCCGGAAGCTGTACGCCGGCTGCCTCGGCCAATAAAGCGAGATGAACGCCGCAACCCTAGAGTCGGGGACGACTGGACCTAATGGTCAGGGGTCCCTTTACTTTTAGAACAAAAACAGGGGAACATGTTGAAAATCTGAGAAGCAGCTTCTGTTTCTGCGTGTGCACACATAGCTGTATTGACTTGCTATTGGAAGGCTGGTGGTATTCTCAAGCTTTCATGCTTGCTCCTTCCTGATGCCCATAAATAAGGCAAGAATATCCCAGCAGGATCTTTGAGATCATCCAGAGGAATGCTGTCACTTGTCTACCGTGTTACAGAATTCAGGCGTTTGGAGTTATTGGTCCCATGCCGTGGAAGACTCTTCCAGCAGAGCTTCCTCACTTTTGACTTTCAGTCATTCCTTGAATATTCCTTTTGTGTTGACAGGACCATGCAGCTGTTAAATTCTTTTTCAAGGAGCTAGTCATTTTCACAATCAATTTGCACCACTTGTAATGGCTTTTATGTTTTTCTACTGCTGTACGTCAGGCTGGTATTTTATGAAAGGCCTGGTATAGAGATGCTTTTATAAATAAATGAAGTGAGCATTTGAATACCGCCCTTCACCTTAAGATCGCAGGACGGTTCACTGTCAGGATATTCCGTTCCACCTTAAGGAACAGGTATGAATGTTGTGTGTCACATGCCTGTTTACACTCCAGCACAGCTTGCTGGGAACCTCCGTTTGTGTATAGCTTTTGCTTTTGTTGCTTGCTTTGGACATGAAGGAGATCGGACTTGTTTTCCTTTTGTCCTGATGTATGCTGAATAAACTGCTTGTAAATATGCTCACACAACTTCTCCTGCCACTTCCGTTGCGTAGCATTTACTCTGCTGAGTAGTGTGCCCTAGCTTCTGAAGCTCAGGTCACAGATACTGCACCAAAGACTGGAGATCGCCTGGCACACTGGTTGGTGGGCTGGAGCCAGCTGGGGGCCTGCCAATTGCCCCCGTTTCCTTGGTTGCATGCCAGCAACCACAACATAACAATACAAAATGAGAATGGAAAATACACAATGCAGCACAAACATACAAACAAACCAATAAGCCCCCCCTCCCACCAGCCTGTATTTATTTATTAAATTTGTAAATTAAGAATGTGTGTTGGACTGCAAGGAAGAAGTAAACAAGAATGTTTCTACCCATTCAGAAAAAATAATACAGTTGTAGGGTTTCTCAACGGTGCCGTATGTCCTCTTTTCCCAGGACATGTCCTCCTTTTAAAAAACAAGTGTCGCCATAGCGACCCGTAGTTAAACGTAGAAGTTGGTGACTGTGTCCTTTTTTGCTCTTCAAAATATGGCAACCCTAGAGCTATTCAGTGGGGGTTGTTTCAGAGACTTGGAGTGTTTCTACTTTGGTCCCTACCAGGGAGGGTCTTGCAATGCAGCAGGGTGAAGTTACCTGCTTCAGCTGGTATAATAATAATAATAATAATAATAATAATAATAATAATAATAGTTCCCCAGCAACTCTGGGCGGCTTACAACAAAATATTAAAATACAGTAATGCATCAAACATTAAAAGCTTCCTTGAACAGGGCTACCTTCAGATGTCTTCTAAAAGTCTGGTAGTTGTTGTTCTCTTTGACATCTTTTGGGAGGACATTCCACAGGGTGGGTGCCACTACCGAGAAGGCCCTCTGCCTGGTTCCCTGTAACTTGACTTCTCTCAGTGAGGGGTCCTTCAGAAGGTCCTCAGCGCTGGACCTCAGTGTCCGGGTAGAATGATGGGGGTGGAGACGCTCCTTTAGATATACTGGACTGAGGCTGGTTAGGGCTTTAAAGGTCAGCACCAACACTTTGAACTGTGCCTGGAAACGTACTGGGAGCCAATGCAGATCTCTTAGGACTGGTGTTACGTGGTCTTGGCGGCCACTCCCAGTCACTAGTCTGGCTGCCGCATTCTGGATTAGTTGTAGTTTCCAGGTCACCTTCAAAGGTAGAGCGCATTGCAGTAGTCCAAGCGAGAGATAACCAGAGTATGCACCACTCTGGAAGGAAGAGGTGAAGGCAGAAACAGGTGTTAGAACCGGGCAGGAAGATTTTTGGAAATGTTAGTCCTAGCTGGGAGTGGAGGAAGAGGGAAGAGACAGGCTGCCATGTGGATTGTGCTTTAGGCAGAGAAGTGGCTTCCAGCAGCACTACTCTCCACTGTTTTGAGTTTCCAACATCTTAGCTGGCAAAGGCTGGTTAAGGCAACCAGCAGCTATCTGGGCAGGAAATATACTATACTGGTGGACTTTCTGCAGCTACTCTTCCTTTTCAAACATTTTTTTTTGAGAAAGAGACTCACATTTCTCTGCAGTTTAAGGTCCCCTTCCCCAACACAAATGGAAATAAGTTTTGTTAGGTTAAGCACTCCCAGAATAACTGTCCATAATTGACACCTTAAGCCGCAAGAGGCCGAAGCTGCTATAAATTCCACTGTATGGAAAACTTTAAATTCTACTTTAACCAGCAAGTGGTGATGTATCATGCAGTATGTGAGTCATCATTCAGGTGAAATTGTCTATTGAGATTTTCCTCCTCTTATGAGCAAATAAATGTCCGGTACCCTTTGTGAATTGATCTGAAATATGAGCTGTTGGAAAACAAATTAGGAATGCATGGCTATTACTTCTTTTTTTTGCAGTTTTATTTATTAAAGCTCTTATGTTACATCGGTAAACATTATCATATTACATCACAAGGCTTATTATACTATAATTTTCAGCATGTATGCAAAATTTATATACTTAAAGAAGAAATAAAAAAGAAAGAAAGAAAAAACAAGGACAAAAAACTACTCCCAAATCATATATATATATCAGCACTTTGGATTTCCTGTCTATCCAGTTGTATATTCCTTTTTTTACAAATGAATGTACTCTTATTATTGTATGTTTCTTTACATTTTATCTAATACATTCTTTTATCAATATGTACCCTGGGTCTTATTTCTCAACTCAGTCTCCAATGTCTATCGAATGCTACCATAGATAGTGAACCTTTACTGTATTTTTGAACATATATCTTATATCTATTCCACTTTTCCATAATTTTTTGTTTTGAATTGCCTCTCAGGCTATTTGTCAACTGTGCCATTTCAGCAAATTCTTGTAGCTTGTTATGCCAATCTGTTATTGTCGGGACTTCTTCTTCCTTCCACCCCTTTGCCACCAAAGTCCGAGCTGCTTGGCTATTACTTGCTAGTAGTCTATTAGAATGGGACGTGGGTGGCGCTGTGGGTTAAACCACAGAGCCTAGGACTTGCCGATCAGAAGGTCGGTGGTTCGAATCCCCGTGACGGGGTGAACTCCCATTGCTCGGTCCCAGCTCCTGCCAACCTAGCAGTTCGAAAGCACGTCAAAGTGCAAGTAGATAAATAGGTACCACTCCAGCGGGAAGGTAAACGGCGTTTCCGTGCGCTGCTCTGGTTCGCCAGAAGTGGTTTAGTCATGCTGGCCACATGTATGCTGGCTCCCTTGGCCAATAAAGCGAGATGAGCGCCACAACCTCAGAGTCGGCCACGATTCGACCTAATGTTTAGGGGTCCCTTTACCTTTAGTATAATAGACCCAAAACTTTGTGTTGGCCCCTGTCACTGGCTCCCCCCAAAGCTGACAAAGCATTCGTATTATTAGCTGTTAAGCATTATGCTTCTATTCCACTCTCCTGCCAGGAAGCTCTGCACACAGAGGCAGATTTAGGGGAGCACAACTGATTTGCCCACACTGGGGGTGGAGCCAAGAGGGCATCATGGGGGCTCTCCAACAATTACAAACAACAGGAGGTAGGGGGATGAAGTTTGGTTTTGCCATGGGTGCCACAGAAATTTTAAATCCCCAAGTCTGCCACTGCCCTCCAGGTCATGTGGTTTAGCTTTAGTGATGCAGCATGCACCTAGACCTCTTCAGCTGTCACAGCAGACGTTACGGCCCTTCCAAAGAACTTGCAATGCCAGCAAGTAAGTGTTTTGCAACCTGATGATTTAGCACCTCCAGCTTCATCTGTCAGATAGTTGAATAAAATCCCCAGGATGATAAAACTTAGATTCATTAGGGTTCCTGTCTTTCACTGGAAGAAAGCAGTTTCAGAAACAATTTATACTGAACTGAAGGTTTCCATTCTGGCTTGAGGTGCGCAATATATTTCTTAGTAAGTGCATGGAAGTGAGGAAATGCAGCTGTCAACAAAAGCACAGCCGTCAGACTAGTTTCATCTCCCATAGTGCAGAAATTACCCAAAGATAGGTCAAGTTTAATGACAAAGAGCAAATTAGTTTTATAGCTCTTTTGTTCTCTAAACTACTGACACAATGAAGGAACCTCTAGCTTGTTGACGTTTTTAAAATATAACCTGACTCAAACATTCCTTCTAAGTTAGGACTTCATTTATTGGTGGCATTCTTTGAATTTGGGGTCTGGAAATCATGGTTCTACCCTGTCTCCCCCCCAAAAAAATAGTCATTTGGAGGCATTCCGATGTCTATCTTGGGTATTCTGCATCTATGAGATGTGGGTGACACTGTGGCCTAAAGCACTGAGCCTCTTGAGCTTGCCAATCAGAAGGTTGGTGGTTCGAATCCCCATGATGGGGTAAGCTCCTGTTGCTCTGTTCCAGCTCCTGCTATGCTAGCTGTCTGAAAGCACACCAGTGCAAGTAGGTAAATAGATATTGCTGCGGTGAGAAGGTAAACAGCTTTTCTGTGCACTCTGGTTTCCAACACAGTGTTCTGTTGCGCCAGATGCAGCTTAGTCATGCTGGCCACATGACCTGGAAAGCTGTCTGTGGACAAACGCCGGCTCCCTCAGCCTGAAAGCGAGATGAGCGCCACAACCCCACAGTCGCCTTTGGCTGGACTTAACCGTCCAGGGGTCCTTTACCTTTACCTTTTTACCTATTCTGCAACCTCATGTCTGTGATTTTGTATGAATGGTATTGTAAAGCCGGAGGGCCAGTTTAACCGTTGAACAGAAACAAATGCTAAAGTTTTCCCTGGAGTGGTATACCTTGAGACTGGAAGTGAGAAATTACCATGCTTGATTTGCACCCCTTTCTCATAGCTGGAGCTCCCAGCATGCCAAAAGAAAACTAGTATGCGCCATTTCTCTGATAGATTTTTCTGCATAAAGTTATTGGGTACAATTAGTGGTCATATTGTATACTCAGGAGGGTTAGATAAAGTGCTGGGTGTATGTTTGACACTGTGCGTTAGGAAATACCAAAGCATGTTAGAAGAGAAAAAAATGTGTTGATAGCATCACTTTGAAAAATGGCATTTATCCAGTGATGTGGGTTTTGTGGGAAATCATCTGGAAAATATTAGGATAATTTGCACTGGGAAATGTTCAGATTCCCCAGAGTGATCTATTTTAGCATGCTTATTTTACTCGTATTTAGCAAATAAAGCTGGGACGCGAGTGGCGCTGTGGGTTAAACCACAGAGCCTAGGACTTGCCGATCAGAAGGTTGGCGGTTCGAATCCCCGCGACGGGGTGAGCTCCCGTTGCTCGGTCCCTGCTCCTGCTCACCTAGCAGTTCGAAAGCACGTCAAAGTGCAAGTAGATAAATAGGTACCTCTCCGGTGGGAAGGTAAACGGCGTTTCCGTGCGCTACTCTGGTTTGCCAGAAGTGGCTTAGTCATGCTGGCCACGTGACCCGGAAGCTGTATGCCGGCTCCCTCGGTCAATAAAGTGAGATGAGCGCCGCCACCCCAGAGTCGGCCACGACTGGCAGCGGCGTAGCGTGGGTTGTCAGCACCCGGGGCAAAGCAAGTAATTTGCGCCCCTAACCCCTAACCTGCCGCCGCTGCCAGCTTCTTCTTGCTGCTGCCTGGGCTGGTTGGGTGTGGTTCTCTCCCACGCTCAGCGCTGCGCTGGGCAGCCGCTGCACTGTCCCCCCCCCAGATAGTCCCTCCCGCGCTCTCTCTCCGCTCCGCAACGCAACGCACGCCTGGCACCCTCCCCCTCCACAGTGGGCGGCGACCCGGCAGCTCGGATCAGATTCGCACAGCCAGCACTGCAGTGAGAGAGAGTGAGTGAGCCAGAGCTGCGAGTGCGAGCGCGTCCCCCCCCAATGTTGCGCCCGGTGCGGCTGGCCCTCCCTGCACCCCCCACGCTACGCCACTGACGACTGGACCTAATGGTCAGGGGTCCCTTTACCTTTACCTTAGCAAATAAAGCTAAGAACTTGGAAACTGCCTAGTATTTATTTGCAGTCGGCATCAATTCATTGTTAACCAATGTAAATGCATATTACACAGAAACATATGTACATACATACATGGGTGTGTTTATACTTTAACAATAATTTAACGGGATCTAATAACAATGAAAAGCAATACATATCTGATTACTGGGGTAGCTCAGTTGGTAGAACACGAGACCCTTAATCTCAGGGTTGTGGGTTCAAGATTGGGCAAAAGATCCCTGTGTTCCAGGGGTTGGACTACATGAACCTCTTGCTTCTTTGCAGTGCTACGATTCTGTGATTCTGTATACTAAGCAAAAGAATACAAACATACTGTAGATTAGCAAAATATCAACAGACTGAAGAAAGGTAGCCCATAATTTGTCACGCTGCAACAAAAGGTCAGCAAACTAAATGAATGTAATTGACTCTCACAAAACCCAAATGTGTTTTGAGCTTGGTCTTCCTCGGTGGTCTTTGTGCATGAAAACTGAAAAATAGGTGACAGTGGCCAGGGATTGAGCAAAAATGGGAGCTCCTGGTCATTTCAAACCTGCGCAGTTGCTAGTATACAACTTCGTGTTTGTACAGGGAGCCTGGCTTGTCGACCTCTGGGCTGGAGAACAGAGTCTCCAGGTCCCAGCCTAATTATGGCTGTCTGCACCTCAGGCTGCCCCAACATTAAGTCTTGCTGAGGTATTCTTCCTCTGACCCCATGATGATTATTGCATGAGGGAGCATGCTCAACTTGTGTAGACACCCAGTGCCATTTATAATCCTGGCAAAGGAGTCTGTGGCAGTATAAAAAGGATCTCCCTCTATGGAGGTTTAGCCCCCAAGATGTGGAGAGCTGCAGGAGTCGCAAAGGTGATGTGATGGAGGAGGAAAGCCTGTTGAGCTCCCTTCCCTCTACTACCCCTCACTGGTCATCACATGTAGTGGAAGGCCTGAAGAGAGCTTTAGAACTACAGCAACACACTCTGTGTGGGGCTACCTTTGAAGGTGACTTGGAAACAACAACTAATCCAGAATGTGGCAGCTAGTCTGGTGACTGGGAGCAGCCGCTGGGACCACATAACACCAGTCCTAAAGGATCTTCACCGGCTTCCAGTACATTTCTGAGACAATTCAAAGCATTGGTGCTGACTTTTAAAGCCTTGGCCCAGTATACCTGAAGGAGCGTCTCCACCCCCATCGTTCAGCCTGGACACTGAGGTCCACCTCCAAGGGCCTTCTGGCAGTTACCTCACTGTGAGAAGTGAAGTTACAGGGAACCAGGCAGAGGACAGGGTTGTCATATTTAAAAAAGTTAAATTCTGGACACAACTTGTTGAGACATATGGCAACCCTAGCCTTGGGGACAGTGGTGCACTCTCTGTGGAATGGCCTCCTATCAGATGTTAAAGAGATAAAGAACTACACAACTTTTAGAAGAGAGCAGAAGGCAGCCCTGTATTGAGAAGCTTTTAATGTTTGATGTTTGATTATATTTTTATATGTGCTGGAAGCAGCCCAGAGTGGCTGAGGAAACAACAACAACAACAACAACAACAACAACAACAACAACAACAACAACAACATATATGGTTAGCTGTTCATTTTTGCATTTTGTAAACTACAGTGATGTTTTTCTTTCAGATGAAATGTATTGCTACTATTGTAGAAAAGCTACTTGAGTAATTGGTTCTCTTTCCCGCATTGTTTTCTAAAATAAAAAAAAGAGAACAATTTACCTCTGTTTCATTTGGAATAAAGATTATGGTTTGCAGTCTCTGCACACTTACTTGGGAAGAAGCCCAACGGCACTCTGTGGGACTAAGTTCTGAGTAAACAACACACTGTGTTGGGCTATAGCTTCTTTAAGCAGCTCTCTTATTTCTCAGTTAGCAAAACCTGCTGCATAATATTTTGGGCCAAAAGAAAATTGGCACCAGGCAGCTTGCAACATTGGCCAGACACTGGATATTTTTCAGTGGCTGCCTTTTGGCTCTCTGAATTGAGTGCATCACTCTTTTTTATTTGCAAAGCTAGGCACTCAATAAACATGGCACTGTTTGTCCTGTCTTGTCTGAAAATCAAAGTGGGAGGGGGGCAGATAAGCGTACCAGGCACTAAATTTCTTAATATAGGCCAGATTATTCTGCTGCTCAATATCCTTCATGCGCTGGTCAATAAAGGTTTTTGCCTTGGGGAGACCCATTTTCAGGAGATGCTGTGCTTGGAGGCCACATGTAAGTAGTTTTTGATGCACTACTTTGGACCACCGACTTCTATGAGCATCTCGTGCTACTAGACGTAGTAGTCCGGATGGGTTTAAATTTAAGCGAAGCCAATAGTTGAATGTTCTTAACCAGGTCCGGGTTTCGACAGAGAGGAGGCCAGTATCCAGCCAGGGCCGCATTTGGTGCTGTCAGGGGTTCAGGAGCAGAGGCACAGGGGAGAGAGAGAGCGGAGAGCGAAGGGGAACAATCTGAGGGCAGCGTAGGGGAGTATGACAGTGGGCCGAGAGATTCCATGAGCTTCTCCAGCGATTCGGAAGATTCCCAGAAGGGGGCACCGATGGCCAGGGCAAGGGGGGTCCCGGGAAGGACGCACCAGAAGCAAGGGGCCAGCGGCGACTCCCAAAGCAGCAGCTGGAGATCAGGACCAGCTTCCCCACCAGGGCGTAGCGGGGGGGAAGAGTCCCATGTGTCAGGGCCGGCTTCCCCTCCAGTGGGGAGAGAAGATGAGGCAGGGCTGACCACGCCCCTATCGCTGAGTGAGGGAACGGAGGGGAAGTCAGACCCAGCCTACCCCCCCGAAGGGGGAAGCAGTGACAGGAGCAGTGTAACGGTCAGGAGGAAGGTTGCCGGCTGGGCGCGCGCGCCAAGTTCAAATGTACAGGAGCGCGGGACAGCAGGGAGGTCGGATTGGGAGCCAGGTCCTAAAGCACGCCGGAAGCAGGGGGAAGAATCCGGGGAATCAGCATCAGAAGAGTCCAGAAAGGGCGACACCCCAGCGGGCAGGAGGACCCAGAGGAGAAAGGAGCAAAGGAAGAGGTGGAGCAAGGCTAGGGTCTTGAACTGGTGTCGAGGGGGAGGAGATTCAGATGGAGCTTCAGCGGTCTAGGGTTGAGACGTAGAGCTGCACGCCGCGACTTTGAAATGGAAACTGAACCTTAATAAAGACTTTTGTATATAGCAAGAACTGGCATTGGTCCTTTGTGAGCTGGGACCTTGGGCAGCTCTGACAGGTGCGCATGGTGGAACGGCTAGAATCTGTCTTAGAAATTTAGACTGGACCGTTTCAAGTGTGCGGCAATGATTTCCCATCCAGATTTGGGCCCCGTAGAGTAATTGCGCCAAGGGTTTTGCTTGAAAGACCTCCAGAGCTGCTGGGATATGTCTGCCCCCCTTCGTAAAGTAAAAGCGAGACAGTATTTTGGCGCTTTGAGATGCTTTTTCCCTAGCATATTTATGATGGGCCACCCAGGCCCCTGTTGACTGGAAAACTACTCAAAATTTGGAAATTTTGACCTGTTCTATTGCCTGATTGTCCATCTCCCATCTGTGATGTCTGTGTCTCCTAGCGAAGACCATGACTTTGGTTTTTTGGTGATTAACCACTAGTTGATCTCTCCTGCAGTAGGCTGAGAATTCTCTTAGTAGCCTTTTGAGGCCTACTTTAGTTCGTGATAAGAGAACCACGTCGTCCGCATAGAGGAGCGCTGAAATTGATTTTTTGGCCAATTTGGGGGCATGAAACTCCGGGGATGTTAGGTATTTGACCATGTCATTTATAAATAAGTTGAATAAGGCCGGGGCTAAAATTGAGCTAGAAACTTTCCTCCAGTCCTTTAATCACACATGTTGTTGTTGTTGCTTAGTCATTTAGTCAGGGTCTTTTCCAGGGAGTCTTCTCTTCTGGAGCCTCAGCTTCGCGATCTGTCCTTCCAGTGAGCACTCAGGGCTGATTTCCTTCAGAATGGAGAGGTTTGATCTTCTTGCAGTCCATGGGACTCTGAAGAGTCTCCTCCAGCACCATAATTCAAAAGCATCAATTCTTTGGCGATCAGCCTTCTTGATGGTCCAGCTCTCACTTCCATACATCACTACTGGGAAAACCAAAGCTTTAACTATACGGACCTTTGTTGGCACACATACAGCCTAGTTAAACGTGACCTCAAAACCAAGGTGAGCTTTGAAAGATCCAAATAAATTATTTAGCCTGTGTTTTGCTCCAGACTGGAAGAAAGTCCTCGGCTTTTCCTGCATCATCCTTGCCCACACCCTGCCCTAGTCTCCAAACCCTTAGCACCCAAACTGGATCTTCCCTCAGCTGAACTCTTTCAGACCATCCAAGTTTCCAGGGACAGTCCCGGATTTACAGAAGTCATCCAGGTTTCTGATTTGATCCCGTAATGTCCCAGTTTTCCTTAGGACACCCCTATTTTTCATGCAAGAAATGGCGGACATGGAGTCATGTGACTCCCAGGGCCAAGGAGATAAGTAGTTACAACCTTAAGAAGACATGTATAGGGAAGTTTTTAAATGGTTAATGTTTTATTATGTTTTTATATATGTTGGAAGCCACCCAGAGTGGCTGGCAACCCAGTCAGATGGCAGGGCATAAAATAGTAATAATCATAACTGAATAGGTAAAGGTAAAGGTACCCGTGACCGTTAGGTCCGGTCGCAGATGACTCTGGGGTTGCAGTGCTCATCTCGCTTTACTGGTTGAGGGAGCCGGCGTACAGCTTCCAGGTCATGTGGCCAGCATGACTAAGCCGCTTCTGGTAAACCAGAGCAGTGCACGAAAACACCATTTACCTTCCCACTAGAGCGGTACCTATTTATCTACTTGCACTTTGACGTGCTTTCGAACTGCTAGGTTGGAAGGAGCTGGGACTGAACAACGGGAGCTCACACCATCACAGGGATTCGAACCACCAACCTTCTGATCGGCAAGTCCTAGGCTCTGTCGTTTAGACCACAGCATCACCCGTGTCCCCATATTGGAATAGGATGTCCCAATTTTCACAGGAAAAATGTTGGAGGGTATGCTCCTTATGCCTCCCTTGAAACTTACTCCTGTGCTCTCTTTCTACCTTCCCCTTGGAGAGTGGCTCCATGTGGTCCTGTAGGGGAGGAGAGAGGGAGCTACAGAAGTCTACTCCAAGGATGGAGAACCCACCTGAGCATGTCACTCATGAAGGTGAGCTCCACACCCTTGGCATATACCCCGTAACATGTTTTTGCTGTCCTGCCGGACCTAATGGAGGGTGATAAATTCTGTTAGTTCCTATGGGGAACTCTGAAAGTTGCTGTTGGGAGTCCACTGCCTTGCACCATCTTTACCCTCTCTCTACCCTTTTGGAGGGACGCTGGTGGCGCTGTGGTCTAAACCACTGAGCTTCTTGGGCTTGCCGATCAGAAGGTCGGTTCGAATCCCTGCGACGGGGTGAGCTCCCATTGCTCGGTCCCTGCTCCTGCCCAACCTAGCAGTTCAAAAGCACGTCAAAGCGCAAGTAGATAAGTAGATCTTGTACCGGCGGGAAGGTAAACGGCGTTTCCGTGCACTGCTCTGGTTTCGCCAGAAGCGGTTTAGTCATGCTGGCCACATGACCCGGAGAAACTGTCTGTGGACAAACGTTGGCTCCCTTGGTCAGTAAAGCGAGATGAGCGCCGCAACCCCAGAGTCGTTCGCAACTGGACTTAACTGTCAGGGGTCCTTTACCCTTTTACCCTTTTGGAAGTTACCTGAATTCTTCTGATGAATAATTTTGTTAATCTGTAAATTAATCTGAAGTGTGCTCACCCATATTAAATACCAAGCAATGTCTCTGATTGGCAACATCATGAAGGTTCGGATTAAAGTGAGAGGCAGATTCTCTTCTAGCTCATCAGATCTATTGATTTAGGGCACTTTGTGATGAGGTGGGGCAACAGCTTGCTTCCTCCCTCTCCTTCTCTCAGAACTGGTTGGGGTTGTGCATGCACACCTTTCACCCCATGGGAGCATTCAGTCATGCCTCTCAATGCATTGTCAAGTGACGCTGGGTCTGTGTTGTATTGCTTGTGGCTTGTACGAGTCCGCTGTTTTATTTGATTTGTTTTGTTTTGTTGTGTTGTGTTTCATGATGGGCGTAAAGCCGAATAAACATTTTGATTGACGCTGGGTCTGGTACTGCTGGCTCCTGCTCCTGTGGCTTCATTCACAGATATTAGCAGGTGAGCTGGTAACACTGGAAAGGTTTGCATTGCAGAAACTTGGCAAGTAATTGGCTGTTAAGGCACAGGAACAGACCAGGCAAAGTTTCTGTTCAGTTGGCAGCCTTAACTGCACCATGTGCTTTATCTGCACATGTAGGTCACCTCTGACTATCTTTAGATTTGCAGCTTATGGCTCCAAAATCTGACTAAGTGTTTCATGTTTAATAACTATGAAATGTTCAACTTTGTGGACTTGATGAGGATTTCTCACCTTTTTTTTTTTAAAGGATTCTGCTTAGGTGCCTTTACAGCAGCCTGAGGCACAGAAATAAAGTGGGCAAGATTGTTCTTAGCAGTTGAAATTTCATGGGAAGTTAGGAACTTTACCAGCTGCAGTTCTGCTTAGCAAGCTGTCATTCAAGTCACTAGCACAGAACTTGTGGTGATGGTTGTTGTTTTTTGCGCTGGAAACTCTCCTCATGGCTTCATAGCAGCTTTTTTTGCATGTGGGTTTCTTGCCCCCATTCCTGATCTGTGTCTAGTGTTTGGTTGGGAATGGGCAGAGCATTGCCTAGTACAGTGGTACCTCTGGTTAAGTACTTAATTTGTTCTGGAGGTCCGTTCTTAACCTGAAACTGTTCTTAACGTGAAGCACCACTCTAGCTAATGGGGCCTCCTGCTGCCGCTGCGTTGCCAGAGCATGATTTCTGTTCTCATCCTGAAGCAAAGTTCTTAACTCGAGGAACTATTTCTGGGTTAGCGGAGTCTGTAACCTGAAGCGTATGTAACCTGAAGCGTATGTAACCCGAGGTACCACTGTATAAGTCACCATACACTCTCCAAAAGGGAGCTGTGGGGAATGGGGGAAAAATCCTTTGATACCACAAAATTTTGGGCAAAGAGTGGTTATGGACTGCACATATTTTCCCCAAACCAGAGGCACCGGGTTCTGCACAGCATTGGATGAGGCTCGTTGCGTGTGCGTGACGTCACACCTGTGACACACATGTGATGGCACACATGTTGGAAGGAGGCCATGAGGCCTGGAGAGGCCCTCTGCTACCAGGGTGAGGCCCTGCAAGGAGGCCCAGCGGGGCCCGGCCCCTCAAGATTGGGGGGCTCAGTCCCATCCCTTGTACTTTAAGGGGGCTGAGCTGTCTTCAGCCCCATAGAGTTGGTGCGTATGTGCCAGACATAAGCTATAATTGCTTTACACAATGTGTATCCAGCCCTCCTAGACTATTATCTGCAACGTAAGCATAAAAACAATGGGCTGGTACCTCAACTGTTTCTTTGCCTGTAGATCTCTCTTCAGTTCACAAAGTTTAGAAGGTATAGCTCAAAATTAGAATAGTCATGACTAATTAAAGGCTAAGCAGGAGGTCTTAACACCAAAGCAGAAAGGTTTTTTTGTTTTTTTTAAGAGTTCAACTGAGGTGAATGAAATGTTAATTTAAAAGTTGGTTTAAAAACTTCTTTTAGTCCTTGTACTGGCTAGTTTAAATGAACTGCTATGAGTGATTGTTATAGACTCTCATTTCGGAAGTGCTGCTTGCAGATATTTTTAATTAACACTGTGTCACTATTTTCAATTAAGGCTCACAAAGTCTGTAACATACAATGAGGAAAAACTCAAAGCAAATGCTGTCCTCCATTACACCAACACAATGCAAATGAAGATAATCCGCACTCTCGTCGTAATTCCCATTTTCATATTTTGCTATTTTTGTAGGATTTCAGTAGATGCAAGCATCTGTCTTCCTAGTTCTTGTGTCTGGTAAGGAATCTGATGTAAATTCTTCATTGTCTTCTTTCTGAACTCCCAGATCCATTACACCCCAGAGACAAGGTCATGGGATGGATCGTAATTTTACAAATCTTGATTTATACACCATCTTCTTACAGGGTTGTAGCAAACAATAATTGATTTGTGTAAGTCCATGCCTCTTAATAGGTTCATGGTCAAAATGACCACCTATAGGGAGGAGGAATTGTAGAATCATAGTGTTGTGTTGTAAACAAAATCTGCCCTTTTCCCCTTATGGGTATCCAAGAGCCCATAAAGAGTTCTTACGTGGGTTCCCTGTTGGTAGGAAGAAATAACAGAGGCCAACCAGAGAATATTGAGAAGCAAAGCAGCTAGTAAACCTGATCCTTATTGATCTGTTGCAACAGGGTCCTCATTCACCACACACAGGAGGGGAGGAGGAACCCAGAACAATGGCGCGCAAGGCCTTATATATTTTTGAAATTGCCACCCTGTAGATCAAGACCACCCCTAGATACATCATACCTACATCACAGAAAAGGCGGTCTAAAACAGAAATTTGAATGTTGTTTTTCCTGTTTCCAGGTTATCTGATTGCCTTTCCTGATTGTCTTTCCTGATAGTTTGTCACCCATTAAAATGCTGATTACTCAATTCCTGAGACAATGGGAAGGCTCCCTACCCCCCCCCCCCCGCCCTCCTTACAGGGAAAACATTTGGTCAGTTTGGGAATCAAAATGGTTTCACAGTTTGAGAATCAAAATGGTTTCAGTTCAGTCTTTCTGTGCTGATGTATGTACAGTGGTACCTCGCAAGACGAAATTAATTCGTTCTGCAAGTTTTTTCGTCTTGCGATTTTTTTCGTCTTGCGAAGCACGGATTTTGGAAAAGCTTCAAAAATCACCAAAGTCTTCAAAAACCTCAAAAAAGGCTACCACACCGCGTGCTATGAGTTGCTCCTCGAAGTCAAGTCGCAACTGCACCCCCTGAATGCACGGTTTCAAGAAAAAGGAAACAAACTTGCAAAACAAAGGAAACAAACTTGCAAGACGTTTCCATCTTGCAAAGCAAACCCATAGGGAAATCCGTCTTGCGAAGCAACTCAAAAAACGAAAAACTCTTTCGTCTTGCGAGTTTTTCGTCTTACGAGGCATTCGTCTTGTGAGATACCACTGTATGTGCTTGGTTGGTACACTTATGAACATTTAACATATATCTAAGACCTCAAAATTCCTATCACAGTTGGAAGGAGACCCCATCTAGTTCAACACCCTACAATGCAGGGTTCTTAAGTGTCTATGACAGATGTTCATCCAAGCTGTGCTTAGAAACCTCCAAGGAAAGAGAGCCCACAACCAACCGAGGGAGACCATTCCACTGCTGAACAGCTCTTACTGTCAGAAAGTTATTCCTGTTGTTTAGTCAGAATCTCCTTTCTTGCAACTTGAATCCATTGGTTTGGACCCTACCCTTGGGAGCAGAAGAAAACAAGTGTGCTCCATCTTCCAAGGGGCAACCTTTTAGATATTTGAAGATGACTATCATATCTCCTCTCAGTCTCTTTTCCAGGCTAAACATACCCAATTCCCTTGTTACGGAAAAATCTAGGTGCGAGGCTGCTCAGTCACCCAGCTCGTCGGGCAGAGCCTGCGGGTCCCTGCGGAATAAAGGAAGGAGTCCAGCCAACCGGAGCAAATAGCTGTAGACCAAAGTTTATTGTGCAATAGGTTCAAAGAGCAAATTTGAACCCCGAGGATGGGGTGACAAAGACTTTTAAAACTTTCCCACCGTATCCCAGAATACAGTTCGTACAGCATCGTTGCTACATCACTGACATGTCACAAAAGGGGAGGGGTTAACCTTGGCAAACATGTCCAGACAAGTCCTTGGTACAAGATTAGCATAAGCAGACATGGCAGGGCAAGACTCAGGTATAAGATTAGCATAGACAAATATGTCTTAAGTCCCCACCACAAGAAAGTACAATAGAAGTTCCTTTGCATGTCTGGAGCCTGAGGCGAGTCAGGTGATGAGATTTGGCTTCCTTTGGCTAACAATGAGCCCAGCAATTGTCACCTCTGGGAACTTCCTGGAGTCCCTTTTCAAAGGGAAAATAGCTTTGGAATGGAGGAAACTGGGAAAGGAGATGATTATATATTATTTTTAAAGCTAGGTAACTTCCCTGAGCTGTCAAGTTGAAAGGATACATTCAGGCATAATATTTGTAATATTTAACTTTAAAGATGTGCCCCCCCCCCCGTAATTTCTGTAACACCCTCAACCATTCTTCAAAAGAGTTGGTTTCCGGACCCTTGAGCATCTTGGTTACCCTTCTCTGAACACATCCCAGCTTGTCAGGATCCTTAAATAGTGGTGTCCAGAACTGGACTCAGTATTTCAGGTGTGGTCTTACCAAGGCAGAATAGAGCAGTACTATTATTTCCCTTAATATTGATACTACACTTCTGTTGATGTGGCCTAGATACTGCTGCATCACACTGTTGACTCATGTTAAGCTTGTCGTCTACTAAGACCCCTAGATCCATTTCACACTTACTACTGGCAAGCCAGGTGCCCCCATCTTATATTTAAAATAACAGAGAATGTCCTTTATTTTAAAACATCTGCTCTAAGCAATGGGAAGGATGAGTTCTTCTCTAAAGTGGGAGTTGGGGGGGCAGCGGAATAGGTCAGCAGAACAGGGAAGATAGAAACCTGGTTCTTATCTATCTTCACTTTGGATATGCAGGTAATGTCAGCTGTAGCCCCACTTGGTTGGAGAGCATCTGACAAGGTTTGCTGGAAGCAAGAACTCTTTTTATCTGATTTTAATTTTCACCTTAGAGGTTGTTGACTTTCCTGCAGTGTTCTGAAAGTTTGTTGTTCTTATGCAGGGGTCAGCAAACTTTTTCAGCAGGGGGCCGGTCCACTGTCCCTCAGACCTTGTGGGGGGCCGGACTATATTTTGGAAAAATAAAATAAAATGAATGAATTCCTATGCCCCACAAATAACCCAGAGATGCATTTTAAATAAAAGCACGCATTCTACTCATGTAAAAACACCAGGAAGGCCCCACAAATAACCCAGAGATGCATTTTAAATAAAAGGGAACATTCTACTCATGTAAAAACACGCTGATTCCCGGACTGTCCATGGGCCAGATTTAGAAGGTGTTTGGGCTGGATCGAGCCCCCGGGCCTTAGTTTGCTTACCCATGTTCTTACAGAAATCACATTGGGAATTTTGTTTAAAAGGGTATGCGTAAGACTCCCTCCGCCCTCCGTGTGTGTGTGTGTGTGTGTGTGTGTGTGTGTGTGTGTAAGTAAATCTAGCTTTGTGTTTGTGATATTTCCTTTGCCTGCCTCCCGCTCCTGGCATTCTCTCTCACAGCAGCCGATGTTCCAGGGTTGCTGATAAGCAGAGAGTGAG
Organism: Podarcis cretensis; assembly: GCF_951804945.1. Classification (NCBI taxonomy): domain Eukaryota; kingdom Metazoa; phylum Chordata; class Lepidosauria; order Squamata; family Lacertidae; genus Podarcis; species Podarcis cretensis. The sequence continues at coordinate 70,214,895 of NC_137178.1, read as the reverse complement.
ACAGATTTGTCTGGTTTTCAGTGTTGAGTAGCAAACATGGACTTTTTCTAAAAAAACCCATCAATTTATCATTTGGAAGTGAAACCTTTTTTTAAAACAACAACAACAACACACACTTTAGGACACAAACAACTTTAAAGAAACGAGTCTGAGAAGCTGGTAGCTTTATGCTTTTCCTTGGTGCCAGGAGTCTAAATGGACAATTATTTGAGCACTGGAAAAAATGGACTGAAAGTTTGACGAGTGTTCTGATATAATGGGAAGAAGGGAAATGAAAAAGCTTACCAAAGTGGTAGTAGGTTGGAACTGATAGGAAGGAAGATATTTAGGACAGTTCAAAGCCCACTCTTGAATATATGTAATATGAATCAGCTAAACAGTTGTGTGCATTTAAGTTATGGTTCTGTTTTTAGAGGGGGGGGGGGAAACACTTCAGTACAATTGCAGCAATGTTACCAATGTAACATTGCAGCTAGACACATGTCTGGTAAATGTGTATTCAATAATTGTTACACACTTGTAATTTTGTCAACTGAAACTTGATTGCCTTAGTTCATATACAGTGGTACCTCATGTTAAGTACTTAATTTGTTTCGGAGGTCTGTTCTTAACTTGAAACTGTTCTTAACCTGAAGCACCACTTTAGCTAATGGGGCCTCCTGCTGTTGCCGCGCCGCCGGAGCACGATTTCTGTTCTCGTCCTGAAGCAAAGTTCTTAACCCGAGGTACTATTTCTGGGTTAGCGGAGTCTGTAACCTGAAGCGTATGTAACCTGAAGCATCTGTAACCCAAGGTACCACTGTATTTTAATATTGCGTTATAGAGATATAATTTGCATATTTACCCATTAAACACTTTTCATCTTTTTACCTTAACTTTACGGACCTCAATCAATGCATATCAATAAATTTGTTTTGGAACATACAACTATGCTGGTAATTGTAGAGTACAGGAGCTGTATGGATGTCTAGAATCTTTATTTGTTGTCTTCTATTCAGCACCCACTTTGCGTGGCGAGTTCCCGCCTCCCCCCGGTGGAAATAATGACACATGACACAGTTATTTTAGGTTAATGGGCAAAAATTGGCCACAACTTTATTGGTTACAGGTGATGAGCGGTATTGGCTTAGGCATTGGTCCTAACCGACTATCCGGCTTCAGCCTGATTGCTTGAAGTCTGGGAAGGGTTAACCACCAGTAGAGGGAGTCCTACTGTTGCACATCAACTAGGAACTCCCCCAGCAGTTCGAAAGCACCCTCGGGTGCAAGTAGATAAATAGGGACCGCTTACCAGCGGGAAGGTAAACGGCGTTTCCGTGTGCGGCTCTGGCTCACCAGAGCAGCGATGTCACGCTGGCCACGTGACCCGGAAGTGTCTCAGGACAGCGCTGGCCCCTGGCCTCTTAAGTGAGATGGGCGCACAACCCCAGAGTCTGTCAAGACTGGCCCGTACGGGCAGGGGTACCTTTACCTTTACCTTTTACCCATACCAATGCCTAACCCTCAATCTGAGGAAGTTATGACGATTTGCTACGAGGGAGGCAAAAAACCAAGTGGCTGGTCCCAATTTGCCAAGTGGAAAAAATTCCTACCCGGCCTCTTAATGGCGACCAACCGAGGTCCATAGCAAGGTCAAAGGAAAACCTTAAAGAGCGGGATTGTGGGAAACCGGAGAAGCTGCAGTGGCAAAAGAGGGAGATCCCCAGCCACGCTGGGGCTAAATAGCCCAGGCCACTCCCCCCAAGCCAGCCGATTGGCTGGCCAGGGGATGATGCGGCCAGGGATTCCCTCAATCGTGCGGAGGCAGAGGGCCAGCCCCTGCGCACGTGGAGGGGGCATGAAGCCTGCAACTCCACCTCCTCTCTAGTTTGGAAGTGGCTTTGCTCTACTATCAGTAAGCATTTGCAACAGAGGAGAGGTTTTTAAAACCTTGCATGCCTACTTTGAACAATGCCTTCTCTTTTTCATGATACGTTTATAGAGTTATCACACCATCGAAAGCTATTAATGTCTTTGTAAATCACTTGATAAGGAAGCTCTTTCAAGAGCTTGGCATAAATTAAATTGATTTGTTAATAAAACAGAAGCCCCAAACTGTGGTTGAATCCATTATGCATCATCCAAAAGTGGTTAAGATTGTTGTCCCTGTTGAAGAGACATTTAAAAATGCCTAGGTGGCGCTGTGGGTTAAAGCCTCAGCGCCTAGGACTTGCTGATCGAAAGGTCGGCGGTTCGAATCCCTGCGGCGGGGTGTGCTCCCGCTGCTCGGTCCCAGCGCCTGCCAACCTAGCAGTTCGAAAGCACCTCCGGGTGCAAGTAGATAAATAGGGACCGCTTACCAGTGGGAAGGTAAACGGCGTTTCCGTGTGCGGCTCTGGCTCGCCAGATGCAGCTTTGTCACGCTGGCCACGTGACCCAGAAGTGTCTCCGGACAGCGCTGGCCCCTGGCTTCTTAAGTGAGATGGGCGCACAACCCCAGAGTCTGTCAAGACTGGCCCGTATGGGCAGGGGTACCTTTACCTTTACCTTTAACATTTTATTAAACAGTCACATCTGTTGGACTAGTGGTTACCTTTGAATAGATGCCCGATTTTTCAGAATAGTTAAAAACAGAACTTGAGGTTACAGGCCAGTTTGTGGTGGTGGCATGTGTACACTAGGGCTGAGAACCTCCAGGCTCTTGGAGTCAAATGTGGCCCTCCAAACCTTTCACTCTGGTCCTTGGAAGCCTCCCTACGCCACACCTCTCATTGAGCCTCTCACAGGTCTTTCTGTCTGTCTGGAATGCATCCTTGAACTCTGAATAGGTATCTTGGAGAACAGAGAGGAACGTGTGTAGTAACTACCCCACTGTATACTACAACTCCCATCATCCTTGGCTACCAGGACCAGTGGTCAGGGATGGTGGGAGTTGTGGGAGTTGTAGTCCAACAATAGATGGGGACCCAGGCTGGGGAAAAACTGCCCTGCAGGATCACCTTGGACTTTGACATGCCTATCTCATGGTCCTTTCCAACTCCACAATTCTATGATCCTATGATCCTAGAGTGTCCAAGGAGGATGTTCTCCTATTAATTAAAATATGTGTATACCGAGAGAGAGGCTGTGTGTTTTTAGTTTCATTTCCCTCAATAATGGAAAGGTGTAGTGGTGTATATGTGTACTTTTGTTTTACATAATGCAACTCTGGTGTACTTCTGGATAGATGTGTCAGCTTTCATTTCTTGGTGCAGAAAGTATTAATCTAATATGTAGAGATCTTTCCTATTCTACTTAATTCAAGAGGGTTCTGGAAGCTTCTGGAAGCTTCTCTGTTTGAGAGAGGCTTCATGATGTTTGGGTTATTCCTTCAGAGAAGCTGAGTACAGCTGGCTTAAACTGGTTCTGTTATTTCTTCTGTCAAGGTCATGCTGACTATAATACAGTGGTACCTCGGGTCGCATGGTACCTCGGGTACCATGGGACGCAGGTGGCGCTGTGGGTTAAAGCCTCAGCGTCTAGGACTTGCCGATCGAAAGGTCAGCGGTTCGAATCCCTGCGGCGGGGTGCGCTCCCGCTGCTCGGTCCCAGCGCCTGCCAACCTAGCAGTTCGAAAGCACCTCCAGGTGCAAGTAGATAAATAGGGACCGCTTACCAGCGGGAAGGTAAACGGCGTTTCCGTGTGCGGCTCTGGCTCGCCAGAGCAGCGATGTCACGCTGGCCACGTGACCCGGAAGTGTCTCCGGACAGCGCTGGCCCCTGGCCTCTTAAGTGAGATGGGCGCACAACCCCAGAGTCTGTCAAGACTGGCCCGTACGGGCAGGGGTACCTTTACCTTTACCTTACCTCGGGTTACGAACTTAATTTGTTCCGGAGGTCCGTTCTTAACCTGAAACCGTTCTTAACCTGAGGTACGCTTTCACTAATGGGGCCTCCCACTGCCGTCGTGCTGCCGGAACACGATTTCCATTCTCATCCTGGGGCAAAGTATGCTTAGTGTTATGTTTAGTCTCATTATAAGTTATTCTAAGATTAAGTTAAGTCTGCTGCAACTGGATTTCTTATGGACAGTGCCAATCCTGAATGTATTGGATTTGTGACCATGATGCTCATTTGTCTTCAGTAGCAGTAAAGCTCTGCTAGATGAAATATAATTGCCTGTGGTCTTTTTTCTGGGAACCTGCAACGTGTTTAAGTTGTTACTCTGCTAACCATGCATTGGAATTTGCTCTGGATCAATACTGAGTAGAATTTCAATAACAAGAAGTTCTAAAGGGGAGAAGATAAATTCCTGGATGAGAGGTCTATCAACAATTGTAGGCCATGATAGCTAACTGGAAACTCCTGGTTCAGTGTTGGTGTACCTTTGAACACCCGCTGTTGCAAGGACATACAATGTCCTTTGTGACAGTTGCCTTTGTGTCCTGCATGTGAGCTTCGCAGAACTATATGACCTATCACTGTTGGAAGCAGGGTACTAGAGTTGGTCTGGTTCAGCGGAGGTTTTCTTACACTTGCGTACAGTTCTTTCTCTGTTTTACTGTATCTTTAACTATTATGATGGGACGCGGGTGGCACTGTGGGTTAAACTACAGAGCCTAGGACTTGCCAATCAGAAGCTCGATGGTTCAAATCCCCGCGATGGGGTGAGCTCCCGTTGTTCGGTCCCTGCTCCTGCCAACATAGCAGTTTGAAAGCATGTCAAAGTGCAAGTAGATAAATAGGTACCGCTCTGGCGGGAAGGTAAACGGCATTTCCGTGCGCTACTCTGGTTCACCAGAAGCTGCTTAGTCATGCTGGCCACATGACCCGGAAGCTGTACGCCAGCCCCCTTGGCCAATAAAGCGAGATGAGTGCCGCAACCCCAGAGTCGTCCACGACTGGACCTAATGGTCAGGGGTCCCTTTACCTTTAACTATTATGATATGCTACTTGGGGCAATGATGCCCACTGTCAGCCATGGACTATCTCTATAGCTCTGCTACGTGTTGTTGCACCAACATAACCTACTGGTTCAGCTGAAGTGGCTGTTGCCAGCAACGGTTTCTTTAATGCATTGCTTGTGTCACTGTGTTCAGAAATGGGCCTCAGTTTTGGGGGTAAGACAAGAGGTGAGAAAAGTCCAAACTGCATAGCACTTTTAGATAATGAAAGAAGGGTCATTTTTGTTTAATAAATGACAGGCATTAAAATGACTTTAAAATTATTTAAAGAACATTTCATTGGCTCTTTTCCATGTGCTCCTGGAATCTTTTTTTTACAAACCATTCCTGTCAAATAAATGAAATAGTCCTTGTTTTAAGAATGGTGCATTCTTGACTGATCTTGAAAATGGCAAGCTAAGCGCTTACCAAATATTCCTGTGTTAATCTGCAAGGTCACTGTCTAAAAGTGAGATGGTTCTGACAGACTCCTGCTGACATTGATTCTGACTAACAGACGCAGTCTGTCACAAATGCACTTTGAATCCCAGCTGATGTGCAGGTTCAAGAACTTACTCAGGCTTTAGCTGGAAATGAATGTGCATTCCTAAGCATCCCATCGACGGAAGAGCAGTTGTATGCATAATGATGAAGGTATATAATGCTTGGAGAGCGTGGAAGAACTTGAATAATGTGCTAACGCAAGGACTCCCACACTGTGGTCCCCAAGCTTGAATCAGGTGGTTTGCAGCATGTGTGTGAAGAACATGCATCACATTAAGTATAAACATTGATGTTAATTTTATATCTTTCATATGCGGGGTATGCAGGGGGAGGAAAGGAAAAGAAGTTCTGTCAAAGAAGTGGACTAGTGGAATGAGTTAGAATTATACAGACCGTTCCCTCTATAGGTGAACAGGAAGCTTGCAAAATGCACAGCTGACAAAGACATATGAGTATTGGCTATGTTGCTCTGTTTAGCTTTAAATTAACACATTTTTGTGGTCAGGGCTCCAGGCTGCAGGGGAGCCCACAGGGCAAGACAGGTTGGTTGTTTCAGTACCAAGAACAGCTCCTATTGTTGTTTAGTCGTTTAGTCCTGTCTGACTCTTTGTGACCCAATGGACCAGAGCACGCCAGGCACTCCACTGCCTCCCGCAGTTTGGTCAAACTCATGCTGGTAGCTTTGAGAACACTGTCCAACCATCTCGTCCTCTGTCGTCCCCTTCTCCTTGTGCCCTCCATCTTTCCCAACATCAGGGTCTTTTCCAGGGAGTCTTCTCTTCTCATGAGGTAGCCAAAGTATTGGAGCCTCAGCTTCAGGATCTGTCCTTCCAGTGAGCACTCAGGGCTGATTTCCTTCAAAATGATGAGGTTTGATCTTCTTGCAGTCCATGGGACTCTCAAGAGTCTCCTCCAGTGCCATAATTCAAAAGCATCAATTCTTCAGCAATCAGCCTTCTTTGTGGTCCAGCTCTCACTTCCGTACATCACTACTGGGAAAAGCATAGCTTTTGCTATATGGACCTTTGTTGGCAAGGTGATGTCTCTGCTTTTTAAGATGCTGTCTAGGTTTGTCATTGCTTTTCTCCCAAGAAGCAGGCGTCTTTTAATTTCGTGACTGCTTTCACCATCTGCAGTGATCATGGAGCCCAAGAAAGTAAAATCTTTCGCTGCCTCCATTTCCTAGCATTCTTTCATACTGTGTTGGAAGCGAACTGAGCCTCTGTCTCCACCCCACCTCCCTTAAGCACCACTGTCTTTTGGAGAAATGGGAGCATCTTAAAGGGCCACCCCTCAGTGAAACAGACTCCCTCAGATGGTGGTGGGCTCTCCTTCGTTGAAGGTTTTTAAGCAGACATTGGATGTCCTTCTGTTATGGACGATTTAGATGAAATTCCTGCATTACAGAGAATTGGCCTGTTTCACTGCTGAACTGCTTTTAACTGTTATGATATGAGTCCGGGAGGACTTTCTCCGAGCAACTGAGGAAGTCCTACTGTCCCCTTCCATCTCTATAATTCTATGATTCTATTCATTCTCAGTTATTCAGAGAGTGTCCATGAGGCCCCTGGCTTTGGAACTCTAGCTCCTTGTGCTATGGCATCTGGTACAGAAGGCTCTTTCCTGTTCAGTGGATTGGAGCTACGAGCCTAACTTAGCCAGGGAAAGTGTGTCTTCCAGCTTTCTGTAGTAGTCACTGCTGAACCTTGGGAGTACAAATTATCAGATTTGCACAATGAAGTATGTGACGAAGTCTCATTGGGAAACAAACATTTTTTTACTGATTTAAAATATTGGTTTAGCTTGGTCCCTTACCTTTTTCTCCCTGATCTGGCCACAATGATCCACGTGACGGTCACCTCCAGGCTTGATTATTGTAACTCGCTGTACACGGGGCTGCCTTTGAAGCTGACCCAGAAACTCCAGCGGGTGCAGAATGCCGCGGCGAGGCTCCTTATGGGGTCCTTGGCACGGGACCACATTCATCCAGTGCTTTACCAACTGTACTGGCTCCCAGTGGAGTACAGGGTCAGGTTTAAGGTGCTGGTTTTGACCTTTAAAGTCCTATGCCAGTGTGGTGTAGTGGTTAAGAGCAGTAGACTCTGGTGAACCGGGTTGCGTCTCCACTCCTCCACATGCAGCTGCTGGGTGACCTTGGGCTAGTCACACTGCTTTGAAGTCTCTCAGCCCCACTCACCTCACAGAGTGTTTGTTGTGGGGGAGGAAGGGAAAGGAGAATGTTAGCTGCTTTGAGACTCCTTCAGATAGTGATAAAGCAGGATATCAAATCCAAACTCCTCTTCTTCTCTTCTATGCGGCCTACGACCCACGTGCCTATGGGACTGCCTCTCCTGGTATGCCACGCAGAAGACCTTAAGGTCCACAAATGACAACATTTTGGAGGTCCCAAGTCGCAAGGTGGTTAGATTGGTCTCAATTAGGGCAGGGCCTTTTCAGTACTGGCCCTGACTTGGTGGAATGCTCTGTCGCAAGAGACTAGGGCCCTGTGGGACTTGACATCTTTCTGCAGGGCCTGCAAGACAGAGCTGTTCCGCCTGGCCTTTGGTTTGGACTCAGTCTGACCCTTATGTTTCCCTCCCCTTATGGTTTTGATCTACGGGCTACTTTTAAAATGAGGCTGCATTTTAAATTGCATTTTAAATTGGGTGGTCCCCCCCCCCCCCGCTATTATGTTTTTACTGTAATTTTTCTGGTGTTAGCCTCCCTGAGGCCGGCTCTGGCTGGGGAGGGCAAGGTATAAATAATAATAATAATAATAATAATAATAATAATAATAATAATAATAATTTAACTCCAAGCAATCTGCCCTGTAAACCTTATGTCTTAAATTAATAGTTTTCCTGCTGGAAACTGATGCCTTTAAGAGACTTACAACCATCACGAACCTGGACTGCTCCTTGAGATCTGAGCTGAATACTGCCTTTATAACTTAGTTGTACAGAAAAGCACAGTAGCCACTTGCTGTTGGGGTGACCACACATCTAGTTTAGTCAGAATGAAACCCATTTTTGTCATTGGGGGTGGGACTTAAGGTGAATGTGGATGAGCACAGACTTCCCCCCTGATTTTGTCACAGGTTCTGACTGCCTCTGAACCCCAGCAAAAGTGAGGTCCTTTGTAAATTGGGAGAAAGGCAGTGATTCCTGCTCTCTTTGTTGCTTGCCCTGTGTTTTTATCTCCTGGCACAAGTTGTTAGACCTATTTGTATCAAATTTGCATTAACGTATTGGGTGAAAAGCAAGAGTTTTAACCAGAGGAACTGCATGTAACAGTAACACAATTCAATATACACAAAACAGATGGAGACCTAAATAATAACTATGTCAACTGTAAACAGACTTAAAATTCTGAGTTTCCCTGGCAAATCACAGCAATCACAGCAATCCTTTTTAAAATTTCGTACCAGTTTTAACATGCGTTAAAAGAAACACACGTACCTGAATAAAATTATATAAAAACTGTTGACTGTATTTGTGGGTTTCTGATCAGGGTGAGGTATTTGTTTTATTTCCAAAGTGGATTCTGCACAATTCTCATATGAAAAAGAAGGAATCTTTCTTCCTTGTGTGTCCCACTTTCGAACTGGTGTGAATTATTCTTTCAGACTGGTGTTCTTTCGAACTGGTGTGAATTATTTCCTTAGATATTAGTTGTATTTGTATTATACAAGAAGATATCTTTGGTCTTAGTGACGGTGAGTGTGAACATTTCTGAAATGGTGCAGACATAAAAACTACCATTTAGTCTATTGAAATGCTGACCTTTGTAATTAACCATTGTAATTACTCTAATCTAAAAGCTTGCCATGACTCTTCTGTTTCCAACTGCCAGTAATCAAATATCTCTGGCTGATCCAGCTGAGACAGACACATTTAAATGGAAATCATCTGATCTTTTCTCATTTTTTCCCCCATAGCATTTATGAAGCTTGCACTCATCAGAGGACATTTTGCAAGCCTAGCTTCTCCCTGATTAGCTGTAGTGGGTTGAGCAAAATCAGGTCAGCCATTCTTGCTGACCCAAGAATTGAAAAAGCATTGGGCCAGAGACTAACACTTTAAGTTCTGCCATAATGCTGGGTGAGGAGGACAAAGTTGAAGTTTGTTTGAGGAATTATTAAATGCATGTGGTCCAGAACTGGTCTATTTTGAGTTACATGCTTAGTGGTTATATCTGTCTATCAGTTGGTATCTGTATTGGATTTAAAATAGACTTATTTATGCAATTGTTTTATGGTATAGAGTGGTACCTCAGGTTAAGTACTTAATTTGTTCCGGAGGTCCGTACTTAACCTGAAACTGTTCTTAACCTGAAGCATCACTTTAGCTAATGGGGCCTCCCGCTGCTGCCGCACGATTTCTGTTCTCATCCTGAAGCAAAGTTCTTAACCTGATTCACTATTTCTGGGTTAGCGGAGTCTGTAACCTGAAGCATATGTAACCTGAAGCGTATGTAACCCGAGGTACCACTGTAGTGAAATCCGTTTGAGATGCTTCATAGAAAGTAATTCAGAAATGAAGAAACATAATATATAGCAGCGCGATTCAGATCTGCAAGGTCAGGTACCCACAATTCTGGCTTCAGGAAGCTAACACTGGAGAGCCATTGTGGTGTAGTGGTTAAAAGCCGTAGACTTGTAATCTGGGGAACCGGGTTCGCGTCTCCGCTCCTCCACATGCAGCTGCTGGGTGACCTTGGGCCAGTCACACTTCTCTGAAGTCTCTCAGCCCCACTCACCTCACAGAGTATTTGTTGTGGGGGAGGAAGGGAAAGGAGAATGTTAGCCGCTTTGAGACTCCTTCGGGTAGTGATAAAGTGGGATATCAAATCCAAACTCCTCTTCTTCTTCTTCTCTTCTTTCAAAAATTCACTATATCAACAGGCCATGTTTGGACCCAACACTAACCCTGCTTCCTCTCTCCTACTCAGGTGTTTAATCCATTTCCATTGTCAGCTTGTCAGTTCATCTGAACAGTGGCAAACTCTAAATCTTCCTCTGATGGAGAGAAATAGCACTTTACTCACCAAAGAGGCCCTGACTGGCTCCAGACCAGTCAGAAAACTGTTTAAAAGCAACAACACCACATTACAAAATAAGAAAACCACAATAAGAGACATAGCTGTTTTTTGGGGGGAGATGGCAGCTTTTAAATGACTGTTGGCTCTTTATCTTAAGCTGGAGAAGCCTGATTGAAGCTTGCAGTTGCTAGATAATTGCTTTGCCAGTTCAAAAAGGTTACAGGAATTGAATCTGTGTTGTTTAATGTACAACTTTTAAAGTAAAACAGTGGTCTGAGAGTGAAATGAATCAATGGCCACAATAAAGTCCCCTTTGATTTTTATGCGCTAGTTGTCAGCAATTAATATTAAGAAACATAAAGTTCTCTTTTAGTGCAGGTATACAGAGTTGGAAAAAAGAAATATCCTTTTCGTTGTTGTTTAGTCGTTTAGTCGTGTCTGACTCTTCATGACCCCATGGACCAGAGCACCCCAGGCACTCCTGTCTTCCACTGCCTCCCGCAGTTTGGTCAAACTCATATTCATAGCTTCGAGAACACTGTCCAACCATCTCGTCCTCTGTTGTCCCTTTCTCCGTTCCCAACATCAGGGTCTTTTCCAGGGAGCCTTCTCTTCTCATGAGGTGGCCAAAGTATTGGAGCCTCAACTTCAGGATCTGTCCTTCCAGTGAGCACTCAGGGCTGATTTTCTTCAGAATGGATAGGGTTTGATCTTCTTTCCATCCATGGGACTCTCAAGAGTCTCCTCCAGCACCATAATTCAAAAGCATCAATTCTTCAGCAATCAGCCTTCTTTATGGTCCAGCTCTCAGTTCCGTATATCACTACTGGGAAAACCATAGCTTTAATTATACGGACCTTTGTTGGCAAGGTGATGCCTCTGCTTTTTAGATTCAGGAACCTTTAAATAAGGCAGAATTCTAACCAAATAATGTCAGCCTTTATGAAAGTCATAAGGGCTCATCTGGACTTCCTGATATGCTGCATTTCTAGGTACAGGTTCAGGCTTTAAAACTACTTGTCAGAGGTTAGTTGGTTGTTGGTGGTTTTTGTTGTTTAGGCCTGGAGCTCTCCCCAGGAAAACCTGCATTTTGCCACTAAATAAGAGCAGATTGCAATAAGGTTTTCTGCAGATTGCTGTTTGCTCTGATACAGCAGTAAACAGGGATGTGGGTGGCACTCTGGGTTAAACCACAGAGCCTAGGACTTGCCGATCAGAAGGTCGGCTGTTTGAATCCCCGCAGCGGGGTGAGCTCCCATTGCTCGGTCCCTGCTCCTGCCAACCTAGCAGTTCAAAAGCACGTCAAAGTGCAAGTAGATAAATAGGTACCGCTCCGGCGGGAAGGTAAACGGCATTTCCATGCACTGCTCTGATTTGCCAAAAGCGGCTTAGTCATGCTGGCCACATGACCTGGAAGCTGTACGCCGGCTCCCTCAGCCAATAAAGCAAGATTAGCGCCGCAACCCCAGAGTCGGTTACGACTGGACCTAATGGTCAGGGGTCCCTTTACCTTTACCTTAGCAGTAAAACATGGATTTTCCTAGGGAAATCAACGGGAGAAAAAACTAAAAATCCTGGTATGACACAGAGCTTTAAAGCGCATACCTGTGCCTGGAAAGCACAGTGCGAAAAGGATGTCTGGATGAGCCCTTAATTATGTCATTAGCTCGATCGCCTAGGGCGATTTAGCACGACAGAGGTAAAGAAAATGGCCTCATGTCATTTGTGTGCTTACTGTGTGGGTTGATGAGCCTTCTATAGGAATTCATAAACAAACACCTGACATATGTTAGTAGCACTCTTTCTATTGCTGGTGTACAATGAAAACATTTATTCGCAAGAAAAGTCCCTTCTGCAGTGCAGCTGCAATCTCTGAATACACTTCCAGCTGGTACCTCAGCAAAGGTGGGGGAGGCACACAGAGCTGGTATTTTGAGAGCTGTGGCTTGGGTAGATGTTCTTACTTCAAACATTTTCTCATGCTCAAGATGAAGGCCGGTTGCAGAATAAAAATAAGTTCCCCCACTGTCCACCCAGTAGATTGGAATCGGTGTATGTATGTTGCATTAGTCGTATTCTTAAAAATGATCACATTTGCAGTAATCGGGATCAACCAAGGTTGCTACTATCTGGAGGTTTTATATCTTGAATCAGTAATAACTTGTTTAGATAGCTAGGAAGTTTCAGGGTGTTTTGCCATTTTGTTCACATTTGTTTTATAATAATAATAATAATAATAATAATAATAATAATTTATTATTTATACCCCGCCCATCTGGCTGGGCCTCCCCAGCCACTCTGGGCGGCTTCCATAAAAACCAAAAATACAGTAAAATATCACACGTTAAAAACTTCCCTGAACAGGGCTGCCTTAAGATGTCTTCTGAATGTCAGGTAGTTGTTTATCGCTTTGACATCTGCTGGAAGGGCGTTCCACAGGGCGGGGGCCACTACCGAGAAGGCCCTCTGCCTGGTTCCCTGTAGCTTTGCTTCTCGCAATGAGGGAACCATTTTTTATGAACATCATCCACCAGACATATTGACCAAGCTGTTGTCCAGTCACTTGTCTTCAGATGAAAACGGCAAGGTGGAATACCCTAATTATTCGTCAGCTCTCCTCCAAGTTTGCATCTGATTTAATCCCCTGTAAATCAGAATCCAGAATGAGATAGAATTGTATTTGAAGAAAACTTAGCATAGAAAGGGAGCCTATTAAATCAGAGAATTTTTCTTACATAATTATTAATTTTGTGTTTTAGAATGAAGTTACTGTTATTTTGGAGGGTTTTCTTAAAGACACCCCACCGGGATCGTGCTGCTGGGGGCAGTGCACTCCCCCTGCACTCCTCTTCCTCCTCCAGTGTCTGTGAGGCTTGAGACACTAGGCCACAGGGGTCAACAACCTTTTTCAGCTGTGGGCCAGTCCACCGTCCCTCAGACCATGTGGTGGGCTGGACTATATTTTGAAAAAAAAAATAATGAACGAATTCCTATGCCCCACAACTAACCCAGAGATGCATTTTAAATAAAAGGACACATTCTACTCTTGTAAAAACACGCTGATTCCTGGACTGTCCGCGGGCCAGATTTAGAAGGCGTTTGGGCCGCATCCGGCCCCCGGGCCTTAGGTTGCCTACCCCTGGACTAGGCCCATTAGCAGACCAACCCAGCATTACAAAGGTGTCTGCAGACGTGATATGAAGGCTGGCAACATCAACCCTGCTTTGTGGGAATCTCTTGCAGATGACTGCTGGACCTGGAGACATACAGGTCATGTATCCACAGCAGTGACCAAAGGAAGAATTGCCACTGAGAGGAGTGCAGAAAGGAGAAATGCCATGGTGGATGATGTTAATAATAATAATAATAATAATAATAATAATAATAATAATAATACAGTGGTACCTCGGGTTAAGAACTTAATTCGTTCTGGAGGTCCGTACTTAACCTGAAACTGTTCTTAACCTGAAGCACCACTTTAGCTAATGGGGCCTCCCGCTGTCACCGCGCCTCCGGAGCACGATTTCTGTTCTCATCCTGAAGCAAATTCTTAAGCTGAAGCACTATTTCTGGGTTAGCGGAGTCTGTAACCTGAAGCGTATGTAACCCAAGGTACCACTGTAATGATAATAATAATTCATAATAATTTATTATTATCTGGGTGGCTTCCAACAAAAAACAACAGCACAACCAGAAGTCTTCATCTGCCCCAGCTGCAACAAAACATGTCTCTCCTGTATTGGTCTCTACAGCCACAGCGGTAACCTTCAATGGTTTGACTTCACCTCCAAAGTTGCACTCCTCTATTGTCTCCTGAGTCAGAAAGATGCCAACCAACCTGGGTGTCGGGCAGCATGAGAACACCAAATCTCTTGGGTTGTAGAGATGGTGTAACACACAATGCTTTCACCAAGCCAGTCAGTCAGTGAAGCCCAAGCTGCTGCTACTTGCCTTTTTTTTTTAATCCACATGTACTGTATTGAGTGGGATGCGGGTGGCGCTGTGGGTTAAAACACAGGCCTAGGACTTGCCGATCAGAAGGTCGGTGGTTCGAATCCCTGCCACAGGGTGAGCTTCCGTTGCTCAGTCCTAGCTCCTGTCAACCTAGCAGTTCGAAAGCACATCAAAGTGCAAGTAGATAAATAGGTATCACTCCGGCGGGAACGTAAACAGCATTTCCATGCGCTGCTCTGGTTCGCCAGAAGCAGCTTAGTCATGCTGGCCACATGACCCGGAAGCTGTACGCCGGCTCCCTCGGCCAATAAAGCGAGATGAGTGCTGCAACCCCAGAGTCAGTCATGACTGGACCTAATGGTCAGGGGTTCCTTTACCTTTACCATTACTATATTGACTCAGAAGACCACTTCATGCTTTAAACTGGTTCGCAAAAGCCCATGTCCCAGTTTATTGATGGTTTTGCTGCAATAGAATGATGGCTGTCAAGGTTAACAGCAGCCACAAGGCTTCAGACAAATCAAAATTTAAGATTAGAATGGCAATGTTTCGAGGAATATATGGAAACACACTGCTCTGAAAATTGTATGTTGATATGCGTGGATTAAGTATGTAAAGTATAAAGGGGAACAATATTTAGAAAGGGTTATAAGAGATGCATTATCCAAGGAATGCAATGACAATATTCAAATTTGAACCAAAGGAAGTTGAGTAGTGGTGGATATGTTGGATTTGTGTTTGTAGTATAGGAGGTATGTGTATTTTTTTCTTTTTGTATTAGTATATGTTAGTTTATTTTATTTTCATTTTTTGAATCATTTATTAAGAATAAATAAAAAGATACTTTTTAAAAAAGAATGATGGCTTGCTTTCTGAAATTCATGGACATAATCTTAGAAGCAGAATGATTCCCAACCCCTCCCCCCCCCCATTGGAACACAGGGATAAAAAAGGGAATGCAGGAAAACATTAGAAGCCACATGCCGGATTGCAGTTTTGAGATGAGAGAAAATTTATGAAACTTAAAAATAAGTAAATGCAATGTACCTTAAGAAAATCATTCTGAAGTGGTATTTCTTGATAGGGCTGCAATCCTATGCAAACTTCCCAGGGAGTAAGTCCTATTTTGAACACAGCAGGGCTTACTTCTGAGTGAACCCAGATAGAATTGTGCTGCCCATTGTCTTTTTCAATAATTGTTGCAAAAGGCTGCTTTCTGAAAAAGGCATTTGCATCTTTATTACAAATGTTTGGTGTCTTTTCAAGGCCACATTCTGTTAATATCACTGATACTTCAAACAAAACTCTGGAAGCTTTTAAGGGGTTGTAGCAGAACACTCTTAGCTGCTCATCAGTCTGCAGGACACTAGACTTGAGCACCCAAAGTGCCATTATTGTCATTTTTTGGTAGTATTTGTGATTACTTTCTCAGCAATAACTTCAAAAACATAAGCTGTGGATTGCCGAACACCAGCTGTGTTTTGAAAAGCGCTTGGCTAATTGGATCCAGTATATTGCCCAAAGTAATGAAAAGAATGATAGGGAATTGGAACTTTTTAAAACCGCTGATTATTCCATTAAATATGGCTTCAATTATTCAGCAAACTCAACAATCTGATCTTTTAATGCAGGAACAAATGATCCTTTGGGAAGGTTTGGCATCATATGCTTTGAGTCTTGATTTCATATCCTGCGACACAGGATTATCCAGTAACTTTCTACTGAAAAACAAATCTCCTGGAAACCATGTGCAAAAATAACTGCCTCACAAGACCTATTGTCCTAACAGTTGTGATGACAAAATCAGAAAGATTTCCTTTCCAACAAAAAATTACCTTTGCAATTGCTAAAGCCCTGTCTATAGAAAGACTAGAAAGTGCATTGACATTGTTTCTGGGGTGTCCTGCTTCAGATTGCAGGTTGGAGATCACATGATTGAAATTTTGTGTGTGTGAACCCCCTGGAAATAATAATAAATAAAGCATGTCAGGAGGTGTTCTAGCCTATCTTCTTGACATTCTATTTTTCCTTGTGTCAGATTATTATTATTTTTATGATATGGGGGGGGGGGAATGGACCCAAACATTGCAGTTCTTCTGACTGCACTCTGGAGCGAAATAATCCAGCAGCAGATTTTATCTCATAATCTGCTGTTTGTATAGATTTGGCAATAAATCTTCATGTGAGAGAGATGAGCTGCCTAAAGCAGTCAGTGAGACTAATTATTATTATTATTATTATTATTATTATTATTATTATTTATTTATACCCCGCTCTCCCCAGCCAAGGCCGGGCTCAGAGCAGCTTACAAGCAATAATAAAAACAAGTTGAATGATTACAACTAAAAAACAAAATTAAAATACAACATTAAAATATTGAAACATTAAAATATTAAAATGTAGCCTCATCGCAGGAGGAGAAGGAAAGGAAAAAAGACAGAGAGGGAGGGAATCAAATTGGCTCCAAGCCAAAGGCCAGGCGGAACAACTCTGTCTTACAGGCCCTGCGGAAAGAAATCAGATCCTGCAGGGCCCTGGTCTCATGAGGCAGAACGTTCCACCAGATCGGAGCCAGTGTTGAAAAGGCCCTGGCTCTGGTTGAAGCCAATCTAACTTCCTTAGGGCCTGGGACCACTAGGGTGTTGCTATTTATGGACCTTGAGGCTCTCCGTGGGGCATACGAGGAGAGGCGGTCCCGTAGGTACGAGGGTCCTAGGCCGTGAAGGGCTTTAAAGGTCGAGACCAGCACCTTGAACCTGACCCTGTACTCTACCGGGAGCCAGTGCAGTTTGAAAAGCACTGGGTGAATATGCTCCCATGGCAGAGACCCCGTGAGGAGCCTCGCTGCAGCATTCTGCACCCTCTGGAGTTTCTGGGTCAGCTTCAAGGGCAGCCCCGCGTAGAGTGAATTACAGTAGTCAAGCCTGGAGATGACTGTTGCATGGATCACTGTGGCCAGGTCGGGGCGGGAAAGGTAAGGTAATATATATGTATATTTTAAAAGGTGAAAGGCATTATAGTGAACATGGAAATGAGGGCTATGATCACACTATCTTCCTAAACAAACTGGATTTGTTTTTTTTCTGAAAACAGTGCTGTCAACAAACACTGCTTTATCAACAAACATGTTGCCTGACCGTGAATGGCTGAGCTGCTCTGATGTCACAGCTGGGCAAGCTGACATCATAAAGATCCACAGGATGCCAGTGGCTTAGGTACTCTGATGACTTGGGTGGGGAAGAGAGGAAGAGGTTGGATGTTTGGTGGTAAGACAGCCTGTTGCAAAGGAGGACTGCCAAGATCTTACATAGCGTTGCTGGACATAGCCGGAATATGGCAGTTGGAAACAGTGTCCTGAGAGAAACATCTGGGCAGAAAGCTCAACAACCCTGAACCCCCTCACCCTTAAGAAAAGCTCCACAACAACAAAAAAGCTAAACTCAACAACTCTTGTGTCCAGATTTTCACTTTTTGAAATATGGAAACCCTATCTTACAATGTTAAGGACCATAAACAACTTCAGAAGGACACCTTGCACACTTTCAATCAGCAAAGGGCAGTGAAAGTTGGCTGTATAAGCAACTTTACTCTGGAATTTACAGCACAATGGGCTGTTGCTCTTTGAGAACAATGAATGCATCTATGGTGGTGTGATTTCGTAGCTTCATAATATGCACAGCTGCTGTACAACACTTGCTACTTGTGTCTGTGATACTAGGGAAATAAAATAAAATAAATAAAATAAAATAAAAAATTATTATTTATACCCCCGCCCATCTGGCTGGGTTTCCCCAGCCACTCTGGACAGCTCCCAAGAGCTGAGTATGTTTGATCTTCTAAACACCGGGAGTGACAGCATGCTGTGTTATTACTCTGCAATTTGTGGCGGACGGAGGATCGAAGCAGCAAGTGATGCAGTGAGAGGGAAACGTGCCGGGCTGCAGTTCGATTAAGCTACGGCTAATTGGGGTCCAATACCAATTGGGGTATTGGGGTCCAATACCAATGGGACGCAGGTGGCGCTGTGGGTTAAAGCCTCAGCGCCTAGGGCTTGCCTATCGAAAGGTCGGCAGTTCGAATTCCTGCGGCGGGGTGCGCTCCCGCTGCTCGGTCCCAGCGCCTGCCAACCTAGCAGTTCAAAAGCACCTCCGGGTGCAAGTAGATAAATAGGGACCGCTTACCAGCGGGAAGGTAAACGGCGTTTCCGTGTGCGGCTCTGGCTCGCCAGATGCAGCTTTGTCACGCTGGCCACGTGACCCGGAAGTGTCTCCGGACAGCGCTGGCCCCTGGCCTCTTAAGTGAGATGGACGCACAACCCCAGAGTCTGTCAAGACTGGCCCGTACGGGCAGGGGTACCTTTACCTTTACCTTTTACCAATTAGCTACGCCACGCCTTAATAGGTTATGGGTCACTAATTACTGCTTTGAAGCTGTTGCGACGTTGTGCCGGTGTGTGTTTGAAGCCAGGAGGCCAAGATGCTACAGAAAGCTGAGGTCCTGTCTGCGTTCTGAGGCAGAACAGCTGGCTGGAAGGAGCTGAAAAGGAGCTGAGAGCAGCTGAAAGCCGGGTGCCGGAAAGCTGACTGGTTACGTGAGTAAGCTGGGGCCCCGGGACGAAGATGGCGGACAGCCATGAGTCATGGGCGGTTCCGTTTGAAAAATTAGATGGAAAAAACTGGGCGGAATGGAGCAGAAAGCTGAAGGCATGGCTGGTAGCCAAGGGGCTGTGGGAGGCAGTTCAGGGACCTCCACTACCCCCAGCGGCGGCAGGTGCTTCAGCGGCAGAAATTGCAAATGCCCACGCTTCACAGAGAAGAAATCACAAAGCTCTAGGAGCTATTGTGCTTAGTTTGGATGGTTCACAGCTGCCTTTAGTGGAGGAGCTGGAGACTGCTTTTGAGGCCTGTCAAGCGTTGGAAAGGGTGTACCACAGAACCACAGCTGGGGCAACGATCCACACCACCAGACGCTTGTTTGAGATGAAGCTACGTCCTGGGGATAGCATCAGGAAGCATGTAACTGAGATGCTGTCTGTGTTCAACCAGCTGAGGCTGTTGCAAGTGAACTTTACTGAGGAGCTGAAAGTGTATATTTTGCTCAGCTCTCTGGACAAAAGTTATGACAATTTGTGTCTAACTTTGGAATCTATGGATCCTCAAGCGTTGACGCTGGCTTATGTGACAGGACGCTTGAGTGATGAGGAGGAACGCCGTATCAGAGAGGGCAAAGCTGGCACCGGGAGCTCCGGTTGCAGGGGCGGAGCCAAGCCAGCGGAATGCACGGTTCAGGCTTTTTCCATTCGGCGTTGTTTTGTTTGCAATTCTCCTGACCATCTGCGTCGTTCTTGCCCCCACCGGAGCAGAGAAGCTGGGCAGGATGTTGTCAAGGTCGCTTCCCATGGGAATCAGCCAGGTTTCCGTGGAAACCAGTCCAGCAAGGGGGCCAGGCGTGGGAAGGCGCAGGGAGGACGTGCTTTAGACAATGATGATGCTTATCAACTGACGGCTTCTCTTGCAAAGTTTGAAGACAGCTCTAAGAGAGACAAGGACATGTGCTATGTAATCGACTCTGGAGCGAACCGGCATCTTATACCAGAGACCCCCGCTGTCGAGATGTGTAATTGCAGGGCTGTTCCAGCTGGGAAAACTGTTCAGTTTGCTGATGGGGGGAAGAAACCTTTGTCTAACGTTGCAAATGTTTATCTTTCTGTTTTGCAGGGGCAGTTGGAAGTTTACGTGGTACCTGGGATGAAACATTGTCTTTTATCTGTTCCTTGTCTGTTACAGGAAGGGTATAAGGTTTGCTTTGAAAACAATGTTTGTACAATCTCCAAAGGAGGGAAGCAACTGGTCAGTGTTGCAAAGGGGCAGAATGATCTCTTTATTCTAAAAACGCCTCTGAAGGGTGAGGGGAATGCTGAGAGGGCACAAGCTATGCGTGCTACAGTTCCCACTCATGTTTCATGTGCGTGTGCATGGCACAGGAAGATAGCACATGGTTCTCTTGAAGAAATCCAGATGTTACCGGAGTGCACTAAGGGTTGTAAGATATAAGAGTGTGGGAAATCCCTAAATTGTAGGGCTTGCAAAAGGGCAAAGGTAAAAGGGTGCAGTTATCCCAAGGTGGAGCGGGTAACCACAAAACCCTTTGAGCTTGTGCACATAGACCTGTTTGGTCCCATGGCAAAGCCAAGTCTGGGAGGAGCCAGGTTTCTGCTGACAATTTCAGATGACCATACGCAGAATTCCTGGGCTTATGCATTGCAATGCAAGGAAGATGCAGCGCAACTGATTAAAGATTGGGTTGCGGAGGTGGAACTAAGGTTCTCCACCAAGGTGCAGGGGGTCAAGTGTGACCGTTATGCACAGTTTACTGGGTTTGCTCTGCAGACGTTCTTTTGCCAGAAAGGGATACATCACAAGGTGACTTCTCCTCAAGAGAGGGGGGTGGCAGAGCTCAGAAGTGAAGCTCTGATTAAAACTACAGAGGTCTTGCTGTCAGACTCTGGGTTACCTCCAAGCTTTTGGGGGGAGGGAGTTCGGACTGTGAATTTCACCTTGAACCGGTCCTACAATTCAGTGGTAGCTGACACTCCATTCTTTATGCTTCATGGAAGGAAACCTCAGATTCATTTCTTCCGTGCGTTCGGGTCACGGGCCTTGGTGCCGATACCAAAAGCACTGCAAATGCAAGGTGGCCCTAAGTTCCAGAAAATGATCTTCTGTGGATATGAACCTGCAACAAAGGGATGGAGATTCGCATATCCAGAAGGTGATCAGACCAAGCTTCTGGTCAGTAAACATGCTGAGTTTTGTGAGCAGGATGGTTGGTCAAAGACTCCTGCAAGGCATGACGTTCTCTCAGAATGTCTGTCTGATTCTGAGGGGGAAGGAGAGGCAGGGGTTCATCCTGTTGCTGACGACCAAGTTTCTGAACAAGGTCAAGAACAGGGTTGGGCATCTCCACAAGTTGTTAAAAGAGAGCCCAAGAGTGAGCCTTCGTCTCCTGTTAGCAAAGTGCAAAAGGTCCGAAGACGTGTTAAGTCAGAGGGGGAGGATACTGATGGCGAGGACACACCTGCTGACCACAGTGAGTCAGAGGAAGTACCTGAGTTTGTGCCAAGATGGTCCAGTCACGCCACGAAGGGAATTCCACCTGAGAGGTTTCAGGTCACTAATGCGTGGGTTGGTTTCGCACAGTGCGAACCTGGGAGTTGTGAGGAGGTTCAACAGTTGCCTGACAAAGACGCCAGGAAGGGGCACAAGGCACTGGAAAAGGGACTGATCTCACAGAGGTCTGTACAGGTAAACACCCAGGTCACCTCAGGACTGGAGAGAAGAGGGGGAGCTGTGAATGGTTTCAGACCTTCAGAACTCACAGGGTTAAAGAGTCTTCCAGTTTCAGATGTCTTCCAAAAGTCAAATAGTTGTTTATTTCCTTGACATCTGATGGGAGGGCGTTCCACAGAGTGGGCGCCACTACCGAGAAGACCCTCTGCCTGGTTCCCTGTAACCTCACTTCTCACAGGAAGGGAACTGCCAGAAGGCCCTCAGAGCTGGACTTCAGTGTCCGGGCTGAATGATGGGGGTGTGGAGACGCTCCTTCAGGTATACTGGACCGAAGCCATTTAGGGCTTTAAAGTTCAGCACCAACACTTTGAATTGTACTTGGAAACATACTGGAAGCCAATGAAGGTCTTTCAGGGCCGGTGTTATATGGTCTCGGTGGCCACTCCTAGTCACCAGTCTAGCTGCCTCATTCTGGATTAGTTGTAGTTTCCAGGTCACCTTCAAAAGTAACCCCACATAGAGTGCATTGCAGTAGTCCAAGCAGGAGATAACTAGAGCATGCACCACTCTGGCGAGACAGCCTGTGGGAAGGTAGGGTCTCAGCTTGTGTACCAGATGGAGCTGGTAGACAGCTGCCCTGTACACAGAATTGACCTGCGCCTCCATGGACAGCTGTCCAAAATGACCCCCCAGGCTGCTTACCTGGCCCTTCAGGGGCACAATTCCCCCATCTCAGTACCAGAAAGTTCTCCACACCTGCCACCCCCTGTCCCCCCCAAAACAGTACTTCTGTCTCATCAGGATTCAACCTCAGTCTGTTAGCCTCCATTCATCCTCCAAATGCCTCCAGACACTCACACTGGACATTCACTGCCTTCACTGGTTCTGAATTAAAAGAGAGGTAGAGCTGGGTATCATCCACATATTGATGGACACCCAGTCCTAGGGGAAAGAGGTGGACTGCAGAGGCTGCAGTGATGTCTTTTACTGATGCATCTTTGGGCTGGGCAAACAGGTGCCATCTATCCTTCTTAACTAGGCACAATGATAGTTTTGACTAAGTTTCTGATTCTTAGCTGCCTTCTTGGGGCCTCAAGGGAACAGACGAAGATTTCAGCACAGCTATTTTCTGCTGTTGCCAGTAGCTCTGCCACTGGGCTCCACCAGGTTCTGCTGGACTCGCCTGACCTATGAGTCACTGTCCCTTAGCTCCAATGCTTCACCTCCTGAGTTCCAGGGTCTGAGCCTCAGGGGACCAACTCAGAACCTTAATTAGTTGCTAGTTACTGGATATAAAAATAAGCAGAAAAAATATGTGCTCAGTTTTTGACATCTCTTTCTAAAAAAAACCACACTGTTAAAATAATTCTGCATCTGGCCACAGTGAAATAAGTCAATGAACTGCTGGAGAACAGCTGTATCTCCTGCCTGGTACTGGGGAGGAGGGTCATGCAATAGAATATAGCCACTCTGACCTTGGCATAAGATAAAATATAATTTAGGCATCAGATAGGAGAGTTCACACTAGATTTTCACACCTGACCTTTTAGGTACTCGTAATCTTTTCCCCTAGTACACTACCGAAGCAGTAAAGCATAAGAAAGAGAGAAATCACAATGTTACAAGTAATTTAAACCGCTTTTCTGCATTTGAGTGACAGTGGAATTAAGGCATTCTTAGTGGTATTATTCATTTCCTCACAGGCACAACAGCTGTCTTCCAGTAACCAGCTAGAAGGGTGCCACACTCTTTTAGAACAGAAATCTCGGGGAAGTGAAATCTTTAAAAAAGAAAGGATAATAAGACTTAATTACAATTTCATTTGCCTAAACAACCGATCAAGGTAAGGAATAAAGATTTGTTTATAATCCTGAGATGTAAATGGGATGAAAATATGATTTGGGTTCTCTATAAATACGCAGTGTGATTGGATTCCTGTATAAAGGACGGGCTAAATGATTATCATGTAAAGTATGAACTTTGAGTCCAAAGGGTGTGAATTAAAAAAGGGACCTGTTTAAATGATTCATTGAGCCTTTGTAGCTGAAGATGCACTTCGAGAAATCTGAAGATTCCTTCTATCCAGTAAAAGTTAAAACACCTAAAGTTATTGTTTAGGATGGCGTTTTTGGCCTCTGAGACCAAATGGAGGACTGAAGACTTCCACCACCCCCGAAGGAAACGTGGCGTTTTTACGAAAATGTGCAGAAACTGTTGTTCGGTGATACAACTGATTGTCCTGAAGCGCTCAAGTTCCACAGGTATTTTCCTTTATTGACAGTATTAGTTAAAGAGGCAGTGGTCACATTCCCTGAGGAAAGAATTTCTGTAACCAAAAGAACTGTGTGTTGTTGTTTTTAATCTTTTGAACCACCCCCACCACTGTTTGAAAATTGGGTGCATTACAAGTGGCATGTTTAACCTGCAGCTGTTCAGAGAAAAACTTCAGTTTATACAACAAGTATTTTGACATAACTTTAGTAATATTCTGGGTTGTGCCCAATGGCTTTTTGATAATGTGGTACAGTACCGTACATACTAGGATTCACTCCTGCCTGTTTCATTTTGTGTCAGATGCCACTGCCTCTGGAGTTAGCCAGCATTTTCCATTCATCAGCAGGTAGGGAAATGGCGGGCCTAAATTCCACACAAAGAGCATAGGAAGCACGTGTGAATGTCTCTATGTGTGGTTTTGGAGGTAGAATACAGGAGACCTCGCATAATACTGCATTTTCCCGTGTATAAGACTAGGTTTTCCTCCTAAAAAATGTCAAAAATTAGGGAGGTGTCTTATTACACGGATACATCTCCCCCCATTTTCTTAAATCTGAGTCCCCCCCAAATAGGGGGCGTCTTATACATGGGGGCACCCTATAGACAGAAAAATATGGTACCTCATTGCCTAGTTTCACCAATGGGGAAGCTCCTTTGGCAAAAAAGTACTGTTGCATTATGGGTAGTGCCATGATGCCACTATCCATGTAAGAACACTTTTGACTTCTGCATGATTGTCAAAAGAGCGCCTGGACTAAAATTGTCTATCAAAAACTTCACTCTTCTGGTTTATCACCACAACAGCTACTCACTTTGGGTTTTAGTAAAGCAAACAGTCTAATTTGTCAGCGCCTAAATGATATTGGGACGCAGGTGGCGCTGTGGGTTAAAGCCTCAGCGCCTAGGGCTTGCCGATCGAAAGGTCGGCGGTTCGAATCCCTGCGGCGGGGTGCGCTCCCGCTGCTCGGTCCCAGCGCCTGCCAACCTAGCAGTTCGAAAGCACCTCCGGGTGCAAGTAGATAAATAGGGACCGCTTACCAGCGGGAAGGTAAATGGCGTTTCCGTGTGCGGCTCTGGCTCGCCAGAGCAGCGATGTCACGCTGGCCACGTGACCCGGAAGTGTCTCCGGACAGCGCTGGCCCCTGGCCTCTTAAGTGAGATGGGCGCACAACCCCAGAGTCTGTCAAGACTGGCCCGTACGGGCAGGGGTACCTTTACCTTTACCTTTAAATGATATTGAGCGTCTTGTTGTTTTATTGCTATGGCAGATGGCTGACGCAAATAAAGATTCATTCATTCATTCTGAATTCTCACCTCTGATGCTGCCACTACAATGCCTGTTTACACTCTCCCCATCATCTGCCACTCCCTGGGTGGCTATTTGGGGGCTGGGCTGGGGAGTTCTGAAGTCCTGCCCTGGTTGTCCTTGCATATCCTTATCTCCTTATATTGTCCAGAGGTGGGCCAGAATAAAACTGATTACCGGTCTAGCCACCCAGCCAGGAATCCACTGCTTGGTTGGCTGTATTTCTTCTACTCACATGAGAAATCTTCTTGACGTTAACCTTGAACTTGGCACAAGTTTTTGCTTCTAATCATCAGTGCATTGCCACCTATCTTTCAATGTGGAAATCATACTGAAATGAACAGTGAAAGTGCAGTACTCAGGGTAGTAGTAGTAGTAGTAGTAGTAATAATAAATAATGTTTTAATTTATTTTTTATGGTACCAGAAGTACAGTGGTGCCCCACAAGACGAATGCCTCGCAAGATGAAAAACCCGCTAGACGAAAGGGTTTTCCGTTTTTCGAGGCGCTTCACAAGACGAATTTCCCTATGGTCTTGCTTCGCAAGACGAAAACGTCTTGCGAGTCTTGCGAGTTTTTTCCCTTTCCCCCCCTTTTTCTAAGCCGTTAAGCCGCTAATAGCCGCTAAGCCGCTAATCCGCTAATAGCGCTAATCCGCTAATCCGCTAATAGGGATGCTTCGCAAGACGAAAAAACCGCTAGACGAAGAGACTCGCGGAATGGATTACCACTGTAGTACACAGTGGCACCACTGTAGTACACAGTGAGGTGCAAACTCACTGTCTGGGTTGTGCCACTTCAGACTATAGTTGGCTCACATAATTGAATATTCTGCCAAATGTCTAGAGACAATGGAGAAAACAAACATCGTTATCTGTACTGCTGGATAAGTGTTTAATGGTTATTGTCTTTGTAGTTGCTTAAAAAAAATAAATGTGTATTAAAAAATACCCCCTGCATTTGGGAAGGTAGTGCTTCAGGGAGAATGATTCTAGACTACTTGAAGTCCCAATTTCCTGTGTATGAGGACATTTTCGTGTGGAGTGGTAGTCATGTGAGCTAACAGCTGCAGCTTGAAATACAGTATCCCAGACACAGGTTTACCACCTCAGTCTCATGTGATGCTACAGTTTGACAGTAATTTATACCAGGTTTGCACAGGTATAATGGTGAGTGAACTGCTTCCCTTGGATTCCGTGGAAAAACTGAACCATTTGTCTTGCCAGCTTTGAAGGACTGGATGGATGAGAACTGCAATTTAATCCAGATAAAGGGGAAACATTCTTGTTTCGTGTTCTGGGATTAGATGTGCAGCCTAATGAAGTTATTATATCAGGTGTGTAGTTTCTGAGCTGGCACTTTTTTTGTTGGCTCAGGTATTCTCCAGCTACCATTTTCTTTGGTCTTATGTTGGATCTTATGACAGTAAATTATGCTCTAGTTGCCTCCAGCTGCCCATGAAAACCATTTGGAACTTGAAATTGCATGTAATGCTATCATCAGATTATTGAAACAAAATAAAAAAATTCCTTCCAATAGCACCTCAGAGACCAACTAAGTTTGTTATTGGTATGAGCTTTCGTGTGCATGCAAGGTATCTGAAGAAGTGTGCATGCACACGAAAGCTCATACCAATAACAAACTTAGTTGGTCTCTGAGGTGCTACTGGAAGGAATTTTTTTATTTTGTTTTGACTACGGCAGACCAACATGGCTACCTACCTGTAATCAGATTATTGGTGGAGTTGGTTGGTCAGAATATATTACTCTGACCTTATGAAATCTACATGTTTGTTCCAGGCTCAATCAAGGTGCTCAATCAAGGTGCTGGTTTTAACTTTTAAAGTCCTAAACAGCTTGGGATCTGGGTGTCTGAGATATCACCACTGAAACTTCCAAATTCCCTCAACTGAAATTTAGAAATAACTCAAGTATTTTCTTCACAGTCAAGGTGTGTGTTGACAGTTTTCATAACCTCATTGGAAACTCAGTTGAACACAGTACAACTTACTTCCAACTAAAGATACATAGGGTTGCACAATAGGTACGCATAGGTAAAATCAAGGTGAGCACCTAACTCCTAGCAAAATTTAGATGATTTAACCTCCAGTTCAGAATAAGTTAATCATTAACAATTGTTTTTTAAAAAACCCTCTTCAGATGACCTGACCCCTAGGATTGACTGCTCTGCTAAGTATTGCCAGCATCTGTCGCTTCTATTTTAAAAAGAACAGAGAGCTGAATACTGAAAAGCATGATTAAATTCTTAACCCTTTCATTTGAAGGGCTTAGACACTATTGCCTGGAAGCAATTGGGGGAGACAGTAATTATTTTTTTTAAATAACTTTTATTCAAAATTAAAACAAAACATATTATCCAGAAACTTGTAATCCTTATTCCCCCCCTTTTTTCCTCCCTCCCCTCCCTCCCCCCACAGAACCCACCCCCCAACTTCCCTCAGTTCCAGTCTTTGATTTCTCTAAAAATGCTGTTTTCTGCATGTTACACAGTTGTATAAATCCTCAAACTATTTAGCTGATTATTATCAATAAAAAGTTTGTGAATGTTTATTCAAAACCAGCCAAGGAGTCCAGTTCGCTTTCTTGTATCTTCAAATACTTTGTAAAGGGTTCCCATTCATCTTTAAAGTCACAGTTATCCTTGTCCCGTAGCTTGTATGTCAGTTTTGCCAGTTCTTCATAGTCCATCAATTTTTCTTGCTATGATTCTTTGGTTGGGGTTTCTTCAGTCTTCCATCCTTGTGCTACCAGAACTCTCACGGCCGTTGTCGCATACATGAAGATGTTTTTCAGCTTTTTTGGCAGATCTTTCCCTATAATCCCTAATAAAAATGCTTCAGGTTTTTAAACAAATGTTAAATGGAACATTTTCTTCAATTCGTTGTATATCATTTCCCAAATTTTTAAAATTACCTTACAATCCCACCACATGTGATAAAATGTCCCCTCCTTTTCCTTACACTTCCAACATATATTTGAACTAGTTTTGTACATTTTCCCTAACTGCACTGGTGTTGTGTACCATCTGTACATCATCTTCATGTACCGTATTTTTTGCCCTATAGGACGCACTTTTCCCCCTCCAAAAATGAAGGGGAAATGTGTGTGCGTCCTATGGGGCGAATGCAGGCTTTCGCTGAAGCCTGGAGAGTGAGAGGGGTCGGTGTGCACCGACCCCTCACGCTCTCCAGGCTTCAGGAGAGCCGCAGAGCCAGCCCCACAAGGTCGGGGGACAGCAGGGAGGCGGAACGCCGCCATCCCGCTGTCTCCCGATGTGGTTTGGAGGCTGACAGCGGGGAGACGCGTGCTTCTCCCCGCTGCCTTCCCCGCAAGCTCCGGGGACAGCTGGGAGGCGCAGCGCGTCTTCCCGCTGTCCCCGGACCTGGTCTGCAGGCGGGCGGTGGGGAGAAGAGCGCTTCTCCCCGCTGCCGGCCCCACAAGCGCCTGGGGGGGGGGGAAATAAATTTTTTTTCCTTTATTTCCCCCCCAAAAAACTTGGTGCGTCCTATGGGCCGGTGCGTCCTATGGGGCGAAAAATACGGTAATTCTCCTTCAAGAGGGAACAATCTGTAAATTTTACGTCAGTTTTCCATAATTTTTCCCAATCTTCCATCATAATGTTGTGACCTACATCTTGTGCCCATTTTTAAACTGATTTCACCTCTTCATCTTTCGTCTTGTCAGTAATTAAATTTGTGGTGGTGAGGAAACCTGTGACACTGGATGTTTTTAGCCTCATCCTTGGGGCACTCTGCCAGTTAAGATCCAGTCAGAGCAGCAGTACTTACTTATATCGGTTGAGTTAGCTGAGGACTGCCTGGCCTTGGTGATGTGCCACCGTGAAGAGTTTCAGAATTGAAAAGGGTGATTTCAGGGGAAAGAGAGCTCCACCCCACGGGACACTCTTCAGTTAGGCTCAATCAAGAAAAGGAGGCAGCAGAGTATATAGAAAGTCATCAAGCCAAACCTTGAGGAACAGATTGCCTTCTTGATTATTAAGGAGGGAATGCTAGCTGATTTCTTCTAATGAGGTCTGAGAATTACATCTGAAACATTTAGATGGATATATCCATGCAATCTGCAAGTGTGTGGATTGCATCCTTTTGAGTTGAAGCACCTAACTTGATTTCGGAAAAGTAACCACGTCAAGTCTTTTGCAGTGCAAACAATCGGAAGAATATTCTGGCATCTTAAGAATAACAGATTTATGTTTGAAGTTTTTGAAGTTCAACTGAAACAAAAGAGAAAAGTTCTGGAGGCTGTTGGAATTCAGGATCTTGTGAAAAAGTGATGAGGCTCCATGAAATTCTGTGTTTTTGCCCAGCTCTCATTCATTTCGCTGGGAAAACTTACTGATAGAGTATGTCCCTTCTCTCCAGCTGTTTCAGGAGGTTCTGAAGGAACATTAATATCTGTTTCTATGGTCGACTATTTATCTAGGGAAACAATGAGTGGAAATGCAGCAGATATTGATGATTGGGGGTGAAATATGCCCAATATAGCATAGCTTTCTGAACAATTATTGGAGCTAAGATGAAAAGGAGAAGCAGCTTCTGGTCACCAGTTAAGCCACTCTGTGTATAATTTATCCAACAAGATTCTAAAAACACAGGCATTTTTTTATGTAAAAAAATTGAATCTGTAGTCAACTGATAGTACTGCATCTTTGGACTCTGCATTCTATACTGTCACTGGTCCAGGGTCAGGACACTCGTGTCCTATAGGTTAAGCAGAGAAGTGATTTCCAAAGCAGAGCAGCTTTGTCAGGAGAGACAGCGAACAGAGTTGAATATGTTGTTGCTGTTGCCAGTGCAATCGACTCAGAGCAACCCAAATGATCTTTCTCCTTCCAGTGTAACGATGAGTAGCTAAACAGCACAAATAACCAGAAAACCTTATTGATACAAATGCATCATTATCTTTTAGGGATTTAAAAGGCACATTGGGAAAACAGTCTCCACCAACACAAAGTTTGAAGGAGACTTGAATTTTCAAATGTATAAAATGGGGTGGACAGATGGAGGAGCAATAGCTGATGCTTAGGAGAAGCCAAGCATCTGACAGATTGGTATGAAATTAATGTACCATCAGAATCCAACTTGTCACTGAAGGATGTGTGACTGGTCTCTCATGTAGATGGTTATGGGCATTTTGAACTTGCTGCACTTCATCTACAATTAGACTTGCACCCACATTGCACTTAATAGTGTAAAAAGGCAAGAAGTGATCATAAAAGGAGGATACTGAGAGGCTTAGAATCCTCGAATCCTAGAATAATAGAGTTGGAAGAGACCACAAGGGCCATCGAGTCCAACCCCCTGCGAAGCAGGAAACACCATCAGAGCACTCCTGACATATGGTTGTCAAGCCTCTGCTTAAAGACCTCCAAAGAAGGAGACTCCACCACACTCCTTGGCAGCAAATTCCACTGTCAAACAGCTCTTACTGTCAGGAAGTTCTTCCTAATGTTTAGGTGGAATCTTCTTTCTTTTAGTTTGGAACCATTGCTCCATGTCCGCTTCTCTGGAGCAGCAGAAAACAACCTTTCTCCCTCCTCTATGTGACATCCTTTTATACATTTGAACATGGCTATCATATCACACCTTAACCTCCTCTTCTCCAGGCTAAACATGCCCAGCTCCCTTAGCCGTTCCTCATAAGGCATCGTTTCCAGGCCTTTGACCATTTTGGTTGCCCTCCTCTGGACACGTTCCAGTTTGTCAGTGTCCTTCTTGAACTGTGGTGCCCAGAACTGGACACAGTACTCCAGGTGAGGTCTGACCAGAGCAGAATACAGTGGCACTATTACTTCCCTTGATCTAGATGCTATACTCCTATTGATGCAGCCCAGAATTGCATTGGCTTTTTTAGCTGCCGCATCACACTGTTGGCTCATGTCAAGTTTGTGGTCAACCAAGACTCCTAGATCCTTTTCACATGTACTGCTCTCAAGCCAGGTGTCACCCATCTTGTATTTGTGCCTCTCATTTTTTTTGCCCAAGTGCAATACTTTACATTTCTCCCTGTTAAAATTCATCTTGTTTGTTTTGGCCCAGTTCTCTAATCTGTCAAGGTCATTTTGAAGAGTGATCCTGTCCTCTGGGGTGTTAGCCACCCCTCCCAGTTTGGTGTCATCTGCAAATTTGATCAGGATGCCCTTGAGTCCATCATCCAAGTCGTTGATAAAGATGTTGAATAAGACCAGGCCTAAGCACCCCACTAGTCACTCTTCTCCAGGATGAAGAGGAACCATTGATGAGCACCCTTTGGGTTCGGTCAGTCAGCCAGTTACAAATCCACTGAGTGGTAGCATAGTCAAGTCCGCATTTTACCAGCTTCTTTACAAGAATATCATGAGGCACCTTGTCAAATGCCTTGCTGAAATCAAGGTAGGCTACATCCACTGCGTTCCCTTCATCTACCAGGCTTGTAATTCTGTCAAAAAACGAGATCAGGTTAGTCTGACATGACTTATTTTTCAGAAATCCATGCTGACTATTGGTGATCACAGCATTCCTTTCTAGGTGCTCACAGACTGTTTGCTTAATGATCTGCTCCAGAATCTTCCCTGGTATTGATGTCAGACTGACTGGGCGGTAATTATTTGGGTCCTCTCTTTTCCCCTTTTTGAAAATAGGGACAACATTTGCCCTCCTCCAGTCTGCCGGGACTTCGCCTGTTCTCCAGGAATTCTCAAAGATGACTGCCAGTGGTTCTGAGATCACATCTGCCAGTTCTTTTAATACTCTTGGATGCAGTTCATCTGGCCCTGGAGACTTGAATACATCTCAACTAGCCAAGTATTCTTGTACTATCTCCTTAGTTATTCTGGGCTGTGTTTCCTCTGCTGAATCATTTGCTCCAAATTCTTCAGGTTGGGCATTGTTTTCAAATGTTGTTCCTGCAGCATCTGTGTCTTGGGGGGGCGGGGCGTATTCAGCATTCCTCATCCCTGAAAGCAGCTGTGTAACTGACAGTGCAAAAGACCCCACTGTATGGCTGTAGCAAGGAACCTGGTTTGTACACAGATGGAAAATAGAGAGATGAAACTAGTCTGCCAGGTCTCCCAGCCTCTACAGATGTGGGGTGGACACGGCAAGAGGAGATGGCTTGTTCACACACAAGCAAACATGTATACGTCCTTTACACACAGATCAATATTTTTCAGTTTGCTCAGAACTTCTCACACCTGGCTGGTGAGGCCATAGGTGGGAGCTGTCCAAAGCTTCCGCCCTCTGTAAGCCTAGAGCTCAGCATCCACAGAAAAGCAAGCCAATTAGCACATATCAAATCAAGTGAATATAAACATATATGAGCTCATCCATGTAACAACTACCAGTTTGGGGTTATCTTGACTACCATTTCACCTTGGGCTATACGCAGGTGCACCTTGGAACTGTGCAAGAAAATGAGAGGGTGATGTTGATCGGACCCTGACTGTGTTGTTTTCCTTTTCCTCTGGAATAAATCCCT
Organism: Podarcis cretensis; assembly: GCF_951804945.1. Lineage (NCBI taxonomy): Eukaryota > Metazoa > Chordata > Lepidosauria > Squamata > Lacertidae > Podarcis > Podarcis cretensis. The sequence goes on along the minus strand of NC_137178.1, from coordinate 70,182,134 downwards.
GCAGTTTTGGAGTCCCAATTGCTGTTGTCCTGTGCTCCTAAGCAGGGGACTCTATTAATATGGAACCGTGTGATGTGGGGCTGCCCGGCTGCTGTGACACTGTCCAAGGCAGTTTTTCTACATAGGCGAAAACAATCAATCATCTTCAGGCCAAGGTTGAAAACATGAACTCTGAGCATCAGAACAAATTAAATAGATGTTGACACAAGTGCCGTGCTAGCTTTTAATACATCAAACACCTGGAGGTGTTTATGTTGTACAGTGGTACCTCGGGTTACAGATGCTTCAGGTTACAGACTGCGCTAACCCAGAAATAGTACCTCAGGTTAAGAACTTTTCTTCAGAATGAGAACAGAAATTGCATGGTGGCAGCGCAGCGGAAGGCCCCATTAGCTAAAGTGGTACCTCAGGTTAAGAACGATTTCATGTTAAGAACGGACCTCCAGAACGAATTAAATTCTTAACCCGAGGTACCACTGTAATCTTTTTATTGCTAACAATTGCTCTTGCGCAGTCGTCATCAGGTGAACTTTGATGCTCTGTAAAATTGATTCGTCGTGTGCTGAAAATTGGTTTCCTAAAACAACTTTATGTGTGTAAAGATGGATAAATCTTTTGGTGTGCTGTGCTTACTGCAATTTAGTTTCACATTGCTGTATCTTCCCTTTCAGTCATCACTGCTAAGTGCAGCTCTTAATATAAAACAAATGATAATAAAACAATAACAACAACAGCATCAAGCGGTTGGCCTACTCACCCATTATTTGTAATACAGTTTTTCTGCTGATCCTGGAGATAATGGAATGAGACAATATAGTCTCATTCAGGACACAATTCTAGTTTACAGGTTCAAATTTGGGGTCACAGTACAGCAGTGACAGAACGCATGACTTACATGCAGACAGCCCCAGTTTCAGATTTCCTGTTAGGTCCAGGTCTAATCCTTTCCAAGCTTACTCAAAAATCTCTCTGACTATGTTGAATCAGAACACAACTCAAATTGCTTTTAAGGAAACAGGTCAGAACCATTTTGTCTAGGAAAAGATTTGGTTGTGTGGCTATATTGCTGTGCTTGTGAGTTGACCGAGACGAAATATATTCAGGGTTTCACCTGCAGAATTAGCAAAAAATAAAGAATTTACAATGCTTAAGTTATAAAATCTGCTACATTTCCCCATGCAAATGCCCCACTTAAAAAGGCAATATTCTGCAGTGGCACCATGAATATGTTACTGTACTTTGATTATGAAGGTTGTTCATTTCGTTGTTGTTGTTGTTACTACAACTGCTATTAAATTTATAAAGCACATTTTATTTACAAATTCAGATAATATGACTTTTAATGTGTGTACTTTGTAGTTCATTACTTCCTGAATATTCCAACTTGTCGTCGTCCCCCTGCCAACTTAGTAGACCACTGCCTGGCCTGCCACTTACACCATCCTGCAAATGATATGTAAAGTATGAGGCAACACCTGACTGCAAAGAGGTCACATTTGCATGGTTTTTTCTCGTGAGATCTGTCTTTTTTTAAGGATAGAAACTCTGACTGGTGTGGTGAAGGGCGCCCACCCCCCATTCCATCTTTTCTGCTTTTCACTTGTAACTTTTATTAAATGTGATTGTTAGCCACCTTGGTCAAGAAAGGCAAGAATTTAGTACTTTAAGCAAATAGAATGATGCCATAAATTGACACACACACATTACTTTTCTTAGTTCAGTCACCAAATCTGAATGAACAGCTCATGAACTCCACTGTATTTGTTAGCATTGGCCTGAACTGATTATAATGATGATTATAATGCTTTGCATTTATGCGGCCCTTTCAGATGTTCAAAGCTTTTCACTTGTTGATGCCTTTCAGAAACACAGCTGTAGGTCAGGATTCTTATCGCCATATCACAGATTGTGGAGGTGGGGGAAGGCACTGGCGACAGAGGCACGTTGCAAACGGCAGCCTTCTCAATTGGTAGCTCAGTTGCTTACCTCTTGATAGCCCTGGGGCTTTTGTAGTGGGCAGCCTTGCAGAAAGAGGCCCCGGGTTATGGAATAAACAAGTACGAAAAAGTCTCGACTGCAAATATCACATTGCAGAAACCAAATAGGAAAACTGATTTTTGAAAGAAAAAAAAACCTATTATAAATCACTTAAGTGACAATTGATTTTGCACTAAAATCTAATTGGATAATGTAATTGAAGAGCTATTTTTGGAGTTCGGTGCCAGCTGCTAGCACAGATGGTACAGATTGCGGGAAGCTCTTTGACAGTCGAAGGCCAGTTTGTTGGCGCAAAGAGGTTTGACTGGGTGGGCTGCTTTTCCCTTTCCAATGTATCTAATTAGTTGGCTTTAACAAAATGGACTGAAATCCATTTGCATGGCGTATGGCTGGGCAGGCAGTAGCAGGAATAATGACAGAGTGTAACCAGGCAAGAAAACAATGGCAAAGTAGCCATTTGTTTTGTTATAAAAATTGCTTTGCTTTGCTTTGCTTTGGCGATCACACGTAGCCAAGTAAGATCGTCTTCCATAAATACGGTTTTAACAACGAGTCCATAAGTGACTGTGGTGTCGGAATTCAGGGTCGGTCAGAGGTATGTGCTTATCTCTCCAGGCACCGGCTGAATTCTTTCGACCTCCCTCCGGCGACTCCCGGCAGGAAAAACACACGAGGTCCGTTCCGGCGATTTTCCTCAGGCTGTGAGAAAAACACACCAACTGCTCTCCTCCTCCCTGCTCTCCAGCATATCCCCAGGGAGGGGAATCAGACACAGACAGAAAATGAATCTACATGTTTTTATTCCTGTCTTTCACTTCAGTACAGAGAAAACATGTCTGCTCTCTTCAACAAACAGAGAGAAACTCCAAAAATCCACCCATGTACATCCTGTACAGGTCATATGACACACACTGAGCTCATATCCTGTGCTCAATAAGGAGAATGGACTGCCCCTTTGTTTCCATGGCAACAGTCACATACATCCTGTCTGGCTTTGCAGCCACAAGCAGCTGACTTGGCTGCTAGAGCCTTTGCTTGCTGCAGCATTGCTGCTTTAGAATAACATACTCCCCCTAAAGCATCAATGCGTGCTGCGAGCAAAGCGTCATCCAGAGAAGAAAACAAACAGTTGTTATACTTATAACACTCCCCTGTTGTTTCAGTTCCACCCTTGGAACTACCCGCCACTGGTTTTACCAATGTACCTCTCTGGTTGTGTGACTTCCAAGGATTGAGTGCTTCTGCATTACCTTGGTTAGCAACTCTCTGTTGTGCCTTTGTCTCTGACTCAGACACAGCTTCAATTCGACCTTGGTCGTTTACAACAGCAACACATGCAATAGCTTGGTTGGCAAACTCTTTTGAATACCTCTTGGGTGGTACACCCTTCGTTGCTCTCTCAGACCTACGTAAGAGGTGCTGCTCTCCCTTGCTTTCTGGTTCAGCCTCTGAACTCTCTGAAGAACCAGTACTAAGCTTAATCAGTGGTTCATCCTCCTCTTCTGAGGGTCTAGTCATTACGTGAGATTTCCTCTCAATGACTGTGACAACTGAGCTGTCTGAGCTATCGCTGTCATCATCAGTACTACTGAACTCAATAAGATCAAACCCATCATCATCATCAGAATCATCATCATCACCTGTGGGAAATGTGTGAACAATCACTCGCTCCTGCTCAGGAGCACTCTCTAGAAATTATGTGAGAATCACCTTACCAGATTCAGACAAAATTACTCTGTAGAGACCCTTTTCATAACCCACAAAAATGCCTCTGGCATTCTTTACTCCCCCTGGAGCTTCTGTCCTCACATGAGACCCAAAAACCTTGAAATGGGCAACAGAAGGTTTTCTGTGGAACAGTTTCTCAAAAGGAGAACATCCCAAGTCTTTTGAAACCTTTCTCAACCACGTGTAACAATACGACATTAGGGACTCAGCCCAGTACTCATGTGGCAGATGTGAACTAAGCAATTGCGCATGCATTCCCTTTTGCAATTCTTTGTTCACTCTAACACAGACACATCTCTTCCAAGCTTCTTCGGAAGCTCCAATTTTGTGTCTTATCCCTTTCTTCTGGATCCACACGTACTTCCACAGTGGGGACATTGGTTTCCGGGCGGGAGTTGATCACGGTGTGGATTTGCCAAGCATGCCTTCTTCTTAGCACATTTCTCCCTTGCGTCCTGAGTTTGAGTGTCTTCAAAGCCCATGACACCTTTGGTAAAGGCTGTTCTCCAATTGGAGTTCTCGCAGGCCAGAGTTTCCCAGTTGTCAATGTTTATACTACATTTTTTTTAGATTTGCCTTGAGACAGTCTTTAAACCTCTTTTGTTGACCACCAGTATTACGCTTTCCATTTTTAAGTTTGGAATAGAGTAGTTGCTTTGGAAGACGATCATCAGGCATCCACACAACATGACCTTTCCAATGAAGTTG